>NC_092498.1:135414778-136706653 GCF_047511675.1 Marmota flaviventris | reverse complement strand
CCATCACCCCCTGCCAAGGTCCTGTTGGTCACCTCTACCTCTTTGTGCTAGGAGAAATGACAAGATGGCAATAACTTGTGTCTACAGATACCCGAACAGTGACTGAGTGTCAGCTGTCTGTGTGCTGCTTGGTGTGCTGAACCCTGAGACAATGTGACACAGAGCATGGTCCTTGACTTTGGAAGGTTACATTGTACAAAGGGAAGCAGGCCTGTCAATCATCACTACAGTATCTTGCAATATGATACAGGGACAGAGCTGGTGGGGTAGGGAAGAGGAGAAAATCACAGACGGGAGTGGAGAAATTACAGAAATGAAGGAGTGAAGATGGGAGGGAATAAGAGATACTTGAGGCATCCCAAGCCAATCTGAGGGGTGCCCAAGGAGCAAACCAAAGGAGCCAATGGTTACATTATGGATGTCCTGAAGAACTAAATCAAGGAGGTTAAACTGGATTCAAGTGAAGGGGGAGATGAGGATCAAATATGCATCTTAGGGGTAAAGGGCTAGGTGATGGGCTTTTGGGGGCTGGCGGGGGAAAGTGGGAAATAGTGAAGAATCTATTTTGTAGTTCAGGGGAAGGCAAGGATTGCAGCAGGAGAAGTAGCATTTGGGAAGAGTAAGACTAATGAAGATGAAGAGGCAGCTTAAATATGATATTGATCATAATCTTTGGTTGGCAGTAATAGAAGTTGGCTCTGATTAGCTCAAGTGGAAAGGGGCTTTATTTGAAGACTATCAGGTCGTTCAAAGATTCAGTGGAGAGTCTAAAGAGACAAGCTCTCTAATGGGCAGGAGCCAGAGAAGCCTGGGGTGGCAATAGTACCCCCTCCATATGCACTCAACCCTCCAGTCCCCTTAGGCTCCCCAGTGGCCACTTCTGTCTCCCCAGTGGAGAGTCCCTTCTCCATGGCCCCTACATTCCCTCAAAAATGAAAATGAAAATCAAAACCACTTCACCTCCACCAGGATGGCTAAATAAAAAAGACTGACAATAATAAGTGTTAACGAGGATGTGGGAAAGTTGGAAGCCTCTCATTTCTTGCTTCTGGGAATGTGAAATGATGACACTTTGGAAAGCAGTTTGGCAGATCCTCAAAATGTTAAACAGAATCGCCATATGATCCAGCAATTCCCTCCCTAGGTATGCAGCCAAGAGAAAGGAAATACACATTCACACAGAAACCTCAGAAACCTGTACATTAATGTTGACAAGAGCATTATTCTTAATATCCAAAATGTCCATAATAGCCATAATGTCCATCAACGAATGGAAAGATAAACTGTGGTGTGTCTGTATAATGGAATATCACTCAGCCGTGAAAAGAAATGAAGAAATGGTACGTGCTGCAACAAGGATGATCTTGAAAACATGCTAAGTGAAGGCAGTCAGATGCAGGAGGCCACACAGGTGATCCCATTTATATGGAACATCTAGGCTACAGTTTGGATCTGGATCATTCCCCAAGACCATGTGGTAAAGACTTGGTCACCAGCCTGTGGCGCTTCTGAGAAGTGGTGGAACCTTTAAAAGGTGAAGCCTAGTGGGGGAAGTGAGGTCACGGAGACATGCCCTTGAAAAGGATATTGGGAACCCAGCTCCTTCCTTTCTCTCTCCTTTGCTTCCTGGCCACCATGAGGGGAACAGGTTTTCCTCTGCTACGTGCTTCCACCATGATGTGCTAACTCATCACAGACACAATAGCAATGGGGCCAAGTGACCGTGGACTGAAACTGTGAACTAAGTAAACCTTCCCTTCTTTTAAGTTGTTTATGTCAGGTATTTTGTCACAGTGACAGAAAGCTAACACAATCCAAGAGAGAGACAGAAAGTCGATTATTGGTTGACAAGGGCTAGAAGGGAGGGAGAAGGTGAGTGACTGCTTAATGGGTACAAGGTTTCATTGATGAATTATGAAAATGCTCTAAAATTGCTGTTGGTGATGATTGTATAACTCCGTGAATACACTAAAAACCACCAAATTACATAATTTAAAAGGATACACTTTATGAAGTGCTCAATAAAACTGTTACTTTAAAAAATCAACTAGCAGCTGGGCACCTGTAATCCCAGAGACTTGGGAAGCTGAGGTAGGACAATTGAAAGTTGGAGACCAGCCTCGGAAATTTAACAAGACTCTAATCAGCTTAGCAGGACTCTGTCTCAAAATAAAAGTAAAAAGGGCTGGGGATGTAGCTCAGTGGTAGGTGCCCCTAGGTTCAATCCCCAGTATAAAAAAAAAAAAAAAACTGGTTAGCTGGGTATGATGATGCACACCTGTAACCCCAGTTACTCAGGAAGCGGAGGCAGAAGGATTGCAAGTTCAAAGCCAGCCTGGGTAACTCCACGAGACCCTGTCTCAAAATGAACAATTACAAGGGCTGGGGATGTAGCTGAGTGGTAGAGCACCCCTAATTTCAATTCCCAATACTGGAAAAATAAAATCAACTAGCTAGACATCCAACCATAGCCATCCCTGGGTGAAAATACAGATGGGCCCCTTTAGCTCTGTAGTGTGGCTTGTCCCCATCGCCAAAGGCTCACCCAGAACTAGGAAGGGCATTTGTGTGCTGGAGAGTCTAAACACCTGCACATGTGGCGAGTAAGGGAGAGAGATGCAGGCAGCTCCTAGATTCCTGACCTGAGAACTCACCAGGCCTGGTGGTGGAGGGATTCTAGCTTTACTGGGTCAGGACCAGACTTTCTGTATTTAATCATTCAATGTTAGAGGAGCATTTGGGTGACATTACCTCATCTTCGAACACATTCGTCGTTCAAAGCCCTTCCTGTCTACTATCTCTTTTGGTTTTTGTTTTGCTTTGTGGTGCTGGGCCTCGAACCCAGGGCTTCACACATGCTAAGCACATGCTCTACCACTGAGCTACATCCCCACCCTTTTTTGATTTTTGAGACAGGATCTTGTTAATTTGCCCAGGTGGACCTGGAGTTTGTAATCCTCCTGCCTCAGTCTCCAATTTGCTGCTGCAATTTGCAGGCCTGCACCTGGCCCCATAGTGACTAATTTCAAACTGTCAACACTATAGTGCATACGGAATGGGGAAGCCCAGGGACCACACTATGGGTAGAGCTTGATTCTGGCCCTATCTCTGCTAACTGGCCATGTGGCTATTTGATTTTAGCTTTTATTTATTTTTTTCCTAATAGAGGGAGGTGGCGCTGGGCATGGTGGCACACTCCTATAATCCCAGTGGGCTGAGGCAGGAGGATCTGAAGTTCAAAATCAGCCTCAGCAATCTAGTGAGGCCCTAAGCAACTCCTAAGCAACTTAGCAAGACCCTGTGTCAAAATAAACAATAAAAAGGGCTGGGGATGTGGTTCAGTTAAGTACCCTTGGGTTCAATCCTTGGTATTAAAAAAAAAAGTGGGGAGTGGCCTGGATGGTCTATTTCATCTTTCTGCCCCTTTCTCAAAGGAAGGGACTCTATTCCACTTTGTGGTTGGAGCTTTCTCTGCACACTCTTCCCCCTTGCTAGGCCTGGCTAATGACCTGCTCCCAGAGCCATAGAGCACCTCTGTTTATGAAAGAGACATTGCTGCTGTTGTTGCAAGTTGCTAGGCTGCAGAGAAGCCCCAAAGCTGGGCCTGCAGTATCCTCCCAATTACACATCTCTACTCCAGAGATGGAAACCTCCTCCACCCCACAGCAGTGCACCAGCCTCCACCCAGAAGAACGCTCAATGGCAGAAGTGGAATAAGAGTTGAATTTAGCAACCCAGGGTAGGAGAGTAGTTTGACTTCAGACTCTAGTGTGGGCCTTCCTAATTCTGGCAATCACACAGGTCCTGAATTTAGCTTTACTTTGTGCCCACGCTGTTCCAAGTGCTTGACAAATATTGTGTTTAATCTTCATAACAACCCTATGAGGTAGGTGTGATTATCTTCATCCCCATTTTACAGATGAGGTGAGCGTTTAAGCTGTTTAACTAAACACACTTTTGTAACTTTGGAATCATCTTTTACTTTTTTTTTTTTATTATACTGGGGTTTGAACCCAGGAGCCCTCTACCACTGAGCTACATCCTTAGCACTTTTTATCTTTTATTTTGAGACAAGGTCTCATAAATTTCCCAGACTGGGCTGGAACTCACCATCCTCATGCCTTAGCCTCCCAAGTACCTGGGATTACAGGTATGTGCCACTATGCCCAGCATCTTTTGCTCTTAACATGTCTAGAATATTAACTTTCATAAGACAGTTTGAATCCTAGTTTCTGGCAAATAGTTGCTCAGAGTAACTCTCAAGGTGAGAGTAACTAAACAGCTAGGAAGAACATTTGAAAACATGCTAAAAGCCACCATGTGCTGACAAAATAGTAAGAATTTAACAGGCCAAAATGGGGGGATAATGCTAAAAGATAATCCAGCAAGGAAGCCATGTTTACCCTGCAAATATTTGCGAACCCTAGCATATTTGAACTTGACTGTTTTGTGGGGTGAGAGGCCAGAAAATTACGACCCGGGGCCCACACCCAGTGGGAAATCCCTCCATAATAATTTGGGAGCCACCTCCCTCAGTCAGGTTTCTCCACTGTGTGATAAGCTGGCAAATGTTCAACAATCAGCTCTGGGTAGGGTTGGGGAAGAAGGGTCCTGATGTATACAGTGTTCCAATTTCCATAGTGTAAATATTCCCACTGTGGATGATTTCAAACTCTCAACCTGAAGTCCCTGGACACAGAGCTCAGTAGCTCAAGCCCATAAGTCAGTTACAGCACATTATAGACGCCACCCTCAGAGGACTGTCTGCAAACCAGTCTCCACCACTGCACAGGCTGCACTTGCATCAGCTGGGTGGTCAGGGAACCACAAGCCCTGAACTTGGATTTTTGTAGTCCCACATTAGCAGTGACCTCAGGAGCCTGGCAGAAGCAGATGTCAATCATCTCTGGAGGAAGGCCTCAAATTATCCCTATAAATAAATTTTAAAATACAGTATCCAAGATAGGAGTGGTGGTATATAACCATACCTGTAATCCTAGCTACTTGGGAGGCTGAGGCAGGAGGATCACAAGCTCCAGGCCAGCCTGGGCAATTTAGTGAGAACCTGTCTCAAAATAAAATTTAAAAGGGGGCTGAGGTTGGTAGAGGGCTTGAACATACGGGATGCCCTAGGTTTGATCCCTAGTACCACATAATAAATAAATAAATAAATACAGTATCTAGCATAGTCAAAGATAATCAGGCATATAACAAGGAAATATGACACCATGAGCAAGAACTAGCAAAAAAAGATCCTCAGATACTTTACAATATTAGAATCATTGATCACTAGATATAAAACAACTGTATGCTTTGTTGAAAAAATAATTTTAAATATCTCATGGCCAGAAACTGTAAACTGTAAAACAATTTTTATAGAAACTGAAAAAATTGACAAACTACGTTTATAAAGAACATTTGTAGAAGCTGTATGGTTTAGGGATCAAGAACAGAAACACTTCAGGGGTCATACAGGTACCAGAGATGAGTCAAGTGGCTGGATAAGCACTCTGGCGACTGGGACAGCTTTGTCTGTAGGGCACAGAGCTCCTCAGGTCCAGCTGATTGGTGCCCTGTGGCACTTGAGGCCCTGTGTGTGGATCTAGAAATCTCAAGAGAAGCTGGATATTTGGATTTCTTTTTTTACAGATTCAAAGGTTGAACTGAGGGCCTCATGCATGCTAGGTAAGCACTGTTACCACTGAGCTATACCCTCAGCACTTTTTACATTATTTTGAGGCAGGGTCCAACCTGGAATGTGTAGTTCTCCTGCCTCAGTCTCTTGAATAGCTGGGATTATAGCTGTGTGTCTCCACTGGGCCTGGCTTGGATTTCTTTTTATGATTGTGAAATACATGTAACATCAAACTGCCTGTTGTAAGCATTTTAAAATTACAATGCAGTGACACTTAAGACATGCACAATGTGATGCAATTGTCACCTCTATCTAGTTTCAGAACTTTTGCATCATCCCAAACGGAAACCCCATGCCCATTAGTTGTCACTGTGCGTCACCCCTCCCCACAGTTCCTGCCAACCACCAACCTGCTGTCTTTGTGGACTGCCTGTTCTAGATAACTCACATAACTGGAATCATACCATCTTTGTCCTTGTGTACCCTGCTTTCAGTTAGCATGTTTTAGCATGTCAGGACTTTTTTTTTAGCATGTATTCATTCCCTTGAGTGACTGATATTCCACTGTGTGGATACATGCATTGATCAATTCATCGAATAGTATTTATATTTTTGACATGGTGTCTTATTTTAAATCAAATATAGCTGAGTGCAGTGACACACACCTATAGTCCCAACTATCTGGGAGGGTGAGGTGGAAGATCCCCTAAGCCCAGGAGTTCATGGTCAGCCTGGGCAATATAACAAAACCCATCTAATAAGAATAAATATAGGGGGCTGGGGTTGTGGCTCAGTGGCAGAGCACTTGCTTAGCACGCATGAGGCACTGGGTTCGATCCTCAGCACCACATACAAATGAATAAATAAAGATCTACAACTAAAAAAAATATTTAAAAAAAAGAATAAATATATATTCTACAACTATTGATTTGTATACCATTTTTTATTTGTTCTTTTCTTTTTTATTTATTTTTGTGGCACTAAGGATTGAACCGAAGCAAGCTAGGCAGTCACTCTACCACTGAGTCCAGAAATATATATTTTTAAAAGTTCTCTGTGGCCCAAAGCACATATCTGATGGCTAGATGCAGTGAAAGGGCCAACAGCATGAGAGTTCTGATTTGTGACCCACTGCTACTATTGTGTTTGCTTGAGATGGAGTCTTCCTATGCTGCCCAGGTTGGTCTCCAACTCCTGGGCTCAAGTGATCCTCCTGCCTCAGCCTCTGGAGTAACTGGGAGTACACAGCACACAGAACCAGGCTCCTGTCAGGTAATTTTTCCCGCATAAATCCTCAGGATGCTTCTCTGAGGTAATTGTTCTTATCTTTACTTTCATGTTGGGAGTTTGCATTTCAGAATGGTAAAAGATATGTCTAGGAAAAGTCTCTCACTCCATTTCTGTCAAAACCAAAACCACAGGGAAAACTTCTTGGTACTGGAATGAATGAGAGTCATAGGTTACAGCTTATGGCTGCAACCCTGAACTTCCCTGAGACTCAGTTTCCTACCCTGAAATGACTGGTATTGGGTTAATTCATCTCCAGCACAGGGCTTGCTCACATTAGGTCACCCTTTTCCCAGCATCCATCTGGGCAGGCATCCAGTCTGGTCCAGGCTCAGCTGCAGCTGCACACAGAGACATGGCACTTGGTTCTCCTGACCCTAGTAAATTCTTCCAGAGCTCCGTCCTAGCGGCTGGAGAGATGGAACGATCCTTAAAAGTCCTCCTTGTGGGTCGGGCCAGTCCATTTTACCTTCTACCGTTATGTGTGCAGTGGCAGCACCTGGTCTAAGCTTGGTACTTCTGTCAGAAGCGACTTACGGTTAAATTGCGGTCCTCTGACAAGCCCCAGCGAGGACCCCCTCACCTTATCTATGACAGGGCAACTTATCTCTGGGGAAAAGAATCCCTGTGACAATGATGATAATCATTAGGTTCCAGGCACCTTTCCTAGAACCCTAGTTTTCCAAACGGGCGTAGCATGCAGAGCGACGTCCTGGCTCATTTTTAAACAGAGCAGCGGGCCAGGAGAGATCGGTATCTCTCAACTCTTCTAAGAGCACCTCGCGTCCCGAATCGCCACCTCCAACTCTCAGAAGTCAAGAGCACCGCAGGAAACTTGCATTATTGCATCCGCTGCCACAAATCCCGGGCAGGGCACTAACCAAGCTGGCTCCAGGAATGCGCCCCCTCCGCGGCGGGCTACCCAGCCAGACTGCCATCCCCGCGGCACCTGCGGCCTCCGAGTGAGTCCCCGCCCTCTCCGCGTGCCGGGGGTCGGGGTCGCCAGGCGCCCCCCGTCGCCTCCCGGGAATGGGGTCGGGTGGCTCCCTGGGGTGGGCGGCGGCGGCGGCGGCGCTGGCGGCGCCCGGAGCCTGCACTGCTGGCGGCCGCGGCGGCGCTGCTCCCCCTGCTCTGTGCAGCTGCCGCCCGGCGCTTGCGCACTGGGCCCCGGGCGCGCGGCGGCATCAGGCTTTGTGTGTGTGTGTGTATGTGTGTGAGTGTGTGAGTGTCTGTGTGAGTGAGTGAGCGGGCGGGCGCGAGTGTGGCCGCCGCGGAGCGCGAGCAGGACCCGGCGGGCGCGCTCCCCCAGCCTCTCTCCCCGCCAGAACCATGTCGGGCAGGTCGGTTCGAGCCGAGACCAGGAGCCGGGCCAAAGATGATATCAAGAGGGTCATGGCGGCTATCGAGAAAGTGCGCAAATGGTAAGCCGAGGAGCCTGCCCGCCCGCTCGCTCGCTGCTGGGCGCCACGGCCGCCTGGAACCCTACCCTGGCACAGAAAGCCGCGGGGCGCAACGCTCCGGGCCGCCCTGCCGGCCGCGGGCCCGGAGTTGGCGAGGGCGGGCGAGCGGGCGGGCGGCGCGCGAGCCGGGTCACCTGCGCCAGGCGGGGGCCACGGCCGCTGCCCAGGTGCGCTCGCGCCTGTCGCCCACCTGGAGCGGCGGCGGCGGCAGCCCGGAGGCGGCGGGCGCCCAGGGCCGGGCGGCTGGAGCGGCGGGCAGCCCCCGCCGCGGCGCTCGGCTCCCGGGAGGGGGGCTCGGGGCCGGCCCCAGAAGCCATTTCGTTTTGTGCAAGTCACATGAAAGCGGCTTCCCGCGCGCCGAGGCCGCGGTGCCGGCGGCGGCGGGCAGAGCGCGAGCTCCATTGTGCAGGCACCGAGCGAGCCGCCGCCGCCGCCACCGCCGTCTCCTCCCCGCGCGCCCCGGGCGGCGCAGCACTGGCCCAGCGTCCCGGCCCGCGCCGGGCCTCCCGCCCTCCTGCCCTCCCAGCTCGCCCGCCCGCCCGCTCCCCGCCTCCCAGGCCCGGCGCCCTCGAGTCTGCGGAGTTTGCGGAGCGCGAGCCGTTTAAATTTAGCGCTTTGGGCTGCCTGGAGCGAGGGCTCTTGGCGAGGAAGAAAGATGGGGGCGAGCGCCGGGAGGCAGCGGCGCGGGCGGCCGCGGGGCGCGGGGCACCTACGACCCACCCGGCTCTGCGCTGCGCCCAGAGCGCGGGGGGCGCGGGCCGGCTCATATTCGGAGCCAGAAACCGGTTCTGGGCCGCGTCTGCCCTTCCCCGACCCGGAGCTCGTGTTTGTTTTGCGGGGAGAGCCGTTGTTTTTGTTCTCCGCGCTGGAGAACAGCAAGATTCGGCGTGGGCCGGGCGTGTTTTTCAAGCTCAAATTAGATCGTGTCCGGCGTGGCCTCGTTATAATCAGTGGGTTGGCACATTTTCATGGCCTCGGCAGGGTCTGGTTCGGAAGCGACCCCAGGGCCAGGCCTGAGGCGCGAGCAGATCGCCAGGTTGCACTGGACTTGTTGAAAACTCCCCGCTCCGTGATTTCAACTTTATTATGTTTTTCCCACGGCTTCACCAGAGTCCGGGAGGGAGAGGAGCAGCCGCGACGGTGTCCCTGAGTGTCAGCGCCCGCGGGCTTATCCTGACCTTTTATTAAAATTCTAGAGCCTGACCAGGCCCCACGGCAGGCTCTGTTTATATTTGGGGGTGTCATTTCTTTGAGTAACGCCTTGGTCTCTAAAAACCACTGGGGGCGAGCCTCCGGTCAGGTGGTGTCACAAGTTAGCTGTCCTTTCTGAGTCAAACCCAACAAAAAGGCAAGGGGAAAATCAATAAAGTCCACGTGCTCCCGGGCCTCCTATGGAAAGGGCTGTCTGCGGATGGCTGGATGCCCGGCCGTGGGCTGGGTTTGGCTCCAATGGGACAAAGAATTTTCACAACCGTGAGAAGGAGAGGCTTTCCAAAGTTGAGATCCAAGTCTTGGGTGCCGGCGGGAGCTCCCCTGCCGCGCAGGGCGCCCAGTGCCCAATTGGAGCCATTTAAAAATGGCAGAAACAGCTGCAGGCCAAAACACAGACAGGAAAACAACCCATAACCTTCTCTCCTGTGGGACTCCCAGTGGAAAGGCTGGAGTCACCTCCTTCCCTGCCTCAGCCCCTGTGCAAAGAAAGAGCTGGTGTTTGGGCCTATGTCCCTTCTGGCTGTCACCAGCCTGGAGGGTAGAAAGGGACCAAACAAGCTGCCCTTCTCAGCTCCTGGAGGCGTGGTGGGGCCTCCTGCCCCGGGTTCTCAGCCCTGCCCAGGCTCCTGCACCCAGTGACAGCTGCAGCCAGGGCTGCCAGCTGCTCTGCAGGGAGGGCAGATGGAGGGTTGGGGCTTTCTACCCAGGAGACTCCAGAGCAGCCGGCCTCTCTGTCCTGGCCAGACACCTCCATAGGGAGGGGGATCTGTCAGAGTCTGTTCCTGTGTTTCAGGAAACAGCACCTCGAGTCCTCTACAGACCTCTGGCTTTTGGGACCTCCTGGTTGAGCTTCTGCTTCACTTCTTTGCTGTGACCTTGGGCAGTCCATGTAACTCAGTTCTCTAACCCCGGCAACAAGGGGCTCAGTGGCTCTCTCCCATCCTGGGTCTGTTGGAGGTGGTTAAGGTCATGTCTCCAAAAGCACATTGTCCTGCTCACAGGAGCACTTGTGAATGTTGTCCTTATTATAAGGTGGACTTTGTAGAAACTTGAATTTTGCACCTCCCCCCTTTTCCTCTTATAAGCAGAAAGCATGGTCTCATTGCCCAGGTTTCTCCAACGACCCCTGAGAAGCTGAATATGGCTTTGCTGAGCCTTTAGAATGGGTCTTCCAGTTAGCCCTAGAGGCTTTTGGGTTGTTTATTAACTGACCACCAACCATGCATTTCACCACTGGCTAGGAGGGAGAGTTGCCAGATTTAGCAAATATAGAACACCCAGTTAAATTTGTATTTCAGATAAACAACAAAATAATTTTTAAAAATAAATGTTTCTGCTGGGTGTGGGGAGGCTGGGTGGTAGAGCACATACTTAGCATGTGTAAGCCCCTGGGTTCAATTCCTGGTACCCCCCCACCCCAAAACAAATAGAATATTTTTAGTGTAAGTGTATTCAACACAAAATTTGGGATATGCTTATATCAAGAAATTATCCATTTTTCTGAAGTTCAGATGTAACTAGGAAGCCTGTGTTCATATGTTTGTAGAGCTGGGGAAGGAACCCAGGGCCTCACGCATGCTGAGCACATGCTCTACTGCTGAGCTGCACCCCCAGCGTGTGTCCTGCATTTCATCCAGAGGACAGCAAGTTGTCTGGCATACCTGTCAGTGCTTAAACCTAGGGGGGAATTTCTTCTCAGCATCAGTGACCCTCAAAATCCACACCCCCTCCCCTGCCAGGCCCACCCTTCTCCTGCCCCTGCAGAAGAAGCCAGCAGCTAGCAGTGGCCTCCTTTCTATCTGCTGTCCTAGGAAGGCAGGCTATGGAGTGTGAGGCCAGAAGATGGCTGAAGTAAAGGCAAAATGGTGGGTCTCTGTTTGGGCAAACTGGGCCAGGGGTATGAGGCCCAGTGTGGGTGGAGAAGAGGTGGGGAAGGGGCGTCATGGGTTGGGAGGCAAAGGCTTGAGCTGCAAGGTGAGCGTAGACCTGGGACGGCTCAGCACTTGCAGGCTTCCCTCAGCGAGTTGCTATGAAGACTGAGGCCTGTTTACCTGTCTCTGGAAGAGACCTGAGTTTGAGCCTGGGGCCTCATTTGACTCCTTAGGGGTTTTGTCCCAGCTACCTACCTTCCTTCCTGCCAGAACAAGCAGGTAAAGTGGACCTGCGCCTAGTTTGGATGAGGCCTGGACTAAGGTGTCAGGACCAACCCTGGGCATGGATACAAAGTGAGGGAGAGAGAGCTCTCTTTAGAGGGTCCCCTTGGGTGGGGGGCAATCCCCAGATGGTCTCCTTGGCCAGCCCTTACTTTTGGACCAAGGAGAACATTGGAACTTGGCCTTGGCCTAGAGAATCCAGGATGGGTACTTCTTATAGTTTATATAGGAGCCCGGGGGTATGTTCCTAATGTGGGGGAGACCTCACATGCTTTTGCTCCTTGAGCCCAGTCTATTATTATGAGGGGCAGTTTCATAGCTAGGTTGGGGTACGGCCCTGCGGTCATGTTGAATCCTGGCCCCAGTGCCTACAGGTGGTGGGAGTTGGGGGGGTGAGTGAGCTACATCGTGCCATCTGGAGCAAGCTGGCATGCCTCGGGGCATGTGGGTCCAGATCAAGTTTTTGAGAGTAGCCAGAAGTCTGGATTTTTTTATGTGGAGTTTTTTTTTTTAAGTTTGGCAATCGATTCAAATTTTTAAAAGTACTCGGCAGGCCAAACAAAACATGTCTGTTAGCTGCTCGTCTGTCACCCTGGCTGTGAGGTGGTGGGAACAGCCTAGTACCCTCATTGGGGAGGGGCCTTGTGTCCTGGGGTAATGGGTTTGGGCGGCAGTATGGGAAATCTCAGCTGCTCCCCTGAGCCTGGGCTCCTGTCCCACGTGTTTGTGAAGTCCCGTTTTGCCCTCCTAAGAGCTCCTTCCATAGCTTACACCTGAGTTCCAGGCCTCTCTCCCTGGGAAGTGGCTGGTGGAGCCCCAGTGCCCAGTGAGGTTCTCCACACTCCTGCTTCTGTCCAGGAGCCCGCTCCGTGTCCACTGCCAGGAGAACAGCTTCCTGTCTCTCTGATAACTTGGGGACTCAGCAGAGGGGTCTCTGGGCTTCCTGTTTTTCCACCTACAAAATGTGGTGACAGTGGTCCCTTTTTCCACCTTTTGGGAATCTCTGGCCAAGAGTCTAAAGTGCTTGGTGTGAAGCCTCACATGCACCAGGCCCTCGGTGCACAGTGGCCATTATGATTGTGGCTCTCCTTACCACAGAGGGTGTTTCTGGAAACATCCTTGTCCCTTCAGGTACCCTCTGATTATTTGGAATGGAGGTGGCAAAAGATTGGGATCGTGCTGACCTGTCTGTTCTGCCTGGTAAGAGGGATGAGGGTGGCGGCCTCACAGACTGTTCCAAAAAGCAGCATGGCTCCAGGGGTTTGGACACTGGCTGTGGAGAGAATGAGTTTCCTCTCCATGCCTTGGTTTCTCTGTCAGATGGGGCATGAACCACTTCCTGATACCCAAGGTTTTGTAGAGATTAGAGAAAGTATGTCTGGTGCTTAACACATAGAAGGCCCTAGAAGTGGTCAGTAGTATAATAAAAGCCAAGCCCTAGCTTCCTCCTGCAGGACCCGCGCAGGCAGAGGTCGGGGGTGTAGGTGTCTGTGGTTTTGGTTAGCTGGTTTTGAGTGTGCATGGGCCCTGCACCCACAGAGGGGAAGACCCAGGGGTGAGCTTGGGTAGAAAGGCCAAAAACAATGTGTCAGACAACTCAAGAAGGTCCTCGTACCACATGTAATTTTCAGTTCCAGTGGAACTGTTATCATTGAAGTTACTGAGGGTCCCTGGAGGCTCTACCACCTGCGCCAGATGTGCCTCTGGCCCCAAGGGCTTCCCATGAGTCCCCAGAATCAGCCAGGTTCCTCGCCAGGCCCTCAACAGATCCTCAGTGACTTCCCACTTCTCTGAGATGGCAGAGCTGAAGGCCAGAATATCAGAATTCAGACCCAAGCTCCATTCCTGAAGCTGTCCCTGAGCCTCTGTCCCCCTAGGTGTGTGGCTCTGAGTAAGTGGGGCAGGAAGTGACACAGTCTGACGGAAGTTCTGTGGCAGCAGCAATGATCTAGAAAGTGGCGATGGCGCAGAGCAGGGTGGTGGTGGTGGAGAGGGCAGTAATATTACCACCCCTTTTCCTTCTTGTGGCTTATAATTTTCTCCTCATCTGGAAACCTGCCTCTTGCAGCTGGAGGCCTGGATTCTGTCCTTCAGAGTTCAGAGGGTGGTAGCCTGGCAGACAGGGCAGAAGAACCTTGAAGGTAGGGGCACAGAGATGCTCCCCACAAGGCCAGGCTCTGCCCTTCATGGCCCCCCAGCGTCACCCCTGAGGGCACCCTTTCTGTCCAGGAAGCTGCTCTCTAGAGCCTCTGAGCTGTTCCAAGAGGCAGATGGCGGGAGAGGACGGGGGCCACTGTGCTTTCTGCTCTCAGGAGGGCAGGATGAGGCTTACCTTAGTGATGTGACTTGCCAAGGGTCCCCAGCTATCAAAGGGCAGAGCTGGGGGGTCAAGGCCACCTCTGTGCCATCAGGGATTGTTCCCTTACCGTTCCAAGGAGTGTGACTTGTACCCTGCCACAGGGATGAGCAGGTTCCTGCTCCAAGCCGCCTTAATGATGGGCTCTTCCTCATCCTCCACAGGGAGAAGAAGTGGGTGACTGTTGGTGACACGTCCCTACGAATCTACAAATGGGTCCCTGTGACAGAGCCGAAAGTTGATGATGTGAGTATGCGGGGTTGGCCTCAGGGGTGGGGCTGCCAGTCTGTGCTCCTCCCACTGTGGGGAGAGGGCCTATCTGCTGCTATTCCCAGAGCCAAGGGAACCTGCAATACAGGGACCCAGCTGAAACCCAGAGAGGCTGCTGGACCTGTGTCCCTGCCTTCCTCCATAGTTCAGCCCCAGAGTGGCAGGAGTGTCCCCTGCAAGTTGTGTCTTCTGTACTGAGAGCCCCATGGTTTGCCAGTGGAGACACAGCTAGTACAAGGCTGCTCCCTCCCCAGGTCCAGGGCACCATGGTTTGGGGGTGGGGACAGTGGTATCCACAGCCACTCCCACCCTCCCTACACTGTGGTCCCATTCCTGAGCATTTAACATCTGCTGGGCCCTGAGCTCATGCTTCACCTTATTATTTCATTTACTTTTCATACTGAACTTGTGGAATTGAACTTTTAAAATCTCTATACAATTGAGGACACGTGCTCAGAGAGGTGAAGTCACTTCCCCAGAGTTACACAGCTAGTGTCTGAGCCAAGGATGGAGTTCAGGTCTGTCTGACTCCAAAGTACATGCTGCCTGCTCCTGGGAGCCTTCTGCTCATTGCAGCTGCTGGTGACAGGTGGCCCTAGGAGTGAGAAAGCTTGGTGCAGGGTTGCCTGGGCTCTTGGGAGGAGTTAAGCGGGATGGGACTATGTCTCCTGAGACATCTCGAGGGAGCTTGGGTGGCTTTGCTGGATCCTGAGGGATCCACAGCAGGCAGCTGCCAGGCATTGCAAACAGGGTTTCCCAGCTTCCTAGCTTTGATGCCAGTCACCTGCTAAAAGGGCTGAGACACCATGTTGGTGCTGTTTGGCAAGCTTGCCCCAGGGGGGTCAGTGTGGGGCTGAGGGCTTCGATATTTGTCTTCCCTCCTGGTTCTGTCCTGGGCTCCTAGAGGAGGGACTGAGACTTGGTCCTCTGCAAGTCTCCAGAGGAAGAGCAGGGTAGCCCAGCTCCTGGAGGCGGCTCTTGGCTCTGGCCCGTGCCTGGTCCTCGCTCATCATTAAGTGGTGTAGAAACGCTTTTGAGAAGATGTGGTCCCTGCTTTCAAGGAATTTCTAATCTCATTGGGGGAAGATAATTATAGAATAGCATGAAACAGACATTAGGGAAGTGCCAAGTGGAATATGATCAAGGAGAAAATGGAATAGAGGGGCCATCAGAAGGACGGGGCAGCTCCAGGCTGGGCCAAGAGTGCTGGACTCGCAGTCAGGCAGAGAAGCCCTGCTTAATCTTTGAGGCTGGACTGGTTGCCCCACCCTGTGGGGACTCCACTCCCTCCTCTGTGTAGTGGGGCTTTGCTGTCCAGTTCCTGGGTTTCTCACTGAGCACACACGAGGTATCAGCTCCGGAAGCACCATGCCTTTCCCTGTCTGAGATGTGACGCGCAGTTCACCCGCCCCTTTCCCTGTGGGGCCAAGGTTCCCAGCCTGGCTGAGCATCTTGATTAAAAATGCAGATTCTTGGACCCTGCCCCAGACAACAAAATCAGAATCTCTGAGGTTAGAGCTGGGGAATCTGCATTGTGGGTGATTAGCTCCTGATTGCTTTAAATAATACCCAATTAGTATACAGTAATACCATTTTTTAAACTTCAGAACTCTGGAAGTTTTCATTCTTACAAATATGTAAAATGTTTCAAAAATCCAAATGTTACTTTAAAATGTTTTTAAATTAAGGCAGTTTACATACTATAAAATTTATTTATTTATTTATTGGTACAGAGGATTGAACCCAGGGGCGCTTACCCACTGAGCCCCAGCCCCAGACCTTTTTTGTATTTTATGTAGAAACAGGGTCTCTGAGTTGCTTAGTATCTCGCTAAGTTGCCGAGGCTGCCTTTGAACTCATGATCTTCCTACCTCTGCCTCCCGAACTGCTGGGATTACAGGCGTGCATCATGGCTCCCTGCAAAATTTACTTCAATCTTGCAGTTCTAGGGATCAAACCCAGGGCCTCATAAGTGCCAGGCAAGCGCTCCACCATGGAGCTGTGCCCCACATTCTTCACTCTTTCAAAGAGTGCACTTCAGTGTTGGTATATCCCTGGTTGTGCAACCACTACCACTACAATTCCAGAACATTTGTATCACCCCAGAAAGAACATTCATACTCGTGATCACTCACTCCCTGTTCCCCACTCCCTGCATCCCTGGTAACCACCAGTCTATTTTCCATCTCTGAGCATTTGTGTATTTATACTTTTTTTTTTTTTTTCTGTTGTGGCGCTGGGAATTGAACCCAGGGCCTTGTGCATGCAAAGCAAGCCCTCTGTCAACTGAGCTATATCCCCAGCCTGTATTATTACACTTTACCATGGCTTTTTTTTTTTTTTTTTTTTTTTGTAGTTTAGATGGACAGCATGCCTTTATTTTGTTTATTTTTATGTGGTGCTGAGGATTGAACCCAGTGCCTCACACATGCAAGGCAAGCACTCTGCCACTGAGCTACAGCCCCAGCCCTAACATGGCTCTCCTTATGATATGCCTGTCCTCCTCGAATGCACCCTCACCCCACTTCTCTTCCCTGGAGTGTTCCCAGTTTGTTTTTATCCTTCCAGAGGGAGCCTGAGCTTACAAACCACATAGAAACACCCATGTTTGTCCCTTTCTCACCATTGGTGAGAAATTCACATGTTCCATACCTTTCTTTTATACATCTTAGAAATACTGAAATATTTTCATAGGTTAATATTCTTGCAGATGGCCCCCTATTAGTACAGGGGAAGCGGCCATATTCTCTGTAGTTGTTACATTGTATACCTTATTTATTTAATGAGTCTCTGACTGATGGATACAGGTAGTTTCCAACATGATTCTGTTCCTGTGGTGAAAACTGGGGGCTGGGGGTGCAGCTCAGTGGTAGAGCTCTTGCCTAACGTGCCTGAGGTCCTGGGATCCATCGCGACACTGAAAACTAGAACGGAGTAGCATGGGTTTTTGCTCTGGGGTTTTGCTCTTTCCCTACACTTGGAGAAAGGCAGCCCCTGGGGAACTGAAACTACTGAGAATCAGTGACCCCTGCCTTCTGGGGTTCACCTGGCCTCACCTGGCACCTGCCAGTCTTCCTAGAGGCGGAGACCATTGCTGCCAGCCACAGTGTTTGCTTGACCACTAGTGATCCCTCCACAGAGAAGGGATTATTTCCCAGGGTGCTGCACCTAGGCCAGCTGCGGCCATCTCCCTTCTTTGATTCCAAAGCGGAGGAGGCCCAGAGCTTGGCTTTTAGGGGGACACACTTAAATGCAGACCAAAGAAAACCCTGCAGAAGTTTGGGGCTCCAGGTTGATGGAATGGAATAAAACATTCGTAGCACTACCCGGGGTCGCTCGCGCATGTGTCCTCACATGTGATTCAGTGACTTGGTTCTGCTCCATTTTCCCCTCCAGAAAAACAAGAATAAGAAAAAAGGCAAAGACGAGAAGTGTGGCTCCGAGGTCACCACCCCAGAGAACAGCTCCTCCCCGGGGATGATGGACATGCACGGTGAGCTCCCCACGGCCGCTGCCTCAGCTGCCAGGTCCCTGGGCCTTGGGAAGCGCTCAGTTGTGTTTTTGTTTCTCTAGCAGGTTTGTTCACATTCCAGGCAAGGGGTAGGAGGATGGGCAGGACCAAGAGGCCTCTGTGCCAAGGAGAAGGCTCTGCAGAGAAGAGGAAGTTCCTATCCCCAGTGCACCAAGCCAGAAAGCAAAATAAACCAGAGACAAAAATAAGACCCTCTCCTCCCGCTGTGACCAGAAACCTCACCGCTGTTTCTATAGCCCAGTATGCCCAGGAGGAGTTGGGGGGAGGAGTATATGTTTCTTTTTCCCTCCTGGGTCTGGCTGATCATATAAATGACTGTATTTTCTTTTTCCCATTTTGTTTTGCTACTAGGAAGCTCCAAAATGGATTTCTTTCTTTTTTTTGGTACCAGAGATTGAACCCAGGAGCACTTAACCACTGAGCCACATCCCTAGTCCCCTTTTATTTATTTATTTATTTTAAAAATGTTTATTTCTTTTAGTTGGACACAGTACCTTAATTTTCCTTATTGATTTTTAAAAAATATCTTTATTTATTTTTATGTGGTGCTGAGGATCGAACCCAGTGCCTCACACGAGTGAGGCGGGCACTCTATAACTGAACTTACAGCCTTAGCCCCTCTTTATTGATTTGTATGCGGTGCTGAGGATCGAACCCAGGGTCTCCCACATGCAGGGTGAGCGCCCTATTGCTGAGCCACAACCCCAACACCCCCTTTTGATTTTTTGATACAGGGTTTTACTAAGTTGCTTAGAGCCTTGATAAGTTGCTGAAGGTGACTTTGAATTTTCAGTCCTCCTGCCTCAGCCTCCCAAGTTGCTGGGATCACAGGGGTGTGCCACCGCATTCAGTTTCTTGCTATCTAATTTCAAAAGTTGTAACTTGAGCTGGGCATCCAGCAATCACACACCTATAATCCCAGTGACTGGGAGGTTGAAGCAGGAGGATCTCAAGTTTGAGGCTAGTCTTGGCAATTTAGCTAGACCCCGTTTCAGAATAAAAAATTAAAAGGGCTGGGGATGTGGCTCAGTGGTAAAGTGTCCCTGGGTTCAATCCCTAGTACCCAAAAAAAACAAAGTTGTAACCTGTGTCCCATGTATCAAATCCAGGCTGAAATGTGATTTACCCAGGTTCTCGTTTTCACACCTTGTTGGTGTTTGTTTCTCTTTTTACCTTTTATTGCGGGGGCGGGGGGGGGGGGATTCAAATCCTAAGCATATAGCTCTGTGAAATGTTCACAAACAGTATACTCCCATGTAAGCAGCCCACGTCAAAACCCCAGATAGTTTCCAACTAGTGCCAGTGGGCTTCCTTGTGTCCCCTCCTGATTGTCCCAACCCCACAAGAAAAATGTTCTCAGAGATTCCAGTGTGAAGTTTTTACAAAACTGAGTTAGCTTCTACGTTAGCCAGCTTCTGTTACTATAACAAAATTCCTGAGTTAATAAACTTAAACAGAGGAAAGGTTTCTCTTAGCTCACAGTTTCAAAGGCTTGAGTGTCCACAGGCATTGTTTCTGAACCTGTGGCAAGATAGCACATCGCAGCAAAAGTCGAACAAAACTGCTCACCTTGTAGCTAAGATGCGTGTGTGTGGAGAGGGGAGTGGAAAAGAAGAAGAGAAAGGGGCTGAGGTCCCACGGTCACCTTCAAGGGCACGTCCGCCTTCCACCAGGCCCCACATTAAAGTTTCTACCGCCTCCCAATCATGCCGTGATAGGGACTTAGCTTTTCATATGTAGGCCCTTGGGGACATTTGAGATCCAAACTAGAGCAGCCTTTAATATTTATAAGTCAGGAAATCTGCTCTATTACCATCCTTTGTGGAGTCAGATCTAGAACCCTGGGAGTGGCCAGCTGAGCAGGAGCAGTTGTTTTGTAGGGAGGATGGGACTCTGGCCCACCAGGTTCGCCTCATTCTTGTCACCTGGCTGGCCCGCGGGGTCATAGTGCCTGCCACCCCTACTGCCATCCACCTCTCGATTTTGATTTCAATGTCTGTACTTTTGTCCATCCCAAACCTTTTGTATAGCAAGTAGCATCAGAGAAATAACTAAGTAAGTAAATGGAAGAGGAGTTCACTGGAGTTTCTAAGGCCTTAGACCCCCACACCTGTCTTGTTCTGGGGAAAGAAGTCTGGAAGACCCAATCCCTGGCTCCAGGTCCCAGGAAGGCTTGCTTTTTTGGAAAACCTGGCTTCAGAAAGGCACATGGGGTTTCACTGCCCATTAACATGTCAAGAAAGCCCCACAAGTATCCACGTCATCATGGTCAAGATTCATTTCCTTTTCAAAAATGGACCTTTGAGCTGGGACGTGACTTCGTTCCCAGGCATCGCCCAGCAGCCCCTCTCTCAGGAACCCAAGAAGCCAGCCTTACCCAAGATTCAGGCTGGACTGTGGCATTCCTCTGGCCTTGGGGTTTGTCTCATTTTAATCTGTAGAAAGTGGATGGTGGTGCCTGCTTCATAAACTCATTGTGAGGATTTAAATGATAGTCTCTCTCAAGCCTTGGCACGTTAACAGCTACCACTTACCAAATCATCAAGGCGTGCCAAGCATCATGCCAGCCCTGTTTTCGAGCATTACCTCATTTGAATTTAATAAAAAGTCCCATTTTACAGATGAATAAACTAAGGCTCAGAGAGATGAAGTGACTTGCCTAACTTGAAGTTGGAAAATTTGTAACATCTCATCCCAGTGCTGGCATTTGAGGTCCTTCACGGGCAGAATCCAGGCTCATAGCCTGAACTAATGCAGAAATCCAGAATGCTGAGTGGAGGAGCTCCCAGGATGTGAGCACCACGTCCACCTTCTTGCATCCTTTCCATTCTAGGGCACGTACAACAAGACAGGTGTGAAGGCCAAGGGAGAGACATGGGAGACATGGGCCCTACAGGTGTTCCACAATGCTTTGGGGGGGTCATCAGCGCTGAGCTCTTTGGTCCCCAGGATTCCACTAAAGTGGGTCCAGGTATCAGAGTCCTGCTATTACCAAGTTCCAGGCCAGTTTCTGCAGCTAGCTCGTTAAGCATTAGTGTATATTGTCATTGTTAATGCCATAAATGCACATGTATCTTTGCATAAGAAAGAACTTTAGATTTTCTTGCAGGGTAAATCAGGAGAACACACTTTTTTTTTTTTTTTTTTTTTGTCTAGAATTCATAAGAGGATGCTTTTGTGTAAGAAGGGCCCCAAAGTATACTTAAAGAAAGATCCTGGGCTAGGATTGTGGCTCAGTGGTAGAGCACTCACCTAGCATGTGCGAGGCCCTGGGTTCGATCCTTAGCATCACATAAAAATAAATAAACAAAATAAAGGTAAAGAAAAGAAAAAGAAAGATCCAGTTTAACCCAGCTGGGCTGTGTGATTGCCTGGCACCTCTGCAGCATGTTGAGTAGACAAGAGAAACAGAACTAGGAATTGGGTAGAACAGCTTAAACCAGTGTGTCTGCCGCTCTGAGCCTCAGTTTCCCCCTCCATACAGTAAACATGGCAACATTGACTACCTGGTAGGTTGTTGAGAGGATTAATCCCCATGGCTATGTCCATTGGCGCACAACTGTAATCCCTGCTGCTTGGGAGGCTGAGGCAGGAGGATCACTTGAGCCCAGGAGTTTGAGGCCAGCCTGGGCCTCATAGCAAGACCCTATCTCAAAAACAGGCAACTAAGTGCTCTTGCCCAGTGCCTGTCTCATTGTAGGTGCCCAGGACTATCAGAGTGCTTTGCTGCCCCCCACACTCACTTTCACAAAATTGGCCTTGGCCTGGAGTGTAGCATGGTCCAGAAAGGCAGTGTCAGATTATGGTGTTATTTTTGAAATCGCTGCAGGACAAGGGGAGATGTGCCCTGGCACCCCCCAGCTCTGCCACCACCTGACCACTAATGTAACTGCCCAGTTACCTCCCATTGCTTTTTCCTTTTTATTATGAAAAGTTTCATTGTAAAGCATAGAAGAGAAAGTAACGTGATGGCCCCCGTGAGCCCCCTCCTTGGTTTTTATGAGCACCAGCCCATATTTGCCGCATCAATTTTTTTAATGTGTTAAGTTTCTTAATTGACAAATCATTTACATATTTTTTTAAAAAACAGCTCTTGTGTGTGAAGTTCTGGGAGCCGTGATGGTTGTCTGCAGCCTGTGCTAACGCATTTTCAAGTCAATTTCCGTGCATCACGATGTTGGAGTCTGTACCTACACATTTCAGAACACATTGCCAAGGAGTGACATTCTCTCTGCCTGCTGTGCCATTATCACTGCTAACAAAATTAACAATAATACCTTAATAGCTTTTAAAATCCAGGCCATATTCAAATTCCCCAATTGTCCCAAAATGGGTTACAGCTGGCACATTCCAAACCGAATCCAAATAATTTCCATATATCATATTTAGTCTTAAAGTCTCTTAGGTTTCTTTAATCTGTAAATCTGTAATAATATCCCCTGCTTCTCCTTGGTATGTGTGTGTGTATGTGAAAGAGAGAAAGAAAGAAAGAGAGGGAGAGATGTGCTGGGGATGGATGCCAGGTTGCTACTAGGCAAGAACTTCACCCCTATACCATGTCACACCTAAAGTGTTTAACTACTGAGCCACATCCCCAGCCTGTTTTATTTTCAATTTGGAGACAGTTATCTGTTAGGGCCTTGCTAAATTGTTGAGGCTGATCTCCAACTTGGCCATCCTCCTGCCTCAGCTTCCTGAGCACCTGGGATTACAGGCATGTACCACCATCATGCCCGACTCAGTCCTTTTTCTTTTCTTTCTTTCTTTTTTTTTTTTTAATGACAGTGACTTGATGAGATTGGGCACTTGTCCTAGGTAGCCTGCTCTTGCTACCTGGTCCCTGTCTCCCTTTGATTCTGGGTCACCTGGAAGTCAGTGCAGAGGTTTGATGCACTTTGGAGGAGGCCCTGGCAGGCTGCTTCACCAGTCATGCTGTGTGCTTCACAGTGCTGTATGGCTTTCCCCGCCCAGAATTAGGTCTCAGGTGTCCCCCAAAGACGTTCGATGTATCAGGCCCCTCTCTCCATACACAGTAAAGGCCACCCAGGTTGGGCCAGCTTCCATAATCCTTTGCTTCACAGGGCATGTGGGGTGGCCCTGGGTGGTCAGCTCCAGAGGAACTGCCCAGACCTTTCCCTGGAGAGCAGCCTGGGGGGCCTGAGGCATCAAGGGATGCTGACACTGTCCCCAATCTGCTGTTCCTCGGCCCGGCAGGATCTCACCCTGTGCCTGTTTCTCCCCCTGTGCAGACGATAACAGCAACCAGAGCTCCCTAGCAGACGCCTCCCCCATCAAACAGGAGAACAGCAGCAACTCCAGCCCCGCACCAGAGCCCAACTCCGCCATGCCCAGCGACGGCACGGAAGCCAAAGTAGATGAGGCGCAGGCTGACGGGAAGGAGCACCCTGGGGCTGAAGGTACGTGCCTGCCGTGGCTAGGGTGCAGAAGGGCCTCCCTGTAGCCAGCCTGCATTCAGTCAGGGCACAGGTATTCAAGGAGGCCCTGCCATCAGCCAGCCCCAGAAGGTGACAGAAGAAGGAAGGTAAAACACCTGAAGCTGCCAGGTGCAGTCGTGCACACCTATAATCCCAGCAGCTCAGGAGGCTGAGGCAGGAGGATTGTGAGTTCAAAGCCAGTCTCAGGGATTTAGTGAGATCCTAAGCAACTCAGTGAGACCCTGCCTCTCATAAAATACAAAATAGGGCTGTGAGGGCTGGAGATGTAGCTCAGTTGGTAGAGTCCTTGCCTTGTAAGCACAAGGCCCTGGGTTCAATCCCCAGCACCACCAAAAAAAAAAAAA
The DNA here is from genome assembly GCF_047511675.1 of Marmota flaviventris. Classification (NCBI taxonomy): domain Eukaryota; kingdom Metazoa; phylum Chordata; class Mammalia; order Rodentia; family Sciuridae; genus Marmota; species Marmota flaviventris. The sequence goes on along the minus strand of NC_092498.1, from coordinate 136,682,948 downwards.
AAAAAAACAGGGCTGGGGATGTGGCACCGTGGTAGAGGGCCCCGAGTTCAATCCCCAGTACCCCCCACCACCACCCTCAATAAAAAAGAAAAAAAAAAGGAGAAATTCCTGGAGCAGGTATTCTTTTGCAGCAATTAAAAAAATCAGATAATCCAGTATTTGAAGATGTGTGGGGATAATTATAAAATAGAAAAAGGGAACAGATTGTCTTACTGAGTTATGGCAGGAGGAATGATGATTTTAAATAGGGTGGTCAGGAAGCACCTCACTGAGGTGACACCGAGGAGATGAGGGTCAAATTGAGCGAGTGGCAAGTTGTGGGAGAACCTTGCTGGCAGAGGAACAGGCAGTGTGAAGGCCCTTGGGCAGGAGGGGGCTCTGCATGGCTGGGGAAGAGTCAGCGGGGCAGGAACAGTAGGATGAGGTCAGGAGTGGTGGGCTCGTAAAGCCACTGTGCCCACCTGGATTTTTACAGCAGGTGAGACAGGAGTCACAGGAGATTTGGATGGCAGGACCTGAAGAATTAAGAACAGGTGATGGGGATGCCAGGGTGGAGGAGGGGATGCCAGTGAGGAGGCTGCAGAAGTTGTCCCAGTGGGAGAGGGTGGTGACCAGGGCAGAGCAAGAGCAGAGGGAGCAGTAAGAGGTGGTTTCATTGTGAAGGGAAGATTGGGTATACACCTGCATTTCGTAGGGGTGTGTGTGTGTTTATTTTGCAATCCCTGCCAAAAAATGGAAATAGCATCATACATGCCTGTGTATCTGCCAGCTAAATTTGGCAGTTATTATTTGAGGGTTTCTTTTCCTTTCTGCTTTATCTGTAGTTTTTTTCCTAGGACCATGTGAAAGGAATCTGTAGACATAGGGCAGTTGGTCCCTAAGCGTGCCTCTTAAGAACATCCTCTCACAGAATCACCACTGTGAACCCCAAGAAACTGAACAGTTGTTCTGATGGTCTGTCGGGGGGTGTGTTTGAGTGTTAGGAGAGAATATGTGTTGATGGGTGCACCTGGGCATGAGAAATGGGCTGAGGGCAGCTCCGGGTACCTGCAGGGAGGGACAGCAGAGGCTGGCCTAGGCAGGCAGGTCTGGAGCTCCCTGGGCAGGTGCCTGCGTCCCAGGGTGTGCCTTGCGAGCAGCTGGTAAGGTTCTGGAGGAGGGCCACCCCTACTGGAGAGTTCGTCCTCATCCCAGAGAGGCTCTGTGCTGGCTCCTAGGTCTTAGTCACAGCTACATCCTGCTTCCTGTCCCACAAGAGCAGAGGTCCTAGACTAGATCCAGCCTGTGGGGTGTGGAGGTGGCCATGAAGCCCAGGACTATTGTTTGTTTTAAATTCAAACGTGATGTCAGAATTTAAAAACTGGACAATTTCACTTAAGATTGATTTCTACCTTCTCTCCCAAAATCAGAATATTTGGCAATACTGGGCCTGCTTTTCCAGGGGCACCAACAAGCAGGAGTGGGGAAGTAGCTGCTCCTGGAAGAAGGGCAGTAGGGCTGTCTGCTCCAATTACCACACTCCCCACCTCTCCCTGCTGCCTTTCCCACACCAAGGCCAAAGCAACATGTATTACCTACAATCACTGTTTTTCTCATTGAAGATTTAGAAGACAATTAAGATATTTCTTGAATTCATTTATCTCTCCAAAGTGAAAAAGTAAAAGTCTGAGAAGGCTGTTTTGTTTTTTGCAGTACTGGGGATTGAACCTGGGAACATTGTACCATGGAGCTACGTCCCCAGCCATTTGTTTTTGTTTTGAGACAGAGTCTCGCTACATTGCTGAGGCTGACCTTGCACCCAGCTCTCTTTTTTTTTCTTTTTTAACATGTGGTCCCTGCAGGGAGTCTCATACACGTATCTCTTTGCACCTTTGCCCAGGTACAAGTAGATCTGTAGGACCTGTACCTGGCAGTGGGACTGTGTAGTCAGAGGGCACATGCAGTGAGAACATGGCTAGTTGGGCATGGAGGCGCACATCTGTGATCCCAGCAGCTCAGGAGGCTGAGGTAGAAAGATTGCAAGTTCAAAGCCAGCCTCAGCATCTTAGTGAGGCCCTAAGCAGCTTAGCGAGACCCTGTCTCAATTTAAAAAAAAAAACAGGCTGTGGATGTGGCTCTATATGGTTAAGCCCCACTGGGTTCAATTTTTGGTGCAAAAGAAAAAAAAAATACAGGTAGAGCTGGGGATGTGACTTAGTGGTGGGGTGCTTGCCTAGCATGCTGGGTTTGATCCCCAACACAACAAAAAAGTTCAGTGGCACACGCCTGTGATCCTGGCTACTTGGAAGGCTGAGGGAGGAGGATCACAAGTTTGAGGCAGATTTTCAAATAAGTCAAAAGGGCTAGGCATGTGGCCTAGTGGTAGAATGCTTGCCTAGCAAGCACAAGACCCTGGGTTCAACCCCCAATCCCACCAAAAGAGTGGGGGAAATGTGTGGAACTGAAATGTGGAGATCCAGCTGGGATCTGTTCCAGGGAGGCCGTAGGTAGGGTGACTCCCCTAGAGCAGGGGCTCGTGGCCCTAGCACCATCGAGTAGTTCCTGGCCGTGGGGGCCTCCTGTGCGTGATAAGGCGCTGGGCAGCATCCCTGCTCTCTGCCCATTCGATGCTCCCTCACCCCCAGCTGTGACACCAAAAATGTTTCCAGATATTGCCCAGTGTCCCCAAGGAGAGGATTCCCCTAGCCGAGTGTCCTGTAGCTCTTCCACATACACTATGTAGGCCCCCTCTCTGGTTCCCGCTCGGCAGCCCCCACAGTTAGGGCACACCTGCCAGGCGTCCAGCACCTTCCTGGTCAGGTTGCTTGGCAGGTGGAAGGCAGAGGGGCTGGGACAGGTGGTGTGGTCACATGGAGGCTGACATTTACTGGCTGCCTGGCCTTGGACAGGGAGCATCACCTCCCATACCACTTCCTGTTTCCTTGTTTGTAAAATGGGATGATAAAAGTTGCCTCCCTTGTCAGGTCCCTGCAAGGAGTCATGGAGGCGGGAGGGGCTCTAGTGGGCAGGAAGGGCCTGGGCAGCTGTGGAGACCACTGTGTTCACCCTTTGTGGGAAGAATACTTCTGGGGGTGCTGGGACACATGTGACCACATCTACAGCCGTGTCCTGGCTTCTTTGCCTTCCTGGTTTCTTTCTGGCTGTGGCCTTGTTTCCCCATATTCGGGGTCTGCGTCTCCTCTGTCCTAAGGGCCACTGAGTTGCGGGAGTTATATTTTGGGCTAAAGCTTTCATAACTCCCACGTTTGGTCCCTGCACCCTACCAGGGTCCTCTTCCAGCCACCCCAGGCCACTGGGCCTGTACCACCTCTACCGGCACAGGACAGGCCCATGTGGCCTTCCCAGGTGGGTACACTGGGACCAGACGGGCTGGCCACCAGATATTGACCTTGCTTTGAACTTGTTTACTACTGAGTGAGTTCAGGGAATGACATAATGTCCAAGCTCCCTGGACTAAATTTAGGCCCCAGGAAAAAAATTTCCCCTGGGTAAGTTCCAGCACCAGCGCACTCAGAGAACAGGACTGCTGCCCTCAGCCCCGAACATGCCACGGCCAGCTCTGCCTGGCTTTCAGGAGAGGCCTCTGGCTGGGGCATATGTCTGCCCAGCATAGGGGCAGCATGAATCTGCCGGGTGAAAGGCCACCCTCATGATCTCTAAGCCATCCTCCTGCCCCTCCATATTTTACTAAGATGAAAGTCACAAAATTTACTATTTCATGGCTGGGGGTGAAGCTCAGTGGTAGATCTCCTGCTTAGCATGCATGAGGTCCTGTGTCCAGTGCTCAGCATCAAGAAATAAATGTAAAAATTAATCATTTGTGGGGTTGGGTTTCTAGTTCAGTGGAAGAGCACTTGTCTAGCATGTGTGATGCCCTGGGTTTGATCCTCAGCACCACATATAAATAAATCAAGTAAAGGTCCATCAGTGACTAAAGAATATTAAATAATAATAATAATAATAACCATTTATAAGTGAACAAGAATTCACTGGTACCAGGCACAGTGGCACACACCTGTAATCCCAGCTACTCAGGAGGCTGAGGCAGGAAGATGGCAAGTTCAGGGTCAGCCTCAGCAACTGAATGAGGCCCTGTCTCAAAAAATGGGCTGGGGCTGGGGCTTAGTGGTAGAACACTCGCCTAGCACATGTGAGGTGCTGGGTTCGATCCTCAGAACCACATAAAAGTAATAAATAAAGGTATTGTGTCCAACTACAACTTAAAAAAAAGTGCTCAGTAGTAGAGCACCCTTGAGTTCTATTTCCAGTTCCACCCAAAAAAAAGAAAGTTCAGCGGCATTGATTACATTATTACACTTACATTGTTGTGCAGCCATCCCCTCTATCTATCCCCTCTATCTAGTTCCAGAACATTTTCCTCACCCCCAAAAGAAACTGTACCCGTGAGTCCATCACTGCCATTCCTCCCTCTCCCCATTCCCTGGTAAACAGCAGTCTGCTGTTGGTCTCAATGGCTTCGCCTGTTCTGGATGCTCCATATAAATGTCATCACACAGCACGTGGTCCTTTGAGTCTGGCTTCTCTCATTTAGCATCGTATCTTCAAGGTTCGTCCAAGTCATAGAGCATTTTTGGTGCTTTATTCTTTTTCTTTTTGCCTTTTTGTGTGTGTGCACACTAGGGATTGGACTCGGGGCCTCGCATATACCAGCAGGAGCTCTACCTTTCAGCTCCATCCCCAACTTTTTTTTTTTCCAGTTTGATTTTGAGATGGGGCCTCAATAAATTGCTGAGACTGACCTCTAACTTAAATCCTCCTGCCTCAACCTCCCAAGGAGCTGGGATGGCAGGCATCCACCACTACACCCAACTGTTTCATTCCTTTTTATGACTGCATAACATTCTGTTGTATGGAGAGACCACATTTTGTTTGGATATTCATCTGTCCATTTACATTTGTGCTCTTTCTACTCGGGGGCTGTTATGAATAATGCTTCTGTGAACATTCATGTACAAGAGTCAAGAGTCCCTCTTTTAGATTTTCTCGGTTTATACCTAGGAAATTGCTGGGTGCTTTGCTAATTTTTTGCTGACTTTTTGAGGAACCTCCATTAACATGGATTTTAAAGGTAAAACTAAAAACATCAAAGAAATTTCAGGTGTTTATAGCGTTTGGCTCTGTACCCTAAATAATTCCTTCAGTTACTCCCATCTGTTAGTTAGTTGACAGTTTGGGACCTAATCATGTCATTCCATTTAATCCACAGCCACTTGACAGGGTGACACTGTCAGCCTTGTTTTTACAGAGGGGGCAACTGGGACTGAGAGCCCCTGGTCCCACAGGCAGCCAGTGGCAGAGGCAGAATGGGCAGTATTTGAACCCCAATCTGTCGTCCAAATCCTGTGTCCCTCCACACACCGGGTTGTAGGTAGAGCCCAGCCCTGATGATGGTGGATCCTGACTCTTCCTTGGAGCAACAAGAGAGCCCAGCTCTAGGCCGGGCATGGTGGCACCTGACAGCAGCTCAGGAGGCTGAGACAGAAGGATTGTGAGTTCAAGGCCAGCCTTAGCAACTTAGCAAGGCCCTAAATGACTCAGCCAGACCCTGTCTCTATATAAAATATTTTAAAAATGGGCTGGGGATGTTGCTCAGTGGTAAAGCACTCCTGGGTTCAATCCTTGGTACAAAAAAAAAAAATACCGCCCAGCTCAGAACCACACACATGAACCTGGGCTAGTGCTGGCCTCCTGACATGGCTACAAGAGATCAGGGCTACCGGAGTGGGGAGGAACAGGGCAATGGCAGCTCTTCATCCCCTGTCGGCCTCCCAGGTTGGAGGATCTTGCGATTCCTAGCAGCCCTGCTTTCTAGCCCTCTGCACCCCAGCCAGTCGGGGCCCTGAATAGCCACTGGTTCTTTCTGTGTTCCCATGTTGCTTTCTTGGCTTTCAGTTCAAGTCTGACTGATTTTCTCCTATTGAACATTTTTATATTCTGCCTCAGAAACCCCAGAAAGTAAGTCCAGGTTGTTTAGGCATTCCTTGTATTATTTTAGTGTGTGTGGTTTGGGTTTTTTTTTTTTTTCAAACCACATGGTCTGTTGTCTGCACCTTGCATGAAGCATCTCAGGCAGGAACTTGCTGTTCCCTCCCTGGGTCCCAGAATTCCAGGTAACTCACAGCTCCTGCCGCCCCCCAAGGCTCTATTCCTTCTTCCAGTCCACACCTTCCTACTGCCAAAGAAATTTGGGATGGGGAAGCAGGGAGACTGAATCATGAGAAATAACCCAAATCGCCAGAATCTCAGATAAGGGCTTGCTAACTGGAATGCTGGGCAGCCATCTTGTAAGCGCTTGTGATTAGGGAATTTGTAAAGATATGAAAACTTCTCTGTGATTGCCATCCAGGGAAGTAGGAAAATGAGAGACACGTAGAGGAACAGTCTAGAAAAAATGGGAACAAATCCTCTAAAAATGTTGTTTTGTGCTATCTGTGGGTGGTTTGAGTGAGATGACAGGTTGATTTTAACTGTTTTTTTTTTCCTGTATTCTGTCTCTTGAACGAAGTCATTACTCTGATATCAGAGGAACACCCATATTATTAAGAGAAATGTTTATAAAGGGTCCGTTCTCTCGAGACTGCTGGTTCCATACAGAAACGGGGCAAAGCCTCCCTGCCAGCCACCTCCCCAAGGGGAAAGGAGTGGACAGCCATGATTGTTGGGCACGTCAGGCCCACCAGAGGGCGCCAGGCACCAGAAGCATCCTGAGGTTGTCCTGCTGCAGGGCAGCTAATAGATGTTCCCGGAGCAGCCTGTGACCCCCCTGCTTAGAACAGCCTCACTAACAAGTAAACAGGAGGCTTCCCAAGCCCCACAGCTCATCCAGCCCTGAAAGATGCTGGCCACAAGAGTACCCAGTTCCTGGTATTTTTAGTACTTGGCCCATCTGGCGACGCATCTCACGTATCTGAAAACAGCTTCTGTCGTCTTGCTTTTCTCCCAGACGCTTCTGATGAGCAGAACTCACAGTCTTCGATGGAAAACTCGATGAACAGTTCAGAGAAAGTAGAACGGCAGCCGTCTGCAGAGTCGGGGCTGGCAGCAGAGATGTCCACAATCTCTCAGGTACCTGGAGTGAGGCCTCAGAGCGGCCAGGAGCCTGGTGGGCTGTTGGGGATGCTTTAAAAGGTGTTTTCTCATTGTTTTGTCAGTTGGAACTGCCATTTATCCATCAAGCAGTGTCCATGACCGTCACCCTGGGTGCCTTTGCCAAGCAATAGAGGAGGAGGACATGGGTCCTGCTCCTGGGAGCCTCTGGGGGGTGGGGGGTCCTTCCTCCCACCTCAGCTTCAGATCCACAAAAGCACCACCTTGTCTCAGAGACCTAAAGGCTGGGGGGTCCTTTGCAACTGAGCCCAGGCCGTTGCTTGGGCCCCTTGCTGGGTCATAACCAAGTGTCAGCATCTGCTTGAATCATGCTGCCTCCCATCCCCACCTCCCCACCTTGCATTGGGAAGACCCCTCTGCCTCCCTGATATTTGATCTGGCCCGAGTCCCACTCCTCTGTCTCCTCTGTCTCTCTCCCAATGTGGAGCAGGTCAACTCTGTAGGTCCAGATCCGAGCTCCCTCACCGTCACCCTCGCTCAGTGCTTTGCCAAACAGAAGGCCCTTCACCTGAGCAGGGCCACCTTCCCTGGGAGCCCTACAGCCCACTTTCTCCGGTTAACACCCCTGTGGAGTTTGTATGCTCTTCAGTTAAGGGAAACATAGTTCAGGGAGGAAGAGAGCAGGCCTTCCAGAGTCCCTGGCGCCTGCTGCAGGGTCCCCAGAATAAGCTCACACAGCCTCCTCCAACCCTGAAGCCCAGCCCATATCCAGGCCCAGTGCCTGTATTTCATATTTAACACCAAGCAACTGCTGTGTGCTGGGTACCAGGGACACGGGACAGCTCTCATGGGCTGAAGACCAGGCTCAGCGGGACACAGACTAGACACAAAGTCTGACCGAGTGCTGCATGGGGAGAGGCACAGGGTGATGTGACGAAGAGTGACGAGTCGGGAGGTCTTGGGGTCCACATGAGCCGAGAGGAATTGTGTTTGAAGGGTGCAAATGCCAGCGATGGCAGGCTTCCAGGCAGCTGCAGCCAAGGGCGCTCCGGCCTCAGGACAGAAGCCAGGCTGGGGGGTAAAAGGGAGGCCAGGGCAGGGTGCGAGGGCCAGGGGAGAGGAAGAGTCCACTGGAGCTGGTCCCCTGGCCTCTTCAGCCCTGGAAAGGAGTCTCATTTTGTTCTGAAGTCAGAGGGAAAGTGTTGGGAGGTTTCATGCCCGTTGTGTGGCCGATGGCTTAGGAAGGTGCTTGGGCTGGGTTGGGGGACATGCGGGAGGCTGCAGCGGAGGCTACTGCATCATCCAGGCAGGTGGTGGCTCAGGAATGGCTGGGGCAGTGGTGAGCAAGAGAGGCAGGCAGGCCATGAATGAGACTTGCTAAAAGGTGGTGGTGATGGAAAGAATGGGGGCTGCAAGGTGCTGAAGGACCACGGGCTGTCTCCCAGGCCAGTGGCCTAACTGGTGAGTTAGGAGGAGCGTGACCCAGAGCTTGGTCTCAGGTGTTCTCAGGTGGCCAAGGTAACTGGGTGGTGAGTGAGTAGATATTTGATCTTTTTTTTTTTTGGGGGGGGGGGGTCATGGGACGTCTTGGGAATTTGTTGACAATTACAGACTGTTCCCCAGAATAATGTGTGTGTGTGTACATTTAACAAAGGTTAAGGGTCTGCCCTGGGCCAGGAACTTGTGTCCTGGAGGAGCAATAGTCCAGGTGACACAGTGGTTCTAGGCCTTGGGAGACTGCCTAGGGCCTAGGCAGGTGCACCTGAACCTGGTGTACCAAATAATTACCGTCACACTTCACTGCAGATGAGACAGTGCCTCACAAGTAAGCCTGGCCCTTCTGGGTGGGGTGAAGGGGTGAGAAGCTCGTCAGGGCCAGGCAGGGTCTTTGCATAGCTCTGAAAGCACCAGGGCGCGACGTTCCCCTGCAAGCCTGGCTGGGGCTGGGACCGCCAGCTCCTCCTTCCCTCACTTTCTTCCTGGGCCTGAATCCCTCCCCTGCTTATTAACCCACGTCTCTCTGTTGTTCTTCCTTCTTCCCCCAAGGATTTGGAAGGAGTGCCACCCTCTAAAAAGATGAAGCTGGAGGCCTCTCAACAGAACTCCGAAGAGATGTAGACGCTGAGCTCGATCCTCCGGTCCGCGTTCCGTGGCAGGCGCGTCAGCAGGCTCACCCTAGAAAGCGCTGTGAGCTCCATTCCTCTTGGGCGCGAACAGGACTACTAACGTTTCAAGTTTACCAAGTGCAAATCCAAGAAAACCCAGAACGGCAAAACTTCTCAGACACTGAAGAACTCTGCTGTGAAGCGAAACACCCGAACCCCGAAGCGGCTGTCCTGGGAGGCGGGCTGACCGCTCAGGAACGTCCACACTGTCTCGGAAGCCAAGATCACATTTGTGTTGCTGCTGTTTCCCTCCCCCACTTCTCTATTTATCGATATAAGCTATTGGAGGGTGGTACCCATCAGGAATTCGCTTTTCTATCGGGGGCTTTTCACTGTTCTACCAATTCCTTCCACTTTCTTTTTTTGTGCCTTGTGCCCTTGAGGTGACCTCTGGCATGTTTCCTGGTTATTTTGCATCTCCCTTTACAAAGTGCCCTCTCAGTCCGGATGAGGCAGCGGCCACCACCTTCCTCGCCCTGCTCCTTCCTGCCCAGGACTGCTGTGGAGTGGGCAGGCTGGAGCTGCAGGACAGTAGACACTCCTCAGCTGGCCCAGTTTTGGAAGGGGGGACTTGGGCACCCTCTGAGCCCTGGGTGGGGTTGGCACCAGCCTCCAGGACTCCAGGAATTATAGGTGCCAGGGCCCAGTCCTTAAGGGCTGGCCTCCTCGGGTCCAGGCCATGCCCTTACCTCCTCGGGGCCTTGGGGGCTGGGTATTTCCAAGTTCCCAGCAGCCCAGATGGACATGCAAAGCCCTTAGATTTTTCTGGCACTTCCACCCTCTTGCCCCTACTGTCACCACCACCTCCATCACTGCTTCCTCCTGGACCTCCGAAGACCAAGTGGCTTCTCTGGCGGACTGCGTGTTTGTCTCCTTAAGACGATAGCAGGGCCAGGAGGTGGGAGCGGGCAGCGGGAGCAGCTGGTGCTGAACTTTCTCACGGGACGTTGCTTGGATTTCAAATCCATAGAAACCTGCTGCCCTCTGACCAGCCCCCCACCGGCATCCTTGGCCTCCCCCAGCCCCCAGAGGCAAGATTGCAATCGGAGGAAACCCACTCGCTTCTGCAAAATGTTCTGACTCTCAGAGACGACAGTTGGATGGAATCTCATTCCCAGGACATTTATGCCGTCGGGTCCCCACCAGGGATCAGGCCTTGATGGTTGGGCCTTAAAGGCCAGAAACAAGGCACCAAGGAATTGGAAAGATTTGCACACCCTCTAGAAAGGAGCGACTGAATTCCCCTCCCTGTGCCCGGCCTGCGCTGGGACGGTCCTCTCAAAGCGGAGATGCCCCCTTGGATGAACTGCCTAGCTATTGAGTTTTGAGGCCTGGTTTGCTCTTAATTAACATACGGACTCCTCAGACCGTAAACCTTTTCCTCAGCTTTCTTTACTGCACTGGAGTTCTGACTCCCTTTGAGTTGTGTGTTACTGGGGGGGTGGGAGGGGGACTTCGGGTTTTGTTGGGGGTTTTTGTTTTAATTTGTGTTTGGGCTAATTGGTGCATATTCAGGTACCACTTTGACATGTGGATCTTTCTCCCGACCACCATGGGAAGTGTCTGCCAGGTTCCATTTTCTAAGAGTTTCTGAGGGTGAAGCTCCTATTGTTTTTTTTTTTTTTTTTTTTTTTTTAAGGGAGCGTATATATTTCCTGCACTTCAAGAAGAATCAAAATGTTCCTGAATTTCAAATACCTCATGCAAAATGTCTCCTGAAATAAGGGAAGGAAAAAAAAAACTTTGAAAAATCTTAATGTTGAAGTGAGCAATGCCGAAAGGTTCTGTCTTAAAAAAAAAAAAATCCTTGTACTTATCACTTTTGCCCCTCAGGCGGTCAGTTCTGCTGAGAACTGTGTTCTGCGCCTCGGCGTGGAAGTGACCCCAGGCGCCACCTCTCAACGTATCTCAAGGCGGCTTTACCTCCAGATCCTGTAGAGTTAGGGTAACGTTTTTTCTTTGCAGCAAAGCTCCATTTTGATGAAAGATGAATCTGGATATTTATTTCTGTTTTGGAAAATGAGAGGTTACAACCCAGACAGCTGAAGGAGACTCCAACAGCATCCATGGAGACAGGAAGGCAGCCAGGCCTCCTCTGCTCACGCGGCCTCTCTGGACAGACGAGGGGACCCGGCCTAGTGGAGGATGAAGATGTCCACGGTACCAAGGCTGTCATTAGTTTTTCTCTGAAGTGCCTGAAGGTAGGAATAGGCCAGCGGTTGGGACCAGCTGGGCCCCGCCAAGGCCACGCCAGGCAGAGCGCCAGCAGCCCTGCACTCCACGCTGGCCGGAAAGGCCTTCCCTGTGGCATGGTTAGACTGCAGAAATCCAATGTGCTTCCTTCCCCGAGGCAGTCTGCTCCTCGGAGCTGCTGCTCCCCACCCACCCTGCACCCCTTGCCCTCGTCCCCACCACGGAATCTAAGACCTTTTAGCCGGCGGAGCCAGGGGTGGGGGATCCTAAGCGATTGCCTTCCATGGACATCAGGCCCCGTGGCCTAAAGGGCTCCCAGGGCAAACTTAACTCCCCCACAAAACTTGAAGGTGGGGGAGCTGCGGCTACACATTCCACAAAGTGCTGGCACTTACACCCATAACCCGGAAGGCTGATGACGGATTCATATGGGGTGGTGACCTCCCATCATCAAAAGGTGTCATGGTTTGGAATGTTCATTATGGCCGAGGACCTGGTTAGAGGTATAAAGACCTTTTTTTCACCGTTACCTAATTTTTCCCCCCTCTTAAATGATTTTCTTTTTTTGGTGTGTTGTACAGCAGTATAATTTTTCACTTATTTATTCCATCAGTAGATATGGTTTGTACAATGTACAATGGTTCCATTTCAGAAAATAAAAAAAAAAAATTTCAAATCATGAGCACATATGGTTTTGTTGCATTATAATAAAGAGTAAATAAATAAAAACAGCTCAAAAGCAGAGTACTTGCCTAGCCATGTGCAAGGGCCCAGGTTCAATCCTCAGCCCCACACAGACTATCAGGTGGTTGGCAAGAATGCCCTCAAGGCTGTGTCTGCATGGGTGCATGTCCCTGGTTGTACTGATTCAGGGGAGCTCATCGCATGCAGGGACTCTTGTGTCCACAGTCAGGAGAGCTGTTAGCACTAAGCATCAGCGGGGGGTCAGGTGAACCACTAGACGCTCTTTCTGTGGGCAGGTATTATCAACCACCTCGTGCAGGTCCAGCTCATATGGCCAGGCAGAGCCCCAGTCTAAAAGCCACACCTGGGGCTGGGGCTGGGTCTGTAACTCAGCGGTAGACCTCTTACCTAGCATGTGCAAGACAAGCATGTGTCTCCCTATATTTATTCCCCGCATCATAAAAAATAATAAAAGAGCCTTACCTGACACATACCTCAGGCCTGGGCTCCAGCAGGGACATCAGTTTGCTGCTTCCCTGACTTTGGGAGCCTTTGTCCTGCAGGAGGAACTCGGGGAGGTGGACATGCTGATGGACTGCAGCCTTGTCTTTGACTTAGAACTGGGCATCCAGTCGCTTGTGGTGTAGCCAGAACCAGAACCTTCCCTGGGCCCTTTCCTCCTAGCTGAGACTCCCCTCCCCCTTTGACTTTTTCTTCCCCTTGTCCGGTTTCACTTCCTCTTCCAGCTGAAAACTGGCCCTGGCCCTGGGTGAGCTTCCTGGATACAGTGGGGAGGGAATATTGTTCTAGAAGGTCTGAGCCAAGTCTCCCTACAGAGCTGACCCGGAGGCAAACACTCCTTTTTGTTCCGTCTGCCTCTCTGACCCACCCTGATCTTTTTCAACGTTTTTTGTTTTGTTTTGTTTTGTTTTTACCAGAATTGGTCGCTCAGCTAAATTAACTCCTGATATGGAAAGTTCAGACAGACAAAACACAAATCACAGGGGCCTTGTTTGCTTAACGGAAAAAAATAAAAAGCTTTAGCTGGCTGGCATATCACAGTTTCTGTCCTCCCTGCTATCTGTCCCCATCCAGACTCATCTCTCTGTGGATCTCTGCCACCCATGTCTGCAGTCCCTAATCTCTGCTCTCCCAGTCATTCTGTTTCACTTTCAATGTCACTTGGCATCTCTGTCTCTTTGGAGCTGAGTGACTTCTGCCATCTGCATCAAGGAGCAGTCATGCATGAGAGTGGAAAAGGAAGGCTTTATAGGCATTTACTGAGCACTGTCTGTGTGCTGGACCCTGAGCAGCAATGACTCAAAGGTGACCCTTCTCTCCTGGGCAGAAAGGTGCCCTGGCGCACTGAGAACAGTGCCTAGCACAGTTTGGGAAAAGGGAGACCTGCGTTTTGATGGCAGGGGTCAGGGGAGCTCCTAGGATGGTGGATGAACTTCAGGCTAAGGAATCCAGTTTTCCTGTTGACGTAAAAGAGTGACTGATGGTTTCTGAGCCAGGGATCTGCTGGGCTAGGGATAGTGTTGCCAGCCAATAGCATGGAATTGAAAAAGGCCACCCTGGAGGTAGGGACAGGGCAGCTTAGAAACTGGAACAATAGGACAAGCAGGAGGCCAGCTTTGGCAAGAGGGCCCTTGTGCCCCTGAGTGACATGTTGAAAGCAATCAGTATTGCAGCCAGGTGGGTGGAGAGGGGACTGGTGGGCTGGGGGAGGCAGGCTGAGAAAGCTCAGCCCCAAGTCTAGAGCAAGCCAGTGGTGTCATGGAGGTCTATGGTGAGGCTGACGATAGACTGCAAATCCTAAAGGCCAAATCTAACCTCCCTTCCAAGCTCTTTTGGGTGAGGAACACACGTTTTACTCCAAAGACTCGGTGGACAACCCTTGGCTTTGTCCAGTTGCATTTCCCTCTTCTTCCACTAGGGGTCGCCCTCATTCAGGCTCTTTTAAGTGAAGCCGGCGATTCTGGGTTAACCAGACGTGTCCAATCAGTACGGTTCCACCCCCAGCCTTCTGCCATTGGTTCAGAAGTGGGCACATGACCCACAGTGGTCCAATGACAGTCAGCCCTGGGATTTCTGTGGAACTGGTGGGGAAAAGTCCAGTTGGAGCATGGTGGGGTGGGGGCTCACCGAGGTGTGAGCTGCTGGGGCTGTCTTTACCCATATCCAGGGAAGACTGATGATGAGGCCAACACAGGAAAGAGTTGAGTGAGTGTGAGCTTCCCGACAGTAACTCTGGGGCACTGTGCTCCAGCCGACCCTGAAGCCAGCCCTCCCCCTGAACTTTTCAGTTTTGTGAGATAATAAATACCCTTGAATGGTTAAGTCAGTTTACACTGGGTCTTTTCCCCAGGTGAGCCCCCACCCTCCATCCCAGGGCTCAAAGGGTGTCCTTGACAAATCCAGGAGCCCTTTCTATGGGAAATGTAGCTCAGACTCCTGACTGAATGCCATTCTCTCTGAGGAAGTTTCTGTCCCTTTCCTAAGTCACTCCCTTTTTAGTGCTCCCATGTGTCAAGGACTTGGAGATTTCCCAGCTGATGACAAAGAAATAAGCAGAGGGTAACATGGGCCTATTTTGGACCTTCTAAAACCTTCAGTTTCCAAAGCTCCACCTTTCCAGAGCTGTGTGACCTCAGGCAAGTATCTTAATCTCCGCAGGCCCCAGTTTCCTCATCTGTAAAATGGGGAGTATAACAGTGCCTATACTAGCATTGTTGTGAAGCTTAAGTGTATTAATATACGTAAAGTTCTCTGAACAGGTCCTGGCACACAGTAAGTCTCAAATAGTAGTTGTTATTTTTATTGCTATTATAGTTATTATCACCAAACACATGTGGAAGTCCAGCTCTGAGGTCATGAGGCCAGGGAAGGAGAAGAACTGCCCATCTCTAGCTGCCTTGAACTTGCCTCTCAGAGTCACATTTTGCTCCTGGAAGACCCACCTTTTCTCCAAATGATCGACACTGGAGTTGTCCACATAGCACATCTCAGATGAGTCAGTCCTTGTGGGATGAGTGGAAGCCCACCAGAAAACAGGCAGAGGGAAGCCGTTCCTGGCTGGGGAAGGGCCTGAGCAACACATCCCTGACCCAGGCGCTGGCCGCTCAGGGAAGCCACCCACAGAGTGCTTCAGGGCCCTGATCTCCGTGGAATGGCCCATT
Organism: Marmota flaviventris; assembly: GCF_047511675.1. NCBI lineage: Eukaryota > Metazoa > Chordata > Mammalia > Rodentia > Sciuridae > Marmota > Marmota flaviventris. Next base: position 136,667,656 of record NC_092498.1, on the reverse strand, counting down.
GGAGACTCATTTTTCCAGCTCTTCACCAATGTTCTCTCCAAGGGCTCTGGGGAGAGGCCTCAGGGAGGCAAGGACAAAGATATGGTGCCAAGTCTGTAGATCCTGTTTCCCTCTGGGATACCCCCTGAGCCACTGGAGCTTGGAGGATGCACTGGCAGGCTTGGGGTCCACAGTTTTCTCTTTCCAGACCTTGGCAGAAATAGCAAGCTGCTTTGCAACAAAGAACCTCAAGAGGCTCTTAATCCTGCTCCTTTCTCCCTCGGGCTCCCAGGGCGATGAGCTCATTTGACCTGCTTGCAACCCCGAATGGTAGCTTAGAGCAGAATATCAGTCTCTCCATTATACAGAAAAGAAAAACCAAGGTCGGGGAATGACCATAGGGACAGTAAGGAGGGTCTAGAAACTAGCCTGTCTTCCTCTAGATCAGAAATTTTATTGAAATGCAGCCATACTCACTCATTTACATATTGTCCCCGTCTGCTTTCACCATACAACTGTAGAGTAATTGCAACAGAAACTCGATGGCTCCTGAAGTGAAAAATATTTACCATCTGGCCCTTCACAGAAGAGGTTTGCCAACGCTTGCCCTAGACTACACTTTCCTGTTGAAAGAATAATAACAATTACCTCTTATGTGCTAGGCACCATGCAAGACTTTACTGAAATTTTTATTGACATGTAAGGATATAGCCCAATGAATTTTTTTTTTTCTTTTGTAGTGCTGGGGATCAAACCCAGGGCCGCAAACATGCAAGGCAAGCACTCTGCCACTGAGCTACACCACCAGCCTCAATGAATCTTCATATATACCCTAACACAACTGCTTTACATTATCACCACCCAAATCAAAAAAACAGAGTATCACCCCCCAAAGTCCCTATCCTATCCTCCTCCAGTCACTTCCCCTCCAAGGGTAGCTGCTACCCTGACTTTTCTCCTTGCACATATTTATTTTGCCTGGTTTTGAGTTTTATATTCATGGAATCACAAAGCACAAGCTCATTTGTGTTGGGTTTTGCAGTATCCGGGACAGAACTCAGGTCTCTCACATGCTAGGAGAGCTTCCCTCCACTGAGCCACATCCACAGCCCTCATCACATGAGATTCACCAACATTGCTTCATGTCATTAGAGTCCATTCATCCTCATTGTTGGAGAACATTCTAGGGGGCCAGTATACTCCAGTGTACTTACCCACTTTTCAGGTGGAAAGGACCGTTAATAATCCATGCAAAATCCTGGACCTCCATGATCTCATTGCACCCTGACTTCTATCCTGAGAGAGGGACAGATTCAGAGCTTCATTTTATAGATGTGAAAACTGAGGCTTGAAGATAATGACCAGCAAGTGGAGAGCTGTCATTAAAGGTGTGTTTACTGTCCTGTTAGATTCTGGCTTGAAATCCCACCGTGGGTATACACAGTCAGCCCCGTGCACCTGAGGATGTGAAACTTGAAGACTCAGAGGACCACAGGGATTTAAGCATCCTTGGATTTGGCATATACAGAGATTCTAGAACCAATCCCATCTATATGGAGGAATGAATGACCTGTACTGTATGGTTCCATTTATATGAAATTTCTATAAAAAGCAAAACAGTGGAAACAGAAAGGAAACCCTAGTTTTCCTGAGGCTGGGAACAGGGTTTAACTGTGAAGTGCCATGAGGGAATGTTTTTGGGTGATGAAACTCCAAAACTGGATTGTGAGGATGATTGTACAACCACGGAAATTTATTAAACCTCAATGAATTGAACATTTTAAATGGGTGAATTTAAAGGGATGTAAAATATACCCCCTTAGCCAGGCACAGTGGCACATGACTGTGATCCCAGCTACTCAGGAGGCTGAGGCAGGAGTTCAAGGCCAGCATCAACAACTTAAGTGAGATTCTCAACAATTTAGTGAAATCCTGTCTCAAAAATTACAAAAAAAATAAAAATAATAATAATAATAATAATAATAATAATAATAATAATAATTGGGGGATGTAGCTTAGTGTTAAAACGTGCCCCTGCCTAGGTTGAATCCCCAAGCACCCCCCCCCAATTTTTTTAAATTAAAAATAAATAAATAGTACCTCTCCAGACTATTTTTAAAATCCCAAACCCACACTCCTCTATTTCTTCACACACCTGTGCTTCAATTTCCCTATCTGAAGACAGGGGTAATGTCGGCTGCCCTGCCTGCCTCCCAGGGTTGTGTGGGGATGAGGAAGAGGAGGATGTGTTAGGTGTCCTGGGCAAACCATCAAGGAGCCTACCATCAGGTGCTCTCTGTAAAGGCATCGGGGTCTCTCTGGCCAGAGGGAACCTCTGGAATTATCGGGATCCTGTTTGGCTTTGCGTATCCGCCCTGCCGCCCGCTCAGGCCTGCCGAGCCACGCGCGGCGGATGCACTGGCCCTGAACTCTTTCTCCGAGTAGTCCCCAGAGGTGGCCGCTGCCTTTCAGTTTCTGCACTTGTTTATTTTCAAAGGGTCATTGCCAGACCGCGAGGCCACCCCTGCCCTTTCACGGTTTGTTTTATCCAGGAGATTTCAGGAAGAGAGAGAAGAGGTACAGAGGCCAGAAACAAACCCCTCTGTCAGCCCAGAACTGCAGAAGGCCCAGCTGTTAGGCTCAAGGACAGGCACTTGGGGCAGGTGGCTCAAGGAAAGGTGGAGCCAGAACAGTCCCTGCCCCAGAACACTTTATAGGATTTATAAATGGGAGAAACTATTATTGTTAATAACAATTACAAACACACAACAAGTGATGCTGGAATAACTGGATATCTGTATGCAAAAATAATGACCTAATTAATACATTGTACCTTATTGCAACTGCACTCAAAAGAGACCACAGACCAAAATGTAATACACAAATCTAAAAATTCTAGAGGAAAACATAGAAGAAAATCTTTGTGACATGGGGTTAAGCAAAACTTTTTTTTCTCTTCCTTTTTTAAAAAATATGATAGTGGAATGCATTACAATTCTTATTACACATATAGAGAACAATTTTTCATATCTAAGCAAAACTTTTTTAAAAAATTTAAATTTAAGGGCTGCGGTTGTAGCTCAATGGTAGAGCACTACCTAGCATGTGTGAGACACGGGGTTTAAGTATCAGCACCGCAGATAAATAAATAAAATAAAGGACCTTTGACAACTAAAACAATATTTTAAAATATTAAATTTGCTGGAGTTGGGGCTCAGTAGTAGAGTACTCACCAAGCACGTGCGAGGCCCTGGGTTCCATCCTCAGCACCACATAAAAATAAATAAATAAAATAAAGGTATTGTGTCCGACTACACCTAAAAAATAAATATTAAAAAATTAAATTTAATTAACTAATTTTGGTACTGGAGATTGAATCCAGGGACTCTCTCCCACTGAGCTACATTCCTAGCCCTTTTTTTTTTTTTTTTGTTTTGAGACAGGGTCTCACTAAGTTGCCCAGACTGACATTGAACTTGTAGTCCTTCTGCTGTACCTCGTGAGTTGCCAGGATTATAGGCGTGCACCATGGTACCCGGTAAAGCTGGGTTGGTTTGTTTGTTTTTAAGATATGATATCAAAGCAATAACTGCAAGAGGAAAAAATGAATAAATTAGACTTTATTAAAGTTAAAAACTTCTGCTCTGCTAAATACACTGTATAGAGAATGAAAAGACAAGCCTCGGACTGGCAGATCAATTTTTGCAAAACACTTATCTGACAAAGGAATTGTAACCAGAATATATAAAAAACACTCAAGACTCCATAATAACAGAGCAAACATCTCTCCTCATGTTCAAAATATTTGCATGGACATTTCATCAAAGAAATTGTATGGGAAGTAAATAAGCACATGAAGGATGCTGAACATCATTAGGCATTAGAGAAGTGCAAATTAAAACCACAGCGAGATCCTTGATCCACCTGGTAGGATGTTTAAAAAGACTGACCATGTCATGAACAGTCTTGCAGAGCAAGCAGAACTTTCACGCCCTGCTAATGGAATGTAAACTGTGTGGCCATTTGGAAGCCTTGGGTAAATTTTGGTGGCACAAGCCTGCAATATCAGCTGCTCACGAGTCTGAAGCAGGAGGATTGTACATTTGAGGCCAGCCTGGGCAATTTAGCGAGACTGTTTCAAAATAAAATAAAAAAGGCTGGGGATGTAGCTCCAAGGTAGAGAACTCATGTGTGTGGTCCTGGTTTCAATTTAAGAAGAAGAAGAAGAAAGAAGAAGAAGAAAGGAGGAGGAGGAGGAGGAGGAAGAAGGAGGAGGAGGAGCAGGAGGAGGAGGAGGAGGAGGTTTGGCAGATTCTTATAAAATGAAATATAAACTTACCCCATGACTCAGTAGCCCCACTTCCAAATATTTACCTAAGAGGTAAATAGATGGGAATGTTCACAGTGGGCTTATTCATAATCACTAAAATTTAGACAAAACTAAATGGCCCTTTCCTGGTGAATAGAAAAACTATAGCATATTCATGAAATGAAGTACTACTCGGAAATAAAAAGTAATGAACTATACCCAGCAGCTCGAAAGGCTGAAACAGGAGGATTGCAGGTTCAAAGCCAGCCTCAGCAACAGTGAGCAACTCAAGGAGCAGCTAAGCAATTCAAGGAGATCCCTGACTCTAAACAAAATACAAAATAGGGCTGGGGATGTGGCTCAGTGGCTGAGTGACCCTGAGTTCAATCCCCAGTACTAAGGGAAAAAAAAGTAATGAATGACAGAGACATACAACAGGGAAAGACCTCAGATGCATTATGCTAAGTGAAAAAAGCCAGATTGAAGGCACTTATTAAATGATTGAATGATAATATTGATTGATTGAAATGGGGTTCATGTGGGTCCAGCTGTCTTTTTTTCTTTTTTTTGAGTACTCTCTCCCCAGTCTATTTTATGTTTTTATTTTGAGACAGGGTTTTGCTAAAATGTCTGGGGTGGCCTGGAACTTGCAATCCTCCTGCCTCAGCCTCTTAAGTCACTGGATTACAGGTGTGCACCACTACGCCCAATAAGGTGGAGGGATTTCAAGTTTGAGGCCATCCTGGGAAATTTAGTGAGACCAGTCTCAAATTAAAAAAAAAAAAAAGAGTTGGGGGATGTAGCTCAATGATAGAGTGCTTGTCTGGCATGTAAGACGCCCTGGGTTCCATTCCCAATACAAAAGACTCTGGAACTGTGTGCAAAAAAATAAAGAGCATTTTATGAATGATCCCTTTATATAACCATCAAAAACTTAGGGCCATATACTCTTGTTCCAGGCACTGTTTATAAAGTCCTTTACATACATATATTTTGACTCAGTCCTCCTGCCAACTCTATGAAGTAGATATTAATTACTCCAAATTGTGAGAGTTTTATCCCAGAATCCCTCAACTTCCACTGTCTTTTTACTGAGGGGCACATAGCTAACAATGAGGCTTAGCAGGAATTTCAAACTCAAACACCCATGGCAACCAGGCAGGTAATGTAAATAAGCCCAATAGACCAAGGCATTAGGGAGTGGGGGGGACTGGGGAAAACTTCTCAATACAGACTTTATTTGGAGGGGACAGTTGCTCCTGGGCTCCAGCAGCTACTAGGGGAAATAAGGGCCCAGGGTTGTCAGATAGTCTGATCGTTTGAGAATGTCCTAACAGTCTAGTTTATATGAAATGTCAATGATTTTTTAAATGTTAACAAATAGCTGGATTCAATGCCCCACAACAATGACTCAGAAGGAGGAGGCAGGAGGATTGAAAGTTCAAGATCAGACTCAGCAACTTAATGAGACCTTGATTCAAAATTAAAAAAAAATAAAAATAAAAGACAGGAAATGAAGTTTAGTGGTAACACACCCCAGGTTCAATCCCCAGTACTGAAAAAAAAATGTTAGCAAATAGTCAATAATTTTAAAAAAAAAAAACATGTAGATGTTAGTTAAACGTATATTCTCTCCTTCCTCCTTCTCCAAAATCACCCCCCAGGTGTAAGAGAGCAATAAGCAGAAGCAGAAAATCCATAGCTAGTGAAATCAGGCATTATCTGCAGCCCTTGTGAAAGTAGGAAGGAGAATGGAGGAATAGAAATGAACTTTGCAGGGGGCTGGGGCTAGAGTGCTTGTCTCCCATGCAGAAGGCCCTGGGTTCAATCCCCAATCCCCAGCAACACACACACACGAGCACACATACACACAAAAGAAAAAAAAGAAAAGAAATAAACTTTGCAAGCGGGGCGTGGTGGCACCCAACTGTAATCCCAGCAGTTCAGGATCACAAATTCAAAACCAGCAATTTAGCAAGACCCTAAGCAATTCAGTGAGGCCCTGTCTCTAAATAAAAAAAGGAAAAAATGAACTTTGCAAGGTGGAGGAAGATAAAACCAAAGACCTGCAAAAGCAGATCCCAAGGAGATGCTGGTCAGGCCTCTCCCAAGATCCCAGGGAGTCTCTAGAATTGGAGGCACCTTAGAGGGCAGAAAGAAAGGACTAGGGAGGTTGTATGGACTAAGGAGGTTAGAAGCCCATGTGGGACAGAGGGTCTGTCAGGTTCCCAGCCCCAGCGGGTCTAGTCCTGCTGACTGCCTCTGATGGTAGGGCTCCCTTCTGGAGAAACCAAATCAGGGAGGCTCCAGAATTGGGGGTGGTGGTGCTGAAAGTAGAGAGGAAGGGAGTGACCACAGACAGAGAGCAGGGTGACAGCAGCAGCAGTGGGCACAGCAACAGGAAGTTCATGGCCCCTTCCCCGGCCTTGCTCTAGGGATTCCACAGCCTTACCCATGCTCTCCCAGAGGACAACTGGAGGTCCTTTTCTAGATGGCTCGAACTCCCCTCCCGTCAGAAGACTTTCAGACACCCACATTTAGCCTTCTTTCAAAAGGCTGCTGGCCACACACTGACTCAGCCATTGATGGGCCTTACTTCTGCCATCACATTGATGATGCTGGGGTTATCATAATGGCTCCTTTCCATACTTCTTCTTCTTTTTTGTCAATAGACTTTATTTATTTGTGTGCGATGCTCTAAAGCTTCCAATATGAAGAGAGTTCATGTTGAGGGCAGAGGGAATGAGGGTATAAACAATGTAGGGAGCAAAAGAGACTTCAAATAGCTGGGCACAGTGGCTAGCACATGCCTATAATCTCAATAGTTTGGGAGGCTGAAGCAGGAGGATGGCAAGTTCAAGGCCAGTCTCAGTAATTTAGTGAGACCCTTAGCAGTTTGGTGAGACTATGTCTCAAAATAAAAAAATAAAAAGGGCTGAGGATGTACCTCAGGGGTAAAGTGCCCCTGAGTTCAATCCCCAGTACTATGAACTCAAAATAGTTGTGGGAATAAAAGTCAATATTGTATTCATGAAACAAGACAGGATGCTCTTAAGAAAGTTTAAAAAAAAAAAAAAAAGCATAATTTAAACTTTTAGTAAAATTTCCCTAAAAGTAGGTCAAAGAAAAAAATTTCAGAAAATATAGTGGGCCCTCTGTTTTTGTGGGTTCTACACTCAAGGATTCAACTAACCTTGGATTAGAAATATTTGGGGAAAAAAATCTGCATCTGAGCCAAGTGTAGTGGCACACAGTGAGACCCTGTCTCAAAATCTTGTCTCAAAATATAAATTCAAAAGTGCTGGGGTAGAGCCTCAGTTCAATCCCCAGTACTACAAAAAATAAAATCAAAGCAAGCAAGCAAGCAAGCAAGCAAGCTAAGGCAAACCAGAAGCTGTGGTTCATGTCTGTAATCCCAGCTGTTTGGGAGTAATGTCAAATTTGGGTAATGTCAAATTCTCAAGTTTCAGATCAGTCTTGGATAGCATAGCAAGAGCCTATCTCCAGGGCTGGGGATGTGGCTCAAGCTGTAGCGTGCCCGCCTGGCATGCATGAGGCCCGGGTTGGATCCTCAGCTCCTCAGCACCACATACAAACAAAGATGTTGTGTCCGCCGATAACTAAAAAATAAATATTAAAATTCTTTCTCTCACTCTCTCTTAAAAAAAAAAAAACCAAAAAAGGTAATATTATCATCTTGAAGAATTAAAGGGTCCCTTCATCTGTAACAATCTTTAAAACTCAAACCATACACAAAAATATAAAGAGGAAATCAAAGTGGAATTTAGTTATTATATTATCACTAATTATACTGACAACCCCCTCCTCTGAAAAAAAAGTTAAGCAAATGTGGGCAGGAAGTGAGGAAAGTGAAATACTGGAACAATAAAGGTATAGAACTCATCAGTGTACAATTTGGATCAAGGGCACACAATATGATGGGCATGTAGCTCAGTGAAAGTTTGTGTTTAACATACCAGAGGCCCTAGCTTCATCCCTAGCACCCCCTCTCCCCGCCAAAAAAAAAAAAGCACAAAATATTTTTCGTGGTTGAAATAATGGAAATATTGAAAATGATCTTAATGAATTATAATTTAATTATATTACTATTATCAGTTTGTGAAACTGGGAATTTAAAGGAGGGGAGCTATACCATTAAGATATGCCTCTGGCCCTTTTTATTTATTTTGGGGTCCCCCTAACTTGCAGAGGTTGGCCTTGAACTTGCGATTCTCCTCCTTAGCCTCCTGCGTAGCTGGTATTACAGGCCTGTGTGTGGAGCTAAGTCATAATCTGGGAGATATTCACTTCCTAGATCTTCTGGTAGACTTCTCCTTCCTTTGGCGCACCGATAACTCAAGGTAAATAGTTTCCCGCCCCCAGGTTAGGGAGCCGGAGAGGGAGAAGAGGAAAAGAAAAAAATAAGCCCCAGAGCAACTGAGGGTTATATTCCCAAGGTGAACCATTGTTACAGTTTGACAGAGAAGAAAGCTATGGCTCAGAGTTTCCCCTTTTTGGAATTACTTAGGGGCTGGTTCTGCGGTCAGTCTCGAAAACAACCCCACAGTGTTTTGAGCTGTACTGGAAGGAGCAGGGCTCCGGTCCAGCTCTGCCACTCAGAGCTGTGGCCCTGGGACGGCGCCTTGACCTGGACCTCTGCGGATGTCAGGTCTCGTGAGAAGGGCTCCCGTTTTTTTGTGCACATCTGGGAAATCCCTTCGGTACTCAGCGACAATAAAAACGAAGACTGTAGCCGCAGCAGCACAACAGCTCGGAATGGAGCTGTCTAGGACCCAGTTCCGGGCCCCGCAGGAGAAAGCCGGCGGGGGAGGAGGAGCCCCACCCCCACCCACCACGTGGAGCTCGGGTTTGGCCCGCAGCTAGGCGGCCGGGCGCTCTAGCCAGCACTGGGCTGCGCGGGGCGGGGCGGGGGCGGAACCCGAACAGCCAGTGGGCCAGGTTTCTGTTAGGCCGAGCCACCCTCAAGGGGCGCGGCCTGGCCCCGGCGTCCGGGGGCTCTCGGCCTGCCCCAAGGGGTGGGGGTAGAGAGGGGCGGGGCAGGAAGGCGTAGCCCTTTTTTTGTCCTCCTAGATAAGGAAAAGTTCCCTTGCGCCTTTAAGAGGCCGACGCGGGCATCTGATTGGTTGAGGCGCGGCAGTGACGTCACGCCGGGGTCGGCGCCCTACCCCTCCCTCCCCGCCGCGCGCTCGCGGACAGTCCGCGCGCGGGCAGGGCCGGCGCCCCTCAGCCTAGCAGTCCCTCGTCTCCCGGACCCCCGGGGGATGCCCGCGGTTGGGCTTCCCTCATGGCCGCCGACGTCTTCATGTGTTCTCCGCGCCGGCCCCGCAGCCGGGTCCGTTCGGTGCTGCTCAAGCCCCAGGTGCCTGAGGACGACGACGACTCGGACACGGATGAGCCGTCCCCTCCGCCTGCCTCCGGCGTGGCCACCTCGGCCCGGGCCCACGCGAGCGCTGCGCCACTGCCGCCCCGGGCCGGGCCGGGCCGCGAGGAGCCCTCGCGCCCCCAGCAGATCATCCACAGCGGCCACTTCATGGTGTCGTCGCCGCACCGCGAGCACCCGCCTAAGAAGGGCTACGATTTCGACACGGTCAACAAGCAGACGTGCCAGACCTACAGCTTCGGCAAGACCAGCTCCTGCCACCTGTCCATCGATGCCTCGCTGACCAAGCTCTTCGAGTGCATGACCCTGGCCTACAGGTGGGACCCGGCGACCTTCGCGGACCCGGCCGGGCCCCGTCTCTCACCGGGGCCTTCCTTAGACAAAACGAGCGTGGAGGGCTGGGACCCCGGGGGTCCCTTTGGCTCCACGCTTTCTCTTTGGGAGGGAGTCCCAACGTTGTGAGAGGCGCCGCGGTCCTGGCCGCTTCCCCTGTCATCAGTGCCTGGGTTCTTCCGGCTTCACATTCCCCATCCAGGCCCCCCCACTCCAGTGTCCCAGGAGCCCCCCATCTCGGACCAGAAACCGTTGTAGTAAGGCTGCACCTTGTGTTGCCCAGCTCTGTCGACCCCTTCCCCAAAACTCTTTGTGTTTCCAACAATACCTAGCGGTGATTAAGACCACCTGTCCAGGGTGTCTGGGGCGCTGGCTCCACTATTTAATGATTGTGTAACACCTTGGAGCCTGGTTCCTCCTTTATAAAGAGGAGATGACGGTCGTATCTGCCTCCAGGGGGCTATTGTGGGGATGGATTGGATAGATAAAGCGCTTATTACAGCCCTGTACAGCTCCATTAATGTTAGCTACTTTTGGTATTGTCTGTGCACCTGGAGTCTGGGCCTCCTCACAATCTATTTATTGGGTAGCCCTTGGGGAGGGCCCTGGGTGCTCCTAGGAAGACTTTTGGAGCTACAGCGGTTGGAGGTGCAGTCTGTTCTCCTGGCAAGTTGAAGGGTTTTCTGGGTGTCCCTGAAACATTAGATGAGGGAGATGTCAGTGTTTAGGGCACACATCCCAGATATCATCCTGACATGTGGATTTGGCTTTGAGCAGACATCTCTTTTTTCAAAGTCACAGAAAGAAATACCTGCCTCTCAAGGGTTAAGAAGTCTTTCCACTCTTCACTCCCTTCCTCAGGTTATATGTTAGGCATTTGCTTCAGGTGACTTTTCTCACTCAATCATAGAACTTCTTTGCCCTGGCTGCCTTGGCCTGAACAGCCCAGCCTTGCACAGAACCTCCTCCACCCCCGCCACCCCATGGGATCCCTACAGAATTGAATCTCTTGCATTAGTAAATGCAGTGGCCCTGGCTCACTTAGCTCTGCTTCACAGGCAGCACAGGCAAAGTTTCCTATGAGACTCCAGTAACACTGTAGAGAAGAGCAGAAATATTTCCCTCTCCTTTATTTATTTATTTGTTTATTTTTGAGAAGGTACCTTGCTGTGTAACCACGCTGGTCTCAAACTCTTGGGTTTAAGCAGTCTTTCTGCATGAAAGACTTTATTTTTTTCTTTTTCTTTCTTTCTTCCTTTTTTTTAAAGAGTAGTGATCCCTGAATAAATCCAAGTTAAAACATTATTTACCTGAATTTAAAATGCTATATACTTAGCTCTGGATGGCATTTTCTTCCTCTGGAATAAATGATTAGTCTACCTGTTCCTTTGTTATGTTGCTGAGACAGACCCCTCACCCCTGTTTCCTTTTATGAAGGTTTCCCTGATGGCTTGTTCCATATTTCTTTACCTATCCCCCTGACGTGGCACATTGGTCAGTCTCTGCTCTGATTCTCAGGTCTTGCCAGTTTGAGCTGGCACTGAGCCTAGAAGATGTTCTGTTTAAAAAAAAAAAAATGGCATTGATGTTGCAGTTCTGTTCACCCTTCAGTCTCAAATTTTGAGAACTTCCATTGGAATTAAAGCAACTAGATCACAGCATAATCTATGAGAAAGCTTTTTCAAACAAAACCAGAGGTGAAAGACAGGAATGTGTCTTATTAAGAAAATTTAATCCTCTACTTTAATATAAACTTCTGCATGTACAGTGAAAGAATGATGCTTGAGTCACAGGAGGCGCAGGCTAGAAAGCTTCAAGTCAGGTCAGCAAAAGGAAAATTAAGCTAGTCTCCCCTTTGCCCTTTGTTTAGATAACCTAAAGGCTTATTAAATAACACCAAAGAATTTCAGTAATGGCTCCCCCCCCCTTCATTTCTTTCAAAAATATTTTGGCAACTGGCCACTGCTCAGTTACCTTTTTTGATTGCAAAATGCACCACTAGTTTGGTGCTTACCTTGATTTTCAGAGCTTCTAGCCCCCCTAGCTCTCTTGCTTTTCTTGCTGTTCCTTATGCCTGAGTTCCTTCTACTGCCACCTAGGTCTGTCCACCACCAAAGGTCCCCTGCTGGGATCTGCTTACTAATTTTTCATGAAGATACTCTACGTCTCTGTGTGAGGCTCAATTTGGCTTTTCCTGAACTTAGTTGGCAGTGTGGAATTTTGGTAGAGATTGACAGAAAAGCTGGGGAAAAGGCAGTTTTTGACCTCAGCTCTTTTGCTATGATTACCAGATGACTTTCAGAGAAGTAAGGTTGAGGTGGGGGACAGGGAGGAAAGAGACTCAGCTTCAGAGCTGGTCTGACTTCCTGTTCAGTGGGGTCAGAGCCTTTACTGCTTTTCCTGGTTTCTTCTTTACTTCAGCTGAGAGGAATGTCAGCTGGAACTGCTCTTCTATGTGACTGTTTCTGTCTTGGGTCCTTCCTAACTTCAGTGTCCTGGCTGTCCCCTGGCCTCTTGGTTCTAGCTGCCTAACTCTCCCTGGTACACTCTGTGCCTTTTTTTTTTTTTTTTGGCTTCCTGTTAGCTGCTGCCTCCCAGCTGTTTCCAGCTGAGGTTCACAGTCTTTGGGGAGGAACCAAGTGCAGGGGAAGTTGTGGTTATTTTTCACCCAGTTCTGAGAAGTGGTCTAGGGATCACGAACATGGTCTGTTCCAAAACAAGAGAGGCTTTAACTCCTGAAGTCTGACCAGGGCTGACTTTGGTGGGGGAAATATGGTATTTGGGGGACAGAAGACAGTGTGAGCAAGCCCAGTGGCCTGCCTGGTGACTGTGCCAAGGGGATTCCATTTTCTTTGTAGCTGGCTTTAAAATCCATGGCCACCCACTCTGAGATGCTGAGTAGCCCTGTGGCAAAATGTCTTGATTTGGTCCTAAAATATGTGTTCAATTGTTAGGATATCTTAGAGGGGAAGAAATTGCCTCTACCCAAGGCAAAATTGGTAGGTGGTAGAGGACATGGAAGAGCTACAGGTGGCTTTACTTTCCTAAGCTTTCCTGTCTGCTGCTCTGGAATGGGGTGGCTAGAACTTTTCTGCAGGGTGGAAATGAGTATTAACTGAGATATGTCTGTGAATGTGCCTGGTATCTGGCAAATAATAGGCAAGAGGAGGTTTACCCATCTGACTATAGCAGGTGGAGCATGATGGAATTTCAATTCTGCATTCTCATTCAACTGACATTTTCTAGGATCCCAAGTTTCTCATCTATAATCAGAAAAAAAAAATGTATCCAACTCGTGTCTTTTAGGGTGGTTTTTAAATGTCCACCTAATAAATACTAAACAGAAGCATTCTTGATTTGGCTGAGTCCTTTCTAAGGCTCCACAGTGGAGCTATGCACTCTAGAACATAGTTCATGATTCTTGCCCTCTTAACATTTCAAGGAATGTCACACATGTACATCCCCCACACAGATTCTGAACACATCTAGTGTGTAGCTTTTTGTGGTCAGTTTTGGTTTCACTTTTCTACTTTTTAATTCCTTGTAGGGAACCTTGGTATGAAGTTTTCAGAAGGTAGAAGATACTCTTTTCATGTGTTTTAAGATAAAAATAGCTTTCTGGAAAACAGCTTTCTGCTTAAGTGGATATTGGAGGAGACATTTTGACTAAGAGCTGTAAGGTAACCTTGGTATGTAAGTTTTCAGGATGTGGTCCCCACACGTGTGCCCGGTATGGTAACCCTTTGTTCGTGGCTTAAGGAGGGAGGCTGTATCAGACTTGGGAATAACAAGGACTGAAGACAGAGCATTATGTCCTCTAAAATTTTAAGTTTCAAAGCAGCATCCTCTTTCTCTTGCTCCTCCCCCTCCTCCTCCTTTTTTGGCAGGGTACTGGAGGATGAATCCAGGACTTTGTGCATGCTGGGCAAGCATTCTACCACTGAGCTACATCCCTAGCCCTTTTAAAAATTTTTAAATTCTGAGACAGGGTCTTGCTAAGTTCCCCAGGCTGGCCTCAAACTTCCCATCCTCTTACCTCAGCCTTCTGAGTAGCTGGGTTCGCAGGTGTGTGCCATGCCCAGCTGAGTTTTACTCTGCTGCTTCCACAAAAAAGTTAAGGTATTCTTCTTCTCTTGTTCTGTCTTTAACCTTTAATTATTGGATAGTGTGCACTAGCTGCACATGGTGGCACGTGCCTGTAGTCCCAGCACTCTGGCGTCTGAGGCAGGAGTATGTATCCCTTGAGTGTAGAAGTTGAAGACCAGCCTGGGCAGCATAGCAAGGCCCTGCCTCTAAAAGGTGGTGGAAGTGTAGTTACACATCCCTGTAATCACAGCGCCTTGGGAAACTGAGGCAGGAAGATCACAAATTCAAGACCAGCCTGGGCAACTTAGCAAGACTCTGTCTTAACATTTAAAAAAAGGAAAAAAAAAGTTGGGGATGTAGGTTAGTGGTAGAACACTTGTCTGGCACGTACAAGACCCTGGGTACAATCCCAATACCACCACCATCAAAAAAAGGAAAAGGTGTGTGTATGTGTATATGTGTTTGCACATACAAGCACTGAGATGGGAGCTGTGGCTACAGAGATGAAAATGTCAATCTCTAAAGGAGTTTCATAGAAGGCTAGTTGTGGGACAGACACAGCAATGACAGCAGTTAGTAAGGGCTGTAACAATGTGAACCAGGTCTAATGCCTTGCTGAGGAAGTGTCTACACTGTACTGAGAGTATGTGCAATGCTATAACTAGTATCTATGTGGACAGTTTTGCTGACATCAGTCAGGTTCAATGCTTATCTCCCCTTCCCTGTATTAACTGTCAAAAGTCTTGGATTCTCTTTCCCAGTGGGAAGCCCCACTATTCTTCTTACCTATTTTCTGCCCTTCAGTAGTCCAGAACCAAATTTCTATTTTTATGTAGAGGTTGAGTAGTTAATTGCTAGCTCAATGGAAGGGCAAAGAATGGTTGATAAAATTGGGGAAAGAGAGTCTGAAAAAAGAAGTTAGAGGACTGGGGTTGTAGTTTAATAGTAGAGCACTTGCCTAGCATGTGTGAGGGTTTGATTTTCAGCACCGCATATAAATAAATAAAATAAAGGCCCATTGACAACTAAAAAAAATATTTTAAGGAAGAGAAGAAGTAAAAGGGTTTATTTGGTAGGGCAATATAAGAAAACTCATACTAACTAAACAGCTGCTATGTTGTAGATTCTTTCTATGATTGTTTTTTTTTTTTTGTTTGTTTGTTTTTTTAAATTGTTTTTGTTTTAAGACAAGGTTTTGCTAAGTTATCCAGGCAGACCTCAAACTTGCAATTCTGCCTCGGCCTCCTGAGTAGGGGGGATAACAGGTGTGAGCTGTGGCACCTGATTCAGAAGTTTCTTGGGGGAAACGTTAAGCACCCAATCATGGTATGAAAGTCTTTTAAGTTCTTTTCCCTCATTGGCAAACCCACCCCAGGGTTATATTGATTATGCTGAGTGTACTGGGCTCCAGGGGGCTGTAGCAATAGAAGGGCCCTGGTCAAAGAAAAGTCTATACAGTGGATTGTGTCCTTGTTTTTTCCCCTGCCTGTTATAATTCCCATAGGAGGATATTATGGAAAGTCAATAGACTTTTTTATTGTTGCTGGGGATCAGAACCAGGGCCTCAGTGCATGCTAGGCATGTGCTCCACCATGGAGATACAATCCCAGCCCCAATCTGATTTATTTTGTAGGGATATAGAAGCTAATGAAAAATTCAGAGCATGAGTGCCCCTTCTTCAGATTTCTTTTTCTTTCTTTTACTTTTCTTTTTTTGATTCTAGATATTGAATCCAGGGGTCCAACTATGTCCCTAGCCCTAGCCCTTTTTATTTTTTATCTTATGACAGGGTCTTGCTAACTTGCTTTAGGCCTTGATAAATTGAGGCTGGCCTTGAACTTGTGATCCTCCTGCTTCATCCTTCCAAGTTGCTGGGATTGTAGGCATGTGCCATGACACCCAGCCCCTTCCTGGAAATTGAATAAACTCTTGGGTATAAAATGTGCAGTCTAGAAGTCCTGTGTCTCCAGTGATTCTTTTCTGTCTTTTGTTGGAGATCCCTCATCTATGGTTAGAATTCCAGGTCCCAGGACTGGGTTTAGACAGGGCTCTTTGGGCTGTGTGCCTATAGGATAGGGGTTTATTGAAAGGATCAGGCTGGGCACAGTGGCACACGCCTGTAATCCCAGCAATTTGGGAGACTGAGGCAAGAGGATTGCAAGTTCAAAGCCAGCCTCCACAATTTAGCAAGACCCTTTCCCGCTCCCCCCCCCCAAAAAAAAGGGCTGGGGATGTAGCTTAGTGATAAAGCACCCCTGGGTTTAATGTGAGAACTACTGGAGGGCAGCGGAGACTGGTGCTGGTCCCTGGCAGCCTTAGTGGTCAGCAGGGGTGATGCCCCTCTTTACTGATGGACCACCATGCAGTCCTCGCCTCCTCGTAGGCACCACTTTCCTTGGTGATGTCATTCCTGCTGCCTGTTGGCACTCTCACCTGCTGCTGTTTCTTCTCTCTGCTCCTCTGCTTATGGGAGCCTCCATGTCTGCCACCTTAAGCTCCCTAGGGCCTGTGTTTTCACATGTGGACCTCACTCAGAGTTTCCTGTTATTACTAGTGCTCTTTGCCAGTTGTCTAATTAAATTAGCCCTGTAGACTCCAATTCAGACATTTGAGGGACGCTGACTGGCTCTTTCTCTGAGCAGAACCTCACAGGCCACAGCATATGTTTGGTTGTGGTCTTGGCTTAGCTGCCCCAAGCTCAAATGCTTATTCCCCCAACAAGTATTCATTGGGCCTCTTGTGTTCCAGGCACAGGTCAGCTGTTGGGGACACAGTAGTAGACAAGACAGATTTATCATCTCCCCTCATGGAACTTCCACTCTAGTGGGAGAGTCAGTCAGCAAATCAGATCTTGATATTCTGAATGTAGCCAAGACCATAAAACAAAATGAAGGATAGAAGTGATGGGTGCAGGGAGAGTGGGCAGATACTTTGGACTGCTTGGAAAAGACTTCTGAAGAGGTGACATTTTAGATTAAACCAAAACATGTGTGGCAAGTAGGAGGCAGGCATGGAAGGAAGCAGCCCAGGTTAGAAAGAAGGCCAGTATGATGAGGTTGAGGGCAGATGGGGTGTAGGAGATAAACCTGAGAAGGCAAGGGAACTTGTTGGTTGTGGTGGGGAGTTAGCACATTTCTCACTGTGCTGGGAATATTAATTTGTCTTCATCGAGCAGCTCATGGTGGCTCATCTGTAGATTAGTTCACAGGAAACTAGTAGAGTAGTCTCTAGGGTGCCAGAGAAGCGAGGATCCCAGTTGGAGGCCGTTACTCTCTGTTCTGGGACACTCCGTGTCAGGTGGAGTGTGAGAAGTGGATGGACTCAAGGTGGTCTTTGGATTTGCTGGTGAATTGGACCTGGGGGGGGGGCGAAGGAAAGCAAGGAGTCAGTGATGACTGGGCATTTTGGGGCCTGGCTTCTAGAGCCATGACTGAAATAGGGAACCTGCATTGTGTGGCTGGTATATTTGTGCTGAGAACACCTCAGTGCAGAAAATTTTGTTGCCCAAGGCTTTCCTGACAGCTGGGACTTGGGCTGTGTGACAAGGTATGACAAAGGATGAGAGGGGCTGTCAGTGTGGGAGGCCCAGGTCCATGCACCTGGGTTCCGTCTTCTGGCCATGCTGTACCATCTTGTCCTCTTCCCTTTGATGTGCCTCCTGAGCAGGACATTGGATGATTGGATGGGTGGTGGGGCTTTGGGGTTTGAAACTTGCCTTCTGAACAGAAGGGTTTTTATCCTGTGATCTGTACTACCGTAAATCCTGAATGTTTTTTTTTTTTTTAACTCAGATGGGTGTGGTTATGTATAGGAATATAGAAACAGGATTCCTTGTTGTTAGCCTTTGATTCTCAGACAGAGTATGCAGAATCCCATTTGGGTAATAGTGAAGACTTTACAGCTCATAAAAAAAGAGTAACTTAGTAAGATCCTGTCTCAAAAAATAAAGGATTGGGGATGTGGCTCCATGATAAAGTGCTTCTGGGCTCAAGCCCCATTGCCAAAATGAGAATAAAAACAAATAAATAAGTACAAAATTTAAAAGGCATGCATGAGGCCCTGGGCTCAATACCTTACACCAGAAAGAATGAAAGACTTGTGCATTTTATTCTATGCAGTTCCTACCAAAACCAAAAACCAGGGACAAATATTAAACTGTAGTTGGTGTTATGCATGCTAAGATGTTAGGGATGAAGTGATGATGTACTCTGTCTACGTTCTACTCTGAAATGCTTTAAATTAGTGTCTCACAAACTTTTTGGTCTTGGGACTGCTTTACTCTTTTTGTATATGTGGGCTATATCTTTTTCTTTTTCTTTTGGTATTGAGGATTGACTCCAGGATGTTTTACCACTGACCTGCATCTCCAGTCCTTTTTATTTTTAAATAATTACTGCAATTGCTGAAGCTGGTCTCAATCTTGCAGTCTTCCTGCCTCAGTCTCTTGAGCAGCTGAGAATGTAGGTCTGCACTACCATGCCTGGCAGGTTATATCTATATATAACCATATTAAAAACCAACTCTGAGAAAAATTTAAACTATTTATTAAGCACTTAAAAAATAAAGTCATTAGCCAGGCATGGTGACACATACCTGTAATCCCGATAGCTCCAAAGGCTGAGGCAGGTGGATTTGAGGCCAGCCTAAGTAATTTAGTGAAAATCCTAAGGAACTTTATAAAAAGGCCTGAAGATGTGGCTCAGTGGTAGGAACCCTGGGTTCAATCCTCAGTACCAAAAAAATCCCAAGCAAACTGCAACTACTTGTCTGGAAAGCTGTACCGCATACTCTGCAGTGAATGAGCATTAAAGACAAAGAACTTCTTAGTATTACTTTGAAAATAGTTTTGAGGGGGCTGGGGTTGTAGCTCTTTGGTAGAAAATTTGCCTAGCATGTGTGAGGCACTGGGTTTGATTCTCAGTACCACATATAAATAAGTAAAATAAAATGTCCATCAGCAACTAATAAAAATAAAAATAAAATAGTTTTGATATCGTGGGCTCCTAGAAGGGTCTTACGTACCCTTTGAGAACCACTGCTTAAATAAAATAATATGGATTGATGCAAGGACTGATGGATTGTGATGAAGGAAGTATGTCAGAATGTTAACATAGAGGCGCTGGGGATGTGGCTCAAGCGGTAATGTGCTCGCCTTGCATGCGCAGGGTGCTGGGTTCGATCCTCAGCACCACATAAAATAAAGATGTTGTGTCCACCGACAACTGAAAAATAAATATTAAAAATTTCTCTCTCTCTCTCTTTAAAAAAAAAAAAAAAAAGAATGTTGACACAGAATCCAGATGGTGGTTACATGAGTGTTCATTGGATAATTCTTTCAACTTTCCAGTATGTTTGAAAATGTTCATAACATGTTAGAGAAAATGAAAAAAGCATCATATTTTAACGAATGTCCATTGTGACTTGATCAAAGAAATATATACTTTAAAAATATTTAGCTGGGTGTGGTGGTGCAGGCCTGTAATCCCAGCGGCTCAGGAGACTGAGGCAGGAGGATTGAGAGTTCAAAGCTAGCCTCAGCAAAAGTGAGTTGCTAAGCAACTCAGTGAAACCCTGTCTCTAAATAAAACACAAAAAAAGGGCTGGGATGTGGCTCAGTGGTTGAGTACCCCTGATTTCAATCCCTGGTACCCCCCCCCCCTGCAAAAAAAAAAAAAAAGAATGAAAAAAAAAATCCAAGGTTGGGAACTGTAGCTCAGTGGTAGAGCACTTGGGTAGCATGCAGGAGGCCCTGGGATGGATCCCCAGCACCACAAAAACTAAAACAAAAGCAAAAAACAAAACAATTGAAAACAACTTGAAGTGAAACTCTGATACATGGCTACAACATGGATGAACCTTGAACATTATGGGGAGTGAAGGAAGCCAGACACAGAAGGACCACATATTGTGATCCCATTGATATGAACTGTCTAGAGTAGGAAAATCAACAGAAATGGAAAGTGGTTACTGGGGGCTTAAGAGAAGAGAGAATGGTTAGTCCCTGTTAATATTTTTGTTTTGTTACAATTTTGTGGTGTTGGGTATTGAACCCTAGGTCTTGTACATATAAGGCAAGCAGGCAAGCACTCTACCTCTGACCTACGTCCCCATCCCCTGGATCCCTAGATACTTTTTTTTCCTTTTCTTTTTTGGATACTGGGGATGCTTTACCACTGAGCTGCATCCCCATCCCTTTTTGTTTTTTATTTTGAGACAGGGCATCACTGAGTTCCTTAAGGCCTTGCTAAGTAGCAGAGGCTGGCCTTGAACTAGCAATCCTCCTGCCTCAGTCACCCAAGTTGCTGGGATTATAGGAATGTGCCACTGGACACAGTAAGGGTACATATTTTTGAGGAGATGTTGAAAATGTTGTAAAATTAGAGTGGCAATGGTGTGAATATACCAAAAGCTATTGAACATTTTTAAAGGTTGAAGTTTATGGTATGTAAATTATAAAGGGTGAAGTTTATGGTATGTAAATTATATCTTAACAGAGCTGTGGTTTGTTTGTTTGTTTGTTTAATATTGAAACAATTTAGACTTTCCACATTATTTTTAGGGAATGTGACTTGGAAAGTGCAGGATCAGATGGTCTTAAGAATCCTAACTATGTCCATGTATGGAACCATGATTCTGTATCTTTACTTCATACATGAAAGGGAGGAATCATCGGGGAAAGTGACCTTCTTTGAGACTTTCCCTATAGATCAAAAGTGGCTTGAGAATTGTTTTCTGCATGTGCACTAGAACTTGCCAAATTACCCTCTGTAAAGTTTTCCTGTTAAGACCTTTCTCCTCTTAACATTGCTTTATCTGGGTTAGGATTACACGTAAATCCCCATAAGGACCAGGAAATAAAATGGGCCATCTGTAAGTCCAAGAGGACCTTTTATATATTTTATTTTCCTATTTTTGATAAAGTCACAGTTATAGAGAAATACTTACTATGAAAACCATATGAGTTTTAAACTGTTTGGCTTGGCCTCAGCACTGGAAAGGCGCTAGAGAGTGACCTGTGGGGCAAGGCAGAGTTTGCTCCAGAGGACAGCCATCACCCACCTCCAGGTGATTCTTGGTATTTTGAGCCCAGTGTTAGAACATCTTCATATTTGAAAAGCTGGAAGTAATCTTGATTTGGGGGGATGAGGGGTTCTGGAGATTAAACTCAGGGCATGGCACACACTCTACCACTGAGCTAGAGTACTCCCAGCCCCGGAAATCTGGATTTTTATGTGAACTCTACTTTTAAATTTGATTTGGTACAATTTAAGGTTGGATCTAGTGTAAAGCGAGGCTGGCCTAAGAGATGGCGGTAGTGAAATGTGGAAAGTGGAAAACAAAAGAGAGATAAAGACAGTGTGCCATGAGCCAGCTCTGGTACAAGGACAGTTTTTTAGGTGTTGCCACTGCTATGTGTACCTTCAGCTTTGTTCACAGGACCATAATCATCCCCCCACCCCTGGTACTGGGGTTTGAACCCAGGGGTGCTCTAGCACTGAACTAATCCCCAGCCCTTTTTATTTTTAGACTGGGTTTCACTGTGTTGCCCAGACTGGCCTCAAAGTCAAGATCTTCCTATCTCAGCCTCCTAAGTAGCTGGGATTAGAGATGGGCCACTGTGCCCATCTGTACTGAAGTCCTCAGAGACAGTGGCTCTTTATTAGGAGGAGGGCCTGGGTTCTAAATGATCTTGTCCCAGAGATGGGGGGTTTACTCTGGCTTTGTGAAAATCTTGTACTCTAAGTTAATCTTAGCCTTACATTCTTTTTTAAACTATTACGCCTCAACCTTACCACCATACTTGACAAGAATGGGGCTGTTTTCATAGGGTGATTCTGAGATTGGGGAGGATGGCAAAAAGTTGGACTTGAAGCAGTTGATTTGGTTACAGTTCAAACAAAATTATAGCTTCTGGATTGAGTGGGCCTCTTGCCTCCTGTTTGAAGTTTGTAACCTACTCATTTTATTACTCTGTGTGTGTGTGTGTGTGTATGTGTGTGTGTGTTGGCTTAATAGTGGGTGTCATTAAGAGCTTCCTCTCACCTACACATACTCACTTGTATAGTCACCAAATTCTTCCTCTGTTTCTCTCTCTCTTTTTTTAAAGTATTTTTAAAATTGTAGATGGATACAAAATATTTGTTTATTTATCTATTTATCTATCTTTCTGTGGTGCTGAGGATCGAACTCAGTGCCTCACACGTGCTAGGCAAGCGCTCTACTGCTGAGCCACAACCCCAGCCCCTCTCTCTCTTTTTGATGTGATTTATAAAGTTGTTGGCAGATACCCTTATGGCTCATAAATGCATTACTTCTGCTTCTAAACCAGATTAAAATGGAGTTTGTATTTTTTGGAGATACAATGTTTCCTCTGCTGTTCACTGATAAATTGGTGAATCCTTCTAAGCTTAGATCCTTACTTTTTAGAGTTTGACTGTGCTTTCCAAGCTTCCTTCCAGATTTTATTTGTCATTATTTCTCTATGTTCACAGTATTTTTAACATTAAAATAAAATGAATCTTTTCCTTTTAAACTGCATTTTTATTATAGAAAATGCAATAAAGCTAAAAGAAAAAGAAAAATCACAATACCCAGAGATAACTTGTCAATTTCCTAGTGTTTATCCTTCCAAACCTTGTTTTAAAATTTTTTTTGGCATGGTGAGTATATTTTGTTTTCCATTTAAGAGATTGTGAACATCTTTCAAAGTTCCAAAATATTCATCTGCATTGTTTTTAGTTGCTGAATAGTATCTCATTGTGTGGATGATTTACTTAATCCCTCTGTTGACCCTTGAGCATTATTTCCATGGTATTTTTGTAGCCTCAGGTTTCTGGGCCCCAATTCTGTTTGCATACCTCAAGTTGGCTCCTTTGTCCAAAGGGTCCCTCTGCCTCCTCCTCCTTTCTGACAGAATCATTTACCCTGAGAACATTTTAGGACTCTTGGAAAAGAGGCAGTACCTCATACTGCCATACCAGGTACCTTCCACACCATTACACTAGCCCACCCTCATCAGGCAGGTAGGTGTGTATGGGGATGGTGGTGAGGGGCTAGACAGCTGAATGGTGGCCTTCTTCTGGCACCCTGGGCTGCTTATTTGAAAGCTGTCTGTGTTTTCATGTGTGTCCCTGCAGAGGAGCAGGGGGCAGAGGATATTTGGTAGCCAGTAGGAGTCTTCGTGTGTTTTGCAGCTGTCAGACCCCTGAGGCAGTGATCACAGTGGTGTTGGCAGTGAATGCCTGTCCCTTGGCCTTTTGTTGTTACTGAAGTAAGGAGGGTAAGGGCTTCTAAAGGGCTTGATTCCAGACGAATGCTCAGCACCGATGCTCAGGTGGTAAGCTCTCGAAATGGTGAGTGCTGTGGATGTGTGTTCCTGCGATTTAGGCCTAGGCTGTGGGAGGGCCATGGGAGGAAAGGCTAACTCACTCTGAAACGTCGTCGGTTAAATATTTTCTGTCAGGTGGTGTTCTGAGATGCAGACTGATCTCTGCTTTTGGCAGCCTTCCTCACTTGAGGGGCTGTCTCATCTCCTGCAGTGTCAGCTGATTGCGGGGTGAGGGGCTGGTGATTGAAGATACAAGGAATTTGATTATGTTTTGACTGCCCTGTTTAGAAGTGGGGTCCCAGCACAGAGGCCTGGAAGCCTGGGTATCTGTGTCAATCTTTTTTTTTTTTTTTAATATCTTTATTTTACTTATTTCTTTTTATGTGGTGCTGAGGATCGAACCCAGGGCCTTGCCCAGGCCCTTGCCCAGGGCCTTGCACATGCTAAGAGAGCGCTCTACCACTGAGCCACAAACCCAGCCCTGTGTCAACCTTTTGCATTCTTGCTCAGACCCCTTACTGAGGAACCAGTGGGTCAGGCTCCTAGCTCCCTGTTCTTTCAGGGTAGTCACCTGTCCATTGGACCAACTGTTTCCATTTTTTTTTTTTTTTTGCATGGTGAGTATATTTTGGTGGTGTTCTTCTTGTTTTGGTTTTTGTTTTTTATGGTTTGCTGGGGCCCAAACCCAGGTCTTCACACTTAATAACCACATGCTGTGCTGCTGAGCTATATCCCCATGCTTCCTGTTAGTTTTAGAATTCATGTTGTTTTCCTACTGCGAAACCTTGGCAGAGGCGGTGCCCATAGGAGAGCCTGCTTTCACAGCAGCAAAGAGCCTGGTTATCAGCTCAGCTCTGGCTTGTCCTTGGCATTATCCTTGTACAGTAGTTGAGAGCCAGCAAGCAGGTAGAGCTTACCTGTGCTCTGCTAGGCTCCCTCCATATCCTTCTCAGTAGCTTACCAGAGTGTAGGTTACAGTGGAGCTGGCTGGTGTAGCCTGTGTGTAGCTAGCTGCTTTTCACCTGATAAGTTTGTTTGCTTATCTTTGTTATTGTGCCTGCTGCTGGCTCCTTGGAGCTCTGGGTGTGTTTGTGGAGTCCAGGAGATTGCCCCAATTGGAAAGTAAGGATGAAGTGAGGAGGGCAGGGTGTAGTGTGAGAAATACTGTAACTTGTTCTTTCCCGAGCCTCCAGTTCTTCTGCAGAGGGAATGTACTGTTTCCTGTCCTAGAGGACCCTGGGGTAGCTGCTTTGAGGGTCTTACAGAGATAGTGGGTAGCCATCCCAACTTACATCAAGATCTTGATACTTCCCTCCCAAGTGACTGGAACTCGACACTGCAGCACTGTAGAAAACTTGATGTTTCAGCCCTTTGTTCTTTGTTGGCTGGGATCACTGGAAATTCATCAGTAAGATTTAGACATGTCCTGGGAGCCCTGGCTCCTGGGTAGGTATCCCTGCTGCACAGTAGGCAGCTCCAGTGATGTGTTGTCTCTGAAGGGCAGCTGGTGACCTTCTCTTGCATCACATACATTGGCTGATGTTGATTAAATGTATAATTTCTTTTCCTTCTTTTTCTTTTTGGTATTAGGGGTTGAACCCAGAGGCACTTAACCATTGAGCTACATCCCCAGCTTTTTTTTGTTGTTGTTGTTGTGGGGATTGAACCCAGGAGCACTAAACCACTGAACCGCATCCCCAGCCCTTTTTTGTATTTTATTTAGAAGCAGGGTCTCACTGAGTTTCTTAGAGTCTCACTAAATTGCTAAGGCTGGCTTTGAACTCAATACTCCTGCCTCAGCCTCCCAAGCTGCTGGGATTATAGGTGTAGTCTCATTAAGTTGCTTAGGGACTCACTAAGTTGCTGAGTCTGGCCTTGAACTTGTGATCCTCCTGCCTCAGCCTCCTGAGTTGCTGGGATTCCAGGCATGCACCTCCATGCCTGGCCCTTTTCCTTCTTTTTAACATGATATCTCAAAGTTATGGGGACCGGAGGGTAGAAATTAGGTGGGGAGGGCAAGTTTTTCAACTGGCTCTTCTTGGGCTGTTGCAATCTCCTGACAAAGCCACCATTGTTTTGAATAAAGTGTCAGTTGCTTTGGTTTGAGTTGCCCCAGTGTCCTGACACTGGCTCCTTTTTCCTTCTACCTCTGCTGCTCCGGAGGGGAGAAATGTCTTCCCTTTGCTGTCCCTGGTCATAGCAACAGCAGATTTGAGTAGGCAGCTATCTCCTGCTCCAGTGGCATCCCAGGACCATCCTGGACTCCAGGGCTGCAGCCCATGTTACCTCTTGGTAAGGCCCTTTCAGCGTAGTTTCCAGGAATCACAGCACTTCTGGTGGCCTGAGCCTGCTCCATACACAGACTACCTGCCCTGGCCAGGCTGCCTGCTTGCTGTTGTTGCTGCCAAGGCTGACCTCTCAACTAACCCTTCAGGCCTGGTGTCTGCCCTATCTTGTGTATGACATTTCAAGTTATAGAGGTAATCAGCAAGAGCAGAAGGTTTGGCTGAGCTCCTTCAAGGATAGGAGTGGAGCCTCAGTATTTTGGTTTCCGAAGCTAACTTCAATGCATCGACTCACTGTCTCACCCCTCAGTGCAATGTCCTATTTGTGGGGTCAAATTATGACATCCAGATGTCTCTGGAACTCCTGCTCCTGAAGGGAAAGGACATCAGGAACTCCCCTGGGGTTGAGGTGGCTCACAGAGGAAGGTGTTTAT
The DNA here is from genome assembly GCF_047511675.1 of Marmota flaviventris. Taxonomy (NCBI): domain Eukaryota; kingdom Metazoa; phylum Chordata; class Mammalia; order Rodentia; family Sciuridae; genus Marmota; species Marmota flaviventris. The sequence goes on along the minus strand of NC_092498.1, from coordinate 136,641,501 downwards.
AGTGAGATTGAGATTCCCTTTTCAAGAACTTCATTTCTGTGCATTTGGATTAATAACTCTTAAGTGCAGTGTGGTTACAATATGACATCTCAAGAGTTTAGAAGGTAAACTAGGTTCATTGGCACATACCTGTAATCCCAGTGGCTGGAGGCTGAGGCAGGAGGATCACAAGTTCAAAGCCAGTCTCTGCAATTTAGTGAGACCTTAAGTAACAGAGTGCGGGGGAAAAAAAAGAAAAAGAAATTTAAGACTCTTGTGCCAGAGAGCTAAGTCAAAGTTCTTTTTCTCATAGATTGGGTTGTGGGAGTGAAAGGAGACAGTAGTGCATGGTGACAGAGCCCAGTGGAAGGGTGCCTATACAGTGACCTCCCCAGGGCTAGTTCTTATTCAGAGTGACTTGGGAAGCACCTCCATGATTCTATTTGAGGAGAACACAAGAATCTAGGAATGGATAAGCTCCTGGTTTTCAAATCTTTAATGACTGCCCCCTCCAGGCTGTCAGCTCCTCAGGTTCTGCAGGGGGTTCACTGCTGACCTGCCCTTTTGTCTCACGTGCTGGGGCTTGAACCAAGGGCATTTTGCCACTGAGCTACACCCAAACTCCTTTTTTTATTTTGAGTTAGGATCTTGCTAAGTTGTTGAAGCTGGCATTGAACCTGTAATCCTCCTGTCTCAGCCTCCCAAAACACTGGGATTACAGGCGTGTACCACCTTGCCAGCCAGATCTTCCATTTTCTATTGGTTTGTATAACTTGTTAAATTCAGTGTAAAATAAGAGTAATTAACTTAGGGTTTGGAGACTATCCTCTGAATCTGTGCACAGAAGTTTCTCATCCATCTGGAATTATTTTTACTCACTCCTAGATAGTTAATTGAGTTCCAGGTAGTTGTGAGAGAATGCTCTGTGTATGAACTTCTTTTCTGGAATACTCTGAAGCTGTAATTATCCAGTTATGTCACTAAAAGTGTTGGTCAAATTAACTAGTATGTATGATAGAAATGATCTGCAGATCTGGGAAAGGCTATAAGATATGAGATTCTTAAGAAAATTACAGCTGAGCATGGTGGTGCATGCCTGCAATCCCAGCAGTTCAGTATTCTGAGGCAGGAGGATCACAAGTTCAGCCTCAACAACTTGGCAAGACCCTATTTCAAAATAAAAAAGGCTAGCGATGTAGCTCAGTGGTTAAGTGCCCCTGGGTTTAATCACTGGTGCCACAAAAAAAAAAAAAAAAGAAAATTACAGTGTGTTCTCATTTCTCAAATGTTCCAAGTTTTAAAAAAAAAAAAAAAAACCAGTCAACAGGGCAAACTGTGTGTCCTGGTTAGTTGAATTTTACTTTATGTTAAATGTGAGATGAACAATTGACTTTTCCCCTTTCCAAGTGGAAATTCTTTCTTTCTTTATTTATTTATTTTTAGTTGTCAATGGATCTTTATTTATATATATGCGGTGCTGAGAATCACACCCTGTACTTCACACATGCCAAGCAAGTGCTCTACCACTGAACTATAACCCTAGCCCCCAAGTGGAAATTCTTTTATGTAGGTTCTTCCCTTACCACTTTCCTCATTACTTGGAGATGCACGTTTATTGTAAATGGGGAATGCATATTTCCCTAAAGACAGAAAGGACAGAATCCTTTGAAATACTACAGTTGGGGGTTCCGTTATGTTACTGTCCTTTTAACTTTTCTCTGTGCCCATGTAGGTAAAATAGACTCACACCATCATTTTTGGTTCTTTTTTTTTTTTTTTTTTTTTTGGTGGAGGGGGATTGACCTGGGGCACTTTACCACTAGTCCTTTTCTTACTTTTTGAGACAGGGTCTCACTAACTTGTTGAGGCTGGCCTTGAACTTGTGATCCTCCTGTCTCAGCCTCCTGAGTTGCTGGAATTACAGGCATGCGCCATTGTGCCTGGCTTTAGTAGTTTTTTGTAGAGCAGAGGTTTTTAAAAAACAGTTACAGTATGTCTTTTACAATTCATCGTTTTTGTGCTCTATTAACAAAATATTTGCCAAACCCAAGGCCTCTAAGATTTTCTTGTCTGTTTTCTTCAGGAAGATTTTTTGTGATGCTGGGGATTGAACCCAGGGCCTTGCACATGCTAGGCAAATACTCATACTAGGCAAGAGCTCTACCACTGAGCTATACCCTCTGCCTCTAGGAACCTTATACTTTTAGTTCTTATATTTAGGTTCATTTTGAGTTAATTTTTGTATATGATGTGAGGTAAGGATTGGAATTCAGTTTACATAGAATGAATAACCTTGTTTATACCTTTTGTGATTACACTTCTTTATTTTTTATTTTTATTCTTTTGAGACAAGAATCTCAAAATGTTCCCAAAACTGGCCTTGAACTCCTGGGCTCAAGTAGTCCTCCTGCCTTAGCCTCCTGAGTAGCTAAGATCACAGGTGTGAGGCACCACACCTTGCTGAAATCTTTGATACATATTATTAGAGCAGGTTTCAAAAATTGTACCAATTAGAAAAGAACTCCCAGAATAAGAAAATTTTTGCAAATCATATATCTAGTAAAGGATGCATATGTGAATATATAAAGAGATTTACAACTCAAAAATTTAGAAATCCTAATGTACAGATTGAGCTAAGGACTGAAGAGACATTTTTCCAAAGACACACAAATGACCAGAAGCATGTGGAAATATATTGAGCTTGTTCATCATTAGGAAAATACAAATCAGAACTACAGTGAGGTCCCACTTTCTGCTCACTAGGCCATGGTCTGCATTGGTGAGCACATGAAGGTTTGAGCACTCTGTACTGCTGACACTGCTGAGGGGAATGTAAACTGGTGCAGTGGCTGTGCTGTCTGGCAGTTCCTCAAAAAGTTAAACATAGAATTACCCTATGATTCAGCAGTTTCATTTCAGAGAAATGAAAACATATGTCCGTGCAAAAACTTGTTCATGAATTTTCATAGAAGCATTATTCATAATCAGAAAAAGTTAGAAATAAACTCAATGTCCTTCAACTGTTGAATGATAAACAAAACGTTGTGAATCTAAGCAATGGAGTATTATTCCATCATGAAAGTGAATGAAGTACTGACATGCTTTAATGTGAGAGAACCTCAAAAACAGTATAATAAGAGGAAAAGCTAGTCACAAAAAGTCACATAGTACAATTCCAGTTACGCACATCATCCAGAATGGACATACATATGAAGACAGAATGGATTAGTAGTTTCTTAGTGATAGCTAAGGAGTGCAGCATTTCTTTTTCTTTTTTTGGCACTTAACCACTGAGCCACATCCCTGGCCCTTTTTTATACTTTATGTAGAGACAGGGTCTCATTGAGTTGCTTAGGGCCTCTTATTACTAAGTTGCTGAGGCTGGCTTTGAACTTGAGTTCCTCCTGTCTCAGCCTCCTGAGCCTCGTGCACCATGGTGCCTGGCAAATTTTTAATAAATTAATTCTTTTTGCAGTACTGGAAATTGAACCCAGGAATACTCTATAATTAAGCCACATCCCCACTAGGCCTTTTTATCCCCTGCCCTATCTCAAATTTTAAAAAAGAGCTGAAGATACAGTTCAGTGGTTGAGTGCCCTGGGTTCAATCCCCAGTAACCCCCTCCACCACAGAGATACAGAATCAAGATATAGCACTGGCAGGTTCCTTGAATCCTTCCCAGGAGAAGCTCGCCTCTCCCACTGGGTGCCTATCAGGGATGGTTTTATATAATGTGTAGGGTACGCTTTTCTGGCTTCTTTTGTTAGCATGTTTGAAGATTGATCCAAGTTGCTCTGGGCTCAGAAGACATTCCACTGTACATCACACTGTTTCATCCATTCAACAGTTGATAGGACTTCTGGCTTCTATTCAGTTTTATTGTTTTCAACTATATAATGAATAAAACTGCTCAGAACATCCATCTGCAAGTCTTGTAGACATGCGGTTTTCACAGTGGCACACACCTGTAATCCAGCTGCTCTGGAAGCTGAGGCAGAAGGATCAAAGTTCGAGGCCAGCCTGGGCAATTAGACTGTAGGAAAATAGAATAAAACATAAAGGGATTGGGGGAGAAAAAGAAAAAGGTTTTATTTCTTTTGATTAAATGCTGAGTCACATGCGAATGTATATTTACCTTCTAAAGAAATGGTGAAAGTGTTTCCCAGTTTTGTTTTTTTAAACTGTGTGCTAGTATTACCCTGCTTTTAAAGATCTTTGTGAATCTGATAGTCACAATTGGTATCACCAGTGTTTTAAGATTTATTTCTTTGGTCTCTAGTGATTCCTTTGTTTCCAAAGTTTGACCATTTATTATATATTTTTGAGTTTCCCTGAAAGCCCTTGAGCCATACCCCAACATGTTTTGTTCCTTTTTTTTTTGGAGAGAGAATTTTTTAATATTTATTTTTTAGTTTTCGGTGGACACAACATCTTTATTTTATTTGTATGTGGTGCTGAGGATCGAACCCAGCACCCCACGCATGCCAGGCGAGCGCGCTACTGCATGAGCCACATCCCCAGCCCCTGTTTTGTTCCTTTAAAAAAAAAAAATGAGCATGGGCTTTTTTTTTTCCCCCCAGTTTTTGTTTTTTTATTTTCAGATTTTTATTATAAAAGATTTTTAACAGAGAAGTTTAAATAATGCAACCACCACCATAATTACAGTCCCCCCTCCAACCTCCCTTTATTGGCTTTTATCATACTTTCTGTATCTATATCTCTTGCTTTCAGATGGTTCAACAAAATAAGTTGCAGACTTTTATGACATTTTATTCCTAAATATACAGACTACATGAAGTTTTCTGGTTTTTCTCCAAATGTCCTTTGTAATTAATTTTTATGAATCAGGACCTAATTCAGGCCTATATTTGTATTTGGTTTTCATGTTTTTAGTCTTTTAATCTAGTATAATCCTTCTCCTTTTCCTCATGCAGTGACTTTTTGTGTGTGTGTGTCGGGGAGGGGGGGATACCTGGGATGAACTCAGGATACTCTACTTTGGTGCTACACCTTTAGTCCTTCCCCTTTTAAATTTTTGAGACAGGTCTTACTAAGTTACCTAGGCTGGCCTCAAACCTGGAATCCTGCCTCAGTCTCTCAAATCACTGGAATTACAGGCATGTCCCACCACACCTGGCATGCATTGACCTTTTAAAGGGACTGATCTGGGTGTGAAGACTGTCCCACATTCTGCATTTGTTTTTCTGTTAGGGTGTTTAACTTGTGTGCCTGTCCTCTGCGTGTCCTATAAACCACATGTGATTTGGCCTAACCATTTTTGTTGGGTGCTTCATGGGTGTGTAACGTCAGGTTGCCCCACTGTCAGTGATGCTTACTTTAGTCATTTGATTCAGTATGAACTGCCAGATCTCCCTGTAGAGAGATGTTTTAGACCTCCTTCCTCAGCCTCCGGAGCTGCTGGGATTCAGGTATGTGAAACCGCATTCTGCAGATTTTCACTTTTTTATCATCAAACCACCAACAGTTGAGAAAAGACATCTCTCCACAATATCCCTTTTATGAGCCCTTCTTTCCCCTCTTGTTTTCTCTTGCCCCACTGCCTTCCTCTTTCTGCTTCACTTCAAACACTGGCATGGCAGGTGAACTCTTCCTCCTGTTCCATCATCCTTTTGGACCATAGATTCAGGAAATTACCCTTTGTTTAAATGTAAGATGTGGACAGCAGACTTTCCATAACTTTCTTCTTTTTCCAATAACTTGACTGGCACCTGTTCTTCTACTAGCAGGGGACACAGCAGCAAGGTACAGACTTTGACCCTTGGCACTCAGCATTCAGGTGCTGTTATCTTAACTCCTTTCTTCAAAACTAAGGACCCATTTATGGTGCTGATAGGGGAAGGAGGAAGAATAGTGCAGGAGCTGAGGCTGTTCATGTCTGGACAAGGGGCTTCTTCCTTTTACAAGGAGCCCTTCCTCTGTATCCCCTTCTCTGGTCAGCCCTGTCCAACCTGGAGACAGGTGAGGCATCCTTTTGGAGGCAGGCACCATTAAATTTCCTTCCTTTGTGTTTCCCTGCACTTGTTCCCTGCAGGCCTGAACTCACTCGGCCATTTCTGTCATTCCCATTAGCTTGTGGGGTTCTAGGGCAGGGCCCAGGGACTCACTTTGTTACCTAGGCCTCAGTGTTAAGCTGGTACCTTGCAGGCTCTGGTTGGGTAGTGCTGGGATGCTTCATTTCCTGGCCTGTGGAAGATCGCCTCCTTACAGTAGGATGCTTTGATCTCTGGTGATGGAAGCAAGATGCAGGCGTAGGCTCTTTTCTTTTTTCCCCTTCATTCATCAAAAACACATATTAATCTGTACCTTCCTTATAATAGTTGAGGAATTAAAGGCCTTTGGCCTTTCCCTTTGTAACTCTAGCAGCTGACTCTCAGCCTTGTAAGGGGATCATTTCTTATTTATTTATTTTTTAAAATAAATACCTTTACTTTATTTGTTTATTTTTATGTGGTGCTGAGGATTGAACCCAGGGCCTCACACATGCTAGGCAAGCATTCTACCGCTGAGCCACAACTCCAGCCCTCTTATTTTATTATTGTGATTTTTATCTTATTTTATTTTTTGGTACCAAGAATCGAACCTAGGATCTTGCACGTACTAGGCACTCTATCACTGAGCTATATACCCAGGCCTTTTTATTTTTTGGAGACCAGATCTCACTAGGCTAGCCTCAAATTTTTGATTCTGCTCCTTCAGTCTCCTGAGTCTCTGGGATTGCAGGAGTGTGCCACCATACATTTCATTTATTTTTTTGGTGCTGGATTTTGAACTCAGGGATGCTTTACCACTAAGTGACATCCTCAGCCCTTTTTAGTTTTTATTTTGAGACAGGGTCTCGCTAAGTTGCTGAGGGTCTCCCTAAGACGCTAAGGCTGGTCATCTCAGTTGGGATCCTCCTACCTCAGCCTTTGAATCACTGAATTACAGTTGTGCACCACTGCGCCCAGCTATTTCATTCTTCTTTGTTTCTGTGGATTTGTCAGACTGAAAGAGCTGTGATTACATGACCAAGTACCTGAGTCCATGGAGCTGGTCCACTGCCTCCTAATGCACTCTCCAGTAGGCAGCGTGGCCCAGCACCCTCCCTTTCGCTCCTTCCAGGTTTCCAGCTCTCTAGCCTAACTAATTAATCAACGCTGGGGCAGAGGGCCTCTGAGCTAAGGGTGAAGGCCATCAGTCCCTCTGCAGCATTTCTTTTTTCGCCCAGGGAGCTAGGACAGGATGCAGGGGGTGTGGGTGCTGGGAAATCCCCAACTCCACCCTTTGCTGCTCCTGTGCAGTGGCTCTTCTGTAGTGGGGCTGATGCTAGAAGGATAACCTGCTCTGTGCTGCCCATACTGGCTGCAATCTTTTGTGTTTTTAACAAAAACACTTTAACAAAGTGTGAGATCTTGCAGGGTGTCTGGCCAGCTCCAAGGATCTTGTTTATCACCACCCCCCAACCCCACCAAATTGTTCCCTTTCTACATTGGCTGTAGTGCCTCAAGGCCTCTAAATGTGCCCTTTATAGTGAATGGGTCACAGCTCTGAAGGTATGGCAAGCTGATTGTGCAAATCCATTCAGCAGAGACCCTTCTGTGTAACAGATGGAGCAGTCAGTCTGCTCCAACCTCCAACTTCATTTTTTCTTACCATAGCTCTGTGAAATCTATTTTCTTCTTCCCAAAGAAAGTGAAGTTCAGAGAGACCTGCGGTCTGCCTGGGCTGCAGAACTGCACTGGGGGACATTAATATCCTTTTCCCTGCTCTTCTGTGGCTGCAGGTAACAGGGTGATTCTGAAAGTGTTTTTCTGATTAGAAAAGCTGGCCCTGTGCCTGAAGTCACCCTAATTGGGAGACGCTCTGTGTTTCCACCCATGAAGGGGGCCTGGCCAAGGTTCTGCTGATAGATATGATAGATTTTTCATGACATCAGGACAGGCATGGTGGACGAAACCAGATTTCCTCTGTAATGTCTGTGATTTTGACTATAGCAAAGTCAGGCATTGTCCTCCTCCTTATGCTGAGGAAACACAGCTGACCCTTATAGCCAACACAGGCTGCTGAAACTCTACAGTCAAAAAATCCATTTAAAGGTTGGCTTCATGTTTTATTCTGCTTGCCTCCTCTCATGCAGAATTCATAGTTCCCTAATGTCTATGGAAACAGAGAAGGAGGAGAGCTCCTTCCACCTTGGTCTAGTCTTCCCAGTTCCACAAACTCCTGGAGGGCCTGGCTGCATCAGTATATCAGGACTTCAGTTAGGAGAAGATAAATGCCTATCTCTTTTTTTTGGTGTGTGTGGTACTGAGATTGAACCCAGGGTTGCTTTACAACTGAGCTACATTCCACCACCCCTTTTTTAAAAAGAGAGTCTCACTAAGTTGCTGAGGCTGGCCTGAAACTTGCAGTCCTCCCACTCCAGCTCCCAAATTGCTGGGATTATTGATGTGGGCTACTGTGCCTGGTTAATGTCTATTACTTTGTGTGCTGACTTCTATAGTTTGTTTTTCTTAATAATCTGTGCCTTAGGCATTCTCATTTTCTTTTTGTCTATTTTGCCAAGAGGCCTTTGAAGCTGGGGTAAATGAGAGATCCATTAGTTACCCCTCCACTTGATTTTCATAGCACCCCAGTAACTAAAGGTGTTCTCACCTTCACATGCAGCTATAAAAAATATTTTTCTCTTTATGCATTTGCATTGACAGTTAAGATAGGAATTGCCTGTGCATCAGGGTCAATAATATACAAAGGTCTGATGTTAATATTGGGATTGGATAATAACTGAAACTTATCTCCTTCTGCTGTTTTTTTTTTTTTTTTAAGTTGATGAAAGAGGAAGAGGTTTGGGATGACAGTAGCACATGGGAGGGAGATCATCTGTAGCAGGCAAGGGAGAACAGATGTTGTTTTGGAATTTTGATGATGTGAAGAGGGCATTAAAAAGTTGTTTGCTTTGTTGAACTGCCCTTCTCAGAGATAAGCCAGAAGTCTGGTTGTAGTGGGGTGTCACAGGTTCATCTATTTGTTCTTTTGCCTAATGGCAGCTGTTGTGACCCCCCCCCCCTTACTTTGGGTACCTCTCACTTGGGTTCTTTAGGGCTCACATCTCCTTTTCTAGGAAGGGGAATGCTCTGGACCTTTGGAACTGGAATAGAATTTGGACTAAGCTGCTTGAATTCTCTGTAAAAGGGAGAAGCTATGGAAGCCTATTTATAGGTCTTGGCTACCTGGAGAGTGTTATCTTACCCTTTGAGATGCATCAGATGGCTTCAGGTTTCCCTGACTTTTAAGTAGGTTACGTAGCTGGCAATGCCTCAAAAATGACTGATGGTGATAATAACAAATTTGTGTCTTGCCAGTCTTCATAGGAGCTTGGAAACATTGACCCATGACCCATTTCTTTTGCATCTCTGGTAGCCAGTTTCTAGAGCCTTCACTCTTCGTGTGGTCTCTGGCCAGAAAACTGTTGATTCACTTCCTCTGTAAGCCAGGTATCTGCATTTCAGTGAAAGTTTTCATTCTTTACATACAATCTTACTTTAGACTATTTAAACCTGCCTTTTTGCACAGGTGGGGGAAGAGGCCAGAGCAGGATTATTCTTTGGGGAATATTCCTGGTACTGAATATAATAGAAGTCTTTCCTCTCTGTATCCCAGCTGTGTGGTTGCCTTATCAGCTAGGTGGGGCCATGTTGAATACAATAAAAGGTGTTGTATTGAAGGGTGCTCCAGTTCAGGGGTGTAACTATGCAATTTGGTTTTGTTTTGCTGGTTTCACTTTATACTTTTTATTTTTATACTATTTAAAAATGTTACAAAAGTATTATGATCAGAAATGTGAAAGACAGGGCTGGGGTTGTGGCTCAGTGGTAGAGCACTTGCCTCGCACTTGTGAGGCACTGGGTTCGATCCTCAGCACCACATAAAAATAAATAAACAAATAAAGGTATTATGTCCAGCTACAACAAAAAGAAAGAAAGAAATGTGAAAGACGTGTATAGAAAACTAAAAAGCTTCAGATTTCACTTTTCCATTTTTTCCTGTATGGTGCTTGGGCTCGAACCCTAGGCAAGCATGGTACCACTGAGCTACATCCAGCCTTTCTCTTTCCTTTCTAGTCAGTTGAATAGCTTGAATAAGTAGAGAAGCAAACTCTAACCTGGAATGGGGACAGCCCAATTGGCACATCAGTGCAGCCCACCTTAGGTATAGCCCCAATCAGAATACTAGAGGAGGCATTTCCTAATTTTCTTCCATTTCCCTTTCTTTCTTTCTATTAGGAGATAGGGTCAAAGGTGGCCTTAAACTACTGGGCTCAAGTAATCCTCCTGCATCAGCCTGCCAAGTATCTGGGACTACAGGTGTGCATCACTGAGCCTGGCAAGAGTTTTCTTTTGAGATTTGACAATGTGATTGTAAAGTTCAAATGGAAGAATAAATAGGCAAGAATTCTGAAATTTATTTTAAAAAATGATGGGCGCTAACCTTACTTGTGACAGTAAAGTATGTCACAAAATTATAATTATTAAGTCAGGATCATGTTAATAGATGATGGAACACCAATCAGTGATATGAGGCCCTAGAACAGACCCTACTGTATGTCATGACATAATATGTATTTATGGAAATGCCATTAATAAGTTGGGGAAGCTGAGATGGTCAGATACCTAGTCAGAATTTATTTTGGAGAACTGTATAAGGAACTGCATTTTGATTCCCTCCCCCACCCTCTGAAGAAGCAAGAGTTGAATGTTGAAAGTGATAAATCACTAAAAATATGTTTATGGCCAGGTGTGGTACATAGCTGTAATCCCAGCTACTAGGGAGGTTGAAGCAGAAGGATGGAAATAAAGTTCAAGGCCAGCTTAGACAACTTAGTGAAACTCTGTCTAAAGATAAAAAATAAAAAGAGCTGGGGGTGTCGCTCAGGGGTAGAGCACCCCTGGGTTCAGTCCCCAGTATCCCTCCCCTACAAAAAGCCATATACACAATAACTCGTAAGAAATGGAGCATTCAGATGTGGTCCCAGGTGTGTGTGGAAAGGCTGTGTGCTGGGGTGGAAGTTTAGTGGAACAGAAAAAGTGGATGGTTTTAGCAAGTTGGTGGGAACCACTGACTAGGCAGGATCCCCCTCTTATTCATTACACCAAAATATATTCTAGACACAACAAAGAGTTGAATGTACAAAGTAAAGCTGTGGAAATACTAGAAGGAAATGTAAATGAGTATTTTCACAGGCTTAGGGTAGGAAACCCCCTTTCTAAAATATGACACAAAAAACAAACATAGAAGAAAGGACTTACATTTTTACTACATTAATGAAAAAATTCTACTAAAATAGCAACAGTAACCCACCATATATTAAAAATTTAAGTGGGACCAAAAAACCCCAAAAAACCAAAAGGGCATGTACCTTAAATAGTCAAGACAAATAGGACAGGACATGGTAACTCTTTGGTGAGTTGCAGACATTTCCACCAGATAAAGAGCCTCAAGCCAACAGGGAGGGAAACATTTTACCTTAAGAAAACCAACAGGGAACACACACAAAAATATACTGATGGGGGCTTGGATTGTGGCTCAGTTGTACAGTGCTTGCCTAGCACGGGTGGGGCCCTGGGTTCTATCCTCAGCACCACATAAAAATAAAATAAGGATATTGTGTCCAATTACAACTAAAAAATAAACATTAAAAAAAAAAGATGGTGATGGGAGTCAAAGTATCATTGAGCCAGATTTTGCCTGTAAAATTAGCAAGTATTAGTAATTAATATAAGTAATATTTTGGGGAAATAGGCATTATTCATTGCTATTGAGAGCGTAAATGAGTATAAATTTTTAAAGAGTCTTTAGCTATCACCAAATTATAAATATATATAAACCCTCTGATTCAGTTCTTTCATTTCTAGGAATTTTTCTTATAGAAACGGTCTCATAAATGCACAAAGATATAAATATTGGAATATTCATTATAGCATTGTTTATAATAGTAAAGAAACAGTGTTTGTTAATATGAATATCTATCTATGGGAAAGTAGTTAAATAGATTATGATAAATATGTGTAGTGGAATATTCTGTAACCAATAAAATAATGTAAAACTCCATATTCACATAATAAGATATCTGTTACCTACAAGTGAAAAAACATGTTATAAAACAAAAGCATGATCCTTTATTTGTTTATTACAATTATTCATATATTTATATCTTTATCTGAATAAATATATTTTAAAAGAACACATGGGGGCTGGGTTGTAGCTCAGTGGTAGATTGCTCCCCTCACATGTGGAAGGCACTGGGTTCGGTCCTCAGCACCACATAAAAATAAAATAAAGGTATTGTGTCCATATACAACTAAAAAAAAAAAAAAAAAAAAAAAGGACACAGCTCAGAAGGCTGAGGCAGGAGGATCGGAAGTTCAAAGCCAGCCTCAGCAAAAGTGAGGCACTAAGCAACTCAGTGAGACCCTGTCTCTAAATAAAATACAAAATAGGGCTGGGGATGTGGCCCAGTGGTCAAGTGTCCTGAGTTCAATCTCTGGTACCAAACACAAACCAAAACAAAGAAAAAGGACACATGGGCCAGCTACAAGGTTAGAATAATCCCTAAGACTTCTTTCAATAAATACACCAAATGCACATTATGGGGTTTGCAAAACTATCTCCAGGTTCAATGATTTGCTAGAAAGACCCCAGAACCCACTGAAGACTGATACACTTCCAGTTATATTTGATGACAGGGAAAGAATTCAAATTAACACCATCCAAGAGCAGAATTATTACCAAGTCTCCATCCATATTGCCTATGACTGACTTTTAGTCTCCAGCTGCTCCAGAGGTCCAGCTGAGACCTTAATCGCCAGCTGCTCAGGTGATCAGAACTGATGTCCCCTACTCCAAAACCCCCATGCAAACAAAACACTCCTATCAGGCAGGAGTTGCAGGGGCCTAGAATTCAAGGCTGAGGGTAAAGACTGTACCTGTCTTTAGATAGATATACAATATTCTCACCAAAATTTAAACGACTGTTCCTTCTAGGTGGTGAAATTGCTTGTGATCTTGCTTTTGTTTTTTTGTACCATTCAGTATTGTTTGAATTTTCTTTAATGTGAGCATGTAATCTTTTTTCAAAAATCAGTAAGATTAAAAAAGGCTTAAAAAGAGACTAATGTTAAAACAGAATCTTTGCAGCCTCTGGGCAGGGAGGGAAGCAATAAAACACATAAGGAAAGACCAGTAGCTATGACTACACAAGCTTATGAACTACCTATTCAAACACATGCTATAATACACAAAAGACAATCAAAAGCCTCGTGGAGGGGCTAGGGAATAGCTCAGTGGTAAGGCAGTTGCCTAGCATGCAAAAGGCCCTACGTTCATCCTCAGCACTGCAAAAAACAATAGAACACGCAAAATCAAACCAAAGCAAAAGACCTAGAAGAATCATCTTTAAGAACTTCATGAACTGGAGCATGGTGGTACAAACGGAAATCCCAGCAGCTTGGGAGCCTGAGGCAGGAGGATCATGATTTCAAAGCCAGCCTCAGTAATTTAGGCTCTAAGAAACTCAGTGAGGCCTGTCTCTAATAAAATATTAAAAAAAAAAAAACCCAAAAAAACAAAGCAAAAGAAAATCATGAACTGTAAATATCGCTAATGTAAAATATTACAATGTAAAATAGCAAGAAAAAAGCAGTCAGCATTTCAGTGGATGTTGAAAAGCTAAGTACAATTTTAGTCCTCTTACCTGTTATGTACCAAAGCCAGTATCCTGGTTTTGATATTGTTCTGCAGCTATATAAGATATTACCCTTGACTGAAAAGTACCTGGAACTCTTTGTTCCATTTTTGTGACTTGCTGTGAGTCTATACTTATTTCAAAATAAAAAGTTATATTTTTAAAATACAAAGAACATGAACAGACAACTCATAAAATAAATAAAAGTGACAACTAATGTATAGATCTTTTTTTCTTTTTTTTCCTCCTCTGGTTTGAACCAGGGCCTCATGCATGCTAGGCAGGCACTCTGGCACTGAGCTACATGTCCAGCCCTTTTTATTTTTTGAAACAGGGTCTCAGTGAGTTGATGAGACTGGCTTTGAACTTGTGATCCTCCTGTGTGTATCACCATGCCCAGCATATTTTTTTAATTATTAAATCTCACTAACAAATGACACAAAATGAAGTGAGATACCACCTTTTTTTCAGTTGCAACTTGTTCCTAGAGGAAGGGGATCACCTGGATTTTTATCTATCTATCTATCTATCTATCTATCTAACTAACTAACTAACTATCTATTTATTTTAGCGCTGGGGAGCCCAGGGCTTAGTGTATGCTGAGCACATATTCTATTACTGAGCTATACCTCAGTGCAGACAAACATTTGAACATGGCTCTAAGTGGTGCTCTGCCCTGTGAATCCATTTATGGCCAGAGTGTGACACTTTAAAACCCAGGGACATGCCCCACAATGACTAGTGTTTCCTCTGTGTTGAGCCCAGGGCCTCACACCTACTTGTAACCCGCTCACTGCTCTTGTGCGTGGGCATTTTGCAACTACAAAAGTGGACTCAGGAAGCTAATAAGACTTGTCCAGAAATAGAACCACTCTCCTTTCTTTCTTTGCTTAGAAGTGGTGTAAGTCTGGCGGTGTGTCTGTCTGCAAATGGAAGGCAAGACCATAGATCACTTGAGGTCACAGTCAGAGTAAAGGAGAGGTCAGCGTTGTAGCCAGGTGGAATTCCCACATACTCTTGTTGTGGCTCGCCTTGCTGTAGAACAGAACTGGAACAGGACTTGCAGCCTGTGTTCTGCCTTGCTGCTACAGCCCTTAGAGGCTGTTCCTCTGCAGGACTTTCTTTTGAATGTAAAACAAATCAGGTAACCAACATAAGGGATGAATTTCAGGTGCAGGAGAGGTACCCATGCTCAGGCATGGGAGCAGGCCCCAAACCCCCTGGGCTCCTCTGAAGGAGCCCTCCTCTGAGTGGCAGCTTCAAAGTGCCAGGGCGATTCTTGCATGTACATTGCCCTCCTCCTGCCCTGCACTTGCTGTGGCTACTCACCATGTTCCAACTCCTCAATGAACCTTTGTCCCTCTACAGCCTGTTAGTTTTGGCTCTTATAGCCTGTGGGACCAGGCCCAGAACCCAGGACAATCCAACAGAGACTGCTCTTTAGAAGAAGAAGAATTGGAGTCTTGGAGGAGAGATGAGGCTGAGCATTGTGCCTCCACTCACTCATTAAAGACATCCGCTTAATAACCATTATCCTATCTGGTCTGGTACACAGAACTGTCTCATTCACAAGTCCATGTCTGTCTGTGTGGTTAATTGCCTTTCCAAAGCTCCCAATTAACAGGAGCTTTATATGTTCCTGAACTGTGTCTGATCTTTTTTTTTTTTTTTTGCTTATTCAGGGGGAAAATATTTATTTATTTATTCATTCCTGTGATACATTTGAACAGTACAAAAAAAAACAGTAAACAGTGAGAACTTCCCACCAGGCCCCATAACTGTCCAATTCGTTTCTCTAAAGGGGATTGCAGTTATCAATCACTGTTTACCTCTTTCTTGTGTGTTCTTCCAGAGATTGGCTGGCTGTCTATTCTCCTCACTCCCCTTCTTCCTCCCTTCCTTTCTTCTTGTTTGTCTGTGTATATTATATACCCCCCTGTTAAAAATACAGATGGGGCTGGGGGTATAGTTCAGTGGTAAAGTGCATGCTTAGCATATGTGAGGCCCTCAATTTGATTCCCAAATCAAAAACAAACAAAATTACACCACAAACAAACAAAATTAATAATGCCTCTTATAGATTGGGCCTATATATTAGCACATAAAAATGCTTTTTAATGATCCCGTAGTGTTCTACTATATGGATATACCAGTGTTTGAACCGATCCCCTCTGATGAACATCTAGTTTGTTTCCAGCCTTCTGCTACTGCAGATAGTGCTGGGGTTTAGTGTCCTTCTGTTTGTGTATTCTTGCCTGTGTGCAATTGGATCTATAGAATCAATTTCTACAACTTGAATTGTGGATCAAAAGGATGTGCATTCAAAATGTTGATAAGCAGTTGTCAGCTTGCTCCCAGCGAGGCTCACAATTGTTTTTGCCCATCATTATGTCCCCATTGCCAGCTCAATGATGAGACCTCTCTCCCCTGCCAGTGTTCTGAACCATTTGGGAAATATGACAAGGGAATTAGTTTTTGGCAACATTGTTCATGGTAGCCCAAAAGTAGAAACATCCCAGCTGTCTGTCTGTCCATAGAGGAACAGAGGAATAGAATGTGGACTAGAGGAATAGAAAGTAGGTTCATCCCTTATGTGGGTTACCTGGTTGGTTGGTTTGTTTTACATTCTAAAGAAAGTCCTGCAGAGGAACAGCACACAGTGGAATAGGATTCAGTCTTAAAAAGGAATGAAGTTCTGAACCTGCTACAACATGGGTGAGGCTTGAAAATATGTAGAGCTGTGCGTGTGGCCCAGTGGTAGAGTGCTTGTGTAGTATTTGTGAGGCCCTGGGTTCACTGCCCAGCACCACAATAAAATGTAGAAAAAGAAAATATTATGCTAAAATAAAGAAGCCAGACACAAAGAGCCACATATTGTATGATTCCATTTATATAAATTGTCCAAGAGCTAATGCAGGACTAACCGGTGACAAAAAAAAGTTTGGAGCCAGGCGCCATGGTGCATGCCTGTAATCCCAGCTACTCAGGAGGCTGAGACAGGAGAATCGCGAGCTCAAAGCCCATCTCAGCAATTTAGTGAGGCCCTAAGCAACTCAATGAGACCCTATTTCTAAATAAAATACAAAATAGGGTTGGGGATGTGGCTCAGCGGTGGAGCGTCCCTACGTTCAATCCCCTGTACCAAAACAAACAAACCAACAAAACCAAACAAACCAAAAAAAAGTTGGGGAACTAGGTAACGGTGATGATTGTGCAACATTTTGAATGTACTTAGTGGCACTAAATCATATACTTTAAAATGGCTAAAATGGTAGATTTTATGTTACATGTGATTTATCATGATAAAAATAAAAAGTACCATCAGATGATGGCTAAAATGTTACCATGTTGTTGATCGAGCTGAAGATGAGCTTGTGAGTTAACCCCAGGCTGACTTCCTCCCTCCATGTCCTCCCTCCAGTGCAGAGCATGGTGAATATGGGCAGCTGCCTCCCAAGAGAAGAGGGGAATGGCCTGCCACCTCTACCAGTCCCTCATCTGCTCTTACACTGACACCCTCTCCACCTGTCTGTGAGGAAGTAAGGAGGCAGGGCTGGGGATGCTTTGCTATTGGCCAACCCACCAAGCAGCATCAGGAACGATGGGGACATGTTGCCCCATAACATATACGATGGTATAAACGAATGGAACAGACCCTGAGACCTCTGCCTTCTTCCTGTTGGAGAGAAGGTTTGACCAGGAGTTAGGTTCCAATCCTGCCTGAGACCAACAGAATCCCAAATCTGTGGCCTGCTCCTGCCCTCCCTCACTTTGCTGCCCTTCCCTGTTTTCCTACTTATCTAGCTTGGCCTGTGCAAGCCTTGCATTTTAATTTCCTTTCATTCCAAAATAGTCTTTTGCCAGACCTCTGAAGAATTTATGGTTTGTTCACTCGGTCCAACAAAGTTTTGAGAGGGATCTTTGTTGTCCTGTGAAGTTCCTGTTTCATGTCCAGAACCTGCCTTCTAAGAAGGGTGGCCAGGCTGGGTGGTATGAAAACTTCTCTTCATGGAAACACTTAGTATTCATTTAAAAACTGGATGTAAAGGCATTTCCTTGTACCAGACACTATGCTGGCAGCCCCAAGATGAGCTGGACCTAGACAGTGGCCTTCCTATATAGTGGGCAGGGAGGCTTAGTGGATGGTAAGTCCCATTGGGATCATTGTTCTGACATAAGGAGGGGCAAAGTTGGGAGGCAAAGGCTGGCAGAGGACGTCACGGTATTTGGCGGAAAGCTAGTGGTCTCAGAAAATTTCATCAGTGGTCCTGGTTATGCTTTGAAGAAGAAATGCATTTGGACCAAGAAGCGTATTTCCATCACATCTGGAAGATGAGTTTTGCTGTGGCAGTGTGGGGGCAGAGTCCGAACTAGAGAGACTTTCTGGAAACACTGCTCATGGCTCTGCCAGGGAACAGCTGCCTTTTCCCATGAAACTAGAAGCTTCTCTAAAAGGCCCCACAAGGGAGCCCCAGCAAACAGAAAGGCAGCTGTTCCCTGGTATAACAAACAATGTACCTGAGCATCTTATAGGCCAAGGAGCCCATCAGGAAGGTGACTTAGAGAGGCTTACCCCAGCATTTCCTAATATAATTTGTCTATTGCCATATTGTAACATCATTTGTCTTGGTAACCCTTGATATCATAGAGCAATGTGAGTTGCATCTTCAGATCTTTATTTGGACTTGCTGTGGTGGGCAGGGAAGTCTGTACCTTAAGTTTTGCCTTTGCATTTGGGCCCATTTCTTTGTGTCTGTGGAGCGCCACCTATTGGCTATGAGGATAATATAGGAACCTAGACTGATGGAAGTTCTGAAATCTTGCATCTTTCTGCTGAAATGGGACTGTACTTGACCTAAACATCAAGGAGAAGGGAAACATTTCATCAAGCAGGGAGGAAGAAGTGAAGAATCCTCAAACTCACCCCTGTCAGGGGGAGCACGTGGAGCACCACCAACCCAGTGGGAGAATCCAGAAAGCTCTCTGCAAGAAGCAGCATTTAGGGGCTGGGATGTGGCTCAAGAGGTAGCGCGCTCGCCTGGCATGTGTGCGGCCCGGGTTCGATCCTCAGCACCACATACAAACAAAGATGTTGTGTCCGCCAAATACTAAAAAATAAATATTTAAAAATTCTCTCTCTCTCTACCTCTATCTCTCTCACTCTCTCTTTAAAAAAAAAAAAGAAGCAGCATTTAAGCTAAGGCCGAGGAAAGGAGGGGAGGCCCACACTGCTCCTTCTGCCTGCGACTGGTCAGGGCAGTGAAGCCCTCAGTGTCCATCCAGACAAGGCTGGAGGTAGAGCCTACAAGAAGCTAATAGCTCCCTCCCACCATGAAAAGACAATCCTCTTTCCCTCCAGTGCAAGGTTGAATTTCTTTACCATCCCACTCCTGTTGTGCCTTGTTGAAGGTGCTGGATAAGAAAAGCTAGAGTTGGATTTTTTTTGTTTGTTTTCTTTCAGTGCTGGGAATTGAATCTAGGGACACTTAACCACTGAACTACATTTCCAGTCCTTTTCATTTATTTACTTTTGATACAGGGTCTCACTGGTTTGCTCAGGCTGGCCTTGAACTGATGATCCTCCTGCCTCAGCCTCCCAAGTTGCCGGGAGTGTAGTTGTGTGTCAGTACTCCAATTAGGTTTATATCAGCAGGTGATTAATTTGGAGACCACATTAGGGCACCAGCAGCTCCCCAGTCTGTGTGGGTACTCTGCAGCCATTTCTGGGAGGCCAGTGTTTGGTCAGATTCTGGTCCTACTGAGGATGTAGAGTAACCTTAAAATTCTTACTTCAGAATGAGGAAGGGGTGTCAATTATAGGGAAAGGTTGTTTTGTTTTGTTTGTTAAAGAGTGAAAGAAGTGGGATTTATTCAAGTGTGAAGAATAAAAATAGAGTTGGCAGGGGCAAGAGGGGACCCAATAGGGGTTGCCAGGGTTTTGTTTTTTTTCCTTAAGGAAATAAAGAGACAAGGACAGTGTTATTTTCTTTTGTTTTCTAGAACCACCTCCCTGGCCATATCTTCAGTTGCTAGAGAACCTCGCACAGGAGGGAAAGAGGATTGTCTTTTTCATGGTGGGAGGGAGCTATTAGCTTCCTGTAGCCTCTGCCTCCAGCCTTGTCTGGACGGCCACTGGGGGCTTCACTGCCCTGACCAGTGGCAGGCAGAAGGAACAGTGTGGGCCTCCCCTCCTTTCCTCGGCCTTAGCTTAAATGCTGCTTCCTCCAGAGAGCTTTCTGGATTCTCCCACTGGGTTGGTGGTGCTCCACGTGCTCCCCCAGTCTTTGCTTATCCTTCACACTCAGCACACAGGCCTGGGAGAGCAGGGCCCCTGCTGCCCTGCCCGTGTCCTTCCTTGATTCTTAGCACTTCACCACACAGAGTAGGTGCTTGATACTTGTTGAATAAGTGGGAAGCACTGAAGAAGGAACCCTTGGCCCCACAGCTTTGGAGGCTCACAGGCACCACAGGGCTGACCTTCCTGTGTCTCTGCTGGGATTGAGGGTGCGCACAAGGCACCTCCCTCTTCCGCCTGTGCAGGAGCTGCAGCCACCTGGCAATGTGGCAGACATCTCAAGTCAGGAGATGTTAAAAAGATAGCTTTCAGGACTAACTAAAATCTGATTCTCGAGATAGTTACTCACAGTTTTTTTATATTTTGCTTTAGGGTTTAACAGATATGGGGTGGGGAGAGGAGAGAGAATCTATATGTGTAAACACATGCCCATTCTTATTCAATCCTTAGTGAAATACTCTGGAGGAGGGGCATTTTATTTTGATTCTACCAGGGAAAGGCTGTGCCAGAATAGATGGGTGCCTGCTTAGCTGGGGTATGCTGTACAGCAGAGGCTCTGAACCCCAGAGGTGTGGTGACAGGTCAGTCACATGGAGATGAGCCAGGTGGACTGGGAAGCAAAAGAAGCACTAAAGGTTTTGACTCTTCTGAGGTTCCTGACCTTTTGGGCAGAAGCTGCTGTTACTCGTATGTCCCCTACATGCAAAGAATGTTTCTATGACATGTCCTCTGTGGGGTGAGTTTTCTGGCCAACATAATCCAAAGCTTGGGCTCCTTGATGGCTTGGGTGGGAAGGTAGAGCACCCTGGGTTCAATTCAACACATAAACCAAAGAATGTTTATTATTTAAGTACCTCCTTTGGACACTCCAGCAGCTGCCTGATTGCCGACACACCTCTGCCCCTCAGAGGGCCTTTCTGAATGGGTTTGGAGAAGAGACAAGGCTGTGGCCTGTGACCAGATAGATCACTCCAAACCCCCTTTAATACAGACCAAAAATAATACCTTGCCCATCTTAAGCCATCTGAAAAAGGGACCCCTCTGCCAGTTGTTCAGAGTGGCCCCTGGCAGGACACTTGGAAAACTGAATTGCTTGAAAGCCTGCACCTCCAGGGAGCTCTCTGCCAGCTGTTAGCTTGGTTTGCAAGTACCCGTAACCTGTTCCAGGAAAAATTACTAAGTAAGCCCATCCTGGTGGCAAGAGAGATGCAGTGTATACACCTGTGCTCAGACATCTCTGCATCAGGTGTTGGTGTTGTCCCAGAGGCTGACTAAAGCCAAGAAGAGAGGCCAGGCCAGCCCAGAAGGGTGGCATTGGAACAGCTTCTGGAAGGCAGAGCAGGGGCTGGGCAGAGGGAGTTCCTTCCTTCATGAGTGAGGACCCAGTGTCAGGGACTCTGAACAGGAGGAACTCCCAGTCATCGAGGCCCGTAGGACATTTGTATGCCTGGATTGCCCGTACCACCCCTAATTGTTAAAAGAGTCTACCTTCCAATTCTTCCTGGAGTATGTGAAGGGCACTTGCAGACCAGGCTAACAGCAGACAAGGAATGCTGCTGAAGGCATGGCCCTCTTGGACAGTTCAGGTTCCCAAGTGCTGTGCCAGGAGCCACCTCCAAGCAATGCAGAGAGGTCCCCTTCTCATAAGGCTTGAGAAAGGCAAGTGGGGACCAGGGACAAAGGAAGTGGGTCAAGACCAGGGAAAAGGAGCCTAGTTTTCATTCAGTGGTCAACAGATTTCTTTTTGGTATTTAATTCGGAAAATGTTACAGATAGACAAAAGTAGCCCAAAGAGTTAAGTGAACTTCATAGTATCAACTGCTGCAGTATTTATGCCCTCCATGCCTGACACTTTTGCCATCACGCCCTACTCCTACCCCATATGCTGTGAAAAAATCCTGAAGTAACATGTGTTCTGTCAAGCCTACTCTGTGGCTGGTAATGAATCCATTGAGAGTTCTGGGGTTCCCGAATGACAGGGCAGCATGGATTAATTTCACTTCATTTTCCAAGAAACTACTAAGTCTCCCTGCTTTGTCTCTCTTTCAGTGGGAAGTTGGTGTCTCCAAAGTGGAAGAATTTCAAGGGCCTGAAGCTCCAGTGGAGAGACAAGATCCGGCTCAACAACGCCATCTGGCGGGCCTGGTACATGCAGTGTGAGTGCCTGGGTATGGGGCTGAGGGGCTCCAGTTATCTGGGATCAGATCTCTACCCACTGGAGACCTGAGCAACTTGGGACCCAGAGCTTGGAGGCATCATGTTCTAATAGGAGAGTTTCTCAAGCAGTCTGTGGAGATGGGAAGACCAAGCCAAATCCCAGAGACCTGGATACTCAGCTGTGTCCAGGCATAGTTGGCTGACAGAGCATAGAGTCTGGAGGGACAGATGTGTGAGACCACTGTTCACAGTGTAGTGTGCTCAGTAGCATGCTAGACGCTTGTGCCCAGAGGAAGAGGAAGGGGTTCTCTTCAGGGGAGTCAGGAGTGAAGTCAAGAGGTGACATTTGAGGAGCTGGAAAGTAGTTCTTGTTTTCAGCAGGTCTGAAAAAATGCAGGCAGGGCTGGGTTATAGCTCAGTTGGTAGCGTGCTTGCCTAACATGCACAAGGCCCTGGGTACCACACACACACACACACACACAAAAATGTCTGAAAAAATGCAGGTAGCTGGGCATTATAATATATAATATATATAATACATAATCCCAGCAACTCGGGAAGCCAAGGCAGGAGGATCACAAGTTTGAGGTTAGTCTGGCAATTTAGTGAGACCCTGTCTCAAAATTTAAAAAAATAAATAAAAAGAACCACGCTGTAGCTCAGAGGTAGAGGACCCCTGGGTGAACCCCAGTACACACACATAGTTTTTTTATAAGTTGCAGGCACAGCTGTGTCCTGTACCCAGGAGCTTGGATGCCACAGGACCCAGTGACTCAAGTTGAGTGGACAGAGCATTGCTAGCGCAGGCTGCACCCCTCTCCATGAGCCAATTCCCTCTCTTGCTCACACATTATTGTCAGATTCTTTGCCTTTCACCTGGATGGCTTCCAGGGGAAAGAGAAGGAAGGAACACTAGAGGATCTCATCTTGAGGGAAGAGTGTGGATAGGTAGGACAGGATTCCTTCAGGGTTCTTGGTGCAATGACAATGTCTCATCTTTCTTTTCAGATTTGGAGAAGCGCAAGAATCCCGTATGCCACTTTGTCACCCCACTGGATGGCTCTGTTGATGTAGATGAGCACCGCCGACCAGAGGTACTTGGCAAGCCATCATGGTGGGCTGAGAAAGGAAACTGCTTTTGCTTCCCGGGATAGACTTGCTGAGGACTGAGTTCTGTGGGGGAGACTGGGTGGAAGAAGCAGGGTCCCATGTTGTGACAGCAGTCAGTATGAACCTAAGAAGGCACAGGTGGCCTCCAATACCCTCCAACCCACAGAGATTCCCTCCTTAGGCCAACCTGGTGGAGACTCATCCTCTCCTCTTGTATAAGTGGGTCTTTCTTCTGGAAGTTATCAAGAGAGAAGCCTGCCTCCTTACAGAGCAGATGTCATTACTCCTACAGGAACCTGAGATCGCTAGATACTGAGAGCAACAAGAAAGAGCACCCTTTTAAAAAGCTGGTTGCACAGCAGTATTTTTAGTATATTTATGTTAATTTAAAAGTGTAAGTGTGCACTTGTGATTATATGTGCAAATGACATGTCTAGAAGGATATAGAGATTCATTCATTTCTTATTTATTCATTTATTTATTTATTTTGCTGCTGGGGATGGAACCCAGGGCCTCATGCATGCCAGGCAAGTGCTCTATCACTGAACTGCATCCCCAGCCCTAGAAACCTTTTAATAGAGGGTCCCTTTGGGAAATGAAATTAGAATGGGTGCCAGACAATGAAAGCCGACTCTGTTTTCACTTTTTTCTTTTTATCTAAGAATGCCTTTCTGTTATGATAAAAGAGGGGGTAGATTTAAAGTAACCTAATGAAGTAGTCCTGAAACTCTCATGTATAATCTGCTGTTTAACATCATATGATTTCCTTAGGTATGATGGAAATATTGAAATTGTTTTTAGCTGCGCACCGTGGCGTATGCCTGTAATCCCAGCAATTCAGGAGGTTGAGATAGGAGGATCACTAAATTCAAAGCCAGCCTCAGTAACTTAGCAAAGTCTTAAGCAACTTTGTGAAACCTTATCTCAAAAATAAATCAATAAATACATAAATAAAGTAAATAAAAAATTTTTTTAAAAGATTCTGTTTTTAAAAAAGTGATCCTTAGGCTGGAGTTGTGGCTCAGTGGTAGAGCACTTGCCTAGCATGTGTAAGGCATTGGGTTTGATTCTCAGCACCAAATATAAATAAGTAAATAGAATAAAGGTTCATCAACAACTAATAAAAAATTTTTTAAAAAATGATTCTTCATTGTTACTGACACAAACCATGAAGGTTTGCAGGTGAGGGGAAATGAGCTTGAAGCCTGAAGGCTGGGCCTGCATTGGGCAGAGTAGGTTCTATCCTGAGTCTCCAGGGCCACCAGGGAAGGCATGTATCCTGCTGCAGTGGAAGGGTGGATTTGGTGCTCTTGCGGTACCTGATCCACCTGAAACCTGTGTGATCACCTGCTCATTTTCACCCTTTGAGAAAGCAGCAGAGGCTACTGGAAAAGATATTATATGGGCTGCCCATGAGGTTCTGGAAGACTCCATGCTGGGAAAGAGTGACTCTGCTTTCTCCTGCGCCCCAGTGTGGATCCTTAGGACCCAAACCAGGATTCCCCTTAGATGTTTTAGGTCTTGAAATGAAAATGTGTCTTTAATCAGAGGGCCAGAAGAAATGCAGCATGCTCTGCGAGTGAAGTCGCAGCCTCGCAGTGATGAGGTTCCCAGAGCTGGGTCGTCCGAGGCCCACTCTGAGTAGTGGATACTCTGGTGTTTACGACTGAGTTTTGTTGATCATCTAAGACTGCTCTTTTCAATGTGGCCTCTCTATTACAGGCCATCACCACAGAGGGGAAGTACTGGAAAAGTCGCATTGAGTTTGTGATCAGGGAATACCACAAGTGGAGGACCTACTTCAAGAAAAGGGTATCTAAAAATGAATGAATGAATGAAAAGGGTGTTGTGTCACATTTGTCGCAACTAAAACACTCAGGGTCACTCCAGGGGAACTGGGCTGCACAAAATAACCACACAAGAGACAGAAATATCTTTTTCTTTGAGGGGGGGTCCTGTGACGGCTCCTCTGACTTTAAGGGTTCGCAGAAAGAGTGGGCGCGTGCTGACCCCTTTTATTGAGGAGAAGCCATTCAAGTGAGGCCAGCGGTCAGGGTTCAGGGGGCTGAGTCTAGCTTCATGATGTCTGCTGTCAGCAGGTTGACTGCCATCTAGGAAGGCCACAACCAAAGGCAGAGCAAGAGAAGGGGACACACAAAGGGCATTTCCATGGAACATTCTATCCTAAACAGGGCAAAAGGGTAATATCACAAAGGAACAGGTGAGCATAGCCCGACCCATGGGGCTACAGGGAGGCACGCCTACGCGTGAAGACACATTCTGCTACTTCAAGGATTGGGGCAGCCATATAGGGCCACTATGAATGTAGCCAGATCACTACGAAAGTGACAGACAGAGCCTCTATCAATCATGGGAAGGAAAATGCTGGTTACTCAGCACGACAGCCCCCCATAGTGTTAGACTGGGGCTCCCCCAAAGAACATGTTCAGGAAGCCCCTGTAGAGGAGGGAAGGAGCACAGCCCCCATTCAAAATACTGGCCCAAGGCCCTGGGCTCCACACTGCTCCACCAGAGGCAGAGAATCAGGAAGGAAAGTGGGAAGCCAGCATTCACACCCTAAGTGGTGGCCTTCAGTTTCCTCAGCTCTGAACAGGGCGTTTCTTCCACAGACCCTGGCTGGGAACCTCCTTTTTGACCAAATCCTGGGGATGGCAATAAGCAGGATCCCTCTCCCTGCCTGCCTCCTAGAGAGATGAGGCCCGGGTGCTTCCAGAGGGTTCACTCACATTGTGGGGAGATGAAGCTGGGTCCTCTTCCCTCCCAGGGCTCTTGGTGACCCCCTGGTCCCACTCCTTTTGTCCATAGCTACAGCAACACAAGGATGAAGACCTCTCCAGCCTGGCCCAGGTGAGTGATTCTGTGGGCCCTGCCTGGGAGAGCTGTGGGACAGGGACTGCCTGAGGTAGAGACAGGTCCTGGGCAGGCTGGGAGGAGCTGCCCTCTACCTCCCGCCTCATCTTCACAGCACGGCTCTGTGGCGCGCTTCCCAGCACGGTGGGACTGAGGATTCCGAGTTCCACAGCTGCCCTTTGATGTTTCCTCCCCCTCTGTTGGTGGCAGGATGATGACATACTGTATTGGCATAAGCATGGGGATGGCTGGAAGACCCCAGTGCCCATGGAGGAGGATCCCCTGCTGGACACGGACATGCTCATGTCAGAATTCAGCGACACCCTCTTCTCCACACTTTCATCACACCAGCCAGTGGCCTGGCCCAACCCACGAGAAATAGGTAACCCCAGCTCAGTCCTGGAAAGCTGGCTTCTCTGCCAGGCCTCTCAGGGTCATTTCTGAGCTGCTGCATGTCATCTGTCAAGGCTAGGCAGAGAGGAAGAGAAGGATCAGCCGACCTCCTTCACTTAGGGCCACATGCACTGAATAGGATGGGGACTACAGATTGAGTCACACTGCAGCAGCTGTCATTCCCTTGGCACCACTGTGAGAAAAAAAGCAGGGGTGTGGTCTGAACCAATTTAATTTTTCTGATATTAAATGTTAGATATTATTTCTGATACTGTCCTGCTGTCCTCTTTAGTCAGGGACACATGCCAGTACTGAGATCTACATGTCAGGGCCATGTGACTCTAAAGAAAACTGGAAGCACTTCTGGACCTGACTTCCCAACTGGAGGCCTCCTGTCTTCCAGTGAACCCAGAGAAGTCTGAAACTCAGAACTGGGAAAGGGAGTGGAGGGTTGGCATCTGCTCAGCTATTTGCGGCTTTCTGGGGGTGTCCCATTCCCTGATACTCCATTTACCCATCTAGTAAAAACTCACTTTTCCCTGCCTTCTGAGTATGGGAATGGCCACAAACCTCCAAGAATGTAGAAACCCCAGCCAGCTGCCCACAGTTCTCCTTAGAAGAATCTAGAATGTGAGCAGGGCCAAGAAAATCTATTCCAGGACTTTTATATGTTCCCACACCCTGTCTGAGAAGGCGAAGTGATTCCTCTCTCCTAATTATCCCTCCTAATTCTTACAGCACATCTAGGAAATGCAGACATGATCCAGCCAGGGCTGATCCCTCTGCAACCCAACCTGGACTTCATGGATACCTTTGAACCTTTCCAGGGTGAGGACCCCAGGGCAGAGGGAGCACGGGCCTGGCTCTTCCTGCCTGCCACAGAGCACATTGGTGCTTCCCTTTCAGAAAGAGAATGGTTAGAGTGGACATGGTGGAAGACTTAGAATTTTTCAAAAACTGAACTTTTATTTTGTAGTAACTGCAAAGCTTGGGAAATTTTTCTGGGCCATTGCTCTCTCGAAGGAAGTTGACATTCTCAGAAGGCATTATCACCAGTTTGGAGCCTGACTGTGAGCAGTTCTCCCTCTAAGCAGCAGAGGGCACTGATGACACAGCCACCTCCCAACAAAGCTTCCTGCAGTTAGATCAGGTCCTTGAGCTGCTGTCATCACTGAAATGCCTGCCTGGCCTCAGGAGTTTTCAGTCAGCAGTGATGGCTCTAGACAGGCACCTCTTTCTACAGAAGAAGTCATCTCTGGGGGGTGGGGTACTCTGTGGTCATGGCAGCCCTGAGGTAGGGTGGGGTTCAGCCCTGTTTGTTTGGGTCTTTCTTCTAAGAAACGGTGGGCACCCAGAGCTCAAACACCGCTGCCGGCTTGTTCTTTTTTAGACCTCTTCTCTTCCAGTCGCTCCATTTTTGGCTCCTTGCTGCCTACACCTGCCTCAACATCTGTACCAGATCCCAACAGCCCTCCTGCTCAGGTAGAGGACATTGGGGAAGTTGCAGGGGGTAGCAGGCATGGGGTTGTCATCATAGTTTGCAGTAGAGCTAGGTCAATGACATAACCATGCAATCACAAGCAAAGTGGTAGGTGATGCTAGATGTGGTGCTGAACACAGGGATCGGGTAAAGAAATCCCAGAGTCCTCTTCAGAAGCATTCTTACACACCACAGGTGTTCTCCCCCAAGGCTCCTCATGACTTATGTGTGGCCAGTTCTGTTCTGAACAGTTGAGATAGGATTAGCTAGAGAGAATGAAAACACGGATCACTAATAAAAATAGTTCTGTATATTTCTTTCACTTGTTTTACTTAATAATCAACAAAAGTTGGTTACCAGGTGCTGAGGCTACAGAACTGAACAAGCTGCCCTGGGAGAGTCCTCTCTGGCTGGTGCCTGTATCCAGTTAGCTACTGGTAACCTGGCACCATCTCCCTCCACCTGACTCGGGGAAGAATTTCTTCTATAGAGACCGAGGTCTCCACAGTTGATTCCTCATAGCTTTTCCCACTTAGGAAGATGTGGCCTGCCTAGAAATTGACATCTGAAGCTGTCCTGGGGGAACCCCTGAGCAGCTGCAGTCCAGGCCAACTCTGCTCTGTAATAGAAGACGACAGAAACTGTAGGGAGACCCTTACTGGACTCCAGAAACCAGATATTCCTAGGCTGCTGTCCAGCTGTGTGGAGGCCGCTGCTTTGTCTGAACTGTGTTATCATTCAGCTCCTCATGGAAATAAGACCCCTGTCAACACCCTGGGGACACCGATCTATTTTCCTAGCACAGCAGCAGAGAGATAGCATTTCAGTCCCTCTGTCCCAGTGTCTGAAGTTGGGCTTTGTAGTATGCAAAACACTAAAGGGCGAAGGTGGACGTCTGATCCACGTTGGCCCTTCACTTCTCTTCCTTTCTCAGGGGAGCGTCCTGCAGACCTCTGCTCTGCCCACTGTGAGCCTTCCCGACAGCCTCATCGTACCCTCTGCTGCTCCCTCCCTTGACCCCACAGGTGGGCAGGGCTGTGAGCGTGCTTCTCAGACTGAGGACCCATTTACCCAGTCCCCGGACTTTGGTCCCTCGGAGCCTCCCCCAAGCGTCCCTCAGCCCTTCCTCCCCATCTTTACCATGCCCTTACTCTCCCCCAGCCCTGCCCCAACCCCTGTTCCACCTGCATTACCTTTAGTTTCCTCTCCTGTCCCTGCCCTGAACCCCCCAACGCCACCTGCCTTTCTGCAGAAGTTTGCTGAAGTCAGCAAGTCGCCCCCTGTCATCACCCACACGGCTTCCGCCACCCTCACCCACACAGCCTGCACCACCACCTTCAGCCAGAGCCAGGGCCTTGTGATCACAGCCCGCCACCCCACCCCTTCCCCCTCCCCCTGTGGCCTGGCACTCTCCCCTGCCCCCCGGCCACCTGCTGTTGGGCCTCCCCAACCTCGTTTAACTTTTGTACACCCCAAACCTGTATCCTTCACTGGAGGGAGGCCAAAGCAGTCTCCCAAAATAGTGCCTGCTTCCAAATCCGAGCCCAGGTCCTTGGTGTTGAAGAATGCTCTCCTGGCCCCAGGTGAGTCAGGGGAGTGCACCTGTGTGGGATCTCCCTGGAGGGGTGTCCCCCTGTCCCAGAGGCTGTCAAGCTTGAGGCCATCCCCTTCACACACACACATTTAAACAAAGTAGAAGTGTCATGGGTAATGCATGTGCATGATCTATTCCATCTTCTATTTTATGTCTTTTTTTGAAGTTAGTATCAGCCCACAGTTTGAAAACATATGGTCTGGGCCTAGGCCTCTACTCAGAGGTAGAGCGCTTGCCTAGGCACTGGGTCCAATCCTCAGCACCACATAAAAATAAATAAGATAAAGATATTGTGTTCATTTACAACTAAAATTATAAAACATTCACACACACACACACACACACACACATACATACACATACACACACGGTCCCAGGCATCTCTTTCGAGTCTATAATGTGTCTCCTTCAAGAAGTTGCAAAAACAACTTAGATGCCCTGGTGGTCTTGTCTCTCCCTTGTGGTGAGGGGCAAAGAGGGTGTATGTGTGTGTGGTTGTGTGTGTGTGTGTGTGTGTATGCCCATGCACACACGCGCTTCTTGGGAGCTAGGCCACCTGCAGCTTGGGGGCTGGGTCTGTAATGGCAGGCCCAGGCCTTCACCTCACCTTAGCCTTGTCCTGGCAGCTGCCTTTCCAGGCCAGCCACAAGCAGTGATCATGACGTCAGGCCCTCTGAAGAGAGAAGGGATCCTGGCATCTACTGTGTCCCAGTCCAGCGTGGTCATCGCACCTGCTTCCATCGCTAGGGTGAGGAGGGTCCCAGGCAGACCTCAGTGTCTGAATCACCCCAGAGCAGCCTGCATTTGAGTGGCTCTCACCCAGGGTAACCGGTTTGCTCTGCTGTGCATCAGCACTGGGTGACCAGTGTCTCCCATGTCACCACAGGCTCCTGGAGTCACAGAGTTCCACAGCAGTGTCCTGGTGACAGACCTCAGCCATAGCACGAGCAGCCAGCCCACCCCTGTCTCCCGGCTCTTCTCTCCGAGCACAGTGCCAGACTCCCTGGTGAAGGGCGAGCAGACCCCACTGCATGGGGGCAGTCCCCAGGGCCCTGCCTCAGGATCCAGTGAGTGTTCACACTAGTTGAGTAGTTGGGACTTCACACAGAATCGAGCAGCTGCCCATGGGCCTCCAGGACTGGGCCATGCTGGGTGGGCAGCAGGGTGACTGGGGCAGCATTCATGCACAGGCTACCGGCACACTACAGCACAGGCAGCTGGTGTGCGTGGTCAGCAGCCACTGTCTTTTGTAAGGACAGGTTTTAAAAAAAATGGACTCTTCAGTCTAGAAAGATAAGGAGTTGAGAAAATTATGAGTCAAGTCCCTAAAATAAGCTCGGAAAAGCCCAGGGCCGCACAGCCCTACTGGTGAGATGGAGGAACCTGGGGTTAGAGCCATGCTGTGGAGCCTGACCATAGTTTGGGGGAAATAATCCAGTAGAGAGGACATGAACCTGGGATGTCTGGTGCAGTAAAGTGGGGCAGGCCAAGAAGACTGGAAAGGGACCCAAGAACTGTCTGCTTAAGAGACGGCAGTGACAAGAGCCATGAGGTCACAACGCTGCTCTACTTGTTCTGTGTGGGTTCAAAGGTGGCAATGGATTTTGATTAAAAATTTCAGGGAATGGGTAAGATAAAAGTTTAAGAAAGCATACATGTAGAGTTTAAAGAACAGAAATAAGACAGATTCCAATGTGTTCCACACACAAGGTAAGAACTGGGACCTTACAAACCCTGTGGAAACCCCTGGCTGCCTGGAGGTAGCATTGTAGGGGGCTGGGTCAGCAGTCAGACCTCCCCTCTAATGGCTGCCACTCCCTGAGACCTGGGGCTGCAGAGCTCAGGCTGCGTTCCTGCCCCATATCTGACTTGCCTTTGCTGGGCCTTGCCTGGGCTAAGGGAAATACCCCTTTCAGTGTTGGCAAGGGTTTCTCCAGGTTTTACTCTGGGGCAACTATGAAAGGTTAAAAAACTGGCCTCTAGTCTCAGGAGTTGGAGGATCCCTGTGTCTGAGGGTTGCTAACCTTCCTTCATGATACTGAGTCCTTTCAGGCTCTTCCCTGAGAGCAGTTTCTGTTCTTCCTAGGTCGAGACTGCCCAAACTCAGGGAAGGCCTCTCCGTGTGCATCAGAACAAAGCCCCAGTCCTCAGTCTCCCCAGAACAGCTGCTCAGGGAAATCTGCAGACACCAAAAACATATTTGCATTAAAGGTATGAAGCATCTCTCTTGGGTCTTGATTTCCTTGTCAGGATGAGGAGAGAAGGGAGACAATATTCAGGAACCTTGGGGCAACTCTATCCATCTGGAAAAGAGAGCCACTGGTTTGGCATTTGTCTGATGTCACACCCTCAGGCAGCCAGAAACATTGAGATCCAATCTGCCCCTCTGTTGCCCCGCCTTCCCCTCAGCCAGCCCCGTGGCAATGAGGGCCTATCAGAAAGCTCTGGGTGGACCTTGAACCCAGGGATCAGCTTTGAATCCTCCAGCATGATAGGGCTGGAGCTTTGCCACCACCAGTTGAGGAAGGCCGCGGCAGCCAGAAGCACTGGGTTGGAGAGGAGAGGTGGCGGCTGTAGTCTACCCTGGCCCCTCATTGGATCCTTTTAGTTTTTTGTTGTCCCTCTCCTGTGTAGCTCTCTAGCCCTGGCCTATCATGTGCCCCAGGGTCCCAGTCGGCCTCCAGCCACTCAGTGTCAGGTTGGGCAATGAGGAGGGATGCGGCCCAAGGCCTGCTCTTGTCTTAGTGACCAGTTACTTCCCAGCAGCACCGGCATATCTCAGCTGAGCAGAAGAGGCGCTTCAACATCAAGATGGGCTTTGACACCCTCAACAGTTTAATCTCCAATAATTCCAAGCTGGTGAGTTGCCTGAGAGTGTCAGGTGGTGGTGACAGGATGTCTCTTCCCTGCGTGCCTTTGACGCCTGAGTCTCCTGCCTTCTGCAGACCAGCCATGCCATCACACTGCAGAAGACCGTGGAGTACATCACCAAGCTGCAGCAAGAGCGGAGCCAGATGCAGGAGGAGGCCCGGCGGCTGCGGGATGAAATCGAGGAGCTCAACACCACCATCATGTGAGGCTTGGGCTGGGCGCTCAGCCTCACACGTTCATGTGGCAGAGGGGCCTTTTGTGGTTTTGCTGCTGATGGAGCCTCTCCTACAGCGTTTAGGTTCTGGTCCTCTGCCCACAGGCCTGTGTTTGTGCCTGGCAGTGGCCCAGCAGCAGGCCAGCCCTGCCCACCTGGCCCAGGGTTCTCCTCTGCCGCCAGCTGCCTTCAGAGCTTCCCCTGATTCCTCCTGTTGTTTCAGCTCCTGCCAACAGCTGCTCCCCGCCACAGG
This sequence comes from Marmota flaviventris, assembly GCF_047511675.1. Taxonomy (NCBI): domain Eukaryota; kingdom Metazoa; phylum Chordata; class Mammalia; order Rodentia; family Sciuridae; genus Marmota; species Marmota flaviventris. The sequence continues at coordinate 136,608,543 of NC_092498.1, read as the reverse complement.
AGTCTCTGTCACCCGGCTTCAGTATGATCACATGAGAGACATGTTTGACGAGTACGTGAAAAGCCGGATCCTGCAGAATTGGAAGTTCTGGATTGTATCTTTGGGTGGTCTTTTTTGCTCTTCCCTCCTGTAGGCAACATACTGAAATAGTAGACGTGATGCTCAGTTCCCTTAGAGAGCTTTCTGCGTGGTTGTCATTGGCTCATCAAGATAGGCAGTGCTAGTTTCTGTCTCTGGGGAGAGAGGTCTGTTCTGGCCTGGCCTGCGTCCAGGGGAGAGCTTCCAGGGTGCTTTGCAGGAAAAGCCAGGAGGCCACGTGGCCACTTCCGCTCTCTAGGTCTGTGAAGAATGCTGGAGCCACCAGCAGAGGCAGCAAGTGGGGAAGGAAAGGGGTCAAACAGCCTCGCAGCCTTTTTACTTTTCACTGACAGATGGAAACGGGGCTCACCTAGTTACAGTGGAAGAGCCGGGTGCAGTGCATTCCTGTAATCCCAGCATCTCGGGAGACTGAGGCAGGAGGATCTCAAGTTCAAAGCCAGCCTCAGCAACTTAGACTCTTGTCTCCAAAAGGGGCTGGATTTGTGGCTCAGTGCTTAAGAAGAACCTCTGGGTTCAATCCCTGGTACAAAAAAAGAAAAAAAAAATTTACAGTGGCAGGGGCTGGGGCTGGGGCTGGGGCGCAGTGGTAGAGGGCCTGCCTTGCACGTGTAAGGCTCTGGGTTCGATCCTCAGCACCACATACCATCTATAACTAAAAATAAATAAATATTTACAGTGGCAGAGCCTGGATTTGAAACCAGTCCCCTCAGATTCCTCTCAGTTTGTGTTCACCTGGCTTTGAATGTCCTGGGTACTAGGTCATGTCTTTACTTTCCAGATGGCAGTACGGCTCTTAGAGGGATAGCTTCTTCACCAGCTTCCGCTCTGCCTCCAAGTAGGCAGGGCCCTCGTGCGGCAGGTCAGCCATGACGTGGGGCCAGGGGCCTGGCATTTGGAGGAAACAAGCACATCGAATGCAAGGATCACAGCTGCAGCAGTCAGACAGGGCAGAGCCACCTGTGTATACTTCCGTGGGTGGTTTTAAATGAAGAGATGGCAGACACTCGTCCATGTGACTCAGCTTGCTTTGCTCTCCTGTTTCCTGTCATTAGTGGAGCCAGGTGGCATCTGGAGTGAGAACCTGTCACAGGGCTAGGTGGGGGTGGACAGTGAAGTCCAGGAGACGGTGGTAGCCTGCTGTCACCAAGCACACCTAGGAGGGTGTGGCCCTGGCTCAGGAAGCAGCCAGGAGCTGCCCGTGCACACAGTGCGCGGGCACACAGAAGACACACCCCCTCCAGACAGCTGCTCATCCGTCAGCTTTGGGCCTCCTGTGTTACATAAAAATCTGTTCATGACATTATTTCAGGACCTGTGTCTTCCCTGCCTTCTGCTCAATCCATGGTCATAGTTAGAGCAAACTATCTGATCACACGAAGGACACAGCTTGCCTGGAGACAGGACTGCCTCTGTCTCTGATCAGCTCTCTGTGGTTGACACTTGCTAGTCCAGGGGAATCAGGAGGAAAGACGGGCTGTCACTGGGCTTTGTCTTCCCTCAGCTGCCTGCTCTCTGGCCCTCCTGCATGCTCCCTTCTCCTTAACCCACGCCCTGCAGTTTAGCATCATCATCAAGCCGCTGTTTGAGTCCTTCAAAGGGATGGTGTCCACTGGCAGCCTGGAGGAGCTGCACCAGACAACACTGTCCTGGCTGGACCAGCACTGCTCCCTGCCCATCCTCAGGCCGAGTGAGTGGGATGGTTGATGCTGATGCCGGAGGGAGGGAGGCGTGTAGCTGGAGTCAGTGCTTAGGGGATCCTGCCCACAGTGCCAGGGGTGGGAGGATGATGCCATACAAGAGGCCCTGAGCCAGCAAAGCTTTTGCAAGGGCAGTGTGTCTGCCAGTCTGCTCCAGTCCAGCTTTTGTTATTGAGTACCTGGTATTTCCTAGGTGGCTTTAGGGGCTATTGACTATTGTTTAATTCAGGGTACAGGCAGCTTTTGTGAAGACTGAGGCTAGCAGGGTCTGGGCCCGGGCCTTGCCCACAGTCCCCCCTGCACTTGGCTCTGGGCTGTCGTCTTTATGACTGAAAAGCATCCTGTAGGGTCTCGCCTGTGAAGTCACATGCTCTGCTGTTGTGGGTCGTGTCCCCAGGCTAACTTGCCCTTTGTTTTCCAGTGGTGTTGAGCACCCTCCGGCAGCTGAGCATCACCACCTCTGTTCTGACAGACCCGTCCCAGCTGCCAGAGCAGGCATCAGAAGCTGTCACCAGGATTGGCAAGAGATCGGGGGAATCCTAGCCACCTAGATGGCATATGACCTCGTGAGATGCCTGGAGACCCGACCTGTCCCCGCTCTTCCTGACACAAAGCCTTGGGCCTCCCTCTGCTCTACTGGCTGTCAGGATGCCACGCTCAGGGCCTGCCCACAGCAATAGCCCATCTTGGGAACCCCTTGCTGTGACCTCTCTCTCAGCAACCTCAGTCATCAACCTCCCTGCCCACAGGGCAGCCGGACAAAGGGAAAAGCGCCTTTCTAGTCCTGACCTGCTGGTGGTCCGTCTGGGTCCTGGACCAGTGAGTGAAGCAGATGGGACAAGGAGACAAAGCCTGATCCTTCTGGTGGGAAACCTCCAGGGTCCCTCTGAGTTCCTGTCTTGAGACTTCCTGCTCCTCCACCCTGGGCTCCCTGCACTCCTCTGGTGATCCTGCCCGGGGCGGGCAGAGGCCTTATTCCTGCCTCTGACCCTGACGGCGCCTGGCCCTTGTGGGTGACCTGGGCTTCTGTTTCAACTTTGGCTTGGTGGGCTGCCCTCTTCCACCCCACAGGCTGCTGGGGAAGTGCCTTCCTCACAGACCTGGAGCACACAGGCCCAACAGAGGCACCGAGCGTGCACAGCATCGCCTCAGCTCAGAGGCCCTCCAGCTGCCTTGTCGGTTGTGTTTGGTCCACCTGGTGTTGTGTTCTCCTCAGTGCTGCTGGGGACCTGGCCCAAGGCCTGTGGGGGTCCTCTTACAGCTGAGGCCTCTGCCCTGATCCCCACCTGGTGGCAGAAAGGGAGGCGTGCCCCAGGGAAGTTCCCCCGAGTTCTGGCATGCAGAAGACCCAGGCCGCGCTGTGCAGTCAGCTGGCTGTCTTGTCTGGTGGGAGTCAGCTGGGATCCCGAACAAGGGCAGGTCTTAGACCATATGTCAGCATGCTCAAAGTCCAGCCTGTCTGTGTTTGGGGAGGAAACTGAATGCTGAGGGGGTCACCTCAGAGCTATCTTCAGATGTCCCCAGGTGAGACATGAAGGACTGCACTCAGATTTGGTACAATGGAGGTGTGGCTGGAGGTGGCAGGCATCCAAAGGTTCAGGGGTCCTGAGTGCACGCTGCAGCTGGAAGGGATGAGGAAGGACAGCTGCAGGTGGCTGCACCTGAGTGCTCTCCCCAGCACTCAGGTTCCTCCTGGGAAGAATGTGCTTCTCTGATCTGCTGTGAGGATCAGAGCCGCCTTTCAACCCTGGCCGCCCGCCTGTCCTTGCCCTCATGCCTGAAGGAGTCACCTGAGGAGGAAGCCCTGGGATGTCCCTAAGTTCCACCCAGGCAGAGGCAGGGGCTCCAGCTCCACCTCAGCCTTGGTGGATGGAGGACAGAGAAGGGGGTGTCTCTTTCAGCCACTGGCTGAGCCACCATCTCTGTAGTGGGCCCTAACCAGCCATCTGCTTCCCTGTCTGCACTTCTGCCCCGTGTAGAGCAGCTTGGTGGCACCCCTTAGCCACCTCAAAAAACATGTTTACAGGCTGAGGGGTGAGCAAGGCATGTGGGGGCCGGTGCTTTGTATTCCACTGGGAAATGGTAATGGAATTGATTCCTTACCCCAGGATAAATTCAGAGTTCCCTTTCAGAAGTTAAGACCATATGTCAGCATGCTCAAAGTCCAGCCCGTCTTGTGTTTGGGGAGGAGCACCACCAGTATCTGAAGGGAGAGAGGACAACCAGACATTGCTGGGAGGGCCTCCTGGGGGACCCAGGCCCAGCCCTTCCCACTCCTGTGCCTTGTAACCTGCAGGTGGTGTAGTGGTGGCCAAGGCTCTCCTGATCAGGGGGCTCCCACCCCTACTGGGGAGGAACTTTAAGAAAAAAAGAAAAAAAAACATGGGCTGTAAAATCATCGGCCTCCTGCTTCATGGCCTACCTCTCTTTTGCTGAATTTACGTTCATGATTCAGCTAAGGCTGTTGGGTCCCGTGAGACTGGAGCGGTCGTGTGAGCACGTGAGCCCGTGCGCCCGTGCGCCCTGGCGGACTTAGCTGGATGCCTGTTTCTGTCTGGGGCTGACTTTAGTCTCTCGGTGCCTCTGCTTGCCTCGGCTGTGAGGCCGCAGTGCCGTGTCTCTGCTCCACACTGGATTGTCTCGTGACCTGAGAACTTTCTTGGTTTAGAGTCTTGCCTGATGAATCTGGCCAGATGGAAGGGCCTGTCCTTGACCTTTGTCCTGGGCTCCCTGGCTGGTGTTTGGGGCAGCTGAGGCCACGCTGCTGCCAGCAGCCTCCTGTGGCGGGAGCTTGTTTACACACCTTCCCACCCCATTCCTGTGCCCAGCCCCTGTCAATGCTGACACTTTGAAGAGGAGAAAATTGACCTGAAAAGATAAAAACAGAAGGACGGCAGGCTTGTCAGTCTCTGAAAGTGTTTCTGTGAAATCTTCCGAAGCCATCAGTGCCCATATGCTGTTCGTTCTTTCGCTATGAGTGGGAGACCACGGATGGGGCGGGTGCAGCCAAGGGGCTTTCTGAGAGTTGGCAGCAGGTCACACTCTGTCACCTTCCTGGGGCCCTATGGCAAGCCAGCTGCAGTCCAGCGGTTTTTCACTCAGAAGTCAGCACTGACGACACACTGGGTCTAGTGAAAGAAGGCTGGAGGGCTGTGGAGCCCAGTCCAGCCCCTATCCCCTGCCACCCACAGGGGAGAGTCAGTGGCCAACGAGCCTCCGTGCTCCCGTGACCCAGTTTAATCCCATGTGCTGTTCTGGGGTTCTGACCCCTCCCCTCTTCCATAGCCTGGGCCTGAATGTTTCTGTGCCATGGCTGAGATGACCACTTGGATTCTCAGAGGACACAGTGCCCAGATCCCAGTTGCTCCCAGTGAAGGAGTGAGGTGGCTGGTAGCACTGGGCTGCCTGTGGTCAGAGCACCCTAGGGTGTGTGAAGGGTTACAGGTCCTGGCCCTACGGGCTTACCCAGCCTCGGCCCAGGGCTCAGCTCCTCTCCCCACTGGCTCCCAGATGGGCAGGCTTGGAGGGGACATCACCCCTCCTTGCTTTCAGAAGTCCCTTCCCTTTGTCCTCATCTGACCCTGGGGATCCCTTTCCCTCTGCTGAACAGGCACATGAAGGTGCGAGTGGGGCCTTTCTCCACACTGGGGAATCTGGCCTCTAGTTAGAAGCACCACTGCCAGTGACTTGGCTTTGCAAAGTATCTTCCTGCGGCCTCTGCAGGGGGCAGTGTTTGGGGAGCAGCCCACTAGGACACTCGGAGCAGCAGGATGTGGCTTCGGACCCTGTCCCCTCAGTGCCTGTTAGTATTAAAGAGGACTTGAACCATGTCTGGCCACGTGTAGGGGCGGGACAGTGAGGGGAAATGGAAGAGCTCAATAGCAGTCTTGACATTTGGACTGTCTGGTAGGCACCTTGGCCACCACCCACAGGCCACCCCAGGGTAGGTGGGCAGCTTCTCAAAGGCTCTAGGAAAAGGGGGGGCCTTAAGAAACAACCCTATCCTGTGCCTCCTGCAGGGCCAGCCATGGGGGTGGTTGAGGCTGAGGACAGGCCGCCTCAGCTCACCAGACTGGACTGCTTGTTGCCACATGCAAAAACCAACCTTCAAGAAAGAAGGGAACTTGTCACATTGAATGTAGACTTGTGTGTGTACCCACACTTGCACAAGCCTGCGTGTGTGCGTGTGTGTGTTTACTTCATGGAATTTTTATAAAATTCCTTTCCAATTATTTAGCAGAACTCAACCTCCATCTCACCTTCAGACTTTGGATCCACAGTCATCCTGGGCAAAGCGATTTGAAGAGTTAGTTCTCTTGGGGTTTCCTAATGAAGATCTGATGAGGGGTGGGAGACACCAAAGTCACACATTTCTGTAGTTTACATCCTGCAGGGGGGAAGGCCTGAAGGGCTCAGCCTGTCCCCAGGCCGCCTTCCTCCAGGGGCGCCCTGTTTGAATCTTCACCGCCCGCCCAGGGCCAGCGGGCTCACCGGCTTGTTCTGCTACTCCATGGCCATGGCTACAGCATGTTCTGTTCTTTTCCAGGTTTCAGTTATTATGTACATGGCTGTTTTTTTTTTTTTTTTTTTTTTTTTTTTATCTGTTGTGAACTTCAGTGACTGCAGGGCTCCTTTGAGGATGTGGTTACACCTGGGGGTTTGAAAATCCAAACCAGGAAAGGGTCTGGTTTGACCAGAGGCTCCTTCTGTCCCTGTCACCCCCAGCACGGCCCTCTGACGCTCTGCTGTCGAGAAACGCGTTTCCACCAGCTGTATTCAACACTACAATGCATTTTTAAAACTATATTTGCATTCAAGACAATAAAAAAACTTATTTTTTTGAAAAGCTGTTCTGTGTGGCCTTCAATGCTGCCTGTCGAGCTGCGGGCAAGGCGAAGTGAGGAGCCAGAACGTTGGGAGATGGCGATTCAGCCTGGAGTGGAGGCTTGGGTGCAGGGTGTGGGGGTTGAGGGTCCTGTGCTTTAACAGCTGCTCCCTCCCTGACCCATCCAAACTTGGTCTTCTCCAAATTATGCCCCCAGCTCCTTTTAAGATTGCACATACCATATGGAACTGGGCTCAAATCAATGAGAAGAACAAAACAGACACCTGTTGCTTAGCTCAGTGGAAACCAGGGTCCTCCAGCCCACAGGAATCTGCAGCCCATCGCCTTTCTCTGCATGGTACTGGTTCTCAAGGCCCAAGGTCCTGCTTTGTGTCATGAAGACTCTTCCCTGGGGGAGTCCTGAGGATCTCATCAAACACAAGCCTCTGCATCAGCCCACTGCGTCTCAAGTCAGGGATTCACATTTGCACCACTGTCCTGTGAAACAAGCCAGCAGCTCCCTACAGGCTGGCTCCCTTATCCGCCACCTGTGCAGGCAGGTGGAGGAAGAAGGTGTGGAAGAAAAGAGTGCAAATTAGAGATGACAAAAACCTCCGCACCTGAACACAGGGACACTCTGCTGCTCAACTTCCCAGTATTTATTGTCTAAGGCATTGGATCAGCAATTAGCAGAAAGACCCGTGTCTTGGGGCCATTGCCATGACAAGGAGCCTTTTCAGTGCTGGGCCAGTTTGGGCTGCGCTGATGGTGACCTACACTCTAATCCCAATGGTCCTTGGACATGAGTCCCCAGGCAAAATCCTTCATGGCAGGGGTTTGTCACCTACCCTGTGAATGCAGGCTTCCTTGGGACCACTGTCTTTCTGGACACCCCTCCAGGATGCTCTGCCCACCCACCAGTTGCCAAGCTCAAACCCAGAGGCCTGAGACCCCTCTTCTCCCTCCCTCATCCCCCCTGATGCCAAGAGCTTCTCAATTTCCTCCAAATCCATCCTCTCTCCCCATCCCACTGCCAGCAGCACCCGAGTTCCAGCTGCCCTGGGAGCTCCAGCCCATCATCTCAGCCCCTCACGCTGAGGGCTCTGGGGCAGAGTCTAAGCTTGTTGCTCTTCTGCTGGGTCCTTCAGGGCTTCCCAGGGGCAGCCTCAGGCTCTAACATAAGCCCTGTCCCATCCCGCCAAGCCCGGCCCTGATGCTGTGCCTCCAGTGCACATGTGTGGGCCCGATGTCAGGCCCCAGCACCCTGAGTCCCCAGGACACTGTTTGTGATTATTCAGTTTATCTTCCCTTTATGACAAGGGCCCAGGGCCTGGTACCCAGCAGAGAACTAGCACATGGCGGGGGCCAGGTAACTATGGAATGAACTCAGTCCCAGAGCTGCCTCACGCCCTCAGAAAGGTGGAGGGGGGCAGGGAGGTGGAAGCCAGCAGGTACAGACGTCAAGCTAAAGAAGGCATTGAGTCCTAAGATGATATGTCAATTCCAAATTTCAATAATTTGGGTTGTAGATGTAACAATAATCTCCAAATGGCATTAAAAGCATTCCATGTTTTATTTATTTCTTTATTTGGTACTGGGGATTGAACCCAGGGCTATTTTACCACTGAGCTACAGTGAAGACTGAGCCCAGTCATTTTTATTCTTATTTTGAGACCTCAAACTTGTGATCCTCCTGCCTCAGCCTCCTGATCTGCTAGGATTCACAGCACGCACCATTGTGCCCTGAGAAAGCTTCATTCATCTTCATGTAGCCTTGGTTCTGTGGACCTCAGTTTTACTTCTTATTTTTGGTAGCTCTTTTTATATATTAGGATTTTACTTTAAGCCTATATAGTATGATTTTTTTATGTTTTTAGTTCTGAAAATCTCCAGTACACCCAGAAGTAGAGAACCCTATGGTGAATCATCATCACTTTAACAACAGTCCACTGTGGGACAGTTTTGTTCCATTTATACCTCAGCCCTACCTCCATTTTTTCAAAGCAAATCCTAGGCACAGTATGGATGTCACCCATCAATAGCAAATGTGCTTTTTTATACCACTTCCAGAATTGTACAGATTCCTGCAGGGTCTGTCATTAAAAAGTTCCCAAAGGCTTTGTGAGAAGCTATAGAAGTCACCCTCAGTGAGAAACCTGGGGAATGGGGTGTAGTAATTGATCAGATTTTCTGTTTTGCTGAATCATTAGCTAGAAAACCCTACTGTTTAGTGAGGGGAAAAGCTTTCTAAGATAAGAGTCTACTTTCCTGCCTAAGTGGGCATGGTACAGCCAACAGCCTAATCTCTTGATCTAGTCTGACTGAGCTGAGCTCCTGGGGGAAGGGACCCAAGGGCTGCCTGGTTCTGTGACTGTTGTGTGGTGGGAGTGGCCCGAGTGAACCCCACCCTCATCCCAGACTGGTACCAGCTCCTCCCGAGGCCGTCCCTCCCGAGGCCGGTCCTCCTTGTCCAGCTTTTCCTCTTTCCGCTCCTGTCCTTTGATCAAGACTGGCTAAGTTTGAGCGAGGTCAGGGAATCGATGGTATTGAATCTGAGCAGTCAGCCTTGTGAGACCCCAGAGGAGCCAGAAGGGGGCGCCTGGGGACAGCCCTGTGGTAGATGGCACCTGGGCCAGGAGCCTTCTGGCAAGCAAAGGAGCCCAGCAGAGGAGGCACTGGGGAGGCCCAGCCCCGCAGGGAAGGGCAGACTTCAAAGGAAGAGCCGGTTACCAGCCTCGCATGCTGCCTCTTACGTTTTCCTAGATCCTGTCCCTTTACCTCCCTGGGGGCCTTTCCTTGTTCCTTATCTGTCCTGTCACAATTTCCTTTTTTCCATTGACTCATTCATCTCAAATCTCCCTTAAGTCTCTCTCCCACCCAAACTTAATGTGAAGTGGGCTCCACCCTCTCTGCGACCTTTAGCCTCCCCTGCCAAAACCCTCTTCATCCCCAAATGCTCTGCATCCCATGGCAGCACCCGGCTGCTCAAGCCAAGCCCCCCACCAGGCCTGGAATGCTCCTCCCCTTCCCACGCTCACCCCATTGGTGGGTCTCCCCGTTGCTCCCTCAAAAGGGCACAGTCCACCTCTCCTGCCGTCCCAACGGCCTCTTACCTGGACACCTTCAGTGTCCTCCATGCCTCACTTCCTGGGCTCATCCATCAATTCACCACCCATGAGGCCGGAATGGTCATTCTTATGACCCTTGGGATGGTGGCCTTCTGCTCAAGCCTCCCAGGGCTCCCAGTGCCCTCAGCGCAAGATCCTCATTCACCAGGGGGCCTGGGTGCGGGATCCCGCTCCAGCCTATTGCAGATTAGAATGGTGCCCGCCTGCGACTTTGGGGACGGGATGCGCCAGGGCGATCTGCGCACTGTGGGTAGCAGGTCTTGTCACTTCTCATTTCTTGAAACTACGCCTGACGAATTTCATCTTCCATGTTTCTCCTTCTTGTTAAAGTCACCCTTCGGGCCACCATCCTTGGTGACACCTGGAGGCGTTCCTGAGTTCCCTCAGCAGCCTGCCCTCCGCTTCTCATCTGTCAAAGAGTGTCACCAACAGTGGTCCCATCTCATTCTGTGGATGTGACTGGCACTGGCCAGGGTCATCTCCTAACAGACTCCCCGGCTCTGATCCACCAGGGTCAGGGAGCTGCTTGCGGACACCCATCCCTTCCGACCCCACCCTCTCCCGCCCGCCCCAGCAGGAGCACTCCAATGCTGCTCTTCCAGGGGAAGGCCCAGGCCCTTGCCCAGCGCTTGGGACAATACCAGCTTCATCTCCTGTCACCTCTGGACTCCAGGTTCCAGCATGGCATGCTGGCCACATGCCACATGTCTTCCTTACCTCTGCCACCCGTCCCTTCCCCACCCTGAAGTCCTGGTGCTTTCTCCTGCTCCCCGTGGTCTGCCCTGGCCCGGCCCACCCAACCTTGGACTTTGAACTACTACCGGAAGTACACCATTTCTGTCACCCATGTCACATGCCATCTTCTGCCTGGTGATGTAATTCAGTGCCACCTTCACATCACCATCTTGCCTTATGGACAAGGACATCTCATTTTATCAGCCATCTCGCCTAGCACGCAGCTTTTGCACCCTGAGTACTTAGTAAGGTCATGATTTAAATCACATCTACCACTCCCTGCAGGGATGATGAAGCAGGTGCTATTATTACCCCACTTTAGAGATAAGGAAATTGAGGCTGAGAGAGTTACATAACTGCCCAGCGTCACTACCGCTGATCTGAGCTGTAGTCCCGGGGCGTCTGACCAGAGCCCAGCCCCACCCCACCCCCACCCCCCCACCCCCGGCAGCAGCAGACAGTGGGGCATCCCATTGCCATTGTCCCATACTTATATTTAAAAGACCCTAGGAGCAGGCGTGATTTCCTCACTTCACACACAAGAACCAAGCCTCACCACTCATCCTCAGAACACTCAGCCAACCAGGAGCAGAAGGGAACTTCCTCAGCCTGATAAAGGGCTTCCAGGAAAAACCCACAACGGACACGGTGCTGAACAGCAAAAGACAGAAACTTTCCCCCAAGATCAGGAGCAAGACGAAATAGCAGACGATTGGTTTAGGAAGCCAGAAATAAAGCCAGTACTCTCATCTAAGTCCTAACCAGGGCTGACCTTGCTTAGTTGCTTAGGTCAGATGAGAGCGGGTGCATTCAGGGTGGAATGGCCGCAGACAACTCTATGAATGTGTAGATGACCTGATTCTCTATATAGGAACCGTAAAAAGATGCATGCACACAAATGCCCCTATGAGAGCCAGTGAGTTCAGCAGAGTTGCAGGAAACAAGACCAATATACAAAAGGCAGCTATACTTCTGAACACTATCAATAAACAACCCAAAAATAAAATTAAGAAAAGAGTTCCATGTACAATACCATCAAAGAGAATAAGATCCTTAAGAATAAACTTAACCAAGGAAGTGCAAGACTGTTACCCTATACAACATCACTGAGGAATATTAGTTATCCATAAAAAGGAATAAACTAATGATACATTCTACAATGTGGATGGACTTCAAAAGCATGCTAAGTGCCAGGCGTGGTGGTGCACACCTGTAATCCCAGTGGCTCAGAGGCTAAGACAGGAGGATTGCAAGTTCAAAGCCAACCTCAGCAATGGTGAGGTGCTAAGCAACTCAGTGAGACCCTATCTCTAAATAAAATACAAAATAGGGCTGGGGATGTGGCTCAGTAGTCGAGTGCCCCTGAGTTCAATCCCTGGTATCCAAAAAAAAAGGCATGCTAAATGAAAAAAGCCAGATGCAAACAGTCATATATGACTCCATTCAAATGAGATTTCCAGAGTAGAGCTAGCCACAGTGAGAGCGCAGACTGGTAGTTGCCAGGAGGTGGGTGGGGGTAAGTGAGCTTTGCCATCTTAATTGTTACAAGGTCTTTTGGGGATGATGCAGTGTTTTAGAATTTACTATTAGTAGTGGTTACACAACATGATGAACCCACTAAATACCACTGAATCGTACAGTTTATGATGGATAATTTTGTGTCATATCAATTTTGCTTCAGTAAAAAATATTGAGAAAAACTAAAGAAAATCTAAATAAATGGAAGGACATCCCATGTTCATGGTTGGAAAGACTTAATCTTGTTGTAAGATTGATGTACTCCCCCAATTCAGAGATTCAATGCGGTCCCCATCAAAATTTTAAAAAAAAAAAATTTGGTACTAGGGATTGAACTCAGGGGCACTTGACCACTGAGCCACAACCCCAGCCCTGATTTGTATTTTACTTAGAGACAGGGTCTCACGGAGTTGCTTAGCACCTTTCTGTTTGCTGAGGCTGGATTTGAACTTGTGATCCTCCTGTCTCAGCCTCCTGAGTTGCTGGGATTACAGGTGTGCACCACCACACCTGGAAAAAATTCCAATTTTTTGTTGGCCTTTTTTTGCAGAAATGGACAAGATGGTCCTAAAATACATATGGTGATGAAAAGGACCCAGAACAATCAAAACAATCTCAAAATCACCCTTCCCAATTTTTTATTTCCACAATGGCGAGGAGCACTTTCCAATTTTAAAACTTACTACAAATCTACAGTCACCGCCCACCCCCCAAGTATTATTCTGGAAATAGGATAGATTTGTTGACCAAGAGGCCAGAACTGAGAGTCCAGAAGCAAATCTGTCCTCTGCCAACACAGCCCAGACCACGGGAAAATCATAGCCTTCATTACTTTGGAACTCAGAGAAAATGCACCGATCTTCCTGATTTGGGACTGGGCAATGGTTTTTTAGATAGGACATCAAAAACATAAGCAACCAAAGGAAAAATAGGCAAATTCATCTGTTTATTTGCTGCACACATTTTTATGGTGGCTATAATTAAAAAACAAAAACATCTAGGCATGGTGGTACACACCTGTAATATCCAGAAAGCTGAGGCAGGAGGATCGAAAGTTCAAGGCCAGCCTCAGCAACTTAGCAAGACCCTGTCTCAAAACAAAAAATAAAAAGGGTGGGGATGTAGCTCAATGGTAGAGTCCTCTGGGTTCAATCCCCAGTACTACAAATAAATAAATAAGCCAGGTGTGGTGGCACACACCTGTAATCCCAGCGGCTCGGGAGGTTGAGACTGGAGGATCATAAGTTCAAAGCCAGCCTCAGCAACAGAGGAGTGTTAAGCAACTCAGTGAGACCCTGTCTCTAAGTAAAATATAAAATAGGGCTGGGATGTGGCTCAGTGATCGAGTTTCTCTGAGTTCAACCCCCAATACCAAAAAGAAAGAAAGAAACTAGGTGAGGCTGGGGCTCAGTGGTAGCGCACTTGCCTGGCATGTGTGAGGCACTGGGTTCGGTTCTCAGCACCACATATAAATAAATAAAATAAAGATCTATCAACAACTAAAAAAGTATTTAAAAAAAAACAAAGAAAGAAAGGAACTAAGTGTTGTCAAGAATCTCAAGCTATTGAACACTTGTGGCCAGTGGGAACAAAAGGGTGCAGCCTCTCTGGAAAATAACTAAGTTGTTCATTTAAAAGTCAAAGACAGAATTGCCATATGACTGAGCAACTGCAGTCCGAGGTACATGCCCCAGAGAAGTGGAAGCAGAGAGCTTCCCACCTTTAATCCCAGTGACTCAGGAGGCTGAGAAAGGAGGATTCCAAGTTCAAGGCCAACCTGGGCAACTTAGTGAGACCCTGCCTCAAAATAAAATAAAAAGGGTTGGAGATGAAGCTCAGCACCCCTGGGTTCAATCCCCAGTGCCAAAACAAAATGAAACCAGGGACTCCACCAAGTCGTGTGTAAATATGTCACGGCAGCTTCATTCCTAACAGCCAGATGCAGGAATGATCCAAATGTCCTTGTACTGACAAATGGATAAATCACTGTGGAATGTTATTCAGCCATGAAAAGGAATCAAGTCATTTGCCCAGCATATGCAAGGTCCTCGGGTCCATCTCCAGCACTACAAAAAAAAAAAAAGGAAAAAGAAAAGAATCAAGTTCTGACCCATGCCACCACGTGGATAGACCTGGAAAACAGTGTGCTAAGGTGTGGGGGAGAGGAAGTCCAGAGGGTCACTTAGAGTACAGTATTTACCTTCAGTGTAAAACTGGAGTGTAGGAAAAGCGGCAGGAGGGATGTCAGAGAGGAAAGTTGGGAGCAGTTAACACCAGAGAGTCACAGCCCCTGACAGTCAGGAGGTGGGGGAGGGGCAGCCTGGCAACAGACAGACCTGAGATGCTGGCTGTCCAGGGAGATCAGAAGAACCCAGCCCTAGACAGTAAAACTCAGGCCCTGGGGACACTCCCGCCCCACAGTCCTCAGCCAGTGAGGAACCCAGAGGGGATAGAATGCTGATCGCAAAGGCTCTGGGTGTGTCACTTACCCAGACACCTGGGCCGGCAGGAAAAGCCTTGCTGGCTCTGTACCTTGGGTCTCAGTCCATTCTTTGGGTTTGGAGAGGTGAGTGTGTTTCTCACATCAGGAAAGAATCCAGGCACCAAGGCCAGACCTGGGGCGTTCTCTGCTGTGGATGTACAGAACAGGAGACTAGGCAGATGAAACAGGGAAATGGCTGCTCACAGGGCAAGAAAGTGTTCTGGAATTAGCTGGTGTTGACTCTGTTCATACACACACACACACACACACACACACACACACACACACACACATTGGTACCAGGGATTGAACACAGGGGTACTCGAGCCACTCCCCAGCCCTTGTTCATATTTTATTTAGAGACAGCATCCTGCTAAGTTTCTTAGGCCCTCACTAAATTGCTGAAGCTGGCTTTGAACTGGAGATCCTCCTGCCTCAGCCTCCCGAGCAGCTGGGACTACAGATGTGCTTCATCTTGCCTGGCCCCAGATTGTATTCTTCACAGAGATGAGGTAATTTGTCTAAAGTTACAGCACAGTTAGTAAGTAGAGAACCAGAAACTGAAACCCAAGAAGATCCGCTCTTAGCACTAAGAGAGAAAATATGTCTGGGGCCGCCAAGCAAGTAAATCAATTAAGTTGGGATATTTGTCTTTTCTTTTTCTTTCTTTTCTTTCCTATACTAGGGACTGAACCCAGGGCCTTTCACTCTGAGCTACATCCCAGCCTTTTTTTATTCTTTATTTTGAGATAGGGTCTTGCCAAGTTGCCCGGGCTGCTGTGGAACTTGCCATCCTCCTGCCTCAGCCTCCTGAGTCACCAGGGTTACAGGTGTGCGCAATGGCACCCTGTGTAAATTGGAGTTTTGGGGAGCCTCATGATTGTCATTTTTTTCCTTGTCATTACAAAGAATTGTCATTTGGATAGTCCCTTAAAGACTTAAAGATCTGGGAAAAGCGATAGTGCCTTTGTGTACTGAGAAACTGGTTGTGCAAGGAAGCGTGTCCCCTAAGGGGCTACTTTTTGTGCCATTCAAGCCTTGGATCTGGAGAGCAGGGCACAATGGACCCTCGGCTAATCTTAGATCAGTGAGAAGAAACGCAGGGTCCACCCCACTGCTCTGGTGGCAAGCCAAAGCGTTTGACCTCTGCTGATCCTTGCAGAACTCTCCAACTCACCATTTTTCATCTTCTTTTCTCCAACTGCTATTTCATTATTATCATTATTTAGTTGTCGATGGACACAATACCTTTATTTTATTTATTAATCTTTGTAAATGGTGCTGAGGATGGATCTGGGCCTCCCAAGTGCTAGGCAAGTGCTCTACCATGGAGCCCCAGCCCCAACCCCTACTTCTTAAAATTTGAAATCATGTTTATTTTACTAACTTCTAAAATGATATATACTAATTATAAGAAATTTCAGGAAATATAAAAATATAAAGAAAACTATTCCCCTCCCCAAAGGTCCTATTTTTCAATTTTGCTTTCTGTCCATCTGTGAGATAAATATGTTCACTCAGACAGACGGAAGAATACACGACACGTGCTTTTTAACTCCGTGGGGGGCGATCCTTAAGTAAACTTTTCTGGATGGCGTTAGACTCCATCCCTCTACTTGGGGCATTTTACTGTGCCATTTGATAATTCTTTGAGAAAATGGCCTTGGAGGGCCACCTCATGCCATTGTGGAGACAGGAGAGTATGTCTCCACGTGGCCTTGGTTTTAGTCACTTGGGTTGCATGGTGGTCGTGGAAGGAAGGGTGCCTCTCAGGCCCCATTTTGGGAAGTACAGCTGACAGAGGTCCCATCAGCTTCCCCCAGCCAGTGACCTGTGGCAGGCACCTCGGGGGGGCTCATTCCTGGGAGATAGGGCTCCTCGGATGGGTGACTTTGGCTTGGCTTGAGGATTCTCCGAGGGCCCTGCTCAACCCTCCTAGGATGGCCCAGGCTGAGGCGCAGTGGCTGATCCTCTCTCCATCAACAAGGACACAGCTCCCTGCCCTCCCTCTGGTCCTCACTGGTTTCACTGCTAGCAAATCTCTGGCATGATGACCTGGACAAGCAGGTCACATCACTTTTTTGGGTAGGCTCGGATGCGACTCTTAACGCTACGGTGGCGGACCTGTGGTGTCTGCCTGTCGTCCAGGCCCCGTGGCCTGCTTGGGAAGATGCTCCTGGGGGGCTGAACCCTCCGTGAGAGGATGCTGTCTCCGGAAGTGGCTGAGCGGGGCTTTCTCACCAGCCTCATCTCCAGCCTGATCACTTGCAAGGCCTCAGCTGTCGTCACCGTCACCGGCAGAAGGCTGCCCCTGCTGTCTTCCTGGGCACTTGTGGGGCTGAGCAGTTTCACATTTACTGGCTATTTGATTTCTGGGTTTTACATTTAAGCTTTTCTTTCTCTTCTCTCCTCTTCCCTCCCCTTCCCTTCTCCTGTCTCCTTATCTGATGGCCTCTTCTATTTCCTTTCTACTTTTACTCTCATCTCTTAATTCTCCAGAATAAGAAAATGACATTGTTTAAAAATCCCCTTCTTGCTGAGCCTAGTGGTGCCCACCTGTATTCCCAGGTGCCTGGGAGGCTGAGGCAAGAGGATGGCTTGAGCCCAGGTGTTCGAGGTCAGCCTGGGCAACCTAGCAGGACAAATGTCAAAACAAAACAAAAACACAACTTTTCCCTACCTTTACTTATTTATTTATTTTTGGTACTGGGGATAGAATCCAGGAGCGCTCAACCACTAAGCCACATCCCCAGCCCTTTTTTTAAAATATATTTTATTTAGAGACAGGGTCTCACTAAGTTGCTTAGGGCCTCGCTAAATTGCTGAGGCTGCCCTTGAACTTGTGATCCTCCTGCCTCAGCCTCCCAAACAGCTGGGATTACAGGCGTGCGCCCCTGTACCTGGCAGGATTCCCTATAGTTATATTACCTCTTCTTCTGTGTTTCCTTTATAATTTGACATGCATGAGCTTTTAGTCAACTTTAGAGAATTCCTCCTGAGATAAATAAATAAATCAGATGATTACATTACTTTTTCTTTTCTGTGATCCCTGGTAGGTTATTTTCCTTTTCTCTGTGGTTTATTGGCACTGAATTTTTTAACAATTTTTAATTTTTTGATGCTAGGGTTTGAACCCAGGGGTGCTAAATCACTGAGCTGCATCCCCTGCCCTTTTTATCCTTTGAGACAGGGTCTCACAAAATTGCTGAGGCTGGCCTCAAACTTACCATCCTCTTGCCTCACCTTTCTGAGTTGCTGGGATTACAGGTGTGCGCCACTACACCTGGTGGCCCCGGACTTTTAAAAGTCATTCTTTTGGGGCTGGGGATGTGGTTCAAGCGGTAGCGCGCTTGCCTGGCATGCGCGGGGCGTTGGGTTCGATCCTCAGCACCACATAAAAATAAAATAAAGATGTTGTGTCCACCAAAAACTAAAAAGTAAATATTAAAAAATTCTTTCTCTCTCTCTTTTAAAAAAAAAAGTTATTCTTTTGGAAGTTGTCCTGTGAGATATAATGTTAAATTTGTCAACAAATATTAAGATCTGCTTGTGTTTTTTTCTTCTTTCTAGATTTGAGCAGATAATTATTACCCCCCCAAAAAAATTCTAGTTATTTGAGTTTGCACTTGCTGGGTTTGTCACACGGACCAGCTGGGGTTGGCTCTGTCCCATGTTGCTGCTTTGCAAACAGGAATTGGATGTTTTCCCCCTTGCACGGAACCGTGGGAGATGGTCTTGATCTAGAGGCAAATTTCTACTGTAATCTCCTCCCCTGTAAATCTTTCTTGTTTCTGAGAATCTGTGGGCAGAGTGAGCATCACGGCAGATGTCACCACACTAGTTGACCACCTCAGGGGCCCAAGAAGCAGCATGCACATCCTGAGACCTGTTGCACGGTGGGCGAACCTGGCGAAGGTGATGCTAAGTGAAAAGAACCATGTGCAAAGATCACGTGGCCTGTGATTTCATTGATGCTAAAGTCCAGAACAGGTGGCACGGGGAGCCGGTGGTTGGTAGTGGCTGGGTGAAGGGGCCGGGTTCTTCCGGGCTGATGCAGATGTTCTGGAATGGTGATGGTTGACTGCAAGTATACAGTCATTTGTCACTTAAGGACACCGCCACCCACTGAGAAGCGTGTCGCCAGGTGACCACTAGTCCTTGTGTTGTACCGACATAAACCAAGAGGGTGCAGGTCGGGTGCTTGGCTAGGCTGGAGTGGGTGGGTGAGGGGGTGCTGCTGGACTGAAAGGAGTGCTGGGGTGCAGGCGCTTTTTTTCTTTAATAAGTGGAAGGAGTGCACCCTGAAATAATGAGGAAAGTGTAAGATAATGCTATAGTTTGGACTTGGACTGTCCCCCAGGCTCATGGGTTAGAGGTACTTGCTCCCACCTGTGATGCTATTGGGAAGGCATCCAGGTCATCTGGGGTGTGCCCATAAGGGGATTATTGGGACCTCAGCTTCTTCCTCTTCCTCTCTTTGCTTCTCAGCTGCCATGAGGGGGATGGGTCTCCTCCAACACAGGCCCCAGAGCAGTGGGGCCCAGTGACCCTGGACACTGAAACCTCCAGAACCATGAACCAAAATAAGCCTTTCCTCTTTTTAAGTTGATTATCTCAGGTGTTTTGTCACAGCAGCAAAAAGCTGATGAACACATACATTAAGTACATAAGCCAGTAACATAGCCATGTATTATCCATTTCAAGTATTATATACTAAACCTACTTGTATGTACTGTACCTTTTGGGGGGTGGGTGCTGGGGCCAGAACCCAAGGCCTCGTTCTTGGGTTTTAGGCAAATTCTCCACCACCAAGCTGCTCCCAGCTCTATGGAGCTGTGCTGCATGCTGTTGTATGACTGGCAGTGCAATTTGTTTGCCCCAGCGTCATCTCATACAGGTGAGTCAAGTGCTGCACCACGACATTAGGATGGCTACACTGACACTCATCAGGAATTTCTCAGCTCTAGCAGTATCTTTTTTTTTTTTTTTTTGGTACTAGGGATTAAACCCAGGGACACTTAACCACTGAGCTAAATCTCCAGGCCTTTTTATTTTTTATTTTGAGACGGAGTCTCACAAATTTGCTTAGAGCTTCACTAAGTGGCTGAAGCTAACTTTGAAATTCAGGTCATCCTGCCTCAGCCTCCCGAGTCGCTGGGATTACAGGCATGTGCCACTGCACCCAGCTGCTCCAGCATAATCTTATGAGATCACTGACATAGATACCCTGTCATTGGCTGAAGCACTGTTGTGCACAAAAACCAAACTGTACACTGAAAATGAGTGACTTTGCCAGGTGCAGTGACACAACACCTGTAATCCCAGCGGCTCAGGAGGCTGAGGCAGGAGTTCAAAGCCAGTCTCAGCAAAATGCAAGGCACTAAGCAACTCAGTGAGACCCTGTCTCTAAATAAAATACAAAATAGGTCTGGAGATGTGGCTCAGTGGTTGAGTGTCCCCAGTTCAATTCCTGGTACCAACAAACAAATAAAATGAGTGACCTTTCTAGTATGTAATTTGCATGTCAATAAAGCTGTGTGAAGGACAGATTCCAGGGACCAGCCCAGACCTACTAAATCAGAACCTCTGGTTGTAAAACCCAGGAATCTACATTTTACCTAAATACTCCAACAGGACCCAGCTGTCTACTTTGTTTGAAAAAATGGTAGGAATTTTGAGATGGTGGCAGAAACAGAAATTAAAATACTTTGGGGTCCTTCTGGACGTGGAGCCTGGTGACTGCCTCTGGGCTCCCCCCAGCTGGCCTTGCACCCCAGAGGAAGGTTTGAGATGCTCCATCCAGAGGACGGGGGAGTGTTCAGCGGCAGGCCTCTTCATCAGAGAAGCCAGTTGGGACCAAGCTGGGAGCTGGAGAGGAGAAATCAGAACATCACAGGGTTTCCTCTCCCAGCAAGAGCTGAGGTGGTTTTAATCAGAAGGCTGCAGCGAAGGACCCGAGTCCCGGGGCTGACTCATCTCCAGAGCTGTGGGTTTTCAGTAGCAGGAGAGAGACTGAGCCTGCTGCCAGGTTTGCCAGAAACCCGGGTCAGTCCACCAATCCACCTGTCCTGACTGATTCCAGCAGAGCTGGAGGAGATCAAGGGTACTAGGTGGCCGCAGAGCTGCTATGAGGCCATTGCTCCCTGGGGACCTGTCCCCAACAGAGGCATAAGCAGCCACTAAGCGCTGGCCTCTGCTGCTCCTGAGCCTGGACCTCTGTGCGTTTGACACCTCTCCTAGCAAGAATTAATTTCCACCATCCCTGCAGGTTTAGGTCACTGGCTCAGGACTTAAAGTCTGCCTGTATTGTCATGGTCACAAGCCCACACCCTAGCTAGCCTCAGGGAGGCTGGGAAGGCAAATCTCTCCTATTGTCAGCTTCTATAGCAAGAAGTAGGCTTTGCTACCACCAAAAAGCATCTCAGACTATCAAAACATAGCTCTCACATTGCGTGGGCAAGGTTTTATTTAACTTTTGGGAAGAAGACCACAGAGAGCAAGGCTGTCACCAGGCCATGTCAGAGAGGCCAGAACCAGTGGGACTGGTGACAGCCAGCTGGATGGCTTCCTGGAGGCAGTGTCAGGTCTCCCTGTCACCTTGCTGTTTCCTCTCCTGGGATCTGTTCTTGAGAAGCATCCCCCAAGCCAGACGCATTGATGCACAGCTGAATCCCAGTGACTCGAGAGGCTGAGGCAGGAGGATCTCAAGTTCAAGGCCAGACTCAGAAACTTAGTAAGACCCTATCTCAAAATTAAAAAAAAATAAAAAAGGGCTGGGGACATAGCTCAATGATAGAGTGTCCTGGGTTCAATTCCCAGTACCACACACACACACACACACACACACACACACACACACAGAGAGAGAGAGAGAGAGAGAGAGAGAGAGAGAGAGAGAGACATCATCTCCCAAACCTGCTGGGGTTAGGAGGGAGTGACAAGTTGACAGTTGAGCTCCTGGTCCTGGAGGAGGAGCCTAAAATATGTAGATATTCATTTGTTAAAACCACTACCATGATTTTACCGCTAGGGGATATACTTCCATGCCATGGAAATTTCCTGTTTGTCTTTAAAGTTTCACCCATTTCAGCATCGTTCCGAGGATCTTGCCGGGGACCATAATGCCAAGATACTGTGATGATTTCTGCTTTCCTCTTCCTTTCTCTGTTTATAATTTAGTCATTCTGTAAGGAAACTTTGACCCCTTCTCTCATTTACTTACCTAGTCAATTATTTATATCCTGATGGGCTCGTGGCTAGTTTGCTCTTTGAAAGATTTACAGTGGTCTTTTTTTTTAAATATATTTATTTTTTAGTTGTAGTTGGACACAATGCCTTTATTTCATTTATTTTTATGGGGTGCTGAGGATCGAAACCAGGGCCTCGCACATGCTAGACGAGTGCTCTACCACTGAGCCACAACCCCAGTCCCCTAGTGTTCTTTTTGCCTGTTTCCAAGTTTTGGATAACTTTTAAAAATAACAATGAAGGTATTCTGATACAGGAGAGTCAAAAAGGGTAACTGAAGGCCACCATAGGGGAGTTCTTGGAAGGACAACCTAAACATTGTCACTGGAGACTGGGTCATTGGGGGGCTCAAAAGCCAGGTGTGGGATTGGATCAGAGACACGCATGAGCAGGAATGGTCCAACACACAGCTGCCTGGGCCAGTCCTCCTGCCACCCCCTTCTGCCTGGTTTGTGCGGGCCTTCTCTCTGGGCCTCGGGTTCCCCATAGTTAAGATGAGGACTGTTGAAGGTGCAGGTGGCTCACATCTGTGCTTCTCAGCTGAGAGCACATTGGGATGCCCTGCAGGGCTCGTGAGAACCCAGACTGCTGAGCTGGGGATGTGGCTCAGCAGTAGAGTGCTCGCCCGGCATGTGCAAGGGCTTGTGCATTGGGCCCCCAGACCCACATGCACAAATGCACACACACTCACACACATGCGTGCACACTCACAACCAGAGTGCTGGCTCCAGTGTCCTACTATCTGAGCCAGTGGGCAAGGTCAAGGATTTGTATTTCTTTTCTTTTCTTTTTCTAGTTATAGATGAACATAATACCTTTATTTTATTTATTTTTTTTATGTGATGCTGAGGATCAAACCCAGTGCCTCACACATTCAAGGCAAGTGCTCTACTGGGGCCCAGTCCCAGCCCCAGCCCCAGCCCCCAGATTTGTGTTTCTAATGCAGTGCCAAAGGCCACTGCTGCTGCAGGTCCACAGACCACACATGAGAACCATTGGTCCACAGGATCCCCAAGACACTTAACAGCTCTGGTCACACATTTTATTCAAGGCCTGGTGTGAGGAAGTCCCAGGTCTTTGTAGATGCAGAGGCCCTGGGAATCCACGGGGGAAGGTGCGGCAGCCACTGAGAAACTGCTCTGTGCCAGGCACGGCGGTCAGCACCTCTGAGACCCAGTCACCGCTCAGAGAGGGACAGAGGTCGGGTAGAGCACCACAG
Source organism: Marmota flaviventris (assembly GCF_047511675.1). Lineage (NCBI taxonomy): Eukaryota > Metazoa > Chordata > Mammalia > Rodentia > Sciuridae > Marmota > Marmota flaviventris. The sequence continues at coordinate 136,585,592 of NC_092498.1, read as the reverse complement.
CTCAAGCTGGAATCTTGTTTCTACCACTTAACAACTACATGGCCTTGCCCAAGTGACCGAATGACATCCTGCCTCAGTTTCCCCACCTATACAAAAAGGACAGTGATGACATTTGCATGACCTGACATAAAGAATGATCCATAAACATTCATCAAAATGTTTTAAGCATAAATAAAAATGGAGCTGGGTGCTGTGGCGCACGCCTATAATCCCAGCAACTTGGGAGTCTGAGGCAGGAGGATCACAAGTTCAAGACCAGCCTCAGCAACGTGCAAGGCCCTTTCTCAAAATTAAAAATTTTAAATTGCCGGGAATAAAAAAAAAATCTCCGTGTTCGAGCACCCTGGGTTCGATCTCCAGCACCGAAAAACAAATAAACAAAACCCCATAGTTATGGCTGCACTTATTATGGAGTCTGTCCTGTATGGGGAAACCGTGGTGCAAGAAGTGCTAGCTATTTACAGAAGGTCCCTGTCCTCCCTCAGCCATGCCACCACCAACCCAATTCCCACCCATTTCAACCCCCTCACCAAATCCAAAGCAGATGCCCATGAGAAAAATTCAATATAATTTATTAAATAGAGTCTGAGGGCTCCTCAGTACAATAAATATCAATAAATTAACAGAGCTGGCCTCTCCAGCTCTCACATATTAAAAAAATAATTCCATAAATACCAAGACGAATAACAAGGACATAACAGTAACAGAATCTCTTTCAAGTCAATCCAGACATTTAAGTCTCAGCGCCCCCAGGACTGGCCCAAGGCTCCTCGGCGTCCTCCTTTACTTCATGAGGGAGCACCTCTGACCCTCCTTTGGCAGGCTTTTTGTAAATGCTTCCCGAGTCTCGGCCATGCAGCCCGAGAACTGGTGGAGGACAGCCAGGATGAAGCTCTTCCCCTCATAGGCATCCCCGGAGGACGCGGGCGTGGTGGCCAGGGCCTCAGGGGTGCTGTCGTCTTTGAGCTTGTCGAGCTGTTCCAGAACGTCAGCGACCATCCCGTCCATTCTGTCCACCCTGTCCGTCCTGTCCGCAGTAGTCTTCCTCAGATACGCCTGGATGACCGAGATGTTGTGCGAGGCTTGGGGCCCGGGGGTGAAGCACGGCAGCGGGTATTTCTGGATTACCCAGGCTTGGCTGTCTGGCATGTCAGACTCATTCTTCCTCTGTAGGAAGGGGGGAGAAATGGCGGGCATGAGCACTGGCTGTGCAGTGTCACCCAGAGACGCTGACAGCTCATCAGCGGGAGCTTCCCCTGTGACGGACCTGGTGGGCACCCTATCCAACTGGTGCGACCACCCTCCGAGGCTGTGGCCAGCGCCAACCCCATTTCCAGAGGAAACTAGGCCTCTGTTGGTTTACCGAGCTGGCCCAGGATCAAGTGGCAGACCCAGCATTCCCAAGGCCATAGTTCCAAGCCTGTGTTTATAACCACTGCCCGATCCTGTCCCCTAGGCCCCATGTAGCTGAGGTCAGCTTGGGGGCTCCAGGGATGGAGACTAATAGCAAATCTGCATTTCCACACTAGCTCCCTGTTCTTGTCCCCCTGTATGAAAGCCACTTTGATGTCTTTGGCTGGTAGAGGATGATTGTATGCTTGCTTAAAAAGATCCCCAAGAAACTAGGGAGAATTTTCAGAAACAAACTGAGGACTCAGGGCCACCCCCCTGTCCCTTGCCCCTTCCTAAGGACTAAGGCTTTCAGGTTAAATGGAATGATTAAGAGACCTCATCATCCCCAGCACATCCACCTCTGTATCTTAAAAAGCCAAGCCTAGGGTTTAAATGCCAGGGAGGGTAAGAAGAAGAATACTGGTCTCATGATTGTATTAAGCTCTGGTATTTATTTGTTTAATCAAAGTTACCTAAGAGGCCCTGCCTTGAAGGCAACCCAAGAAAACCCAGTAGTATTCACATTTATTTAGTCTTCCACTCCACTGCCGGGGTCATGTTCTATAGTCACTAGGCAGAGAAAGCAGCAGGCATGCAGACCCTCATCTGCTCACGGCCACCCTTCTCTGATGGAAGAGACCCTCAGAAACCACTATCAACGCCATGCATTGGCTGGGACATCCTCTGCAGCCCTGATGGACTTTTGCTGCTCAGAAGGTTCCTGCATGCAAGATGGCCCATCTCTGAGGGTGTGCTCAGGCAGGAGAACTCAGATAATAGTACCGTGAACCCAGCAGGCTTGAGATAGAGGCGCGTGAACACACACCCGGCTGGAAACCACTGAGGTTGTGACTCTGGCCGACCTTGTCTCCCTCCCCACTGCAGTTCACTGTCTTAAACATTCCTCCTTAGCTCATCTCCTTCTTCCCTGTCCCTTCCTGGGATACCCACAGCTAGATCAGATCTGGAAAGAGCAGCTGCTTCTGGGGGCAACCGAAGGCTTTTTAAATAAGTGCTTTGGAAAAGATATCTCTAGGGCACTTACGTAGTCTTGCAAAAGCTGTGTCGACAGGTTATCCAAATTCTTGAGTATCAGCTGCACTTCACATACCGTTGGCCCATTGCTGGGCCTATCAGTGGGGAACGTGTGGATGGACGTCCAGGCTGACACACAGCACAGCAGCATCAGTGCAGGCTTCGTGGGTCCTGGAGAAAGAAGAAGCTGTGAGGCACACAGAGCAAACCCCCTGCCCACCTGTCCTCAGTCACAGAAACCAGGTGGAACAACCGCTGGTGGAGCCCTTCTTTCCAGAAGCTTCTTCCCTGGGGGAGACAAGACCATGCCCGAGAGTCAGCGTGAGGTACCTGTGACAGAGATCATGGTGAGAGAGGAGGCGCAGCTGGCCTTGGCAATGACCTCTGGAGCCAGATGTGCTTGGCATGGCCCCCAGGAGATATATAAAGGGTCAGCGTGAGGAAGAGGAGTAATCGATGTCCCGCCCATGGCAAAACCATTGCTCAGCTTTTCTCCAGAAAACACTTTCAAGATTCTGCCAGCCAGGGCTGGGTGAAAGTGGGGCTGGAAGGAAATGCTGAGGTTACCCTCACGACAGCCGGAGGCCTGACGCAGAGAGCCACCAGCACCCTGCACAGGAAGGCGCCCGCCACTCGGCCTTTTCTTCTTGGAAAGAGCTGTTTGATTTGACTAGAGGAAATTCTGAAGCCCAGAGTTGACAGGCACAACCACCAAGGAACAAGTGACTTACGGGGATTGAGGGTCAGTGCCCAGGGGGATTTTCTGGGGAGATCAGGTGGAGGGTGCGTAGGCTCGGAGCTGGTGGGGGAGATCTGTGGACTGCGTTATCTTTGGGAATTTCTGAAGCGTGCCCAGGCTGTGTGCGGGGATGGCCCTCATAACCACTGTGGGTACCGTGAGTCAAAGGCCTTGGATATCCCTGGACTCTCAGCTGTACCTTGCAATCCCAGGCCCTAGAACCAGAACCCAGGATCAAGAGCCACTGAAATCATTTATACCTACTTTGAGTCCTAACTTTTAAAAAAAATGTTTAATTTTTAGTGGTAGATATATATAATACCTTTATTTTATTTATTTTTATGTGGTGCTGAGGATCGAACCCAGGATCTTGCACGTGTGAGGCTCTACTACTGAGCCACAACCCCAGCCCCTTGAGTGCCAACTTTGAACAAGTCTTCTTCTAGGGTCGTAGGAATGGCAGCAAACAAGTTGGACAAGATCCTGTCCTCAAAGATCTGGCACTGGAGTGGGGTAGGGACAGCAATTAAAAAATTAACAAAAAGGGCTGGGGTTGTGGCTCCGTGGTAGAGCGCTTGCCTGACATGTGTGAGGCACTGGATTCAATCCTCAGCACCACACAAAAATAAACAAATAAAATAAAGGTATGCTGTTCATCTACAACTACAAAAAAATAGTTTTAAAAAAATTAACAGGGGGGGCTGGGGATGTGGCTCAAGCGGTAGCGCGCTCGCCTGGCATGCGTGCGGCCCGGGTTCGATCCTCAGCACCACATAAAAATAAAATAAAGATGTTGTGTCCACTGAAAACTAAAAAATAAATATTAAAAAATTCTCATTCTCTCTCTCTCTCTCTCTCTCTCTCTCACTCTATCTTTAAAAAAAAAAATTAACAGGGGCTGGGGATGTGGCTCAAGCGGTAGCGCGCTTGCCGGGCATGCGCGGGGTGCTGGGTTCGATCCTCAGCACCACATAAAAATAAAATAAAGATGTTGTGTCCACTGAAAACTAAAAAATAAATATTAAAAAATTCTCATTCTCTCTCTCTCTCTCTCTCTCTCTCTCAAAAAAAAAAAAAAAAAAAAAAAATTAACAAAGAAGCCAGGCGAGGTGGCACACACCTGTAATCCCAGAGGCTCGGGAGGCTGAGACAGGAGGATCACAAGTTCAAAGTCAGCCTCAGCAAAAGAGAGGTGCTAAGCAACTCAATGAGACCCTGTCTCTAAATAAAATACAAAATAGGGCTGGGGATGTGGCTCAGTGGTCCAGTGCCCCTGAGTTCAATACCGAATCAAAAAAAAAAAAAATTAACAAAGAAACAAGAAAGCACCCAGGTAATAAAAGCTATAAAAATAAAACTACATGATTGGTTAATGAATAATGGGTGAGATACTTTGAGAGCGGGGGTCAGAAGAAGTCTCCTTGAGAACATGACATTTAAACTGAGACCTGAAAGGTAAGAAGAACCTATCAGGGAAAGATCTGGGGAAGGCAGAGGGGCTGCGGAATGTGCTCCCAAAAGCAGGGAGAAGGTTGTGGTCGCCGGAGTGTGAGAGAGGTGGGCAGAGGCCAGGTCATGAGGGCCTCGCGACCATGATAAAGAACTTGGGTTTTCTTCCAAGTGGGATGATGTCACAGGAAAGCAGGGACCTGAAACTCCACACCTCAGTTCTTGTGTTCCAATGAAAGAAGATTTGAAGTCAGACACCAAAATTCATGCAAGAGAACTTTGTTAGAAGTGAAAATGAGGTGAAAAAAAAGTCAAAGAAAAGTGAGGCGTAAACAAAAAGCACTCTCAAGGGAGAGAGTGGTCGTCTCCAAGAAGAGAGCAGCACAGGAGACAACGCTGTCCCCAGTTTTATTACTATTTGATGTTTACCAGCAGAACTGGGGACAACCTTTGGGGGACCACTCTTTGCCAATCAGGTCTTCCACTCCTCCTTCACTCACCTCAGGCGGCGGAGTTTTTGACCTTGTTGGTCCTCTCCAGAACTGTCATGGTGGCCTTCCTATTTAGGGGGGCTTCACAGGTCAATCCCATGTTAACGAGGACGCTGGGATCCATAACTGATCAGAAGTTACCTTAGTGCACCTGTGCTACCAAAGGTACCTTCCTTCCCAGGCAAATGGAGACAGTGTTAGCCATAATCCCTAGCTCCAGCTCCATACCAACCTCAGTGGACCCTGCCAAGAGTTAGTCCCAGGAATCCTTTACTCTGGACGGGTCTTCCCACTAGCTCTTTGGCTTCTGTTTATTTTCTACAAATTAACTACCACCCTTTGCTCTCTCTTCTACTTTGGAAGTAGTTGAAAGAAGGGCCCTAAATAATTTAAAGAATACTCTTGACCTGGCCTGCATCTCACTGCTCATTGCTAGCTAATCCCTAACAATAAGATCCCAGTGGGTGGCTTTAGGTAGACAAATACAGGATCTGGTATATTTTAAAATTAGAGAGAGAACAAAACCAACCAGACAACCAACCCAGGCCACTGAGTAGAGAGTGGGGAGCGGGAATCACTATGGAAGCAGGTGGACCAATGAGGAGGTTGTACAGCTTTCCAGGTGCCAGGTCCAGCCTTTCCAGCTTGGCCCAGGGCAGAGAGGCTGGAGACGGAGGTTACAGGACTGGCTGATGGGAAGTTGTGGAAGTGAATTAAAGAGATGACTCAAACTGGATGAGGTGGTGCATGCTCCTAATCCCAGCAACTTGGGAGACGGAGGCAGGTGGATCGCAGGTTGGAGGCCAGCGTGGGCAGTGTAGTGATACCCGGTCTCAGTATAAAAAATAAAAAGGGCTGGGGGTGTCCTCAGTGATAAAGCAACCCTAGGTTCAATCCCTAGTACCAAAAAAATTAATTAAGATTAAAAAAGTGGGGGCTGGGATTGTGGTTCGATGGTGAAGCCCTTGCCTAGCACATGTGAGGCCCTGGGTTCGATCCTCAGCACCACGTAAAAATAAATAAATAAAATAAGGTCATTGTGTTCATCTACAACTAAAAAAAAAAAAAACAAATTTTAAATGGAAGAGGTGGGTAGAAGAGGAAGTCCAAGAGATTCCAAGCATGAGAAGGACTCAGCTGCCATTTTGCTGGCTCAAAAATGGAAGGGGCCATGTGGAAAAGTGTGAAAAGGAAGCAACAACTTGGCCAACAACTTTGATCTTGGGAGAGGAGCCTGAGCCTTAGATGAGAAAGTCAGCCCCAGCCAGTACCTTCATTTGAGTCCAGGAAGCCCCTGTCTGCAGGGTGCCAGACTTTGGACCTACAGAAACAGTTAATTTGCAGTTAGTGCAACAGGGAAGAACACAGTCCTCAGTGGTCTTGTGTCGCCAGCCCTACAGATTCTTTTCAGTTTTCCTTTCATGATCCCTCTATGGGATGTAGTAATGCCAACACTTTTCACCTTCTTTATTTTATTTATTTATGGTTTTGAGGATTGAACTCAGTGAGTGCCTTCCACATACTAGGTGATGGCTCTACCACTGAAATACATCCCCAGCCACTTATTTCTTCTTAAAAACCTACCTCTTCCTTTTTTTAAAATATATATATACTTTTTAAACACTTATTTTTTAGGTATAGATGGACACAACACAATGCCTTTATTTTTATGTGGTGCTGAGGATCTAACCCAGGTCCTGCCTGTGCTAGGGGAATGCTCTACTGCTGAGCCACAATCCCAGCCCCTTTAATAATTTTTTAAGTTGTAGGAGGACACAATATCTTTATTTATTTATTTTTATGTGGTGCTGAGATTCGAACCCAGTGCCTCACACATGGAAGGCAAGTGATCTACCACTGAGCTACCACCCCAGTCCCCTACCTCTTCCTTTCTGTAACAATGTTATCCTGACACTCTGATAATGCCTTCTCTGTATTTGAGACTCAGTACTGGCCTGCGGAGCCTTTTATGGACTATCTCCAAGGTGTCCACCTTGACATATATTTCCTATACTTTAATGATTCTCTCCTTCAAATTCTGGGTCTAACTGTCCACCTGAATGTCCCACTTGTACCTCCAACTCAACATACCCAAAGGTGAGGCTCTGAGCCAGGGGAGCAGTGATAGTGAAGACGAAGAGGTGTGGATCAAGTGGAAAAACGTACAAGAGGTAAAATTCATAAGAGGTGATGATTGACTGGATATGGAGATGGTGGGATGGGAGGAACTGAGGATGGCTTCCAGGTTTCTGGTTTGGGCAACTGGAGGGATATTGGTTCTACAAGAAGAGAGGATTGCTGGGAGAAGAAGCATCTGGGGCTTGAGGAAAGTGACCCCTGAGTCTTGTACCTGGTGAGGTAGAGGTGTTAGGGAACTCTCAGATGAGGACACACAGAGGGACATTGTACATTTGCATTTGGAGCCTAAAGGAAGGAATGGAGATTTAAACTTGGGTGCCATGAATACATACGTTGTGGTTGATAAAACTGTAATCCTCTAAGAGATACCATTCCAAGAAACAGAAGCCGAGTGTGGAGGCTCCGTCAGTGGAACAGGAATAGGAAAAGGATTTAGCAGTATTAGAAGGCATTCTCAGGAGCAAAAGTACAAGAAATCATGTTGTCATGGAAAGAGATAAGAAGTGGTTTTTCCAGAAAGAGGAAATGGTTGGCCTCATCACAGGCCATGAAGAGGTCAAAAAGATAAGCCTGAAGAGATTCACTAGGTCTGGCAACATGAGGTCATCACAGGAACTTTCTAGGGGGTGTTAAACAAATTGTTGGGGTGGAAGCCAAATTGTAGCCGTTCAGTGTGGTGAGGGAAAGGTGAGCACAGGCCATTCCGTCAAGGAGCATGCATGGGAGAGGAGAAAAGAGAGAGAGCAGCGGCTGGAGGGAGAGTGGGATCGAAGGTGGCAGTGGATTCCTGGCTGAGTCCCTTCTGCTGCGTGTCTTGAGGTGCAAGGACCACCCAGACGACTTCAGACCCCCAAATCTGCTTCACTTGCTTTTTGGGACTTGCTTTTAGTTAATTTTACAAATCGCAAATTTTGGAGGTCATGCAACTGAGCGATGTGTTATTAGTCACTTCGGGCTCTGTAATGTGACACCTCTGACGTGCAGGTCATGATGGTAATAGTTACTCAGGTCCTTTTAGGGATTTGAAGGCCATTTTTATCAAAATTGCCAACTCTTCCCTGGGGACTCCATAGGTGATCAATAAATGACCTTTGGAGGTCAGAAGGTGAAAACCCCATCCTCAGACCACGCTGATGCTTGCATTTTTTGAACCATCTTCTCTTGAAGAGGGAAGATAGATTCTACATGTGTGGCCCACGATGAGGTGACCTCTGATCACCTCTCTCCACACCTTAAATCACCCTGCTTCTTTATCCCATAAATGTCCCCATACCCTATCCTTGGGGAGATGGATTTGAGGCTGGAGTCTCCTGTCTTAGTTGCCTTGCAGATAAACTCTGTTGTACAACTCATCATTTCTGTGACTGCAAAATGGCCTGGCGTGGTCACCCTCTTTGAGCCCTTGACTCCTGTTCCATGACTGATGTGCCATTGGGTAGATGCCTGTTGGGATCTTGATCTGATGCCAGTGGGCAGCTCCACAGTGGGACTCCAGCAGAACTCTGACCCGCCCCGCAGCCTGCTCTTCCTTGACTGCACACCTCCCCAGTCGCTTCACTAAAATTCCATGAGCCATTTGTCCTTCATGTTGCTGTATTTATTTATTTAAATTTTTTTACACCTTTACTTTATTTATTTATTTTTATGTGGTGCTAAGGATTGAACTCAGGGCCTCGCACATGCTAAGTGAGCGCTCTACCACTGAGCCACAACCCCTCTCCAATTTTGATGTATTTATATCACTGTGGATACCTGGGTATTTATTTGATTCTTTCAAAGGACATATGGTCATCTTTTTGCCTTATTTCCCAGTTTGAGGATACTTTTCCTAATAATAGTAAAGACATTCCACCATAGGACAGTCAAAAAGATACACAGATGGCCGTCCCAAAGGGCCATTGGGGGAAAAATGGCAATCAGTCAAAATTCCTCAAAATTAAAATTTTTGGCTCCTCTAAAGACATTGTTAAGAGAGGGCTGGGGCTGGGGCTCAGTGGCATGTGCTTGCCTAGCATGTGTGAGGCACTGGGTTTGATCCTCAGCACCACATGAAAATAAAGCAAATAAAATAAAAGCATTATTGTTGTTCATCTACAACTACAAAAACATTTAAATAAAAAAAGATAAAAATAACAAAAAATATACTGATAAAACAAGCCTAGCCTGGGAGAAAAATATTTACAGGAGCTGGGGATGTGGCTCAAGCGGTATAAATATAAATAAATTAATAAGCAAAATAAAGTCCATCAAAAATTCTTTTTAAGGGCTGGGGATGTGGCTCAAGTGGTAGCGCGCTCGCCTGGCATGCATGTGGCCCGGGTTCGATCCTCAGCACCACATACAAACAAAGATGTTGTGTCCGCCGAAAACTAAAAAATAAATATTAAAAAATTAAAAAAAAATTTGCAAATTCCCGATCAAACAAAGGATTGGTGAACAGGATATATGAACAATGCTTACAGCTCAGCTTTGTGGAGCAGGGAATAGTTCTTTAGGAGTGAAAACATGTTGAGAGCCACAGCCGAGTTGAGATGGAGCCTAGCATTTTGCCAGTACTTTTGAGTTCTTGAGGAGTTCTGGTTGAGTTCGTGGTTGAGCTCTCTCGGGGATTCCTGGAGAGTTCCCATTGGTGGGTGAAGTTCTGGTGGAGGGAGTTCTGGTTGGTGTGTGGTGTTCCTGGGGGCTTCGTGGGTGGCGTTCAGGAGAGTTCCCGGGGGATCCTGTGGGGAGTGTGCTGGTGGATTTCGGAAATAAAGTTTGTTCCTGCTTGAGTGGCTCCTTATTTGTGCGTGCCCAGCCAGACTTCGGCAAAAACAAAACAAAAGCAGTCAAAGAAAAGATACATCATACTTCATCAAAATCAACAATTTATCTGGGTGTGGTGGCCATGTCTGCAATCCCAGCAGCTCTGGAGGCTGAGATAGGAAGATCCCAAATTCAAGGCCATCCTGGGCAACTTATCAAGACCCTGTTTCAAAACAAAGAATAGAAAGCACTGAGGATGTGGCTCAGTGGCAAAGTGTCCCTGAGTTAAATCCTCAGTACCCCCCTGAAAAAAAGATTAAAATTAAAAATCTAATCAAAAGCTTTTTTGTGGGGGCTGGCGGTACAGTTCATTGGTTGAGTACTTTGGGCTCCATTCTAGCATTGTGAAAAACAAACAATAACAACAAAATCTTTTGTGTTAAAGGACAATCATCAAGAAAGTTTGGGGAAAGCCAGTAGCTTGTAATTCCAGCAGCTCAGAAGGCTGAGGCTAAAGAATCACAATTTCAAGGCCAGCCCCAGCAATTTAGTGAGGCACTGTCTCAAAATAAAAAATAAAAAGGGGGTAGAGAAAAGAAAAGAAAGTGAAAATATTACTCATAGAATGAGAGAAAATTTGTAAAATCATCTATAAGGGCTTAGTACCTAGAATGTATGAAGAACCCTTACAAATCAACAATACAAAGAAAATAAACTAATTAAAAAATGGAAAAAGGATTTGAATAGATTCTTCTCCAAAAAGAGGTACATGAAAATATGCTCATTTTCATTTGCCATCAGAGAAGTGCAAATAAAATCACAATGAGCTACCATTTTATGTCTACTAAGGTGGCTACACTAATAAAAACTATGGGATATGGAAAAATTGGAACCCTCACATATTACTGATGTGAATATAAAATGGTGCAGCCCATGGGCTGGGGTTGTGGCTCAGTGGGTAGAGTGCTTGCCTCACACATGTGAGGCACTGGGTTTGATTCTCAGCACTACATATAAATAAATAAAATAAAGATCCATTAACAAATAAAAATTTTTTAAAAAATGGTGGAGCAGATATGCAACACAGTTTGGCAGTTCCTCAAAATATTAAAAATATAGTTACCAAATGACCCAGTGATTCTATTTCTTGGTATCTACTCAAAAGTGAAAACATGTTCACACTAAATCTTGTACACCAGTGTTCATAGCAGCATTATTCAAAATAGCACAAAGTGGAAACAATCTAAGTATCCATTCACTGATGAATGAACACATAAAATATGGTCTATTCACACAATGGAATATTACTTAGCTATAAAAAACTGAAGCATCAATACACACTCCATCGCAGATGAACCTTGAAAATATCACACTAAGTGAAAGAAACCAGATACTAAAGAACAATAGTGTATATGATTCCTCTATATAAAATATCTATGTTTTAATAGTCATTCCACCATTTTTAAAAAGGGGTGTGTGTGGCTGTGGGTGTAGCTTGCTGGTAGACCACTTGTGGATTGAAGCCCAATAACCCCCAAAATCACAAATTTGTACACTTTAAATGGATGAGTTTTATGGATATAAATTAAGTCTCAACACAGATGCTGCATTTACCAATTACAGGGAATAGTCAAATTCATGAAGATGGAGAGAGCATTTTTGCTGGAGACTGAGCAGATGCGGATATGGGGTTTGAGTGCTTAATGGGCACAGGGTTCCTTGTAGATTGAGGGGAAACGTTGAAAATCATAGCGAAGGTTACATTACAAAAACTGTAATATCGTGCATATACTAAAAGGTGCTCAGAGCCAGTCACGGTGGCACACACCTATTATCCCCGCAACTCGAGAGGCTGAGGCAGGAGGACCACAAGTTCAAGCCCAGCTTCAGTGCGACCAGAACAATCCAAAACAGTCTCGGGTTCCACAGTGACGACCCCCTGGCTCCGGGGTCAGAGCGACCTACACTGGAACCCCCCGACTGGAGATGAGTGACCCTGGGCTCTTTCCGCCTTCCCAGATCTTCCAAAGGCCCTTAATAACCCGCTTCTCCGCTCGGAGCCCCTGGGAGGGGGAGAGGACCGGCGGTCGGTCGCGCCCGCAGCCTCTTGGCCCAGCGTTATCCGTTATCACAGGGTGGGGACAAGAACCAGCCTTCACCGAGGAGGTCGGGGCAGTGCCAGGGGCTGGGGGCTGAGCCGGTGCGACGCGCGAGGCGAGTGGGGCGTTGCCTAGCAGCGCGGGCGTGCAGGCGTCGGGCGTTGCCTAGCAGCGCGGGAAGCTGGCGGCTCCCACCCGCAGGCATGGAGCAGCCCCCGGCCAGCGGCAGCGACAGCGACAGCGACAGCGGCAGTCGCAGCGCCCCGGAGACCCTGAGCGAGGTGGTGCGGGTGCACCTGCGGAAGCTGTGTCTGCACGAGTTTCCCTGCGGCATAGGCAGCTGGGTGCGAAGGGGGGCTGGGAGGGCCTGGGGGACGGCCCGGGGGACGGCCCTGGAGACTGGCAGCGCCCACACACAGCAGGTGGCTGACCGAGACGCCCCAGGAGGGGTAGTTCTTAGTGTTTGGGCGAGGAGGGTGGACTAAGGGGACCCTGAAGCTCAAGGTGTGGGCAGAGGAAGCTCCGCCTGGGCCTGGGGGCACTGACTTCAGGGTGCAGACCTGGCACCTTCCCATCCTGAGCACAGCAGGCCAGTCTGCACCATGCAGGTGCTTCTGACTGGGTGAAGTTTCTTGGCTTCGTGGAGCCCCAGAGCCACGTGCGGGAGATGGTTCCACCTGGGCCCTGAGGCTGCAGAGGCATGGGCCTCCCCTTCTGAGGCTTGGCTGGGAAGGCTCTGCCACTTTCTGTTTGTCTAGAAGCTTCCCTCCTGGAGGAGAACCTGAGGGCTCAAAAGGCTAAGCAGTGCACCCTCTGGCCCACCCTTCCCTGCCGGGGAGAGACAGAGAGCAATGCAGTGTTGAGGAGCCTCAAAACAGGGTGAAAGAGGAAAATTTGCTGCCCATGAAGGTCCTTTTCTCTCAAGCTTCAATCTGTACATTGACCCTGCAGACAGAATCTGTTCAGTGGGGCCACAGGAACTGTTGTCCTCACCTAGGTGGGGTGTCATCACAGGGTGGGGACAAGAGCCAGTGTGCTCAGGAATGTCTTGAGAGTTCTGAATGGGCCAGAGGCTGGGGCCACCCCATCACTCCATGGAAAGGAGCCTAGGAAAGCTGGTGTTCCCTTTTCATAGGAAAACTGAGAGCATTCATTGATTTGCTTAGTCAGATGTTGGTTGAGCACCTACTATTTGCTAAGCTTTAGGGTTTCAAAGATGCATCTTGGACTGGGGCTGTAGCTTGGTGGTAGAGTGCTTGCCTAGCATGTAAGACTCTGGGTTTTATGCTCAGACTGCACCTCTTCTGGAGGTAGGGGTGGGAGAGAGTAAATTCTGGGAAAAGCACTCTTTCATCTTCCACTTCCTGAATTTACCTTTTCCTGGGCTTACCTTTTCAGCCTTGCTACTTCCTCTTGAAAAATTTTTCCTTGATTATATCTTTATATCCCCCGCCATTGCCTGTTGAGCCTCATGAATTGCATAGATTGTGTCAGATATGTAATTAATCTCCCAGAGACAGGAATTGGACCTTTATCTGTACTCATATCATGGCTAATCATCAGCCAAAATTACTGGTGGCTCATCGAGATTTCTAAATTCTTTATCCTCAGTCATCTAGTCTTACAACTGAGTTTCTTTACAAGGACATGTCAGACCTAATGAAATTCTCCACCTCCAACACTGCAGAACAGGTCGCGTTTTCTTCCTCAAACATGGCGAACCTGGAGGGAGCTGACTCCCAGGGAGGAGGAGACGGTGAGCCCAGGGGAGGAGACTGTGGAGGCCCTGCTGGGACTGGTGCGTAGTCCCCACTCACCCTGGGCTCTGGTGGAGGACTCCAGTGCTGAGGACCATTTTCTGAGAGAACTGGCCATCCAGAATCCACTGATGCTCAAAGACACCTTCTTGTACTCCTATTTCCGGTCGCTGAGGATGGTGGACAAGCAGGTGGGTGCTGCAAATGAGCACCAGATTGTAGGGGGATCTCCTGTGAGAGCTGATCCCAAGGTCAGCCCTGACTTCTCATTGAGCTCACCAGCTTGTACAACAAACAGGCCAGTATTCAGCCATGCTTTGTTGAAAGTCTTCCTCCTTCACCCTTGGAGGGAGTCCATGTGCCTCTTCTACAGCCAATTCTTAGCATGCCCTGCACTCGGCCCTCCTGGGTCCTAGTAAAGACCTTTCAAAGGACCCATATTGCTTTGGTTTGGTTTGGTTTGGTTCTAGGAATTGAACCCAGAGGCGCTGAGCCACATCCCCAGCCCTTTTTACTTTTTACCTTTAGACAGGGTCTTGCTATCTTGCTTAGGGCCTTGCTAAATTGCTGAGGCTGGATTTGAACTCCTGATCCTCCTGCCTCAGCCTCCCAAGTTGCTGGGATTACAGGTGTTGTATGCCACTGTGCCTGGGCCATATATATATATTTTTTACTTTATTTAAACTGTGGGGGGCTGGGATGTAGCTCAGTGGCAAAGTGTCTGCCTTGTATTTGCAAAGCCCTGGGTTCAACCTCCAGTTCCAAAAAAGCCAAAAACAAACAAACAAACAAACAAAAAAAAACCCCACCATAAATAAATAAATAAAACCCTTTAAACTGTGGGAATCGGGTTGGGGGTGGGGCTGGAGAACATTGGCATAGTGTTGACTTATTTTATTTCTGTTACTAAAAAAATCTTTGCTTAGAGGGGCTGGGGATGTGGCTCAAGGGGTAGCACGCTCGCCTGGCATGCGTGCGGCCCGGGTTTGATCCTCAGCACCACATACAAACAAGGATGTTGTGTCCACCAAAAACTAAAAAATAAATGTTGACATTCTCTCTCTCTCTCTCTTTAAAAAAAAAAAAATCTTTGCTTAGAACAATAACAGTTCAAAAGTTGCATAGAAACTGAGTCTCAGCCTTCCTAAGCCTTTGCTTCCTTTTATGGAGAAACTGGGAAGTTACACGTAACCAGAAAATGAATAGGGTGACCAGTTTGCTTGTGACTTTCCTTGTGTTAGTGCTGCAAGTTTTATGTCCTGGAAAGTCCCTCCATCCTAGGCAAATGGGCATTTGGTTGCTCTAGGGAAAAGAAGCCCCGCCAGGAAGGACCCCTGATATCCTTGAGATCACTCAGTTCCTTGGGAACTGAAGATTTATGGGTAGGATGCTGAAGTTTCTCCTCTGACCTTGCTCCTTACAAGCCAGGGTGATTTCTAAATACTTTAACCAGCTTTGGTGCCAGACAGGCAGTAGGTTACCATGGCTCTGCCCTCCCAAGAATCTCACAGTCCAGCAAGGGACATAGGACATTGGCCTGGAAATCCCATAGCTACTGTCAGTGAAGGGGCAGGGGAGGAAGTGGCCCTGGAGCCCTGCGAGTGGATACAGTGAGATGGAAAAGGGATGGAGGGGTTGGCAAGACTGGAAGGACTGTGTGTTCCTGTTGGCTTGTGCTGCGATGTCACCTGGCCTTCTGGAGGCCTCACTTCCTTCCCTTCCTTTCAGGTGAGCCTGGTGGATAAGGACCTCCTAAAATTTGTAAACCTTGAGGAGCTGATCCTGAGTGCCAATAAAATCAAGGAAGTCAATGCTGCCAATCTGCCCTCAACACTCAAGGTACAGGAGCCCCAGAGACCCTGTCTCTGATCTTCCCTGCACAGGTTTGGCCAGGGAGGCTCTGCATTAAGGCCCAACCTCAGGCCTTTAACTGTAGGCCATGTTCCTCAAAAAGGGGATCCACAACACCTAAAAGGACAGAGGGCAGGATCCCTAACAGTTTCCTGTTCATCAGCATTTAGTAGCCAGAAGTGGAAAGAATCCAGGTGTCTACAACCACACACCCGAGGACAAAAGGTGACCTGTCCACATAGTGGGATATAATTCATCCATTCAAAGAAAGAAATTCTGATGTCACTGCAGTGTGAGGGACCCTAGAAAATGGCATGCTGGGTGAAAGGAGTCAGACCCACAGGGGCCAATCTCATTTGATTATACTTCTGTGAAATATCTAGAAGAGGCAAATTCACAGAGATAGACAGGGATTAGAGGTCACCGTGGGCTGGGAGAGGGAACAGGGAGTGAGTGACTGCTTAGAGGTCTGTTTGGGGTGATGACGCTTTGGGGAACAGTGGTGGTGGTGGCACAGCATTATGGATGTCACTGAACGGTACATTTATGTCACTGAAACGGCAAATTTATGTTAGGTACGTTTTCCACAAAGAAAAGAGGCAGGCAGGCTTCATCGTGCTCTGCTGAGCATGTCGCATGGCCCCAGCCCTAAGCTGAACACCGAGAGTAGTGACCACGGAGGAAGAGAGCAGGTCTGGCTCTGGCTGGAGACACCAGGCTCGGCCCTGGGTGACACGTGTGAGTGAGGAGGACAGTTTGCACATATCCACTTAGTGGGATCCATTCCCTCTTCCATCAGGGTCCCTCGGGGCTTTCCCAGGGACACTTTCCCACTGCGTGTCTGCAAGAACTTCCTGCACACCTCTATCACCTCCCCTTCCAAGCTTCGAAGTCACCTTCACAGAAGGGAAAGGAAACTTCCCTCTCTGCTGCAGGAAAAAGTTCCTCCTGCATTTTAAAAAATGCAGTCCTGTTGGGCACAGGAAGGCAGGCCCCAAGCAGTCCACGATTCCTTTCCTGAGTTTCCCGGGGCAGCGGGCAGAGGGCAGGCAGTCAGGCAGAGCCCTCCAGTCCGGGCCTCCTCGGCTGTCAATAGGTGCTGGAGCTGTATGGCAACGAGATCCGCAGCATGGAGTGTCTGTGTGCTCACCCACCCCCTGGGCTCCAGCATCTGGGGCTGGGCCACAACAAACTGCTGGGCCCCTTGGAGAGTCTCTATGTCACCAACAACTACTGGTAACTGGGGAGCTGGGAGGGCAGGTGCGGGAGGGAGGCTTGCTTCTATAACTTCTGGGTGGCTGCAAAGTCGGCTCAGGATTTCAGAATGACTCAATAAAAAATCCCACTGACATCCAGGGAAGGGTAGGGGGAGCCCTGCTTCAGAAGAGGATCTCTCAACGTGGGCTCCATTGACACTTGGGCCTGTCACTCTGTTGTGGGACTGTTCTGGGCATTGTAGCATGGGTAGCAGCATCCCTGGCCTGAACCCACTCAATTCCCTCCTGGGACAGTCAGACAGAACCTAGGAGGAGGGGCGGACTCAGCCCAGGCTGAGAACACTGTCCTAGAGACAGCCCTCGCTTGTCACTACAACTCCAGCATCCATCAGAGTTTGTGCAGAACAGTCCCCTCTTGGTTGTTGACATTGGATTTTGTCTCCTTGGTGGGGGCGGGGGGTGGGTGACAGTGGTAAACTTAAAATCCCAGACCTGAGAAGTGAGCGGGTCACCCACCATCCCTAAAAGACCGCCATGGAGAGCTGGGGCAAAGGGAGCACCCTGCAAGGAGAACCGGGGTCCAGCACCTTAGCTAGTGGTGCTGTGGGTGCAGCTCCCCTGCTTCCTCTGTCACAGCCTGGAAAGGACTGTGACAGAGTCCTTCCTTGGACAGGCCTTGTGCTCTAGCCACACCTGCTTGGAAGGCAGGGTGCAGTGGAGAGGAAAGTCCCTCTCTCATGATTTCCTCCTTCCTCCCCCTGCTCTGCGGCCCCTGACCAGGCTCGGCCCTGTCCAACTGGGATTCCTTTCTTCCATTGCCCATGGCCATCAGGGAGTATAGACAGAAAACCATATACTTTGGACTTCTTAGGACAGCAAATTTAGGCTCTTGCTGTTGACAGAGTACCAAGTGTCCTGATTTTGATTTGGAAAACATGCCCAACCTGGTGCTTCGTGCCGAATGGGGATCACGTAGAAACCTGTACGTGAGCCTCTGTCTTGGGCTGTTTGGGAATCAAAAGGACATCTGTGCTGATATTGCCTGGTTCTCTTGAAGGTCGGGTCAAGGCTGTGTGCTGATCCCCACGAACTGTTCCTCTTGCATACTTCCCTCTGACTGGCCTGTGACTATCACGGGCAGGACAGGCCATCAAAAGAGGCGAGGGAGGAGAGGGAGGGGGCTGAGTTCACTGTGTGGAAGGTGATGCTGATGGGTGTTCCCTGCTCTTTTCCTGGCCTCTGTCCTCAGAGCTGAAGTCACTTTGCTTTCTAGTTTGTGACAGTGGGAAAAGCTGCCCCACTCCCTCCTGTGCCTGGCTCATCACCCAGGGCCCTGGGATTCTCCTTTGCCCGCCCTTCCTGCCCTTCACAGGCTGGGATGGGAAACGTCTCCTTTCCGCTTGCTGGCACGGTCTTCACTCTTGTCCCCCAAGAGGCGAACCCAGTGGCCATGTGCCAGTCTGGCTTTGAAGAGTGACCTCCAGCTTGAGACCCCTGGACCCTACAGCTTCACCCACCCTCCTCCCAGGTCCCCATTCCAATCCCACTCCTCCCCTTCCTGCTCTTCCCCACAGTGACTTCCTGTTTGTCAATAGGGAGAACCTTCTAGATGCACATGAAGTTGGAATTTTGGCTAGAGAGCTCTGTGTGACTGGGACATAGGGGTAGGTTGTGAGGGCTGTCTCTGGGCTCTGAGGATGGCAGTGTTCCAGAGAGGGGAGAAGCAGGCTTGGGCATAACCCTGTGTCCAGGACAGAACAAAGTGTGTGGGCCGAGCTGTGTCCTGGGTGTAGGGCATGTCCCCTGCTCACCAGGGTCCCTAACTCCTGAGTGGCCTGCCCCACCTTCCAGGCCCAACCTTGTCTCCCTGGATCTGGGCTTCAATGACCTGACAGACCTGCAGGGCATGATGGTCAGCCTCAGCACGCTCAGGCACCTGCGGCTGCTGGTGCTGCAGGGGAACCCGCTGGCCCTGGTGCCCTACTACCGAGGCTTCACCATCGACAGCCTGACCCGGCTGTGCGTGCTGGATGACATCACTGTGTCTCCCAACGAGAAGCATCAGTTCCGGGGATTCAGCCTCAGTGGCGGTGGGTACAGCCATGGAGGGAGGGGGCAGGGACCCGGCTCCACACCTTGAACCTTTGTCTGTGGCTCCCCATTTGACCCGGGCCCTCATCAGATGTAATAAACCTTCTGGATCTGGGTTTTCTCAGATATTGACCCCTGTGACTGGGCCCTGGGGACAGAAGTGGTAGGAGGGCTTCCACAGCTTTTAGCCAGTTTCTTCACTTTTGAGGTGGCTTGAGTTCACCCCCTTGTGGCCCATCATGCAAGGTGCATCAGAGCCTTCCCAAGGTCAGACAGAAGCCTGACAGCTTCAGCATTCCAGGCACAAGATGAGATGGCAAATATTCCTAACCTCTCACCCTCTCAGAACTGGCTCTGTAAAGCTTCTATTAGAACCTCCATTTTAAAACTGGGAGCAGTGGCACAGGCACCGATGCTGAGGCAGGAGGATTGTTTGTTCAAGGCTAGCCTCAGTAACTCAGCAAAACCCTGTCTCAAAAATAAAAGATAAAAAGGACTGGGATGTAGCTCAGTGGTAGAGCGTCCCTGGGTTCAATCCCTGAATCCCTAGTACCAAACAAACCCCAAATAACTCCTATTTGACAGATCAGGAAACCAAGGCTTCAGAGAAGCCAAATGCCATATCCTAAATCACTCCCATTGAACTTGGTGGAGCCGGGACTTGAACGTCTGCATGGAGGGAAGGATCCAGGGACGAGTGCCTTCCCCGTCCTGTCTTGCTGTCTGCCAACTCCCAGCCCTCCATGTTCCTCAGTCTTGTCACTCCTTCTTGCAGACTTCCTGGCACAAGAAGCACAGTTTGTGGTGTCCATTGGAAACGTCAAGGGCGTTGTGGACACCTCTATCTGGGACCCAGAGCCAGGCCCCGAAGGCCCTTTCATCACCTACAACTATTACGTGACCTACGACTTTGTGGAAGAGGAGCAAGGCGAGGGGAGCCAGTATGGTGGCGTGCTGGCCAAGGTGCCCGGCTGAGTCAGGGAGTAGGGTGGCTCCTCGCCTAGGCCCACGGGGTTTCCGGTGCAGGCAGAACAGCCCCTGGAGGCCTGGGAAAATCCTTAACATGGATTCACAGCCCCTTTCTGCTTAGGGCCCTGGCTCCAGCCCAGCCCCAGCCAGGATGATTGTCAGCAGTGAGCACCTTGTGGCCCTGTGACATCTGAGCCTGACACGGGAGCAGCCTGGAATTTTATACCCAAGCCCAGAGCTTCTGGCCCCACTCTACAGTTTCCACGATGTCTTTCACCCCTCCACATCCTATGAAAAGCAGGGGCTCCGTGGGGCTAGGAGAAATGTGCTGCCTCCAACTTCTCATGAGGAGGTTGTGCTTAATCTTAGGTCTCCCAAATGTGCTGCTCACGCCTTGGGTTCCTGCAAGGCTGGGGTGTGGCTCAGTGGTGGCCTGCTTACCTAGCATTCGAGAAGTGCAGTGTTCCATTCCAGCACTAAAAAAGAAAATCCTACCGCCCTGATCTCTGTGTCCGTAGACACTCAAGGAACTTCAGAGGATGTGTCCTGTCTTCCCTGGCAGATTGTCAGGCCCTCCAGCGCAGAACTTGTAGGCGATGAGCTGCAGAGGGGGTCAGAGGTGCAGCTGTTGGAGGAGGCCAATGAGTCCCAGGAGTCGGGGGCGACGGAGATGGGAGAGTCAGAGTTGTCCTTCATCTCAGGCCGCTCAGCCCTGCCAGTGCCCCTCTCCTCCATCAACTCTGCAGAGGAGCTGGCAAAGCTGCGGCCACGGATGGATCCCCGGCTCTTCCCATCCCCTGGGTAAGGATAGGACCCAGCTAGGAGCAAGGACTGGGGTCTCCATCCAGGGTGACAGCAGACTTAGGCTGCACCCACTGCCTCCCCTGAGCATCCTGATGGCTGAGTGCTCCAGCCGAGGCCACAGTCTCTTTAGCTGGCCCCTGGGCCAGGAGCCATAGGGGGTAGGTGTTGGATTGGCAGTCAGCACTCCTTTCCCAGAACCCTAACCTTCCACTCAAGTGCATCTGAACCTCAGGTCCCTGAAGGGCTAAGCTTTCTAGAATGATTGACTTTCTCATTGCATTTTAGCCCTGGGATTGGAAGCTTCTCATGCAAGCTTTTGAGTCCATCTGGAATGTACTCTGGCATACGAAGTGTGGCAAGGACCTTCCAGTCTGTGCTCCAGGTTCTTCCTTGCCCTCAATAACTCCAGTCTCATCCCCTCCTCAGGTTTCGCATATGCCACCGGTTCTGCCTTCTTTGTTCCGGAAGCTTCTTTGATGATGGAGAATTTTACTGGAATCCAAGTCAGTTCCCACAGTGTAGGAGCTCCATGAATGGAGTTTGTAGAGTCTCAGAATGTTGAGCACTTATAGATTTACTTAGGAATTCCTGTCACAGCTCCCTAATGCTTGTCAGTTGTTTTAACTATGGCTCTCTTCTGTTGGTGTTGGGGTCCCCAAGACTAGGCCCAGGTTTGGATCCATTAGGACTCTCAGGGCTTGGCATCCAGCCTTTCTCATGGCTGAGATTTATTGCAAATTTATTAAAAGCCCAGAGGAACTCAGGCATGGCTGCCAAGAGTCCTGTCCCAGAGGACATGCTGTGTTTGGGGGAGTTCCTCTTTGATTCTCTTACCCATTTTTAAAAATCGCATTGCCTGTCTTTTTCTTACTGATTCATAAGATTTCCTTTTGCATACAAATGTCTTCTGGATATACACTCTTCTTGGTGACAAGCGCAGCAAGTCATTTTCCCCTTTGTCTGGTTTGCCTTTTCACTCCCTACATAGTGTCATTTGATGAACAGAAGTTTTCAATATGAGTGCTTTTGTTTAAGGAATCTTTCTATACTCTGCACTGATTTTTTGTTGTTGCGAATTTCCCATTTTTCCACTGTCTTCTCTGTGCCATGTTCCTTCCTGGTCTCCTGCTCCCCTGGTCCTCTCCGGTAATAGCCAGACCCCCAATCTCGTGCTATTTTGGGGTTCGTAGTCTTTTTTGGAAGTCCCCTTAGAGCCTTGTTCCAGGTTCCCAGCCACAGCCCTGGGTGATGGCGCCCATGTCTGCATCTCCCCCTAATCAAGAACCGTCCTCTTCAGCACCAACCACAAGCCCTGGGCTGATGTCATTTCCTACAACTATGAGATGCAGCACACCTTCAAGGACCTGGTGCCACTCAAGGCCTTCCTACTGTCGGGGACCACTGTGACTATTGTGGAGGAGAAGGTGGGCAGAGGCCTGACTCCCTGGTTAGATGCTTCTCAGCCCCTTTCTAGAAAGAGCGAGGGAGAAGTGACTCTGCTTACTTGAGGCCATGTCGTGTTCCCCAGATCGTCTCCTGGGCTGTGGTGCCACTTCCTGTTGAAATTCCCTTGCCTACCAAGAAAGGAAAAGGGGAGAAAGACAAGAAGGAAACTGTTGGGAAAAATAAGAAAGGGAAAGCAGAGAAGGAACCCCGCAAGGTACTGGCACACCCAGCCCACAGCAGGGGACAGATGCCTGGCATGGTCCTTTGCCTGGCCCTGTCCCACCCTCCTGGCCTCCCACCACAGGAACAGAAGGCACCCAAGAAAAAGAAAGAAATTCCCAAGGAGCTCCGCCAGGAACCGTCTGTGCTGCGGGTGCTGGGTAGCGACTTGGTGGCCCTGGAGCCATTGTTGGCAGGGGAGTCCCAGGTGTCCACTGTGTGCAATTATGGGGTCATCCGCACCCTGGAGTCTGACAAGATGACATTAACTAGGGTAAGTGGGCCGCAACCATGTCCTCTCCTTCCCCCTCTCCAAGAATGCTTGCCCTGCCAGGAGCCTGGGGAGGATGGAAGAGGGACCTTCCCCTGGGAGTGCGGCTGACGCTCCTCCGGTGTGGGCCAGCTCAGGCACCTCCTCACCTGGAGCCCCCCACCCTCCTGGACCAGTCAGAGGCCCTGGGATGGGTGGGAGCCCCCAGGCCTCCTTGGGGTCTATATCTGCCCCTTCCCCAGCAGCCCCTGACCCCAGTCAGTATCTTATTTGGTCATTCTTTCTTTCAGGATTTAAAGAAGACCAAGAAAGGGGCCAAAAAGGGTAAGAGCCAACGCGTGTGGTGGCAGATGGCAAGGGCTGGTTGCTGAGGCCCTGCTGAAGGGCCAGCCTTGACTGGAAGCCACAGGGTGGGTGACTGAGAACTGTATCTTCCAGCCAGTGGGGAGGCCACATCCACCCTGAGGACTGGACCCCCATCCTCCCTGCATGTCCCAGAGGCAGCAGCCTGCTGTGCAGGGTGATGGGTAGGGAAGGGCATTGTGGTGCCCTGGAGGAAGGACCGAGCTGAGGTGGCTCAGGGTTCTTTTGGCTGCAGCTCTAATTGGTCAGATAAGAAGCCTGGATTTATTCTGAGTGGCCAGTGAAGTTTCTGAACTAGGTAAGCTTCAGATTTGTGTTTTTAAAAGATCAGGAAGGGAAAGCAAGATTTGAAAGGATCAAACCTCACTGTATCTTAGGACAAATCTCATTAAGAATACAAAAAAAATATCCCTCAGGTAAAATTTATGATGTCTGTCATCCAATAAAAAATTACTAGGCATGAGTCTGGTGCAGAGGCGCATACCTGTAATCCTAGCGGCTCTGGAGGCTAAGGCTGGAGGATCACGAGTTCAAAGCCAGCCTCAGCAAAAGCGAGGCACTAAGCAACTCAGTGAGACCCTGTCTCTAAATAAAATATAAAATAGGGCTGGGGATGTGGCTCAGTGGTTGAATGCCCCCGAGTTCAATCCCTGGTACCCCCCACCCCCCAACCCCGGCAAATTACACAGCATGGAAAAAAACCAAGAAATACAATATATAATGAGAACCAAAATTGACTCAGAAATGACATGTAAGATAGAATCAGTAGACAAGAATATTAAAGCAGTTATTATAATTTATTCCATACACTCAAGAAGCTAGAGGAGCTGGGTGCAGTAACACATCTGCAGTTCCAGTGACTTGGGAGACTGAGGCAGGAGGATCACAAGTGTGAGGCCAGTCTCAGCAACTTAGAAAGGTCCTGTTTCAAAATAAAAAATAAAATTTTATCTCTCTCTCTCCATATATATAACTATAATATACCAATTAAACAAAGAAAAATAAATAAATAGAAAGAAAACCAATAGACTGGAGGAAGGAGCTCAGGGCTTAGAGAAGAGGTTGTGAGAAAAATAGGGAGTATTGGGGATTTAAATTCAGAAAAGTATGTTATGTGCATTTATGACTATGTCAAACCCCACTATAATGTATATCTACAATATACTAAGAGATTAAGAAAGATATAAAAATAAAAAAAGAACTGGGAATGTAGCTCAGTGGTAAAGCGTCCTTAGATTCAATCTCCAGTACCCCCCGCCCCAAAAAAAATCTTGAGGAAAAATTGAATCTGTTAAGTAGCAATAATGAATATAAACTTTTAGAGATGAAAATTATAGTGTCATATGAAAAATACATTCAACGGATTATTGGCATATTAGACAATATAAAAGGAAATATTAGTGAACTTGAGCAGTAGAAACTGTCCAAAATAAAACTCAAGGAGAAAAATCAGTAGGAAAAAATGAAAGAGTATCAATAAATTTTGAGACAAATTTCCAAGGGCCTAATATCCATGTGATTGGAGTTTCTCAAAAGACAGGAAAGGGGATGGGTTTGGGGCTCAGTGGCAGAGCGCTTGCCTAGCATACATGAGACACTGGGTTCAATCCCCAGCACCACATAAAAATAAGCAAATAAAATAAAGGTATTGTGCCCATTTACAACTTAAAAAATATTTTTAAAAAAATGGGAAAAAATGCCTGAAGAAATCATTGCTGATACCTTTAAAGAACTTGTTTTTTGTTTTGGTACTGAGGATTGAACTCGGGGGCACTCGACCACTGAGCCACATCTTCAACCCTTTTTTTATTTTTTTATTTTTATTTTATTTTTTTTAAAGAGAAAGAGATAGAGAATTTCAATATTTATTTTTCAGTTTTCGGTGGACACAACATCTTTGTTTGTATGTGGTGCTGAGGATCGAACCCGGGCCGCACCCATGCCAGGCGAGCGCGCTACCACTTGAGCTACATCCCCAGCCCATCAACCCTTTTTAAAAATTTTATTTAGAGACAGGATCTCACTGAGCTGCTAAGTGCCTTGACAAATTGCTGAGGTTGCCTTGAACTCAAGATCCTCCTGTCTCAGCCTCCTGAACTGCTTGGATTGTAGGCGTGCACCACTGTGTCCAGCACATTTCAAAATTTGAGCTGGGCATGGTGGTATGTGCCTGTAGTTCCAGCACTGGGGAGGCTGAGGTGAGAGGATCCTTTGAGTCCAGGATTTCAACACCAGCCTGGACAATACTGCAAAATCCTATAAAATGGGGGGTGGGGTGGGGGGAAGATGAAAACTGAAACTGTAAAATCCTGATCCAAGAAATCCCAAATTTTTTAGAAACTAAGCAACATACTTCTAAATAACCTGTGGGTCAAAGAAGAAATAGCATTGAAAAATATGATATAGGAATAAATGTGACAAAAGATGTGGAAGTCCTGTTCACTGAAAACTAGAAAACATTGTGAACAGAAATTAAAGATCTATATCAATGGAGAGGTATACTATGAGCAGGGATTAGGAGATTCAAATATTGTTAAGATGTAGGTTCTTCTCAAATGATCTATAGATTCCACATAATGGAATGATCCTGCCAAGTCTATGGTTTATAGAAATCAGCAAGCAGATTTTTTTTTTTAAACTTAAGTATTGCCCCTCACCACCAATATTAGAGATTGAATCAAGGGGCACTTTACCACTGAGCTACATCCCCAGCCCTTGTTGTATTTTGTTTTTGAGAAAGGATCTCAATGAACTTGTGGAGACTGACCTTAAACCTGTGATCCTCCTGCCTCAGCCTCCTGAGTTGCTGGAATTACAGATGTGTGCCAATACACCCAGCTCAGCAAGCAGATTCTAAAATTCATAGGAAAAGGACCCAAAACAGTTCTGAGAAAGAATGAATTGGGAGGTTCATACTATTGGGCTTTCAAGACCATGCATATATGGGCACATGATTTGTGGCACTTATCTGTGGAGATAAGATAGTTTAACTTTTTTCTGCAGTACTGGGGAGTGAACCTGGGGTGCTGTACCTCTGAGCTACATCCCTAGCCCTTTTTATTTTATTTTTACTTTTGAGAGAGGATCCTGCAAAGTATTGTCCTGGAATTTCTAATCCTCCTGCCTTAGTTTCCTGAGTAGCTGGGATTATGGGCAGGCTGCCTGGTGATAGTTAAATTTTTTTTTTCAAGTTTGTTTTGAAAGATCTTTTAAATGTCTGGATTAACAGGACAGTGGATTCTCATATCTGCTTCTACAGCAAAACTCTTGATATATTGCTGTTGAAGTGTATGAGGAAAATCCAACCTCATACCAACACATAATTAGAAAAGAGGGGAATATTTTAATAGGCTTTCAAAGAATTATGGATATTCTTCCTTGATGTTACAATGAATTTGACAAGCTAGCTTATTACATTTGTTACAAAGTGAAAACTGAATATATATTGATTTTTTTCAATCCAATTAGTCATTAAAGTACATTGACACACACACACACACACACACACCAGGAATTGAACTCAGGGGCACTCAACCACTGAGCTACATCCCCAGCCCTATTTTATATTTTATTTAGAGACAGGGTCTCACTGGGTTGCTTAGTGCCTCGCTTTTGCTGAGGCTGGCTTTGAACCTGATCCTCCGGTCTCAGCCTCCGGAGCATGCGCCTCCATAACCGTTTTATTTTGTATTTTGAATGGATATTTTAACCATGCACTACTGGTAACACGGTTACTTGTAAAATAACAAACATTGATTTACACATTCCATTAAAAATCCAAAAGTCACATTCGTTTTTTAAAAAAGCATTTTCAGTTGTAGATGGACACAATACCTTTATTTTATTTATTTTTATGTGGGGCTGAGGATTGAAACCAGTGCCTCACACGTTAGGCAAGCGCTCTACAGCCAAGCCACAACCCCAGCCCCAAAAGTCACGTTCTTAAATATCACCACCCACATCATTAGAAAAGACTTGGAGTATTGGGAACCTTGAGTTCATGGTGGCAGTGTTCCAAAATTCTAATTTCTACCTGAAAGTTCAAATGTTATAAATTTATCAAAATGCTTTCAGTCCCGTGTTTTCCCCAAAGTGCCATATTTACTTCATTTTAAAGAAAATAATTGTCAAATACCCAAGACTGTACATGCATAGTTCGTCAGAGTTCAACTTAAAATGGTCTAAGAAAGAAACAGCTAATTTTTCTTGTAACTCAAACAGCTGTGACTCATTAAATGCTCCAATTAAACGCAATTCTATTCCCTACTCTATTAACAGAGCTGGATCCAATTCTTAGTTGTGCCTCCCTGGACTTGGGTTTTGGGGATGTGTTCAGTGCTTGGAGACCGCAGTCCCCACATCGCTCCGGACTCATTGCTTATGTTTTAATTTTCTCAGAAAAGTCAAAACTGCAGATGCCGAGCTTCGACAGCGACTACCAGCCGGAGCCGCTGACGGTGGAGGTCCAGATCCAGCTGAATCAGTACCGCACCGCGGAGGAGGCGCTCCGCTTCTAGGCGCCCGAGTAAAGGCTGTTCTGCGCACTCGCGCCTCCGCTTCCGTCTCGCCGCGTGTCTGGGCCTCCGGGAGCGCCCCGGGCGGGAGGGCGGCCGCAGGGTGAGGGAGAGCGAGGCGGGGCTGGAGCCCCCGGGCTGCGGAGGCCACTTGGGCGGGCGCGCGGCGGCCCCGCCCCCGGAAGCCCCGCCTCCGCCCGCGGCCTCGCCGGCGGCCCGAGCCCCGCGAGCTCGGCTCCCTGAAGCGCTCCATTTTTTGGCTCCGCGGTGCGAGCTTCTCTCCTGTGCCCCGACCCGGAGTCACGCTTAGGTACGTCAG
The DNA here is from genome assembly GCF_047511675.1 of Marmota flaviventris. Taxonomy (NCBI): domain Eukaryota; kingdom Metazoa; phylum Chordata; class Mammalia; order Rodentia; family Sciuridae; genus Marmota; species Marmota flaviventris. Next base: position 136,557,682 of record NC_092498.1, on the reverse strand, counting down.
GGGGACAGGTCGTGCAGGGCCTGGGACGGCTGCCACTCTTGCGCGGGGAGGAGGCGTGGGCTGCCCGTGCCTCCGCGCCCGGCACTGCGCGGCTACCGGCGCCGACTCTGGCCACGCACTTCCCGGCTGGTGGGCGACCTCCGGCTGGCGTGGTGCGAGGCCCCAGGGCCGCTAGGCTCTCGCGCCTCTCAGGGCAGAATGGTGCCCGGGCCCACCTGGGCAACCTGCCCCGCCGCCGCGCGCTACCCGCCGTGCTCCGTCCGGGGAAGAGTGTGTACCCCTAGCGGTGCTGGTCCTTGCTCTGGCGAGGGCAGTCCTTTTCATTCACAGGAAACCCTTGTGTTGGAAGAAATGAACCTGACGTTGGCCCTTTCTCACCCGGTAGCGTGTTGTCAGTGAGGAACCCAGGCAGCTGTCACCCCAGGAACGCGCGCAGCCCCTCAGGACTCTGCATCCCTCTCGCGGGGTGTGAGCACCCTCTGAAGCCCACGCCGGGCTTTGGGGTCAGCAGAGCGATGGGGGAAGACGTCAGCTAGCAGGAGTTAAATTAGGATGCGCAGGTATGTGGGACCAAGGCAGGCCCCCTGGCGAGACCCTGGTTCAGGCCGTCGGCGGCGTTCGATCCGGTTTCTCCTGTGGGGAATTGCGTGCAGTTTGGACGGCGAAAGGCGGATTTACGCCAAGTTGGCGAGCCAGGGAGAGCTTTCTAAGATATCACGAACAGAACCAAAGCTCTGCGCCCTTTTCTGCTAGTGGAACCTCCCCGCGTCTGGGTTCCTTCCTCCCCTACAGCCGCAGATCCCGCATAACTGAGATCCAGGAGCTGCCACAATGCCACAGCCACACCTTGAACTCTAATTCATTCTCTAGAGGGTCTCCCTGTCTTATTACTTGGTTTTCTAATAGTCCATCAAAGCAGAATCAGCGACAGTGACCTTAAAACAATGAAAATTCTTTTGCTTCTCTGCCACAGCCTCCAGTGGTGCTCCTCAACCCTTCCCTGACCGCCTCGGGCTGCTGCTTTCACTTCACTTTGGCTTTGCTAGTTTTCCTCCTCCTCATTCATAGCAAATCACACTCCAGCGCACTTCCTCAACCCTGGCTACTTTAGCTCTACAAACAACTGTGGCCTCTGCCTGGAATGCACTTCCCCACATTTTTATGTGATCTGACCCCTTGCTTCAAAGGTCTTGCTTGAACATCCCCTTATCAAGTTCTTAGGTGAAGCAACCTTCCCCAAGCCACTTCATTAACTTCTTCTCAGTACATCTCTTGGTATGCATTTTGTGTTGTCTTGAATTAGCACTAGAAATGTTAGGGACAAGGATGATGTTAATACAGCTAGACATACTGAAGGAGAAAGATTGGGATGATGTGGCAATGAAGATGAAGGAAAGGGGACTGAGGGTGAAAGGGGAAAAGAGGCAGAGGCAAATGACAGGAGAAATTGAAATTTGGCTTTTCTCAACCTTCTCTTTGACAAACTTCACGACAGAACTCAAAACTCAGTAGTGGTAGGAAGGGGTAAGGTGGCAGGGTAGCCTTAGTGCATATTCCCTGATACAGGTTTTCTTCCTGTCATGCTGTGTGATTTTTGACTTAAACCTTATTTCAGCTCATTCCACCAAGAAATCCAGAACACTGAGAGAAGATAGGTGGGGAGTGTTCTCTTGCTACCCTGCTGCATAGCTTCCAGTCCCTAACCTCAGTACCTGGGGCTCTGTCATCAGAAACACCCAACATAGGGCCTGCCATTTAACTGGTGCAGTGGTTTGGAGAGCTCTGAATGTCATCTCTCATGCTTAGAATGAATTTGACGCAAAGCTAAACTAAGTTTGCCCCATTTCACTGAAACTTTGTCAGGTAGTTTCCTGGAAAGGCTGTGAATGTTTACGGTGTCAATATGAGTGCAAGTCATTTTGGGAAAACATTGACCCCAGAGCCCTCCCCTCAGCAGAAAGCAGGCCAAAGCAGGTGTACTTAGTTCATCCTTGGGGGTGGGAAGAAAATCAAAGAGCCAAAGGATATGTTGAGAATAAAAGGCAATCCTGAATGAAGGCCAGCAAAGACTAGCTGCAGGGTTGCAGGACTCTGCTCAGCTCTCAGGGTCAGGGGTAGAGCACAGGAATGGCTCAGGCACTCTCTTCCTGCAGGGCCCACCATGTTGCACAGGCTGGGCTGGCTGCTGTTCTACAGTCTCATGGTACTGCTGCTCAGCTGTCTGCTCTTTCTGAAGGAGGTCCCCCTGGCAGGGGACCTCAAGACCCACCAATCCTTCTGGGAACCCTCTGGGGCTCACCACAGCCAGTGCCTACCCAATCGCACAGTGGCTAACACTTCTCTATCCCTGCCTGGTCGTCACCGCCTCTTCTTGACTTATCGCCACTGCCGAAATTTCTCTATCCTGCTGGAGCCTTCAGGCTGTGCCAAGGACACCTTCCTGCTCTTGGCCATCAAATCTCAACCTGGTCACATGGAGCAACGTGCAGCTATCCGCAGCACTTGGGGCCGAGCAGGGAGCTGGGTTAGGGACAGGCAGCTGAAGCTGGTGTTCCTACTCGGAGTGGCAGGGCCCACACCCCCAGCTCAGCTGCTGGCCTATGAGAGTGGAGAGTTTGATGATATCCTACAGTGGGACTTTGTGGAGGATTTCTTCAACCTAACCCTTAAGGAGCTGCACTTACAGCGCTGGGTGGCAAGTGCTTGTCCTCATGCCCACTTCATGCTTAAGGGAGATGATGATGTCTTTGTCCATGTCCCCAATGTGCTAGAGTTCCTGGATGGCTGGGACCCAGCCCAGGACCTCCTGGTGGGAGATGTCATCCACCAGGCCCTGCCCAATAGGAACACCAGAGTCAAATACTTCATCCCACCCTCCATGTATAAGGCACACCACTACCCACCCTATGCTGGGGGTGGAGGCTATGTCATGTCCAGAGCCACAATAAGGCACCTCCAAGCAGCCATGGAGGGGACTGAGCTCTTTCCTATTGATGTCGTCTTTGTGGGCATGTGCCTGAAGAAGCTGGGGGTACACCCTACACACCATGCTGGCTTTAAAACATTTGGAATACAGCAACCTCTGGACCCTTGCCTATATAGAGGGCTCCTATTGGTACACCGCCTGAATCCTCTGGAAATGTGGACCATGTGGGCACTGGTGACAGACGAGGGGCTCAAGTGTGCAGCTACCCTCAAGCTTCAGCACTGAGGAGTGAGTGGAGCGACAGCCCTAGAGTTGACTCAGTTGATTCTCATGAAGACAAACTGAAAACCTCAAAAATGGATCCTTGAGGGTCTAAAAGAAATGCCGATTTCATTTTTGTAAACCATTCCTATCTTGTTAGCTCTCATTAAAAATGCTAAAATTGGGGCTGGGGATGTGACTCAAGTGGTAGCGCACTCGCCTGGCATGCGTGTGGTACGGGTTCGATCCTCAGCACCACATACAAACAAAGATGTTATGTCCACCGAAAACTAAAAAAAATAAATAAATAAAAATGCTAAAATTTGGGGCTGGGGCACCACATATAAACAAAGATCAACAATTAAAAATTTTTTTAAATTAAAAAAAAAATGCTAAAACTTGGTGTATCCAGCATTAGCTGGACGAGAGCCAAAACTTAGCAAACACTGCCAGAAATCCAAAGGGGATCCCTAGGGCCCTTTGGGGCTCTGCAATGGGCAATGAAGGAAGGTGACTGCATAGGGCCCCAGAAGACACACAAAAGTTAAGTGGAAAAAAATACATATATTCTCCTTTGGCTACAATAGAGAAACTCAAAGAAGGAAACACGAGAAGCATGTGTTAAGTCCTGTTGGGAGCACCAGGTGAACACTCTGCATTCATTCCCTTCACAGTTACACTCTTGGCTCCTTGGCCTTACCTGTACAAGGAGCTGGCGGTAAGGCCATATCAGAGAAGGCATTACATATGCTTAAAGAGAAATCTTAAAAACCTGACAGTCTCCCCTTCCCCACCAAACTCAAATTCCTATGGAGGGAATAAATACTAAATCATATTTGAAAATCTGAGTAAGCTTGAAACTGAGGTTAAACAGCTATTGAACTTAAGGAAGTGACTAAAAGACCCCTCTCTGGCCCTGGCCGGTGAAATGCTTTGGGTATAAGGTTAAAAATGAGAGAGCAGGTATGCTGAGGGGGGTGCAAGGTTAAACAGGGCACATACAGTGCCCATGGATTAACAACCAGGTCCAGTAAAAGCTGAGACCATAGGGGAAAGGGCCAGGCATTCAGAGCTCACAAAGGCTTCTGGCCTGATAGGCCAGGGTAGGGCCTGCCGCCTCTTCTCTGGGTAGAGAGAATTGTGCTGTGCTGGGTGGATGGCATCTACCTCTGCTTTCCCCACTGAGTGGGTAGAAAGGGCAGCCAGCTTGGGCCCTCAATCTTCACGCAGGTAGGCCTCCTGTTCCTGGTCGGCCCTCTCGTCCCTTCCCTCTTGTGATTTCTGGTGTAGCTCCTGTGTTTGCGCTTCAGCCAGCTTGGTTTCTGCTTTCTGGGAGAGCTGGCGCACCTCCTGCACCTGCGATTTCACCAGCTGAATGTGGTTTCTGGCAGTTATAGAGGCCTGATCTGCTCCTGCCAAAAGATGGGACAACTGCCTGAGCAGGGTAGAAGGCACACATGGACACAAGGAAAGCCTGGGGCCCTGAGGCTGTCATGTGAGTCCCTCTTGGGGTCATGTTCCCTAACTGGTCTAGCTACAAGGGTGGTCATTTGTCCTAATATGCAAATAAAATGTTGGTTATTTTGGAAATGGGGAAAATTTCTCAAAGCTAAATAATGGTCATCAATTACATCATCTAATCTAAATCTCTAATCTTACAGCTAAGATGAAAAATCAACTGGTACTTCCCTTATCAGAAACAAAACAAAAAAACCCTTCAACCTACCAGATTGGTATGCAGCTTCTGCTGCCATCTCTGAAAGACCAACTGCAGTCATCCAGGTGGTTTCAAGCTTCAAGTATTCTTGTTGTTTTGAAGTCATCTGTAAAGTTAGCAAAAAGCTTTAGGCAATACAAAGAGTTAAATGGATTTATTCAAACTAGCAGATTTAGAATGAATAGTTTATTAGACACTTTAATCCAAAAATTTGGACATCACAATGAGGTAGGAACACTAATACAGAAGTGCTTGACAATCTTTTGCTTACCTCAACTCTGGCTCCTATAATCACCTGCCATACTTCATCTTCCTCCTGTGAATTCATTTTCCCAAGTAAACTTGTATATTGTCGGTACAGAGAAATTAAGGTATAAACAGCCTACAAATACAGAATGAATAAATCTGTGTAAAATAAGTGAGGCACATTAGAAGGATTAGTGATATTTATACCTCAAAGAGGTGAAGTCCCATTTTAACAAACTGGCTCTCCAGTCCTTGTGCCTCACTGAAATTACACTACTCTTAAGAAATAAAGGCATCATTCCAGAACAGTTACATCTTTACCTAAAACATGTTTTTTTTTTTTTTAAAAATGTGCTAGCAATTCAGATGCAAAGTAGAGGAAAAATCAAAAGGTTGAGGGGAAAAAAGTACTTACAAAATAAACGTGTAAATAAGGCATTTACAAAAAAAAAATGTTTTTTTTTTTTTTTTTTTTTGAGAGCAGGTCCATGTTATTCATTATTCAGCCTGGCCTCCAATTCCTGGGGTCTACCCTCCTGCCTCAGTCCCTTGAGTAGTCGGGGACTTGGCTGCTTTTAAATACCCATATATGCTTTTCTTTTAGCTCTAATCACTGGTTTTAAAATAATCCTCACAGGGTAACCTCTGATGGTAGACTTTGGGCCCTTTTATCCCTTTTTGAACCAGATTATCTTGGAGTGTGTTTTATATATAGAGCTACTATATATATAATTCCGCCCCCCCACCCCCGGGGGAAAAAAAAGGAGGGAAATTCTACAAAAAGCATAAAAAAAAATTTAATGAAGACTCAAGCAGCTTTTTTTTTTTTTTTTTTTTTTGGTAAAAGCTAGACAGTAAATATTTTAGGCTTCAACAGAGGACTAAAACTACTCAAGGACAATGCATAAATAAATGAGCTGGGCTAAGTTCTGATAAAATAAACATCCCACCAGATTAGGTTGTGAGCCATAATTTGCAAACAACTGGTTGAGAATATCAAAGACTTAGCAAGAGACCTACCTTAGTATATTCAGTGATTGCTTCAATCAATGCATATGTGGTTTGAGAGAGAAAGGTGGAGGTGCTATCTGTTACCAAAGACACAGCCCTCCTCATTAATGCTTCATTACTAAGAGAATGAGGCTCTGATTTCTGAAAGACACAAACATTATCATTTGACTTCCAACCTATATAAAATAAAGCTCATGCTGAGAACTTCATCAAGGACAGCCAAGAAAGAAAAATTCTCATGGTTGCTTATACACTGCAACTGTGCTATACTTATTTGGGCTAATTTTTATTTTAGGCTTTATGATGACTATTTTAGGCAATACAGAGAAAAAAAAAGAGTGTGCCTTCTATTTTTCCCCCCATTTTCCATTCCAGAGAGCAAAGTACTTTGTGTGTGTGTGTGTGTGTGTGTGTGTCTGAGAGAGACAGAGAAGGGGGGGAGTATCTAACCCAGGGGTACTCTACCACTAAGCAACATCTCCAACCCATTTTTCATTTTTTTTACTTTGAGACAGGGTCTCGCTAAATTGCTGACGATGTTTTCAAACTTGAGATCCTCCTGCCTCAGCCTCCTGAGCCACTGGAATTACAGGCATGTGCCATCACGTGCAGCTGCAGCCCAAGAAATAATTTTTGATACATGAACAAATGAACAAACATTCTTATAGATAAAATAAGAATTTTATCTACATCTTTCAATCAAGTAATTACCATGTACATGTATTGAGAAGCTACAAAGGGAAGAATGACATATTGGCTCACAAGAAGCCAATTTCTTTTTAAAAAAATTTTTTTTGTAGTTGTAGATAGAATGCCTTTATTTTATTTGTTTATTTTTACATGTGCTAAGGATTGAATCCAGTGCCTCATACATGCTAGGAAAGTGCTCTGCCACTGAGCCCCAACTCCAAGAAGCTAATTTTGACATAATATACCGATTAACTTAAGCCTACAGAATATGCTGGGTTTTTTTCTTTTTTTTTTTTTGGTACTGGGGATTAAACCTCGGGGTGCTTTATCACTGAGCGACATCCTCAACCCTTTTTATTTTTTTAAATTTTCTTTTAGTTGTGGACAAAATACTTTTGTTTTATTTATTTATATGTAGTGCTGAGGATTGAACTCAGTGCTTCACATGTGCTAGGCAAGTGCTCTACCACTGAGCTATAACCCCAGTCCTTTTTATTTTGAGACAAGGTCATCATCTTTTTTTTTTTTAAAGAGAGAGTTAGAGAGAATTTTTTAATATTTATTTTCTAGTTTTCGGCAGACACAACATCTTTGTTTGTATGTGGTGCTGAGGATCGAACCCGGGCCGCACGCATGCCAGGCGAGCGTGCTACCGCTTGAGCCACATCCCCAGCCCGAGACAAGGTCTTGATAAGTTGTTTAGGGCCTCGTTAAATTTCCTAGGCTGGCCTTAAACTTGGGATCCTCTGGAATCACTGGTATTATAGACATGTGCCACTGCACACAGCCACAGTGTGCTAATTTTACAATGTGTTTTTGCTTGTTCCTCACAACACTGCAGGTATGACTTCTTTTTTAAAAATGATTAAATGGAAGCTCACAGAACTTACGTAACATTTTCAAAGTCACACATGTAGCCCTCAATCCCTTTCCCTTATGGTCTGCAGACAAAGTAGAATGTCATGGAGACATCATCAGATATCAAAATATACATGTTAAGTGGCCAGAAAGAGGGATGGTTTTGGGCCAGAAACGAGGACAGGTTTTATAGACAGGACTTGATATTGCAGACAGCTAGGATTAGAATGGTCAAGCATCATAGGAAGAAAAAATGAGGAAAAAAAATACATTTGTTACACATGGAAGGGATTGTCCAGTATCTAGTACTGGTTGGCATAAAAGAGACTGGTCCCTGGGCATAAAAGAGACTGGTCCCTGCGCAGTGGTGTATGCCTGAAATCCCAGTAGCTCAGGAGGCTGAGGCAGGAGGAGCAACAGTTCAAAGCCAGTCTCAGCAACTTAAGGAGGCCCTAAGAAACTCAATAAAATATAAAAAAGGGAGAGGGGATGTGCCTCAGTGGCCAAGTGCCCAGAGTTCAATCCTCCATACCAAAAAGAAAAAGACTAGCTAGGCCACTGGAGTACAGAATGAGTTATTGAACTTGGGGCCTCACATCTGGGTGAGCACTTTATCACTATAAGTTATATCCTCAGTCCTAATTTTATTTTTAGTTGTCAACGGACCTTTGTTTTATTTAGTTATATGTGGTGCTAAAGATGGAACCCAGTGCCTCACACATGCTAGGCAAGTGCTCCTCCACTGAGCTACAATCCCAGCCCCAAGGTGCCACTTTCATATCAACTGCCTATTTGACAGTTCTACCTAAATTTCTACTGAACGTCTCAGACTGGGATTTCTAAAACAGAACTCTTGTTCTCTTCCACATCCTTCCTCTTTATCTAGTACATGGTAACTCTATTCTTTCAGATGCTTAGGCATTTTCAAAATCTTAGCCAGGTGTGGTGGTACATGCCTCAAATCTCAGTGATTTAGGAGGCTGAAGCAAGAGGATCAAAAGTTCAAGGTCAACTGCTACAATTTAGAGAGACTCAGTCTCAAAAAAAAAAAATAAATAAAAAGGGCTGAGGATGTAGCTCAGGGTTTTTAAAGTGCTCCTGTGTTCAGTCCCCAATACTGCAAAATAAAAAATAAAAATACCCTGTGGCTTTTTCAGAAATAAAATTCAAAGCTTTACAATAGTCCACAAAGTATAAAGCATACGATATGATCCAAACTTAATCCTGTGACCTTACCTATTAACTCACGTCCTCATTCTATTCTAGATGACATTAGCATCTTTACTGTTCCTCAAAAATACCAGCATAAGCCCGGTGCAGTGGCCTACACCTGTAATCCCAGCGGCTTGGGAGGCTGAGACAGGAGGATCTTGAGTTCAAAGCCAGCCGCAGCAAAAGTGAGGCACTAAGCAACTCAGTGAGACCCTGTCTATAAATAAAATACAAAATAGGGCTGGGGATGTGGCTTAGTGGTGCCCTTGAGTTCAATCCCTGGTACCAAAACAAAAACAAAACAAACACCCAGTATATTACTACTTCTAGCCCCCTCCCCCTCCACTTTGGTATATTGGGAATTGAACCCTGAAGTGCTCTACCTCCAAGTTACAACGCCAGACCTTTTAGTTTTATTTTGAGACAGGGTCTTCCTAAGTTGTTGTGGCTGGCCTCAAAAACTTGCAACATTCCCACCTTTGTCTCCAGAGTAGTTAGGATTATACTTTTAGGTCTTTGCACCTAACAATTCCTTCTGCCTGGCAGTCTCTTCCCTCCACTGGATAGTATAATATTTCTAATCATAATTCAGATTTCTAATATTTAAATTTTACCTTATCAGAGTAGCTTTTCTTGACCCATTTGTAAATAATAATAAACAATTCCCTCCTAGTATACTCCCCATTTACTATTTGTTTTCTTCAGAGTGCTTATCACCAGCATACATTTTATATTTCTTTTCTTCTATCTTCCCAGAATGTAAATTTTATGACAACAGGAATTTCAAGGTTTGTTTTTGCTCACTTTTAGATTCCCAGTATATGACATACAAAAGTTTTTCATTAAATTTTTGCTGAATTATTATTTTGTTGACATGATATTCTTTTATTTCACTCTACTCATATGCAACTTGAGGTACTGTTCCTATAAAATGAGACAATAAAAAAATGGTAACATAAATGTACCTGCTCAACTCGGAAAAGAAAATGCTGGCACAATAAACAGCATCATGTGGGGGACTGGGAAGACTGGTTGTAACTACAGCAGTTTGTATGATGTTCACTTGAGACTTCAAAGGGATACCGCTAAGAAACAGTCACATAATAGTACTTCACCTGAGCAATAGGAACTGCACACAAGGTTACACCAAATGCAGCCGCCACCGTTTTGTGCCATGGTCTTATTAATAAGCGTTTCCTAGAATTAACCACAACAGGAACACACTGTCGGTACCTAGAAATAGAAGCCAAACTTTTAAAGTGCGACCATCAATCTGTAAAAAGCCTCTATGACTTATTTGTAAGGGTTGGAAACGCAAACCAGGCCAAGCAGGACGCGAAAGTAGCCTAAAAGTGACACTAAGTGTGTCAGAACAGTGGGAGGCTTGGGGCCTGGAAAGCCCCTGCCTTGGGCCAAGGGTCGGGAGCTTTCCATCAGGTGTGGAAGTCTGAAATGTAGCTTCAAGGCTGCTACAAACTTGATGCCAAATTAAACTCCTGCAAGCAGGATTTAGCTTTGCCCAAGAGCTCCGGCTAGAATCGCCTGGACAAACTGGCGAGACCTTGTCGCAAAACAGAAAATAACAAGGACTGTGGCTGAGCGGGACAGCCCCTGGTTTGGTCCCCAGTACGCAAAAGCAAAGCCCGGAGCGGACAGGTCGGGAGGGCAACGCCGACTTTGAGACGTCGTCTCCTGGCGCGCGCCCGCCGCGGAGACGACGTCCTCCACTTTTCTCTCTCTCCCTCCCCAGTCCCTCTCTCAACCCCCTCGGGACGCCGTCCGACTGATGGAACATCAGCCCGGGCTGGGGGAACTCGCTCTCGGGAGCCGGAGTAATGGAAAAGGGGAAGGCGAAGCTGGACCCAGGCGCGACCGAAGACGGAGGCGGAGCCCGAGTCCTACTGGGCTTCAAAGGGGGGCGGGACGCCGCGTCCAAAGGAAGAGCGCGCACCAAGGTCGGCGCTTCCGACCCGGCACAGTGCTCTCTGCGTTGCCTATCCTCCTCCATTTCTGCCCCAGTCCACGACCGCAGCCATACCTGAAGAAGGAGACTACGCTTCTGGAGAGCCAACTCCTTACAGCCGCCATCCCGCGGCGGGCGGACGCCGGACGCACACGCCGGAAGTGACGCAGCATCGCGAGCGGCGGGCGGGGCACCGCCTCCTTCACCTGAGAGGACCTGGCCCCCATGGCCACGCCCTCACCCGAGGAAGCAGTTAGGATTGGACAGATGGGGAGCGAGGGGGCGGGGCCCGGGGCAACAGCTGTAACGGCCGCGCCGGGCTCGCAACCGTTGTAGATTCCGCGCGGGGCGGGGAACGCCTTGGGCCAGAAGGCGCTGAGCTGAGTCGCGCGTGATGACACGAGCGATGGGTCGGGGTTTGGGTTGAGGCCGCCCCTCGAGGGGCAACCTGGGCGCGCGCGTCAGGCGCAGAGCTCTTTGGCTAGCCGGTCCGGCTGGGCTCAGCCGTCCGCCGAGGGGGGCGGAGCAGCGCCGGGTTCGTGCCCGGTGGGGGCGGGGCGCCGGCGCTGTCACTTCAGCACCAGGAAGTAGGTGGTCCAACCGGCCAGCAGCAGCGCCCCGATGAGTACCGTGTAGCTGAGGAGAACGAAGGCGAGCAGCTCCCGCAGCACCTGCAGCACGTGGATGGTGGACGACGCCGGCATTGCCCTGCGGGAGCCGTGGAAAGACCCTGAGCTCGCAGAGGACAGCTCCCGAGCCAGCCCCGTCCTGGGCAGGGGTTGTGGCGGAAAACAGGTCCTGGCCCTCAAACTGAGACCCCAACAGTGCCAATTCTTCCAAAACACCCTCCGCTTTGCATTTGCAGTGGAGAGCTGCTTCTAAAGCAAAAATCGCTCTCATTCTTCCGCTCAGATCTGGGCTCCGAGGAGGCAAAAGCCTGGTCCTTTCCAGCCCCAGCCCTCTCCTACTCCTTAATTTTTAATGCCGCGGGTGCCACTAATGGGCTTGTGGAGTAAAGCTTGCTTTTCCCATCACTCAAGCTCAGCCCTGGGAAGGAAGGGAAGGCACAGGCCTTCACTGTAGCCCCTCTGCCATTTCCCTGGCCCCAAGGCTTCTCAATAGCAGACTTTGAGGATTTTTGCTTTGTAAAGTCCAGCATGCTTGTCTTCTGGCCAGCCAGGATTGCTGGGGTGCCAAACTGATTGCTGGAGCATCAGTTTGACTGGGCTTGTCTCCCTTCCACCGTGTCTTGTGCATCTGTCCCAGCCCTCCTAACTTCACCTCAGACAGAATCCAGTGGTAAGAATCAAAGCAGCTTTTTACCTTCTTTGCTGCCTGCCCAGCAGCTCCCCTCAGTGCCAGCCATTAGCTTCCCTCTTTCCCTATTTCACTCACTTGGCAAAGTTTCCACGACTCTTCCACTGTCGCAGCTTGTGGCTCCTCTCTGTTCTGGTGCTAAAGGTTGGCTTCTGCACACTCCAGCGATCTGAGCAGAGCTGTGAGGTCTTCAGGCAGCAACCGCTCTCAACAACTAGGTGTGGTCTAGCGACCAATTACAACCTCGGTGTGGTCCCTGAGCTCTCAGGAAACTGCGCAGGCAATCCCCAGGCCAGGCGGGGCACTGGCAACTCTGTCTGCCCTCTCCTGTATCACCTCCATGGCCCACAGGGCTCCGCAGGAGTTTGCAAAATTCCTGGCTCAAATGGGCTCAATAAGCAATACACTAGGGGGTATTTCAAGCCTCTTCTTGTCTTGCTAGTCTAAACACTTTAGGTGGACTATGGTGCCAATAGTTCTAATAAACAAGTCCCATCTACTCAATCTGGAAAGCCATTGCCTTAAAATACGGGAGAGCATGCGGTGCGTGTGAAAACCAAGCTTAGATGACCAAGGGCTCCAGAGTACTAGATTCTAATTTACGAAGAGTTTAGCAGTTTACAGACTCCTTACACAGGCATCTTCCCAGGCATCTGTTTCCAATGTCAAGCCTCCAAATGTGAGGCTAAAGGAGCCAGGTGGGAAAGCAAAGAGCATTTTCCCAGAGGTAACAAGGAAAAGTATAAACTTTATGCTGCTTCTGATTATTTTGCTTATACTAGATTTTAGTTAAAGACTTTTTTGACCTTTGAAAAAGCAGGTACTGTGGATATCAACCATTTTATAAACATCATCATTCAGGAGCAAATGGTTCCTTAATTTAATCAGGATCTCTTATTATCAAATCATTGCCTTGGCCACAGCCTAACTAAAAACAGGAGCAGAACATTATCAAGCTGCTCAGGAAGTAGTAATTGCTCCCCTAGAGAATTGGTCATCTGAAGGGCTTCAATGTCTTACCTTGTCAGAGGAAAGAAAGGATGGCTGAGATTTATAACCTTGCCCCATAACAAATAAGATAAAAAAAGTCGGGCTGTTCAAAGTAGGACCTATTCTGTGCGCTTTTAAGCTCTTATATCCTTCAAATGGCTATGTCAAGACAGTTACATGATCTAAACTTTGCAGCTTCTACTCACCCCCCAATTTGGGGATTTATTTAATTTTTTAAAAAGAGAGAGAGAGAGAGAATTTTAATATTTATTTTTTAGTTTTTCGGCGGACACAACATCTTTTTTTTTTTTTTTTTTAATGTGATGCTGAGGATCGAACCAGGGCCGCAAAAGGCGAGCGTGCTACCGCTTGAGCCACATCCCCAGCCCCCAATTCGGGGTATTTACAGAAGTGGAGTAATTGAAGCTAAGAATGGCCACATGACATGAAAGCCTCATGAATTTGTTTAGAAGTTAGAATCTGAGAACTTTTATATCATTGCCCTTTCCTTCAATTTTCTGACAAAAAAGCATTCTCTATTTTCATAGTATGTGATTAAACCATAAGATTGCTGGGTTAGGCGTGGGGATATAGCTCAGTTGGTAGAGTGCTTGCCTCTTATGTGCAAGGCCAGCACCACATATGCACACACACAGGGAAAAAAACAAAACAAAACAAAAGCCCTGCTGGGTTTGGTGGTGTACGCTTAAAATCCCAGCCACTTGGGAGGCTGAGGCAGTAGGATCTCAAATTTGAGACCAGTCTTGGCAACTTAGCAAAACCCTATCTCAAAAGTAAAAAATCAAAAAGGGCTGGGTGTGTAACTTAGTGCTAGAGCATCCCTGGGTTCAATCCCCGCTAGTGCAAAACAAAACACAGGACTGAATACATCAGATACTATCTAGAGTACAGTTCATCATCTACAGATGGTCTGTGAGGCCTGCTTTCCTGTGCCTTGCTATCTTTATCACAGCCTCTCTTCCTGCCTACTTTAGTCACCTAGTATTTTAGTATTTTCTAAAAAAGTATTTTTGCTTGAATTCAGCTGATGAATACAAACACTTCTGTGCTTCTGTTGAGTGACAGGCCTTTTTTTTTGGTGCTGGGGCTTGAACCCAGGGCCTTTTGCATGCTAACACACACTCTACCAATGAGCTTCACTCATCCCCAATCCTTGAATGTCTGTTTTTTAATCTTTCCTTTCTTAACTGTTACACTCTTACTCCACAATTAAATCAGTTAAAATACTTATTTCCCTGTTGGATGAAATTCGCAACTGTATAAGACACAAAACAGTAAGCCCAATTAGTCTTTAACATACAATTGAGAATAAGACATAAACCAGCTTGAAAATTCATTTCCAGTGGGAGTAGAATGGAACAAAACTCAACAGACCTTTTCAATTCTCTCCAAGAATGAAAATTACATGTTTTTTGGGTTTTTTTTTTGGTTTGGTTTGGTGGTTCTGGGGATTGAACCTAGAGCCTTGAGCATGGTAGGCAAGTGCTCTACCAACTGAGCTACACTCTCAGCCCCGACATGTCCAGTTTTTAATCTTTCCTCTCTTAACCATTACTCTTTTGCTCCACAGTTAAAATACTTATTTCTCTGTTGGGTAAAATTCACAATTGTATAAGAATTATATGTAATTATACGTAATTATCTACGTAAGCCAGATGTGGTGGCCTATGCCTATAATCCTAGCAGCTTGGAAGGTGAAAGCCGGAAGATGCCATATTCAGGGCAACTTATAAGACCCTGTCTCAATATAAAAAATAAAAAGGGCTGAGGATGTAACTCAGTGGTAAAGTCCAGTGCCCCTGTACTCAATCCTCAGTACCAAAAACAAAACAAAAACAAAAAACCCCCACAAAAAGTGGTTATCCATGTAGACCTCTTTATTAAAGGGACACTGTCTACCCAATAGACAAAAATCCAGACCCAATGTAAATAATCTGCCTCTCTGAGAATAAATGTGCCATTCACATATCCTTTCTCAATTTCAAGTATTAAATAAATGTCCACAAACACATATAATATGTAATTATCCACCACTTTTTCTTTGCATACAAATGAAGTAACTGATGTCTCATCAATGTTGAATGCATTTTTAGACGCTGACCTAGCTATGCTCTGAGTAAGCAAATGCAGAGTCACAAGTGAATGCAGACACATGAGATTACAACTGAGTGTCTGTTCATAGAACAGAACCCCCAGCCAAGGAGACTTGACCAGACCTGAATTGAATCCCATGAACCAAAACCACGGAGGGACAAGATAGATTTCATTCTCTAAAGGAGCTGAGGCTGAGACAACTGTTAGGGCTCCAAAGTATAAACTAATCTCCCTGGAATAACAAGGATTTGAAAAAGGATTTTCTAAAACAAGAATGGTTTTCCATTTCCAAATAATGAACGTCAAGGCCAGATTAATTCCATGAGAAATCTTTTAAACATCACCTCTGCCACCCTTCATTATTTTACTAATTTTTTTTAAATACAGATTTTCTTTTACGCGTAACATGCACCATACTCATCAGAATCCTACTACTGAAAAAGGTAAGGGAAAAACCTATGTGATTAATAGTTAATGATAGAAACCACACCAGGGATGGAATCTGGCAAAGCTCCCCAGGTTGGTTTTCTCCTGGTTGACCAAGTAATTTTGCTGGAAACTTGGGCAATGGCAGAAAAGCTACCAACTTGGTCCCTTGCATGGTACCCTTAACTCCCCCAGATGCTGGGATGAGCAGAGGAGAGGCAGGGATCACATATGAACTTCGAACTTCTCCACTCACATCCCTACTGTCCAGCACAGCTAACAGTCCTCAGTAGGAATAGTGGCAGCTGAGGTCACCAGATCTCATCAATGAAATCAACCAGGGGCAGCTGAGGTCACCAGATCAAGGACTGCAACCAAACTGAATATTTTCAAGCAAAATGGATGAAAGTGGCCACTGGGAGCTACAGAAGTGCACAGAGTAGTTGGTAACAGGGGTGGAGTTTCAGTATGCTGATGAAGCAAGAGTCACCACTGCTCACGGTGGGACCAACTAGATGTTGGGCCCATGTGGACAGGGAAGAAAACCTAAACCTCAACAGAGGCATCTGTCCTGGAGTGGTTAAATTCTCTGGAAACTGTTCCCCAATTATTATATTCTTCAGTGTAGAAATAGAAAGCCCTTGATAAGTATGGAACCTACACAGATGTAGCTGATCAGAGAAAATATAAATTTTGTGTTTTGGGGCAAGAAGCTCCCTAAAATCTCTTGATGTTTAAGAAGGAAACAAAACTTGCCTTAGGAATAAGATAGAAATTGAAAACACAATTATAATGTGCCATTCCTCTACAGGAAAAATAAATCACTAAGGACAACATTAAGCTCTAGCCCTCAACACATGACCACTATCATAGGCCTGATGCATTTCCTAAAAATATAAAACTGTAGACTAGAAGTTGGACTTCCCCTTCTATTTTCATTTTTACCTCCACAGTGTCTGTGTTCTTATTTTAAGAGCTGTCCCCATTTGTATAGCTATATGGATTATCCAGTCCCACCATCTTTACTGCATTTCCAGAGTCCTATAATGAAGATCCTGAACTTAGAAAATTCAAAACCAAAGTCTCTTTTACCCAGGTTAATTTTCTTCTTCTTTCTTCAAGAAATTATGAACACAGAGGAGCAGAAAGGAGAAAAGGAACAGAAAATAGTATAAGAAGCAAAACACAAAGTAACTTCTGTATTCCTGTTTCTTCTGTGGGTTCACTTCCTTTCAGCAACTTGTTCAAAAGGCAGCTTATTCTGTAGTGCACTTGTGAAGTCTCCTTTGAACACCCTAGAAAGGTTTCTCCATTAGAGCCTCTATCCAGCTAGTTCCATTCATTAGTTTAGTGGTGGCAATTACATACTCTGTACCTCCATCTTCCAACTGGGAGAGAAACCTTAGGGCAGCAATTTCAGCAAAGGTTACACCCCCGAGGAAAAATATTAGAGTAACTCGGTTTTCTCCTGGTTGACCTAAAATGTAAACATTTCAGAATTCAGAAGTAATTATTATTGGTGCCTTTCTTCCTGCCTCTTAATAGATTTTTCAAAACTCATAAGAATAAAAAAGTCAAATATGTCTTAGTACAGACAGCTCATTTGAAACCAGGAACACTTGATTTTAATCTTAATGCTTTTTCAAACTCCTGAGAGCCTCACTGCGGAGACTGAGAGTTGTTCCTCCCAAGAGAATAACATGGCTCAACTAACAATATACATTAGCAAGTAACAGAAGAGGTACACTTGACTCTGATACCTAAGTACTTTACAAATGTCTTTTACAAAGCAGCTGCACAATACATGAAAACCACACTAATGGCACATAATTATCTGTAGACACTGGACTGAGACTTACGTTTTTTTTGAAGCCCTGTGGGCAGTGGCTGCCGTTCTTCAAAGTGGGGGCCTGGGAGGATGCGAAGAACCTCCTCGATACTCCGCCAGCCAGGCCTGGAAAGCAGCTGAGCCAGTCGCACACTGAGGGGGGCATAACCACTGTACACATAGGATATGTCTGTAGGATTCTGTCAAATAAATAAATAACACCTGGAGATAGAGATTCAGAGCCACCTGTACCTTTAGAGGAGCCCCAAATTACCTGATTTGAAAGCAGAAACACAACTCTCTCACCCATGCCCTGCTCCAATCCACCCCAAATGGACTTTAGTTTCGCCAGCTAGGACTTCATTTTGACTCAAATCTTGAAAATTCACTCAAAGAAACTCTGGGTATTGAAGATGAATAAGTATCATTTGATTTGCCAAAAAATTTCTTAGATGGTACCATGACACTTTAGCTGAATAATAATGCCTACAAACCTTTGAACCTAGCAATTATATTTTTAGGCATTTATCCTACAGAGGTGCTTTTAGACCATTAGAGATAAACCAAAGAAAAAAACATATTGATTGTAACACAGTAATTGCAAAAGGCTACAAACTGCCAAAATTTCTATCTTAGGAATCTGTTAAATCACAAAATAAGGAATATCCTTAAAACCACCCTGTGGGGACTAGGGATGTAGCTCAGTGGTAGAGTGTATTCTCAGCAATGTGCAAAGCTCTGGGTTCAATTCCCAGTACCAAACAACAAATCAAAAGCCCACTAAGTAGCAATTAAACAGAATGACTGGTGTGATTCTGTCTGCACATCTGTTCTCTGAGGAAACAGTCATATATTTTCCATTCTTCTCTCCCACCTAAATGCATGCATGGAAGATTCAATGGACACGAACATGAGCCCCTTGAGGACCCAGAACTATCTTTTCAGCTAAAGGCTGACAAAGATTATCACATTAAGGTGGATACTGATGAAAATGAGCAGTTTCTCTTGGGGGCTTTGATATTACACCACCTGTGGACTTAAATTGGAAGTGTGGTTTGGGTCCTGTGCATATTAGGGGACAGCACTTCCTAGTTCTGTAGAAGATATTAATGCAAAAATGCAAGCAAATATAGAAAAAGGTGGTTCTCTTCCCAAAGTGGAGAAGCCAAGTTCATCAATTACGTGAAGAATTGCTTCCAGATGATGGACTGATCAGGACGCTATTTAAGATCTCTGGCAGTAGAGGAATTTTCTTTAAGAAAATAGTTTGTTAAAATTTTCCATCTTATTTCATTTCTGCAACAGTTGATATCTGGCTGTCCTTTTATAATGCAAAGTGAGAACTTTCCCTACTGTTTGATAAATGTTATCCAGGTTCCACTGCCAAGAATGTGTTGTTCAAAATGCCTGTTTGGTTTTTTAAGATGGAACTCCACCCTCTGTTTGGTTTTTAACTAACTATATATGGAATGTTATGATAGGACATAGTAGTAGTTGTGTTCAGACATGGAAATAGTTGTGAAACAAAAATATAGACATGTGAAATAAACTCAGTATTTTATTTTTTAATATTTTTTTTAGTTGTAGATGGACATAATATCTTTATTTATTTATTTATGTAGTGCTGAGGATTGAACCCAGTGCCTTGCACATACTATGCAAGTGCTCTACCACCGAGCCACAACCCCAGCCCCTAAACTTAGTATTTTGATAAAGTAAAAATAAAAAAGAATGAGAAAGAGCAGGAAGGATCACCGAAGCATCTTCAATATCTCTAGTTAAGTGATAGGTGGGTTTGGAGGGAGGAAGATAAGAATGGTAAGGAGAGCTGAACTAATAGATTATGCACATGATGCAACACAAAAATTAAGGGTATCTATTTTCCCACTGGGGAAAAAATAACCCAATTTTGCTATTGATGGAGAAGACTAGTTATAAGCATTTCTTAACAAAGGCAGTCCAAAAAAGTCCCCCAGAAACAAACAAAAGCCTAGAAAACAAAAACCAACCAACCAAATAAAAAAGACAATAAGAAAAAAAATTTAGAACTATTACAAAATACAACAAATGGAAGCCAGGCATGGTAGCACATGCCTGCAATCCCAGCTACTTGGGAGGCTGAGGCAGGAGGATCACTAATTCAAGGCCAGCCTTGGCAACTTAGCAAGACCCTGTCTCAAAATAAAAAATAAAAAGGACTGGGGATACAGTTCAGTGGTAGAGCATCCCTGGGTTCAATCACTAGTACAAAAAAAATAATAATAATAAAAATAAAGCTAACAAATGTAAAGCAAAGTATACATGGGCTGGGGATGTAGCCCAGTTGGTAGAGTGCTTGCCTTGCATGCACAAGGCCCTGGGTTCGATCCCCAGTGCGCTCATGTGTGTGCGCACACACACACATACACTACACAAATGTATATGCTACTTCGGAGCATAAAAACGTTTGTATGTGCATAGAATCTTTCTAGAAGAGTAGATTACAACTGGTTCCAGTGGTTTTACTCTGCAGGAACTGGGTAAGCTGTGGAACTGACTGATTCTTGCTGGTCATTTCCCATCAGCACCTCCTGAGGTTCCCCAACCTTCTCCACAGAGCTCTGTGCCCTGGAGATGGCCTGGAGGTGCTATGTCAACACTCTCCCACACCCTGTTTGTGTTTGCACAATTGCATGGGGAGGGGTGGTGGAGGGCAGCTGGAGAGTGGGCAGCAGCATGAGGTCAAGGCTTGTACCTCCCTGCCTTCTATCTGTGACACTTCTGGGGGCTGGATGTATGTCTCTACAGTTTTCATCAAGCTTTCTAGAATAACTTCTCTGCCCTTCAGGCCTCAGTTGGTGAGGACTCACCACTGCACTGCCTACTAGTCTCTACTGGTTCACATCTTTATTTTTTTTAGGTACCAGGGATTGAACCATTGAGCCACATCTCTAGTCCTTTTTATTTTTCGAGACAGGGTCTTGCTAAGTTGCTTAGGGCCTCACTAAGTTGAAGCTGGCTTTGAACTTGTGATCCTCCTGACTCAGCCTCCTGAGCCTCTGGGATTATAGGTGTGTGCCACTGTGCCTGGTGCCCACATCTTTATTAATCCTCAGGCTCTCCAGTTTGATAGCATTATGTTTCCTCCTGAGATTCTGATGGACACAACACACAAATGCATTACTTTTTCAAAAAATATTAGATGTGCAGATTAAGTAGCATATGTTGTCACAATAAACTATGAAACCAGTAACTGACTGCAGTTAAAGTGGAGGAGTGCATCTTACTTGTTCGTTAACATCATCCATCCAGAGGCGTAATGTTTTCCGAATTGTTGGGTAGTTGTTTCTGCCCCCTGTCTGTGGCTTTAGCAGGCCGGCCTTCTCTAGGTTGTACAAGGTCAGTATGTGCTCATAGCCATAGGTCTGCAAGAGAAATAATGTGGCCTTGATGTCAGATCAGGAAAAGGGCTTCTTCAATTTTCAAAACAGAGCACTTTGAACAAATCGATTTGATCTGTACTTCAGACAAAATAACAAGGTCCAGCAATAACTCCTGATGAGCACAGGGGACAGGGCATGCTTGTCCATTAATATTAAGGCAGTTCATTGTTTCATAGTAGAATTTAAATATATTTTTTAAAAATTATATATATATATATATATATATTTTAGTTGTAGGTGGACACATACCTTTATTTTTTATTTATGTTTTTGTGGTGCTGAGGATGGAACCCAGGGTCTCACACATGCTAGGCAAGTGCTTTTCTACTGACCTACAACCCTAGCCCAGGATTTAAAATTTTTAAAGTCAGAATTTATGGGCTCAACCTAAGTAAGCATCAAATAAATTCTATTTATATGTGGTATATGATTAGCTCTAAAAAAGGATGAGGCAGATCTACACATTCCAATAAGAAGTTGGAGATGGACACATTTATTTACTTTTATGTGGTGCTGAGGATTGAATCCAGTGCCTCACATATGCTACTCAAGCGCTCTACTAATGAACCACAACCACAGCCCATGAATATATTTTTAAGGACAAAAAAGAGTTAATAATAAAATATTATGTATAATAGGATTTTATTTCTGCCTTTAAAAACGATATAAATAGTAGCCAAAACCTGCAAAATACTTTCTATCAGCTGAGCATGGTTCTGGCCTGAGCACTTCATATTCTTTTATGGCTCAGTCATCCTCATAAACCCATAAGGTAGCTGGGCATGATGGTACACACTTATAATTCTGGCGACTCTGAAGACTGTAGCAGGAGGATCACAAGTTCCAAGCCAGCCTCGGTTTAGTGAGGCCCTAAGTAACTCAGCAAGACCCGTCTCAAACAAAAAAAATCCCCCAAAACCAGGAGGTAGGTATTATCTCCATTTGAGTTACTTATTTGGTATCTGAGACTGAACCTAGAGGTGCTTAACCACTAAGCCACATACCTAGCCTTTTTTATTTATTAATTTATTTATTTAAGTTTTGAGTCAGGGTCTATAGTCCACGTCCTGAGTGAGCTATGGAAACCAGGGTCATTCGGGTGAATTTGGGCTGACGCATACAATTCACACAGACACGGAAAATACCTTTGTCTGGGCATTTAGGATGGCTTTTCCATTTCCAGCTGTAAGCTCCCACAAGGTGGGCAAGAGAAAAACACAGGAGGCTGGTGAGAGAGAAGGAGCACGTCCTGAAGCTCAGCTTTTATTGGGGGAAGCTAGTCAATGGAACATTCTATCCAAAAAAGGGCAAGTGGTAGGTTTATAACAGGTGGGTGTAACTCAACTCCATCGGGTAACACCCAATCCCAGAGCTGCACCTCTCCTGGACGAGCAGAGGTAAGTCCACATGCATTGCAGTGGGCACAGTGCCAATCCAGTACCTCTTTACTCAAGACTCAAAGATGCCAGGGCTGGGGATGTGGCTCAAGCAGTAGCGCGCTCGCCTGGGTTCGATCCTCAGCACCACATACAAAGATGTTGTGTCTGCCGAAAACTAAAAAATAAATATTGAAAAATTCTCTCTCTCTCTCTCTCTCTCTCTCTCTAAAAAAAAAGACTCAAAGATGTGTGCATAACTCTTGTTCAGGGAAGCCCCCCAACAAGGGTCTAAGTTGTTGAGGCTGGCCTTGAACTTGTGATCCTCCTGCCTTAGTCTCCCAAGTTTCTGGGATTACCAAGCCTGCACCACCAGGCCTGGCTTCATTTGAGACTTTTAAAGAACTTGCCCAAGGTCACACAGCCAATAAAAGCAGAGCTGAGCCAGGATCCAGCCAGTATCACTCTGACATCTATGTACATAAATGCACTTTGAATACATTTGAAAATAGGAGACTGGAAGGATCCACACCAAATGGCTGATATGGGACACATCTGAGGAGGGACATGGGACTGAGTATGGGTCTGAGGGATGTTCATCTTTTGCTCCATGTATTTCTGCATCCTTGGAATCTTAATGCATATGTATGCTTTATGTATAACTCAAAAAAAGACAAATGCAAAAAAAAATTAACGAGTCCTTAATTTTAATGATAATAAATTTAACAATACAGGTAACAGCAAATAAATACTGCCTGAGACATTTTTGAACAGGGGGATTTTTTAAAATAGCAGAGGAAGCAAAACAAAAACAAAAACAAACAAAAAAACAAGCAAAACCAAAAAATAAAAATACATACATAAATAAAACAACTGTGAACTTCTTCCTTATTATAAAGTATTAGGCTTGGGGTGGAGTTGTAGCTCAGTGGCAGAGCGCTTGCCTAGCATGTGTGAGACTCTGGGTTTGAGCCTCACAAAGATAAATAAATAAAATAAACGTGTGTCCATCTACAAATTTATATATATATATTTATTTATTTAAAAAAATAAAGAAACAGTTTATTTCTGATAGCAGTTCCTTAACAGGGAACTGTTATCAGAAATTTGCAAAGTTATCTTCCTCCATCATGCAACTGGCTCATTGAGGTGAACATTAGGCCTAAATTGCCTGGGTTTTGGCACTGGTTTTGACATTTACTAGCTGGTGACCTTGGGCCAGTTATGAAACTAGTATATCCCTTAGGGGTTTCATCCACAAACAGGGGATGATAAACTCATCGGGCTGTTGTGAGAGTTAAACAAAAGTATATTCATAAAGCTCTTCAGATAGGCCCTGGCATACAGTAAATGCTCAGTAAATGCTTGCTACTGTTCTTACTATCAGATACAATAAATAACTATAGTTAATCAGAACAATTCCTCTAGGTGTTAAAAAATTTAAGATTGTGGTAGCAATGTACCAAAATAGCCATTCTGTCACTTTCTTTTTGCTTTCCCCATTGACCAATAAAAGACTTTAATATATCTTACCTGGAGAATTTCTCTTTTGTAGTAATCCAAGACTTTTTGTTTGAGTCCACTATTGCACACTGACTGGAGGCACAGCAGCCTTAAGACCTTGGTCAGTGGATGCTTTTGGGCGATGCAATCCTCTATGTAATTGTTGACCTAGAAATAAAGTATATACATAGACTGTTGCTTTTAGAGACTTAAAGAACTTGATGTTTAGAATTATTTTTCTAAGTTAAAGAAAGGAGATGTGCAGGAGAAAGGCTCATTATTTTTTCTCACTTCTCAACCCTGACTGAGGTAGCTACCTCAGCCCCTGCCACACACACTCCCAGGCACCACACAGACACACCAGTTCTCAGGTCAAATTACAGGAGCACCAAGCAGTGAAGACAGCTGTGGCCAGTCCCAATGCCTGCCCTGACAGGTCTATTTCTGTGGACAAACTCCTGAGAGATTGCCAAGTGTTTGGGACTTGTGGGACCTAGCCTATCTCAAGAAAAGCAGCAATTTAGTGTAAAATAACAGGAATATTTTTAGAAGATGGGAATTTTCACAAATGGAATAATTTAGAAAATTAATAAGGCTGAATTTTTTTGGGGGGTGGTGGTGCTAGGGATTGAACCCGGGGCCTTGTGCAAGCTAGGCAAGTGCTCTACCATTGAGCTACACACTAAGCCCCTATGGCTGAATATAAAGTCATGATATAACAAATTCTCTCGAAAAGTAAATATCTTGTTTTTGCTTTTTGCAGACTGAACCCAGGGCTTCATGCATACCTGGCAAGCCCTCTACCACTGAGCTAAATCCACAGTCCCAAAAGCAAATATCATTTTTTTAAAGTTTTTTCTTTTTAGTTGTAGATGGACACAATACCTTTATTTTGTTTTTATTTTTATGTGGTGTCAGGGATCAAACCCAGTGCCTCACACATGGTAGGCAAATGCTCTGCCACTGAGTCACAGCCCTGGCCCCCCAAAAGCAAATTTCTTAATTTACTTATTATAGTCTTTAAAAATCTTGGATTTCAGGGACCATATCCCATTTCACCATGTATTGCGCAAAGTATCTTACATAGAGTAATGCTAAGTATTTTTACCCGACAAAATCCACATTTTCACATTTTGCATTTGCTCATAAAATTATTTAGGCATGGCACAGGTATCAAAGCAATTGTTTATTTGACTACAATCTTACGTTTGGTAAACTTTCAACTATTTGTTATAACAGTTTTATTGTCTACATACCTTGTCAGTGTCTATTCCAGACATAAACTCTTGTTCCACTGTTAATTTATCAAAGAAGTCTTCAGAAGCTAAAATATAATTAGCAAATTTTCAACTCAGAAATTCAATAAAAGTGAATTTGTTTAAGTGGTTTGCTTTTATACACAAGGTGTGATTAAGAAACAGGACATGCAAAAAAGAAAGCAAGCACAAGTTCAAATCATCAGCCAATGAGTGTATTTTACCACTGAGCTACATCCCCACTTTTTTTTTTTTTTTTAATTTTGAGACAGGATCTCACTAAGTTGCTTAGGGTCTTGGAAAGTTGTTGAGGCTGGCCTCAAACTTATGATCCTCCTGCCTCAGCCTCCTGAGTCACTGGGATTACAGGAATGCATCATTAATGCATTATGAATTAATGAAAACTCATTTCCCAAGAGCATTTCACTTTTGTCATCAGATTCAACCAATTTGATTTCCACTTCTGTTAACATAAAATCAAAGGACTGATTTTCTAATACAATGTTTAAGATACTTCATAATCCAAGGCACTAAATAGGTTGTAAAAGCTGAGTAGGAGTAGGCACGCCTACTCAGCTTTTACAACCTATTTAAAATTTTTTTTTTAGTTGTAGATGGACATAATACCTTTATTTATTTTTTTACGGTGTTGAGGTTCGAACCCAGGGCCTCGCATGTGCTAGGCTAATGCTCTACCACTGAACCACAACCCCAGCCCCAACAACCCTATTTTTTTTTAGAGAGAATTTTTTTTATATTTATTTTTTAGTTTTCGGCGGACACAACATGTGGTGCTGAGGATCGAACCCGGGCCGCACGCATGCCAGGCGAGCGTGCTACCGCTTGAGCCACATCCCCAGCCCAACAACCGTATTTTTAAATGAACAAACTCAGATCCAGTTTAGTATAAATCTGAGCTTTTTTCAAAATACTCAACACAGGCTTTCTGTACCAATTTTGCAGTAAACTCTCAAGAGAAAATAAAATTAAAAAAAAAAACAGAAACACCATATTGTTCTAATTAAGTAATCCTTCACAATAGGAAAAAAAAATAGACTAAAAAAATTAACTGCCTATTAATATGAGAGCAATATTATGCATAAATTTGGGACAGGGGGCAGGGTAGGGGGATTGAATCCAGGGCACTTTACCACTAAGCTACTTCCCCAGACCTTTTTTATTTTTTTACTTTGAGATAGGGTCTTGCTAAGTTGCTGGCCTCCTGTGTGATCCTCCTGCTTCAGTCTCCCAAGTTGCTGAGATCACAGGTGTGTGCCACTGCACCTGGATGCATAAATCTTTTCTCTTATCTATATTCTAAATATTTTGTCATCACTAACTGCTAATGTGCACATTTACTTACGAGAAACATAGGATGTTAAAACAGCTGACTGGGCTGGGTGTGTAGCTCAATGGTAGAGCACAAGCTTTGTATGAGCAAGGCCTTGGGTTGCATCCTCAGTGCAGAAGGAGTAAAAAATGCTGACTTTCCCAAGGAAGCCTCAGTGTGTATGGGAGTCAGCTCCAGGTGGAAGATCATGTCAAAGGATACTTACTAGTGACGTCTTTGATCAACTCTGCAATCGAGGTATGATTTGCAAGTGAGCCCCTTGCTGCCTGCATGTGGGGCAACTGGGAAACAAACTGCTTAATTTCCCCCACAGTCTTGGCGTTGTGCCTTTCCTGAAATAGACAAAAGGGCAGCGCCATCAGCAGCAAAGACATTTCAGATGACCGCTAATTACGTTACTGCGAAAGAGTGGACACATACTAGTCAGGCCAAACCCGTCCAACATCACACAGAACAGGAAAGGTAAATATATCACTGAAAGAGGCTGGGGATATAGCTCAGTTGGTAGAGTGCTTGCCTTGCATGCACAAGGCCCTGGGTTCGATCCTGGCACTAAAAAAAAAAAAAAAGCCATAAAAATCTAAAATAATTTGGGCTGGGGATGTGGCTCAAGCATGCATGAGGCCTGGGTTCAATCCTCAGCACCACATACAAACAAAGATGTTGTGTTTGCCGAAAACTAAAAAAATAAATATTAAAAAAAAAAAAAACCCTCTCTCTCAAAAAAAAAAAAAAATTTAAAAAAATTTTTAAAAAATCACTGAAAGAGTTCATGGAGTCTCTTAACGACATTAGCACTCATGTGCGAGGTGGGCGCTCTGCCACTGTGCCACAGCTTCAGCCCCAGCACTTCTTTTTTTTTTTTAATATTTATTTCTTAGTTATAGTTGGACGTAATTCCTTTATTTGATTGTATGTAGTGCTGAGGATCGAACCCAGGACCCCGTGCCTGCCAGACGAGCACGCTACCACTGAGCCACAACACTAGCCCCCAGCACTTCTTTTTTAACAACAACAACAAAAATATTTCTTTTTTAGTTGTAGTTGGACACAATACCTTTATTTCACTTACTTATTTTTATGTGGTGCTTAGGATCGAACCCAGGGCCTTGCACATGCGAGGTGAGTGCTCTACCGCTGAGCCACAACCCCAGCCTAGCACTTCTTTTTAAATAAATAATTAATTATTTTTTGATACTGTGATTAAACTAGAGGCGTTCTACCACTGGAGCTACCCCAGTCCTTTTTAAGTTTTTATTTTGAGTCAGCTAGACAAGCTAAGTTGCTTATGGTCTTGCTAAGATCCTGAGGCTGGTCTCCAACTTTCCAATCCTCCTGCCTCAGCCTCTGGAGTTGCTTGTGCCACTGAGCTTTGCACATTAGCACTTTTTTTTTTTAATAGAGAAAGTGCCTACAATTCTCTTTTCCTGTGTATCATTTCATAGGTTTTGTCAGTATTTTGTGGGCATTCAAGTATTAGTGGACAATATTTGGTAAACCACACAAATTTCTGAGTAAAAAACTAAGATGAAAAAAATTAGTCCTTCTCTGAATGTCAATCTTGAGTATAACAAAATGAACCTGGTTTAGTGATGAGACTGTTTTTCAAGCAAAATTTGGTAATTTCAACTAAAAGTATCCTCAGAAATATAAAAATTAATTAATGAATATAATTCCTAAGACTGAAAAAATTTAGAACTACTCAGTGAAAAAATTTTCTAAAACTTTTCTAATTTATATCTTCTAAGTCTAAATATTCAGAGTTTATCAGCTTACTGATTCCCATGTTTCAAAAAGGAGCTTTAATAAGAAGAAACCAGTGGATGGGCAAGAGGAGGCAGGAAGTGATAATGAGGCTCTGGGCTGCCAGGGACTTTAGTCTCATTATCATCCACCACACATACAGGGTTCCCCTGCCACTGTCACCAGTGGCTAGACCTGCAGTTTTCATCATGAACTGCAAGTTCTATCACAAAAGAGCTTTTATTTTTAGTACAGCTGGCTTCCTCTTAAGTAGGAAATAATTTAAAGGAAGTTACTGAAAATGTTTACACAGAAAACTTATAAACTACAAATGTGTGCCCTATGTCCTCTACAAAAGGAGAAAAACCTAACAGGACCTCTTTTGTCATGGGTCCGAGAAAAAGTCTGAAAAGAGAGAAATCCCTGGGTCCTTAGGAACCTGCAATTACTCAGGGTAGGAAAATGCGGCTAGCTATTTGCGGCTGTGTGGTTGGAGTTCTTATTCTCCTGCAGGTGGGCACCCTAGCAATGGAAGGTAGCAGGATGACAATCAAAGCTCATCTCACCTCGAAGGCAGCAGAGATGATCTTTGCCTTCTTGCTGAGCACGGAGCCCACCGCATTGAAATTCTTATCTCGGATCTCAGCATAGAGCTCCTCTGCAGAATTCAGCTGCAGCTTCTTTGCTTCTGTGGGGAGGTCCTTCCCACTGTCACCCTGCTTCTTAGGTGCAAATTTCTCTGGGGGTAATTTCACATAACCTGAATGACAATGGGAGGAAACGAGCACCTATGTGCAATTACTGGAAGAAGCAACAATCAAGTACCCAGGCATAAAAGGGAATTTCCAGTTCAACAGAGAATGGAAGACAGCTTAACAAGACAGTGACACATAGCTCTGGGTTTTTATATCCCATGATACAAGTACAGGAAAGAGTGACTCTTGATGGGCATGGTGGTGTACACTGGTAATCCCAGCAGCTTGGGAAGCTGAGGCAGGAGGATCACAAGTTCAAACCCAGCCTCAGCAACTTAGTAAGACCTTATCTCAAAATAAAAAATAAAAAGGGCTGGGTGTGGCTCAGTGGTTAAGCACTCCTGGATTCAATCCCTGGTACTACAAAAAAAAAAAAAAAAAGTAATAGTGACTCTTTAGCATTGATACCATGGTTCCATTTTTCTTTGGGGGCACCTATATATAAGCTACCATAGCAATGTCCAGTTCCTAAACTTCTTGAGGAATTAGGTCCCTTTTCCTCTTCTAAGTTAGGTGTGATTCAGTGGTACAGGAATTGCCTAACTTGAGTGAGGCCCTAGGTTTGATGCCTAGCACCATAAAAAAAACTTACAAGGATCTGCCCAATGTCTCCTATGGTTTTCAAACTGTAAGTAATGTCCCATTAGGTGCCATGAAATCAAGCCACTGGGTGGCGAGAAATATTAAAAAACAGAAGAAAACAAAACAGCAACAAACAAAAGAGGAAATACCAGAGTGTATCACATGAACTAAGGGCAGGTGGGTTTTTATTATTAATAAAACTTCTGTTTTTGTTTTATACATACATATATGCATGTGTGATATAAAATATATTTCTTACTGATCAACAATAGTTTGAAAGCTATTTTCAAACAAGGGTCAGAAACTATGGCATGAGGGCCAAATTCTGCCCAATTCCTTTTTTTTTTGGTACCAGTGATTGAATTCAGGGGTGCTTAATAATTGTGCTACATCCCTAAGCCTTTTTCAAATTTTGAGACAGGGTCTAAGTTTCTTAGAGCCTCACTAAGTTGCTGAGGCTGGCTTTGAACTCGCAATCTTCCTGCCTCAGCCTCCCCAATTGTTGGGATTACAGGCATGTGCCATTGCATAGTTTTACTTCCTGTTTTTGAAAATAAAGTTTTATTGGCACATTGCCACACCCATTCCATATGTAGTATGCATAACAACCCCTCCCCGATCTTCCTCCTCCTCTTCTTTTTGCAGTACTAGGTATCAAACCCGGGGCACGTTACCACTGAGCTACATGCATAGCCCCCTCCCTTTTTTTTTTTTTCCCTAAATTTTGAGACAGGGTCTCATTAAATTGCCCAGGCTATCCTTGAGCATGTGCCTCAGCCTCTCAAGTAGCTGGGTTTAATAGGTGTGTACCACCATACCTAGCTTTTCTACTATTTTTCCAGTTTCCCTAATCAATGTTCAACTTGTTAAAAAAAAAAATGCTACAAAGAGGCCGTGAATTAGCTGGATGTGGTGGCACACACCTATCATTCCAGAAATCTGACAGGCTGAAGCAGGAGGATCACAAGTTCAAAGCTAGCCTTAGCAAGTCCCTAAGCAACTTATAGAGACCCTGTTTCAAAATAAAAAAGATACAAAAGGGTTGCAGATGTACCTCAGGGGTTAACTACTCCTGGGTTCAATCCCAGGTACCATAAAAAACAAAAACAAAATTTAAAAAAAAAAAAGAGGTTGTGAGTTTACACGTATGCTTTATTTTCTTGGAAAATCCCTGCTGACCTTTCACCTTGTTTACACAGCCATCTCCTGCAGCCCTTACAGGTCACCCCTTCCCATCCCAAACTCTCTGGAGTGGGGAGTGGTGCACACCTGTAATCCCAGCTACTTGGGAGGCTGAGGCAGGAGGATTGTTAAATCTGAGGCCAGCTTCAGCAACTTAGCAAAACCCTGTCTGGCACTTTTTTTTTTTGGGCAGGTGTTGAGGATCAAACCTAAGGCCTCATGCATACTAGGCAAGCACTCTACTACTGAGCTACATCCCCAGCCCAAGATCCTAAAGCCTCAGAAATAAAAGGAGCTGGGGATATAGTTCAGTGGTAGAGCATCCTGGATTCAATCCCCAGTGCAAAGTAAGAATAATAATAATAAATAAATTAATTAAAATCTCTCAGATTTTAAATGCTGACAGAAACAAAGAAGTATCACATGGGCCACAATCAACCAAACAAAACATGTTTGTGACCTCTAACCTAATAACCTGCTATGCCCCAAACCTAGCAGGCCGTCCGATCTTCCACCTAGTGACCCTAACTTCTGTATCAGCCTTGTTCCTGAGGATTTCCCCATCTGTGCTCTCTCCTTTTGTGAGCTTGCTATCACACCACAGGCAGCATTCAGCATGCTGCTCACCCCTCCCCAGAGCCTCTGCCTGAACTCTACCCTTCTTTCCACCCAACACAGCCACCTCTTCACAAGCTCTCCAGAACTATCGCCAGCCATGAGGCATGGTCTGGTTATTCCTCCTCCAGTTATTTTCTTCTTTTTGGATGCTCTTATTTGGTCATTTTATGTATACTATGTATATAGATAAATAGATAGATAGATATACATATAAACTATATATTATACACACATATATAAAATTTATAATTGGCTATATAGTTACACATGTTCCACATTTATTATTTTATAAAGTTCTCAACCATTTGGATTATTCAGAAAATTCTAGAAAAGAAATGGAAATATAAATTTTTTTGTAAACCTCCTTGATCTCTTTTTTTGGAATGATTCCTGAAGGGACGTTAAAGCTTTGGATTTTCTTGAGCCAAGAGTGAAAGTCTTATGAGTTGCCAAACTGCCGCAAAAAAGGTTTATGCTAATCTACACTTTGAAATCACCATTAGAAACTGGATCTTTAAGTTTACATAATGCTTAAGTATGCCACATAAGAATGGCAGCCTCCACAAAAAAAGGGTATTTTTATCATATTACCTATTAATAAAAATAGATGTCACTTACTGTTCTGAATGCCATAGATTTCATCAATGAGTCCTTCATATGTAAGCTGAGTGGCAAGAGGTGTTAATAAATCCACATTTCGATCAAGCAATAAGAGGTTGTCAAAAACAGGAAATATTGAATTTTGGCTTCCTGTAAACTCTCTCTTCATCCTGATCATCATATTGGCAACTTGCTGGAAATAAAATACTGGATCAGGTGGCGCCTTCCAGAACTGGCAGATTTAAAACTTCAGCTAAAAACAGATCATCAAAATAGGAAAAAAACTGCAAGAGTGAGACTGATTAAGAAATAAGCGCTCTCTCTGCTTCCTGGTCACCATGATGTGAGCTGCTTCCCTCTGCCACACACGCCGCCATGATGTTCAGCCTATCAAGCCCCAAGAAATGGAGCCAGATGTCTATAGACTAAGACCTCTGGAAACACATGGCTGTGACCTTCAGTGCTCTAACTTCACGTGTAGAATTCGGGGCTATAGCATGAGAAGAAAAACAGCAAGTGTCCATGGTTCAGAAGAAAGAAAATGATTTCAGCCCCCCCCCCCCCCCCCCCAAAAAAAAAAGGGAATAAGCAGCTATTGGGCTGGGGCTGAAGCTCAGTGGCAGAGCACCTGCCTTGCACATGTGAGGCACTGAGTTTGATTCTCAGCACCACATAAAAATAAATAAATAAAGATATTTAAAAAAGAAATAAGCAGATATCAAAAAGCATTTGCTATTGGCCACCACTTAGAGCCAATAGCAGCCACCAATTCCCAGTAAGGCAGAAAATCAGTTACACTGTGCTTGCTATTTGAGGTTCTACAAAGTCACTGAAGCCACTGAATTTGGCTAGCTAACCCTGACCCACTGCTCCTACGGAAATACAATGGGGTACCTGTGAGCCACTGCACAACTTCTGTCAACTGATCAACACAACATGATTCCACGTGTGTTTCTGTTTAAAGACTCTGACTTTATATATATGTATCACTCACAGCCAACAGCTCTCTCACTGGCCTGAATGAAACTTCTCTAACACACTGATTTCTCCACAAGGCACATCGCAGGTTTTCTGTGCTCAGGAACACTTGGAAGCACTTCAGCACTATACTTGAGGGCCTACTTCAAACAGCAAAATCATCAACAAAAACTATAAAGAGCAGAAAAACAGGACACTAACAGACTGGAAGAGATAGTTGTAGCCCAAGAGTGGAAACAAGAAGGCAGAGCGTCATCTTGTTCAACCTCAGCCAGCAGTGTGTTCAGTGTATGACAAATTTCTCACTTCTCTGTGCACGTCCACAAAGTACCATGAGTGCTAACTTGAGGGTCACGCCCAAATTACAGAGAGGAGGAAAAGTCCAAACACAGAATTTGTGAGTTATGGAGCCTGGCTGTACTTGTGAGGAGTCTCCCCTTCCTCCCCAACTTTGGGTGCCAGGGGCCCCCCTTCACCACCAGAAAACAGCTGGTTCTCACCCGAGCACACTCTCCTTTCCCAAAGATCTGGGGGATTGTTCCATACAGAGCCTGCAGTGTCATCAGCCCCTTCGCAGCATGATACAGGCTTGTCTGGTCACCCTCTAGGTAGCACTCCTGTGGAGAAGAAAGGCCAGTTACTATGGATCAGTCTTTTCCCAGGGGCCAGCCAGGTGCCTGCCTCTGTTCCAGTGTTGGGGTTCAGCAAGGGACAATAAAACCAGTTCCAGGGCTGGGGCTGGGGCTCAGCAGTACAGCAGTTTGCCTCACACTTGGGTTCGATCCTCAGGACCGCATAAAAATAAATAAACAAAGTAAAGATATTTGTCTACCTACAACCAAAAAAACAAAACAAAACAAAAAACAAACCCATTTCCATATATTGCAAGCTCTATAAACAAAGTAGAAAGACAAATAGCAGCCAGGCGTGGTGGCTCATGCCTGTAATTCCAGCTATTTAGGAGGCTGAGTCAGGAGGACTGAAAGTTTGAAGCCAGACTGGGTGACTTATCAAGACCCTGTATCAAGGGCTGGGGTGTAGCTCAGTGGTAGAGTGCTTGCCTAGCCATGTGTGAGGCACTGGATTTGATCCTCAGCACTACATATAAATAAATAAAATAAAGGTATTAAAAAAATCAACAACAAAAAAATAAGAGACCCAGAATAGCTAAAGCAATCCTTAGCAAGAAGAGTGGAGCAGGTGGCATCACTATACCAGACCTTAAACTATACTACAGAGCAACAGTAACAAAAATAGCATGGTATTGGCACCAAAACAGACTTATAGTCCAATGGTACAGAATAGAGGACACAGAGACAAACCCACACAAATATAGTTATCTCATTTTAGACAAAGGCACCAAAAATATATATTGGAGAAAGGAAAGCCTCTTCAACAAATGGTGCTGGGAAAACTGGAAATCCATATGCAACAAAATGAAATTAAGCCCATATCTCTCACCATGCACAAAACTCAACTCAAAGTGGGTCGAATTAAACCAGAGACCCTGTGCCTAATAGAAGAAAAAGTAGGCCCAAATCTTCATCATGTAGGATTAGCTCCCAACTTTCTTAATGAGACTCCTAGAGCACAAGAAATAAAATCTAGAATCAATAAATGGAATGGATTCAAACTAAAGAGCTTCTTCTAAGCAAAAGAAACAATCAGTGAGGTGAATACAGAGCCTACCGAATGGGAGCAAATTTTTACCACATGCACATCAGATAGAGCACTCATCTCTAGAATATATAAAGAACTCAAAAATCGTAACACCAAAAAAACAAATAACCCAATCAATAAATGGGCCAATGAACTGAACAGACACTTCTCAGAAGATGATATACAATCAGTCAACAAATATATAAAAAAATGTTCAACATCTCTAGCAATTAGAGAAATGCAAATCAAAACTACTCTAAGATTTCATCTCACTCCAGTCAGAATAGCAGCTATTAAGAATACAAACAGGGGCTGGGGTTGTTGCTCAGTGGTAGAGCGCTCACCTAGCATGTGAGAGGCCCTGGGTTCGATCCTCAGCACCACATAAAAACAAATAAACAAAATAAAGGTATTGTGTCCAACTACAACTAAAAAATAAATATTAAAAAAAAAAGAATACAAACAACAATAAGTGTTGGCAAGGATGTGAGGAGAAAGGCACACTCATACACTGCTGGTGGGACTGCAAATTGGAAAGCAGTATGGAGATTCCTTGGAAAACTTGGAAAGAAACCACCATTTGACCCAGCTATCCCACTCCTCGGTTTATACTCAAAGGACTTAAAAACAGCATACTATAGTAATGCAACCACATCAATATTTACAGCAGCTCAATTCATAATAGCTAAATTGTGGAACCAATCTAGATGCCCTTCAGTAGATGAATGGATAAAGAAACTGTCGTATATATACACAATAAAATATTACTCAGCATTAAAAGACAATAAAATCATGGCATTTGCAGATAAATGGATGGAGTTGGAGAATATTATGCTAAGTGAAGTTAGCCAACCCCAAAAAAACAAATGCCGCATGTTTTCTCTGATTTGAGGATGCAGATCCATAATGGGGATGGTTGGGGAAGCATGGGAGAAATGGAGGAACTTTAGATAGGGCAAAGGGGAGGGAGGGAAAGAGAGGGGATAGGAGAGATGGTGGAATGAGATGGACATCATTACCCCAAGTACGTGTATGAAGACATGTATGTGACTCTATCCACTTTGTGTACAACCAGAGACATGAAAAATTGTGCTCTATATGTGTACTATGAATTGAAATGCATTCTGCTGTCATATAAAACAAATTTGAATAAATAAATAATTTTTTAAAAATGGTTAAAAAAAAAGACCCTGTATCAAAATACAATTTTTTTTAAAAAAATGGGTAGGGATGTAGCTCAGTGGTAAAGTGCTTGGCAACCAGGTACAAGGCCCTGGATGGGATCTCCAATACCACAAGGGGAAAAAAAAAAAAAAGAAAGACAAAATGGCAAGGGCAGAAGACATCCTGGATGGCCTACAGAGCAAGGGCTCCCCATGCACAAGGCCACCTAACAGTGTTAGATGCTTCAAAAGAGGACTGGCTCAATAAATCATGGTACATTCAAATAATGGAACACAATACAGCTTCAACTACAAACACAGCAGCACTTTCATAAATGGTAGAAAATGACTCCCAAATGTCTTATTAAAAGCAATATATCAAGGGCTGGGGCTGGTGCTCAGTGATAGTGCACTTGCCTGTCATGTGTGAGGCACTGGGTTTGATTCTCAGCATCACATCTAAATAAATAAGATAAAGGTCTATCAACAACAAAAAAATATTTAAAAAGTAAGATATCAAAATGTGTGTGTGTATGTGTGTATATACAACCATGTGTTTAAAAATGAGAATACTATACATGTTGTGAGCTGCAGCTGCATAAAGCACCTAGAGAAAAAAAGAGTTAAACACACACCAAAACACATCCCGGTGTGATGGCACACCCTTAATCTTAATGATTCAGGAGTCTGAGGCAAAGGATTACAACTTCAAGGCCAGCCTTACCAACTCAGCAAGGTGCTAAGCAACTTTGCAAAAACCTGTCCAAAAATAAAAAAGGGCTGGGGATGTGGCTCAGTGGTTAAGTAACCCTGGGTTCAATCCTTGGTACCCTCCCCCCCAAAAAAAGAAAAAGAAAATACACACATACATACACACACAAAGAAAGAGTTAGGAATAGGGATTGTTTCTGGAAAGAACTGGTCAGTCTGAGAACTGGGGTGGAGAGTGGCTTACTCTTCACCCTGTGACCTTTCTGACTCAAAAAAATTCTACCATGAGCATGGATTAAGTTCACAAAACATTTTCAAATTATTTTTTAAAAGATAAAGTAATATTCTTATGAGAGAATGTGTTTATTGGAAGAAAAGTAGCAAATAAATACATAAAACACACTGGCAAAAAGACTTGCAGAACCAGAGAGAAAAGATATGTATATTTACTGATAAACCTATGCTAGAAAATAATCAGTGGGCACCAGCAATGCTGGGCCAGTGGCTGTACACCTGAAAGAAAACACGCCAACACCATCCGCCACACAGCACACACACAAACCCAAGTCAGATTCAAGACCTGTGAAGAGGAGAACTCAAAACTTTTAAAAGAAAATGAAAGATTTTCTGTTTTCAGAGTAAAGGATTTATTCAGATACAAAAAGAACAAAGCAAAGAAAAAAAAAAAAAAAAAGTGAGAGATTTAAGTGCTTTGGTTGAAGAACTCATATACTTCCTCATTTCAAACTTACGGCAAAGCCATAGTAATCAAGACTGTGTTGCAGGCAGGAAGACAGACAGATCAACCAAAGGACCAGAATCGAGAGACCAGAAATAAGCACACCCTTATACTTACGGACAACTGAGTTTTTGCAAAGGTAACAAGACAATTCAAAGAGGAAAACAAAGTCTTTTCAACAAATAGTGTTGGAACAAATAGATATCCCCATGTTAAAAAAAAAAAAAAAGTTAGACCCCTCTCTCTTACATTATACACAAAATTAATTTAAAATGGGTCAAAGACCTACATGTAAAAAGTAAAGCTACAAAACACTTAGAAGGAAACACTGGTATGAATCTTTGTGGCCGGGTTAGGCAACAGTTTCATGAATTTGATACCAAAAGCACAAGTAAAAGAAGAAAAAAAGAAATTGGATTTTATCAAAATTAAAAATATTTGTGCATTAAAGGATCCCACTTTCACTAAGAAAGTGAAAAGAAGCCACAAAATGGAGGAAAATACTTGAAAATCCTGTATCTGATAAAGAGATTTGTATCTAGAATACAATAAGAATTCTTGCTAGGTGCAATGGCACATTACTTCCTGTGTCTCAGAAGGTTGAGGCAAGAGGATCATAAGTTCAAGGCCAGTCTCAGTAACTCAGCAAGACCCTGTCTCAAAAAAGTAAAAATGGCTGGGGATTAGGTTCAGTGGTAGAACACCCTTTGTAAGTGGTAGATCCCCCCCCCCGAAAAAAAAAAATTCTTATAACTTTGTGTTAAAAACAGATAAATAACACAAAGTGGGCAAGTGACATAAAAAGACATTTCTCCAATAGATGACATATAAATGTCCAATAAGCATATGAAAAGATAATCAACATCATTTGTCATCACAGAAATGCAAAGTAAAACCACAACGAAAAACCACTCATACCCAGTTGGAAAAGACGAACAATGACAGTATCAGTGAGAAGGTGCAGCAACTGCTAGTGGGAATATAAAATGGCAGCACTA
Organism: Marmota flaviventris; assembly: GCF_047511675.1. Classification (NCBI taxonomy): domain Eukaryota; kingdom Metazoa; phylum Chordata; class Mammalia; order Rodentia; family Sciuridae; genus Marmota; species Marmota flaviventris. Next base: position 136,519,486 of record NC_092498.1, on the reverse strand, counting down.
CTAGGCAAGAGTTTGGAATTTCTCAAAGTGTTAAATACAGTTGCCATATGACCAGAATAGATCATCTCCAGAATAGGCCAATCCATACAGATAAAATAGATTAGTGGTTTCCAGTGGCTGAAGGAAGGAATGATAGAGAATGGCTGCTAATGGGTGTGGGATGTCTTTTGCAGATGATTAAAATGTTCCAAAATTAGAGTGTAGTGATAGTTGCAAAACTCTAAATAAACTGAAAACCACTAAACTGCATCTTATAAAGGGATGAATTTTATGATATGTAAATTATAATAAGTAAATCTATTAAAATTTTAATTATTTATAATGAGAAATGTTAACTACATCATCATTATTATTACTTTGGTACTGGGGATTGAAGCCAGGGGCACTTACTTAACCACTAAGCCACATTCCGAGCCCTTTTTATTTTGAGACAGGGTCTCATTAAGTTGCTTGGGGCCTCACTGCATTACTGAGGCTGGACTTGAACTTGTGTTCCTCCTGTCTCAGCATCCCAAATAAAGTAGCTGGGATTTACAGGAATGACCCACCACACCCCGCAGAAAATGTTTACATTATAAAAAGCATTATAACAAGATTAAAAGACAACCCACAGACTAGGAGAATATACTTGCAGCTTTTATAAACCACAATAATGAGTATACAGAATATAAAAAGGACTCCTAAAAAATAAGCAATGAGCCAAGAAAATGAAAAAGCAATTTGCCAAAGAAAAGATCTTGAACATCAATAAACATGCACAAGCCTCAGCTTCACACTGATCATGGAGTGCAAATTAAAACTGTCTTGTGGCACTTGCATGCTCATAAATTTGGCAAAAATTCAAGTCTGATGTCAGGGAAAGCCCAAACTTACTTTGAATGCACCCTCTGATTCCATGGACAAGAGATCTCCATCAAATGGAATGAGATCTAAACTGTACTCCTCTCTGTGGATAAAGGATCCCAAAACACCAAGGTCCTTCAACCGCTGTTCACACAGCAAGCTACGGCGGGGCACAAACAAAATGTGGAAATCTCTCACTGGGCCACGTCTGTCTTCACTGCAAAGGAAGTAACATCTGTTAGCTTATGATCTCTTAGGGTCAGAGACTATATTGCTTATTTTGACCCCTTTGCCTGGCACAACATGGGCAGTAAATAAACACTGGTTAGATAAATGTAAGAATACTAACTCACAGATCCAAATTGTTCAGAGTTCTATGTTTTCTCTTTTTCAACTCCCAAACAGGAAAGCAGCATTGAACACAGCTATTACTTTGTGGTATATTTTCTAGAATTCTTTTAAATCATTTATGGGGCATCAAAGCTCTCAGGTTTATTAAAACAGGATATCTATACCTTACTAAAAACAAATGGTTCTTTAACAAAACCAGTGCAACAACAGTCTGATATTAAGATGAGACATCACTCTTGATTCCCACCTTCTATTCTCCTTGACAACGGACTTCCAAAAATAGCACATATGCTTTTAAGATTTTAGGGGCTGCAGCCATCAATTGTTCCACAGAGTGCAGACTATGCAAGATGACTTCCTCTATAGATTGGATCCATGTTAAATTTTAATCAGCTCTTATTTTGCTTATGAAATTCAACCACATTACATTCAGTATATTGGAAAATTTTAACCATTAGACTTCCTTGCCTGTTCTAGTTTTCCAAAAGACCACCTTCTAGTGCACTGGCAAGGGTGGGGGTTTGTAATGACAAGGAGCTCAGTACATTAAAACCATTGTAAAGGGCTAGGGTTGTGGCTTAGTGGCAGAGTGCTTGCCTTGCACATGTGAGGCACTGGGTTCAACCCTCAGTACCACATAAAAATAAACAAAATAAAGATACTGTGTCCATGTATAACTAACTAAAAAATATTAAAACAAACAAGGGCTGGGGATGTGGCTCAAGCAGTAGCGCGCTCGCCTGGCATGCGTGCGGCCCGGGTTCGATCCTCAGCACCACATACAAACAAAGATGTTGTGTCTGCCAAAAACTAAAAAATAAATATTAAAAAAAAAATATTAAAACAAACAAACAATCAAAAACATTGTAAAGGGCTGGGGTTGTGGTTCAGTGGTAGAGAGCTCACTGAGCATGTGAAGCATTGGATTTGATCCTCAGCACCACATTAAAAAAATAAATTAAATAAAGCTATTTTTTAAAAAAGAAAAGTATTTTAAGGACCAAACCTCTTTTGACCAAACAAAAGCTCTGAGATACCTGAGCACATTTTCAGCGATTATATCCATCAATTCTAGCCTGGGTCTGACAAAAAATATAATATTCTTGACATCTGCTGCTGGCAAACGACTTCCTTTAAGTGTAAACATTTTTTCCACTTCATGTTCCTAGGAAAACACATACACAAAAGGTTAACACAATCCCTGAAATTTATCTATCATTTCCAGACTCAGAAATCATATATACTCCTAATATAATGCATGGTAATGATTTACTATCAAAATTTAGGTCCCCCACAGCCAAATACATAAAGGACGAAGTTTCAGTATGAAGCCACACTCTATTTTTTTTTTAATTTATTTATTTTATTGGTTGTTCAAAACATTATAAAGCTCTTGACATATCATATTTCATACATTAGATTCAAGTTGGTTATGAACTCCCAATTTTACCCCAAATACAGATTGCAGAATCACATCGGTTACACATCCACATTTTTACATAATGCCCTATTAGTAACTGTTGTATTCTGCTACCTTTCCTATCCTCTACTATCCCCCCTCCTTCCCCTCCCATCTTCTCTCTCTACCCCATCCACTGTAATTCATTTCTCTCCTTGTTTATTTTCCCATCCCCTCACAACCTCTTATATGTAATTTTGTATAACAATGAGGGTCTACCTCTATTACCATGCAATTTCCCTTTTCTCTCCCTTTCCCTCCCACCTCATGTATCTGTTTAATGTTAATCTTTTCTTCCTACTCTTCCTCCCTGCTCTGTTCTTAGTTGCTCTCATTATATCAAAGAAGACATTTGGTATTTGTTTTTTAGGGATTGGCTAGCTTCACTAAGCATAATCTGCTCTAGTGCCATCCATTTCCCTGCAAATTCTATGATTTTGTCATTTTTTAGTGCTGCGTAATACTCCATGGTATATAAATGCCACATTTTTTTTATCCATTCATCTATTGAAGGGCTGAAGCCACACTCTATATCAGCATTTAAATGACTAACACAACAAACTATTGAAAACACCAAGTAATGATTACCTTATATCATGCACAGAGCATTGCACACAAAATGTTAACCATACTAACCAAAATGTTAGTATTAGTGTTTATAGATCCAATTGTTTGCAAGCCAGTCACTCATGAGGAAATATAAAATCATATGTGTTATTATTGCTAAAATTCAGAATTATTAATCCAATAACAAAACCCATTAGCTCATTTACCTTCAGTAGTGAATACTGTGCAATCAGGCCAAAGGGTCCTGTTAGGTACTCATCCCAAACTATTGCCTGAAACAGAGAGAAATTGTCTCTTATTACAGATAATCTCAATTTCAACAATATCAACAGAAAATAGCAGTCATATATAGTAGGAATATTTCTTCAAACTTGGGAGTTAAAATTTTTAATTGGATCACCAAATATGGTAGCACATGCCTGTAATCCCATCTACTCTGGAGGCTAAAGCAGGAGGATTGCAAGTTCAAAGCTAGCCTGGGCTATTTTGTGAGAAATTTTCTAAAAATTATTATTATTTTTTCTGGTACCGATGAGTGAACCCAGGAATGCTTAACCACTGAACCCTTTTTAAATTTTGAGATAGGGTCTCACTAAGTTGCTTAATTTTTGAGACTGGTTTTGAACTTGTGATCCTCCTGCCTCAGCCTCCCAAGTTGCTAGGATTACAGGCGTGTGCCACTACACCCAGCTAAAAAATTCAAAATTTAAAAAAGGCCAAGAACACAGCTCAATGGTAGAGCACTTGCACAGAATATGGGAGGCCCTGGGTTCAACCCCCAGTACATAAAATAAAAAATGTAATTGGCTCTGATCACATTCATAGCCTAACAATCTAAATGAAAATGGCATATGATGCTAGTGTGGGTCACAGAGAAATTAAAGAGCTAATTACTGTCCTCAACAGAAAGAAGGAGCTATAGAACCTTTATATCTAAATTGTGGTTTTATTAAATTGAACTATACAGAAATTCCAATTATACAGACCTAAAACCTATGATATAAGCATTACAAATCTTATTTGGGCAGAAGAGGAAAATTTTAAAAGTTTAGGAGTTTAAGTAAGTATCCAAGGCCATATAAGCAACTTGGACTTTACCTATAGCACAAAGAAGTCAAGACTGCAACCTAGGACTTTTTGACACCATAAGTCATTGTTCTGGGACCCATGTGAGTATATCTACCACTAAACTCCAGCTTCATTTCTTTCTTTTTAAATTTTTTATTTACATAATTGTACATTGTCTACTTGTAAAAAATATGACAATCACTGTGCACTTTGCCTGTTTTCCTCTGGTAGTAACAAGTAACTTTATGCAAAACTATAGTATAATATTACATTTCAGTATACTGTCATTGACACAATCTACGATCAGATTCAGATTCCAGCATCATCTGCTGAATTTAAACAAGGGCCCTGTGATTCAGCCTGCTTTCTTCTCTCAAGGGCTGCCAGCCAGCACTCTACCTCTTGGAGTTCTATTCTCTCCAACACTGGTTTCTGAGCTTCCTCAGTTCTAAAGAAAGAGTGGTTACTCAAGGAAACGGACAAATGCTAAGGGGAGAACAGGGCGGATCAGGACAATGTTTCTGGTATACAGTGTCTGACTCCCTTCTGAGGTGAGTGCTCAGAAGGAGAGAGAACCCTATTTTAAGAAAGCAAAGTTAAAATGACATCATCTCTCATGATGGGTGCGAGCAGGTTACAAGGCGTCGGTGCTTCAGAGACTTGCGAAGGTACTATCTGAACTGACACTTGCGGTCGCTGAAACGAGTGGACACTGAGCCATTGCACCCCCGCGCCCAACTTCAAGCTCTCTCCAGGCGCTGGGCTGCCTATCACGGTGGCTTATCCTGCCGTCACGGGACCACGCCATCTCCGGGTTGGGTGCCCAGGCCCTCCCTGCCTCGTCGTTGCCGCCTGCACCTGGACGCAAGGAGAGGGCCCAAAGTTCGCCCCCTTGGAAGACGCAGGGGACCTCCTACACTCGAGCTTAAAAGGTCGGGGACCGGACAAAGCCGGGCCGGCCACGGGAGGAGATGGAGGTGTCGCAGGCTCCGGCCCCTCACCTTGCTTCCCGCGCACTTGTCCAGGAACTCGCGCAGCTCGCGACGCACCGCCTCGCGCAGCACGTTCAGGTTCACTCGTCCGTAGGACAGGTGCGCCGCCATCTTGCCCCCTCCCCTTTCCCTCAGCCCCACCGCGTCCACAGTTCTCCACCCCCGGCCCGGTCACGTGGCTGTACGTGCACGTGATCAGAGCCGCTGACGCAGGCCAAACCCGGAAGCCGGAGTCGGCCGGATGCGCTCCTCTCCAATCGGGTCCTAGAGTCCAACTCTTTCCTTTACCTCTCCGCTTTTTCGGACCCTACCTCGGTCCTGGAGTCGTCTGGCCTTGAAAAGGGACATTGGAATTTTGGAAATTGATCTCATTTGACTCTTTTAAAAATCGCCACCAAGAATACTTGCTGTGTAATGGTAATTTGAAGCTAAATTTGTATGCAAATCTTTTTAAATTATAAAAATCCGAAGGTCTGCCGGGCAAAGTGGACCACGGTTATAATCCCAGCTTGGTCTCACTGGTAGACTAATAAGGCAACATGGTATTTCACAGGAATACTGTCAAAACCCGGCTGGCTTAACAGCAAAATCCCTGAGTTGTGAAGACGAAAGAGGATGTAAATTACATCTTGTAACCTGCGTAAAAGGATGAGCTCGGTGCCTGAAACTTAACTGCTCAATAAATTATTAGGATATGATCGTTTCCATACTTTGGGGCAGATACGGGTCATTTTGAGGTAGGATGGAAAATAAAAGGTAGTGAGCTGGGGACTTAGCTCAGTGGTAGAGTACTTGCCTAGCATGCATGAAGCCCTAGGTTCAATCCTCAGTACCACACACACACACACAAATAAAAATTTAAAAAGTAGAAAGGAAACAAAGAGAAACAACTAAGGTCCTAAAGTTCCTCATAAGTTCCTCATGCCATTTCTCCCCAGGCCAGTTTTCTCCTTAACTGAGAATGTCTCATCTTAACGCCTATGATAATGTTGAGCTCAGCAGGCCATGTCATGAGCTATTTAAAGATGAGGGTACAGTTTAAGCAGTAAAATGCCCAGGCATTCATGAGTGTAACTAACTGAGGAGAAGCAGTATGGTAAACTGTCCCTAAGCAGGATCAGGATGCCAGAAGATTAATAATGGGTACTTTATTTCCCCATACATACTACTTATTGTGTGTTAAAAGATTGTGTGTGTGTTTATAAATATATACATATATGAGAGTGAGAAGCACAGGGAGAGTGCGCCTTTTAATCACCTCAGGTCAATACCAAAGTTGAGAACTATTATTGTAGATTATTTAGGTAAGAGTAATGCTTTTCCTCAAGTAGTGTTTTGGAAATAGCTATTTGTTGATAACTGTTCATAAACTGGATGTTCAAAAAACTAGCAGTTGGTTCAGTAATCAGTTTTGTAAATACCCAAGCAACGTTTGAGTTTCTTTCTAAAACCCATCATGGATTAATAAAAATGGTACTCTATGGTGCTAATGATGCCACTTAAATTTTTGGCAGATGATACAATGTGATACAGCAGTGGGTAAAACCACAGATAATTACTTTTTGCCAAGTGAGTCACAAAACACTTGAAGAAAGGCATACCAGTTTATTTTTTTTATTTTTTCTTTTTTGGTACTGAGGATTAAACTCAGGGGTGCTGTACCAAGGAGTTACATCCCCAGCTCTTTTTTTGTATTTTTTGATAGTCTTTGAGTTGAGGAGGCTGGCCTTGAACTTTCAATCCTCCTACCTCAGTCCCCCTAGTAGATGGAATTATAGGCGCCAGCCACTGTGCCTGGCCCAATTTATTTTTTTAAGGAAAAAAAAAAGTTTGTTTCTCATGTTGTGAGATGAACAGCCTCAATTGGTGGAGTAGCCATTTCGTGAATTCACTCAAGGGTCCAGGATTCCGGCACATGATTCCACAATCCTTTAGGACATTATCCTTGGTAGAATTGGAGAGAAGTCATTTCAGTTTCCAATCTTTGTACTCTCTCAATTCTTGGAATCCACAATGTAATCTGAAGGCAAAACAATTTTCTGAGCAACACTGGAGAACAGCATTTTATAGATCAAGGCCTACAAATGCCTCATTCTTTCCACTTTTAAAAATCCTCAGATTCAGTTAACATTCACAAGCACTCAGGACTCAAGTCTCCAGATACAGTCAACCTCAGAAAGCTGCAGCTGGTATTTTCTTAGCAGCAGCCAACACTGCCCTTGGTGCTTCCAGGGCCACCTGTTCAGGACATACCAATTTCTTAACTGGTGTTTAGCAACAAGACTGTAGTAGAAATTGCTGTTTGGGGTGGACGTGTAGGCTGGTGGTAGAGTGCATGTGAAACATGCAATAAGGCCCTGGGTTCCATCCCCAGGACAGAGAGGATGGAAGGAAGGAAATTGCTATTAGGATCTATACGGCTTTTTCATTTGAAGAAAAACCATATGACAAATGTGAGAATAATGTGAAATTACTAACACTGGCAAAAAAAAAAATTATTAAAGAAGATACAGAACACTTGTATGCTCAAATTTTAATACTGCTTTACATGTTTTCTTTTTGTGAAACAATTCCTATTATATTAACCAAAAATTTCCACTGGTAACATTTAATATTCACTTGTCAAACACAATTGATAATCTTAGGGGAAAATACATCAAAGGTATATATACAATTATAGAATTTCTTATTATACATGTAGCATGGAAGATACATTTTATTACATTTTACATATTCTAGAAGACATTCAAATGAAGATAAATATATTCAGACTGGTTGATAAACTATTCTGGAGGTTGAGGTCCTTCACTTTATTATTTTGTGATAAGAAAATTCAAAATTATTAATGTTGAATTTCTCATCGTACATTCATCTAAGAATAGTTAAAAATCTTGTAAAGGAAGACTGTAGATTGGTTAATTTAGGCATTTTACAGTGGCTTGATAATTCACTGCTGGGGATGTTTGCTAGAGAAGAAAAAATAATTACAGGAAATTCTTTCATCTATTTAGATCTGGTAAAGAACCAAAATGGAAACAGAAGATAAAATAACTGTGAAGCTGCAAGATGCTATTTTTGGCCTAGTCTGTTACATCCTGATGATTTTACAAGTGTTTTATTTTTCATAAAGGTAAAAATCTGAACAGAAAAACATTTTGTTTTTCCCCAAAATATAGATTTTTTTTGAAAAATATATACATATGATATATATATATATATATATAAGCAAAAAATTATGTAAAACCAAGAAAGAAAACACCACAGTTGAGTAAGTGGATGCAGCATATAGATTATAAAATGTCCCCACAGCAGTTTGGGGGCTTTCCCCTCCCTTCTACCTGTTTCATGATTTATAATCACACCCAGTATTGTCCAGCCTACAAAAAAAGGCACTACTGACAACAGGTAGTGCAAAGAGCTCAGATATTATAAAATACTTTTAAATTTAGAGTAAATGAAAATGCAAAATGGTATCTTTTGCAACTCATTCCAGTGTCAATGCTTAACCAAAAAAACCCCCCAAAAACCAAAAACCTAAATATACAAATGCAGCCCAGAAATATTTAGTGCAAATATGAAGAGTAACAGCATAATTTAAAGTTTCTTAAATAAGGTAAGGGAAGGGCTTGTTCTAGAGGTCTCTGTAGAACAATAAATGTAATGGCATCTGGTGCAGTCTTAAAACTGAAAAATCAGGAAAACAAAATTAGAGGTGAACTCTCACCTACTAATATTTATTATTCTAACTTATAAGGGGAGACTAAAAGATGATTTGTTGAAGACCAAAATATTTTCTTAGATTTCTTGACAGGGGTCAAAAATAACATGAGTTCTCCTGAAGTCTGCGCACGCAGTGCTGGTGTTCAGTTGCTGAGATGCGAGTGCCTCTGAGGGCCCGTGCTGCACGCTACCACATCAGAAGGTCTCGTCATCATTGCAGTTGGTCGCCCAGTGCCCAAACATCTCACAGATCTCACAGTAAGGCCGCTCCTCACTCCGACTGCCATGATGTGTGGAATGGGGTGGGTCCTCGGACATCTGTGCCTGGGTGGGACAGTCCTCTGTGTCATGGAGATCGAAGCAGTCACAGATATCACAGAAGAGGCGGGGCTTTTTCTTGGTCTGTTTCTCCTGGTCATCGCTACAAATATCAACATATAAAATCAGAGATTTTATCATAAGAAATTCAAGAGAAAACATCTCATGTAAAGAATTTTAAAAATAAGTAAGAACTAATTATGGCCAACTCTGAGCCTTCAGGGAAAGTAATACATTTCATATTTTAAAAATGCCAGATCAGACCATTTGTAACCTCTCTCTTTGCCGGATTTATGGCAACCATTTATGGCAAAGTAACTGCAGAGCAACTGTACCTTTCTGGTTGTTTGATAACCCCCTGAAGAGCTGAACTTTAAAAACACATTTATCCTGATGCCCTGAGGTTCTAGTCAGTATGGCTCACTACGAAATACCTGTCATAGGTGTTCAGGTCATCCCCATTGCCATTAAGAGCTGCTTCTGACATCATCTCCACCTTCATTTTGAGGTCTTGATTCTTTCTTTGAAGGTCCACTATTACTGAATTTAGGAAGTCAATCTGATTTGTCAAAAAAGAAAAGAAACAGTGAGGTGGGTAACATGTCTAACGTGCACAAGCTGCAGTACCAAGAAGTATGCAGATGTCACATAAGGGGCCACAGTGCCTGTCACTGGACCCATGTTGTTCCAGCCCCCCAGGAACAGAAGTAATGAGATTCTTTGACAAATAGCTGAATTTAAATGAGGCCATATGGCTAGGTGGTAGGGCTAAGGAGGTTTCCCTTTTCCCCTTTCTATCTCTCAACACTCTTCAAATGTTACTGAGTATTTTATATATACTTTAAATCAAGTCTCATTGAATATTTCCCACTGTGAATGCATAAGCTTCACTTGTCATTGAGGCAAATAAATTATACTTAAATAGCTAAATCTGAGGGTTGTGGAATGCTACTGATTGATGGAAAGTTATTTCTTTCCATAGGGGAAAAAATACAAACTTTCCATCATTCAAAAGCATAATCTTAGATTTGTAGATACATGGGCATGAGTTTTAATTTTTCCTTCTACTACACAAATATATATATACAGATTTTACAAAACACATAAAGTTCTTTCACTCAATTCTAGAACCCATTTGGGATTGTTCTGGAAGACTTATATGGATTTTCTCTTAAGACAGCCATTAACCATTGATAATGACGGTAGGGAACATGGAGGGCTGTGAAGGGGACAGCAAGGCTCCCTTCCTACTGAGGAGAGATAGGCACATGCTAACACAGCAATGTTTGGGAACCACATACTAGAAGGGGACCTATGCTGAGGGTCCCTGAGCGGCAAAGACAAGATGACCACCAGAAGGAAACTCTCATCCTAACTCTTCCGTTCAAGCCAAGAGCAATTTAAAACCCAAAGGGTTCTTCAAATAGTGAAAGGTATCCTTTCTCTAAATTGAAAAGATCCCAGTTTATAATATTAAAAATATGTACACACACATACACACATGCACACATTTTGTGGGTTTTTTTTTGTTGTTGTTGTTGTTTTGTATCAGGGATGGGATCCAGGGACACTTAACCAATGAGCCACATCCCCAGCCCTTTTTATTTTTTGAGACAGAGCCTTGCTAAGTTGCTGAGGCTGACTTTGAATTTGCAATCCTCCTCCTCAGCCTCTGGATTACAGGTTTGTAACACTGCATCCAGCTACTTTGAAGAAATATTTGGTCTTATTCTCCTGCTGGGAGGGTTATGAGCAATCAGCCCGGTCTTTCCCAGCATTTTATTCCAGCTTCAGCAAGGCCACCTTAGAAAGTGGATGTGCTGAGTCTATTTTTCATTTCTCAAAGTGCATTTTCTAAGTCATTTCCATTAGGACCTCCATGTCAGGAAGAAGAAAAAGCCACAGACTGGACGTAAGTATAGTGGGAAACCATACACGCACAGGCACACACAAATTAGGAAACAGAAAACAAACCATTTGCTGATGGGAAGAAAAGTGTTGTCAGCAGCAGCAGAAACGAATGGAAGCAGAAAGAAAAGAGGGGGGAGAAAACAGTGTTAATTATGTGCCACTCCTATGACACACACTAAGCAGACAGTGCTAACCCAGGGTGAATTAGTCTAAGTCTGATAGCTGTCCAAGATAATTCCTTATAGCATCATTTATGATAACGGACCTAAAGGGTCAGAGACATCCAAAATGTCATGTCAACCAAAGGGAACCGACTTAATTATGGCACATCATATAGCGAGATACTACATAGCTACATAAAAGACAACTACAGAAGGGTTTATGTTGTATGCACTACTCTTATTTTTAAATTTTTAGTTGTTGGACCTTTATTTTATTTGTTTATATGTGGTGCTGAAAGTTGAACCCAGTGCCCTCAAACGTGCTAGGCAAGCGCTCTACCACTGAGCCACAACCCTAATCCTCATTTTTAAATACAAATTGGGGGTTTTGTTTTAGTATTCACTTGAATATGCATTTTGTTGTTGTTGGAGATGGAGTCCTGCTACTTTTCTCAAACTCCTGAGCTTATGCAGTCTCCCACATCAGCCTCTGATTAATTGGGACTACAAGTGCTTGACACTGTGTCCAGCTATACATTTTTATAAAGCTCTGCAAAGGTGAGATACTAGGAATAGTAATCACCTGTTTAGGGATTTGGGAATTGGAACAGAAGAGAGGGTTTGGAGGAAGACTTTTTACTATGCACATTTTAGAACTGCTTACTGTTTGGAACACAGGAACACAATACCTATTCAAAAGATTAAATGATTCTGAAAAGGACGAAGACGACAGAGCAGTGAGGAAGAATGTTACCTGACTCTCCTGGGCTCTCTCGTCCTCTTCTGCCTGAGTGTCAGTATTACCTTGTATTGTGAAAAACAAAAAACAAGCAGAGGCTGGTTAAGAAAAACCATTACAATCTTTTTCCTTGTTACTTATGTAGTGAAGAGCTAGGGTAGGAAACTCATTTCCACGTGGACTTCCCCATGCACCTCAGAGAACACAGAGCAAGTTCCCAGTCCCTCAGCACTGACTGGCCCTCCCTCCCACTTCCAGGGTTCTCTCCCAGACTGGCCACTACTGGGTGGGAATGTATGTCACCTCCACTGTCCATCGTCCTCCAAAGGGACCAGCCCTGCCCTTTACTGCCATGTACTTTCAGACCCCGCGGTTGCCCTGTCTTAAGTGTGTGACAGCACTCACAGATTACAGGAAGGCCCAGGAGCAGCAATGCCAGGCATCCTGGTGTGGGGGGGCCAGGTGTGACTGGCTTCCTTCCATTAGAGAAGGAGACTAGGGACAGGCAGCGGGGGCAGCAGGGGAGGAGGAGCACCAGGAAGGTGGTGTGTTACCTGAGGAGCTGCCGAGCTGCCTCTTGTTTTCTTTGAGTTGAAGCTCCAAGTTCTTTACCTTGAGCTCGAGCTTCACCTTATCAGACTCTAGAGTCTGAACAACTGAATGCAGGGACTTGGCAGAAGCGTTTTCTCCCCTGAGCACTGTGACCTGCAACACAGTGATTGAGCTGAGGCTGGGAGGTGGACAGGCGGTGGCAGATGTAGGAGGACCCCCGGGGTGCCCTACCTCATTCCTCAGCTTTTCCAGTTCTGCATCCTTCTCTGTGAGTAAAGCACTAGTAATACTGATGGATTTCTGTAAGGAAGCTTTCTCTTCATCTGTCTCTTTTATGTACTTGGATTCTCTAAAAGACCAAAGGGTTAAAGAAGTTCCAGAAATCAACCGAGAGTCATCAGCATACAGTTTTAGAGCAAGCACGCAAATAACTTTAGTTGATGCAAAAAAAAAAAAAAAAAAAAAATATATATATATATATATAAGGCTATTTATGCTTGCAAAATTTGAAATTTTACTTACTGTGAGGGGAGAAAAAGTTTACCTATGTATAGACATGCCAGAATCTGCATATCATTGTATCCATTTGAACTTAAAAAGACAAATTAATAAATTTGGAAGATGTAGAATTTTTTAAAAAATTGTCGCACTCCCCCACCCCCCAAAATTATACCAAAATAGAACCCCCAAGTTGATTTTTGTTACTTCTGGAATCAATTATTACCAAGCAATGACAATTAAAATACATACATGCAAAGCAGTTATACAGATGTCATGCAGAGCAGTTTTATGCTGGAAGTATCAGTTGGTTCTCACTAATTTCAGTAACTTATTAGCAAGTTCCAAGAGTGTATTTTTAAGGTCATGTGGGCCAAAACAGCAGTAAGATTATCACTATTCAAACTGAAAGATCATGACTTTTCAACCACAGAATCTGAAGAGAACACTGAGTTGCTCATAGAAATTAAATTGCACTTAAAGGCTAGAGCAGAAAACACCAGGAGAGTTCTCCAGGGACAGAATGGAGGCGTGGGGATTCTGAAGGGGAGAGTCAGAGCAAGGCAGAGGGCAGGGCAGGCCTTAGTGAGAGGGAAGCATCTACCTGAGGATCCAGGCAGTGGGCGGAGAAGGAGGAAGGGGAAGGTGAGGGCAAGACACAGAGTTGTGCTGAGGGGCTGGTGTGTGAGTGAATCTTTGTTGTAAAAATTGCATGTGTGCAAAAGTGCTGAGGTCATGAAAGACAGAAAGAGACTCAGTGAGGGACCATCACTGGATTGGAGAAGCCTGAGGAGACAGGACACCTAAATGCAGTGGGGTTTCCTAGCCTGGAGCCTGAAAAAAAGACAGACAGCCTGGGAGGGCGGGGACTTGGCTCAGTGGAAGTGCACTTGCCTAGCAAGGCCAGACCCTGGCTTCAACCCCCAGCGGTGCAGAGGAAAAAAAAAAAAAAAACGCTGAATGAAGTGGAGAGGCTGGCTAACAGTCCTATATCTTGTTAATTTCTTGGTTTTGATACATGTGTCACAGCTATGTAAAATGTTCACATGTGGCATCTGGGAGAGGGCATGGGGAATTGGCTACACTACCTTTTTGTAGCTCTTCCATAAACCTAAAATTAGTTTAAAATGAAAAGTTCTAAAAAAAAAAAAAAATCACATGCAATGTGAAACCTGAGAGAAAGACCTCGTTTTACAAAAGTATTTTAGGGAAAACAAAACTGAGAGATGTCCCAGGCAAGCCCTAGGGCTACAAAGCCTGTCATCTGAGAGAGAAAACTTAACTTTCACAACAAGACCACAGCTCCCCTCTGTCAGAAGCAGCTGGGTGAGTGCAGAGTATGTGATGGTTCAGTCTGATTCTGAACCAGCTGGAGGAGCAGGGAATAGAGGCCCAGGTTAGAAATGGCAGAATGTATGTCTGGTTAGTGAGACCCAAGATATCCGGCACACGAATCACAGAATTCTCATGGTTTACGTCAAATTGAATTCTACATAACAATGAAAATATAAGTGTTTTATTTATCTTCTTGTGTGGCTTACACTTACACTTCAGAATGATAAGTAGTAAGAAAAGAATCTGAGACTTACGGAAGTTTCTTGAATTAAAAACAATGGAAAGAGGTCAGTATTGACATATTGTTATGTTACTGAGTAATAACTTGCTAGCAAATGGGTCTTGTTTAGATTTAAACAAAACAACTTAAATGGAAAGAATGTGCAGGCACTTTTTGCTATGTAAAGTATGTGATGTCACCCAAACACTATTAAATCTTGATCTCCTTAACCCATTTTTGCCCCATGGTCCCAGATATAGAACCTACAAAAATTTAAATATAGTATATAATATACAACTACATAACAAATATATTACACATGTTAATTACATAATTATATTAATGCTAATATAATGTATATAAATTCTCGATTATTATTTTCCACCTATTTTAATATACCTCTGCCAACTTCACTGAGATATTTGCAGAATTGAAAACATGGGAGTTAATGAGCTGAGTTTCTATGAAACTTATTTGGAAGTTTATTCTATAAAAATGATTTCTAGAGCTCAATATCGGGATTGGGGATTGCCAAGGACAGACCCTCCTACACTCAGCTCTGATTGGTCAGGATCCCATGGACTCAGCCTTGGAGAGGGATAAACGCCACCAGCTGGCAGGAGGGAAAGGGACAGGTGTCCTTCTCTGTGCTCACCATCACGTATACACACAACCTCTCCACAGGCTGTTTTCCACAAGGGCCATAGGAGCATTTCCTGTATAAGCTACCAGAGGATGCACAGCCAAGAAAGCTCTGCCAAGTGACAGCATAAGCAGCCCGTGGCAGCTGGTCTTTGTGCAGCTCTCCATTGCTGGCCTGTGCCCACCAGGAGCAATTAAACCATTTATGCCAACATTACTTACATCTGAGTTGCAAATTGTATTGTGTTTAAGCCATGTTGGCTAGAATGGCTTGGTATTACTAACGCTATCAAGAAGGGAAGATAAACACAATATAAAATAAGGGCTATAGGGGCCAAAAATTTCTCTCCCCCATCCCCCAAGGGAACACATCACTCAGATTCTTTTCTTACTACTTACATAAGAAATAAATTCCAGTAATGAAGCAAATACCTTAAAGTGTTACTGGGCAAGCTTTAAAAATGCAAGATAACAAGAACCAAATATTAGAAACATGAAGAGAAATGCAATACAGTAAGGAGAACTAAATTTGCACTGAAGTCCTGTGCTGAATAGAGATATAAAAAAGAAATGTGTGTGTATATAATATGTATACACTGCTGAGTATATTTTACAAAACAAAAGCAAGACACAGAGGGACAAAGGCAGCCAAAGAATATATACAACAATTTGGTTTACTAAAAATATATGAAATTTATTTATTATAACGTGGATAGACTTTCTTTAGTCTTACCATGAAAGACACACAGATATAGCAAAGGAAGCAAGAGTAGGAAAGGGAAAAGAGAGGGGTGAAATGAGCATTGGTAAGTAGCGCAAGCTCGGAGACAGTCAGACAGTTCCAACCCACAGTGAGCTGAATGAGCGGAGGCAGCGCAGAGGGCTGCAGACCTGGGAGCCAGCATCGCCAAGCCAGTTTCCATTCCTGACACACACCTTGCATTCACACCACAGAATGAATTATGGCTTCAAGGGCTGTCAGTGTCTGAGACTCTGGCATCCCTTCTTTGACATTAAAAAGCCTAGCGAAGGGAGGGCAGTAGAGCCAAGTCCCCAGTCTGTGCTGGGCTGCAGCACCACAGAGGAACAGACCCGTCCAGTCCTGACAGAACAAGTCAAGTTCTACTCTGTGATTGCTTAGATACCTTGGAACATGTTCTGAAAAAGCTCTACCCAATTTGAAGACTGGCTTTTCAAATGATTATATCTTTAAGCTTAGAGAAAAACCTTGACCACATATTGCTTGCAACTCAATGTTACAGACACCAAAAAAACCATAGTAAATACAGAAGGATGCTACTAATTTCTTTGTTTGTTTTTGCAGTGCTGGGGATGGAACCCAGGGCCTCACATATGATAGGCAAGTGCTCTACCACTAAGCTACACCCCTAGCCCTTTTTATTTTGAGACAGGATCTTGATAAATTGCCCAGGCTGGCCTTGAACTTATGATCCTCCTGCCTTATCCCAGTTGGCTGGGATAATAAGCATGCCTAGTGATGCCTGGCCAGTGCTACTACTGACTTCTTTTCTTTTCATTTTTTTTTTTTTTTTTGGTGCTGGGGATTGAACCCAGGGCCTTGTGCATGCGAGGGAAGCACTCTACCAACAGAGCTATATCCTCAGCCCCGCTACTGATTTCTTAACAATAACTTCTCTCATCCTACAGTCAGAAGTAAGTTCTGCATGTCAATATCAAGACCATTTCAGTGAAGTAGTTACATATTATCTTGACTAGGTATGTTCAATGATCACTTCTAAATTAAATTGTTGACTAAGC
Source organism: Marmota flaviventris (assembly GCF_047511675.1). Taxonomy (NCBI): domain Eukaryota; kingdom Metazoa; phylum Chordata; class Mammalia; order Rodentia; family Sciuridae; genus Marmota; species Marmota flaviventris. The sequence goes on along the minus strand of NC_092498.1, from coordinate 136,502,331 downwards.
ACTTGGTTCTTAGATGAGTGAATACATTTCAAATACCTTTATGACTTACACTCTTGGACAAGACTTTTAAACATACAAAATATCAAGCTCTTTTAAATACTCTAGTCTTGATAAACTTACTTACCCATTACACACACAGATCCACATACAAAATCCTTTACCAAACTGGCATTTATAAGGCATTTGAGGATCTAACTTATTACCTAAAATACATTTACATTCAGATTTTGAAAACAGAAATAACTTTCCATTAAAGTTAATTAACAAACCAAAAAAAAAAAAATAAATTCTAAATAAGAGAAAAAAGGTTCTAAATTTTTTCACTTCCAGAAAAAGATTGTCATCTTTATCTACATTTGCTCACCAAAATGAGCAATAGTGCTGGGCATGTGCACGCCTGTAATCCCAGCAGCTCAGGAGGCTGAGGCAGGAGAATCATGAGTTCAAAGCCAGCCTCGGCAAAAGTGAGGCACTAAGCAATTCAGTGAGACCCTGTCTCTAAATAAAATACAAAATGGGGATGTGGCTCAGTGGTTGAGTGCCCTTGAGTTCAAACCCCAGTACCAAAAAACAAGCAAATATTTTCAAGAGACACTGTCCTAAATACCCAGGACATAAAATGGGAACAGAGATAGTGAAATGAAGAGAGAGAATTTCCTAGTCCCCAAATTTGTCCCTCCTTTTTAAGCCATGAAAAAAGTCACAGGTCTAATCATATTTTGAAAGGCATGTAAATTTAGTTATAGTCACAAAATTAGTAAGGACTAGTGAAGCACAGCATCTTTTTAAAATATTTTTTTTAGTTGACAATGGGCCTTTATTTCTTATTTATTTTTATGTGATGCTGAGGATCGAACCCAGGGCCACACATGCTAAGCAAGCGCTCGACCCCTGAGCCACAACCTAGCCCAAAGCACAGCATCTTTTAAAATAATAAATAATAAATTAAAAGGTTTAAACTACAGGGAGAAGAGAACCCAGGTCTGAGTCTTAAGCCTGCCTCTGCCACTCGCCAGCCTTGTGTCCCTCACAAGCTGCCTGTCTGTTGGGGCTTTAGTGTCATCATTTTAAAACGCGAGCCTCACATCTCTTTCCCTGGGTTGGTTGGAGATGAGATGAATTTGAGAATCATGAAGTGCTACATAAATGAAGGTGACTGTGTCAGTGCTACGCCTGCCCGGTTTTACATGTTCCTCTGTCAGGAGAGTCACAGGAGCAAGCCCTGGTTATTCTTCACATGTTCTTGGTAACTGCTTACTCAAGATCTTTTAAAGAAACAGAAGCTCATTTCTGCAAAATTAAACACCCTGTGGCCCATGGGGACAACGTAGGGTTGGCACACAGGAACAGCCATAGGCAGAGGCACAGCCAAGTGGCCACTATTTCTTGTTGTCCTGGGGAGCACTAGTCATGGCATACACATGTGCACTCTAGAGAGTAAACACCACCTTAGTGAAATTTGAAGGAATGAATCTAAGTAGTTTTTTTGCGGGGGTTACCAGGAATTGAACTCGGGGGTACTTGACCTCTGAGCCATATTCCCCAGCCCTATTTTGGATTTTATTTATTTAAGTAGTTTTTTGCGGGGGTTACCAGGAATTGAACTCGGGGGTACTTGACCACTGAGCCACATTCCCCAGCCCTATTTTGGATCTTATTTAGAGACAAGGTCTCAATGAGTTGCTTAGTGCCTCGCAGTTCCTGAGGTTGGCTTTGAACTCACGATCCTCTGCCTCAGCCTCCCAAGCTGCTGGGATTACAGGGGTGCGCTACCATGCCCAGCTCTTCTAAGTGTTTTTTTTTTTTTTTAAAGTTGTAGACAGATACAAAATACCTCTATTTTATTTATTTGTTTTTATGTGGTGCTGAGGATCGAACCCAGGGCCTCACACATGCAAAGCAAATGCGCTACCAACTAAACTGCAACCCCAGCCCCCTAAGTGGTTTTTGTATGTTTGTTCGTTGGTACTAGAGATTGAACCCAGGGGCACTTCACCACCAGAGTCATGTCCCAGTCCTTTTTTTTATATTTTATTTAGAGACAGGGTCTTGCTAAGTTGCTTAGGGGCTTTCTAAGTTGCTGAGGCTGGCTTTGAACTTGTGATCCTCCTGCCTCAGCTTCCCAAGCTGCTGGGATTACAGGTGTGCGCCGCCACCTGGCTCTAAGTGTTTCTTAACTGAAAACAGAAGGAAAGGCATCTCTGGACCAAGGCCTAATGTCCCATATAGTTTGTGCAATCCAAATATCTTTGTGGGCTAAGTATTAAGTCCTCAATTCCCAAGCATAAGACACACATGTCAATTGAGAGTGGGACGAGGAAACCCTCTGTCCTGACAAGAAGGAACAAGATACTTCCTAAGAACATGGAAGAATTCTTGGGCAGGCTACTCTTGAGAAGGTTTGCTTTTATTTTTAGTTTTTAGTTTAGTTTTTTTTTTTAATAAGCAAAAAATCATGCCACTATGTAGCCTGCATCTATTCAGTACTCTGCAGCACCCCCCTGGATGGGATGTGGCTCTTGGTGACTGCACACACTACACTCATTTGGTAGAAGGTGAGTCACAGAATCATCCTAGACAAAAATGGCATCTTTAAAAGAATAAAGACCATCAGGATGTATGAGCATCAGGCTTCTGACTGTGTTATTTCTGCAGGCCAAGTTCATCCTTACTCAAAAGTACCAGAAAAATTATACTAGGTTCCATTTGAATATCATTTAAATATAATGGAAGGAAATTAAATAATAGAGCTAATTTTTATTAAAAAGTATATAAAACATTTAAACTGGTATTACCCCCTGTAATTGAAAAATCAACATTTTAATATACTTTATATGCAGAGCAATTACTAAATGTAAAATTACAATGTTTTTAGTTACTGAAACTAGGAGGTAACTAGGAGGTAATATGAGACATTTGATTTTAGAACAATTTGAATAAATATAACTGAACATGGCTTAAAATTTTAATATCTAAAACTTCTGTAAATGAATTTTCACAAATTATCAATTATCAGTACCAAACTATCACAATGCCATTTTCTGAATATAGAAAGGTAAATTTTTTTTTCTATTGCAAGTCCACACACACCATGTTCTGAAATTTTCCTTATTAAACACACACACATACACACACATACACACACACGCACACATCCAATATACATATAAGTAAAGCCTACCTCTTTTTCATTTCTAATAACTGATTATTGAGCACAGATCGTTCTTCTTCCAGCTGGGGGGAAAAAAAAAGAGAGAGAGAGTTCAGTTCCCACAGGTCCAGAGAGAGGCCTCTTCTTCACTCTACATGCCACATCCCTGGGCTCCAAGGGAAGAGAAACACTTGGTTCTCCTCACAGGACCTGGGGCCCAGCAAGAAGTCACTGCACATGGGATGCAGTTATTAATCTACAAATCACTTATGACCTGGTGATTCCTTCCTCCTGGACTTCAGATTTAAAAATATTAAACAACAGCACCTTGAACATGGACATCTTAAGCTTTCAATAAGTGTGGCAACAGCTTTAATGAGTGACACAGCTCCACTACTAACACCATCATTCTTTTAGTTAAATCAGAGAGGTCCAGTGTCGCTAGCTAGCAGAGGAAAAGGAGCAGGTCCTCTGCTCTCAGTAGGCTTCACCTGACTTGCCTCTCACTTCAACAAACAGTTGGTAAGGGGCTACTTTGTTCTAAGCACTTGACTATACATTTATAAAACAAGGAGGTCCCAAAATCTCCAGCAGTTCTTTCCTTCTTAAATCCTATTATTATTATTATTATATGAACCATAAAAAACCAAGATTCATATAATCTGTGAAAGAAGAGAACTGCTCTCAGTATGCACCATGCATCACCATTTTGCCAAATATCAATTTCAACTCACACTGTTAATAAAACAAAAGGGTGAAAAAGCTCTTATGAGTTGTTTTTAACCCAACGATACCTAAAGGTCATGTGATAGTTTCCAATAGTCCACAATTTAAGTTTCTAATTCTTCATATGTTATAATCACAATTAATTATGTATCAGGTATGTATGTGCTTTGTTATGAGGTCATCATATTTAAAACATTCTCACACATACATACACATATGGATTGAATATAACTGTACATTCATCATGAAGTCTAGAGTCAACATCCAGGCTTTTCACTGTTGTCTCTACTTTCCCCGTCCATTAAGATATATGCTTTTGCTGCATGAGTAATTCACAGAAATGCTTAGAGGAAGCAAAAAGAGGGGGAGGCGAACTTTAAAAATGAAATGAGAAGCATAACATCTGGAGAGTGGGATGTGGATGAGAAGGGCTTTCACTTTTGCTTTTTATTCAATTTATAGTTCTATGTTAAACATGAAGCCTATTTGAAAAATTATAACAGGGGCTGGAGAGGCAGCACACATGAGAGGTGCTGGGGATGAGTCCCCAGCACCAAAAAAGTAGAAGAAATACAAACTGCTAAATACAGCTAGAAGATAAAACACTGTTTTCTATAAAGATCAGTACAATGCTGGGCATGGTGGTGCAGGCCTCCCACTGGGGAGGCTGAGGCTGGAGGATCTTAAGTTCAGGGCCAGCCAGGGCAATTTAGAGGGATCCTGTCTCAAAATAAAAAGAACTGGGAATATAGTTCAGTTGTACAGTGCCCTGGGTTTAATCTCCAGTACAAACAAACAAACATATCAGTAAAGGACTGGAGCTGTAGTTCAGCGGTACAGTGCTCGTCTCTCATCATAAAGCAGTGGGTTTGATCCCCAGGTCCACAGAAACAAACAAAAAACCAAAACAGATCAGTATAGTAAGTACTAAACTTCTATAGCTTGGAAATCTGGGCACACTAATCTCCAAGGAAGAGGGAGAATCTCTGCACACTGTTTTTTCTTTATTTCATTCATTCATTTTTACGATACTGGGGACTGAACCCAAGGCCTTGCACATGCTAGGCAAGGCCCTAGCACTGAGCTATATCCCCACCCCTTTTTAATTTTATTTTGAGACAGGGCCTCACTATGTTGATGAAGCTGTCCTTGAACTTGCAATCCTGCCTCAGCCTCCCCAGTGATTGGGACTGTAGGTATGCACCACCATGCCTGGCTTGCATGTTGCTTTTTGTGGTACTGGATGATTTTTTCAAATGTTCATTTATAATTCAAATTTTTGTTTTTGAGTTATGTCGTGTCCTTTATCCATTTATACATTCATTATAAGCATTTTCCAACCTTAAATGTGTTGATTGTAAAAATATTTTATAATCAAATATAAAAATAAAAATATAATAAAAATATTTTTAGGGGCTGGGGTCGTGGCTCAGAGGTCGAGCACCTGCCTATCATGTGAGGCACTGGGTTCGATTCTCAGCACCACATAGAGGCAAATAAATAAAGGTCCATTAATAACTAAGAAAAATATTTTTAAAAAATATTTTTACTGGGCTGGGGATGTGGCTCAAGAGGTAGCGCGCTCGCCTGGCATGCGTGTGGCCCGGGTTCAATCCTCAGCACCACATACAAACAAAGATGTTGTGTCCGCTGAAAACTAAAAATAAATAAATATATATATTTTTTTTTTTTTTTAAAAATATTTTTACTTCTTGGAACCAAAGATCAAACCCAGTGCCTTGTGTGTGCGCTCAACCACTCCTATTAATGATTTCTAACTTCACAATACTGTGGTTAGAGAACATACATTGCAATGTTTCAAATTCACTAAAAACTATTTTATGGCCTAATATGTATTCTATCTTGGAGAACGTTCCATGTGAGGTGTGAAGAATGTGTCCTCTGCTGTTGGGGGACAGAGCGCTCTACAGGCCACTGCTATGTCTAGCAGTGTTCCATTTCCTTGTTGGTCTTCCGTGTGGTTGCTTATCCATCACTGAAATAGGGAGTACTGAAATCTCCAACTGGCATTGGTGAACTGTTTCTCCTTTATGGTTCTATCAGGTTTGCTTCATGTATCTTGAGGCTTTGTTATGCAAAGCAGGTGTTACATCTTCTTGAGGACTGACCTTTTCGATCATTATCAAAAGTCATCTTGTTTCTAGTAACAACTTTGGCTTTCTAGTCTATTTTGACTATTAGTACAGACTCTCCAGGTTGCTTCTAGTTACCGTTTATGTGGTAGATCCTGTTCCGTCCTTTTAGTTTCAGCCTCTTTGGATTTCTAAATATAAACTATGTCTTACAAACAGCTAGTTAAACCATGGTTTTAAAAAATCCATTCTGCCTGCTGATATTGTGATGCACACTGTAATCTCAGCTTTCAGGAGGCTTAGACAAAAGGATCACAAGTTCAAGGCCAGCCTGGGCAACTTTGAGACTCTGTCTTAAAATTTAAAAGGGCTGCAAACATAACTCTGAGACAGAGAAACTGTTTTTTAAAAAAATCCATTCTGCCAGTCTGGGGCTGTGGCTCAGTGGCAGAGCACTTGCCTAGCACATGTGAGGCCCTGAGTTCAATCCTCATCACCATATAAAAAATAAATGAATCCATTCTGTCAATCCCTACTCTTTAAATCAAGTACTTAATCCCTTTACATTTACTGTGGTTATGAATAAGGTTACATACTGTTTGATTCCATTTATAACCTACTAGAAAAGTCAAAAACTATGAGGCCAGAAAAGAGATAAGGGATTTGCAAAGATTAGATGGTGACTACTTTATAGGCAGCATGAGAAAACCTCTTGGGGTGAAGGAAATCCTAATTGTAAGGTCAGTTATATGACTATATATATTCATCAAAACTCACCAAACCCCATACTTACGAAGGATGAATTTTATGTAAATTTGACCCCAATAAACAAAACTTGGAGGTAAAACAAGTTCAAATAATTTGTACAATATAACTTTTATTAAAAAATATAACTATGTGGGGCTGGGGATGTGGCTCAAGCGGTAGCGCGCTCGCCTGGCATGCGTGCGGCCCAGGTTCGATCCTCAGCACCACATACAAACAAAGATGTTGTGCGCCGAAAACTAAAAAATAAATATTTTAAAAAAATAACTATGTATATGTGTGCATTTGTAAATGCTGCTAAACACATAGCAAATAGTAAGAAGCAGGACATAAAATCAACATAAAAAAATCAATAGTTTTCCTATACACCAATAACAAATTTGCTGAAAAAGAAAACAAATACAATTCACAGTAACCTCAAAACAACAATAATAAAAACCCAGGAAACCCCAACCAGGGAGGTTAAAGACCTCTACAATGAAAACTACAGACACTGAAGAAAAGAAATTGAAGAAGACCTTAGAAGATGGAAAGACCTCCCAAGTTCTTGGATATGTAGAATTAATATTGTTAAAATGACTATATTATCAAAAGCAGTCTACAGATTCAAAGCAATCCCCACTAAAATACCAATGACATTCATCACAGATTTAGAAAAAACAGTCCTAAAATTTATTTGGAAAAATAAAAGGCCCAAAAGAGCCAAAACAATTCTAAGCCAAAAAAACATTGCTGGAGGCATCACAATACCTGACTTCATATTACATTACAAATTTATAGTAACGAGCCACATGGTACTGGCATAAAAACAGACACATGACCAATGGTACAGAACAAAAGACACGGAAACAAACGGCACAGATAAAGACATCTGATCCCTGACAAAAGCACCCCAAATATACACTGGAAAAAAGACAGCCTTTTCAAAAATGGTGCTGGGAAAACTGGTTACCCATATGTAGGAGAATGAAAGTAGACTTTTCTCTTTTTTAAAACCATGGTTTAACTGTAGCTGTAAGACATAGTTTATCTCTCTCATCCTGCACAAAAATTAACTTGAAATGGACTAAAGACCTAGGAATTGGAGCAGATGCAACTCTTAGAAGGAAATGTAGGGTCAACACTCCAACATATAGACACAGGCATATAGCCTTCCTCAATAGGATCCCTAAGCTCAGGAAGTAATACCAAATATAACAAATGGGATGGCATCAAACAAGAAGCTTCTGCACAGCAAAGAAAACAATTTACACATGAAGACAGAACCCACAGGATGGGAGAAAATCTTTGCTAGCTACTCTTCTGACAGTATTAATATAGAGAATATACAAAGAATTCAAACTTAACACCAAAAAAAAACCTAATTAATAAATAGGCAAATAAACCAGACACACACTTCTGAAAAGAAGTACAAAGGGCCAACAAATAATGAAGACTTGTTTAATAGCTTTAGTAATTAGGGAAACGCAGATCAAAACAACACTGAAATTTCAGTTGAGTAATAGAGTAAACAAGTAATAGTAAATGCTGAAGAGGATGTGGAGAAAAAGGAACATGATCACACTGTTGGTAGAACTGTAAATTAGTACAGCCATTATGGTAATCAGCATGGAGGCTCCTCAAAAGACTAGGCCTGAAACCACCCACGAGACCCTGCTACACCATTCCTCAGGATTTATCTTTGAAGAATTAAAGTCATACTACAGCAACACACGCACACCCACCTTTAGAGCAGCACGATTCACAATAGGCAAATTATGGAACCTGCCTAGGTGTCCACCAGTGGATTAAAAGAAAATGTGGTAGATATACACAATGGAGTTTTATTCACTCATGAAGAAAAATGAAATTATATCATTTCTTTTTCTTTTGAGAGAGAGAATTTCTTAATATTTATTTATTTTTTTTAGTTTTCAGCAGACACAACATCTTTGTTTGTATGTGGTGCTGAGGATCGAACCTGGGCAGCATGCATGCCAGGCGAGCGCGCTACCGCTTGAGCCACATCCCCAGCCCATCATTTCTAGAAAAGTGGAGAACATCATGCTAAGTGAAATAAGCCAAACTCAGAAAATCAAGGGTCATATGTTTTCTGTGGAAACTATAGAGAGTAAAAAAAAAAAAAAAAATGGGGGCCAGGATATCTCATGAAAATATGAGCTCAGTACAAGAAGGGAACCAGGGCAAGGAGAAAGGGGAGGGAAGGGGAGAATCCCACTATTACGTATAATTATAACGTACCAATCAAGGAGAAAATAAAACAATGGTAAAGAAAGATAAATAACCATTTTTAATATTGCCTCAGTGGAGTGGTAATGGGAGGAGTAATGATTTTTAAATTACCCGTATCTGTACTGGTGGTTCATGTTACAAATGTGTGATACCTCTAGTTTTAAAATAACAATACAATTTAAAAGGAATAAGTAATTCTTATTTTTTAGAGATAAAAATATTTGTAGATGAAATGACAGGAATGCATTTGCTTCCAAGCAATTGGGGCAGACAGGGTGGGGGCCAATCGGGAGTGCAACTGAAACCAGAGCGGCCAGGAGCTGGGCTGGGCTGGGCGGCAGAGGCTGCTCACAGGAGGCCCTGGGTTCCATGTTTGCACTGGGGTGGGGTGGGGGGGCCTCTTGGTGAGTGGAACTCACACAGGCATGCTGTACTGCTCACACTGCCTCTATGTTGTGCTTGAATTTTTTTATATTGAAAGAATAAAAAAAAAATAGCACAGTTTGGACCAAACTGGATCAGAAAGTCCCAATAGTTCTGAATAGTTCTGTGAACAGACATGGTAGGTGCTTTGCTTTAAATCTGTCATTCAAGCTAAGACAAGTCCTAGCTTGACTGAACTGAAGGCCATGTAGAAGTTCAATGTCATCATGTGCACAAATCTTACTTAATAGACTCAGTAAAACCACCGAATAAAAATCTTTGTGGGGAAGAGGAGCACTTTGTTTTGTTCACTGCTATTTCTAGTTCTGGAACATGGGCACTTAGTAAGTGATCACTAACTACACCAAGTGAAGGACTGTGATGGTGGGTCAGAGGCCATGCCCCCGGTTAGCGCGAGGCAGGAGTGGCCTGTGGCAGGGCTCCCACACAGCCGGGCACTCCGCTGAGCTGAACCAGGTAACCAAGCGTCTTAGGCTGGCTCCTCCCTCCTGCCTCTCCTCTAGGCAGGCAGGCAGGCAGGCGTCTGGAGCTCCACCTTGACAGCACAAAGCACACTTCCAAGGTCTGAGGCTCTGGTCTGCCTCCCACACAGATGTCTGCTCTTGGAAATGGAGATGGTAATGGGGAGAAAGGAAGAGGAGAATTCAGTGACTCTCAAAGATTTTCGTGGTAATGCTCTTTCATAGAGGAAAGGAAGGTATGCTGCTCAGACCCCACTTTCCAGGCAGGTCTCGTAGCCCAGCGTCAGGAGTGCTATAAGGAGACAGCTCAGCTGAAGGCCCGTTCAGGGGCTGCCAAAGTGGCAGAGCCCCCTCTGCTCAGGTCACATCCCCTTGCCAGGATAGACCATACCCAATGACCAATCAATGTGGGATTTTATAAGACTGGCTATCTCAGTTCAATTTAGAACAAATCTGAAAGGCCACTCCAGCCATAGTTCTCCATGGGGTCAGCCAAGGCTGACATGGGGCCTGCACAACACCTCAACATGTACACCTGCCCACTGCTGCTTCTCTCTCCACAGGTGCTTCCCCAAGGCTGTCCCTTGGAAACGCCAGCCCTTGGCGCTCTCAGCCTGCTTCCCAGGGAATTTAACCTGCAGTGGTACAGTGGTGTGCACCCAATAACCAACCTAACTTTTTTTGGTACTGGGGAGTGAACCCAGGGGTACTTAACCACTGAGCTATATCCTCAGCCCTTTTTTATTTTTTGAGACAAGTTCTCACTAAATTGTTTAGGGCTTTGCTATGTTGCTGAGGCTGGCCTCAAATTTGTGATCCTCCTGCCTCAGCCTCCCCAAGTTGCTGGGATTTCAGCCCAACCTAAGTTCTTGAAAGAGTCAGAAAAAGAGAGCATGCCTTAAAGACTGGCTTGAGTTTACATGAATACATAGATGGAGTATATAAATAAGTAAATACGAGTGTGTTTGCATCCTCAAATACATATACACACAGTTTTCATGGTTCTTTATCAAAGAAAGCTGCTGATGAGCCAGGCATGCCTATAATCCCAGCAGTTTGAAAAGCTGAGGCAGGAGCCTGGCATGGTGGCGCATGCCTGTAACCCCAGTGGCTTGGGAGGCTGAGACAGGAGAATCGCGAGTTCAAAGCCAGCCTCAACAATTGCGAGATGCTAAGCAACTCAGTGAGACCTTGTCTCTAAATAAAATTAAAATAGGGCTGGGGATGTAGCTCGGTAGTTAAGTGGCTCTGGGTTCAATCTTAGGACCAGAAACAAGGGGAGGGGGTATAAATTCACATTCACCAAATGATCAAAATTAACATCAGCAATAAGGGAACAAAGTTACATTATGTGAAACCTCCCTGCAAGGTAGAAGATCACTCACACAGGCTCCTGCTCACATAGGACCCCCCAATACCACCGAGGACACATCATACAAACAGAAAACAAGGGAGTTTATAAAACTTAACTGTTTTGTTTGTTGGCTTTTTATTTTGAGAAAAGTCTTGCCAAGCTGCCCAGGCTGGCCTTGAAGTTGCAATCCTCCTGTCTCAGCCTCCCAAACAGCTGGAACTATAGGGGTTCACTATTGCGCCCAGCAGGCCTGTTCTCTTAAATGTCAGTGTCAATAGACAGAGGAAGCACTCCAGAATGAAGGACACCAGAGAGACACTCAATGAACATAATAGAACCCTGAATCCAAAAACAAACTAAAAAGTGCCATAAAAGGCCAGGACTGGGACCCCAGGAACACGGCCGATTCACTAGGCCACCTATGGAAGTGGTACCAAGGTGAGACTTCCTTAACAGCTCCACCATGTTTACATAAAAACCATCCTTGGAGTATATGAGCATGCCTCGCTCCATTCTTACAACTTCTCACCGAGTTTGAAATAATTTCCAAACAAAATGCTAAACACTGTTCTGCATCTGCCACTCCCAGGGCCGTTCGCTTGCCTGTCCATTTACTAGACTTAACTTTTAGTTTTTGATGGACCTTTATTTTATTTATTTCTATGTGGCGCTGAGAATCAAACCCAGTGCCTCACACATACTAGGCAAGTGCTTTTCCACCGAGCCACAACCCCAGCCCCTAGACTCAACTCTTACGTCAGTATTTTTTCCAGTTTTTCTTTAACTAGGGCCATGTCTCATTTGGCCTGATTTATCATTAGGTGGCTACACAGTTTTCTGATGTCGAATGTGGGCTGCTGAACTTTTTCTTAATTAAAATATTTTATAAGAAATTTGTTTTTCCTGCCTGAGCACTGAGGAATTATTTTTTTGTTCTTGAGTTTCAATAATAACCAGGATTTGGGGGATTATTTTGTTTTTCTGGTGTCAACTGTTCTGGATTGACTTTTCCAGTGGGTCCCTATAGGGTCTCCATTCAAAGCATCCTGTCCTTTCTGTCTGCACATTCAGTTCTTCCTTCACTTGGGGAAAATTCCTTACTCATCTCCCAATACAACCATGACGCCCCTGATCATGTTTTGGTGAACAGTGCACCCCACACATGATGTTGGTCCATGAGATTGCCACAGATCTGGAAAGTCCCTGTCTCCTAGAGATGCCCGAGTTATCCAGCTACTCACATTTGTGGGCATGCTGGCGTAAACAAACCTGCTTAGATGTGCACACATAAAATTACCCGTGTGCTATGCACAGTACATACTGTCATTTGTGAACCGTAGCTGCACAAAAGGCAGATCCCCAGAATTTGGGAATAAGGTTTAATGTACTTTTTCTGTTTTTGTTTTTGAGGTGCTGGGGATTGAACCCTGTGCCTTGCACATGCTAGACAAACACTTTACCAATGAACCACGTCCCCAGCCCCAGCCCTACCACTGTGTTATAACGGTAGTCAGTACAGGAACCCTCTGTACAGGATTTATAGCTTTGGAGCAATAAGCTGTGCCCTATGACCTACGTGAGCAGGAAGCTATACCATCTAGGTTTTGTTGTTTTTTGTTTGTTTGTTTTTGTTTTAACACTAGGGATTGAACCTAGGCAAGCATCTCCTCCTGAACTACAGCCCTAGCTATTTTATTTGGGGGCTGGTCATAAACCTACAATCCTCCTGCCTCAACTTCCCAAGGTGCTGAGATTACAGGTGTGGGCCCTGTGCCTGGCCCCCACAGTCTGTGGAAGTACGCTTGATGTTGCTCAGGCAACAAAGGCAACCACCTAAAGACATTTCTCAGAAAGTGTTCCTGTTGTCAAACAAAGCAGAACGGTCCTTTTTCCTTACATTTATTGAGTTTGTTACTGCACGGATGCTCATCACACCCATTTGGATTATCTTCATACTTCATCATTATTATCTTTCATCTAATTGTTCCAATATCTTTGTTTTCTTCCCCATTTATGATGAATAGGCCAAGCCTTTCCTTGATATATTTGGAAACATTCATAAGGTTCCATTTCTGATTTTTTTCTTTTTTGTAATTTTTCTTTTTCCTGTTTCTGATTTACTTGGTAGTTCTAATATGGCATGGTTTTTGTCTAAAATTTCTTTTTTTCTTCCCTTCAAGACAGGATCTGGCTAAATTGCTGAGGTTGGCCTTGAACTTGAGATCCTCCTGCCTCAGCCTGCCAAGTCTCTGGGATTACAGGTGTGCACCATGCACCAGGCTTCAATTTGTTTCCTTAGCTTTTCATTCTTGGTTACAGTTATGTGGTTGGATCATCTCTGTGAGCACTTGGTTTACTCAAATAATTTAAGTTTTTATAAAACATGAAGCACTATTTGGGTAATGGGTAATGTCTGAGTAATGTTTCCTCATGGCCTGAATTTCTCTTTTCTCGTTGGACTCCTATGTTCCTTTCTTTTTTCCCTTTTACTATAATGGGTATTCAACTGTTCATCTCATCATAGGCAGGTTTACACCTTAATTTGCTAGGTGCATTTCCCCTGAGACCTTCCAACCAGAAGGCCTTTTCTCTCCACCCCCAAGCTAAACTGAGAAGCTGGGCACTGCAGTCTACAGTTTCGGCAGCCCGAGGGCCCTGGGGTAGAGGAAAGATGGCAGGAATAGGAGCAGTGGAATCTGTTAGAGGTCTCTTTTCTTTAGGGTCCTGTACCTCATTCTTCTGTCTGAACAGAGGTGATCCTGTCCCCACAGGATGCCCTCAGGCATCAGTCTTGGGGCAGACATTACAGGGAAGCACTTTCAGCATCTGCTCTCTCCTCCCTGGAGAAAGAAGCTGGCCTCCTGTGGCTGGAGGCCTTCGTGTGATTAATGTTCTCCTGGAGGTCTGAGCTTTTCTTCCTGAATAAGAAGGTGAAGCTGTGAGGAGAGTCCTTGCCTTCTCGGTGGCCTTCCCCTGCTTCCCTCTGGAAGGCACGATCTCTGGAATAGACAAGAGCTAACGCTGAGGATGGAAGCAAAGCAGAGCGGAAAGGAAGGGCTGCTCCGCGAGGCCATTCCTGAGGGGCTCTTCCTGCTGGATGCCTACCTGTGGACTGACTGTCAGGGCCCACCAGTGTTTGCTGGCTGGACAAACTGGAAAATGACAACTGGCAGTTTTTTCCACTTATGATAAAGTCCTGAGGTGGAAGGAGAGGACTTCTGCACTCACAAATCTCCCCTGGACTTTCCCCAAGCTGCCTCCTTGCCTTGGCAGTCTAAGGTTTTCCTACTGGATTGAGCTTGAAGATAGGCAGAATTAAAGCAAAAATTTCCAGAATTTTTCTATCCATCTTCCTTGCCACTCACCACTGGAAACACAAGATCAGTCAAACCACAATTGTGTTTCTCCTCTTGCTTACCAACATTAAAGTTTACAGAGTGAAGTTGATTAGCTTTGCTGGTTTTCTGCTTCCAAAAATATATACTTTCGGTACTGAGATGGAACTCGGGGATCCTTTAACCCTGCCTGGGTTAAAACTTTATAAACCTTTTTGTTCTTTATTTTGAGACAGGTCTTACTAAACTGCCAAGATTATCTCAAACTAGCAATCCTCCTGTCTCAGGATCCAGAGCAGATGGGATTACAGGCGTACGACACTGTGCCCTGCTGGAGATATATTTTTTTAAATATTTATTTCTTAGTTGTAGTTGGACATAATATCTTTATTTTATTCATTTATTTATTTTTATGTGGTGCTGAGGATTGAACCCAGGGCTGCACACATACTGCTGAGCCACAACCCCACCCTGAGATTTATTTTTATAGTTAAAAAAAAGTGTTCATATCATTAGGTGTTGAAGGGGGAGAGATTCTGAGATCCAGTTTGAATCAGTCCTATTTGTGCAGAAGTCCCCTGAGCCCAGACTAAAATTATAATAGCTTATGATCAACATTTTTTCAAAATAATATATGACAAGCTAAAAATAGCTTTCCTTTCTAACCATTCATGTCTGAGAATTCAATTTGGATGATGAGCCCAGTGGTCTGTGCACAGCCTCTGCTGCGGAAACCACTGGTGAGCTACAGCTGTCGACTTATCTACGTCCACTCCCGTCCCATTTCCAAAAGCAAACTGATCCTCATCCTGCAAATAACCAGGGGAAATCAGCACTGTTCCCATAGTGACTGCTCAGTGTATTTGCTTTCTTTACAGGCTGGAAATCTGTGAGGCTTGGAAATGATAAATCAGACATCTAAAGGTGACCACCCAAGGCAACTACTTCTATTGAAGCACTCACACTATTATTTTTAGCATTCCTTAAGAAAAGAAAGTAACACTCTGTGTGGTGTCCATTAATCTTGAAGCTACATGACATAACTGAATTCACACTGACTGTGTCCACCATCCCCACACAGTAGATGCTCCACTGATTTGGTGATCAGGCTTTTGGCAACCACAACTGTGTGACAAAGGTATGGAACCAGCAGTGGCTGAAACCAGGTGCAGAAGAGGAGGCAGAGAATCCACCTCTCATGACGCAAAAGAGGACCCAGGGCCCTGGGTAAAACCAGATACTCATCCAGCTCCACATACCCATGCCTGGGCCCCTCCCTTCACACTCTGTGACGCCCACCTACTCTGCACGGAGAGAGGCACTCACGGCAGTGTTCTAAGGAGCAGAGACAGCTACAGAGCAAAGAAGGCGCAGCTTGCCCTGCTGGAGCACAGGCAGTGACATCTAGGATGGGACAATACGGGACCAAAGAAGGGGAGGACAGACAGAAATGCCCACAGGTGAAGGCTGGCAGCCAGGAGTGCAGGGCGAGCAGAGAAGCAGGCACAGGGGTGGAGTCAGCAGGAAAGCTGGGGTACATCGGTGGCAAGGCCAAGGGCTCAGAGAGAGCAGAAAGGAAGCCACTCAATTTTGCCATTACTAAGTGATGACTTTAGTCAGAGCCATTTCTGGAGTGCACTGGTGGCTAAGAGCAGGCAGCAGGGGATGGGAAATGGGAGGTGAAAAATAAAGACAAAAACCAGATTCCTCTCTTAAAGAAAAGAGTATAAGATGGTAAGTGTGAACAGTGTGGCAAGATTTAGAACTGCTGTTAAGGAAAGGAGGATTTCCTGTCCTCTATAAGATTCTAGAGGCAGCTGCTGTAGGATGGGCTGCAGGCAACAGGGACTGGTGACAGGCTGAGTGGAGAAAGGAGGCGTACAACACTGACCAAGAGGATGAGAAAACTGTGGTACACCATCCAGCAGAACACGATCCCGCCCTGGGAAGGAAGGGAGCACCCACTCCTAACCAAAGTAGGGACTGACACATGCTTCAATCTGGATAAATGCAAAACATGCTCTGTGAAGGAATCCAGTCACGAAGGACCACACAGCATGTGCTCCTATTTCTGTGAAATGTCCAGAAGAGGCCAATCCTCAGAAACAAAAAACTGGCTGCCAGAGGCCAGGGAAGCAGAATGAGAAGGGCCTGCCTCATGGCACAGGGTCTTCTTGGGGTGATGAAAATGTGTTGGAACTAGATAGAAGTGGTGGCCACACAACACTATAAATGCTCAATTAAACGCCACTGAACTATACACCGTAAAACGATTAAAAGCAACTTTTACGTGTATTTTATCACACACACACACGCACACGCACATAAGCACACATGTACACATACACACAAACCAACCTGAGGTGACAAGAAACATGGGCAGCAAACAATCAGGGCAACCCTAATTCAGGCTTCATCACTTTGGAGTCATCAAGAGGGGCTAAGTTAGGCTACTGTTAGGCTGCTGAAGAAAATAATTTCATACAGTTCAATCTAATATATCCTCTCTTAAAAGACAACACACTCTGTGCAACACTAAAAGACTGCTGTCACTGTTGATACCAGATATATCAAACACTTCTGCTGCTCATAATCCTATCTGATCCAGGCTATTGCCCTTCTCTCCACCTAAAATGAAAAAGCCAACTTGGAAAGGAGACCTAATTTTAGTTGGAGCCAGGAACAGTGGTGCATGCCTGAAATCCTAGCAACTTGGGAGGCCAAGGCAAGAGGATCACAAGTTCCAGGCCAGCCTTGGCAATTTAATTAGACTGTGTCTCAAAATAAAATATAAAAAAGGCTTTGGAGGGGCTGGGGCTGTAGCTCAGTGGCAGAGCACTTGCCTAGCATGGGTGAGGCACTGGGTCCGATCCTTAACACCACATACAAAAAAATAAGCAAATAAAATAAAGGCATGCTGTCCATTTATAACTACAAAAAATTCCTTTTTAAAAAAAAGGGTTATGGATGTGGCTTAATGGTTAAGTGCCCCTGGGCTCAATCCCTGGTATAAAAAACAAACAAAACAAGAAACACCCCCCCACACACAAAAGAAGGTCTGGGGATACATCTCTGTGGGTAGAGAGCCCTGGGGTTCAATCCCCAGTACTTCCCCACCACCCCACCAAAAAAGTTTTAGCTGGAGAGAACTGTCTGATAGAGAAAGCAGGCCACACAGAATGCACACAGGTGGATTGTTTCTGGCTTAGCCAGCTCCTTTCCAGAGGACTATGGATAAGCAGTTGATTCCCCTCCAATTGCAAAAGTACCCCCTTTACGTAGCTCCTCGGCAGTCAGGTCACATGAGGTTTCTAATGCAGAACAACAATGGCTACTATCACTCTCCAACTTTTTGTTTCTTTACTTGTTTTTTGGCATGATACTAGGGATTGAACTCTGGGCTCTGCAGATGCTGGGCATGTAATCCTAGCTCCTCAGGCAGGAGGATTGCAAGTTCAAGGACAGCCTGGTCAACTCAGCAAGACCCTGTCTCAAAACAAAATAAAAACTGCTTTGGATGTAGCTCAGTGGTACAGTGCTTGCCTAGCACACATGAGGCTCTGGCTTCAATCCTCAGCAACACACACACACACACACACACACACACACACACACACACAAACGTTTTGAAAGTATAGAGCCTAATGAATTAATTTTCTATAAACTAAGGGTGCTTCTAAGTTATTTTAAGTGAATGAGTCTCACTTGGAAAGTCAAAGGTCATGTTTTCTCTTCTATGTGGAGGTTAGAGAGAAAATAGGGGGAAAAGGGCAAGGTAACTCTTGAAAATAGAAAGGATATCAAATGAATAGAGGAAGGGGACCAGGAGAAGGAAAGGGGAGGAACTGGGGAATGAACTTGACCAAATTACGTTATGTGCATATATGAGTATGTAACAATGGATCTCACTAATATGTATAATGCACCAATGAAAAAGATAAAAGATTAATAAATAAACAGGAGATTCTCTCTACTCTTTTGAAATATATTTGTATCAATAATAATCTATAATGGTTTCTGGTAATCAGTATAACTCTCCTCATTCTCTATCATCAAAGCTATTGTTTTATTTCACACCCACCTGTCTTTTTTGAGTTAAATATTACAGAAGGAAGTCACTTTCTTAGCTGGTCCTTATAGGTGTTATTTTCTAACACCCTGCAAAATAACTGATTTTCAAATTATTAATCACAAAACCTTTTCAGTATGAAGCTACCTGAAACCCCTCTTGTGAAGAGAATAGAGCTACCAGGATGCAAAGGAGCTCTGGAAACCTCTGTCCAAGGAGTCATGGGGTCTCCTGAGCTCCTTCTAGCACTAAGCAACAGAGACAAGCAATCTGTCAGTCCAGTTAAGCTCAAAACATAAGAGGATGATCTCTTGTTCTCAGATTTATGGAATCTATTCTTTCTAACAAGATATTAAATGAAATGAGAAAAAAAAAAAGGAGAAGGGAACAGACTCAACACTTGACTGAAATCCTTCTCTTCCAAGTCTTGGTGGACACACTGGTATTTAAATGTCAAATGTTTTAGATGTTCTAGCTAGTGCCAGGAAAAAAAGAACCTCTGCTGGTTAAAGGGCTACTATTTTTCATGAACTCCAATTTCTCACACGCTGATCAAAAGACATGCACTGACTCTACATAGTCAACGCACTTTGATTCTTTTCCAGATCCAAATCAGAAGATGACATGTATCTCTTGAAACTATTTGCTGAATAATATTGAGCAAATGCTTATGTTCCCTGTGGTTCCATTTCCTCTTTCATGAACAGGATAACATTAGTGCCCCAATGCAGAATTGTGGTAATGACTGAGATGATAGCTGTCATCTATTTGTGCCTGCCACACAGTAAGAGCCTGTAAAGCTACTATCACCAGCACCAGCACCAGCATCACCATCTTGGGCTCTGGAGAGACATGGCACTTCTTTCATGACACGAGAAAACTGTGGAATGCTATAATGAAGACTTTAAAGGACTTAGTGCTGGAAGGAGCTCAGGAGACCCCGTGACTCCTTTAAAGTCTGAAATCAACTCTCCTAAAAATGTTTTCACCACAAACTGCACTGTATCAATGAGCACTCAATACAATGACCCCAAACTCCTCCATCCCAAGTGAAAATTAACGTTTGCAAGACACAATGGGGAAAAAATTCTTTTTCCCTTTGTATTATCAAAGTAAGAATGAATGACTATACAAAAAAAGTCTCCTAAAAAATTTAAAGCTCCTGCTCTGACAGCAGAAGTGACTAACAATTCAACACTCTGATTTGACTGTTAGCAAGGAATACAAAGCAGAATACAGCATCCTTTTTTTTTTCTTAATACTTTTAATTGTAGATGAACACAATACCCTGGTGCTGAGGATCAAACCCAGTGTCTCCCACATACCATGAACCACAATCTCTGCCCAGACTACAGCATCCTTTATAATCAATTTTGTTCCCATGGCTAATCAACTTCTGTCAGGAACCTCTGTAATTTAAATAT
This sequence comes from Marmota flaviventris, assembly GCF_047511675.1. NCBI lineage: Eukaryota > Metazoa > Chordata > Mammalia > Rodentia > Sciuridae > Marmota > Marmota flaviventris. The sequence goes on along the minus strand of NC_092498.1, from coordinate 136,482,277 downwards.
AGAAGCAAATGGCTATATATATCCATTTTTTATATATATATATATATCAAATGCACACTAGTGCACATATATTCAATTTCATTAGGAAATGCTTGAACAATTCTTGAAAAGCAGAGTTCTATTTAAAATCAACTGTCAACTCTCCCACAAAAATCCAAATTCTTTTTTTTTTAAGTTGTAGATGGACACAATATCTTTTTTTTTTTTTTTTAAGAGAGAGAGAGAGAGAAGGAGAGAGAGAATTTTTCAGTATTTATTTTTTAGTTCTCGGTGGACACAACATCTTTATTTATTTTATTTTATTTTTTTATGTGGTGCTGAGGATCGAACCCAGTGCCCTGTGCATGCCAGGCGAGCGCGCTACCGCTTGAGCCACATCCCCAGCCCCGGACACGATATCTTTATTCATTTATTTTTTAATGTGGTGCTAAGGATCGAACCAATGCCTCACACATGTGAGGCAGGCCCTCTACCACTGAACTATAGCCCCAGCCCCAAAATCCATATTCTTAAAGTCTGCTTCCTTAAAACCAATTCTGATGAAAAAAAATCTTGAGAAAAATAATTTTGAAATCCAAGCAATGGTAAGAAGATATTGTCCCCTTCCATTTAAATGCTTTGCTACAATCACCTAATAAGGACCTTTTTTCCTACTTGCTTGCGAGATCAAGTGTCTTGTGTTCTTTTATTTTATTTTTGTTAATGAATCTGTCAGTTCACTTCTGACCTGAATTCTACACAGCACACTTGAAAGCAAGGAGACACACAGCACAGGTAGCCGGAAATCCCACTTGAAATGGGCGCAACCACACTGAGGAGACTTGAGCAGCCTCCAGGAGCACTGCAACAGCAGCAGATGTCAGCACAGCAGAACCAGAAACCCCACCAAAGGTCCACTGACCTTTTGATGACTTGTGACTTCGTCCCTGCTTCTCCCCAGCTCCTCGGCAAGTTTGACGTTCTCTTCTTGCAGTGCTGAAAGCTGCTGGGACTTCTGAGCTGCCGCCTGCTTTAGGGTTTCTCTGCAAGGACAGTGAGTGCAGGGTTACCATAGAAACAAGACAGGCAAGGAAACTGTGGGAGACAACCAGCTTCATAAGCACTGAGGAAAATAGACCTGGGTCACGTGCCCCATAGGTTCTATAATAACAGGAGACAGTGTTATCTACACACAGGAGGGGCCTCATGGCTTTAACCTCTAAAAGGAGGGCAGCTGTCCACAATTACTGTTTTTTAAAACCTAATAAACACTATAGCCATTCTCCCACCAATCACACTTACTCCACATGAAAGGGAATTTTGCAATGAAATAAATGAGAAGGTCAGTATAGTCCTCCCATCTTTAGGAATATGTCCATTAATGTTAATAAAGTGGTTTAATTTGCTGCCAAGGCTTTCTGTTCTACCTGCACAGATCTATAATCTGTTTTTCTCTGTTAGTCATAAAAATCTAATGGTTCCATTTGCCAGTAACTGTCAGAGTCAAGCGCTGATGTGAATCTGAACAGACTTTTAGGACACCTAGAAATGAAATGCCTAAGGAAATGGCTTCCCAATTAAGCATTAGGTATTTTATTTCATGGTATTCTTTTCATTAATGCTAATAATTTTTTTAAGGCAAATTAAAATATAATATAGCCTGCTAACCCATACCACAAGTATTTTTACTTAGGCAGGTATTTACAAGGAAGGCACGTTTAGTAAATATCTTCCCATTATTAAAATTAAACCAAAATACACATTCTAAATTATTATCCTCAACACATGGATATTCAAAATATTTTACTTGATTGCTGGGTATTAATTTTGTGCCATGGAAGGTTTTGATGCAATTGTGAATTTTAAATAAGCCTGTGCTGGTGAATCTCCACTCAAAAGCTGTCATATGTGGCTGAATTCTGAATCCAGTCATCTGGGCATGAATCCATCTGCTGATGCATGAACACATCTATTTTTAACTTCAATTGTCTAATGGGTGGCAGTGCTTGGCATCTTCAATCTCTCGGTTTCTAATTCTCCACCTACCTATAATATGCATACTGTGAGGACTTCATGAAGATTTGGGGGAATCAATCTACACAAAAATTCTCTTAGAACACTAAATTAGACCTATAGAGATATTTAGAAAATGAGGAAAAAGTGAGAAGGAATTTTAGTTTCAGGTAATTAGTGATTCAAAAGCTAGAAGGCATGATTTTAATTATGGATCTATCTATTGCTGTATCATTCACTCACACACACATATATAAATATGCCCACACCACACACTGAAGTTCATCTGGCCAAAGTCCAAAAATCCTTGATAAATCGGAAGATTTTACTTCTGATTAAATCATAAGCCAAACATTGCATTTCTCAGGTGGTCACTACCTTCAAGAGGCCATCTGGTCTCAGCATTTGTGTGCCTGTCACATCACAGTAATATCTGTGCTGCTCCTCTCTTTCTTCCCTCTTAAAAATCCCCCCCCCACTTTTTTTTTTTTTTGGTACTGGAAATTGAACCCAAAGCCTTGCACATGTTAGATAAGTGCTCTACCACTGAGCCACAGCTCCAGCTTTTTTCATTTTATTTTGAGACAGAATCTCAGTAAGTTGCCCAGGTGGGCCTCTAACTTGTGATCCCCCTGCCCCAGTCTCCTGAGTAGCTGGGATTACAGGCATGCACCACTGTGCCTAGTGATTTTGTCTTTAAAAATATTAATATTAATATTAAGAGGCTGCAGTAAGGAAAATTAAAACAAGGAGTCAAAGAAGTAATCTAAAATACTTGAAGTCAAAATATCCTCAAGTACTGATCTATGAAAATGGAACTTACAGTTTTATAACTTAAAAAATGCTTTCATGTACATTTTCTCATTTAACCCTCAAAGCACAGGAAGGATAATATATATTTATATTTTAAGATTATAAAATAAAACTGAGAGAAGATTTGATCTAAATAATGTCATTAAGTCATAGAACCAAAAGAATTGGAAGCGATTCAAATAAAAGGACACCATTTAGTTCGTCTCTAGTAAAGACATAAATTTCATAGAAGGTACTCCCACATCCCTAACTGTGGAGATACTCAGGCATGATTCTGAAAACATTTCTAACAATTTTTAAAGAAGCTACTTTTCTGCGGGACAAGATGTCTTGAAACAGAAAGGATTCTACATCTTTACAACAGAGAGGCAGGCATCCAGGGGAGGCGGCGCTCGCCTGTAATCCCAGCAGGCCGAGGCAGGAGGATCTCAATTTCAAAGCCAGTTTCAGCAACTTAGTGAGATCCTGTCTCAAAATAAAAAGGTTGGGGATATGGCTCAGTGGTTAAGCGCCCCTGTGTTCAGTCCCCAGTAACACCAAAAAAACAAAAACACCCGAGAAACAAAATAAACATTGTTAATATTGACTTGTAAACTTTTTTCTCTTGAATCCATCATAAATCTATTCATGCTAAATATATCCTAATTTATTACTAAATAAAAATTATATTGCTTATAGCATTTTTTCTAAGATACAAAGCTACATATCAGTGAGAGACCATTTTATTAACACGTTCCCTAGCTAAAATTAAGGGTTTTCCTAAAATCAGTCTAGTAAATAGCACAGAGGAGAAAAACATTCAATTACCAGTGCTGGTTTCCCATAGGCCAATGTCCTATAGGAGAGTGTCCTGGGAGAACTCCCATCTACACTGGAATCCCCACCTTTTTTCCTTTTGAGACAGGGTCTGGCTGGGGGCCCAGGCTGGTCTCAAAGTTCCTATCCTTCTGCCTCAGTCTCTGAGTCACTGGGATTACAGGTGCACACCCCACAACCAGCTGGCAACCCTTTTTCTCTAGGGAGCTCAGTCCTATCGGGTGAAGAGAGATGTCAGGACAGCTTTGGAAGACATGTCCAACCTCAGGGAAACGGGCAGCTGCTCATTCTCCAACTTTGAGCACCAAGGAATGCACCTAAGGGGCACAAAACCACCACACTGCTTTGAGAAGTGCTGCTCCCATTACATGGTCTTTTGATAGCAGACGGTCTTGAAGTGTGGCCAAGTCTAGGGCAGGGAACAATGAGTATTGGGACAGGGTTTGAGCCGACTCCCTGGGCCTCCCTCCTGCAGCATCTATGGAAAATTGCAATCTGGCCCCAGAAGCACAATCAGATTGGGGTTCACAGGGTGCACAAAAGATGGAGTCTCCTCAAGCCTGGTGGGACAGCCTGGGCTCAGTCTGCACTGGAACCTTCTTCTTCCTCAGGGAGCAGCAATAGGGAGGACAGGCTCCAGTTACTGTGATAACAGCTGGAGCCAAAGTCTTTTACCCCCAATCCTTTGCTTCCACAGGCATGAAGCAAGATTGTCATTAGTAGAACAATACAAAAGGGGCAAAAAGACAAACACAATTTTGCTTTCTTCCTTTTTGAATATAGGGAGGGAACTCAGGGCCTCTTGCATGCTAGGGAAGTGCTCTACCACTGAGCCATACCCAGCCCCAAAATTTATATCTTAATGGGAGAAACCAACCCCACACTGATTGGGGTAGGTAGGTGATATGACAGGGCTTAGGACTCTGACCATTGAAGAGTAATCTCACTGAAAAACTAGACCAACGTAATAACCACTACAATATTTCTAAATACTATTGCAGGAATGTTATCTAAATTCCAAGAGCTCTCTTGGGTAGATCCACTCTGGCCCTGCCCCCTCCATTACCTAGTGTGGCCCAGAGAGCTCAGGAGTGGGACTATGGCAGTGGGAGGTTGGTGAGGGAATCTTCTGCAGCTCACATCCTCCCTCACTAGCTGCCTGTGTGACACAAATGAACTAAAGTCAACTCAGTGTTCCAAAACGCTGAAGGTTAACATAACTACTTGTGTCACAAGGGAAAATCCTAGACTAAATAATCCCACCTTCTTTGAATCCAATTAAATTGCCATACTGTAACGAGGGCTTTTTTCCTGTCACAGTGTCCAATAGTCTATTTGTGTTACTTGACTTTGGCAATTTAAGACTCCCCCAATGGCCATAATCACAATTATAAACATGTAATAAACTGTGTGGATGGAATTGGTGGGAACTGCTGAAACACAAGCTAGAGGAACACTGTCGACCCTGAGGCTGAAGAGGGGAATCAGTCACCAACAGCTTGAGGTGCATGATCCTGAGGTGAGGAGAGTAGATCAAACTATTCCTTGGAGAATCTGAAGAATTCCTAGAAGAACTAGACATGCACTAGTTTAATCCAAGCCTCATGAACAAAGAGTATTGAGGAATGGATCTGTTTGTTTTATTAGAACTGGAAATAAGTGATATAAACCTTTAAAGGGCAGGACTCACATCTAATTTATCTGTGTGTCCTTCCTAGCTTTTTGTACCTAGCATGAAGGACACACACACTCACATATCCACCAGATTAACTTTTAGATTTTTAGGTTCACACAGTTGATACAGTATAGTCATCAAATAGAAGACTAAATGAGATCTACACTGTAACCATCACTTAAAATGCCAGGTAAACACCAATCTCTGATAATTACAATAAATCAAACATGAAAAACCAGGACTAGGCTGGTGTCAAAGGAAACATGAATGGTCTGGCAGCCTAAGCCAAGGGGCAGGCTGAGGACACATCCTAATTTGAAGTCCTCCAAAATGCTGGCCATTTAGTGTCCATGCCAAATTTGATACTGAAAGTCTTGCAAGTGACGTGCTGCTGTTTATTTTCTATAGAAAAATCTTGCGGGATTTCTAAATAAAGGATCTGATGCTTCAAAACTTTAAGACTGGCTGTCACGTAAGCAGACTACTCTAAATGTCTGATTCTACTTGGGTTTTTTTGGCTTTACAAAGTCACATTTGAATCTAAAACATCTTAACTCATCAGGCAGCACATGGTCCCCTGTGATCCTTTAATGTAACTGTCATTCTGACTTACCCCTGGTTACTGAGGTGGCCTCTGGGGGTGAAATAGTATTTGGGATACAGAAGGGCGTATCTATCTTTGCTTTATGTGCTTTTCAAATATTTTCTAAATAACTGTTTTCACTTTTGCAATTTAAAATAAGTTATGTGATTTCTCTCAAGGAGATTAACTTACATTTCTTTCCTGAATTCTTCCATTTTTTGATTCTCTACAGTCAGAAGTTCTTTTGATTTGTTCAGCTCTTCCACATTTTTCAAGTTGTTTTCTTTAAGCGTGTCCAACTTAAAGACCAAAAGAAAAAGTCTTGTGAAATATTTTCATTTTCCAATGGTATGGTTGGATAGACAAATTATTCATGAAAATGCATATTTTTAAAAATGGATGAAAATAGTCACTTACAAAAAAAAAAAAAAGTGTCACGGGGTAAAGAAATCACAAATGGGACTGGGGTTGTAGCTCAATGGTTGAGCACTTGCCTCGCACGTGTGAGGCACTGGATTCGATCCTCAGCACCACATTAAAATAAATAAATAAAACAAAGATATTGTGTCCATCTACAATTTAAAAAAAAATCACAAATGATGAGTCTATTATAAACTGCAATCCTCCTTACATTGAGTCCGACCATTTTGTGTACACCTGGCCAAAATGTCAAACTGATTTGCCACATAAATTAAAACAAAAGTTTTCCTTCATCTTGTGCACAATTCTCAGTAATTATTACTGAGCATACTATTCAAGTATGATTCATTTTTAAAAAACAAGAAAGAAATTATAAAGCACATCAACATCAGCAAGGGTTATTCCTTGTACTGAAATGAAATCCCTTTTCTTCCCCCACAGAATAGTAACATATGATATGACATAGTCTAATTTCAGTACCAAATTTACACAGTCCTTGTTACAAAAGCATTTATTTGAACAAAATATATATAGATTGGAAAAAAATTAGTCATCAATCTGAACCTCAACCTGAAAGGGGACTAGGCATACAGGAAGACTGCAGGCACTCTCATCCCTCAGCCCCACCACTGCCCACAGCACTCACAGCCAGCTTAGAGCCTGAGCCCTGGTGGAGAGCCAGGTATGTCAGGGAACAGAGGGGATGTGACTGGTCCTGGATCTGGACCAATGGTGGGAGAACCAGCAAGGATGGGCCACACTGGCTCTCTCCTTGTGTTCTTGTTTCCCATAGTCAGGGAGAAATGTCAGACTCCTTTTGCCATGTCACCTGCCAAAAATCCCGGAAAGTGTCTTGCTAGCTTTTGTTTTTGCAATGCTGGGGATCAAATCCAGGGCCTTGTGCTGCCAGCCAAGTGCTCTACCGCTGGGTAACACTCCCGGCCCTATGTCTTGCCAGTTTCAAAAACCGTACCTTCCTTTAAATACCTTCTAACATTCTAGATTTCCAGAACAAGGAAAAAAGTCACAAGAAATGGTTCATCCAGTCTTGTAATCTGGCTACCACAGGTATATCCAGGGAGGAGAATCCATGGGAGGACACAATTTTCCCTGAGTCCATCTTCAATGACTAGAAACATTCCCCCAAATTTTCTCAAATACTCTAGCTTCTAATTCAGATTATCATCTGTGATTTATTTTATTTTGAGGTGCTGGGGATAGAACCCAGGGCCTGACACATGCTAGGCAAGTGCTATACCACTAAGCAACAGGGTCTAATTGCCAGGCTGACACAGACTTGTGATCCTCCTGCCTCAGTCTCCCAAGTAGCTTGGATTATATTCATATACCATAACACCTGGCTCATTCCCTTCTCTTGCTTTTTTGGTTTAGTATCTTACCTGCCTGTAACTTTAAGAAGCATCTGGAGTTGTACAGACTTTCACACACTCATTTTAGTGAATCAGTCCTCTAGATATTTAGACAACAGCTTTCCAAGGAAAGAATGGGTTGGTATAAGATAGAAGAGTGGGAATAGGGGAATCAAAGAAGGGCCAAGGAGAAATGCTACTTGTGGATAAAAATCAAAATATCTTGACACCACAAATTTGTCTCAGCTTCAGAAATGACTAATTCAAGCTGACACAAAAGCAAATCAGCACTAAACTTGGCCAACAAAAGGCCTACATTAAATTTGGGGCTGCAAAATGGAATTTAGTGGCTCCAGGTTGGGAGAGAATTGAGGAGAAAAAATGCATATGACATAATATAAAGAATCTAGTGGCTGGGGGTATAGCTCAGTTGGTAGAGGGCTTGCCTCACATGCACAAGGCCCTGGGTTCAATCCCCAGCACCACTAAAAAAAAAAAAAAAAAAAGAATCTGAAAGTAGGGAATGTCATCAGCCTTCTCTCTCTCCGGTGCTATCCCTAAGTAATTAACCAAAAACCACACTCTCAAGGTTTTCCCCTCAATTTTCAAAGGTTCATCCTACTAAATAAGTAATAAAGTGATACACTTTATCAAACATCCTCATGGCCCTGGTGTACACTCCATCAAACCTCGAGTGTACCTTCCAGGGATCAAACCTCTGGAAGGCCATGCTTCCAAAAAACACCCAATCCTGAGTTAGGATCAGGCGTCCCGTGAGGTCAGTAAGCCATTTAAGTCTGATTACTTCGCTTTGCAGTTTTGCGTTTGTTTGCCTGGTGTCCTCCAGGGAGGCCAGAGTCTCGGACTTCTCCTTGGTCATCTGCTCCATTATCTGCATGGCATCTTCCGCAGTCCGAGCAGCCTGAACACAAGAAGATAACGTGAGGAACGCTGCACTGGCAGCTGAGTGTTATGTGGCTGAGACACACCGCCTAGAGACAGCCCCCACCCAGCATGAAAGCAGAGGGCCTTCACTCCGAAGCAAAGTCAGACCCTTCCCTGCCACTCCTCAGTAAGTTGACATTCACACCATTTCCATGTTTCTGGACTCCTCTCAATCTCCACGTTCCAGGGACAGTTCCTAGTTACTCTATCACGCCTTCGTCATTCTGACCTACATTTGAGAGGCTATTTAGTGACTGTAAAGAATGACAACCCTAGAAAACTGAATTTTTCCTAATTACATTTACTGTTCTAAGTTAAAAACTTTTTTTTTTTTTTTTTTTTGTTACTGAGGATTGACCCAGGAGCACTTTACCAGAGAGTCACATTCCCAGTCCATTTCATTTTGAGACAGTCTCGCTGAGTTGCTTAGGGTCTTGTTAAATTGCTGAGGCTGAACTTGTCATCTTCCTGCCTTAGCCTCCCAAGTCACTGGGATTACAGATGTGTGTGCCATCAAACCCAGCAACCACAACAATAACAAAAAACAAAATCCAAAAAAAACAGAAAACACTATTCTTGCTATTTCAAATTTGGAGCTTTAGAAATCACTCAATTTAGGCTGGAAAGCTTCCATGCAAGATAAAAATTATTTGGGCATTTATAACATAAAACTGAAGTGTTTCATGAGAAGCGTTTAATGGAAAAGTCTATGAGAGAAACTATGGATAATGAATTTATATTATGACTGTGAATAAAAAAAGATGTATGCAAATGGAGGTAAATTCTTAGCTGCCTAATATAAAAATAATCATAAAAATAAATTAAAAGCTTTCTAGGCACTTACTTACATTCTCATTTAGTCTAATGAATTTCATGGGCATTCCACGTTATACCTGCCCCATCCTTGGTCATGGAGATTTCAGTGAAATCATTCAACTCCAATGGACAGACCCAATGAAACAGTTAAGAGCCAAACAGCAGATACTATAGTTTAATATATGCCCATTCTATCATTGCCTATTTTTTCTCCCCTGGTACTGGGGACTGAATCCACTGAGCTACATCCCTAGCCTTTTTAAATTTTTTGATTTGAAATAGAGCCTTGCTAAGTCGCTGAGGCTGGTCTCAAGCTTATGATCCTCCTGCCTCAGGCTCTGGAGTTGATAGGATTACATGTGTGTGCCACTGTGCCCAGTCTATTATTGTTCTTAAGACTCTAAAAACCACAGTTAGTTTTTTCACAAAGTTTATCCTTAAGTTAAAAAATAAATCCTTTTTATTCACAGTTTGCAACTTCTTCCCAAATGGGGTAAGACGTCTGCACTCAGGCATTTAATAAATAAATGCCCTTGCAGACCCTAACGAACAACTGAAAACATAAAAGCAACCCATTTAATGAGGTGGATTTGCCTAAATAACAATAAGGAAAAATCAACTAAGCCACTAATGTTAATGCACAGGGTTAGTAAGGAGTCTGAGATCTTGATACTTGAACCTCTCACTTTACCGTAAATGAATGAAGAGTCTCAAGCTCTCTAATTTTAAGGGTAAGCTTGCTCCTGTCTTTCCTCAAAGTACGGTTTTCACTCTGAGATTCTAGGAGGTTGGCTGAAATGTGGCTATTGGTTTGGGCCAGCTGGCTAATCTCCTTCTGGAGAATGAAGTAGCTTTCTTCCAGCTTTTCCTTCTCCTTCAGGATCTCATCCTTTCTAAGCATCAGCTCTCTTTTCTCAGCCAGAAGGTTCTTGTTGTCTTGTATCACTTGGGCTCTCTCAGCCACAGTCACTTCATGGTTCAGCCGGAGGTCACCCAGGATCTTGGAGAGGCAGCTGTGCAGCTCCTGCAGTTCTAACTTGGACTTGGACAAGTTAGCAAAATCGCTTTTCAGGGTCTCTATGTTGGCAGCGAGCTGAGCTGTTTCCACACTCAAGAGTTCCTTTTCTTTAATGATCTCTACCACCTTTTGCTCCAATTTAGTCTTTTCTTGGATTAGTGTGAATTTCTCAGACTGGAGCTGTTCAGTACACACTCTTAACTCCTCCACCTCCTGCTGCAGGAGCACCATTCTCCCGTGGAGTTGATTGTTTTCATACAAGGATGACTCGTTTTCCTTCACTCTGGCCTCTTTTTCCAGCATTAAGGACTGCTGCATTTCATGGATCGTCTTGTTTAACTTCTGACATTCTTCTTGCAGGTTCAAGCCATCCCTCAGCAAAATGTTCTTTTCACAGCAACAAGTCTTAAGCTCAGCGTTCAGATTCTCCTTTGCTTGCATCATACTGGTGTGTTCTTTTTCAAGATTCTCTTTGGCATTTTGAGCCTCTTCCAGCATCAAAGAAAGGTCACACTTACTGGTCACCAGTTCCTGGTTTTCCCTTTTTCTCTCTAGAAGTTCTTTTTTCAGAGCATCAACACTGCTGAGTAGTTTCATCTTCTCATGCACAATTATCCTTTTGTTTGCAGCCTCTTGATCATACTTCCTTTTAAGGTCTCCTATGGCTTTGATGGAACTTTCTCTCTCTGCAAGTAAATCTCCATTTCGCATTTCCAGGGCTGATTTTTCTTGCAAGAGACTCTCCTGTTGCTTTTTAAGCTTAGTTATTTTCTGACAAGCCATCTCTTTCTCAGAAGTTAGGTATGTGATCTTCTCATTCAGGCTCTTCTCAACATGGGTGGCTTCTTCCGAGCGCTTGCTGAATTTTTCAGCGATATTCCTATTTTCACTTAGAAGTTCCTCCTTCTCGGCCAAGAGTTTCCTTTCAGAGGCTGCCAAAGTCTCTTTCTCATGGAGAAGCTGGATGCACTCAGAGTCTGTGATCGCTCGACTGGTCTTAATCTCCTCCAGGAGCTTTGTGAGGCTTGTGTTGGTGGCCTGAAGTTGCCTTGTCTCCAGCTCAGCCTTTCTCAGTGCTTTGCTGGCACAGTCCAGCTGCGTGTGCAGCGTCCCAGCCTCTGTGCTGAGCAGCTGCTTGACCTGGAGGGCAGCCTCCAAGTTGGCATTCAGCTTTTCCTGACCCTGACGCAGCACGTCCTTCTCAAATTGTAGGTCTCTGTTTCTCTGGAGGAGGTCATCTCGTTCTGTTTTCAGGACCAGGCATGCATTATCAAGGCTTGACTTCTTCTCTACCACTGACTTCTTCTCTGACGTGAGCTCTTCAATCTCCTGGACCAAAGCTTTCTGATCCTTGACTAGCTCCTCATAAGCGCTCTGAAGCTTCTGAATCATGTCATCCTTATCTTTTACTAAGAGGAGATTTTCTGCAGTAAGCTTCTTGATCTGATCCTCCAGGTGGTTTTTTTCTGCCCTTGCCTTCTCCGACTCAGCTGTCATGGTATCTTTGAGGAACCGGAGCTCATCAATGAGCACCTGCACACCTGCCTTGGAAGCTTGCAAAGAGTCATTCTCCCTATGTATCTTTAAGAGTTCTTCCTGTGCAACATTGATTTCTTTAAGCAATTTCTCTCTCTCGACAGCCAAAGATTCTTTATGGAGATGTTCTTGCTGGTAAAGCTTTTCAACATCTTGTTTTTCTTCTAAGACTTTCTCCTTCTCTAAATTAAGAGTTTCATTTACTGACCACAGTTTCTGCTGGTCTTCCTGAAGCAAAGTCATTTTGGCCTCCACTTCTACAAGCTTTGATAAAAGCGAACCTTTTTCTAACTTTAAAGCATTCCCCTCCTGAGCAAGAAGCTGCTTCTCTGATTTCAGACCCCTCAGCTCTTCTGATATTAGTTCAATTTCTTTTTTGGCTGATGTTAACAAATAAGTTAGCGACTACAGAAACAGAAGATGGAAAGAATGGAAACAAAAATGAAATCAAGCAGACAAATGCAAGCCCAAATAACTTAATGTAGCCTACATGGTAAAAGTCTAAAATTTTCTACCATAAACTTAATAGAAACTATGTGAATAAGAGGAAGAAACCAGAGAAACAGCCCATAAAGGGATGATACAAAGCAAAGTTAGCTTTGCAACATGCTTATAAATCTACTCGCTGATTTTCTTTGAAACAACCTGATAACTCCCTAGAAAATAAAAGGAGTAGCTTGATTTTGGCATCAGGGCATAAGATTCTCTCTTACCATTCCAATTATCTAATTATTGCTATTATAGAAAGGATTTGTAGAAAAAATTTAAATATACAAAAAACTACAAAAAATGAGTATATATTAACCAAATACAAGGGAGAGGACGACAGCAAGGGAAAATAAACTGCTGCTTTTCAACCTAACTGCATGACTTTGCCAAAATGACAGTCACTTGGCTGAGTGTAGCTTAGCCCCAGTAATTTATTAAATACAGAACAACTTCTAGGCTACGGTGATTGAGTAGATTTTTTAAAATATATTGATTTATAAGATAATTTGACCACAATGAATACAACAAAAATTTTAAAAAATATTAAGACAAAAAAAAAAAGCTGTGGTTTGGTCAGACTACCACATGTTAAAGGAAACACTAAAAAACTCGAAGTCGAGTCCAGATCAAGGGAACTGCACAGGGCTGGGGCTATGGCTCAGTGGCAGAGCACTTGCCTAGCATATGTGAGGCCTGGGATCGATCCTCAGCACCACATAAAAATAAATAAAATAAAGGCATTGTGTCCATCTACAACTAAAAAGATATTTTAAAAAATATTTAAAATAAAGGAACCTTACAAACAAAAGATGGGGAGACATAACCAGTGCTAAATGGCTCATATAAAACTGGAGAGTTACGGGGAAGAGGGAGCCTTACCGCCAGCATAGGCAGAGGGAAGCTGCTGCCTCTTATGTTTGACATGCACTATGTCATACGACCTTAATCAGTAGGAAGTTTTCCATAGGATTTGTCTCAAGTTATTTTCTAATTTATTTCTACTAAACTCCTACATAAACATTTATCTAATACTTTAAAAACACACAAAGATAAGTATTTACTTATCTTTGAGCAATAAAAAAGTTCAATTGTAGTAGGAAGTTAAGTTACCAGCATCAAAGAAAATATTGGAGCAGAGAGGCAACCTGAACACCATAAACTGAAATTCAATATATCAAGTTCTACTCTATTCACTAAGAGGATGTTTCCTCACTGCCCTTGAACCCAGCTTCCTTGTTGATAAGCCCTCTTGGAATTCGTCCTTTTTTGGTTTTAAAAAAAAAAAAAAAATTTGGTTAATTGAACCTGAATTGAACCCAGGTCTCACACATTAGGCAAGTGCTCTATTACTTAGCTATATCTCCAGTCCCTTTTTTAAATTTTTATTTTGAGACCAAATCTAAGTTGCTAAAGCTGGCTTTGAAATTTTGATCCTCCTGCCTCAGCCTCCCAAGTAGCTGGGATTAGAGGTGTGTGTGCCCCTGTGCCAGGCATCCAGAGTTCTAATTCTTCCTGCGAGAGCTCTGTTTGTCCAAGAAGGCTCTCTCCATTTCTAACTACTGGCTCGTGTGTGGCCTTGCTCTGCCTCCTGCTTTTCGGCAGCTTGCCTCTCCTAACCCCAGTGCAGGGTGGCAGCAGGCTCAGCCAAGAGGAGAGGAAGACACTTTTCCCACACCAGGGAAACTACTACAAGCAGGCAGACAGCTCCGGCAGCATAGGATGCTTTGTGCCAGCTAGGAACAAGCAGCAAAGGGGGTGGTGATGGCTACATAATACATCCAGGGGAAAGACCTGCAGCCATCTCCATCCTGAGAAGGAAGAGTACCTGATACAAAAAGCTTGAAGTGACCTGAAATGCAATCCACCACCCTGAGAGGTTAACATTTGTGAAGTTCAGCTCAAGCTTCGCGTCTGCCACTGCTTTCAAAGCAACTGCAGCCTTGGTGCAGAACTCAAGCGAGCTGTAACACCACGACAGCACACCCCAAGGACCTACTTTGGCTTTGTCAGCCTGTACTTTCAGGTCCTCCATCTCCTGCATCAGGCCTCTGTTCTCCTCCTGGGCAGCCTTCAGCTTCTCCTCCGTGGCCAGCAGCACCTTCTGTAGGTTCTGCAGAATTTCTTCATGCTTTGTTTTCGTCTCAGAACTGGCCTTTTCATACCTGGATTTCAGATCCTGACACTGGTTGTGGCTCATTTCCACCTTCTTTTCCTGCAGAGACACCAAGGGAAGGAATGAGTCATCTGGCCCAATCAGGATCACCCTGCCCTCCGTGCCAGCCAACAGTCCCACTTGCTCTCTCCTTACCAGGTCCAACAATTTTTCCTCCAATTCTTTCCTTTCTTCCTTGTGCTTTCTGGCTGCTTCCTGCTGGCTCTGTTCAGCTTTAAGAGTTATTTCCCCAATACTTTTCTGAAGAAAACTCGCATTTTCATTGGCCTTTGAAAGTTTTAGCTGTAATTCTTCCACACATCTGGAAAAAAGTTTTAATACAAGGTGCCAGGTCATAAGAATGTTTTAAATTTAAGAATTACATTAGAAGTATACTATTAATAACCATTGTATAATGATTATAAAATTTATGAGTAATTAATACCTGAACTAGGCAAATTTAAAAAAAATCACCTGCTTAAATAATTTTAACAACTATGATAGTTCTAAATATTTTATTTAGAGTGACAACTAACACAATGTGAAGATTATTTTATGTTTAGATCATAGTGAAAAATAAACATGTTAAAGAAAATGAATTTTTTCAGCAGACTAGATTACTAAAAACTCATTAAAATACCTCTTGGGAAGAATGCAAAAACGGCAATAAAAAGCTTAGAATTTCTTGCTTAAAGAGAACTGTGTGGCTGGAAAAGGATGTATGGAAAGCATGAACACTTCCAGGAAGATGGGCTACTGAATGAATCATAGAACACAGGAAGCAACATGTAGGCACCTCTCGATTCTACTTGTATAACACCTGTGCAGCATACCTCCCTCACAGCAGGCCTGGTTACCAACCACCACTACCTCTGAAGTGTGTGGGGGTGAATGGATAGTGTACCTGTCATTTTCCAAGTCTTAACACTTTGAGAAGTAGAATTCTAATGGTTCTAAAATACTGTCGAGAAGTTTCTGCTGTATAAAAAACATTTTGAGAGCTGGGGATGTGGCTAAGCGGTAGCGCGCTCTCCTGGCATGCGTGCGGCCCGGGTTCGATCCTCAGCACCACATACAAACAAAGATGTTGTGTCCGTCGAAAAACTAAAACATAAATATTAAAATATTCTCTCTAAAAAAAAAAAAAATTTTTGAGAGCCTATGTAGGAGAAAAAAAAAAAACCCAAAGCAATAAGAACCTCATAACAAAGACAAGAACAGACATTAAGCCTCAAGACTGAGAAAGTACCATGTAGCAAGAGCAACAGGGGTCCAGGTAGCCAAATCTGAAACCACAGGCAAGTTACTCATCCCCAGGAAGTCTGGGTTTCTCAGTTTCTCTTTCTTTAAAATAGGAATAATAAGATAATTAATAACAAGTAGTGTAGGCCTGTAATTCCAGCTACTCGGGAGGCTGAAGCAGGAGGATCACAAGTTCAAGGCCAGTCTGGGCAACCTAGTGAGACCCTGTCTTAAAAAATAAAAAGGGAGATAGCTCAACTCAGAGGTAGATTTCTTATTAAGCAAGTGTGAGGCCCTGGGTTTCATCCTTAGCATTGAAAGGAAAAAAAAAAAAATACTATACCCACCTCATCAGGTTACTATGAGAATTAGAAAATGCACTCCATATGAGCTATCAATATAGTGCATGGCACAAAGTAAACTCTTCACTAAGTGTTACCTATCATTACTTTGAAGTTAAAACTACCTTTAACTGCCTGTAAAAAATGTTATTGCCATTTCTTTGCAAATCACCAAAAAGTCTATAAATAATATTGTATTCGTTAACTCCATCCTCTCTCGACAAGTGATATAGGTAAAACCCATAGTAAAAATTTTAAAAAAAACAGTTGATTCAGGACAAACTGAGGTTGTAACAGAAAGGAACAAAGGTCTATGGGTGTAGCTCAGTGGGAGAGCACTCACCTAGCATGCGCAAGGCTCTGGGTTCAACCCCCCACACCACATCCCCCCCACACACACACACAGGGAAGGAAAAAAAGAAAAGGACACACAAATCTTAAAACACAGCAATTCTAACCCTGTGGTCCCTCCATGTATAGACCCTACTGCAAAGTGTAACCTAAAGCGGGCACTCATTCTCTTCATGTTCATACAGACCTTTCTTTCAGACGTAATTCATCATTCATTTTCGTCAGCTGAGAAGAATTATCTCCTGACATCTTCATTATTTCGGCAATGTCATTTTCCAATTTTTCCTTTGCCTTTATCAACTGCTCTTCTTTTTCATCTCGTTCTCTAAATTTCGCCTCCATATCTAAACATATATAGGAAAAAAAAAAGCACTGCTTGTTAACAGCAAGAAAGATTTACTGAGTACATCCTTGTTCTGGGGGTGACTGTATACTGCAAGCCCCACCCTCAAGAAAGTCACATTCCAGCAAAGATGACAGTCATTAAACAAGATAAAGAAAATAATAATGTAATACAGATAAATGCTAAGGGGAAAACTAAAAGCAGAGAATGGAGCTGGGAAGATTAAAATTCTAGATGAAGCCTCTCTGAGATGGGAACATTTAAGTAAAGACCAAAATGAAAGAAGAAGGAAAGTCAAGTGCAAAAGACTCAGAGGCAGGAACATGTCTGCTGGGTCCAATATCAGCAAAGGCTCAGGTGGCCAGGGTGGAAGGAGCAAGGGGTAGAGGAGTCCAGGGCGAGACCGTGAGGAATGGGCCTGCCTGGGGTAAGGACCACAGCTCTTAGTGAGTGAGATGGGAGCTGCCTGAAGGTCTCGAAGACAGAGGTGATAGGACCTGACTTCGCACTCAAAGGCTCACTCTCTGGCTGCTGCATTGGGAACCACAAGTTGAGGCAAGGGCAGTAACAAGGAGCAAGTGGTCAGCAGTTAAAGATGGTTTGGGCTGGGGTCAAGGCTGGCCACGGAAGTGATGGGAGTGGTGGATCTGGGCTCTTTTGAGAACAGAGTAGAGGACTTGTTGGGGTCACAGAGGGCAAACAAGTATCCACCCATTATATCACCATGCGGGAAGAGGTCATGCCTCAACAGCAGATATGTCTCTGAGGCACACGACAGCCATCTTGAATCCTTGGAAACCTACTGTATTTACTGCTTAGTAACCAGAGATTTCTTACCTGATAAATTTTTTCTTAACTTCTCCAATTCAGAAGACAGCATGTTAAACTCTTCTTCCTTTTGGTGCAATTTATTTACAGTTTCTATTTAGAATAAAGTTAAAAGTTTACTATGTTTCATATTTAATAGGCTATCTAGAGCTTGGCTATCTTACAAGCCAATCAAATCATATGCCTGTGAGATCTGACAGCCCAGGAATGCTGAAATGTCCCCTTAGGTTTTTTGTTTGTTTGTTTGTTTGTTTGTTTGGAGGGGGTAGTGGGGGGGGGGGGAGGCAGATACTGGGGATTGAACTCAGTGGCACTCGACCACTGAAACCACATTCCCCAGCCCTATTTTGTATTTATTTAGAGAGAGGGTCTCACTGAGTTGCTTAGCATCTCGCTTTGCTGAGGCTGGCTTTGAATTCGCAACCCTCCTGCCTCAGCCTCCCGAACCGCTGGGATTACAGGCGTGCGCCACCTCCAGGCGTCCCCTCAGAACGCTGCGGAAGAAGCCTGGCTCTCTCCCTCCCGCATGTGCGTCTCAGACAGGCTCCCGAGCCTTTTCCCACATCTCTTTCTTCCTTCCAAATAAAACTCAATTAAGCTATCAATGACTAAACCTCAAACAAGGTAACACTTTTCCCAGGAATACTTACATTGTATTACGGACTAAGCCTTAAGCCAAAAGAAAAAAGAATTACTTGGGAATGTGAAACTTGGGGAAGCCAATAGAATCACGCATTCCTGCACGCTTGGCAATGCCGGGACAATGAGATTAGACTGTGGAAAAGGTGTACTGAGCGGCAAGCTCCAATGGGGCAGTGTGACGTGCCCTAAGGTGACCTGATCATACTGTCATGATACATACCTTGCATACTTCTCTGGACAGAGGCTGCCTCCTCTGAAGCATCAGCAAATTTTTCTTTCTTAATAAAAAAAAAAAAAAAAAAAGAACCAGATAATCAGAAGAGAGATTTCAAATGATAAAAGGTATCAGTTACAACCACAACACTGTCTACATTGTGTTGCTGGTTTTGTTTCATTAAAACATACAAGTACCAATTACTGCCAAAGGTGTACCGTGCACAAGTGCATGTATACATACAAGTAAGTGAGGCATGTGTGGCCCGTGCATGCGCAGTGTGTGTGCATCCCTGTACCAAGAGTAGGAACTTATCCACTTATGTAGATGTACACATAGGCATACACATGTGGTGCATACACATGTGGTGCCTGAGCATGCTTTGTCACATTGCTTACACTCAAATAACAACTTTCTGTTCAGAAGTCTGCTTGAGACAGTAAAAAGTTCTGGATTTCTTTATTTCTGAGAATAACCTGAGAAAATTTAACTAGATTCAGGTCTAACATCTTGATTCTAGATCAGTCTCAGAAATTTGTTCAAGGTTTCCTTTTCTACATATGACAACAAGCCAAGATAAAACCACTATCCTGGCTGTCCTGAGATTAATTTTGAGCTGATTACCCAGAGAATGTTTAAATGAATATTTCTAACTAAGATTACTAAAAGATGGACATACAAACCAAAGTCCATCAAAACCCTTAGAATGCTAGTTTGTGTTATTCCCAAAGCCAGACTTGAGGTGGCTTGTATTCTCCAAAGAGCAAATCGAGGGATACTCTGATTTAGGAAAAAACCAAGGCATCCTGAAAGTGTAGGAAGGGGACAGAGAAATGGGGAACTCAAAACATTTTCTTAAAGGATACCAAATCACAAAAGGGTGATTTCCAAGTCAACTTCTTCACATAACGTAGCTAAAAAATTATATGCCAGAACTGTCCAACAGAACTTTGTATGATGGTGAAAATGTTCTCAACTGCTCTTTGGCCTTTAGCCACATGTAGCTACTGAGCACTGAAAATGTAGCTGGTGTAAGAGCAGAATTAAATTTCAATTTTATTTTTAATTCATTTAATTTTATGTGCATAGGAGCCACCATTGAAAAGTATGGCTGTATAATTATCATAAAAAAGTAGAGCCGGGCATGCAGACACACACATGTGATCCCAGCAGCTCAAGAGGCTGAGGCAGAGGATTGAAGTTCAAAACCAGCCTCAGCAACCTCGAGGAACTAAGCAACTCAGAGAGAACCTGTCTTTAAATAAAATACAAAAAATGGCTGGGTGTGACTCAGTGGTTGAGTGCCCCCGAGTTCAATCCCTGGTACTCAAAAAAAAAAAAAAAGTAGAAATCTGTAGCATTTAGATAAGAAATCATAGCCAGGCACAGTGGTGCACACCTGTAATCCCAGCAACTCAGGAAGCTGAAGCAGGAGGATTCCAAGTTTGAGTTTAGTCTCAGCAATTTAGCAAGACACTTTCTCAAAATAAAAAGGGCTTGATGTGTCAATGTTAAAATACCCTGAGTTCAATCCATAGTAACCAAAAAGGAAAAAAAAAAAATCAAATCATATACTTTTTTGTTTACCACTGTGGTTAGCTGAGAAGTATAGCAAGTGGGGAACAGGAAGGTAGGTTGTGGAAGAGCTGGAACAACAGACTCTGAGTAGCTACCATTTCTCTTGTCTAGTTTCTTCATAGGTTTATGACTTTCCTCTTCCATGACACATGAGTACCACAGCCCCTGTTCACAATTACCAGCTTTGATTAAGATCAGGTTTTTGGTGTAGAAGGCAAAGTAGGAGGGGGAAAAAATTGAGAAAAGGTTAAAAAAAATCTGTTTCAAAATCTGGAATTAAGAGGAAATATGAAAAAGACAGTAATTACCTAAGGTTGAATACAGCAAGTTGTAACCAGTGGAGGGCACTGAAGACCAGGATAGCCGGGCTGCTGCTGCCCAGCAAGGTCACAAAGCAGGAGGTGAAGGCACAGCACAAGACATAGCCTCACCAACAAAGAAACCTAAAATGCTGGGTTTGCAACTAGGCAGGGCTCCAGGTTCAGCAAAGCTAAACAGTGAGTAACGTTCCAAAGCAGTGCTTTACCAAAGGCAAGAGAACAAGAAAAGTATACCTACCGTTACTGCCAGTTTGTTTAATCCAATTCCCCTCAAGATAATTTATCAGCCAATAGCCAATACACTCAATTTAAATAGGCATTTTGAAGGAGAAAAGAAATAGCTTAATCTTTCTCTTTATGGAGATTTAAAAAACAACAAGATTAGGAAATGGCCAGAAATCCTGAGAATCAGGTTCCCAATAGGTACTTACCAAAATATGAAGTTCTTTTTCCAAAGCCTCTTTCACTCGACTGACTTCACTCAAATTTTCCTCAAGGTTAGTAAGCTTTAGCTCTTTTCCCTGGAGCTCTCTGGCAATGCTACTAGCCTAACACACAGAGTTACATGGTATAGAAGCAAATGAACAAAAAGGAAACAAAAAGAATGATAAGGAAAAAACAAAACAAATATAAAAAAAATTAAAAGAAACAAACACAACAAAACAAAACTGAAAGGAATAAAAAGGGTTTTTTTTTAAATTCTAAGACGCCAATGACTTTTCAAATAATCAGTTCTAGATATGATCATCTGTCTCATGGTTTTTTGTTTTGTTTTGTTTTTTATCAAAATACACTATTTTCCCACACCTAAAATTGAGTACCAGCAAAATCCGAAGCACAAAGTGCCAATGCTTACTTCCTAAATGAGCTCCTTGACCAATTTACTTCCTGGATGTTAAAAAATCTAATGCTGAGAGTGCAGCTCTGCAATACAGCCTAACCTCAGCATGCGGGAGGCCCTGGGTCATCCCCATCATTAAAAAAAACAAGGAAAAAAACAAAAAACCTTAAAATAGGGATGGTGGGTGCATGTGGTCTGTATTTTTCCATACTTTTATAAATATACATTCAAAACAAATTTGGAAATCCACTAGACAATAGCCACCAGAACTTGGCTTTCATTAAATCTTGACGTGAAAAAGTGACCCAACCATTAGTTACTTATTCTCTTCTAATTAAAGTTTGTGTTTTGATTGGTGTTTTGGAACCACATGAGGAGATTAGAGAAAATTTCCACAGCTTTGTCATCTTCAACTACAGGTAACAGCAACATCTGCTGTTTGTCTGTCCTCACCTCTCCCCATTTAACCAAGACAACCCTTCCTTCTTTTGTGGGAGCAGCTTCTCCCACAAAAAGCTCAGAGCATTCAGCATCAGTACCACCACCTCAACCATGGTAGGACTGGGAAGATCTCTTCAAGCAGTCCTTAAAAATAAATAAGACATGTAACAAGGCTAGTTAGTAAGAAATGGAGCAGGCTGATGGTTCATAATAATTTCTATGTCTTGGCCATAAGCATACTTGTCTTCCCTCAAAAAAGCAGGGGACAGGCCAGGAGCAGTGGCACATTCCTGTAATGAGAGCCTGAGGCAGGAGGATCACAAGTTCAAGGTAGCCTCAGCAACTTAAGAGAGGCCCTAAGCAACTTAGTGAGACCCTATCTCAAAATAAAAAATAAGGGCTGGGTTGTGGCTCAGTGGTAGAGCGCTTGCCTAGCACGTGAGGGGCATTGGGTTCAGTCCTCAGCACCCACATAAAAATAAATAAAATAAAGTCATGCTGTCCATCTACAACTACAAAGGGGGAGGGATGGGGATGTAGCTCAGTGGTTAAGTGCACTTGGGTTTAATCCCCTTCCCTCACCCCCCAAAAAAGCAGGGGCCAGATCATTTGCTTGTGGCATGGAAGAAAACTTCAATGCAACGTTAAGTGGCAATGCAAAGGGCTCTGAGTTCTTGACCTTCTGTGAATGTTATTTATCACAAATGTTCATTCACAATAGTCTAGAAGCACTCAGTTCACACTGTTTTTATACATAATCCTACAGACAAGGCAGTGATGTGGGTGGGAAAGGAGGAGACAAACTTATGTTTTTATCTTATCCATCCACTCATCTACCTAACCCCACCATCACAGGGAGTTCTCTATTTAAACAGAGTATAGACTAGAATTAAGCTTACACAGGAGTTCACATCATAGTCTAGAGATGAAGTGGTAGATAAAGTACCCAGATTCAAGGAACCAAAATAAACTAACCCAGTTGGGCAGTTATTTTCTTCAATCTCCTCACATGAAACCATACTTGAGATCCTAAGAAGACACTATATATTATATTCAATTAGGAGTGCTACACAATTTGTTTTCATTAAATAAGGAATTTGGGGGATGAATGACCTCAACTCAAAAGTAACATACAATGCAAAATAAGAAAAACCAACAGAGAAGGAAAAAAAAAAAAAGATGGAGGACTTCGATACAAACCTTGTCACTTTCAGCATTCTTTTCAATCTCTAAATTTTGAATCTGTTTCCCAGCTGCCTCAAGCTGCTGTCTAAGTTTCTCCATATCCAATTTACCTTCGGAACTGGCTTTCCGAAGTGCATCAAGATCCAAGAGCTTTTCTTCAGCAGCCTTTAGCTGTGATGTAAAATTATCAATGACCTTGGTTTGTTCACTGTATTTGGTTTGCAGTACCTCTAGCTCCTTTACCTTTATTTCAGCTTCCTGCAATTTGTTTAAGGCTTCTTCCATTTCTACTAGGTGCTGGTCTTCTGCTCTGTCCAGTTTGGACTGGATGGTTTCCAGGCTGGTCTCCTTTTCCTTAATGATCTTCATCAGTTTAGACCTTAGGGCTTCCATCTCTTTAGCGTGCGCAGACCGCTCAGAGTCTTGTTTGTTCTGTAAATTTTCTATTTCGTGCTGGTAATCTACTCTCAGTTTCTCTATTTGCGTCTTTAATTCAGCAAACTCAGCGGACTCTGTCCCAACCCCTTTGCTAAAGGACACCTTCAGTTCCTCCATCGCCTGCTGATGGGACGCAATGGCCGTCTCCAGTTTGGACTTCCACAAAGCTATCACATCTGAATTCTCCTTGTTGGCATGGTCAAGCTTGCTCCTCAAGGACTCATTCTCTTTGGAAAGTTTCTCTGTGGCTGTGTGCAGAGCCTTTATCTCCTTCTGATATGTCTCTTCCCGGACCCCGAAGTGCTCCTTCAGAGAAGTTATTTCCCTCTGATGGTCAGCCTGTGTGACTTCTAACTTTTCTTGCCAAGAGCTTATCTCTTGCAAAAGGGAAAGTGACATATCCACGTCCCCAGCAGGCTTACTGGACTCCAGCCTTCTTCGGAGCTCAACCACTTCCTGTGCTCTCAGCGCTAGGTCTTTCTCTAATTCCATTATCCGAGACTTTTCTGACACTGTAGCCACCTATTAATAGCATTCCAAAGAAAAAGAGGTGATTTAAATAACAAATCACTGATGATTTTCTTCACTCCAGAAGATGGTAAGAACTACCTTATCTCAGGCAACAAACCATTACAAATGCCCACAGGTGAATTTATCTCCCACTGTGATAATGGCTTAAAAAGCCCAATTCTGGTAGAACCAATTCAAAATTATAATCTCTGGCAAACTTCCACCTTTTGATACGCTGAAGAAAAATCTAAAATGAATATCAGTTTAAGTCACTCCAAAAATACTTTCTTCCTTTAAAGCAGCATAAATCAGAGAAGTACCCACTAATTAATAATAAGTTAACAGGAACTTTGGAAGTTCTCAGGTATAGGACCCTGAGGAACAAATGCTCTTAATTTGCCCAGTTTTTTCCACCCCACTTCATCAAGGCTGTACAAATGCCCCTCTGTCCAATGCTGGTGGCTATGGAGTTGTGCCATCCAGGAGGAAGCCACTGGCCATACACAGCACTGAGCCCTGAATGCGGCTCCTTTGGGGTGAGGTGATAAGACACATCAGGATTTGAAGACTCAATGGAAAAAGAATATAAAATATCTTGTTAACAATATGCTAAACTGATTATATAATAAAATTTTGAATATATTGGTTTAAATGTGTTATTAAAATTAATTTCTCCTGTGGCTTACTAAAAAATGAATATGGGTACCAGAAAATTCACAAATTCTGTATGTGTGGCTTATATTCCAAGTCTATTAGCACTAGTATAAAAAGTCTGAAATCATCTACTAAATGTTTCAATGAATAACATATCACCTGAACAGTAAAAGCTTCAACTACATAATAAAGAATTTTCTAACTTTTTTAAAAGAACAAAGTAAGAATGATTGCTTACCTGTAAGTTAATTATACATTAGGCTCTTAACAGACGGTCCCCTTTCTGGATTTCATAATTCTATCAGCATTTTGATGTACAAATCGGGTTGCCCCAACCCAGTGGTTCCCAACCCATTAATCATCTGGAATGTATGTCAAAAATGCAAGTTCCCAGCTACTCCTACATGTTTGGGTTCTATTTAAGTTCTAAAGGTCTTAAAATAAACACCCCAGAGCTAGGAAAAACACTGTCTAAACCTGTGCCCTTTCAGTCATAGAAAATGATTCTCCCTGCTACCTATTAGACAGGCAGTTTAGGGCATGCACTATGTGGAAAATGGTAGCTTCATATGTAAAAATTATTTGACTAACCCGGGAAATAGAAGGGAACACAAGTGATTTAAAAATATCAGTGAGTCCCAACTTTCAAGGATCAAAACTCCTCTGAATTTAAGACTCCTCTCCCATACTGCCTTTGTTGGGACAGAAAAAAAAAAAGTTCCTTTCATTTCCTCTGGCTACCTGTGTGGGTTGTGATACTGATAGTGTGCACAAGAGAAAAGGAAAGGAAAGCATGCGAGTCTAAAAGTGCACAACCAGCCATTAGATATTTCAAAGCTGACTGGAACTGCCGAGCTTCATGGTTACAGATGCTTCAGGTTAAAGGTGTTAATTTATTTTCATACTATTTTCTGGGGAGGGGACAGACTAAGAATTTGGTACCTAAAAATAAGAAATAAAACATGTAATAAACTCCACTACAAGGTCTATAGTATAAAACCCTAAAATCCAACAGGGCAAATTGTCTTGGTCATAACAAAACAGTCAAATGGAGAGAATACTAAGTAAAGAACAGGTGGAAAAGGAATAAATAAGAGTGTGATTATTTCTTATATGGCATTTTCATTTATGGAACAGCACTACTTCTATTTTTAATTTTATTTCCCAAAGTCTGTTGGAAGTCAAAATTATGTATCTGCCTCTCCCACTAGCTTGAGGCCACAGAAGTCCATAATTTTTCCCCCCCTTGGGTGGGGATGGAACCCAGGACTCCACACATGGCAGGCAAGTGCTCTACCCTAGCCTTCATGTCCTATACTTCCCTCATATTTTCACAGTACCAGGCACACTGTTTGTGAACCAGACTAATTTGTTAAGAGGAATTCTAAAGTGCTCCTGAGAAGGAATGGAGGTGATAATAAACTTACATGGGTCACTGGTTATTTGCACACTTGGCAAGCCAAGAGCAAAGATCAATAACAGAAGATATACCTAGCATGCACAAAGTGCTAGGTTTGGTCCCCAGTATCACCAAAAAAAGAAAACGTAATTGTGGAATCATGTACACTTTAATTTGAAATAACTGGATAAACCATGCTGTAAATGGATGCTTTCTTATCCAAAGCAAAAAAAGAAAGCACTGAAGTTGTTTGCTGCCAATACTGATATATAGGAGAGGAGTTCAGAAATTAAAAATTCCACCCATCCTGACTTCAGCAAAATCATATTGAAGGGCCTGGACCTCACTTGGTCCCTGGTATTTCCCAGATCAAGTCTTGGGCTCTCAGTACAAAGAAACAGCACCAAATTACCACTGTTTTCTCTTTTCTGAAAACCAAATTCACATAAGAAACCTTTAGTTTTGAGGTTGAGAATATTTTCTTTCTTAAAAAATAAAACTTAAGATTAAGAGAAGGAAGATTACTTGGTTATCTGGATTTTTAGGTCAGTGATTTCTCACCAAAAGAAATTCCCATAAATACTAATAATTTGAAAGAAAAAAATGAAGATACCAAATTTGATCAGTGACAGAGTAATTTTTGAATTTTTAAAGTTAAGGCCAATCACAGTCAAATTCATGATTTAAAAGTTACATATAAACACATTTTTATATATAAGTGATTCTGATTAATTTGTAGATCTTTCAGCACAAAACTATTTTCATAATATCCTCTGATAGTTAAGAGTACAGACTCTGGAGCCAAATGTCTTAGATGAAAATTCTGGCTCCACTATTACCATTAGCTGTGTGACCCTGGGCAAGCTGCTTAATTCCTCTGTGCCTTAGTATCCTCCTCTGTAAAATGGGAACAATATTACTACCCACTTCCTAGGGGCATGGCAAGACTGAATAAAACCTACAAAGCACTTAGAGCAGCATGTGGCGTGATGTGAGCATCCTATAGGTGCTTTAATATGTAAATAAGCTTAAAACATGAGGAATGCCCTGGCTCCAAGGGTCAAACACAGTGGGCTGGGGACAGTGAGAAGCCATCCTGTTCCCCATTTGCATGTCCCTCCTGGCCGACTGTAAGACTTTAATCTCCCAGGTGATGGGAAGGAGGGAGGTGCAGAGAGAGATCAGCTATCAAGAAAAAAAAAAAAAGGAGAGAGAGATCACCAGGGTCAAAGACCCTAACTCTCATTAAAAAGAGCTAATGTTCCAATTTCCTTCCCCTCCTTGAGGCTAAGGGAAGAGGCAGGGAATAACCAATTATTTCGAAAATCCAGTAACTAAGAATATGAGAACAAGAAGACAACTGATGCTTGTGGCAAACCAGAGAGGTGAACTCCAAGGTACTGATACAAAAAACTCAGGGAGGGTGGTGGGTATCCACATACTTCATGAAGTTTCTGATCTTGATCTTGATTTTGATTTTGGCTGAGTTAACAAAAGGAAGGGGTCTTCATTCTTTTGAAAAAAGATCTGATATGAGCATCTATACCTAACCACAGCTGTAAGCTCATGAACTCCTGAGCAGGCTGAACCACTGAGTCAGGGCTCAGGCCAACCGCAAGGCCACTCGAGGCATCCACCACCCACACGCAATGGGCTGCTTCATTAGATAGTGAAAGCCATTACCCTAGTGTCTTCTAACTCCCTCTGCAGTTTGTCAGCTTTGGTCTTTTCAAAGAGCAGGCTCTGTTCAAGCTCCTTAATGCGGGCATGCTCCAGTTTGGTCTGCGTCTGTTAGTGAAAAGGAAGAGGAAGAGAACACAACAGTGCCACCTGACATGCCAGCACGAGAGCGCGAGCGGCATGCAGGCTGAGCCATCAGTACCTTCTGCCAAAGGATGGACAAAAAGGGCATGGAGGAAGGAAGAGAATGGAACTGCAATGAGGAGGAAGGTGAGGATGGGTTCTGTGCGCGGAAGGGTAACAGTGGGCAGAGGACATGAGTGAGTCTGTTGAGAAAGAAAAAAATGGAAAACACACGAGGCAAGATGAAGTGTCAGATGCATGCAGCCAAAAATAGGTTATATTGATAAGTTTATCAGCATAAATTAGAATAGTTAATAGTCCTCTAAACTATCATCTTCCCTCCACCCCATGTTGGCTACTTGACATTAACGTGTATGTAACTGACTTCCTGACTTCAAAAAGCAGACTGACTCTCAGCATGATCATCACTAGCACCTCCCTGTGGAGAAGACAAGGTCATGAATCATCAGGTGTTCAGCAAGTCTGCAGAGCAGACCCTTGCACCTGGCTAAGTGCCATGATCAAGGTCAAGAACCAATCTTCGTAAAGGGCATCCAAGTACTAGAGCTAAGGAAGTCACGGTGGCAGGCTCTGCTCAGATGGGTGAGAAGGTCGGAGGGAGGCTCCCAGCCATGCTCTCGTGTGAGGTCAGGGACAGAGCCACCAAAACTAACCTCCCTCCAGCAAGATTTTCCAAAGGCTGTTTGTTTCCAGGGACAGAAAAAAAAGGAATCAGGTTTACAAAGAAAACTCAGTAAAGATTGAGAAAACTCAATCTTTACAAAGATTACCCTTCAGTCTAAAAAGGCCAAAAAAGCAGCTCAGAGCAGGGGATAGTTCAGCTCAGACTATAAAGGGGCTTACTTTTATCCTAAAATGATGTTGTTTTTACCAGCTAAGCAGTCAGAGAGGTATGAAATGGTGACAGCACAAAGGCAGGAGACTGTACTCAGACCAAAGATTGGGGAAGAGCCCAGCATGAGTCAGGAGCTCCACAAACTCAACAGTGTTCAGATTACCTAGGGGGACAGAAGGTAACCACTGGCCAGTGGGCTCCAGTGCAGCAGAATCTTGCCCAATTTGAAGCAATCCATGTATCAGTCCAAATGTGTCTCTTCTCCCAACTACCTCCCCCACCAGGGACCATCAGATTGATCCTCTGGCCAAGCCCACTGACAAGCTGCTCTTGGCAACTGCTGGTTACTCGGATTAACTTAAATATCTTGTGGTTCTTACTGGCCTGAGCTATAAATCTTGACAATTAACAGGCAATGAAAAGTGACAAGTCTTAACCAAGTGACACCAGGTAGTCCAGAGTAGGCATAGGAGGTGAATGTGAGGCAAGGCTACAAACACCTTCACTCACTCCCTCGGCACTCTAGGGGCTCCAGGGCATTCCGAGGCCACTTTTGCTTATGAATCAGGCATAAACAAACTATCATGGATATGTAAAAGGTGAGTGAAAAATATTTTAAAATCTCCACCTGCTTCAGCTCTTCATCTTCAAAAAAAAAAAAAAATCAGAACCAAATATCCTGGATAGTCCCCACCTTGGTCCAACATGTGCCTCACACAGAGTCATTCAGCTTATCTACTTTGACAAGAATCTAGTTCTAGAACTGGAATCAGCTTCAGGAACTGAAATCCAAAGGAAAAAGAAAAGGCAACAGTCCCTTTCTCCCCTTGACACTTGCCCAAGTGTCCTCTGGGCAAATCATCACTGCATGCCATTTACTATGGTATTGCCCCCATGTGGAGATGTCCCGGCTGAGTGCCGCAGCCCCCTCCCACAGGGCGTGCACATAGATGACCGGGGGCCCATGGCCTTCCACCCTTAGCAGCAGGAAGCCAGTGATCCACATCCATGTCATGGCCGTGGAAAAAATGGGACACGGAGCAGGACAAGCCTCCTTTAAAATGATGGCTTTTCTCAGCACACAGGAGGGTTTCCTGCAGGGAGAGTCCTGGGACAGGGAACTGAAAAGGAGAGCAAGGCCCATGAGAAGCCATAGAGAGGCAGGAGGCAGTTCCCATGCACACCGATGCTGGGGGCAGAGCAGCTGAGCCTGTTCTGGAAGCAGAGAGGAGACTCGAGTACTGAAGCAGCTCCGCAGAAAGGACCGCCTCAGAACCAGGCTTTTAAAACACTCCGACTCGAGTATTCTATTTCAGGATGATAGGAAGAAAAATAATTCTTTAATTTCACTCTCTTGTGCCAGTAAATCAAAGCAAAATGTTTTGGGGTTCTTTTTAACTGGATTCACAGCTGGCAGGGTACACCAGAAGCAGCACTCTGAATGCCACTTTGGTGAGGTTCTATTGGGTGTTTATCTTTTTTTTTTTTTTTTTTTTTTTGTCTTTTTTTGGAACTGGGGGGTCAAACCTAGGGCTTTGAGAAGGCAAGGTAGACACTTTGCCACTCAGCCAACTCCCAGCCATATTGAGTGTTCAATCAGAGGAAGGAAGAAAAAAAAGCATGCCCAGTGGCATTGCTACTAGAAAAAGCTCCCTTATAGTAAATTTATTTTGTGTGTATGCAGGATGGGTGCTGGGGATCAAACCCCAGCGCCCATATATGCTATGCAAACGTTCTACCACTTAGCTGCATCCCCAGTCCAAGTGACAGTATATTTAGAACACAATGTGGTCACTGAAGAATGCTGGCCTCTGGTTTCAGAACTAGGGAATATACTGTAGCTACAAATGGGAGTTTATACTTCTTGTCAATAGCACTAAAGGTGCTGGCCAGCAGGGGGAGCGCATGTGAAGCATCAGTGCTGGAGCTCACCCACAAGATCAGACAACTTCCCAAGCAAGTCATCTAATGTGTCCTATGCCGTCAGCCCTCGCAGAATAATTCTACTAAAATTAGAAGACATTAGGGATTAGGTGAAGAAGGCCAGACCTCCAGACAAATTTTTTTCCTTTCATCAAATATTCTTTATAAAGCAAGCACTTGCCTATTAATTAAGCAAGTGAATTTGTGGAGCTTAGTCATTACATACAATTTCTTCAGGACACAAATATAATTGCTTTGAAAGCCACATGCACAGAAATATTAAGGTCAATGTCCCAAGGTCAGCTTATGCAGTTAGTATTTGAGTATATCAATAAGCATTTTAATCTGGAATCAATCTGTGTTAACAAGGGAAATATCCACACAGTGAAGTGCCCTCTTACATTCTCAGGATCTTCAGAAATCTGGCTCTTTTGCTATCAGTAAAAAAAATAAAAAAAAGTAAACAACAACAAAAAAAGAGATTGAACTAAGTTTTCAACATGTGTTAGAGTTTCAAGATGACTGATTAATTTCAAGTAAGTTTATCAGACAGACTATGCCAGCCTCGTGCAGATACATAATTTTAACTCAACCCTCCCCAAAATACCAGAGGCTACAATTCATGTGAATTAGATGATGACATGAAACTTCTAATGAGACTGTGGGGTGTTTTTAAATGGATGAGAACAACACAAAAGTCAACTGAAGGAATGTGACCGTATATGAAATGGATGAGAAAGACGACTGTACAATTATTAAAAACCATTCTGTTCTGGATCCTGTAAAACTAGAACTCAAAAAGTGTTCCCCTTGCTCTTTGCCGACTGTGAAAATATTTATTTCCAAAGAAACCAGAGCTGCTGTTGGAAAGGGCCCCTGAAACCCAGTGTGGACAGCCAATGGACCCAAGAATCGTGATGGTGGCAAAAATGTTACCTTCTGAGAACCACACTGACCTGTGCAGCTTTTACTAAAACATATTACAGATTAAAAGAATAAAGCATTTGCAAAATTTTTAAAAGTTGGTAATTTACATTTGTATTCATATACCTGGCAGTGGTTTGAAAAGCATCAAAAACCAATTAATTCTGGTGTCTAATTCAAAATTAATATGAATAATTGTGAAGAAGAGACAAGATATCTGACTGTAAAGGAAAATTTGTATGAATTTTAAATATGCCACGAAAGTAAAAGCTAAAATGCAAATTTGCTCTTCTTTTTCGCTCTGGTAACTACTTTCTTTTTTTGTATATGGTGCTGGGAATCGAACCAGGGCCTCCCATGTGCTAGGCAAGTGCTCTACCACCGAATCACATTCCCAGGACTGATTCCTTTAAAATAATAAATAAATAAACGATTGCAATATAATTTATTTCTTTTATAGAGTTACAAAGATTTGTCCTGCTCAACTGAAAAACAAAGCTGACAAAGGCTTTGTTATGGTCCTTGTTATGGTCTATTCTGATGAAATTTAAAACGCTCTTTTAAAATGCCATTTCTACCCTAGCACCACAAAAAAAGTATCATTATTTATTTATTTGGAACTTGAGATTAAACCCAGTGACACTCTACCATTGAGCTATATCCCCAGTCCTTTTGATTTTTTTGAAATAGACAGGGTCTTGCTAAGTTGCTGAGCCTGGCCTTGAACTTGCAATCCTCCTACCTCAGCCTTCTGAGTTGCTAGGATTACAGGGGTGTCACCTGGCAAAAATGCCTCGCAAAAAATGTCATTTCTCATAATTAGAGGAACGGGTATAGTCTCACTTAGGATAGTTTTAAATTGAGAACACACTGCCAGGTTATGACTTAATGAAATCCAATTCACAGCTTTGAATTCTGAAACACGAGCACAGAAGTGAACATGTCACTCTGCTACAAGAACTGGGACACAAGTGCTTCAGGCTCCAGGACAGGAACCATCACCTTGGCCACAAAGCCTTGCTCACAGCCCTACTTGGCAAGAGGCTAGGGTGCTGACCATTCTCTCCTGAACATCTAGCAACAAAGGTCAGCGGGCACAGTATGTCACCTACATTTGTCAATATAGGCACCCTTTTTAATTTTAGGGAGCTGGGAGGGTTTACCTCAAGATCGCCTTTGGTAATTGATTCTTCTTCAACCCGGAACTGAAGGTCCTCAACCTTCCTGTGGAATAAAATAAAAAGAAGCACTTAAGAAAGCAACTAAGGACCATGGCTACCTTGTACCCCCACCAAAATCTGTAATCAGTATTCTGGAGAACTCAGATGAAGTGAAAAGAAATACCTTGGAGTCCCAAAAATAAAGAAATGCATCTTTGGGGCTCCAGTTTATAATAGTTATATTCTAATTATTTAGAAAACACCAAAGTTTTATTCAGGTACAAACTCCAGAAGACATAAGGTTAAGATTTGAGAAAAATGCTGGGTGTGGTGGTGCATGCCTATAATCCCAGGGGCTCAGGAGGCTGAGGCAAGAGGACTGTGAGTTCAAGGTCAGCTTCAGCAATTTATCAAGGCCCTGCAACTTAGCAAGAGTCTGTCTCAAAAATAAAATATAAAAAGGGCTGGGGATGTGGCTCAGTAACGGTTAAGTACCCCCAGGTTCAATCCCAATACCAAAAAAAAAAAAAAAAAAAAGAATTGAGAAAAAGTAACTGGTTTCCTTGGTCACAAATACAGAATGAATCTATCAAGACAAGACTAGCCTAGCCAGGTATGGTGGTGAACACCTGTAACCCCAGTAACTGGGGAAGCTAAGGCAAGAGGATTAGAAGTTTGAGGACAGCCTGGACAACTTAGTGAGACTATCTCAAAATTTGAAAAAAAAAAAAAAAAGATCTTGGGATGCAACTTAGTGGTAGAGCACTTGCCTACATATGCAAGGCTCTGTGTCTAGTCCCCAGTACTGCACACAGGTACACAAGGTATGACCAGCCTAAGAGGAAAATGTCCGAGTCTCATGGAAACAGGCTCAAGGCTTCAAGCGTTATTCCTAATTTTCAAGAGAGAAGCCAAGGGAGAGTGACGCAGAACACAAATCTCTCTATGTCACCTCATATCAGATGTTTAGGTGAGGCTAGCAGGCTTCTCATGCAGAAGAGGCCCCAGTTTTAATGTCTCCAAGGCAATACCAGCACTGCTCCAAGGTTAGGAAAACGGAGTGAAGAATGATTTGGGGAGGAAGCCATCAAAAATCCTATTCTTTGACTCTAAAATGCACATTTTCTACTTTCTCACACTGTGAAATCTGACACTGGGCATGGTTTCAATCTATGTCATCACAAAGTCAATTAAATAAAGTGATATTCAGAAGATTTAGAAAATCTAAGTAATGTCCACACTATTAATCTCCCACCTTTTTTTTGGTGCTGGGGATTGAACCCAGGAGCATACACGCTAAGTATGCACTCTACCACTGAACTATGTCTCAGCCCCACATTATGCATCTTTCCAAAATTGGGTGCAAACAAAAGGGAAATAGGACTGGGATTGTGACTCAGTGATAGAGCGCTTGCCTAGCACATGTGAGGGTTCAATTCTCAGCACCACATATAAATAAATTAAAGGTCCATTAACAACTAAAAAAATATTAAAACAAACCAAAAAAAAAAAAGAAAAGGGAGACAAAGTTCATACTCTAAGTGCAAAAAAAACGAAATTCTTCAAACTCACTGTTACTTCTACCAAAATTAAGAATAAAAAATCCTATTCAATTAAATGGGAACTCTCATTATGCGTTAAAACACAAGACTGTTTGGGAGCTGGGGAACATTTCTGCAGTCAGAGTGATTTAGAGACAGAAGCAAATGGCACTCTCAATCTCTCCTTGCCAGCCAGTTTTTGAATGTTTCTGTCTCCAGTAAGGAAGACAGGCCTTGGCAAAGCCTGTATGGCCCTCACTGTGTACCTGGGACTCTCCTGGGCAGGCAGTAATATTGTTATTACTGAACTAAGTTGCTCTTATCAGAAATGACAGGATGGTAGAGGACAGAGGACAGCTTCCCAGAACCCAGGAATGGTCACACAGTTTCCATATAGACACTTCTCAGAGGTCTTGTTTGTTCATGGCCTCAAGGAGCCTCCTTGTTTAAGAACCAAATTTCTCTATCTCACACCACTTAGCATTTGATTTCATACTGACTTGAATAATTCTCTAGTTGCTCCTCATGTGAGAAATTCCTAAGGACTAGGACCTTGCATCAATCACCAGGCATAATATAATCCCATAAATAGTAGTGACTTGAACTAGAACAGCCACAGGTGAAAACTGGTTGGAATTACCTCCACATTTCTGACCAAGGACACCCTCAGGAGATATCTCAGCCTGCACAGGGAGCTCAATAAATCTGTTAATCAGGTCATGTCTAAATGAATCCAAACTTCTTAAAAAATGTCAAATCAAAGTGCATCTTCAGCTACTTGGAGAATAAGAAAAGAAGATCACAAGTATGAGGCCAGTCTAGGCAATTCAACAAGACTGTTTCAAATAAAAAATAAAAAGGGGGCTGGGACTGTAGCACAGTTGGCAGAGTGCTTGCCTCTGACATACAAGGCCCTGGGTTCAATCCCCAGCACCAAAAACAAGGGGAGGGGGTGCTGGGGATGCAATTCAGTGGTAGAGCAAGCACCCCTGGGTTCAATCCCCAGTATTGCCAAAAATAAAAAATACAAAGCACACCCTCTTCATCTGCAGGAAGTGTTGTTGGGTTTCTTCTGAACACACTCATCCCTTTGGTTCTGAAGGTGAACAAGAAGGTTGTTGCTGGGAAATTTCTGCCTAAGATCATTTAAAAGGAAAAGCACACTTGCACTCAAGGACAGTTAGGCCCACCTTTTCTCCTCCTCCAGTTGGTTGAGAAGCTCCACCTTCTCTCTGTCGGCTGCTTCCACCATGGTTCGCAGCTGGTCCATCTTGGCTTCCAGCTCCA
Organism: Marmota flaviventris; assembly: GCF_047511675.1. NCBI lineage: Eukaryota > Metazoa > Chordata > Mammalia > Rodentia > Sciuridae > Marmota > Marmota flaviventris. Next base: position 136,446,831 of record NC_092498.1, on the reverse strand, counting down.
GGACATGCTGGAGAAGCAAGGAGGAGCGTGAGTGGCCACATTCTGACCAAGACACAGGCCGGGGTCCTCCAAACAGCTACTGGTAAGGGTTACCATGTTGGGTGGGCATTACTCTAAAACCCTGTCATCTCCAAATGCTTTCTACCTTAATAGGCTATTCTCAGCAGCTTTCCGAGAAACTACATGATGAAAAAACTACCATAAAAATCAACAAAGGGCAACAGTTAGCCGACTCTCCTCTTTCCTGAAGCTGAAATGCATGTCAATAATAATCGACAAATGGGAGCTAGGATGGCTGCCAAGGCCCAAGTGAACAGTGGCTTAACACAACAGGCCCAGAAGCCTGGAAATAAAGACCAAAAGGCTGAGGACGGATCAGAAGAACAAAAAACTGCACCTAGTCACAGCTTTCAAACGAGCTCAACCCAAAAGCTGACACGCGGTGCTCTCAAGACCAGCTCTTAGCTCCAAGCACCAGGTGCACCACCTCCTCACTCAATTTAGGAACCATCACCATCTCCACAACAAGGTCAGCGCCAGTCTTCACCTGGTCATGCCCGTCCCGGGCCAGGGCTAGCTCCTGCTCTATCTCCCCCACGTGGCTGGTGGCCTTGGCCACCTCGGCCCGCTCCAGGTCCCGCTCAGCCAGCAGCTGCTCAATGTGCTGCTGCTTCTCCTTCAGCGCCTCCTGGAGGGCAGTGGTGCCCGAGATCTTGCGGGCGTAGCGGGAGGAGGTTTCAGTCAACTGCAAAGGAAAGTTAGAGAAGTGAAGGGCCATGGCGCTACCAGGGAGACAAGCAGGGAGCAAGGCATGCATGGCGGGCATCTCCTCAGCAAAGCAAGAGCACGAACGGTTGGCTCGAGGGTCTGCCAAGTGCTAGGCAAGGTTCTCAGCAAGAAAACAAGACAGCATAAACCTTTGCCTGTGATCCTCACATCAGCACAATGAGCCCAGGGAACAATCCAGAAGGCGTTTAGAAGACCACATGGCTCAAATCACAAGCGCTCTGGGCTTGGCTGACTGGGCCTTGTAGGAATCTAGAAAAATCCCACAGGACCCATTTAACAAGTTTCTCTAGATTCTATTTCAGCCTGTGCAACAGTTATCTTCTCATGATGACGTTTTGGCCAATCTTTTGATCCTTAGACTTGAGGTTGAGACCTTTTTAAGCTTCTTAATCTTCTAAATACCATTAAGATTTGAAGAAGTCACCCTTGGAGTCACAAACTTTTCTTCAACTGATTAAATAGTTGGTTTTTTGTCAGAAATCTTCATCCTTCTTTCGAAAGGAAAGACATGGGAGATCTCACCCAGGAATCCACTTCAGGCCCTATTCCCCAACCAGCATAGAGGGAGATAACGGTACCTGCTTTCATAAGCATATGGCCCTGTGTGATTGAGTGGGGTGTCTGGGTGTGACACACAGACAAGAATGGAGGGGAAAGCAGATGGGGAGAGAGGGAGAGAGAAGTTTAAGGACAAAGAAAAATAGGCTAAAGGGAAACACGTGAGAAACAGGAGACCAAAGAAAGAAAACAAGGGAAGAGAGACTGGCCGGGACCGTCAGCCTGCCATCTGCTAACTTTTGCTATTTTATATCCAATCCTCCACCTTGGGCTAAAGTCACGTAAAATCCCAAAGACGACGATGCACTGCTAACTGATGGCAGGTGACTAGAAGAACTGAGGGCTCCTCTGCGCTAGACCCTGGAGGAGTGAGCAAATGGCTCTGCCTGCGGCCCTGTCCAAGGCGTTCAGCAGAGCCCGGCTCCAGGGCTATTTGGCCTTTACTCCACCTTCTCCAGTCAAAGCTCCGCTGTCGCCTGAGTGCTCTTCAGTCAGTCTGTCGAGCCCTCACTGCAGGATGTGGACTGATGAGATCTTTCACAATTAATAATTCAGCGATTTGGTAACTATATAAAGAGTAAGGGATCTGGTCAAACCCAAATTGCCTTTTGCTGTTTCATTTAGTGAAACTTCTGGAATTAGTTTAAACATATTGTAGCGAGGGGGTTCCTATTCTTTTAACCATTTGACCCTGACTTTCTACTTTCACGATATGGCTAAATTATTCAGTTATAACATCTCTTATGTAGCTAACATCTCTTCTTGTATACATTAAATGTAAGGTCCCAAACGAGGTACAGAGATGCCCAGGGGGCTCCTGCAAACACACAGGGTCATGCAGGAAGCTTTCAGACGCCAAGGGAAACAGAACATCTGCTGGACACCCTGGAAACAAGTGGACAGAAGCGATTTGGTTTCAATACTGCATTCCAATTCTTTCCACGGCTCCCCATCTTTGCAAAACTGGGTTTTGGCCACTGCCAAGATAAAAAACAAGTCCTGTGCAAAAATCAGTGCAGTCTAGCAAATGAAGGTGGAGATGGTGAATCTATTTTTTTTTAAAGAAAGAGTGAGAGAGAGTGAGAAAGAGGGAGAGAGAGAGAGAGAATTTTAATATTTATTTTTTAGTATTTGGCGGACACAACATCTTTGTCTGTATGTGGTGCTGAGGATCGAACCCGGGCAGCACGCATGCCAGGCGAGCGCGCCACCGCTTGAGCCACATCCCCAGCCCGAGATGGTGAATCTAAAGTTTGACAAGAAGTGCCAGAACAACAGGGCACAGTATGTCACTGTGATTATTAAAAATGAATTTAAAACATTAATTTTTCTTTCAGCTTCTCTTTTCCTGGGACAGAAATGCATCTCTGAGCAATACAGTCAAAAAGACACTTTTAATTATTTTATATTCTTGTCATTTTCATTCATGGTTATTTCTGATTCAGAAACTATAGCCACCCTGGGCTGAGGTAGTCCACGGTAGAGCACTTGACTGGCATGTGTAAGACTCTGGGTTCAATCCTTAGCACCACTGGGGGGGGGGGAAATGAAAGGAAGGAACTGAAGCTACCTTACACAAACACACAGACAGGCTGTATCACAGGGCAAGGAGACTCATCTCCCATGAAATTTTCCTCACTAAATGAGATAAGCTAAAAGAAATCAGAACTTGCCTAAGTAAGAAGAAAGACTGGTAGGAGCAGGAGGGGCTGGTATTTCCCAAAGAAATGACGTCCATATTGGAGCTTGCAGACCCTCTCTGAACAAGGCTTTGTCCAAACAAAGGGGTTTTCGTCCACCTCCAATTCATTCTGGTCACACTTTCCTCCTAAGGATCCATTTGTAATTTTTCTGTTGAGAATGCAGTCCTTTTTTTCATATGCAAACTGAAATAGTCCCCGTCGTATTTATTTTACCTGAACATAAAAGGGGAAAACTCCAGCTGGCTGGCAGAAGAGTCCAACCCCACCTAAAGAGTCTAGTCCTCTCCTTTCTCGGTCCCGAGAAAATGAGGTCAAGGGCATTCACCCTCATGAAGCAGAGACACTGAATTCACTCTGGAACAGAACCTCATGCTGCCACTTTTGATGTCAACGGCATCTACCTCACCTCAAGTAAATACATTTAAGGGCAGGGGATGAGGCCAAGAGTCACTGCTCTTGGCCCCAACAGAATACCATGTTAACAAGAAGATCAAGGTGCCATTGTGACTCTGATGAACATATTTTCATTGCCCTGAATGAGAAAAAGGGGAAGGAGATAAGGGTCAAGAGAGGAGAGGAGAGGGCCAGGAGAGGGAGGAGGCACCATGAAGTGGCTTTTCCTTGCACTCTCTGGCCATGCCAGGAATATGTTACACACTGACTGCTTTCAGGGAGCCAGACTGTTTTAATATAATATTAAAATCCAAAAAACAAGCTTTTCTCAAAATACTTAGTTCCTAAAAATATTTGAAGAAAAGAGAAAGAGACCACACTTGAGAAAAAAGATCCTCCAAACCTTCCCATCACTTTGGCCCAAAGTAATTTCAGAGAAGAAATTAAGCAGTAGTTGCAACGGGTTCACCAAAAACAGGTAGATTTTTAAGTATAAGAATCCTAGCCAGATGTGGTGGTGCACACTTAGAGCTCTTTGGAATCTATGACTTAGAATCTATCCCAGTGGCTCAGGAGGCTGAGGCTGGAGGATTGCCAAGTTCAAGACCAGACTCAGCAACTTAGCAAGACCCTAAGCAATTCAGCAAGTCCCTGTCTCAAAAACTAAAAAGTGCTGCAGATGTGGTTCAGTGGATAAGTGACCCTGGGTTCAATCCCTGATACCAAAACAAAAAAGAATCTGAAAAGCGCTATTATAAACCCTTCTTCTGTCAAAAGCTGCATTCCTGCTGGAGTTGGCATGTTCAGAGCTTACTTGCACAGCCCTTGGCAGCAAGCCACGGCCAGCACTCAGCACAGGGACAAGCAGAGCAAGGGCGCCCGCAGGGGGCAGCACAGTGCCTGAGAGGCAGAGTTCTAAGAAGAAGGGAGGCTTACTAGTCCTGTCCGACTGGGCTTGCTGCTCACAGAGGAGGCCACGGAGCTCATGGAGCTGAGGGAGGAGGCGGACGGGCTGCGCTTCAGGCTGGCAGACGTGGTGGCCATTACGCGCCTCACTGCGGCAGCCTTGGCTTTGGCTGGTGTAGTGGAAGGGAAGCCAATCTTGGTCACTTTGTGGACCGGAGCAAACAAGCCATATTTGGGTTGACACTGAAAATACCTTCAGAAAAGAACAATAAGAACAGCAACAAAAACAATTTAATTACAAGAAGTAACACCTGTAACAGAAAGGCTCTCCAAAGTAAGTGTGCCTGGTGTGCTGGGACTTGCACCTGGAAGCTGGGCAGGTGGCTTTCCCACCTGTGTAGCTGAGTGTCAGGTGGTACGCTGGGAACAGCATGGCAGCACGCTGCTCATTTGCAGCTCAGGTTCAACACATAATATTTCTACCACCTGGTAAATGTATAGCAGAGAAGCTCAACAATACAGTGTCCCCACTTAATAAAGCCAGGCCACACAAAGGGGAAAAGCACACAAGTCCTGACTGGCAGATCCACCAAGTCAACATGGAGAAATTCTAGTAATGTCAGCTATTGGACAACCTTAGAGCTCTTCATCCTTGAGAATAATGATGGTCTAACATCAAGAACAGGTGGTTTCAGAACCACTGCTGCACCAAGAGGTTATTATCTCCACAAGTCATTATATTTGGCAGATTAAGCCCACATGCGTACAATCGACTGTGCGTGCCCTACAGGTAGAATGTTACCCACAACACTTCAAAGATCAAAGGAAGCATTAAACATACTGTATACTACTAACAATGATGCATCCCAGGGGCTGGGTGGTGGCTCAGTGGTAGAGCGCTTGCCTAGCATGTGTGAGGCACTGGGTTGGATTCTCAGCACCACATATAAACAGATAAAATAAAGGTCCATTGATAACTAAAAAATATTTTTTAAAAAAATGATGCATCCCCGTCACAGTGCCCAAGGCCTCCAAAACATTTAAAAGTAAGTGAGAGAAATCCCCCTTGCACTCCTTTGTGCTGCTCTTTGACTCCCATCAGGTACTGGAGGCCAGAGGCAGTGGTCCCTGGACCATGGCTCTCTGGCCAAAGGATGGAATTCTCATCAGACAGGAAGACACATATTACAGTTCTTTTCCTAACAAAGGCAGTCACCTTCTCTTCTCTCCATCCCACCCCCAGATGTCCTAGAACTTGTAGGAACTTCCTATAGTTTGCTATCAAAAGGGAAAGAAATAGCCAGGTGTGATGGCGTACACCTGTAATCCCAACAGCTCAGGAGGCTGAGGCAGAAGGATAGCGAGTTCAAAGCCAGCCTCAGCAACAGCGAGGCACTAAGCAACTCAGTGAGATTCTGTCTCTAAATAAAAGACAAAATAGGGCTGGGACTCAATAACTGAGTTCAATCCCTGGTACCCAAAAAAAAGGGGAAGGATAGCACGATGTTTCCTATTTTGAAAAATAAACTGGGTGAGATGGTACAGGAGTGCGATCCCAGCTACTAAGGAGGCCAAGGCAAGAGTTGAAGCTCAACCTGTGCAACTTAATGAGATCCTATCTCAAAATAAAAAATAAAACTCAGAAAAATGAGAAATTATACCCCATCTGATTCAAATGTATGATATGTCAAGATCATTGTACTGTCATGTTTAATTAATTAAAACAAATAAAAAAAGATAAAAAATAAAAATAAAAAGGGCCAAGAGTAGTGCACACACCTATAATCCCATCATCTTAAGAGACTGAGGCAGGAGGATTGCAAGCTCAATGACAGCCTCGGCAATTTAACAAGGCCCTGTTTCAAAATAAAATACAAGATGGGCTGGGGAGGTGGTTCAATGGTAAAGCACCCCTGGGCTCAATCCCCAATACCAATAAATAAATAAATACTAATAAAGGCTGGAGATATATAGCTCAAGTGGTAGAGCACCCTGGATTCAATCCTTAGTACTGGGAAAAAAGAGACAGAGAGGAAAAAACAACTGCTGCACTGGTTCAGAATCTATCAAGACATATCAAACTTTACTAAAGAGACAATCAAATTCCAGCAGGATCTCGGGAAACAAAAGCACAGCTCTTCAGAACACTCGTTCCTATTGCACCACGCACACGGACAGTAGCTTGAGCAGCCTCACACACAAGAGGAAGACACAACCTCAAGAATCCCAACCAACCTTGTTCCAGCGACGGCACCATCGTTCTTCCCAAGAGGTTCGTCCAGCTCCACACCACACCATTCCCCCTTGGCAAAGTCAGTCTCCCCAAGAAACCGGACAACACCAGCCTTGGTGCCACCAACCTGGAAGAAGAAAAGGTTAAAATGATGAGATGGACATGATTCTACAGCTTACTCCTTCATCATTTCAGCAGCAGCAGCTTCTCAGCTCTTTGGGAGCTGTCACAGACTGGCAAAGTTACTGGGTGACTGACATTGCCAATCTGATCCCATACCTGGCATATCCCAATAATGAAACAGCTCATGTAATGTACAGTCACTAACACTGCTCTCCAAAGCAATTGCTCCCTATCTTAGAAAAATACTTTTATTGCTCCAGAGCAATTTTCTTGGTTGAAAATAAATTTTTGCTACAAATAAAACCTCTACATTATTAAAAGGAAGCAGAATTCACCCATAATCCCTACATAACAAGTGCTGTTTATTTTCTCATAATTTTTCTTTCACATATTGGTCCATGAAGGCAGTGACATGTGCATATCCACACATCCACAAAACACGCTTAGTTTGGGCCTAACTATAAGGAATATGAAAATCCACTGTGAAGCTCTGTTTCCTCACAACTATTAAAATCACCACTCCTGTGTGTGTGTGTGTGGTGTGTGTGTGTGTGTTTTGTTTCTGGGAATCGAACCCAGGGCCTTATGCATTCAAGGTAAGCTTTCTACCAACTGAGCTATATCCCCAGTCCCTCATGTTTTATTTTATGTGAACTATTCCAAGCCATGATTCACGCTTAACTTTGGTCCAAGCCAACCTGGGCAACTTAATGAGATCCTACCTCAAAATAAAAAATAGAAAGAGCCAAGCATGGTGGCACATGCCTAGAATCCCATCAGCTTGGGAGGCTGAGGCTGGAGGATTATAAGCTCAATGCATCGGCAATTTAACAAGGCCTTGTCTCAAAATAAAATACAAAAAGTTCAATATGTGAATGCTATCTTTAAAATTACCTGACCAGCACTACTAATTACTCTTTCCCTCACATGGACATGAAAGCACATATGTGTTTGAGTCTCTGTGCATGTTCAGAAGTCCCATATTTGAGCCCCTGCACTGGTAGTACAGTTATTGCTACGGTACAGTTGGCATTGCATTTGCTAGCACTTGTCTCCCTTGCTCCTGTACTGCTTCAGAATGTTCCTTGATTTTTTACTTTTTTTTCTATTTCTTTTTTCTCAATTTCCATTTCAAAAACTTCCCCAATTTGGGGCTGCGATTGCGGCTCAGTGGTAGAGCAGGAGGCTCACATCAGCAGGAGGCACTGGGTTTGATCCTCAACACCACATAAAAATAAATAAAAGTATTGTGCCCACTTACAACTAAAAATATTAAAAAAAAAAAAAACTTTCCCAATTAGAAGAGAGGTCACCGCAGGAAATTAAGACTATCACCAGCAAAATTATAAATACAATGCATGTACAGTCAGAGACAGTCGCTGCTAACGTTTGGATTTATTCTCCCCCAGCTTTCTGTGGTTGAATATGGTTTGTTCCCACCAAAATGCATGCTGAGGCCTGGTTCCCCCAGCAGCAGTGTTGGGGGTGGGGCCTGGCAGGAGGTACTCAGTCACAGGGACAGGGCTCTTATGAATGGATTTATGCCTTCCTGTCTGAGTGAGTTCTAGCTCTAGTTGGGAGTGGATCAATCACGCCACAGTGGCTTGTTATAAAGCGAGTTTTGCTTTCCCTGGCTCTCACTTCTGCACATGCTGCCTGTCCTTCTGCCATGGAGCCCTCATCAGGAACTGAGCAGATGCCTCCACCATGCACTTGGACTTCCCAGACCCCAGAATCATGAGCCAAAATAAACTTTTCTTTCTAAATTACCCAGTCTTGAGAATTCTGTTACAACAAAAAAAATGAACTAAGAGGCTATTTAGTATTTCACAGAACAGATGAGCAGCAATGTGCAATTTACCTACTTTTCTTATGAAATGGTCCTCTTTTTTTTTTTTTTTTTTTGGTACTAGGGATTGAACTTGGGGGTACTCGACTACTGAGCCACATCCCCAATCCTATTTTGTATTTTAATTAGAGATAGGGTCTCACTGAGTTGCTTAGCGCCTCACTTTTTGCTGAAGCTGGCTTTGAACTCATGATCCTCCCCTCAGCCTCCTGAGCCTCTGGGATTACAGGCATGTGCCACCGTGCCTGGGGGGTCATCTTTTTCTTGTCGATTCCAAAAAACTCTTTCTATTTGATGAATTAAAATACTATATAAGTTAATTCTTGAATAGGCAATATATTCTTAAGACTTTAAAAAATATAAACCTGTAGAGCAGGTTTACTTACTATACTCTTATATGCCCTTCATGTACATTCAAACCACCACAGGTAACCAATATTCCTGATTTTGAGGGTGTCCTTGCTCCTGGTATTTCTTTGGCACATAAAAGCAAATGTTAGGGCAACCCCTATCAGGTCCCGTCTTGCCCTGCAGGAACTCACTCTTTTCTTCTCAGTTGAATAAGTCCTACTCAAAATAAAAGCAGATGTTAACTTATATTTTTCTTCTCTCCTTTTATTTTTACCCAAAAGGCAGTGTTTAATTAAAAAAAAAAAATTACATGTCATGTCACCATATAGATTGCATTCATACATTCTAACTTCATTTTTTTTTTCTGGGTACCAGGAATTGAACTCAGGGCACTCGACCATTGAGCCACATCCCCAGCCCTATTTTGTATTTTATTTAGAGACAGGGTCTCATTGAGTTGCTTAGTGCTCGCTTTTGCTGAGGGTGGCTTTGAACTCTCCATCCTCCTGTCTCAGCCTCTCAAGCTGCTGGGATTACGGGCATGTGCCACTGCAACCAGCAGAGGATCAGGTTTTTTTGAGTTAATAAAAAAGAAAAGTTAGAAACTCTAAGACTCTAAGAGTTGTTTAGCGCCTCACTGAGTTGCTAAGGCTAGCTATGAACTCTTGATCCTTCTGTCTCAGCCTCCCCAGCCTCTGGAATTATAGGGGTGTGCCACTATGCCCAGCTGCATTCTAACTTCTTAAATCAGCTTCTACAAATGGACATGTAGGTTCAACAAGTTATTTAAAAAAAATTATAAAAATCAGCTGGGTGCAATGGCACATACCTGTAATCCCAGTGACCCTGGAGGCTGAGGTAAGAGGATCAAAAGTTTGAAACTAGCCTAAGCAACTTAAGGAGACCCTGTCTCAAAAGAATAAAAAGTGGGGGTGACTGGGGGCATTGCTCAGTGGTAAAGCACCCCTGGGTTTAATTCCTGATACCAAAAAGAATAAAAAATTTAAAAAAAAAAAAAAAGGCTAGACATGTAACTTAGTGGTAGAGCATGCCTGGGTTCAATTACCAGTACACACACACATACATACATAAGTCATTTTGATTAGTTCTTAAGGAAAAAAAAAGAAGAAGAAGAAGAAGAAAGGGGCTGGGGATGTGGCTCAAGCAGTAGCGCGCTCGCCTGGCATGCGTGCGGCCTGGGTTCGATCCTCAGCACCACATACAAACAAAGATGTTGTGTCTGCCGAAAACTGAAAAAAATAAATATTAAAAATTTAAAAAAAAAGAATTCAAAAAAAGAAGAAAAAAAACAGAACTGTGTTAAAGTCAGGAAGCCCGGACTGAGAGCACAACTCTACAGACCAGTGGGAGTGCTTATCTAGCATGCTCAAGGCCCTGTTCCCATCCCTAGCACCACAAATTGAACAAATGAATAAAAAAATTAAGAGCACCTTTGGGAGATAATTTATTTTATTGGTCATCACAAGGAATCAGCTTTTCTAAGTTGTTCCTTTTTTTGAAGTTCTCAATTTGTTTACTTTGTCTTCATTATTTTCTTTTTCCTTTTAATGTACTGCTCTTCCTAATTTTGCAAAATCAATAGTTTACTTTTAGTATATCTTTTTAATACCTAAGTCATTTGTTTATAATTTTTTCTGAATACAACCCTCTGAGTTAGAAGTAAGGCATGCTTCTTTTCAGCTTTATTTAACCCTTTGCCAAAGAGGAAAAATATCAGAGGCTCTGGAAGAAAAACTTTTTGTGCAACTGTTAAGAGGTCCTCCAAAGGACCATAAGTTGAAGGCTTGGTTCTCTGGCTGGTGGCCCTACTGAGAGGTGGTGGAAACTTCAGGAGTTGGGGTCTAGTTAGAGGAAGGAGGTCATTGGGGCTGTGCCCCTGCAGGGAATACTGGGATTCTAGCTCCTCTTCCTCTCTCTCTCTTCCTGGCTACCTTGAGGTAAGAAGTTTCCTCCACCAACACTTCTGCCAGGATGTACCCTGCTGCCACAGACCCAAAGACAGGGCCAAGTGACCATAGACTGAAACCTCTGCAATCAATTTCCTACTTCTATGTGGTTTATCTCAGGTATTCTGTCACAGGGATGGAAAGATAACACAAACCAGTTTGAGGACCCAAAGGATGATGCTTTCAAGGCAGTATTGGGCAGGAAGGGCATGTGAAAGTGACAGCGGCAGACAGTTCTGGGATATTTCAGAAATGTTCTGATGTCATGCGGACGGCACTGTCCAAAGCTTGAGGGGGTCAGGGAGAAAACTCAGTGGACAGGAGTTGTCCCATGTTTGGCCATGTCACCTGCAATGCCAGCAGAGTAGGCACGAAGCACAGGTGCTAAATAAATGAAAGGTGACCTTCCCAGTTTGCACCCGCATGGTAAAGGCTACTTTCCCAAATAAATCAAGCAAAAGGAAAATGACAGGGGCTCGGGCTGAATTTGATGTCTCTAAAGCAGCAAAGAAAGGAAGGACTAGTGAAGAACATGGGCCCTGAAGTAGGCCAGGACGAACGCCAGCTCCGTCAGATGAAGCCACTTCTGAGATTCCTAACCTGCTTCCTCATTAGTAACATGGGGGTAATCACAGGGCTGTGAGGACCATGTGAGATGATCCACATACGATTGTGAGCACAGTGTGTGACCACGGAGGAGCAGGCGGTCATCTGCAGCGAGTGCACCCCGCTAAGAGCACAAGCTGCTCTGGGCTTCTTGGTGCTCCGGCTGGGATCCAAGGCCCAACGTCACCTGGGTAAAACCGACCTGCTTTCTCCTTCCTCTACACCAGCCATCACAGCAGCAGTCTAACCAGAACATTCTGAGGGGGACACGATGCAATCCCTTCAGACAAGCTTCCGCTCTGTGAGGGTGAGTCCAAGTTGCTGCCAACGACAGCTTCCTCCAGGAGGCGTCTAACGAACTGTGATCAGCAACTCCCCAGCAAACGCAGGCTCATTCCAAGGGTTTCACAGAAAACACTCAGGACAGATGAGCAACTGGTTTCTAAACAATGACCCTGAGAAAGAATGTATTTCACCAGGAAGTGGGAGAATGCACAGCCACCAGGTCCTAGAATGGGGGTTTCCTTACCCCTTTCCTCCCATCAAACTTAGAAATCCTACCTCATAAACGATGCACTTTCCCCTGTGAAAGATCAGCAGTGATCACTCAAAATAGCTTCAAGGGAGATAAACCATATAAAGTCCTAAAATCTCTTTTCTACTTTGTCATTAACGGTCAAAATTTTATGTATTTAAACATATCTTTATAAAGTTAATTTCTGCCAGGCACAGTGGCACACACCTGTAATCTCAGTGGCTCAGGAGGCTGAGGCAGGAGGATCACAAGTTCAAAGCCATCCTCAGCAAAAGTGAGGTGCTAAGCAACTCAGTGAGACCCTGCCTCTGAATAAAATACAAAATAGGGCTGGGGATGTGGCTCAGTGGTCCAGTGCCCCTGAGTTCAATCTGTAGTACCAAAAAAAAAAGGTTTGTGTTTTTTTTTGGTAGCTTGGATGAGTTCTGGAGATTATAGAACATTCCACCGTGTGCGTTTGCATTAAATTTAAGCTACTGACATGGCTACCTGGCCACCAAGCCATGCAGCCAGCCCACTGGTCCCTGCCCAGAAGCAGCAGGGAGGCAGTAAGCATGGGCATCAAGTATGCAGAGCCCAACATGCATGCTTAGGCCCGAGGCGAGCCAAGGCAAGCACACCTGTCACCCCACAGTAGCCGGCCCGCACAAGGTGCAGATGCCCGCTGAAGAAGCACACTCCCCAGCCAATGCAGGCTCACTCCAAGGGTTTCACAGAAATCACTCAGAACCCCTGACCAAGCATGTGCAATTCAGTGACTTCAATCTCCTACTGAAGTAAGGCAAACCTAAATGGGAATCAGGACTAACCAATAGCATTAGTACTTTTCCAAACCCTAATTAATATAAGTTTGGAACCAGAGCACTCAAGACATAGGAGTGTGAGGCGGAAGACTGCAAATCCCAAGCCAGCCTGGGCAACTTAGCAAGGAGTGGGAATGCAGCTCGGCGGTAGAGTACTTGTATAGCATCAGTAAGGCTCTCAGTTCAAGTCCCATACCATGAGGAGAAAAATAAAGACAGCCAGGCACAGTGGCATATGCCTATCATCCAAGCTACCCAGGAGGATGAAGCAGAAGTTCAAGTACAAGTTCCAGGCCAGCCTAAGTAACTTCGCGAGGCCCTTGTCTCAAAAGATTAAAAAGTAGCTCAGCGGTGGGACTGGGGTTGTGGCTCAGTGGTAGAGCGCTCGCCTAGCATGCATGAGGCACTGGGTTCAATTCTCAGCACCACATTAAAAAAATAAACAAAATAAAGTATGTGTCCATATACAACTTTAAAAAAAAAAAGGGGGGGTGCTCAGTGGTAAAGTGTCCCTTGGTTCAATCCCCAGTACAGGAGGGGGAAAAAAGAGAAAGGGAGTGAGCGAGCTATGAAAAGCCAGGGGAGAGTGACGGTGCTGTGCGGATATCTGTGGTTGCTGACCCTCTCCTGTGAGCCTCTGCCTGAGTAACTACCAGCCACCAGTCATGAGAAGACCTGGACAGAACAGTCAGGCAAAATAAACAAATCCTCAAGGAGGAATGAGTCTGGGGTGTTGAAGACACAGCAAGGAGCCCAGAACAGCTGGCATGGAGTGAAGAAGGGGCAGGTAGACAGGAATGAGGTCAGAGGTCACACTGGGCCCTGCGTTCCAAAGAAGGAACTTAGACTTTATTGCAACACAGTGGGAAGCCCCATTAAAATGCTGTGTTTTCTGCATTGGTCACCACCAACTCTCCAACACCTGGAGACATGTCTGACACACACCAGCCAAGCAGTATCCTTACCGAGTGTACTGTGAGGGGTCATGATGCAATCACTGTCCTAATTTCTCTGAGCTAAATAAGCAGTCCCACTTTTGTTTTGTTTTTGGTACTGGTGTTGAACCAAGTGGTACTGTACCACTACTCAGTCCTTTATTTTTTTGAGGCAGGGTTTGGCTAAGTTGTCCAAGTTGGCCTTGAACTTGCAATCTTCTTGCCTCAGCCTCCTGAGACTCTGGGATGACAGGGCTGTGCTACTCTGCCCAGCACAGACCCAGTTATTTTAACTATTTCCTTTTGATATCATTTTTCATCTCCCAATTTATAACACACAATATTAAGTAAATCTCCTTAATAATAAGTATGCTCAACGCAGATGACATTTAACAAATACTCTCTTGTAACTAACTCCCCAGAACAAATAAGCAACAAAAGATGGCCTCATCATGAATAGAAGATGCTTTGGTTTAAAGATGAAAAGTTATGCTTGACTTGCACTTTATCTCTTGCAACTCTTTCATCTTCCTTTCTGAAAAGCATTTGAACTTCCTCAGAATGTAGGATCCCCAAAATACTAAGAAATAGCAAAAGAGGGACAGTTAAGCTGGTTACTTCAGGGTGGTATAATACTGCTGCTTTAATAGCAGCTCATAAGCACCAAAAATTTTGTTTTAAACTATGAGAATGAATTCCTCCAGCAAAAATATAAATTAATTACAACTAAGTACATTAAATAGATAAAATATGGTATGTCCACAAAATGAAATATATTTAGCAATATAAAGGATCAAATACTGATATATACAACAGTAAAACAATCTCTCTCTCTCTCTCTCTCTCTCTCTCTCTCTCACACACACACACACACACACACTCCAATTCCACTTGTGAGACTGTCCAGAAAGGGCAGGGCCTCCAGAGATAGCGAGCAGATCAGTGACTGCTTGGGGCTGCAGATGGGATGAAGAATGCTTACAGGCTGGCATAAAGGCACTCCTGGGTGATGGGGACACTATAATACTGAGCCGTGTGATGGCTGCACAGTCCCCACTCACTCCAACCATATTCAAAACATGCTTTGCGGGCCGGGGATGTGGCACAACGGCAGAGCACTTGCCTAGCATGAATGAGGCACTGGGTTTGATCCCCAGCAAAAATAAACAAAGGCTGGGGTTGTAGTTCAGTGGTAGAGTGCTTGTCTTAAATGCGTGAGGCCCTAGGTTCGATCCTCAGCACCACATAAAAATAAATAAATAAAGATAAAGATATGGTGTCCATCAACAACTAAAAAAAAAAAAGGAAAAACACGCTTTGCCCCAAACTCCTAAAAACACCGATGAAACAAAAAGCCAACAAAACCCAATATATTCTATAGTTATGATTTTTGAAGTAGGCAATTTAGGCAAATATATTTCCAAGGACTCACAAATATTTCGACTTTTAAAATATTTTAACGGTTTAAAATATTAATAGAAAACCACAAAAAAAATTCTACTCCTTTTATCTCTGGGGTTGATAAAGTATAGAATATCTAATCGCCAGAGGCAGTCCTAATGGCACTAAAATAAAAAAGCATGATGCCTGACCAGAATGATATTAGCAGAGTTTGCTTTTCTATACAAGATCATAGGTCACAAGATATTTTTATAAATATGCTTAAAAAATCATGGGAGCAATAAAGCTGTTTTATATTGGGAGGCATGACTTAGTAATAGAACTTCCACACCAGCACTTGGGTTTAGGCCGAGGTTGAACTGTCCTCTGTCTGAATCCCAAAGCAGCACTCCACCATGTGGGCTGGCTCCTTGACCCACAAACAAACAATTGCAAGAGATATACCAACTTTGGCACCGTTAGGGCTGAGATATTGGCTTCAGTTTGCAAAAAGAAAGCACTGCCCCATTACTAAGCTCCACAGAAACACTAAACAGCATGAAAACTAAGCCGTTGTTGTGGACAGGCTGGGCTCTGCACTAAAGGATTTTACCCAGAGGAATCACATCACTGATCTGTGCTATGGACCTCTCTCTCTCTCTATGTAAAGAACAGAACGCAGGAGAGACACACCAGCCTGGAAGTCCAACTAAATCTAATACAGCCTGACTCAGAGCAGCGAGGGCAACAGGTCTGGAGTAAGAAGGGCCAGTGAATCCCATAGGCAGATGGATGAGCTAGCCTCAAAAGAAAAAATGGGGACCCAGACACTCAGGAGCCTGAAACAGAAAGACTGCAAGTTTGAGGCCAGCCTTAGCAACTTAGCAAGATCCTGTCTCAAAATAAAAAACAGCTTCTCATCAGCAGTGTGAGGTTCTAGTTCCCTACTAGGCAATCCCATAAGGCTATGTTGAATAAGATTTAGGACACGTGAAAACTGAAAATGAAAAAAAAAATCAAAACTAAAATCAGAAAAAAATGATTCAAATCTGCAGTAATCATCACTGCAGAGGACATGGGATACTATCTAACCTGCTAGAAAAGATCTCAATGTCAGGCAGGATTTTTTTTTTTTTTAAATATGAACATATGAGCCCTACAAAGTAATAGACAAGAATGTGGAGAAAAAGGAACACTTTAACACTGTTGGGGGGATTGTAAATTAGTACAGCCACTATGGAAATCAGAAGTTCCCCCCAAAATTAGGCATGGACCACCATATGACCCAACTAGCTATACCACTCCTTGGCATTTATCCTAAAGAATTAAAGTAAACATATTATAATGACATATGCATATCCATGTTTGAAGCAGGACAATTCACAATAGTCAAATTATGGAACCAGTCTAGGTGTCCACCAATGGACAAATGTATAAAGAAATGTGGTATATATACACAATGGAGTTGTATTCAGCCATAAAGAAAAATGAAATTATGTCATTTGCAGGAAAGTGGATGAAACTAGAGAACATTAAGTGAAATAAGCCAAACTCAGAAAGTTAAGGGTCACATGTCTTCTCTCATGTGAAAGCTAGCAAGGAAAAAGGAAAAAAAAATGTGACAGGGCAGGGGGATCTCATGAAAACCAAAGAGAGATCAAGACAGTAGAGAAAAGGAACCAGGGAGAGGGAAAGGGGAAATACTAGGGAATAATATTGGCCAAATGATACTGTTATATTGTGTGCATGTACAAATATGTAACAAAAAATCCCACTACTACTCACAACTCTAATGCACCAATTAAAAAAATAACTGATTGGGAAGGAACCTGAAAATCATGACAGGTGTATAGGCACTGCTATAGTTTGGATACCTGTATCCCAGAGATCCACCTACTAAAGGCTTGGTCCCCAGGGTGGCAATACAGAGAGGTGACAAGACCTGCAGGAGGTAGGGCCTTAGGAGAAGTGTTTAGATCACTGAAAGTATGCCCCTGAAGGGGATTTGGGGACCGGAGTCCCAGTCTTACTCAATCTCTCTTTCCTGGTTCTATAGTAGTAAATTTTTTCTGTAAATAAGAAACTTTAAAGCCTTCTTTCTTCAGTAAAAAAAATGTACCTTAAGAAAAAGTCTTAATATTGTAAAAATGTCAACTTACATAAATTAATCTATAAAAAAAAAAAAAACACAACAGAACTTTCTGCTAACAATTACTATATCAGCAATCAAGGCAATGGAATTTATGGTACAGAATAGCTTCCCCAGAGCATGAAGCCCCACACAACCTGAGCACATTAGCTGCCCAGATAGACGAACAAGTGCCCAGTGTAAGGGCAATGACCCAACCAGATTCACAGCTTGCGGGGCTCTAAGTCACTGGTAAAGAGGCTTGAGAAAAACAGAAGAAATCACATTTGTACATTAATTCTAAGAACATAAAATAGTAAGGGCTTTTGGGGCTGCAATTTAGTAATACCTATTACATAAATATTAAATATTTATACTCTTTGCCAGGTACAGTGGCACACACTTATAATCCCAGTTACTCAGGAGGCTGAGGCAGGAGGATTCCAAGTCCAAGACCAGCCTGAGAAATTTAATGAGACCCTGTCTCAAAATAAAATAAAAAGGGATGGGTTGTAGCTGGGTGGTAGAGCACCCACCCCTGGGTTCAATCCCCAGTACCAAAAAAAAAAAAAAAAAAAAAACTCTTAATTCAAATTTTATTTCCAGGGGGGAAGAATGAGAGCCTATAAATGCCTATGATTAAATTAGGTATAATACATACATCCAAACAATATAATATCAAATAGTAGCAGCTTATTTGATTTAAATGAAGAACTATATTCCTTGCACAGAAATGCCTAAAATCCATAAAGGTTTATTATGAAATGATGTATGTATAGTGTGACTCCATTTTCCACTTTTAAATTTACATATTATAGATAAATCTAATATAATGTCAAACAAATGAATAAAGACACATAAAAAGCTTATGTTGGATGAACTACAGTTATTTGAGGTTCAAATGCAAGCAAAGTAAATCTTGTGAAGAATTTTTTCCCTTTTACAATATCAAAAGACCTTCATAAAAGTGTTGAGAACAAGAAAAACTCGCTACCAGATTCCTCGTAGAAGAGCTGCTCATAGAAAAATAAAACGTGTCACTTTAAAAACAAAAAGTTGATGAAGCTCCTCATATGGACATAAAGCTCAGAATTCACAGAGGAAAATACAGTCCCCAATGCAGACACAAACTGCTACAAGTTGGTCAAGTTTCTCAAAACACCTGACATTATAACCTTGAAATATCAAAGACACTAAAAAATGAAGAAAGACCCTCTCAAAAACATTCCAAGTAACAAGTTACCCTAGGGACTTCCAGTCTGCAAAGAGGTCTCTGAGAGTCAAACACAGCAGAGCCTCCACCCCAAGAAGCTCCTCATGCAGAACAGACTAAAGCAACCTCCAGCAGCAAGATCCAGAGAATGTTCACATGGACAAAGGGAAAACCGTAGCCAGAGGCTCAGTACTAGGATGCAGACAGGTCCGTGCCAAGCCCCTGCCAGCCCACATCAGCTCAACTCACCTCACCTCAAGCCCATTCTTTTTTTTCTTTCTTTTTTTTTTTTAGTTGTTGATAGACCTTTATTTAGTTATACATGGTGCTGAGAACCGAACCCAGTGCCTCATACATGCCAGGCAAGTGCGCTACAGCCCCAGCCCCTCGAGCCCATTCTTAACCCACACCATTTTTCCAGAAAGACATTCTCTCATAATCCCTTTCACCCTCACTTCCCACTGGGCAGGAGGAGAAGGCAGAACTCCCAGCCGACTGCCTTCCTGGAGGGTGCAGCGGGACCTCCTGTTGGGATCCTGTGGAGGCCACAGCAAACCTGATACAGAAACGCCCTTTTCTGCCAGTTCTGGTTCTGGTTCCATAGCAAGAGAAGCAGAAGTTACGAGGGCTGAAGGGTGTGAAGAAGACAGCCCCTGGCAGGAGCCCCAAGGGCACGGCAGGTGGCACTGGGGAAATTCTGGAGCAATCTAGAACCTCCCACAGCAATGCTGACTGTAGTGCCATTAGTATTCTGGTGATGGATTTTTCTCTTGGGGGGTGGGGGGATGAAACCCAGGGCCTCACACATTCCCACTAAACTACACCCCCAGCCCCAATTTTTTTTTTTAAATCATGAGAATTTCAAATCAAACATTTCATATTCTAAGTCTACTTTTAATTTTCAAGTCAAAATGTTTTCTGTTTCTATGTCTATAATCCAGCTACTCGGCTGAAGCAGGAGGATCACAAGATTGAGACCGAGTATGAGCAACTTAAGGAGGCCTTGTCTCAAAAATAAAAAAAAAATTAAAAGGGTGGGGATGTAGCTCTGTGGTAGGTCTCCCCCTCCCCCCGGAGTTCAATCCCCACTACCATTAAAAATAAAAACTCATTAAAGTGAAAAAAATACAAGAACTAGGAACAAAAGGACACAGGGATGCTGCACACATGACTCACCAACACTCGGTCTCCAATTTTGAGCTCTCGCTCTCCTTTCTTGACTGAGCCAGCCTCAGAAAGGTTGGAGATTGACTCGCTGGCAGTTTTCGTAAGGTTGCTGATCTGAGGCGTGGCTGGCGGTTCCTTGGCTCTTGGCTGGGAAGACTTATGGGGAATGTTTGAGGGTGTGGCTGAGGAGGACACCATGTTGGCTACAGACGTGGACAGAGGTGAAGCGGCTCTGGATGCCTGAGCTGTCTGCAGGCCATTGGCTTCGTCCTCTGTCTGCACCTTCCTGGTTAACTTTGAAGGTCGGGTAAAGATGCCTTTTAAAGGTTCACACTGGAAATACCGAACTCCTGCCACAGAACCATCGTTCTTGCCAATGGGTTCATCTAAAACGATCCCAGCCCACTGGCCTGGGGCAAACTGAGTCTCTCCAAGAAACTGGATGAATCCAGGCTTATTCCCATTCACCCAAACACGCTCTCCAACTCGAAAGTCATCCACAAACTCCTCTGGGGTCTCAGTGGAGGGAGCGCTCGAGGCTCTTTCACTAGATATCATTTTTTCTACCGGGGCTGCAGCTGAAAACAAATAAAGATCAGAAAAGATTGTTTTGTTTAATATTTATTTATTTTTTTAGTTATTGGCGGACACAACATCTTTGTTTGTATGTGGTGCTGAGGATCGAACCCGGGCTGCATGCATGCCAGGCGAGCGCGCTACCGCTTGAGCCACATCCCCAGCCCCAGAAAAGATTGTTTCATATTCAAGCACCAACTATTACCGTAATGGAAAACAAACAGTAAGAGCGACAGCAGGGGATGGGGCTGGGGCTCAGTGGCAGAGCGCTTGCCTAGCATGCGTGAGGCACTGAGTTCGATTCTCAGCACCACATACAAATAAAAACAAAGTAAAGGTATGAAGAAAAAAAAATAAAAACAGCAACAGGAGTAGCCTGTGACAGAAGAGTCCTGGCTTGACTTTTCTACTGCAAAAAGGCAGAGGACTGGCCCCATCACTTCACTTTCCAATGCTGTTAACATTCAGTGATGGAGTTTTTCATTTGTGATTAAGACTATAAGTCAAAGTAAGAGGAAATTAGTCCCTTGCCAGACCTATACTTACAGGTCTGACCTCATTTTTCACTCCACTTGCCCACCATACACAAATGCCCATACAGATCCATTGAGACAGGCTCTGTTCATACATTTGAGTAGCAATCAAAGCAGACAAAACAGGGACTACTTCACCACATAGATTCACATTTAGGCTTAAAGAAGGACAGGGTTCAGGGCTGCAGCTTACATCATTACTATTGAAAGACTACTACACCCTCTTCCTTTGATGACAGAGGTGGAAATCACAGCAAAGACAGCACCAGGTCCAACGCAATTTGCCTTTGTGCAATCGCTGCCCTAAAGATAGCAGTTAAGAGTTCTACAGAAATGTGATATCTGCAATGGAAACTCAGCCATGCAGCCATCCAACAGGAATCTATTAAATATTTAGTGTGATCTGGCAAAGTGGACGTTCTTAATCATTCTATCAGTTACCGGGCATATCATCATCTCAGGCTGTGACATGACCTTAGTTTAATTTCCTCAACTGTAAGAGGACAGGAACATCTCTCAAGGGCTTTTAAAATGAGAATTAAATGAAATAATGTGGGCTGGGGCTGTAGCTCAGTGGCAGAGCACTTGCCTAGCATGTGTGAGGCACTGGGTTTGATTCTCAGCACCACATAAAAAAATAAATAAAGGCACACTGTACATCTTCAACTACAAAAAAGACTTTAAAAAAATGAAATGATGTATTTATTCATTCTGCACATGCTCATCAAATTCCTGCTTCTGTGTGACTAGTGCCAAGTACTGCTCTATGCAGGGGACAAAGCAAAAAGAACATCATTTGTGTCCTTGCAGAGACCAGAGTCTAGAGGTGGGAAGGTGGCAATTCAACATTCAAGGTACTTGCAAGTGATCTAAGTGCTGTGGAGAAGATAGTGCCTTGGAAAGGGAAGTCAGGGAAGGCCTTTTGTAGGAGGTGACATCTGACAGATGCATAAACTACACAAAGTTAGGGATGTAACAGAACTGTCAGCAATAAATTTCTGTTGTTTATAAACCACCCAGCTAATGTACTTTCTTATATAGAAGCCTGAATGGATTGGGTCAGTTCATGTATGAGCTGTCTGGGAAGGTTCCCCTCCAATTACAGGTCAATTAGTATGTCATAAAACTTTTGGGCTAGAATATTGTTTTTTTCTCTAATCCCCACAGAGAAAGGCCTAAAGAGTTCAGGAAGACTCATGTGGAAGAATCAAAAGAAATACTTTAACATTTTGCGGTGCTAGGGATTCAACTCGGGGCCTTGCACAGGCTAGCAAACACTACTAATGAGCTACACCCCGAGCCCAAATTCTGTCTTTTACAATAACTTTTAATGATATGAAAGAAAATTTAATCAGCATAACCACACTTGGAAGACAAGGGGACCCATATTCTTAGCCCTGTCTTCCAGAGGCTGGAATGACCCTGAGGTTTTATAGAAAGGGAAGGAGAGCAAGGGCTGGGGGCGTATAGGTGGAGAATTTTTACAACTGCCCAAGTAGATGATCTTGATCAGGTGTGGTCTGTCCATCATGATCTCAGGTGGGACCTTGTCCCCAGTAAGAAAGTTACTCTTGCCTGGGAGACCAGACCTTATTCCTGGAGACCAAGCAGAGCAAAGGAGACTCCTGCAAAATGGAAGCAAAGATGCCAAGACTGTAATCCTGCTTTTAGCCACCCACTGGACATCTGCAGGCAAAAGTGCAGAGCCTTGAGTCTGTAAGTCCTTGTTTCAATCCTGCCTTTTGTCCACTCCTCAGTGCCGAGAGAACCAGGCTGTCAGCCAATCTGGCTTTGCAGCTTTCCACCACAGTGATATCTAATCTTTGAATAATGGCTAAAGCACGTAAGTGAAAAGGGTCAGATGATTAACCCTAAAAGTATAAGTACTATTACAAAGTACACAAAAGATAGAGTATGAAGATATCCAACTAAACAAATCATGTATAAATAAAACACTCCCTATAAAAAGTTCTGTGCGTATGGACTACTAAAAAACATATTTGGGAAAAAATCATTTTCTTGTTTCTACTTAAATAGAGGAACCCTTGTCTGAGCCTAGTTCTGCATTTTTTTTTGTAGGCATTGGTGGGGTTGTGGGTCAGGCAATCCTGACTAAGAGCCCTCTCCACAACTTCCAGCTTGACTGACTTTGGTAGGGTTGACACAAATGCACACCTCAAGTCACATTTAAAAGGTCCACAGTCTTTAATAATGCAGGTATCACTACTCTTTATGACTCTTCTGCCCTTGTGTTTGTACACTTGTCTTTGGTTACATCTTCCTGCTGGGTATTCAAGGCCAAGTCAGTGATCCCTATGTTGGCCGAAAATAAATGTCTTTCCTTTCTACTAATCAAAACTTTTTCAAATGTTTTCAAGAATATGAAAACTGGTTATACATATATATCCTTATAAACATAGATATATTTTTTTTGGGGGGGGGGGGGTACTGAGTATTTAACCCAGGCATGCTTTACCAGAGAGCTACATCCCCAGTCCTTTTTATTTTTTTTAATATCTAAGTTGCTGAGGCTGGCCTCGAACTTGTGATTCTCCAGCCTCAGCCTCCTGAACTGCTGGAATTACAGGTGTGCACTGGGAAGCACAACTATAAGGTTATCTCTTTAACATAAAAACGAAAATTAAAGTCTCATACAGGATAATTTATTTGCTATTGAAGAAAACAAAGTGTTACCAGCAGCAGGTGTCTTCAGGGCTGTGCTTCCCGGCTTGAGGATCTTGGTAGGGGCCTTCAGCCCGCTTGGCTTCAGCAGACTCATTGTCTTTGTGATTCAGTCTCTCTTCGCCTGTTGCCACTGTCTTTCCCCGACCATTGATAAAAGTGTGGGTGTTTCTATCATACAGTCAGTCTCTAGATTAAACCTGCACAGAGAAACAAAATAAATTCTTAATCTATAGGGGAAAATAAATAGAAACAATGTCTGTTATGAAAGTCACTTCATAGGCTAAGTTTCCCTCACATTCAATAATAAACCATCTTCACAATGAGTCCAGAACTGGTCACTAAAAACATGAAAATGCTGCTGAAATGAATTTAAAGGTGATTTATAGCAATATATTCACTTTGCTTTATATTATCTAGTATCACCAGTTCAGTAAAAGGCCTAAAACCATACAATTTATAAAAGAGAATTCAGAAAAATCTGCACCAAACTTAATGAGAGCAGGGGAAGGGAGTTTTTAGTTTTTATTACCATAGGCCTATATTAACTATTTTTAAGTCCACAGAATTATGCAATTAACAATATAAAATTACTTATATGTTAAAACAGAGGAGGGCCCAAACTCTGAAAGAAACAGCCTCATCTGGGAAGCAATGAAGTAAAATTATCTTTACTCTGCTTAGAGAAAAACACAATATGCTTTTTTCTTGGTATCCTGCCTATCTGGTACATTAGAGAGGTGCTCTGCCACTAAGCGACATCCTTTTTAATTTCAAAAGCAATGGGACCAAACTTTCCTAGTCTTTTCTGAATTTCGGGCCAGCCAGTGCAGGGGGAAAAAGAGCCACTTTCACTTAAGAATGTCAAGAAGCACTTAAGAAAGGAAAAAAAAAAAAAAAAAAAAGATCTTATCAAGAGTCAACCCATGGGGTTTGCCCAGTGGTAGAGCTCTTGCCTCACAAGTATGAGGCACTGGGTTCAATCTTCAGCACCACATAAAAAATAAATGAATAAATAAAGATGTTATGTCCGGGGCTGGGGATGTGGCTCAAGCGGTAGCGCGCTCGCCTGGCATGCGTGCGGCCCGGGGTTCGATCCTCAGCACCACATACAAACAAAGATGTTGTGTCTGCCGAAAACTAAAAAATAAATATTAAAAAAAAAAAGATGTTATGTCCATCTACAACTTAAAAAAAAAAAAAGAGAGAGTCAACACGTGGATGCAGGCCTTTTTAGAATTGAGAGGTCCAGCAGGTGCCCTGGCTTCACACTGCTGTGCATTGACCGTCTCAGAACAGCACCTGAGCAAGCCTAGCATGAGCTCTCTCTTTATTTCTTGAAAGAAGGATTGAGAAACTGGGGTATTCTTGGTGCTGGTGGTGGGAAGATACCTTCTCCATAGTGAACTATGTGCATCTTGCACTTAAGGAAAACAAATGTGTTGACCATGATGACAAGTAAGCTTTACAGACAAACTTAGAATTTTGGAAGACATATTCTTACAGTGAGCTTGACAGTTTCCCAATACTGACAACCTCTGGGATGAGATCAATTCTACTAACAAATGTAAGCTTTTTCTGGCACTGAGGACTAAACCCAGGGGCACTTTACTGCTGAGCTACATCCCCAGGCTCTTTTATTTTTTGTGACAAGGTCTTGCTAAACTGAAGAAGCTGGCCTTGAACTTGTACTCTTATGGCCTCTTTGTTTGTACTCTTCCAGTACCTTTTTGGTACTGGAGATTGAATCCAGAGGCGCTGTACCACTGAGGCACATCCCCAGCCCTTTCTTAAGTTTTTATTCTATTTTGAGGCAAGGTATCACTAAGTTGCTGAGGGCCTCGCTAATTTGCCCAGGCTTGTCTCAAACTCTTCCTGCCTCAGCCTCCCAAGTCCCTGGGAGGCTGCACCACTGTGACCAGTGACCAATTCATGTGATTTCTTAATGCTACACAATGAAATGTGCCCATATGTGAAAGATCTCCTGACTCAGAGAATTTTCTCCACCAGCAGTGCATATCCGTAGAAGGCTTTGCTTAGAGAAAGTAGTCACTCAAAGCACAAAGGAGGCCAATAGATTTTTTTCTGTTAACAATAAGAAAAGTTCATCTCATATCCATTTCAGATTCCACCTTTAAAAAAACTACAGCCTGGGATGGGGTTGTGGCTCATTGGTAGAGCGCTCACCTAGCATGTGCGAGGCCCTGGGTTCGATACTCAGCACCACATAAAAATAAATAAAATAAAGGCATTGTGTCCAACTACACCTAAAAAATATTTTTAAAAAACTATTAATTTTGTAGTAGTATCAAGGAAAAATCTCCATAATTACCTGAAAATCCTCTTAAAAATACTCTTTTCCTTTCCTACACATCTGTGTGGGCCATTTTTCTTCATACACTTGAACCAAAACAAATTATTGCTATAAATAAAATGCAGAAAAGATAAAAGAATCAAGTTGTCTTCTCTTAAGCAGATCATTAAACAGATTTGCAAAAAAGCAATACCATCTCCCCATAAGATTGTTTTAGAAAATAGTTATTCTCCATTTTAAAAATTATGTAACCTACTAGTTTATTGTTTTAAAAAAAATTTTAATACCTTTATTTTATTTATTTTTATGAGGTGCTGAGGATCGAACCCAGGGCCTCACACATGCTAATTGAGCTCTCTACTGCTGAGTCACAACCCCAGCCCTAGTTTATTATTTTTAATGAATTAATGTTTTAAATATCATTTTTACTCTCTAATATGGTAAATATCAATAGATATGAACTACATAACCGTTCTTTGGATATCTCATTCACTTTCTAGAATGCAGAGGGCCGAGCGATAGTGGTGCATGCCTGTAATTCCAGCAGCTCAGGAGGCTGAGGCAGGAGGATCATGAGTTCAAAGCCAATCTCAGCAATGGTGAGGCCCTAAGCAACTCAGTGAGACCCTGTCTCTAAACAAAATAGGGCTGGGATGTGGTTCAATCCCTGAGACACACAAAAAAAAAATGTAAAAAGGTCCTGAAAAAAATGTTTGTTTGGGCTTTGCATTTGGAGTCATAGAAGTTTAAAATCCATGTTTCCTTAGGGCTTCCCAAAGTATATGCCCCTAGTTCAGATACTTAAAGAACTGGGTACCACATGTGCAAGTTCAGTATTACCACTTTCAATCATTGTGGTTATGGCACTGAACTAGGGGCTGAGTAACAGAGGCCTGAATTATACAACCTATGGGAAAACCCGACGACATGTCCAGAGCAACAGGAACACCGGGTGCATCAACCCTGGGAATGTACATACATACATACATGGGTGATACTCTTCACAGGCAGCATCAGTTACCCAGGAGGACTTATCAGGAATGAAAGCCCCACACCACTGAAACAAACCACGGGGTGGGCCCAGCTTCATGAATTTTAACAAGCCCTTCTGATGATTTCAGTGCTAGCCTGAGAATCGCTGCTAAATTACTGATGAAGAAGTCATCTGAGGGGCTGGGGCTGTAGCTCTTGGCTGAGCCCTTGAAGTAGCATGTACAAGACCCTGGGTTTGATTCCCAGCACCACAAATAAATAAAAGATGACACTGGATATCCTTCAAGAAATATTACCCAATTTATTAAAAAGAAAGGAAAAAAAGAAGAAATAATCTTTCCTCAGTTTCATGGTGTGAATCACCACATGCCTGACTCTGCAGACCCTCTATGGTAGCCTTTCAGCTCCCCATCCTTGGAGCTTTTGTCTCAGGGATCCCCTCCGCCTCCTTGTTCTTTCTAGATGTGAACCCTCCTCCAGGGCAGACTCGCCCGCTCTGCAAAATCCACACCAATCCTCTCCACTGCTTATCCTCCCGTTCCCAGTCCTGAGGGTCGATGTTGTTCATAGCACCTACCTCACTTAGATGTTGCTGTGGTCTACAGATTCCACCAGACTATCAATCCCTTGGAAGAAACTGTACTTTGACCACCTTTGTATTTCCCACAGTACTTTATAAACAATGCTTACTAAATAAAATGAATAAAAAGACAGTCTCAACTGTTTAAATGACCCTACAAACCAGCTGAGGTGCACTTCGTATTTCTTTTTAAATTTTACTTGTTGCTCACTACAGATAGCATTAAAATAAATAAATATATATATATATATATATATATATATATATATATATATATATATATGACAGACAAAAGCACAAGGAATTTATGATGTAAACAAATAACTAAGACAACACAACTTATGAGAAATATCAAACTACAAGGCCGGATCTACACCTGGACTGGGACTGAAAGTGCATAGCATTGTACAGGGGATGGCAATTAGGATTTTTAGAAAGGCAGAGGAGCTAGGCAAGGTGGTGCACACCTATATACCAAGCAGCTCAGGAGGCTGTGGCAGGAGGATCACAAGTTTGAGCCCAGCCCCAGCAATTTAGCAAGAAAAAAGTTTTAAAAAGGGATATAGCTCAGTAGAAGAATACCTTCTGGTTCAATCTCCAATTACACACACACAGAGGAAAGTTTCAGAAAAGAGACACCAGAAGAAAGAGGCAATTCATAAAGCATGTAAATTAATAAGCTCAGTTGCACTAACATCAAGAGATTCGTGTAAGAAACCAAGTTAAAAAGGTAAATTGAAAGGAGACTCTAAAGAGATCCATTGAAGAAACTATGATCAATTTTGCTTGCCGTACACTTCAAATGAAAAACCTTCTTTAAGAGCCTACTGTACCAAATGAGAGCCACCCAGGGTTGACTTAAGCTCTATCTTACTTCACTACACTTCAGTCATCTCAACCTTCCCTTGTCAACCTGCCCAGATTGAAACTAAAAGTCAGCAGCCATCTTCCAGTGGCATGCCAAGTGAGTCCCAGGTTCAATCCAACCACAGGCACAGGTAGCAGCTGGGGGCTGCCAGGGCAGGTCTTAAATTTCAGGGAAGAAAAGTCCTGAGCAACAACATGCCATAAAGATTAGAGACCACTGAGCACAGAAGACAAACCTCAGCCTTTTATACCTTCAGAGCACAGCGCAGGGACCAGATATGCTACAATTTACCTTTCCTTTATAACTTCTGTTATCTTTCCATACATAAACTGTTCACCCTAATCTATCAGCCAGACTAAGACCCCAATATCCTACATCTGCACTGCCCAACAGGGCAGCCACTAGTTACACATGCTGTTTAAACTTTAACATGCAAGCAGGTGACACCTCTAATGCCACACACAGGACAATCTCCATCGTGGCAGAAAGTTCTATTTGATAGTACTGTGCCAGAATCACCCGTAAAGTGACCCCAGATGGCAGTGACCAGCTCAATCTCTCACTGCTCTTGACTGGACCTGGCTGAAAAGCACTACAAGCTCTTTCCAAAATCTGAATCAAAATACCTCAAAATATAAGGTTGTGCAACTACCTTGCAAGAATATATTCCAGACTCACAGCCCAATTATGGGAGTTCTAAATTTTAATGACCGTTATTACTACGATAAATGAATAACACCTCTCCATATGAAAAAACTTCTATTTTTAAGTCATCACACTGCTTTATAATCTCAATCTCCAAACAATAATATTGCAACATACACCTATACATCACCCCAATTCACACCACTGATTGATGGCATGATTACAGCTATTTTTTCAAGCCAAGAACTATTTGTAAAATGTTTATCTTTAGAACTTGGATCACTTCTAAACAGTTAGAAATAGCTATTATTCTCCTGTACACTCTCAGAGGGGAGAGGCAGGGAGAAGACCTGCGGAGCACCCACTAGGACCAGGGAGCAGAGCTCAGTTCCTGCCCCTCCTCTCCCTTCCCCTCCCAGCTCACTAAAGGGTCACACTTCTACCCCAAAGAAGGAAGCAGAGCTGCCAAACATCAAAACTGGAGGAATGGTTTGTTTTGTTTTTTCCTTCATGACCACAGGTCTATTTTAAGACACAAAGCCAGGCCTGACGTAAGCAAAATTTTAGAACTAGATTAATATCCCAAGCTTGTGATTTAACTCAGATCTGACCTAAATAACAGTGGCAAAGAGACAAGACACTTATCTGAGAGAAGCAAATAACCTTAGAAGGCCTACCCTCTGGGGTAGTTCCAAAAAAGAAGCATACTTTATAAATGCGTCAGCTTTCCATGAAGCTGGGATTCCAGGAAGAGAAACTACCACTCCACCCAACAAAAAGACAAGTTCCACCCTCTAAGAAGTCAGGTCTGGAGACCCTCCTCCAAGGTCCAGGCAGACTCCACAGCCTGCATACCCACCACCACCAGCCTCCGAGATGCCTCAAACAGGGAGGAAAATGCCAGTACGGCGAGCAGCCTTAAGGCTAGCCATGACCATTTCTAAGAACCCAGGCTCCTACTCTCCTCTCACTGCACATATCTGAAGAGGAAATTACATAAAACTCTGTCTTCTGTTCTCAACAAATTTTCAGAGGCTGGATATACAGTTCAAGACCATGGCCTTCTCAAAACATAGTGGGTCTGCTTACTGTATTTGCACTTTTTAATAAGCAATCCCCTATGACCTGTCTCCTGAACTGAGAATAGGGCTGTGGTGTAGCTCACGGCAGAGGCTCGCCTGACATGTGCGAGGCCCTGGTTCCATTCCTAGTGTGCAGAAAAAAACATAAACGTAAGAATATTCAAAACATTTCAATAAAGAAAGTATTTCTTGTAGCAGAGAAGAATGGGTTAGTAACCTGGACCCTGAAGGAAAAAAGTCAGAAACACAACTCTACTAATGAGTCCCAAAGTTTGGAGGTAAAGCCAGTGTCCACCTGACACCTCCTGCAAAGCACAAAGGGTAATCAGGGTTACTGCTGCCCCAGGAAACAACCACTTCGGGACCCTCTGGGACTGCTCCCCTTGGATCATACTTGCTACCAGTTCTGATCCTCTCAATGCCATCCTTCCACCGGAGACCTCGAAAAGGCTGTGGGAACTCAAAAGTGGAGTCATTCTGTTCTCCCCCCTGAGGGCACATGCTGAGGGCTGGAGTGGGGCTGGGTGGCAAAGCGCCAGTCTGGCATGCACAAGGCCCTGGGTTCCATTCCAGTACCACAAAAGAGACCGAAAAACCCTTAAAAAAAAAAAAAAGTATGCCTTAATCCTCAGATACGAGCCTTCTGAGTAGCTTATGAACCAATACCTTTTCTTCCAAGTCCAACTGAAATAGGTACAAACAACAAAGCAAATCAAAATAAAATGCTGGCAACTTTTCAATGTGATGTATCAGAATTTAGGTCTTTGGGTCAAAAATAATTTATACTACTGATAACCAAATCTCTTAACTTCAAATGGTCATTGCCTGGCACTGTCAGATACATTTTCACAGAACTAAAAATGTCATTATTTCAGTGACAAGTGATTGAAAATTACTAAGCAAATACAGTACCAACTACCCACAGACTCATTCACATAGTAAAAACACTTTGCTATTCAACTAAAATTTTCTGCTTTTAAAAATCCTACCTGAAGGCGCTTGTGTGGTCGCTGTGGAGGACTATGTTGTTACCGAACACTCTGCTCACCGGTACTCCAGGGGTTGGAAAAACTACACTAGGCAAAGAACTTGCATCAAGATCAGGACTGAAATACATTAATGTGGGTGATTTAGCTCAAGAAGGGCAGTTATATAATGGCTATGATGAAGAGTATGATTGTCCCATTTTAGATGAAGATAGAGTAGTTGATGAGTTAGAAAACCAAATGAGAGAAGGTGGAACTATTGTTGATTACCATGGTTGTGATTTCTTCCCTGAACGCTGGTTTCACATAGTTTTTGTGTTGAGAACAGATAACAGTGTATTGTACAAAAGACTTGAAACAAGGGGTTATGGTGAGAAGAAATTAAAAGATAACATTCAGTGTGAGATTTTTCAAGTTCTTTATGAAGAAGCCATAGCATCCTACAAAGAAGAAATTGTGCATCAACTGTCCAGCAATAAACCAGAAGATCTTGAAGATAATATAAATCAGATCCTGAAATGGATTGAGCAGTGGGTCAAAGATCATAACACTTGACCGGCCACTTTACAGTCACTCTTATTGACACCTTTCTACCCACTTCATAGAAATTGTCCACATATTATTAAAATTATTATTAAATAATATTATTAAAATCATGTTGCAGGCCTAGCAGGTGCATAATGTAAAGGTTTGTGCCTGGGTCTCTCTTTCTCCACATGAAAGCTAAACAATGTCTAATATGAACATAATATTAAAAGTAAAAATTGTCATTTAATGCTTTAATTACTAAATAATAAATGACCAAAGGAGTTGAAAAAAAAAAAAAAAATCCTACCTGAGCACAATGATTTTCTTACAATTACACAATCTCTTTCAGTAAAAGACAGACGACCTGGCATCCACATCTACTTTTTACATACAGAAGCTGCAGAAAGACAACACAAGTCTAGCACTGAGTCAAAGTGGTACCTCATGGTGTCTGTGGAATTGGACCAGCCTCAGATCACACCCTGGCAGAAGCTGGGCAACGTTTTGAACCACCTGGCTGTGACCTCATGTTGATGACCTCACAAACAGGAATTCTGATGATAGTCCGCCTCCAAGCTACTCTTCACTTTAAAGAGGAACCCGAGGATCTGTACCCCTGAACCTGGAGCTGCCGACCCAAGCAATGAACCTTCTTCCAGGACTTTATCCTACCACCATCATCTCCACTGCTGAGCAGGTGAGCAGAGAAAAGCGCAGGCACCTAGGAGTCTGCTCAGCACCCAGAACCCCGGCAGGGAGGCTTCGAGTTTGCAAGTTGCTATTTTGGTTCAGCTTCAACACTTTTTCTTTCCCTCTTAGAAAACCAAGCTTATTGAACAATTCTGAAAACTGAGTAAACTAAACTATAAACTTAAAATGTTGTCCTGACCCTACCACTCTAACAGAGCACTAATTCACCACCACCAATAGTTTACTCTACTTACCATGAAAAATGAGGATTAAGATTTGTCAGTTGGGCTGGGGTTGTAGCTAGAGCGCTTGGCCTGGCATGTGTGAAGCACTGGGTTCAATTCTCAGAACTACATATAAATAAATAAAGATCCATCAACAGTCTGGGGCTCAGAGGTAGAGTGCTTGCCTAGCATGTGTAAGGCACTGGGTTCAATCTTCAGCACCATATAAAATACATTGTGTCCACCTATAACTTAAAAAAAAAATTTTAATGTATAAATTGGACACAATGGCACACACCTATAATCCCAGTGACTTTGGGGCTAAGGTAGGAGAATCCCAAGTTCAAGGCCAGCCTCAGCAACCTAGGAAGACCCTGCTTCAAAAAAGGAGGGGGAGGGTGTGCTGGTGATTAGCTCAGACTTTAAGCATCCCTGAGTTCATTCAACAGTACCAAAAAAATTAAAAAAGGACTGTGAATGGTAGTCTAAGTGATAGAGCACCCTAAGTGATAGAGCACCCGGGGTTCAATCTCCAGTACCACAAAAATATAAAAAATGAAAAGAGCTAGGGATATTGCTCAGTGGTAGAATGCCACTGGGTTGAAGCCCTAGTACAGAAAGAAAAAAATCTTCAGTTGTAAGGAACTAAGGGTTACTAATAATTATCTCCAGTTGATGGGACTATTTGTAGTGTTTGTACCTTGGTGTTTTCTTGGGTCTTGAATTTTATTTAATGAACAGATAAAATTAATTTCATAAGGAGGAAAAAAATATGATAATTTCTGGGCCACTATACAATGGCTTCCTCAGGGAGGTATGGTAAGGACCTCTCCACCCAGGATGCAAACATATCATGGCAAAGCAGGCACCCAGGCCTGTGGTTCCTTCTGTTCCTGTGGCAGTTCAGACCCGCCCCAACAGAATGAGAAACTCACAAGCAGCATGAGCACTATGCTACATCTAGGCCCAGCCCACGCCCACAGGCAAGCCCCCACACCTCTTCCTCCCAGTGGCTTAATGAGACTCTCCCAGCATCCAGCAAGCAAGTGCTGAGGATGGCAGGATCCTAGGATGGGAGGTCTACAGCTCTGAATCATCATCCCCATTTCTCTTGGTCTGTCCCAGAACTAAAAATAAGCTTATCAGTTCAAGTTACTAAAATTAGTGGGGCTATTTGTTATAGCACCTTGCTCATCTTACCTAATACAGTGGTAAAGAGCACTTCGGTTAGAGCTTTCAGATCATCCTAAGTATACGACTCAAAGACATTAATTTTTAGGATAAGCATCCTCAAAATCCTCAGAGATAGAATTGTTTCATACCACAAAAAGCATAATAGTATGAATAATAAATGAAAGTACTCAATTTTCCTAAAAGCAAAAAGACATTTTACTGGCAATAGCAAAATACATTTGAAAAACATGGGAGTTTGATTATCATGCACTAAAATATTAAGACAGACTGATGATGGACCAAATACAAGTTGCGGATGGTGTTATTTTCTCTACTTCTGCACGTCTGAAACTTTCCACAATTAAGAGGTTTTTTAATTATAGATGATACATACTTTAGTAAAATCCAAACTCTTACATTCTACTGAACCCATGACACCCTTAGAAAAGTTTTAAGAAATTTACATAAAGAGGAGGCTCCTCAGAACAAGCAGGTCACAAAAACAAGCAAGGAGGACTAAGTTCTGCTCAAAACAAACAGCATTCTTCTTAATTCTTCCCTAATTTTTTTCTTCATTTTTTTTCTTATCTGATTTCTTATCTACTTTTTTAATCATGGATTTAAAAAAAAAAAAAAAAAAAGACAGCTAGCCTGGAAAATGAGACATCTGCATTTTGTCCCAGCTGATGATCTTAAACTCATTTAACCTGTTTCCAGACCACAGGGTTCTCATTTACAGCCTGAGGATATCAATCCATCAAGATCAGCTTCTAACTTCATCTTGTGTGATTCTACTAACCAGAAAATGAAAGGGAAGGGATCCAAAAGTGAAAGTGACTGTGGCTCTAACTTTGCCAAAGTAAAAATAACCAGCCACCAATGGAGGAACCCAAATCTGATTAAGGCCATCCAGAGCACAGCTAGGACCCTTCCCTGCCCTGGGCAAATCACACTTCTGCACATCAGCTCAGACCTTTGTGGAGGGTTCTACTTCTCCTCAGCAAAATGAAAACACTAAATCTTGAAATCCTGTAGAAAGCAGAGGAGAGTTGAAGGATTTGCAATGAATTTAACCTGCCAGGAGAGGGAGTTTAACACCATGTTTCCAGAACGCTGCACCTGGAAGCCCCAGGTTTCAACTCGGCCCTACTGGACAACCTAAAGGAAATTGAGCACCAGACAGGTTCGGTGACTTACCTAGAAATTGCTGCACTGAGAGCGCCCTTCTTCTACAAGAGGATACGCCATGAACCAGGGAAAGTTCTGAGAGCAATGGGGGTCTAGTTTGAGAAAAAGACGATCCTGGTGCTGATTTTCTAGTCAAACTTGAGAGAAAAATTGAAATGCTGTGTTCTAATATCATCTCACTGGGCTTGGGAGGTTCATTCACAGCTTAATCCTGTCCCCTGAAGTCATGGTTATGTAAGTGTCTGTTGGATGCTGTGTCACTTGCTGTCCCCTGCCCCCAACACAGGAGCTGCAGTGTAATCTGAGCTGCTGTCTCAAGCCACTGAAAACACACCATACTGGGTAGGATTCCAAAGTGACTGGTTTCCACTAAAGGCAAGTTAGTTTTTTCTTCTGTCTGATTCACAGTCATAGTTCTGTGTATATACAGGAAAGTCAAAACTGACAGACACTGTCATATTTTCTTCAATTCCTGAACAAAGGAAGGTCAAGTATTTCAACTTAACAGCCAACTATCAAAATCTAATCTAATCTAAGGGCTGGGGTTGTGGCTCAGTGGTAGAGTGCTCCCCTAGTATGGGTGAGGCCCTGGGTTCTATCCTCAGCACTACATAGAGATAAAGAAAAATAAACAAATAAGCCTGTAGTCTGCTTGGGGCCAATTTTAAAACATCTCCTCTCCTAGCTGAGTGGACCTAGGGCCAGCAGATAGGAAACACAGTCAGGCCTATCTTCCACGTGGGTGACCAAGTCCCATCCTCTGCTGCCCCATGCAGAACATCCCCATGCAAGGTTTTCAAGGGGACACAGGAAATGACTAAAGAATACAAGGAGACACAGCCCACAGCCTCAGTCTCTTCTGACTACCCTTCCTGCCGCTCTCTTCCTTCTCTGGACTGCTGCTCTCTTCCTTCTCTGGACTGCTCGGCCACTGCGCAGTTTTCTGTTGTTGAGAGATGAATCACAGGCTCTCCTGTTTGCATATCATGCTATGACTAAGTGCCTGTGGCCAGCGATGAGATGTGACTTGTCTTGGCATATAAGACAAGAGCCAAAAAGAGAGTATTTAGACCACGGGAAGAGTTCGAAAAGGTTCTAAACTGATTCAGCATCTAAATAAGAACTCAAAATGATGCCAAATGTTGCAATTTTCAAGTAAAGGAACCTAACCCACTGAGCACCTGATAAAGACAGCAGCATTACAGGGTTTCCCAAACCTGAAGCCTCTTTTAAAAAGTAGGCCAATGAAACTATAAGCAAACTGTTCAATTACTACCTCCAAAAGAACTGTCAGTCTCAATCAGGCACAGAGGTGCATGCCTGTAATGCCAGACACTCAGGAGGCTAAGCCAGGAGGATTAGAAGCTCAAGACCAATCAAGGAAAAATAGTGAGAAATTATCTCACAATAAAATTTAAAAAGGGTTGGGGATATAGCTTAGTGGTAAAGCACTAGTCTAGCATGCATGAGGCCCTGGATTCAATACTCAGTGCCTAAAAAAAAAAAAGTTAAGTCTCAGATTCCATGATTACATTTGTTGACATTGCTATACTTTCTAGAGCACTGTCCAATAGAAATATAACATGAGTCTATAGCCATTCCACCTTGAATGTACTTGATCTCCCCAATCTCAGAAGCAAAGCAGGATTGAGTCTGGTTGATACTTGGATGGGAGAAGTATAATGTGAGACAGAAGATTCAAAATTACTCATTTAACAACAATATTTTTAAAAATTAAAAAGAAACAGGTGAGCCAGACATGGTGACACACGCTTATAATTCCAGAAGCTCAGGAGGCTAAGAGGAGGATCATGAGTTCAAAAGCCAGCCTCAGCAACGGTGGGGCTGAGCAACTCAGTGAGACTGTCTCTAAATAAAATACAAAAAAGGGCTGGGGAGAGCTGGGGTTGTGGCTCAGGGGTAGAGTGCTTGCCTGGCATGCGTGGGGCTCTGGGTTCGATCCTCAGCACCACATAAATATAAAAAATGGAGAGATATTGAGTCCACCTAAAACTAAAAAATAAATATTAAAAAAAAAAAAGGGCTGAGGATGTAGCTCAGTGGTTGAGTGCCCCTGAGTTCAATCCCCAGTACCCCCAAAAAAAAAGAAACAGGTGAAATTAATTTTAATAATGTTATTTAACCTAATCTATTATTTCAAATGTAATCAATATAAATTAACAATAATTTACATTCTTCTTTTTACTGTGTAGGGACTGGGTTGTGGCTCAGTGGTAGAGTACTTGCCTAGCATGTGTGAGGCACTGGGTTCAATTCTCAGCACCATATAAAAAAAAAAATAAAAATATTATGTCCACCTACAACTAAAGAATAAAAAAAATCTACTGTGTATTTCATACTTACAGCACATCTCAATTTGGACTCACCACATTTCAAATACTCAAAAGATTCATGAGGCTTGTGGTCCACTGAATTGTACAAC
This sequence comes from Marmota flaviventris, assembly GCF_047511675.1. Taxonomy (NCBI): domain Eukaryota; kingdom Metazoa; phylum Chordata; class Mammalia; order Rodentia; family Sciuridae; genus Marmota; species Marmota flaviventris. The sequence goes on along the minus strand of NC_092498.1, from coordinate 136,409,687 downwards.
AAAGACCTAGAAAATTGTGTGTGTCTCCCCAGTACTGGGGGATCCAACCCAGGCAGGCACTCTACCACTAAGCCATACCCAACCTCTAGAATATACATTTAAAGCAGAAAATAAAAGCAGTTCCCCTCTTGGCATCAATAACAGCAATGCCAACCAGTCCAAGTCCCCTTGGGGATGTGACATTTGTCTTTCACACACCATTATACATACACGTGAGGGAAAGGGCAGAGGAATGAAAACTCTCAAATATATAAAACATAAATAATTGTTCTTAGGATTAAAAATGGGAGGAAAGGTACTCATAATAGGAGGAACTCTGATGTCTCTGTTTGACAGGTGGCACACAATGAATAAGAAGCCCTGCAGACAGCACAAGGCACTGCCCAGTGAAACTGAGAGCTCAGCACTAACAGTCTGAAAACACACCCACACAAAACTCAAGGCAAAACAGAGACCGAGTTATAGATGAAAAATGTAATGCTGGGGCTCAGTGGTAGAGCGCTCGCCTAGCATGCGTGAAACGCCATTCTGTCTATCTACAACTTAAAAAAAAAAAAAAAAATTTTTAATTTAATGCACCAGGAGGCAGCACCTCAAGTACCAGGAGCAGAATGAGCACTACCACACTGAGGCCAAATCCTGCTTGGCTGTGTCTATCTTTCTGAGTGCAGGAAACCACGCGCGTGAGAATATGTGGAAAAGACAGGCTTGGGGTCTACAGGGGAAGGTGTGAAGGATGTGGCTGCAGGGCCAATTATTTACCTCTTACTAATGTGGTATCCACACCCCCCAAACTTCGGTAAGTTGCCTTTGATTTAGAAATAGTCTACCAGCTATCATTTAAAATGTAAGATCCAGCCAGGAAGGATGGCGCACGCCTGTAATCCCAGAGACTCCGGAGGTTGCAGCAGGAGGATCACAAGTTAGTTAGAGATCAGCCTCAGCAACTTCAGGAGGCCCTAAGCAACTTAGCAAGACCCATCTCAAAATAAATAAATAAAAAGAGCTGGGGATGGGGCTTAGTGGTTAACTATCCTTGGGTTCAATACCTGGTACCTAATAATAATAATAATAATAAATAAACAAGTAAAATGTAAGATCCAGGGGCCAGGGAGTGTAACTACTTGTTTTGAACTGGAACTGAACCCAGGGCCTCCCCTAAGCCAGGCAAACACTCTACCACTGAGCTACATCCGCAGCCCTTTGAGACAGGGTCTTGATTAACTGCCCAGGCTGGCCTCAAATTCACAATCCCCCATGTCAGCCTCCCAAATAGCTGAATTATAGGCTTGTGCCATCAGTATAACTGCTTCATTGTCCCAATTTCTATTTAACATCTGGAAACTTGTTAGTCTTCCAAATGGAGATACAGAACACTCCCCGTGCAGTGAACACGTAAGTAAGAGTAGCCAAATGACATGGTAACACTGTGTGACTGAGCAGAGTGTCTGCCACAACAGTAATCCTATGAGCCAGAAGGTAAAGGCAGAAATGTAGAGGCGGGAGCACCCACTCTGGAGGATCTGGAGAATGCTTCCAAGTGATCAGCCAGTGAGAACGGATGGCAGGTGACGACGTAAAGCCATCTTAGCACATCTTTGCTCTGACCTCTCAGAAGCCTGCCCCTAAAACAAGGGAGATCGTGTGTGATGTCACCAAAGGCAGGTTAGGGCCTGGGGCCACTATAGAGCCACTGCTTCTAGTCAGTGTCACAGTGAGTGAGCCCAGCTAGAGAAAAGTAGATGACACTGAGCACAGAGCGCTCTGGCTTCAGCAACATCCAGGAGGCTGCATGAAGGACTGAGGTTGCATCTACCACTGTGGGACAAAGGGACACTGCAAACTGCCCCATTTCTTTATCCCTGCATCTCTAGCAAGAATATCACAAAGGAAAGTTACAGCCCCGTCAGAAACAAGCACACCCAAGGAGGGAAAGAAAACCACGTCCCAAAGTAGAGAGAAGCCACCTCCCCGGAGTGGCTCTCCCACAGGAGCATGCCTGACAGGTGAAGCAGCCTCTCTAGGTGGTTCAGGGAACACAGAAAGCTGAACAATTTCAGAGAATCTGGGTACAATGATGTTGTTAATAAACATCATGAAATACTGACATAGCAAGGTCTAAAATTTCTAAGTATATAGTCACGGAGCTAAGACTTGAACAAATGAACCAGAACTCCTACACAAAGTGAAAAATGAAATTAAGAAAACCACTGTTGTGTCAACATACCTTATATATAATCAGAGATATGATAAATTATGGTATAATGGTATATTAAGAATTGTAATGCAAAAATTTTTAAAAAAAGGAAAGAAAACCACTGTTCACTATTTAACTTTTTATACGAAGTGAAAATAGCAAGTTCTTGGTCTAGTTTGAAGAGGACCACCAAAGACCACCTGGCAAGAGAATGCTACAAGGATGGGAAGTTGCAAGGTTGAACAAGTTATCCTTCAACCACTTTTTTGTTTTGCTTTTGTTTGGTTGTTTCTTGGGGGGAAGGGTTGAATTCAGGGGCACTCTACCACTGAGCCACATCCCCAGTCCTTTATTAATTTTTATTCTGAGACAGGGTCATACTAAGTTTTTGAAGCAGGCCTCAGTTCCTGGGATTACAGGCATGCATCACTGCATCGGCTCCTTTAGCCAATTTTTTTTTTTTTTAAGAGAGAGAGAGAGAGAATTTTAATATTTATTTTTTAGTTCTGGGCGGACACAACATCTTAGTTTGTATGTGGTGCTGAGGATCGAACCCGGGCCGTACACATGCCAGGCGAACGCGCTACCGCTTGAGCTACATCCCCAGCCCATCCTTTAGCCAATTTTGATAAATTTACAGTTAACCCACAAGCTGAAGCCAGAGCTGGTAACTATGTTGTATAGTGCTAAATTTATACATATCAGATATTATTCTAAATCATGGCACAAAATAACAGGAGGGAAAAGGAGACATGGAGATGCATAGAAAACTAAAATGGTAAGATTACCATTTTAACTAAGTCCCTTAAAAGGAACTGAAATTACTAGGCCTAGTTGTATCTCCAAGAGCACAAGTTGCTTTTCCATGCTGAATATTTAACTCCTCATAAAATTACAAGTTCTTCTGACAACTGTTCATTAAAAATGTGCCCTTCAATAATGGCAAAACACTCCTACTCATATTAACTTTTTTCCCAATGGAAAAAATCTCACCAACTTAACCATGTGTCCCATGCCCATACTTCCACCCAGTTCCACTAGCTCCCCCTGGATTAACCCTATCTTTACCACATTCACTTGGGCCAACTCTGAAGAGCCAGGTGTCAGAGCACTTACAGCTAGCCTCAGGAACACGGTACTCATTGTCTTGAGGGGGATATCCTTATTAACTTGTGATCAGCATGCCTTTCACAGGGTAGGTTACTGAAATGTTTACTCAACAGTCTGTCCTTCTGTATTCCACTGTCAAGACTATTCATAGACACTGATACTACATCAGTCATCTCCAGCCTTTGTGTAACCCCTCGGAGTGTCCTGTCACATGTCATGGATACCTTTGCTGTTATCACCATGGACTCATAAGCAAAGCAGTCACTGAAATAGCAGAGTCAAAAAAAGTTAGTATGAGCTGGCACACACCTATAATCTCAGTGACTCGGGAGGCTGAGGATTGCAGGTTCAAGACCAGCCTTAGCAACTTAGCGAGACTCACTCAAAATTTAAAATAACAAGGAACTAAGGATGTTCCTCAGTGGTTGCTCTGGGTTTAATCCCCAATAGCAAAAAAAAATTAGCATGATCCCAGCAGCCACGGCTCTAGGTGTGTCTGTCTGGTGCTGGGGATTGAAGAAGAGCCTCTACATGCAAGGCAAGCGCTTCACGACTGAGTTACATGCCCAGCCCACTCTGGGTCTTCAGCCTCTGTCACCTTAATGAAGTAGGACCACTAGATCTAGTTTCACAGAGTTGCTTACATAAGTATTTAAGTATATTTCATGCATAACATGAAATTTTGAAAAAGGCTATAGACTCACACAGCTTTAAAATTAACAGGTTAAAAAAGCAAGCGCTTATCTCTAGCAAGGATAAAAGTACAAAAAATGAAAGATAAGTAAACAATGTACTGTTTGAAAAAAAAATCAATGTGGAGTTTGTTTAGAATTAAGGGATCAACCAAGCCAGTAAGGGTCAGAACTTTAAGTGAATCCATTCAAAAAATTTGCAAGGGGGTTTTACTTCCAATTTCTAACTGATAGTCTCCTTACAGAGCAACTTAGAAAATCAACCTGTCAACATTAAGTGTTTGTTAATCTGACAATAGACACTGATGATAAACAGTTTTACAACATCCTTCTATCAAAACCAGAAGTAGGCATAATCCTTTGAAAAATTATGTTTTTAGAACTTAAAGTGTGCATGACATAGTATAGGGTACAAGTTGTACCCAGAGTGGTTTAAAAAAGGAGGGGGAGAGAGTTGAAAACCAACCCCAGCAGAGCGCTGAGACATTAGACAATGTTTTTTAAAGATAGAACTCTCTGCTATGATGCAACTGCCTGCAATTATGAATGTCTGTGTACAACTCTGTTCGAGTGAGGATGTATTTCATATTTCCTATGACTTACACAAAAATAAGCAGTATTCCAAAGTTCTTCCATCTGCAAAGGAATTTTTTTTAAAGAAACAGCTGAATAATTTGAGCTATTTTGCTCATTTACACAACATTCTACAAAAGTCCTGTGACTCTGAAACTCTGATATGCATATCACTAACTTAGAGATAGATCTTAAAAGGGACAGAAATTACCAGGCCTGGTTATTATCTCCCAGAAGAACTTACTTAATAGGTCAGCAGCAGTCAATTATACTAATGTGCTTAATATAGCATATAAAATGTTGGAATCAAAAGAGAACTTGGCAATCTAGTTCAACTTCCTCATTTTACCACTGAGGAAACTGATTCTGAAAGTGAGATCACTTGGCAAGGTCACAGTTATCTAACAGTCTAGGACTAAAATCCCCATCTCCAGAAGAAAGACTCCTTACCCAAAAGCATGCTGACGAACAGAAGTTTCTCATCTGTTACAAACAGCAGCCAAAGAGTCACTCTCAAAGCACGAAAACTGGCTTCCCTTTCCAATCCCGCAAAGGAATAAAAGAAGGCATATTGGTGCTGCCCCGCCACAGCCAGACATGGCCCATACTTAGAAGTGGAGGCTTTCCAACTATTTGTTCTGAACAAGGAAAGGACACAGAAAACTCACAGAAGAACCAGGGACTTTCTTATTGGGGTTTATTCTTTTATAAAAGCTTTCTTGTTCTTACTTTGCAAATGAACAAACTTAATAGCTGCTGTAGGTCTTGACATCCAATGGAAAAAACAACCACATTTCCACTTTCACAATACCATAGAGCACCTGGCTGTTTCAAGAGATCAATCTATTAAACACTCACTAATCCATGAGATAACATCTAGGATGGTGGTTCGGAAACTGTCAGTAGGAACCAAGAATTGATTTCATCTATTTTGAAACCCACCTTCAATGTTGGTTATTCTCACTTTTTTTTTTTTAACTTTTAGTTGTAAATGGATACAATACCTTCATTTTGTTTTTATTTAGTTTTATGTGGTGCAGGGGATCAAAGCCGGTGCCTCACTCATGCAAGGGACGTGCTCTACCATTGAGCCACAACCCCAGCCAGCCCTCACCATTCTTTTTTTTCCCCCCCTTTGGCAAGAAGACACAAGGGATGACAGGCAAGAGAGAAAAGTTCTAATATTCACTGAGTTGTATGTACATTAATTCAAACTTGAGATCCTCCTGCCTCAGCCTCCCCAGTCATTGCAACTACAGGCATTTGCCACCATGCCAGGCCTATGTAAACTTCCATACAGACACCTGACATGTTCCATCACACTTTAGAAAGAAAAAACTCACATAATTAAATTGTGGGAAATAAAACTGACAATGCAAAAGGACTTGAAAGTTGGCAAAGCACAAGTTCTGTCATGAGGAGCAGGAGCTGCTTTTCCATGCTGAATGTTTGACTCCTAATAAATTACAAGTTATTTGCTGGCAACTGCTCATTAAAAATATGTACTTGGGGGGCTGGGGATGTGGCTCAAGCGGTAGCGCACTCACCTGGCATGCGTGCAGCCCAGGTTCCATCCTCAGCACCACATACAAACAAAAATGTTGTGTCTGGGGCTGGGATTGTGGCTCAGTGGCAGAGCACTCGCCTAGCATGCGCGGGGACCTGGGTTCAATCCTCAGCACCACATAAAAATAAATGAATGGAATAAAGGTATTCTGTCCAACTACAACTAAAAAAATAAATAAATAAATATTTTTTAAAAATGTTGTGTCTGCCAAAAGCTAAAAAATAAATATTAAAAAATTCTCTTTCTCTCTCACTCTCTCTCACAATAAATAAATAAATAAAATATGTCCTTGGGGCTGGGGTTGTGGCTCAGTGGTAGAGTGCTCACTTAGCATGCATGAGGAACCAGGTTCGATCCTCAGCACCATATAAATATAAAAAAAATAAAGATATTAAAAATATATATGTCCTTCAGGGTCTGGGGCTGTGGATCAGTGGTACAGTGCTTGCCTAGCACATGCAAGGACCTGGGTTCGATTCTCAGCACCACATAAAAATAAATAAATAAAAGTATTGTGTCCATCTACAACTAAAAATAAATAATTTTTTTTAAAGTGTCCTTCAGTAATAGCAAGACAATTCACTCAAATTAACTTTCCAAAATATGGCGGGAAGAAAGGTTTTAATCTTCCAAATCTTCCCCATTCTGATTTAAATGAAAGAATAAAACTTAGTAGCTTAACTTCCTTTCCCAACAGGAGATCAAGAAGACACAAGGGGGGCTGGGGATGTGGCTCAAGCGGTAGCGCGCTCGCCTGGCATGCTTGCGGCCCGGGTTCGATCCTCAGCACCATGTACAAAAAAAGATGTTGTGTTCGCCGCAGATAACTAAAAAATAAATATTAAAAAAAAAAAAAATTCTCTAAAAAAAAAAAAAAAGAAGAAGACGACACAAGGATGACAGGCAAGAGAGAAAAGAAAAGTTTTAATATTCACTGAGTTGTATATACATTAATTCATTTAATCTCCACAACCCAAGGACGCACCCATCAGCTCTAATTTATGGATGAAGAACCTGAGCTCCGAAAGGTTAAGCAGTTATACAAAGTCTTCCATATACAGAGCCATATACAGGCTAAATTCTTCTTCTTAACCCCACCTCTGTTAACAGCTGGTTCCTCGAGAGCAGGGTGTGTGCCTGTTTTCAATTTGGTACACTCAAAGTATGAGTAAGTGCCTCCTTGTAGAAGTTGCTCAATAGATATCTGATGACTATATGAATTAAAAGACAACTGATATTCTTTAGTAATTTTTTTAATCCCAAATGGTAACATATTATTGTCCTACACTTTTATACTTAATACTTTGAAAGCAAAAAAAAAAAGAAACAGGGCCGGGAAGCTGGGGTTGTGGCTCAATGGTAGAGCACTTGCCTAGCACGTGTGAAGCACTGGATTCAATCCTCAGCACCACATAAAAATGAATAAAGGCATGGTGTCCATAAAAAAATAAATAATAATTGGTATACATTTCCAAAGAAGTTATCAAAATGGCCAGGCACAGTGGCGCACGGCTGTAATTCCAGTAGGTCAGGAGGCTGAGACAGAATCTTGAGTTCAAAGTCAGTCTTAGCAACTGCGAGATGCAAAGCAACACAGTGAGACCCTGTCTCTAAATAAAATATAAAATAGGGCTGGGGATGTGGCTCAGTGGCTGAGTGCCCCAGTACCAAAAAAAAAAAAAAGGGGAGGTGGGGGCGGGAATTATCAAAATGGCCAATAAGTCATCAGAGTCATCAGAGAAATGCAAATCAAAATCACAACTAGGTATCAAACTTCACACTTACTAGGATGACTATAAACAAAATAATAGGGCTGGGGATGTAGCTGAAGGTAGGGCATGTACTTAGCATGCACAAAGCCCTAGGTTCAATCCCCAGCACACACACACTTAAAATCACTGAATTTTATATAGTTTAAATAGATAAACTGAGGCTGGGGTTGTAGCTCAGTAGTTGAGTACTTGTGGAGCACAAGTGATCCTCAGCACCACATAAAAATAAATAAAGGTATTATGTCTAAATCTTTTTTAAAATTTTTTAAATAAATAAATGGATAAACTGTATGGTATGTGAATTATATCTCATTAAAGCTTTTTTTTTTTAATAAAGGTTCAATGGTAGAGTGCTTAACCAACATGCACAAGACCCTATGTTTTTTAAAAAAAAGCCAGGCACAGTAGTATGTACCTGTAGTCCCCAGTGTCTCAGGGGGCTGAGACAGGAAGAACTCTTGAGCCCAGGAATTCAAGGCCAGCCTGGACAACAGAGCAACACCCCATCTCAAAAGAAGGCCAGGTACAATGGCACACACCTGTAATCCCAGCTACTCAAGAGGCTGAGGCTCAAAGATCACAAGTTTGAGGCCAGCCTGAGCAACTTAGCAAAACTGTCACAAAATAAAAAGGGCTGGATGTAGCTCAGTGGTAGAACACCCTTGGGTTCAACCCCAGGACCCCCAAAAAAAGAAAACAGAAAAATACATACAGATCCAGAATGAACTTTATTTTTTTTAAGTTGTAGATGGACACAATACCTTTATTTTTATTTATTTTTATGTGGTGCTGAGGATCAAACCCAGTGCTCATACTTTTGAGGCAAGTGCTCTGCCACTGAGCCAAAATCCCAGCCTTGTTTATTTTTTTTTAAGTATTCGGCGGACACAACATCTTTGTTTGTATGTGGTGCTGAGGATCGAACCCGGGCCGCACGCATGCCAGGCGAGCGCGCTACCGCTTGAGCCACATTTCCAGCCCGCCTTGTTTATTTTTTAAAATATTTTTTTAATTGTAGATGAATACAATATCTTTATTTATTTATTTTTATGTGGTGCTGAGGAGCGAACCCAGTGCCTCACATGTGCAAAGCAAGCACTCTACCACTGAGCCAAAAAAGTCTGGAAGGGTATACTTTCAAATATTGAAATTATTTTCTCTAAGCATTAAAAAAAAGCAATGGATAATTGCTTTTTCAGTGTTTAGGTACATGTGTATGTTTTATAATTTATGCAAATAACCCATATGGTTTTTTGAGTTTTATTTTAAGTTGTCAGTAGACCTTTAGTTTATTTATTTACTCATTTATATGTGGTGCTAAGAATCGAACCTAGTACCTTTTGGCTAGGCAAGCACCAAGCCAAAACCCCAGCCCCAGAATCCATGTTTTAAGAAGAGAACATGTTGGGGCTGGGGTTGTGGTAATAGAGAGCTTGCCTAGTATGTATGAGGCACTGGGTTTGATTCTCAGCACCACACAAAAATAAGTGAATAAGGGAGGGAAGGGGAGAAGGGGGTTAAAAAAAAAAATGGTGGAATGAGATGGACATCACTACCCTAAGTACATGTATGAAGAAGACATGAATGGTGTGAATATACTTTGTATCCAAGCAGAGAAAAATTATGCTCTATATATGTAATATGAATTGTAATGCATTCTTCTGTCATATATAACAAATTAGAATAAAAACTTTTTAAAAATACATAAACAGATAAAATAAAAAGATCCATCAACATTAAAAAATATTTTTAAAAAAGAGAACATGTTATCAAAATATATAAAAACACTGTAAAACTGGTACATATTAACCTGAGAACCTAAAAAAAAGAAAAATTTCACTGGAAAACATTCTCTAAATTTAACTTGTGCTGGTACACCTGTAAAGCCAGCAACTTGAGAGGCTGAGACAGGAGGATCACAAGTTCAAGCCAGCCTCCGCAACTTAGATGAGGGGAAGAAAAAGAAAAAGAGATCCTGTCTCAAAAAAAATTTTTTTTTTAATCTAGGAATATAGTTCATTAATAAAGTGTCCCTGGGTTCAATTCCCCAAATAACATCCCCACAAAAAAAAGATCTAAACTTTAATACTAAATACTCAGTATAACAACCTAAGCAAGATATACACACCTTAAACAGAAATTAGTGATACGGTTTCATGTGATGAAGACACACTTTTTTCTTGTTACCCATTTATAAAGAAATTTAGTAATAAAAGTTTGCTTTCACTTAGGCTATAAAAAAAACTACCCTGATTATACAGTTTATTTATTCTCTAGTCCAGAAGGAAAAGTCTAAATAGGTTCCTTCCTGCCTTGAGGTATTGAGAACAGACTATCTTCAGTAAGAAGGCTTTACATAGGGTAAATCAGTATGAGAGAGAAGGCAGGCAGGCAAAAGACTTGATTAAGAGAGTTTTAGGGGACTGGGGCTGTAGCTCATTGGTAGAGCACCCACCTCTCGCATGTGAGGCACTGGGTTCAAACCTCGACATCACATAAAAATAAATATATTGTATCCAACTACAACTTAAAAAATACTAAAAAAATAAAAAAAGATTTTTAGGAAAACATCCCTAATATCGCTTATTTTCCCTGAGAGGGAAATATGTGCCAAATATATCAGTGCAATTCTTGAGTAAAAGAAAGAATTTGTAGAATGAATGGGGAGAGGGTTTGATTAAAACTGCCTTCCCTCAGGGGCGGGGACATAGTTCATCCCCAACACTTAAAAAAAAAAAAAAAAAAAACCCAGAAAGAAAGAGAGCAAAAAAGAAAGAACAAAAAGCATCAATGATTTGCACATCCTGCACATCTGGATCTCCAGGTCCTTTAATTTCAAAAAAGATATTGTAAATCCAGGACTTTGTAATTTTAAATGTCAAAACTGGGCAGAGTTAAAATGAAATCTATTCCAAGCTATACTCAGATATATAAGCAAAGAGCACAAATATCAAATTATTTAATTCAAGTCTTAAGCATAATAGACTTCATCCTATATAAAACATAAGAGCAGCAAATGTCTATCTTGGTTTCATGGGGATTCCTAAGAGGAGGCAGATGAGAATACATTATTTCCCCAGGGATGGAGACACAGGAAAGGCTTCCCAATAGGGATTCCATAATGGGAATGACTATTTCCTCTTTTCCAAGATTTCACAAAGAATACTTTTAAGATGTTGTAGCTGGACCACAACAAACAATTAAAAAACAGACCCACCCATTGAGTTAGTGCTAGTGGAATCTATCCTTCTCCAAGTGCCAGATGGAGATTTAAAAAAAAAAAAAAAAGCTCTCAACTAATTGTAGCCAAGATTCCTTGGTATTTGGTGCCAGGGCCAGGATATTAACCCAGATGTCCTCGCCAAATTCAAGGTTGGTTAAGTGCAGTCTGCCAACCTACCAAAAAAAAAAAAACAACTCCTTCTGTTCCCAATTGGAATCTGATCTGAGCTCATTCTTCCTTGAAATTCTTCTAGAGTACCATCAGTCAGTATGTTTTCCCTTAAAACTGCACTGTAACTCCAATGGTGATTTAAAGCACATGGATTCTTTTAAGTTTCCAACTATATGGGAAACATACACTATGTATATTAAAGATATAGAAGATACTGTAGGAGTTTAAAACTTCCCTAAAGAGCTATCTAAAAAATCAAATCCAGGGTAATACTGACATTGCTTCCCAATTAAGATGGAAAAGACTTACGTAAAGGTTTACCCTAAAACACAGTGTGTACCACGAAATGTTTAAAACTAAAGGAGGGCTGTGCTGCCAGGAGCACAATTCTGGGGAAAATCTATGTATGCAAGTATCATTACATGGCCATCCAGGGGTCACCAAAGACCCTGAACAGATGCACACAAATAAGAATATACTCAATACTAAGCCTGAACATCAAGTACCGAGCTGGCCTACTGGCCACCCACTTGGTTCTATTGCCAAGGCATTCTGTACTCTGCTTAAAGGCACATCAACTGGGCTGTGATTTCTAGCTCTATATTCACTAGCTGTGAACTTTCAGGAAAATTAGCAAAATTCTTGGAACCTCAGTGCCCCCACCTTTAATATTCCTCAAAATCATTAACACAGCATAAAATTATTTAGTACTTTTAAACATTTAAATAAATATGCATTTTGAGGACTATATACAGCCTGTATAAAGCCTTAAATTATCTTCCCCTCCCAAGCTGCCCTTTCAGGACCCCTGTACTTGCTATTCCTTCTTCCTAGAATGCACTTCCCTCTGGGATTGACATTCCCTCACTTCCTTTAGATCAAAAGTCACATTCTCGGATCTCTTGCCACTCTACCTAAAATTTCCAAAACTCAAACCCTTATCCCCCAAATTTCACATTCCCTCTTCCCCAGCTTATTTTTCCTTACCATTTATCACTTTCTAGCAAAACATACTCTTCATTGTCTGGACCTCCTCTAAGTGGAATTCCAACAGAACAGGCATTTCTGTTTTATTCAAGAGACTGTGTGACTAGCACACAGTCTGAGAATCACACCTGCCACACAGTAGGTAGCTCAATAAATATCTTGTGTGAATATCTAATGAGACCTCATTACAGTCCACAGTTACAGCCCAGCTCTATAACCTGCCTTTGGGGGGATATCACACTTCAAAAATACCACAAAGGAGAAGTATAGGCCTGTCAGCTGATACACACCCATGTCGACTATTCACATCAGAGAAAAACACACTGGAGCTCCCACCTCATTTGTACAAGGCAAGGAGGAAAGAAGTTGACAGTACTGAGTGGAAAAGTCTCACTTTAGTTAACAATATATAGACAAAGTTTTCTGATACAATTAACAAATATTAAACCATTTTCCTGTGCCTTTACTATGCTACCTTCTATTTCTCTCTTTCATTTTGACTCCTATAAAACCAATCTTGGGGGGTGTAGCTCAGTGGTAGAAGGTGTTTTTAGTATGCATCCTGGGCTCAATCTCCAGCAACATCAATTAAAAACAAACAAAAACAAAAATCTTGAAATTTATGGACCTCGTATTTTCAATTAACTAAATAATAAATATTTATTGAGTACATGGAACTCTACAGAATGCTGCAGAAGATCCCATGAGATGAAAGACAAGGTACAATCTTTTGCCCTTGATATACAGATTCTAGGAAGACCAGAAATCCATCTGTAAATAATAAGGAACAGGGCTGGCTCAAGCCGTAGCACGCTCGCCTGACATGTGCGGGGTGCTGGGTTCGATCCTCAGCACCACATAAAAGTAAAATAAAGATATTGTGTCCATTGAAAAAACTAAAAATTAAATAATAATAAAGAACAGCAGGCATGGCATATAAAGGAACCAATTCATCTTATATTCCATCCATTGGGCTTAAAATCCTAATAGATAGCACTTAAAAAAGTAAGAGCTAGCTTGGGGTGTAGCTTGGTGGTAGAGTGCTTACCTAGCATGCACTCTTGATCCCATGGGGGAGCCAAACATTACTGAGTCATTTCACCCAGGATGTGACAGATTTGATGTTAGACACTGTATAAGAATTTTCTTTTCATATAAATTAAAAAATCAAAGTCTAAATTCATTAAGGACAGAAGCCTGATTGGCTTAAGTTGTGCTCTAGCAAATGACAGGAAAGAACAGGGATGGGCAAAATCCTGATATTCAGGTAGATAACTGTAGGTCCCACCCAGTTTCTGTTTTCACCCCAGAGCTGGGAGTAATGGGAAGGCCACTTAACTGCTTTATCTCAACCTCAAAAATTGGGAACAAGGGCTGGAGTACAGCTCAGTAGTATAGGAAGGACTGGCCCAAGGTTCCATCCCCAGGACCACACACACCCACATCCACATCCACACAGGGCAGAAGCCTTTAACCAAGCAATCACCCATTTCCTTTGCTTTAATAAAGTCTGGCTTTGCTCTGGGCCCTAGATTCACCATATTAACTTAAAACTAAGCACCTGGAGTCAGAAGAACTGAGTTCAAATCCTTATCCCTCAGATGAGTGGCTCTCAAATTACTTGACCTTCCTATGCCCTCTTTGTAAAATGGGGATGACGACAATACCTCATTGCGTTGGACTGATTACATGAGATAAACACACAAGACTTGCTCAGAGGCTGACCACAGAAGCCTTCAATAAATATTCACTGTTATTATTTCCAGAGGGGGGAAAAAATGCCCCAGGGCTGAGGAGCTACATACCTGAGGATTTTTGCAGAAGGTATCATTAAACCTAAAAGCCAAACACAATGCTCTCCTGCCTCGTGGACACTATCACAGCAGCAATAAAACCCCAGAGTGATAACCATAAAAACAGGCTCCACAGCACGGGTACTTACAGAGCTCCGACCGCCAGGCACTGTCCTAACCTAAAAGAGGAAGAAGGCAAGGCTGCTGAATCACACAAGCAAAAACACATCACGGAATCTCTCCACCCTCCTCCTTAAAAGCAGTCACTGGCGCCCAAGTTTTGCTAAAAACAGGTTATCTACACCGATTACAGACTTAATGTGTAATTTCGCCATGCCCCAGAGGTGGGGCTGCGCAGGGCGGAGGGTGGTGCTCGGCTGCTGCCAGGTGGAAAGGCCACAGGAAGACGACCGGATCGGGGCTTCACCCCGGAATCAAAAATTCTGCAGCACCGGGACCTCCAAATTCTGGGGGCCGCCAGCCTCTGCTTCCCAAATCACCCCCGACCAGTGTCGCGGTCCCGCACCGGTGCCCGCGCGGCCGCAGGTCCAGGTGGCCGGCAGCGGGACCCCCAGGACGCGGCCCCCTCTCGCCCCGCGCCTCCCCGGGAAGCTCGGCCGCTCGGGAGCTAGACAAAGCCGGCGGGCGGGCGCCAGGCCCCACGGAAGGCTCAGGTGGCGGCGCCCAGGGCAACAGGTCGGGCCGGGCCGAGGCCTCCCGGGCCCGCCGCCCACCGCCCCGGGCGGAGCAGTGCCGGAGGTCGCGGGGCAGCGGCGCGGGCAGGCCAAACCGGGCGCGTCCCAGGCGGGCGGAGCGAGGCAAGGCCCAGCGCGGCGCCCTCGGGCGGCCACCGCGCGGCCTCCGGGGCGGCCCCAGAGGGCGCCGCGGCGCAGAGGGAACCCGGGAACGCGAAGGGACAGGGCCGCGCGCCGCGCGCCGCGCTCACCGCCTCGGACGCCGCTGGTCGCCTCCACCTGCACCTCTGCAGCAGCCGCTGCCGCCGTGGCCGCCGCCTCCCGCCTCCCGGCTCCTTGGTCGGGGCGGGGGAAAGCGTGACGCGCCGCCGCCGCCTGGAGACGCCGCACGGCCCCTCCCCGCCCCGCCGCCCACGTCCCCGCCCCTTTGTCTGCTGCCCCCGCCGGTGCTGCCGGGTCCCCTCCCGGCCCGCGTGCCCCGCCAGGTGCGAGCCAAAGACGAGAGGCCTGCGCCCAGGGCGCCGCCGGCTTTCGGCCGGTCCTCGGCTTTCTACGAGCGTCCCCAGAATTTGCAAGTCACCCCCGTTAGCTCCATTGCGACCTGACAGCAGCCTGCCGTCTGGGCTGATTCATTGGTTCGCCCTCCCCTTCCCGCCGGACCCGGGTGGGAAATCCTTTGAAACGAGTTGTAAGGAGCTAGCTGCCCGCAGCGATTAAGCTTAGGAAGAACCATCCCTGCTCTCCCGGGAAACACCCGGGGTTAAGAATCCTTTGAAACAATCCCGGAGCTGGCTCCGTTAGCTTGAGAAAAGCCTCTTTTATTCGCCCCAGTTGCTTGGACTGAAGCCCAGGTTAAGGTCCCGTCCCCACTCCTCCCTGCAGGGATCTCCTGTAAAAAGCTTTTGAAAGGGACTGGAGCGGACTCTGCAGCAGCCCGCTCAGGGCTGGATAGCAGAGGGCGGCCAGCATTTCACTCCCATGGACCATGGCAACCCAGAAGTTTTGCAGCTCCAGGCAGGACTCAGCAGCTGTCGGGGAAGCCCAGGAGTTTGCAGTGACTGGATGGATAAGGGGCCCGGGCTTCCTCCTCTTTCCCGGTAGAAGAGAATAATCTGGAGGAAGGGTGACCTGCCCTGCTGACCTTTATTCAAAAGCACCGAGCTGCCCAGACCAACAGACATGCACACAGCTGGCGGAGGAAACCACCCTGGAAGTGCAGGAAATTTTGAACGAAATGAATTTATCTGCGGGCCCCTCCCATCCATTCAAGTTCTTTAAAATCACAGGATATTCTTTCACCTTATTCGACATCGCCCTAATTTACAAATTGCAGGATCAGATGGTGGTGGTACTCCTGGAATCCAGTATCCATGTTCCTATTCTGAAAAGCACACCTCACCTCCTTCACCTGGAACTCTTTTCAGCTTTTAATATGCAACCGATGTGGTCATAGATGCCCTAGAATGAATAGAAGACCGCAGTGCTAATATGGGGTGAAACTGTTAACACTGGTTTTCTCTCTTCTACTCATTCTGCTGAGCCTATATTTATTTAAAATATGGCTGTTTTGTTACTCGTGGGTTAACTGGCATTGATTCTGATTTTTTTTAATTGTAATTGTAGATGGACAGAATGTTTTTATTTTATTTGTTTATTTTTTTATGTGGTGCTAAGGATCCAACCCAATGCTTCACACATGCTAGGCAAGTGCTCTGCCACTGAGTTACAACCCCAGGCCCTAATTCTGATTTAAAAAAAAAATATATATATATATATATATATATATATATATATATATATATATATATTGCCTTACAATATTATTAACCAGGACTATTGACTTTTTAGCGCCCCCTTCAATATTGTGACCAAAGCACTATAGAACTGAGAAAGTTTCCTCAGTCCTACCACAAATGTAGCACTCAAATTCTGTTTTTAGATGGATTCACTGGGCTTTTTTAAATGCATGTCTCAAAATATGAGAACAGCTCAACTTTTGAACCAGACTTTTGAAGGTGGAGTTCCAAAATCTTCCTTTCACAAAAGTGGAGAAGTTTGTTTTCTCTGAAACAGAAGAATAAAAGTTTAACTTTATACCCAGGGGTGCTCTTCCACCAGGCAACCCACACACACCCCCTCAGTTTTATGGTTCATTTTATATATGCATATATATAATGGAAACAACACCCTTATGCCCTTATGTAACTTAGTTTTTTATGTGGTGCTGAGGATCAAACTTAGTGCCTCACACATGCTTGGTGAGCGCTCTATCACTGAGCCACAACCCCAACCCCTCAGCTTGTTTTCAAAAGGTTGGAGGAAGATGGACTTTGTGTTCACCCAGATCCTCTGGAGGCTGAAGGATGGGCTATAGCTTGAGCCCAGGAGTTGGAGAACAGCCTGTGCAACATCGTGAGACCGATCTCAAAAAATAAAAAGACCTAGGCAAGGTCGCCTGTACTCTCAGCTACTTGGTAGGCTAAGTCAGAAGGATCCCAAGGTCAAGGTTAGCCTAGGCAATTTAGCAAAATCTTATCTCAAAAGACAAAAAACACTGAGGATGCAGTTAAGCGGTAGAACAATCCTGGGTTCAATCCCCAGTATCAAAAAAATAAATTAACAGAATGGAGTGTAAGATCGCCCCATAATGAATAACTGGGATTGTTTTTCCCCTGTATTTTCTCTCTCTCTCTCTCTCTCTCTCTCTCTCTCTTTTTTTTTTTTTTTTTTAAGAATAGATGGGGCTGGAGTTGTGGCTCAGTAGTAGAGCACATTCCTAGCATGTGTGAGGCACTGGGTTCAATTCTCAGCATCGCATATAAATAAATGAATAAAATAAAGGTACATCAACATCTAAAAGAAATATTAAAAAAGAACAATCGATGTTCATTACATAAAAGTAAGACAAGCAAAAAGGAAGAAAACAAAACAGTGATAACCCCACATATCTAGAGAAAATTACTATAATATTTTTAATTAATTGATTATACTATTTAGAAAGTTTTAAATGTCTCCCTAAGGTACTTACAGTTCTTATCGCCCTTCAAGGACAACACAATATAAAATAGTGGTTGGCAAGTACTTTGTAAACTGATAAAAATATTCAAGGCTGTATAGAATTTTTAAAATAGAAAATGAAAGAAAAACTGTCAACTGTCAAAACAAGAATGCCTCTCTTTCTCACTTTTTTTTTTTTTTTTTGGTATTAGAAATTTAACCCCGGAAACTTGACCACTGAGCCACATCCTCAGCCCTTTTTAGTTTTTATTTTGAGAAAGGATCTCCCTGAGTTGCTTAAGGCCTTAAGTTGTTTGCGATTCTCCTACCTCAGCCTCCAGAGCCACTGGGATTACAAGTGTGCGCCATCGCACCCAGCGAATACTTTTTAAATTAAAAGCCAATTTTCTTTTTCCTTCTCCCTCTTTTTGTTTTAAGTTCTGAATCATATCTATAGGTAACAATTCAAAATTTAGCTGGGCCAGGGAATGGAGGCACTCACATGTAATCTCAGCTACTCAGGAGACTGAGGCAGGAGGATCACAAAGTTTGAGGTTAGCCTACACAATTTAGTGAGACCCTGTCTCAAAATAAAAGTCAAAAAAGACTGGGGATATAGTTCAGTGGCAGAGCACCTGCCTGGCACATTGTGAAACCCTGGGTTCAATCCCCAGTACCATGTGTACACACGCACGCACGCACGCACGTACATACACACCCACACAAAATCATGCAGTATACCATAAATGTATACATTTTGTTTGCTTAGAAAATAAAAATTAAAATATTTTTAATTCCAAACTTGCTTCATAAAGAGAAATGGAAATTCATTTGCACTGTTATTTTTTACATTTCATCTGCTTCTATTAGCATTGTTTCAGAAGCCAGAGTCAAATTAATTGTATCTACTCATTCAACAAGTTATGTTCAGTTCCAGGTACTGTTCCAAGCTCTGAGGGTACAGAGTGAAGGTCAAGTCGCTGTCCTCAAATGCTGGGACTCATGTCTGGCTTACTGAATCAAGGTGGGGTAATCACTTTTGCATAAAGTTCCCTGGTATAAAGCCAAGAT
This sequence comes from Marmota flaviventris, assembly GCF_047511675.1. NCBI lineage: Eukaryota > Metazoa > Chordata > Mammalia > Rodentia > Sciuridae > Marmota > Marmota flaviventris. Next base: position 136,390,839 of record NC_092498.1, on the reverse strand, counting down.
GAGCAGAATATACCAGACCACACCCCTTGTCAATTTCATTTTAGCCCCAGATAAAAAATACAAAGATCTTAGTAACACCCAGTACAAGCAAAATGTTTAAATTAACTCATGTATTGGGAAAGGTAAGAAGCTGGGGCTGGTGCATTTAATTAAAAAGGACTCAAGCAAAGCAAGACAGAATCTTAAACTACAACAAAAAGAAGCAAAAACAAAACAAAAAAAAATCACAATAACTATTTTGGACCAAAAATTAATCTTTTTACAGAAACCAATGAAGACTAATATGTCTATTCAAACAATGCTGATGATAGTGAGGGTTTGGGGTTTTGTTTTGTTTTGTTTTCCTTTTGGAACTGGGTGTGTAACCCAGGGCCTTGAAAATACAAGGCAGATAGATGCTTTGCTGCTGAGCTACATCCCAGCCCATGATGATAGTGTTTTTTGTTTGTTTGTTTGTTTTTGGTACTAGGGTATGAACTTAGGGCATTCAACCACTGAGCCACATCCCCAGCCCTATTTTGTATTTTATTTAGAGACAGGGTCTCATTGAGTTACTTAGCGCCTCGCTTTTTGCTGAGGCTGGCTTTGAACTTGCAATCCTCCTGCCTCAGCCTCCCAAGCCACTGAGATTACAGGCATGCACCACCATGCTTGACATAATAGTGGTTTTAATGAAAACAGAATTTTTATTGTACTGGAGTTTGAACTCAGGGTTGCTTTCCACTGAGCTACATCCCCAGCCTTTAAAAAATTTTTTGAGACAGGGTCTCACTAAATTGCTGGGTCTGGCCTTGAACTTGGGATCCTCCTGCCTCAGCTTCCTGAGTTGCTGGGATTATAATCCTGTGTCACCTAACCCAGGCTTTAAAGGAATTTTTTAAAAAGCAAAATGATGAAAGAAAGTCAAACTACTAAATTTAAATTTATACAATCACTTTTTAAAAAGAAAACAGGTCCCGAGTTAAATTCCCAGCATCAAAAAAAAAATAATAATAATAATCAAAATAATCAAAAAGAACAAAACAAAAGCCATATTGTACATATTCAATTAACAAAAAACAGTATCAGTAGGGTAACACATATTATGATGTAATCTATATTTAGGGCCTTTTAAATAGACTAGTGCTTTGAGTACATGCAATTTCACAGTGAGGGGGTTGAATAAGATCTCTTAGAAAGTTCCAAACATTTTAAACATTCTCTGTATCCAGTAAAACAAAATATTTGTGAAATCAGTTGTTGGTATAGCAGTTCTACTTCAACAAATCTTTCTTGAGTTCATGAAAAATTGAAGATAGCTTCAACAAAAATCATGCAGATTACCCAGTTGTGATGGTATCTGTCTGTGGTCCCAGTGACACAGGAGACTGAGGCAGGATCACAAATTAAAGGCCAGCCTGGGCAACTTAGGGAGACCCTCTCTCAAAGTTAAAAATAAAAAGGGTTGGGATGAAGCTCAGTGGTAAGTTCTACCCAGGGTTCAATTCCTAGAAATACACACACACACACACACACACACAAATGTATTATGAGTCAATATTTTTTTTGAGGGGGGTACTGGGGATTGAACTCAGGGGTGCATCCCCCGTCCTATTTTGTATTTTATTTAGGGTCCCACTGAGTTGCTTTAGCACCTTGCTTTTGTTGAGGCTGGCTTTGAACTTGTGTTCCTCCTGCCTCAGCCTCCAGAGTCCCTGGGACTGCAAGCGTTTGCCACCATGCCTGCCTGATTCAATGGTTTTTGTATATTATTTTATTAATTTTTAAAAATTGTGGTAACAGGGGGTTGGGTATATAGCTCACTTGGTAGAGTGCTTGCCTAGCATGCACAAGGCCCTGGGTTCAATCCCCAGCACCACACACATACACAAAAATTGTGGTAACATATATAACATAACATAATTTAACCTGTGTGCGTGTGTTATGTGAGTGTGTGTGTGTGTGTGTGAGTATGTATGTGTGTGAGTGTGTGTGGCCAGGGCAATCTTTTTGTTTGTATGTTTTTGTTGTCGTTGCTCTTTTGCAATGCTAGGATGGAACCCAGGGCCTCCTGCATTCTAGGCATGTGCTCTACCACTGAGCTACACCCCCAGCCCTGCAGTTTTCATTTTAAGTACACAGCCCAGTGGCATTAATTGAATTCACAATGTTTCTCTTTCTAAAATGAAACTTTGGAGAGAAAAAAAAAAAAGGTTTGATATCTTATTATTTGACAAAAATGGCACTGTCAAGTAAGAAATGATTTGTAAAAATGTCTTTAGCTCCCATTTCTCCCCTCGGGGACCTGTAAGACCATGGAGTGTCTGTTACGAGGTATGAAAGAAGGTCCTGTCTTGGCTCTAGGTCTGGGTATGAGAGGGAAAAGAGGACATAGACATGAGAGTGCCTGCCTTCCAGGCCCAGCAGTCGGTGGGGAGAAAGGAAGAAGAGGAAGGAGTGACAGGGAAGATGCCTGTGCTGACATCTGGGACAGAGAAGGGAGCCTTTGTCCTCCTCCATATTTGAGAGTCTAGGAGAAAACCCTTAGGCAAGTGTGGCCTCTTGCCAGCATTGTTAAAAAAAATGGGAAAGGTCAGGCAGCAGGAAGAGCTGGGTTGTGTTCCTGGGCTTGCACTTGCATACTTGGCATAAATAGCTGCTTGAGAGCTCGTGTGCCTGTGCTGGAACCCGCGGCAGCATCAGGAGAGAGTCCATAGGAGAGAGCCCATTGGTACCATGAACGGCAGGGAGGGTGGGATCAGCAGGAGGAGGCCCTGAGTCCTGAGTCCTGACTGGGCCTAGACGTGTATCAGGAGAAGACTTGACCAAAAGCTGACTCAAACATTCAGGACAACTGCCCCTCCAAAGACTCAACAGTGGCTGACCATGCTAATTGCCTTCCTTAGACCCATTCTCCTTATGTGTGTGCAGTGCTGGGGTCTGACCCCTGAGACTGGTGCTTTCTGGGCAAGTGCTCCACCACTGAGCGATATTCCTGGCTTCCATTTCCATTCCCCCCCCCCTTTTTTTTTTAAATATCAGAATCAAACCCATGGTTGCTTCACCACTGAGTGACATCCCAGCCCTATCTATCTATCTATCTATCTATCTATCTATCTATCTATCTATCTATCTATTTTTATTTCGAGATAGGGTCTTGCTAAGTTGCTGAGGGCCTCACTAAATTGCTGGGGCTGGTCTTGAACTTGTGATCCTCCTGCCTAAGCCTCCCAAGTTGCTAGAATTATAGACATGTGCCACCCTACCTGGCCCCCCACTTTTTGTTTTGTTTTACTGGGGATTGAACCAGGGAGAACTCTGCCACTGATCTACACCCATAGTCCTTTTTATTTTATTTTGAAATAGAGCCTCACCATGTTACCCGGGTTGGCCTCAGCCTCCAGAATAACTGGGATTCGAGTTGTGGGGTTCCCCACACCCCGCTCCCACTCCCCTTTTTCAACTACAAATGCTGACTCTATTTGGCACATTATTCATCCAACAATTTATGCTCCTTCCTGAAATTTCCCTAAGAAAATCAGCTAAAGTTGCCTCTGAGAAAACCTTTTCTTTCCTGATAAACGGTGGCAGACACAGACATGCTATCAAAAGGCCAAAGTCTCAGAGGCAGAAGATTGAAAGAACAGAATCACTGTCCTTGGTAGATCTCTGTTGATCTGGATCAAATACTTTGATAAGAACCAAAATACTTAAATACTTAGAACAACACAATAAATTTTGAATGGCTTAAAGGACTGTTTGAAAAAGAGCATTGAAAAGAAAATAGAAAATGATCATTTGCGAATTTGTATTGTTTTACTGGGTATTGTGTGTAGTAACTGTCTTTCTCCATTTTTTTTTTCTAGAAAATGTCCATCACTTTTTTTTTTGCTTTGTGGGGATGCCATGTAGTCCTGAGTCCTGCTTCAAGCAGACCTGGGATCAGAGGAGAACAAGTCTGCTTATAGGAGTTTCTTCTCAGTGGAGGATCCATAAGTAGAACTTGAATCTTCCATAATATATATTATTGACACAAGCATATGAGCACAACTAGTATTTTTACATAGAAGTCACCTCATTACTCTGGGCCTTATGCCAGATAAAGTGATTTATTATACTTTTATTTAACTTTCTGCATGCAGGGGTGGGTCTCAGGTTAGACACTGATGCCAGGCCAATGACTCATCCACCTTTTCTCCAGCGCCTCCCTATCTATCTTCTATTTCTCTATTTGGCTTTTCACCAGCATGTAGGTCTTTGTAAGCTCTTCTATCTTAAAAGCAAAAAAGAAACAAAACCCTCCCTCAGTGAACCTTCACTCTCCTGGGCAAAAAGCCTAAGCAACTTCTCAATGCCCTATGCCTGCATTTCCCCATTGCAGTCTAGCTTTTTCCCTTAGCTCAGTGGAAATTGCCACAGCCAACATCATGGATTGACAGTGCATCTTTTTTTTTAATATATTTTTTTTATTTTTTTAGGTGTAGATGGACACAACACAATGCCCTTATTTTTTTTATTTTTTTATTAGCTATTCATGATATTACAATGATCTTGGCAATTCATACATTTGAATCATTGGGGTATAATTTCTCATTTTTCTAATTGTACAGATTGCATAATCACACTGACAATGCCCTTATTTTTATGTGGTGTTGAGGATCGAACCCGGGTCCCGCCCATGCTAGGGGAGTGCTCTACCGCTGAGCCACAATCCCAGCCCCTGACAGTGCATCTTTTAGTGAACCAGCCAACATGACTATAGTTGATGACTATGGCAGTAGTAGTTTCACCTGAGTGGTGGAGGCAAGAATTGGACCTCCTTGGCCTCTCAGTGGCAGTTCCACTTTTGGCTATTCTCTCTGTGCTGTGTTGCAAAAATGGACTGCACAAACAGAGCTACCTAGATAACTTGCAAATGATTGCAAGGTGCATCAGGGAGCTGAGACCAGAAGAACTGTACAAGCCAGGCACCGTGGTGCAAACCTGTAATTCCAGTGACTCTGGAGGCTGAGGTGAGAGGATTGCAAGTTCAAGGCAAACCTTGGTAACTTAGCAACACCCTGTCTCAAAATAAAAAATTAAAACAGATATGGGGATATATTTAGTAGTATAGCACCCCTGGGTTCAAACCCCAGTATACACATACACATACACCAAAAAAAAAAAAAAAGGAGGAGGAGGAAGAGGACTACCACCCAACTGAGAATGGCCTAAATTTCCAACCCACAGAATTACTAGCAAAATGAACTATTGTAGTTTTAATCCACTAAATTTTGGGTGATTTGTTACTTAGCAGAAGCTAACTGAAATGTCCTCTTTCTACACCCTTTTCTCCTCATTTGTTTTCTATGATATCACACTCTCATTTTTTTCTCTCATCTCTGGCTGTTCCTTTTAATCTTTTATGGAACACAATTGAGCAATGAATATAATGATATAAAAGAATATGTACAAGTGGTGAGATCTGGGAATCTCTATGGATTGTATCAAATGTCTACTTCTTTTCATGATAATGTACTGGGATTGTGTAAAATGTTAATGTTAGGATGAATGGGACTTCCCTGTACATATCTTTACAACTTCCAGTTGAAACTAATTATTTCAAAACAGAAAGTTGAAAGAAACAAAAAGCATCCTCTGGGGCGTGGGGGAGGGTACATTATTCTAGATTAAAAGACAATAGAGACATAACTACCAACTGTGTCAACTTTCCCTGGATTCATAATTTTCTTAGATATCCTGATGATAATGTTACCATATAGGAGAAGGTACTTATTCCAAGGACATGCACCATGACATTTTACAATTGTCATGTCTGCAGTTGACTATTCAAATGGCTCAGCAATGCACACGGCGCAGAACAAAACAACATAGCACAATATTAACAACTGTTGAATTGAAGGGATAATTTGTGAGTATTTGTTATTTCCTTGGTTTCCACAAAGCTGGAAAATTCACCATGTGCTTATATCTACTCCCTTCCTAAATCTGCCCCAGATGGTAGTAAGGGGATGAAAACCCACAGATAGAGAATGAGAGGCACCAACGATAATATTTTTCTTTTCCAAAAATATATTTTTGGAGGATGAAAGGCAGATAAAATAATGAAAGCTAAGAGTACCTTCAGAGGGCTGCTGATGAGAAGCAAGTGGATTCGCCTTGCAAAAACCCTGGGAAGGTCAGGAACGAGGGACATGGGCATCACCAAATATAAGAATGAATTTGGGGGCTGATTTTATGTCCCTGGACACCTGCAGCCTCTCTTTTTGGTTGTCATCCCTGCTGAGGCTACAGGGGAATCAGTTTTAGCCATGATTGGGTCTTCATGTTACTTTCTCAAGGTCAAGTCTCCACAGGGTCATCCCAGTGGCCTAGCTGGATCCAGGGCCTGTGTGCCAAGGATGCAGCTAGGGGCTCAGACCCTGTCCCAAGTTCCCCAGATTAGAATGGCCTCTGGATTCAGGGCAGCAAGATGTGATTAATGCCGGGGGTGGTGGCGCACACCTGTAATCCCAGCAGCTTGGGAGGCTGAGGCACGAAGATCTTGAATTCAAAGCCAGCCTCAGCAATTTAGGGAGGCCCTGAGCAAGTTGGCAAGACCCTGTCTCTAAATAAAATATAAAAAAGGGCTGAGGATGTGATTCAGTGGTTAAGGGCCCCTGGGTTCCATTTCTAGTACCCCCCCCAAAAAAAAAGTGATTAATGTTCGCTCACCCTCTAAGAGTAAAGCTTTTCAGTTCTAAGCAACCAGAAGGGCAATTGATTGACCATCTCATTGGTCAAAGAGGTCAGAATACTGACAACCCTCCACAAATACTAAAGATGCCAATAGCATCCAAATGTTTCTCAAGTTATAACCCTTAATAAAGGATTGCATAATTCCATGAGTTTAATGAGATTAAAGTATTATTTTAAATACTTAAAGTATTATTCGACCAAAAATCATGAACAGGGTGGGCTGGGGTTGTGGCCCAGCAGTAGAGCACTGGCCTAGCACATGTGAGGCGCTGGGTTCCATTCGCAGCACCACATAAAAAAATAAATAAATAAAGGTATTGTGTCCAACTACAACTAAAAAAAAAAAATCATGAACAGGTATCACTACCTCCAATTTTCCACTTCACTGCTAGTCTCCCAGGCCCCGAGACCTGTGGCTTTTTTTAGCATCTCGAATGAGTTTTCTCCATGTTGCTCTAGGTGTTTTTTTCACTTTGTAGCTACAGGAAAAAGTGTAAAAGCAAAAACTGGCACCTTTGGTGAGAAAGTTAATTTTAGTTTAATAAGATTCTTTCTTCATCATAGAGCAAGGCTGCTAAAGTTAACGCTCTTTTCTGTTTATTTCAAGCTTAAGTGCAAAAGAAAATTAGTTTATATTTATTTTCCACCATATAATCTTTATATAGTGTTTCTGATTGGCATTAAAAATATAAACTAAGGAACAACAAGATATATATATATCTTTATATTTATATATATGCACCCACACATTCATATATACACATATGTATATATACATATATATGCACATATATGTAAGCATACATTTCAAAGCTAAGTGCACAAAGTCATTAAATACGTTTCATCTGGACTCGGGATGTGGCTCAAGCAGTAGCATGCTCGCGTGGCATGCGTTGAGGCACTGGGTTCGATCCTCAGCACCACATTAAAAAAATAAAGATATTGTGTCCACCTAAATCTAAAAAAATAAATATTTTTTAAAAAATTTTATCTGAGTGAATTTATTCACATATGATATCTCCATCAGAAAAGAGAAAATGAAGGTGATAAAAATAGTATTGCTTAGGGGAAAGAAAAAATGCAATCTCTTCCTTCCAGAAAAGTTAGCCTTCAAACTAGAGACCCTTAAACCTGTAAAAAGGCTGCATTAGAAAACTACTGCCAGACGAGGCATGTTGACACACGTATGTAATCACAGCTGCTTGGAGGCTGAGGCAGGAGGATCACAAGTTCAAAGCCAGCCTCAGCAATTTAGCAAGGCCCTAAGCAATTTAGTGAAAACCTGTCTCAAAGTAAAAAATAAAAAGGTTTGGGGATGTGGATCAGTGGTTAAGCACCCCTGGGTACAATTTTCAGTACCAAAAAAAAAAAAAAAAAAAGTACTTTTTAATAGACATCTGATGTCTATCACAGTCTACCTCATCTAGTACTGAACTATATTGTCTCTTTACTCCTAGGTGTAGAGATCTTATTTCTTTCTGCATAAAGGGATCTCTGGAAAGTGGGTCAAACAGATATCTATTAGTTATCAATCATGTGACACGAACACATACAACATGAACTTGAACATGGTATTTTGGGCCAGTCATAAGACAAACAAACCCTTGGAAGAGCAATCTGTTCTGCAAGTCAAATGGATAAGATTAGAGTGTTTTAAAAATTTAGTGCACTAAAATTAGGTAGGCTTGCTAATATTTCTATTTGACATTCTTATCTTGGCAGTTTCTGATCTCAAATAGTATCTTATTTCACTATTTTTTTCCTAGCCTGAGAGTTAATGTGTTTTTAATCTCATGTAGTTCCAAAACAGGTGAGTTTCAAACCCCAATTTTGGGGGGTTTTGCTTTGTTTTGTTTGTGGTACTGAGGATTAAACCCGGGGGTGCTCTACCACTGAGCTACATCCCCAATCCTTTTTATTTTTTTACTTAGAGACAGAGACTCACTAAATTACTCACTTTGCAATCTTCCTGCCTCAGTCTCCCAAGTAGCTGGAATTACAGGCATGCATCCCCACATACCTAGCTCAGAAGTTTTATTTATTTACTTATTTTTTGCAGTACTTTGGACCGAACCTGGGGCCTTGTGTGTGCTAGACAAATGCTCTATCACTGAACTACAACCCCTATCCTGCAAAGACAGTTTTAAAACTTGCTAGAATGAAAGGGCTCAACTGTGATTGTGAGAATCCTATGTTAAAGACTTTACTTGAGATATACAGCACATGCTGGTTGACTAAACAATGTAGCCACAGTATTTTGTGGCTCATCTCATCAAAAGGACAATCTGGCCAGGGATGCTGGTGCTCACCTTTATTTTTTTTTTTTAGTTTTCGGCGGACACAACATCTTTGTTTGTATGTGGTGCTGAGGATCGAACCCGGGTCACACACATGCCAGGCGAGCGCGCTACCGCTTGAGCCACATCCCCAGCCCCATGGTGCTCACCTTTAATCCCAGCAATTTAGGAAGCTGAGGCAGGAAGATTGTGAGTTCAAAGCAGGTCTCAGCAATTTAGCAAGGCCCTAAGCAACTTATCGAGACCTTGTCTCAAAATAAAATATAAAAAGGGCTGGGATGTGCTCAGTGGTTAAGCATCCCCAGGTTTTCTGCTTTTGCTTTCTTGGAATGCTTTTGCTATGGGTAAATATACTCAATATAGACTACTGAATGATATGAGAGAGGATCAGCTGACAACTAGCACCAAGGCCCCAGATATGGCAGTGAGGCATCTTGGACCTTCTAGCCCCAGTTGGAACACCAGCTGAATGCAGCCACTTGAGTGAATTTAGATGATGTGAGCAGAACTTCCCAGCCAACCTACAGAATCATGACAAATAGCACATTGTTGATGCTGTAAGTGTCTTAGTTTGGGGATGACTTGTTACACAGCAATAGGTAACTGACACATGTCTGCACTTTATCCTTGTGTTAGCTCTCCATCACTGGGACAAAATATTTCAGATAACCAACTTCTAAGGAGGAAAGATTTATTTTGGTTCATGGTTCTCCAATTTTTCATATGTTTTGTTTTTTTTGCAGTACTGGGGATTAAGCCCAAGGCCTCTCATATGCTAGGCAAGTGCTCTACTACCGAGCTGCATCCCCAGCCCCACAATTTTTTCTTAAGAACACAATAAGGCCTATGATTGCCTCTATATCCTAAATACACCCAGGAATCAATCATTCACACAAACCATGTTAAATGTGTTGGTAATTTTACTCTAAACATTAGAACAGATAATGAGTTTAAAAAATTAGCCAGGTGTTGTGGCACATGCCTGTAATCCCAGCAGCTATGGAGACTGAGGCAGGAAGATCTCAAGTTCGAGTCTAGCCTCAGCACCTAAGGGAGGCCCTAGGCAAATTAGTGAGAAAGTTTCTAAAATAATAATAATAATAAAAAAATTAAAAGGGCTGGGAATGGGAATATTGCTCAGTGGTTAAGCACCCCTGGGCTCAATCTCTAGTAACAAAAAAGAAGAAGAAAACTGTATCAGTTCATCAAAAATAAAATGTATTATAAAGTGAAGGAAGCTTAAGTTAGAACCAAATGTAGAATCTAGAGTTGGAAGCTATGGGGCAGGGGTGGTATGGGGACCTTATGAGAATAGAGGGGAGGCTAGTAGAATGGAAGAAGGGGATTAAGGGGGAGGGACAGGGCACAGGGAGTACCGAAAATGAAATTACGCTAACTCCATGTGTGATTAACCACAATTGAAGCCTGCCTTTTTATATAATTATAATATACAATTAAACTATTAATAATAATAATAAAAGGGAGATCAGTACAGGAAATCAAGCAGGTCAGAAGGAAGAAGAAAAAGAAAAGGTGTGGGAAATATGATTGATTAATTTATGTTTTGAGCATGTATAAATATGGCATAATGAATTCCCCTACTAAATATAATTATAATGCCCCAGAGAGGGAGCGTTCGAAGCCACCTAAGACCTCACAGAATTCAAACTCTTCCCTGTGCATGAATCCTCTTTTCTACCACGATGTTAATTTCTAAAAGGTAACAAGCCTGTGGACTACTTCATCTTTCAAATCTTCACTCATTGGGGGGTGGGGCATGGCCTAGTGATAGAGCCACTTGCCTAGCACGTGGGAGGCCCTGATTTCAATCCTTAGCACTGCAAAACAAAAATAAAAACAAACAAAAACACCACATTCCTTCAACAAAACTTTACTAATGTACCAGTCACTGGGATGTTCCCGAGGACAGACAGATCCCTGTTCTTGTGGAACTGAGGTTTGCAAGTGAGAATGCAAATAAACAAAAAGCACAGTAGAAATAATATGCTAGTGAAAAATGCTGGAAAAAGGACTAATTAAAAGCCCACTGGGTTTCAGTTGAAAAACCGCCCAAGCAGAAGAAACAGAAGCAATGGACTTCTCTTTTGATTGCTCTAATGCAAGTTTTTCAGTGGACCACAACATCTTTATTTTATTTTAGGTGGTGCTGAGGATCGGACCCAGCGCCCCACACATGCCAGGCGAGCACGTTACCACTTGAGCCACATCCCCAGCCCTAATGCAAGGTTCTTAAATGAGGGTCCATGGACCTTTCCGATAGAATTCAGGGAAACAGCATTTCCTTCAATTATGGCCATAGGTAGTACGTTCTATTCCCACCACACACTCCTCCTGTCCTTATCTTTAAGTTATGAGAAGATGTCAAGTTTCAGCTACACTGATATCATAATCCTCCAAATGTTCAAACATGAAAGATTTAAAGTTATCTGGACCTGTCCAATGAACAGAACTGTAATTGGTTCAGAGTCTAGCTCAGGACAGGCATTGCAGGCATGTGGAAGGAACAAAAGCAAACTTGTTACCAGCCTGTGAGAAATTCACCCTGAGTCTAGTCCCACAACCTGTCCTAATCCAGTTTCATTTGTCTTTCTCATTGATGACTAATGAACTAGACTCCATGGCTGAAATCGCGAACTCACTGTGGTATGGGGTCACCCTGCAAGAAGAGCTGGCTCAGCTGTGTGGAATGACAGAAAGCTGGGCAAGCGTTACAGCTCTTGTATTTTCAGTCCTTTCTTGTATGACAAAAATTCCAAATTAACCACATTGTTGATATTGAGTTTTGTTTAAAAAAATGCATGGTGGCACATGCCTATAATTCCAGTGGCTCAGGAGGCTGAGGCAGGAGGATTGCCAAGTTTGAGGCCAACCTCAGAAATTTTGGGGATCCTAAGCAAGTTAGCAAGACCCTGTCTCAAAATAAAAAGGGGTGGGGATAAGGTTCAGTGGTTAAGCGCCTCTGGGTTCAATCCTTAGTACAAAAAAAATCATTTTCAATATCTAGAATTTGTGATATACAGAATTTTCCATTACTACAGATATAATACAAGGATTAGGATCATAACTTTTTTAAAAAGTTCACACTCTCTGAATCTCCCTCTTTTTTTAATATTTATTTTTTAGTTGTAGTTGAACACAATACCTTCATTTTATTTATTTTTATATGGTGCTGAGGATCGAACCCAGGGCCTTGCACATGCTAGGCGAGCACTCTACCGGTGAGCCACAACCTCAGCCCCAGGATCATAATTTTTTAAATTTATTTTTTAGTTGTAGTTGGACACAATACCTTTATTTTATTTTATGTGGTGCTGACAATCGAACCCAGGGCCTCACACGTAGTAGGCAAGAGTTCTACCACTAAGCCACAATCCCAGCCCTATAATATTTTTTAAAACATGATCTGCTCCATCTTGGGTTAGTTATGACATTTTTTCTTTTTTTTGGCAGGGGGTACCAGGGATTGAACTCAGAGGCAGTCAACCACTGAGCCACATCCCCAGCCCCATTTTTTTGAATTTTATTTACAGACAGGGTCTCCCTGAGTTGCTTAGTGCCTTGCTATTGCTGAGTCTGGCTTTGATCGTGATCCTCCTGTCTCAGCCTCCTGTGCACCACTGTGCCCAGTTGTTATAATTCTTTACATTTTGTTACACTGTGCCATAGTAATTCTAGATTTTCCCCATTTAGTCCATATGTTTAAAAAAAATCCAATGAAAATGCTGGGTGGTTGCTAGCTATCTATGGGCTTCCTATGGGCTACAATGCATTGAAGCCTAATGAATAGGAGAATCTGGTGTCTGGGAATGACCAGTAGACATTTCCTCTAGTTGACTGCCCTGACTCATTGTGAGACCTATTCAAGTTCTGCCAAAGGTTCCACACAGCACTGGAGATGAGGTGACGTATTGTAGCCACATAGCCCCTCTGAAATGGGGGCAGACCTGCCAAGATGTCAATCAACCTGCTGACTGCAAGACTTCATAAAGCAAAACTACACCTTCAAATCTTATCCCTGCCTTTAATGTACCCCCTTTAATAAACCACTGGAGTATCTTCTTTTGTCTAAGTCCAGCAAAAAAAAAAAAAAAAAAAAGATGGGTGTGGTGGTGCAGGCCTATAATCATAATAACTTGGAAGGAGGGGGCAGGAGCAGGAGGATTGCAAGTTTGAGATCAGTTTGGGCAACATAGGGAGCTCCTGTTTCAAAAAATAGAAAGGATTGGGAATTATTGCTCTGTGGTAGAACACACTGAGTCCAGTCTGAAACAAACAAACAAACAAATGATGTGTTAGGTTCACAGTGAACTGATTATCTGCAGTAATTAGTAAAATCATCTACACAAAAATAAACTTAGAGAATTTCTAAGACTATTGGCTTGGTCAGCTATGGTGGTGCACACCTATAATATCAGCAGTTTGGGAGGCTGAGGCAGGAGGATCACGAGTTCAAAGCCAACCTCAGCAGAAGCAAGGCGCTAAGCAACTCAGTGAGACCCTGTCTCTACATAAAATACAAAATAGGGCTCAGTGGTCAAGTGTCTCTGAGTTCAATCCTCCCCCCAAAAAAAAGACTATTGGCTGGGGCTGGGGATGTGGCTCAAGTGGTAACGCGCTCACCTAGCATGCATGAGGATTGGGTTTGATTCTCAGCACCACATAAAAATAAAATAAAGATACTGTGTCCACCTAAAACTAAAAAATAAATATTAAAAAAAAGACTATTGGCTTAGTAAAATCACATCACTTAAATACCAGGGAGGAATTAATTTCACAATATCAGTTTCAGTTAATAAACCATGTTGTTGAACATTTGAGGGTGGATTTGTAAAACGAATTCTTTTGAAAAACAACTTCTTATCAAAATCATCAATTCATAATAGAAATGATTCAATAATTTGAAAAGTACTTAGGGCTGGGAGTGTGGCTCAGTTGTACAGAGGTTTCTCAACATGTGCAAGGCCCTGGGTTTGATTCCCAGCATCCCAAGGGGGGAGAAAAAAAAGTCCTCAAACTTGGTTACATATATTTTCACAGGAAAAAGACATACAATGAACAATGATTTTTCTCTGAAAGTTGTGATTATAGATGACATTTATTTTATAGTACCATTTTGATTTAATTTATACAACAAACACGTACTTATTATCAGCAACAGAATCAAGAATTTCTATTTTGGGTAAAAGAAAAAAGAAGACTAGATTTAGAAAATGGTCTGGTGGAAAAAATAAATTTCTATACTGTATGAAGGAAAATGGCAGTTTATTTTCCTTCAAATTTATGGCTTTATTATTCTTTCTGTATCCAGTTTTAGAAGTAATAATTTGATATTTATTTGGTACTAGGGATTGAACCAGGGATGCTTTACCACTGAGTTACATTCCCAGTCCATTGTGTTTTTTGAGACAGGCTCCCCCTACATTTCCCAGGCTGGTCTCGAACTTGTGATCCTCTTGCCTCAGCCTCCCTATAACTAGGAAGAGTGTACCATCATGCCCAGCAACATATAAACATTTTTTTAAAAATATTTTTTAGTTATACATGGACACAATATCTTTATTTTGTTTATTTTCATGTGGTGCTGAGAATCGAACCCAGTGCCTCACATGTGAGAGGCAAGATCTCTGCCACTGAGCCACACCCAAGCCCATGTAAGCATTTTATATAAAGAAAAATCAAGTGTTGGACTTGGGAGTTTAGCTTAGTGGTAGAGCACTTGCCTAACATGCACAAGGCCCTAGCTTCTATGCTCAACACAGCAAAAAACCAAAAACAACAACAACAAATAAATGAAGTATCACATTTTACTCTTTAAATGGCTAAGAAAGAGTATAATTTAATTACAAATGAAAATGTGCTAGAAGTTGAATCTAATGGATAAATGTATAGGCATTTCATATCAGCTTTAAGAAATTTGTAATTTAGGAAACTTTCTAGCATTATCTATTTATCAGATAATGGGGACCAGGTCATCTAAGGATCCTGAGAACCTGACCACGTTAAACCATCTGTGATCACCACACTGATGTCATCCCTACATACTTTCCCATACCCTGCCTGTACCAAGTTTTCTTAAAAAAAAAAAAAAAAAAAAAAAGAGCTGGGAATGGGGTTGCCCCAAAGTATCTCTCTCTCTCATCCTTGAGGTGGCCCACATTCTCCCTTGAACATGTATCTGCTTTCCTCAAGGAGACGATTTTCTAAATAATAAAATACACAAATTCAGAATCCAAATGTGGATGATAAAGACGTGCCCTGTGAACAATTATGAATGGGGAGGAAGGTCGTTGAGCATCATTTAATTTTATAGTCTTGTTCTGTCCCCTCTGCCCCTCCAGATGCAGCCATTTCTTTTGGAAAGAGAAAAAAAATTTCCCCTTTTTCAGTATGGTTGTTACTGTCCCCCTCCCCACTGTAATATAAATATTCACTCTAGCTACATTGCTGGTGATTTAGCCATGCTCCTAATTTACTAAGACTTTAGAAGTGGCTCTGTAACTACTCATGAACACTTTCCTTTAGCAGGGTAACTTAATCCTGAATATTTTGAAGTGAACTGATATATTAAATCAAACAAATCCTTTAAGTTGAAAGAAAAGTCATTTTCCTAAATCCTGAAACAAAACGCAGACTGTGTGAGGACATAGCAGTTTCTGGAAACCTGAGTCATGCCTTATGAGCAACTTTCCTACTAAAACTCTTCATGAGGCCCTTGTTGATTTTGAGTGCTCCTGATGATCTCTAAATTGCAAGACAGAAAAATCAACCGATTCCAGCAGAGGACTAGAGGAAATCACCTAGGCTCTGACTAGTAGAGGGGAGACTGTATTTTGGATCACCTGAGGATCAATGCAACTTTTTTGAAAAGTTGTTTTGTATTTTAGTAAGGCAGCACCTTCTTTCCACTTACCTGTTCCAGGAGATGACAAAGAGCTGGCCTTGTTTTAGCAACCTGTGCTACAATTCACATTCCTTTTAACCCAAGGCAAAGATTAGAAACCCATCCCACCCCTGCTCCAAGTCTGTCTTGAAGAACAAGTGTTTGGTTGTTACTTCACCTCTCCACACCTGGAGACCTGTCAGGAGGGACAAGCCCAAACAGGGACTCCTCCTCCACCCAACACTCTCCTCTTCACAATACTCAAACACAGCAAACAAATGCATTTACAA
Source organism: Marmota flaviventris (assembly GCF_047511675.1). NCBI lineage: Eukaryota > Metazoa > Chordata > Mammalia > Rodentia > Sciuridae > Marmota > Marmota flaviventris. The sequence goes on along the minus strand of NC_092498.1, from coordinate 136,374,634 downwards.
AATGGGGCACCTCTTCCAAGTAACTGTGTCCCATACTGTGCTTCCCGTCTAGATTTGTTCTGAATTCTGCCCTAGTATTCTTTTTTTTTTTTTTGGTACTGGGGATTGAACTATGGGGCATTCGACCATTGAGCCACACTCCCAGCCCTATTTTATATTTTATTTAGAGACAGGGTCTCACTGAGTTTCTTAGTGCCTTGCCATTGCTGAGGCTGACTTTGAACTTGTGATCCTCCTGCCTCAGCCTCCACAGCTGCTGGGATTACAGGTGTGCATCACAGTACCCAGCTCCATAGTATTCTTCTTCATTTTTTTTTTTTTTTGTGGTGTTGGGGATTGAATCCAGGGCCTTGTGTATGCAAGGCAAGCACCCTACCAACTGAGATATATCCCCAGCCCCACTATATTCATCTTAAAAAAAAATCACTTGGACAGGACCTTTAGCTGATAATTTTTTTGCCTAACAAAATTCAAATCTTACAGAAAAGCAATCCAAAATTCTTAGTGTCAAGTAAGTGAACTTTCAAAGTCTTTTTTCCTACTGATACTTTTTTTAAAATCCTACATTAGTCTCAATATATTTTTTTTAAGTAACTTTTATTTATTTATTTATTTTTTAATGTGGGCCTAAAGATTAAACCCTGTGCCTCACATGTGCTGGACATGTGCTCTATCACTGAGCCACAACCCCAGCCCCTCTACCATGATACATTTCTTGAGTGTGCTGCTTCTCTTACTCACACCATTTCCTGTACATCCCAATGTGCATTTTATCTGGGGCTAAAGGGTTATCTTCCTGCAAGTCTTCAAATGAATGCTTGAATCAGTGGTCTTGGGAACTTGAAAGCAAGCAGGCCTCTCTCGGTGATTCTCCCATTATCCCCAAACAGCCCCGACACCTTGGCCCCTTCTCATAAATACTTTTGCTGTCCAAGAACTGAGGGAACCACGTGTTTCTCCCACTAAGTGTGTAATCTTCTGAAAGGTAGTTTCTGTTACTTCTTTTATTGCCGAAAAGCACACTGTGTGCCCTCAACAAGTAACTGAAGAAATAAAATAGGAGACACTTTTTGAGAAAGCAATGTTTTTATAGCGCTTTTGACAGGGAGGCAGTACAGTGGTCGAGTCTGGGTATGGGGGTTGCTTACCAGCTGTGTCTTAAGTGCTTCCCTCTAAACAAAATGAAGTTAATAGTAAACATGGGACAATGCACAAAAATACCTTAACACAACACCTGGCATAATAATTGCTAAGCTATGTCTGGATTCACAGAGGACTCTACCAATGCGATATTTAAAGGGACATTTAAACAACTACTTCTATGATTTAGGGTGCAGTCAAATCTTTAGTTGAAGGTTGGTCTTTTAAGAACCACATCTTAAAACTCACAAGTCCCTTTAACCTCTCTGTGCCTCCCTATGGTAGTATTTGCCTGAAAGAAATGTTGAGGCTGCTCTATATCGACTACTGTTAAAGGGTTACTTTATTATGTATTTAAACTCAGAGAAAAAAGTCAGAAGTATTTAACATTTTATTTTAGCAAGTTCTATGAGGGCCTTAAAATTAATTTGTCCTTTTATATAATTTTCCTTCTCTTTATTGTTATAGAGCAGTAAATAATTCAAGTTCCCAAAAATGAAAAATCCAGAATGGTTCTATATTGCTCCCTCTGTTGGCCTGGGAGCAGGATAACACTACCTGAGACTAATAATTCAAGACCACATAAGTTCCTGGACTTGACCAAGTATAAACATGTAACAGCATTTCACATAAAGAAAAAAAATCATACTTTCAGCTCTATCTTCTATATCTGATGTGCAAAAGCAATTAATTTATATCTACTGTTTAATTCTTAATATTAGGGTTCAAATCCAGAATATTATTTTTGTACAAAGGTTAGCTGCCCTCTTTTCATTTTTGTAAAATAGCTACTTTAAGAGATTCTGCTCTTTTCTATATTTAAGGTGGAAATTCTCTGAAAGCACCCAAGCTTGCAATTTCTTATTTCCTTTGCTGTCACTAATTTTTGCAACCACATAATTTTCTTCCAGATTTAAAAGGTTAATAATTTAACTGTGAATCACTTTTTTATATTCAAAGTCTTAGGTTATGTATATGAAAACTAATTTATTAAACCTCTGTACACAAAAGGGAACATAACTGTATAGTAAGCTTATATGAAGAATGAAGGTACAAAAAAACAAAATTGTTGTTAAAATTGATACATGTAAATCTTACAAAAATACCCCAAATGGGATAAAGCTGCTCATCCCTGATTTTTCTCATTTGGTTGTCAGAGTTGAAATATGAATTTAAAATGGTTAGAATTTTTTTTTAAAAAGTGATATATTAAACTTATATACAGGATAATTAGCAAAATGTAGAAAGGGAAAACAATGTACAAAAGACAGATAAAAAACATCACTCTTGACAGACACTCACAATCCAAAAATAGTATAAACCTTAACAAACTATCTCTGAACCAGCTCCTATGTACACTCCCCCTGCAGGTTTTGTGGGTGAGAATAAAATACAGCAAATTAGTGAGCCCAGTCTTTCCATTCTTTAAGATAGTCTTGACTTGAGACCACAATTCAACCTTGGATAGATTTTTAAACAGGGAGGGATGAATAGGAGAACAATTTTTACCCATCACTTGGTACGCATCAACAGAACACAGTTACAGATAATTAAATGGCTCTTGGTGCCACAACAAACAGTTATTCGGAAGTTTTTTTGTTTTTCTGCTGGTTTCGGGGAGAGTTCTTTAACAAGTTTCTAATCCTGAGGTACATTCCAGTAGATTCTGCCATATTCTCAAATTCAAACGGCGTTATTCCAGTTGCAAACTTGCTCATGTCAGGTATAGGGCTATGAACTTTAGAGGCTGTTGAAGAACTGGTGTCCACTTGAAGGTGCTTCTGGCTGCCTCCATTCCTGATGTTACAGTTTGTTACGACATCACCACTGTCAAGCAGAGCGTCTCTGGAGCTCACCTCTGCAGATTCCTCCTCTTCATTCTGACAAAGCAGGGTGGTCTCAGAGGCTGGGCTTGAGGGAGGTTCAACTTCAGCTGTCTTTGCACAAGTGTCTGGTTGCTCAGACTCCTCCAGTGTTGGCTTTTCGGCTGTTTTCCCTTCTGGGATAGGAAGGTCAAGATCATTTGGGCAAGGTGAAGAGGCAACGGAGTTTCCAGTTAAAGGTGTGTCCACAGGAATATCAGAGTCACTATTGATGCTCTCGGCCTGCTCAAGAGCTGCCCATATCCGCCTCTGTTGTTCTTCAAGTTCTTCCAGAGTCAGTGCGTCCTCATCCACAGCTGTGCTCCGGGTTTGGGGTGAGTCACTGGGAGTCAGTGGCGGGGTCCCCTTGGGGAGTGGAGGAGTAAAGAGGGGTGGAGGAGTTCCCCGTGGCAGTGGAGGAGGAGTGCCAGGAGGCAATGGCGGTTGAAACTGAAATGCTTCACTGCTCTGAGAACCATGTGGCACCTCCACATCTGAAATGAGAATGTTGAGAGATATTTTACAAGGTGTAACAGCATTTGATTTTGCAAAAATTTATTATTTGAACTTGGAGGTATCTAGAGGTCCAATAGTCAAAAATAACTGGCTTGAGGAGGAAAACTGAACATCATGACCATGACCTAATGTCCTCAATGCACTGGAGAAGACTGTCTACAGCGAGAGCTGTCAGGATTTCTTGAACCAAACCCCCAGGAGAGCCACTCCATGCCATGTACATGGTTTCAGACAGAAGAGATACAGAGTAGTTCCCAGAGAAGGTGCTGTGGCTGAAGACTGGTTCCTGGCACAGCACAGTAGGAAATCTGACTGAAGTGCAGGTGGGCTACGCAGTGTAGCCAGGCTGGGGGTGGAGTGAGGATGAAGGCAGGAAGACACCTGAGGCATTTCCCATGAACCTCTAATCTGGACTCCTTGCTCACCTGTGGGTATGTGTATCACCTGTGTGTCCCTCAGCTACCACCTGTCTAATAACCAAGTGCCTTTTCCTAAATCTGGACTTTTATCCTATTTACAATTCTTACTAATGGCACCACCAATGTTATCTGCTTGGAGTATCACAGATGGAAGCTGTTCTTCATTGGAGTCCTCTCTTTCTTTCTCTTCTACCCGCAGGACCTGGGCCTTTGAGGTCCTATTCGCTGCCATAACCACTACCTTATTTCAGGCCCATTATCACTGGCCAGGAACAGTGGCATTGTTGTGGATTCATCCTCCTTGTATCTGTCCTCTGAACTCTAGCTGATCTTTCTAAAACATCATCTGGCCCTATGGACTTTCCCATTTCAACGAGAAACCCTTTAGTGCCTTCCCATCCCTATGGGATGAAGTCTGATCCTTTCCTGTGCTAGTAAGGCCTCTGTGACCCGGAGTTGCCTGACTCTACCCTGCATCTCCTACTGCCCAGCTTAAACACAGAGTTGCACTGTCAGCCACTGTGCAGGTACCTGTGCTTCTGCATGTGCGTTTCTCTCCAAATGCTGCCCTGCCCCTAATCATCTCCCTGGCAAATTCACCCCTTGAGATGCAGCTCAAAATCACTCTTGTTAGGACCTACAACTTCATTCAGTATGGCTCCTCAGTGTTTCCTCTGTGCTACTATTAATTACAGTCTGTAATCAGGTCTGTGGCAGCGAGATGTCGTATTATTGTAGACCACCATGCTGGTAGCAAAGTGCTGACACACCTGAAATCACTGGTGACAGAATGGTAACTAAGACAGAGATCTGTCTTACTCATCTGTTTTTCTTGTCTACAGAGCGATCATAAACACAGTATGGGTTTTAAAAATGTGAAAAACCCAGCCAAATCTTGAAACCTATGTAAAACCATCTGAATTTTACTGAACAGGCAAAAAGATTTGCAAAAACAACACACTGTTACTTATAGGGCTGGGGATGTGCCTCAGGGGTTGAGTGCCCCTGAGTTCAACCCCTGATCCCCCCACCAAAACAAAAACAAAAACAAATGTACAAGCCAGATACAATGGCATCCCAGTTACTGGGGAGGCTGAGGTAGGAGGATTGAAGTTCAAGGCCATCGTGGGGAACTTAGCAAGACTCTGTCTTAAAACAAAGAAAGAAAAGGGGCTGAGGATATAATTCAGTGTTTATTTAGCATGTACCAGGCCCTGGGTTCAATTCCCAGTATCACAGGGAATAAATGATGAATAAATAAATTATAAACAGCTTAAAGTCAAGTTTCATTTCAACAAAACATCACAACAAACACAATCAATATAAGAATGTTATAATAAATAAGAACACATTTAGGTAGTTGTATTTTGCAATTCCAAACTGAATCACTATACCCACAGATTTGGGACATAGACCCTTTTCTACTTATACGTTTGTAATAACATTTTTCAACCAGAAAGTTACAATGAGATGTCTCAATGTTTCTCCTTCCTGGGAATGAGCTGTCACAGAGGTCACTCAAGCTACTTCTCTGTAGGGAACTGTGCACTACAAGGCAGGAAGAAACTGGGATGGGGGCAGTCTAGGGATGGACAGGGCCTTGATTGTTAGACCATGAGGCCAGAGTTCGGTCAGCAGGCCCACTTGGCTCCTTCACTAAGCAGCCCTAATAACTGACCTTGACAATCTGATTATCACCTTAGTTGTTCAGAAACAGGTGGGGAAGGGGACACTTGGTCTAGCTGGGAACACTGAAAATTAACAAGCAGGTTGACAGGGTATGGGGAAACACCTGGAGAAGTTTTTGGTGGGCTCAAGATAATGTGGCTTTGGGCTGTGGGCCTTAGTGTGTACATAGGCTCACAGGGCCTCTTTTCAGTCTGGTTTAGGCAAAAAAGCTTGTGCCAACCAGTCCTTTTTTTTTGGTGGTACTCAGTATTGAACCCAAGGTCTTAAGCATGCTAGGCAAGTGCTTCACCACTGAGCTACATCCCCTTAACAGGTCTCATTAAGTTGTCTGGACTGGCCTCAAAACTTGCACTCCTCCTGCCTGTCTCCTGAGTCACTGGGTAAAAATTATAGGCATGTGCCATTCCACCCGAAAACCATCAGTCCTCTTAGGCACCAATGGGTAGATGATCTTTTTTCTGGATGGGTTCTGTGTGTATCACACAGGTTCTAAATAAATCAGCACTCCTTTAACAAGTGCTAAATCTACTGCCCAAATCCCATTCTTCATGGAGCCAAGGAAGTGAGGAAGGTGGAGGCATTCATTGCTTTAGTACCAGGAGTCCCACTGCACTATGGGCCCCAGGATGGTAGAAGATGGGTAGAGAAAAAGGGACAGGGAAAGAGCAAAGAAGAGAAGAAAGGAGAGAGAGGGAAAGGGAAGAGGGGTAGAGGGAGTGAGGGAGTAAGAGAGAAAGTTCCCCCGGAAGTACAAGAAATAAAGGAAAAAGTCCCCGGCTATGTGTGTGGACCTGATGACAGGTTGCCATTAAATCCCCAAACTTTTGAGAGATGACAGCTGTGTCTCAAATGATTTAACAAGCACAGGTGGCTTTGTGCCACCATGAGGGTAAGTGGCTTTCTCCCACTATATTATAAATAGCATAAGACCAAGATATTCACTCCAACTGAAACGTTTCTAGGCAGTGGGGACAGATAACTGGCACTGAGATACTGGAATTCTTGAGACTGAAACCATTTCTACCCTCATTGAGGAAACACTGGATCCTGGTCTTTGATAACATTGAGAAATGCTGGGTTCTGAGGATATACTTTTGTCTGGGTCAACTGCTTTAAAGGTTTGGGAAATTACAAAATTGTCAAAATTTCATGGGTATGGGATGGGGTTCTGGTTCAGCGGTAGAGCACTTGCCTAGCATGTGTAAGGTGCCGGGTTCAATCTTCAGCCCCACATAAAAACAAATAAATAAAATAAAGGTATTGTGGTCAACTACAGCTAAAAAAACAAAAACAAAAACAAAAACATATATATTTCATGGGTATGTGGCAAGGGCTATGATAATTCTGTTCCCTATTAACTCTCTGGTCTTGTTAACAATTGAGACTGGGTTCCCTATTAACTCTCTGGTCTTGTTAACAATTGAGACTGGGTTCCCTATTAACTCTCTGGTCTTGTTAACAATTGAGATTGGGCTAGGTGCAGTGGCACACACCTGTGATCCCAGATGACTAGGAAGGAGGCTGAGGTAGGAGGATAGTGAGTTGAAGGTCAGCCTGGGCAATTGAGTGAAACCCTGACTCAAAATAAAAATAAAAACACAAGAGCTGGGGCTGGGCGCAGTGGCACATGCCTGTAATCCCAGCAGCTTGGGAAGCTGATACAGGAGGATCATGAGTTCAAAGCCAGTTTCAGCAACTTAGCAAGGTCCTAGGCAACTCAGCAAGACCTTGTCTCTGAATAAAATATAAAAATAAGGGCTGGGGATGTGGCTCAGTGGTAGAGTGCTTGCCTAGCATGGGGGAGCAATGGGTTTAATCCTCAGCACCACATAAAATAAATAAATTAATAAATAATAAAATTTTAAATATATTTATACATACACATATAAAGAAAGGGCCGGGAATGTGAATCAGTGGTAAAATGACCCTGGGTTCAATCAATCCCTGGTACCAAAAAAACAACAAAAAAAGGTAAGAACCAATGAACATGCATAAGGCCCTGGGTTCAATCTCCAGCACCAAAAAAAACAAAAAAAGAAAGAAAGGGCTGGGAATATACCTTAGTGGTTCAATTTTAGCAGGATTGTGACACACACACACACAGGATAAATATATTAAAGTAACGCTGCAGGCGCAGGAAGTCCAGGTTGTGAACTCTAACCAGACATCCAGAATCCCTGTGGCTGAGATTATGCAGAATAAAAAAAATGGGGAAATAATTTGGCAGCTTTGATTATGGACTTCTGAAGCCACTTATGCAACATAATTCAATTCTGGACTTTAATTCCTTTGAATTTTAAGGGGATTTAGTCTGCAACTTTTAAATTCTCCCTGGGAGTTTGAAAACTAGAGAGGGGTTCACATTCAAGTTTTGAGGTAAGGTACATTGCTGGAATCTTATTATTAGAATGCTTTTTAAATTTAAATACAAGGCTGGGATCAAACCCAGGGCCTTGTATAGGTTAAGTACACACTCTACCTCTGGGCTACATCCCACTCCAATTATTGGAGTATCCTTTTTTAACACAATAACTTTATTTATTTATTTTTACGTAGTGCTGAGAATTGAACCCAGTGCCTCTCACTTGCTAGGCAAGTGTTCACTGAGCCGCAACCCCAGCCCTGGAGTTATCTTTATGTATGTCATCTTTTTTTTTTTTTTTAAGTTGTCAATACACCTTTAATTTACTGATCTATATGCAATGCTGAGAATCGAACCCAGTGCCTCACACATGCTAGACAAGTGCTCTGCCACTGAGCCACAACTCCAGCCCTGTATGTATTATCTTAATGTCGCCACTTCACCTAACTTCAGAACATCTGACATGCTACACAGGACAAAAGTAGCTAGGTGTTGCTGGGCCCACTGGCACATGTTTGTAATCCCAGTGACTCAGAAGGCTTAGGCAGGAGGATCTCATACTTGAGGCCAGTCTGGGCAACTCAGTGAGACGCTATCCCAAAACAAAAAATAAAAAGGGCTGGGGTAACATAGCTCAGTGACAGAGGGTCCTGGATTTAGTCCCTAGTAAAAAACAAACAAACAAACAAACAAAATGTAACTAGGCATAATTTAGAATAAGAGTGATTTTCAGTTTTGGATTGGGAGTGACCTTGCAGTTTATCTAATCCACACAAAACCTGGATCTACTCCAGAGCTTTCTGGGGGGGAAAATCTAAACTAGTAATCAGAAGTCCCAGGGGGAAATACAGAGAAGCAGTGGTTGGTATTGGGGGAAGAGAGGCTCCAAAAGAGGGGAGGTCTGTTCTGAGCTGCCAATGATTTGCTCAAAAGGACTGTCATAATCCCGGTACCCACAGGTTCCATAGGTAAGTGAAGAGGGTTAAGAGTAATCAGAGGAAAAGGCCAGAGCTGCCAGAAGCACACATGCTGTCCACTGGTTATCCCAGAGCGCAGCCCTGATCAGAGGGGTGGTCTAGCTGTTGCCCTTTAGGTGTGTTAAGTGTCAAACTCAGGGATTCAGATAGCTGGCCCACTTGGTTCTCACATTAAGTGTGGCTTCTAATTCAGCTTCAGTGATAGTGGTGATGCTCTGATCTCTAATAAAGGAATATCACCCTTTATATGGACTCAGGAGCATGGACTCATCATGCCTACTTACTGAAATCAAAACCAGAGATGAGACCTACCTGAATCGAGCTCCATGTCAGCGGGAGAATCTGCAGAACTACTCTCCTTTCTCTGCTTCTTTGGACTACCAGGGCTGGACTGAGAGGAAGACCGCTTACTGCCAGACCTCATGCTTGGCTAAAGGAGTAACCACATGGACACAAGTGAGATGGGACGAATGGAGTACTAAACACCAACCTGCACTTAACTGACATGTAGAAAACCAGTATGGAGCCAAGTCTAGGTAACTGGTGAATCCCACTGTTTTTCTTTTGATTCCTCAGATGACAGGGATTTAGATACAAACACGATAATGCAATAAGATACTAATGAGTTACAAAATCTCACAGCTATATGCCATAATGTTTATAGACCACACCTTTAAAATCTATTTACCGCTTGGAAGTTAGAAGTAAGGTAACTGGCAAACACATCCTTCTGCTGACATGCCTGCATTGGTATGGAACCAAACATCCTCCATTCCTAATGATGAAAACAGAAGAAAAAAAAAGTATGTATTTGGAAAATGCCATTTTTTGAAATTTTGCTTCAAGGAAGAAAGTGAAAATTTCAAATTACATTTCTGCTTTTTGTATCTTTTCCTTCACTGGAAATTAAGGGAAAAAAAGTGTCAAGTAAAAGGAAGAATAAAATCTGCCTGTAAAATGACCAAGACAAGACTGAAAGACCAAGTGGCCTGAAAGGTTCTATCTACTGCAGGCAGCATCTACAGAACCTGTTCTGAGCCTCCCAGCCCTCATTTCTCGCCCTCCACTCACTGTGCCTTCCTACACACACCAAGTTTTCAATCTTCTGTTCTTTCCCTTTCCAAATAGAGTACAGTAGTGTTCTTTAACTCTGTTCATTCTCTCTCTCATCTCCAATAACACAATCAGCAGTTGTTGTTGTTCTTTTTAAAAATATGTTTAGTTGTAGATGGACATAAGCCTTTATTTTAATGTGCTGCTGAGGACTGAACCCAGTGCCTCACACATGTCAGGCAAGCACTCCACCACTGAGCCACCACCCCAGCTTTTCTTCATCAGAATCCCTTTGTGCTCTTGTGAAACTTAAACTGGGCGGTCTTAGTCAGTTAAGTCTAAAGGTAGACTCATGGATGTGCATTGCTACTGAGGACCAGGAATTCTGACAGACTGGTCCTTGGACCCACTTCCAGAAGCAAAGATGGTTTGCATCATACAATTTAAACCGGTCCTGTGTAAGTTCATCATTTGTATCTATTCATAGACTCTAATTTCAGATCTTTGGCTTCTTCCGAACTGCCTAGTTCCCAAGAACACTAGGAATACAGTTATATTTAAAACAACAACACAATAGTTAATTGTTGAATCTTGGAACCTAAGAAGAAAGTTGAACAAAAGTATGGAAAAACATTCATATACAGAATTGAGAAATTTTGCCATGTGGGAAAAAAAAAAAAAGAGGGAGAGACAAAAGGTGTGGTGGTATACACCTGTGATCCCAACAAGTCCAGAAGCTGAGGCAAGAGGACTGCAAGTTCAAGGCTAGCCTGGGTGACTACCGAGAACATCTCAAAATTTAAAAAAATAAAAAATAAAAAAAATAAGGGGTTGGGAATCTAGTTGAGTTGTAGAGAGCATGTGTCTAGCATGTGTGAGGCCCTTTGTTCAATTCCTAGTAACACCAAAAAAACAGAGTGCAAGCTAGAGAGATGAAATGAGAGAGAGAGAAAAGGAAGAAAAAAGTAGCAATAACAAAAAATGACAAGCAGGTTGGGTATGGTGATGCATGCCTACAATTCCAGCTACTCAGAAGGCCGAAGTAGGAGGACTGTAATTTAAGGCCAGACTGAGCAACTTAGAGAAACCTTGTCTTAAGCAAAAGAGTTATAAGACATTTAGGTTTACTACAGATAGAAATTTATTTCCCAAAGGGGCTGGGTTGTGGTTCAGTGGTTGAGCACTTGTCTAATGTGTGAGGTACTGTGTTCGATCCTCAGCACCATATAAAAACAAACACAATAAATAATTTAAACATATAAGTTACAAATTTACTTTTTTTAATGTAATATAACTGCTACAGTACATAAAGTTTTTTTTTTAATATTTATTTTTTGGTTGGACACAATATATTTATTTATTTTTATGTGGTGCTGAGGATCGAACCCAGGGCCTCTCATGTGCTAGGCGAGCGAGTGCTCTACCGCTGAGCCACAACCCCAGCCCTAAAGTTTCTTTTTATAATACGTTATATTTTAGGGCTGGGTATGTGGCTCAAGCGGTAACGCGCTCGCCTGGCATGCGAGGGGCGCTGAGTTCGATCCTCAGCACCACATAAAAATAAAATAAAGATGTTGTGTCCACCGAAAACTAAAAAAAAAAAAAAAAAAAAGCTATATTTTAAACAATATTCTCTCTCTTTTTGGTACCAGGGATTGAACCCCGTGATGCTTTACCACTGAGCTATATTCCCAGCCCTTTCTATTTTTAATTTTTGAGATAGGGCCTAAGCAACTTAGCTCAGGGTCTTGCTAAGTTGCTGAGGCTAGCCTTGAACTTGTGATCTTCCTGTCTCAGCCTCCTGAGCTCCCAGGATCACAGCCATGTGCTACCACACCCAGCCTCTTTTTTTTGTGAGAAAGGGCCTTGCTATGTTGTCCAGGCTGGACATGGATGCTCAGTCAGCTGGGATTATAGGTGAGTGCCACCAGGCCAGCTAATATTTAATACTGTGAACAATCTGTTACATAATTATGTCACATTCCAAAATAAAAACAATATACTTACATCTGGAATTCCTCTGGGAGTAGATATGTTAAAACCCGGATAGTTTACCAATTTTGACAGATCATAAGTAACACTTTTATTCTGTTGTACTTCTCCAACTTCTGATTCTCCATCAGCATCATCTATTATAGACCAGGAAAAGTGTTAACATTGCAAGGTGCTAATATGTCCCTCCCTATACCAGAACTATACCTAGAAAGTGTTTCACTGCCAAAGAATTAATCTGGGAATTAACTTTAATTAGAATTTTTCTGAACTACTAAAATAGAATTTTTAAGCAATGTGGATATATTACTTTGATAAAAAGAAATACATAAAATTTTTTTTTTTTGGTGCTGGGGATCGAACCCAGGGTCTTGTGCATGCAAGGCAAGCACTCTATCAACTGAGCTATATCCCCAGCCCTACGTAAAAACCTTACGAAACTTTTTTCTGCAAGTTGCTTAAAATTCCATTTTGCATTGACCTTATGATTTGACTAATGCTCTATTCCAATGTTTCTCATTTGATAAAGATTTACATAGTGTCTATTATGTGCCAGATGATATTTCATTTCCAGATAGTGCTTTTTTTTTTTTTTTTTTAATATTTATTTTTTAGTTTTCGGCAGACACAACATCTTTGTTTGTATGTGGTGCTAAGGATCCAACCCGGGCCGCACGCATGCCAGACGAGTGCGCTACCGCTTGAGCCACATCCCCAGTCCCCAGATAGTGCTTTAAATGGTTTAAAAATATTAACTCATAGGGCTGGAGTTGTGGCTCAATGGTAGAGCACTTACCTAGCATGTGTGAGGCCCTGGGTTCGATCCTCAGCACCACATAAAAATAAATTAATAGGGTTGGGGTCGTGGCTCAATGGTAGGGCACTTCCCTAGCATGTGTGAGGCACTGGGTTTGATTCTCAGCACCACATATCAATAAATAAAATAAAAATCCATCAACAACTAAAAATAAATAAATAAACAAATAAATAAATAAAATAAAGGCATTGTGTCCAACAACGAAAAAATAAATATTAAAATAAAAATTAACTCACTGATTTTTTTTTTTGGGGGGGGCATTGGGGATTGAATCCAGGAGCACTTTACTACTGAGCAACATCCCTAGTCTTTTTTATTCTTTATGTTGAAACTGAGTCTCCCCAAGCTGGGAGGCCTGGAACCTGTGATCCTCTTGACTCAGCCTTCTAAGTCACTGTGATTACAGTTGTGCCCCACTGTGCCTGGCAACTCAGTTAATCTTTACAAGAATCCTAATAGGTATATATTACTAAAACCATTTTACAGATAAGAGTCATCTTTGAAGAATATTTGTAAGCCATTTTATTTAATTTTGAAAACTACTAAATAATCAAGCATTAATTTTACTTTCCTATACTATCCAAATACCCAAGGCTACCAAATAATTTATAAAAAGAGAAGCTTCCCTTCACTTTTTGTTATTTTCATTTTATCTCATTTTCATTCTCCAGCCCTTTTAATACTCCACCTACCCCAGTAATGGGGACTGAGCTCAGGGGTGCTTTACCATTGAGCTATATATCTCCAGCCCCCCCCCCCCCATTTAAAAATTTTTTTTTTTTTTAGTTGTAGTTGGACACAATATCTTTATTTATTTTTATGTGGTGCTGAGGATTGAACCTAGTGCCTCACATGTGCGAGGTGGGTGCTCTACCAATGAGCTACAGGCCCAGTCCTCCAGCCCTTATAAATTTATTTTTGTGACAAAGTTTTGCAAAGTTGCCTAGACTGGCCTGCTGCCTCAGCATACTGGGTAGCTGAAATTTCAGGCATGTGCCACAGAACCTGGCTGTTTTTTTTTTTTTTTAATTAAAGAATCACAAGAAAATGGGATAGTAATGGCTGGTCTATTTAATGTGTACTGAATTATCTAAAAAATATAATGCACCAGGCATGGTGGTACACACCTATAATCCCAGTTATTTGGGAAGTTAAAGAAGGATTACAAGTTGGAGGCCAGCCTGGACCACTTAATGAGATCCTGTCTCAAAATAAAAACATGGTAGCACACGCCTGTAATCCCAGTGGTTCAGGAGGCTGAGGCAGAAGGATTGCTAGTTCAAAGCCAGCTTCAGCAATTTGGTGAGGACCTAAAGCAATTTACAGAGACCCTGTCTCTAAATAAAATATAAAACTGCACTGAGGATATGGCTCAGTGGTTAAGTGCTCCTGGGTTCAATAAAATATAAAATAAAAAGTGCTGGGGATGTAGCTCAGTGGTAGAGCACTTGTTTAGCATGTGCAAGGCCTGGGTTCAATCCTGGTTCAATATACTATACCTTTTCCATCATAGAGTGCAAGCCCTGAATTTTCCAATTCAGCTTCTTTGAGCCACCCTGGTGGGTACCCTAGCTGGCGCATCCGATAGATAAAAGGAGGAAGACTCTTGTCTGTCACACCTAGTGCATCTTGAAGTTCCTCACTAAGTAAAAATAAAAAGGAAAAAATATTGAATTCTTGCTTGCACACAAACAAGGTTCTCATATTTTAAAACATTCTTATATTACACAGCATGGAGCATGGTGCCTAATAAGCACATAGTTAACATTATATAACTGTTTTTGAATGAATTGATGTATTATTCTGTAGACCTTGCCAGGGCACTTCCATCCTGAAAATTTTCCTGAAGAGGCAGAGAATGTTCTAAATACTAAGGAAGTAAAAAATGACATCTAAGATAAAATGACATTAGTACCTAATAACTCCTGGCTTGAATCTCCCAAATCTTTCTTCTACTTCTTCTGCATGGTATCGTTGCTGAAAATTCTGACTGTTTGCCTCACCACAAGCATCCATATACTCTTTTCTCTTTTCGTTTATTCGAGCAGCATTTCGGGGCTAAATCATAATGTTTGAAAAGAATGGTATCAAGCAATTTAGAAACATTTCAGAAATTAAATAATCAGGTTTTTTTAAGGTAAAGCAAGCAAATTGTTTTAGTTTCAATGTTTAAATCAAGCCTAAAAGAGGACGAATATTTTTGAAAAGTAAGTAAGAAGTAGTCACTTTAATTTCTTATTACCTCAGTGTTATCAGAACATAAAATCAAGTTTATAGAATAAACTGTCTAGAAATTAACTGTCATGACATCTCATTTATTCATATCAAATAGAGTACTGTAATAAATTATTGTTTAAAAAATGTAATGTCTTAAACTATAAATACAGATTTGAAAAGATTTCAAGTTAAAGAGCACTTCACACCACACTATGCCATAAATGTGTAAAATACATCAGCAAGCTCTGGTTCAACAACATTTTTTTATATGAGAGAAATTTACCATTGGGCAATCTTTCATTTGATGTTCTTCAGAACCACAATTGAAACAGTGAGGCTTTGGCCTATTTGGTCAAAAAAACAAAAATTTCATAAATAAAAACATAAAAGCAAATCATTAAAATTTTAGATGACAGTAAAGTGTTATCAGAGACAAAAAAGCAAGTGGATGACAGATCACTATAATCTGCAATAACGAGTACACTGGATCTCCTGTACTCAGTGATTTAAACAAACAGCACTGTGCAGTCTTTTAACCAAGAACCTTTCTGTTCCTGACTCATTTACTACCTCTTCCGATTTTTTTTCAGTAGTTAATAACAAAAGAATTGAGTCAAACCGATCATCGTGTTTCCTTTAGGCACCATGGAAAGAAGGCAGGTGGTTCTAAGACTGCGATCACATTGACAGCAACAATTACTTCTTTCCACCCTCCCAGGCACATTATGTGCGAACCAATGAATTCCAAGAAATAAACGATCAAATTTTAACATTTACTATGTCTACATATCGGAATTCTAGCTGAATCTAGAATTTTCTTTACAGTAAACCAGCAATAAAAAATATTAACTTTTCAAGCTAAAAGAGTTTATGCTTTTGGTATTAAAAAACAAAAAGAATAAAACAAAACAACTCCCCACACAAACCTTTTTGCCTTTACTTGTATTTCTTGCCCTTCTAGAGAAACAATGTGGCTGAAGACTTGCTGGTACCTTTAGTGAATTTTATTAAGGAATAGTTATCATAGTCTGTAAAATTTGGTAAACTTTTTTAAAGGTGAACTTAGTGGCAAGATGCATAAAAGATCTTCATTCACTATGTAGGATACTTGGGTATTTCCCATCCTTCGGTAAGCTGAGGGTTTTCATTTAGTAGCGGTTGCCCCAATTTATCAAGGCAAAAATTAGTAAAATACAGGACACTTCCTACAACCTGCAGAAGACAAGTCAAAAAATATTGCTATTTAAGCAGGAAAAAAAAAAGACATTAAATTATGTAAGACTATGATTACCTGTTTTTAACAATTTATTTTTGGATAAAATTATTAGAAATAACAACTCTCTAGTTAAGAGAGCCAGATTTTGATGTGTAAGTAAAAGCTACATCTGAGTTTTTCCTCTGTATTAAATCATTACTATCAACTACACTCTCTCAAATAAAAAAATAAAAACCTTGACTCTTATATGTCCCTCCAGTACCCCATTTCTTTGCACCAAGATCCCCAGGCCCTACTATTTATTGGTTTCATTTCTCTTGTTCCCAATCTTTTCTTTCCCCTCCAAGATTTTGGAGAAATTTCTTTCAGACAAGTTGAAAAAACAGTACCATGAATACTCATGTACCCTTCACTGAAATTCAATAATTGTTAATAATTTGACATTTTTCTGTACATGTCTCTCTTTACACACACACACATTTTAGCTCAGCCATCTGAAAGTCAGCAGCACACATCATGACACTTCATTCAGTACGAGCCTTCTAAGAGTAAGAACATTTTCCTACAAAGCCTAATACTTGTCATACCTCAGAAAACTAACTCCCTAGTGTCATCTATATGTAATACTTATAGTTCTCCCCAACTGTCCCCAAAAGTTGATGTTGTATATATTTTTTCTTTTATCTAGTATGTGTGTGTATATATATATATATATATATATTTTGTAATAACACTGCCACTCTCTCTTGAAACATTTTCAGTAATGTTCTGTTGCTATCACTGCACTATGCTTCTTGACAAATGAGCTTTGTAAGGACCTCCATGCAGTCAAATTCAACCCACAGTTGTCAGTCTTCACCTCAACCTATTAGCAAGAGTTGGCAGAACTGATACCTCCTTCCTCTCAGAAACATTTTCCTTCCTTGGTTTCCAGGACACCTACCTTGTTGACCAAGCCTGGGTCTTTGCTAGATTCCTTTCTCCACCTTCTATATACTGGAAGTATGTAGAAGCATCTGGGACATAGTAAGCAATACAGTGTTGGCTTCTGCCTGTGGGCTTCCCCTTCCTTCTACTGTCTGATGTACACTTACTCAAACTGCAGCTTCAGCCCTGCTCCTTCAGCTCATCCAGGTCTTGACTCAGAGAGGCTGTCACCAACTACTCATACAAGCCACCTACCCCATAGTCTCGCACTCTTTGCCATGTTTTATTTTTCTGGAAAGCCTTCCTTTCTTTCACTAGAATTTAAATCAGTGAGAGCCAGGACTTTACCCTTTTTGTCACTGCTGTGTTCCCGGGAGCCTAGAATGATTCCTAGCACAAAGCAGCATTCAGTAAACATTTCTTGCTATTTTTTAAAGGACTAAATTAATAAATACGCAAAACTCCCAATTTCTAGGATGTTACTTTAAATCTCAGAACCTTAAAGTTGGAAGGGAAATGAAAAGTTACCTACTTCAGTTCAGAAATCCTTCTTTACAGTTTTCCGATAACATCCTACTCTTTGTCTCCAGTAACATGGAAATTCAATTTTTTAAAAATACAGTGCTTGGGGTTGAGGCTGTGGCTCAGCAGTAGAGCGCTTGCCTAGCATGTGCGAGGTCCTGGGTTCAATCCTCAGCACCACATAAAAATAAATAAAGAGGGGCTGGGGTTGTGGCTCAGCAGTAGAGTGCTCGCCTCGCACGTGCTAGACCCTGGGTTCGATCCTCAGCACCACATTAAAAAAAATAATAAGTGAAATAAAGGTATTGTTTGCAACTACAACTAAAAAATAAATATAAAAAATAAATAAATATAAAAAAATAAATAAATAAAGATATTGAGTCCAACTACAACTAAAAAATAAATATTAAGCCTTGGGTTTGATCCTCAGCACCACATAAAAATAAATAAAAATAAAGGTATTGTGTCTAACCAAAACTAAAAAATAAATATTAAAAAAAAAAATTCAGTGCTGGCCTGGGGATATAGCTCAGTTGGTACAGTGCTTGCTTCACACACACAAGGCCCTGGATTCAATCCCCAGCACCTAAATAAATAAATAAATAAATAATTCAGTGCTGGGGGTTAAACTCAGGGCCTGATACCTATGAAATATTCTATCACTAAGCTCCAGCACTGGCCTGTCTATTGAATTCTTTTTTTTTTTTTTTTAAACCTTTCCTGGTACTGGGAATTGAACCCAGGGTTGCTCTACTATTGAGCTACATCCTGACCCTTTCACTATTTTCTATTTTGAGACAGGGTATTCCTAAATTGTCCAGGTTGGCCTGAACTCACGCTTCTGCATGCCAGGCGAGCGCGCTACGGCTTGAGCCACATCCCCAGCCCGAATTCACTTTTTTTTTTAAAGCACGAGAGATTGGACCCAGGGCCTTATGTAGTGACCAGTGAGCTACATCCCTAGTGTGACTTTCTAAAAGATGAGTTGAACTGAAGCGCCTCTACTCAATTTAATCACTGATTCTAATTCTTTCACTTGGAACTATAAAGGGTGATTGATAACAACCTTCATTCTGTTTGCAGAAATGTGACATTCCTTATAAATCTTTTCAGTAAAGCTTGGGCTCTTCATCCTCATAGCTGACCCCTATCTTTAATATTGTGGTACATCAAAGGAGGATAATATTCCATAAACACAAAAAACTAGCCTTATTTTAATAGAATCCAGAACTACATTTATATCAACTTTTAAAAACATTACAAGTTGCAAAGTCAGACCACTATATTGTGTCAGCACTACAGAATTTTACATAGATATTGAAAGGCCTTTATGTAGGTCACCCCTAATAAGCTTCTATCTTCACCCAACAGTTGAGTCTGTCAACATTTTGAATTTCAAATCTGCCATTTGTTATATTAGCTATTCAGCTCCCTCTGTTTCATTTTTCTATAAATTCAACAATCATGTTTCCTACATCTTAGTCCTTGAAAATATATGGGGAGGTTGGTTAGAACAAAAACAAAGTCCTCTAAAGTCTGTCTATTGTGCCTACAGGTGATAACACAATAGTTATTAAAAAAAACAAATAATAGTATTTAGAGGTTGAATTCTACCCTGTTGTTTGTAACAAAATAATGCTGTGATCATATGAAGACATGATTCTACCTATTTATTATTTCAATGACACCTAGTTAACACAGGACAGGAAACATATATCTTGCAGAACTAAAAAACTGAAACTTACACTAAATGCTTCCTTGTTGTTTTTAATGGCACAGGATTCTTCAGCTTTATGGTCCTCTTCTAACACAACACTAGATGGCTAGGACAAGCAGAAACATATATTACAAAGCAGTAACCAATTTTTTAACAACTTTAAATGTCAAATACAAGTCAATAAGTTTCATAAAATCTTAAATTCTTCATGGTAATAGAGTTTAGAAGGTAAGTGAGGAAGGTTTATCAAAGAAATTTCAGAAGGCAAAGGGGAGAAAAAGACAGCTTCTTCTGAAACATTTGTGTTAATCAATGTAACTTATGAAATTTTGTATCTGTAAGGTGGCAAGGCAGACTTTATCTTGAAAAACAATAAATCAAGCCATACGTAGTATATAGTTTTACATTACCTGTCAATACTGATAATATATCCCTCAGACTTAAGTAATTATATAATTCTTAAGTATTCTTTGAATTAGCACTTGCCTAGGAGGCATAAGGCCCCGGGTTTGATCCCCAGCACAAGGGAAAAAAAAAAAACAAAACATAGTTTAATTGGTAAATGTTACCTTTATAAAAACTATATATGAAGCCAGGCTTAGTGGCACACACCTGTAATCCCAGCGCCTCAGGAAGCTGAGGCAGGAGGATGGCAAGTTGAAGGCCAGCCTTAGCAGTTTAGAAAGACCCTGTCTCAATATAAAAGAATTGGAGGTTGGGGGGGCGGGCGCTAGGGATATAGCTCAGTTGGTAGAGTGCTTGCTTAGCATGCATTAGGCCCTGGGTTCAATCCCTAGCACCACCGCCACAAAAAAAAAAAAAAAAAAAAAAAAGGAACTGGGGATGTATCTCAGTGACAAAGCAGCTTTGGGTTCTAAATAAACAAAACAACTGTATATGAAACTGGGCATGGCGGTTCAAGTCCATAATTCTAACAATTTGGGAGAATGAGGCAGTAGGATCTCAAGTTCAAGGCCAGCCTGAGTAATTTAGTAAGACCCTAAGTTATTTTTATTTTTTAAAAAATAAAAAGTGCTGGGGATGTAGCTCAGTGGTAAAACATGCCTGGGTTCAATCCCTAGTATCACAAAAACAAAAAACACAGAAACCTGTATGAGCCAGGATAGTGAGGAAACTATAATCCAAGTTACTGGGGAGACTGAGGCAAGAGGATCACAAATTCAAGGCCAGCCTGTGCAATTTAGCCAGATCCTATCTCAAAATAACAAAATTAAAAGGGCTGGGGATATATCTGAGTGGTAGAGTGTCCTAGGTTTAATCCCCAATACTACAATCAATCAATCCATTAATCAAATAAACATTCTATATGATATATAAAAACAGAGGATAAAAAAAATTAATCAGAACAATTCATTCTCCAACCCCTGATGATAAACAGCTATATATCCTTATTTGAGTGATTCTATATATCTTAAATTTTAATTTATAAAAAGCCCAGAGGCCGGGTGCGCCTGTAATCCCAGCAGCTTAGAGGCTGAGATAGGAGGATCGCAAGTTCAAAGCCAGTCTTAGCAAAAAGTGAGGTGCTAAACAACTCAGTGTAAACCCTGTCTCTAAATAAAATACAAAAAAAGGGCTGAGAATGTGGCTCAGTGGCTGTGTGCCCCTGAGTTCAATCCCCAGTTACTCACCTCCCCAAAAAAGCCCAGAAATCATAATTCTGATTTTCCCCCCCCTAGTCTGGGAATCAAACCCAGGGATACTCTACCACTCAGCTACATTTTCCAATAGTTCTTCTTCTTGTAGTATTGGGTATCAAACGACCCTGGGCCTTCACCATGCTAGCCAAATGCTCTACCACTCAGCTACATCTCCAGTCTCCTCAGTCCTTGTTCTTTATTATATTTAATCATTTCTATTATTTATTTATCTTTTGGTACTGGAGATGAAACCTAGGGGTACTTTTACCTCTGAGTTACATCCCCATTCCTTTTTATTTTGAGACAGGGCTCATTAAGTTGTTGAGGATCTCACTAAGATATTGAGGCTGGGCCTTGAACTTGTGATCCTCCTGCTTCAGGCTCCCAGTCACTGAGTTAAGGTATGTGCCACCATGCAGAGCTGCTGAAATTAACTTGCTGCTCATGACCATGTATCCAAGTTAGGAAACAAGGGGGAAAAAAAAACCACAACCCTTTAGATGTAGTCAAATCTGAATTTGATCCTGAGCAAAGAGGCCACATCCAGAGGAAAACCAGGTGGCTGCCTTGATCAGACTCTGGAGAAGGAAGCTGGTGGAACAAGAGAAGGTGAACAGGCAATCTTAAC
Source organism: Marmota flaviventris (assembly GCF_047511675.1). NCBI lineage: Eukaryota > Metazoa > Chordata > Mammalia > Rodentia > Sciuridae > Marmota > Marmota flaviventris. The sequence continues at coordinate 136,352,919 of NC_092498.1, read as the reverse complement.
AGTCACTGTGGTTTGGATTCAAGAGGATCCCCATGGCCTAATAATTGTCAGTGAAAAACAACCTACTCATCTTAAAAAACTCTTAAATTTGAAATACCTGGGGCAAAAGATTAAAAGAAGTCTTTTCCACATCATTTTTCTGCTGTTCCTCAAATCTTTTTACTAAATTTGAAACAAATTCCTCTATTTCTTGATGATATTGCCTGTGTAAGAGGACAAGATGGTCAGAACCCAGAGAAAAACATTTAATAGACTGAAATCTTCTGCATTATTTATTATAAGGTGTCATGTCTTAATCTTGTTTTATTTTCAGAGGTTTATCAAATCACCAACTCTTTGTAACACTTAGGAACCTGCTCCCTAGGAAAAATATACATTGTTGCCAAGTTAACCAGATAACCTAATATAGTACTTGGCATAGGAGAGCACTGAACAGTTGTGTATAGAATGGATTTTATTTATAAATTCTATATGCTTAACTTCTGAATAGACCCCCAAAATAAATGCCTCAAAATTCAAAGAAATAAAAGGATTACATAATAAAAAGCTCACTTGTTGTTTCCTAATCACCTATTTCTGCAACACAAAGATAATATATTCAGTTTTTCCATATCCTCCTCCCAGAAATTCTTCATGCACATATAAGGAACCACCCATTTAAATATGAAACTAGAAAAAAATAATTAAAAACCAAAATATATTGCAGGAAAAATATATACTATTTTCTCTATCACTCCAGGTCACTGACTATATTCATCAAATATTCTATAATGCTCCATATAGGAGACGTCAAAGGAACTGATATCTTGTTATGCTTTAACTGGGCAGCCATACTGTCTCAGGCTCAGGCCAAATGTGCCAAAGGCCAGCTCTGCCCAGCACCTTCCTGAGGCTACTGCATTTACCATACAGATTCCTTCCCCACCCTTAGAGTCTTGGCTTCCACTTCTACTGAGATGAAGCGTGGCATGTGTTCTCTTTATCTTCTTTACCATGACCAGCACATAAAAAAAGAATTAAGTGACTTGGGAGGGGGAAAACAACTGTCTGAAATGCCTACGACCAAGCTCTGAGGATGGGACAGGGCAAGGCCTCAAACCACTTCAAGACACTCTAGCAAGCACTGTAGGAATGCTCTGAGTTACCCAAACTCCAGCATGCTGGAAGGCTTGCACAGGTCTAGTTTTGCTGTGAAAGAAAAATATAACGTGGGAGGTTTTAAAGATCAGTTACCTGATAGAAAATTCAGTTATCTGATTCTGGGACAGAAATGGCTATTATTATTATTATTCTGATAGTGGTGGTCCTTATTCTTATTAGAAGTAAGCTCTTACAGGTGCTCATTCAGCTACTTAAGAGGAAACAATATTAGTATATTGTTTTCCCATATAAGAAACTAAGGACATAGAAAGGTTCCATGACCTGCCTAGGTTCACAGATATAGAAAGTAGAAGTCCAGATTAAATTCAAGTCTATAAAACTCCCATGGCCTTGCTTTTAATCTTTATTTCAAATATTTTAACTCTAGGAGGATCTTAAGTAAAATAACAAATTTAATATAAATACAAAAACAGCATACTTATAGAAGACATTAATGCATATTTAGGGAAGAGAAAATTACTTACTTTGAAATAGCATTGTTCATAAATAGAATTTGTAATAAAGGTCCATCTAACTTAGTATTGTTCACCAATATTCCACTAAAACAGAAGTTAAAATATATTCTTAGAAGATATCAAAGTAATATGTGTATATGTACATATATATAAAACAGTTTTAATAATTCTTAATTACTAAAGATAATATATAATATTAATAATATAGTATAAATAAGATGAAGAACCACCAAGAATTTCAGTTTTCTCAAGAAAAATCTAGGTTTTCACCAACTTTATCTACTTCAATGATTGATTTTACACAGAGGTATCTCTTACTCAACATTTTTTTTTAATATTTTTATTTTTTTTAGTTATCGGCAGACACAACATCTTTGTTTGTATGTGGTGCTGAGGATCGAACCTGGGCCGCACGCATGCCAGGCGAGCGCGCTACCGCTTGAGCCACATCCCCAGCCCTCTTACTCAACATTTAAAAAAAAATGTTTCTGCAAAAAATAAGAACCACAGTTAATCTTTCCTGTCTTTTCTTTTGTGCTAGGGATCAAACCCAGGACATCATCCCCAGTATAATCTTTTAATTTTTAACCAAAAAGCTTCCTTCCTTAAGGGCTATTTTCTTTAAAAATCACGGGAGGAAGGAAAGGATAAATCAACAGGTTAAAAGAATATATTTCTAGGGCTGGAGATACAGCTCAGTTGGTCGAGTGCATGCCCACATGCCCAAGGCCCTGGGTTCAATCTCTAGCACCACAAAAAAAGAAAAAAAAAAAAAAGAATATATTTCTAGCTGGTGTGGTGGTACACACCTGTAATCCCAATGACTTGAGAGGCTGAGGCATGAAGATCATAAGTTCAAAGGCAGCCTCAGCAACTTAGCAAGCCCTAGTCTCAAAAAAAAAAAAAAAAAAAAAAAAAAAAGAAAAGAAAAAAAAGAAAGGGCTGGGGATGTAGCTCAGTGGTACAGCATCCCTAGGTTCTATCCCTAGTGCTGCTTTTACACAAAACCAAAAAAACCTTTTTCTTCTTCTAAATGTTGTGTCTTGAATAATTTCTATGAACATATTTAAATTATACAAATAAATCTTTGGCTAGAGGAATATTATAATACTTAATTCAAACTTCCCAGAATGTTTTTTTAATAGGAATAGCTGTGTTGATAATTTGCTAACTAACTACTAACTATTAACATTTAGTCAAAAATGTCTGGATTGTGGTTCATAATACTTTCTCTTAGGCAGTTTAAAAGTTTTATGCACTTATGAGAATTTAGATTTTACACCCAGAAGTTAATAAAGAACTAGTATTCTAATTCCTTTAGAGTATGTTTAACAAATGACAATGATAAAATAAATCGTATACCCCTTTTGAAAGAAATTCTGATTATATATTAATATCCAGATAAATAATAAGGGACAACTATGTTGTAATTTCAAGATGTCATACCTTGGTCGAGTTAGAATGTTCAACTTTCTTTTAAGTTCTTGATGTTATTACTTGTTAAGGAATATTAATCCTCATTAAACAGAATCATGTAGATCACAAAATTCAACTTAACTATCAACACTCTCACTTTTGGTATCAGAAAGCTGATGACATACTTACTAAGCACCTGTTTGTTTGCAGGCAAGGCATTTGGCTTTAAAGCCAAAAACATTTACATCCCTTTGAATATATGTATACATATATTTTTTTGTGGGGGGGTACTGGGCACTGAACTCAGGGGTGCTCCACCACTGAGTCACATCACCAGCCCTGTTTTGTATTTAATTATTTAGAGACAGGGTCTCACTGAGTTGCTTAAGGCCTCACTAAATTGCTGAGGCTGGTTTTGAAGTCTCGATCCTCCTGCCTCAGCCACGATTACAGGCGTGTGCCACCAGGCCCGGACGTATATTCTAAAACACAATCCTGAAGTTAAAAAGTCTAGCAGACTAAACCATTATTCAAATAACGGTGTCCATGGCACAAGTTTAAACAGCCAATTAGGAAACTTATTCTAAGTCAAGGCTTCATTATAGGAGGAAAGCAAACGCAGAGTAATTAAACAGTTAACAACTGAAGAATCTAGGATGCAATTATAAATGTCCTCCAACTGTCCGTATCGAGAGAAATTTTTCATAATAAAAAAAATTAGGGGGCTATGGATATAGCTCAGTTGGTAAGAGTACTTGCCTCGCATGCACAAGGCTCTAGGTTCAATCCTCAGCACCATTAAAAAAATAAAAAGTACATGAAAAAAAAATCAGACTTCAAAAACCTTAAAAGCTTGACATACCTTCTACACTTAAGGATCCTTGCAAATTTCAAAAGGAAAACTGAACCAAAATTATCTATATATAGTTTTCCAAACTCAAATAATGAAAACACATTAGCAAATCCAGAATGTAATCAGGTAACTAAAGCCAAACGGAAACTCTTTGGGCACGTTTCCCCCAAAGCAATGAAATGCAACCTAGCTTAAGGTGGAAGAGCTCTAAAAGTAATTCTCAATCCTAATTAAACAAACAATTAACTATATCTCTTTGCAAGACAGGATTCCTCAAGACCCCCAACTCTGCATCCTAGGACCATCTGCTTTTGCGCCGCCATCCAAGCGCTCAGTATTCGGTATCGCCTAACATACTATATAGTAAGACTGTTTCAACTTGAGCTTGTCTGCACTGAATGAAATTGGATCATGAAGTCAAACAGAGGGATAAACGTGAGGACCTGCCTGCAATCTAACAGCTAAGCAGTCTAAAATCACCCTAAAAACGGAACCCAGTCGGGGCTGCAAGGATGGACTCCTAAGGAGACGGGTTTCCAACACCGAGGTTTGCGCGGAGGCCTCGGGGCAGCTTGCGCAAAGCCCGCACGCGGGGGCGGCAAAAGGCTTGGAATCCCGGCCCCTGTGGAATCTCCGCCGCGTCCGCGCCCGGCACGGACCCGCGCCTGCGATGACAGGGCCCGGCCAACCGGAAGGATATTCTCGGCGCGGAGCTGCTCGATGGTCTCCTCGCACTGCCGAAGCCTCTCCCGCAGCTCCGCGTCACCAACCCCGTCCTCGTCCTCCGGGTCGCCGTCGTCGTCCTTGAAACGGGTGTGAACGGGCTTGGGAATCGACTCCTCCGGGGGATCGAAAGCCTCGAACAGCTCTAGGTCGCCAAAATCCACCTCCGCCGCCATCTTGGGTTGTGGGAAAGATTCGAGAAGAGGCGGAGCGGGCCACCGAGGCAGGGGACGAAGGTTGTAGGGCGGCTCCGCTCTCCAGGCTCGGGCCGCGCGGGGACAGCGAGTAGGGTGTTCTCCACACGCCGGCCGCCCAAACTGCACCTGGGGCGGGGCCGCCCCGAGAGACTACAGTTCCCAGAATGCAGCGGCGCCGCTCAAGCCCACTTCCGATTTCGCCAGAGAGCGTGGCATGCCGGGACGTATGGTTCCTAAGCGACTGTTAACTCGTTGTTTGCACTGCATACTGGGATTGATCTTTTCTGAAACGTGGAGAAAGCCTGACTGGATCAGAATGCGTTAAAACAATAGGGATTGGCCCTGTTAGGCACTTAAGGCTCAGAAATCAGAGGACGACGCAAGACTTATTACGCTTTTTGGTGTGCCTGCTAAACGGCAACAAGAGAAGAAAGAACTCCAGCTTTAGACAAGCTAGTTTATTGGGATTGTTTCCTTCTTTATGTAAAATTAGGTAGATTATTAGACTATTTTAGATTTTTTTTCTTTAATGAGGTCTTCTGTGGTTTCTCTCGTTTAATCACACATACAACACATATTTACCAAACCTCCTTTAGGACTTGAGGATGCAAGAGTGAGCAAAATAAATCCCTACTCTTAGGAAGCCTGCAGTAAAGATGAATCTACAATTCAAAAACCACCTTAGTTACAGATGTGTGTGTTCTTAAACGGAGCTCGACCGGTATTCTTCACAATGTGATCAACAATGCCAGGCATGGTAGAGCTTGCCTGTAATCCCAGGGGCTCCCGTGATCGCAAGTTCAAAAATCAGTCTCAGCAATTTAGTGAGACTCAAAGCAATTTAGCAAGAACCTGTCTCAAAGTAAAAAATATAAAATGGCTAGGGATGTCGCTTGGTGTGGTTAATCATTCCTGGGTCAATCCCTGGTACAAAAAGAATACAAAAACTCAGTAAAGTGTGAATCACTGAAGTGAGGAAATGAGATCTGAACTGAAATGTGTTGGGTTAAAAACACATAGGAGGGGCTGGGGTTGTGACTCAGCAGTAGAGTGCTTCCTAGCACCTGTGAGGCCCTAGATTTGATCCTCAGCACTACATATAAATAAAACAAAGGTATTGTGTCCAGCTACAAAAATAAAACAAATGAACAACAAAACGCGTAGGTAGTGAGACCATGGGAAACCTAAGAGCACACAAAGTATTGGGTGCAATAACTAGCACAAGAAAAATGTGACAATAGTGGAATTAGCTAGATCTTTTTTTTTTTTTTTTTTTTTGCTACTGGGGATCGCACCTAGAGTCACTTAACCGGAACCACACACCCAGGCCATTTTAAAATATTTTATTTCATCTTGTTAAATTGCTTAGAGCTTTGCTAAGTTGCTGGAGCTGGCTTTGAACTCACAATCCTCCTGCCTCAGCCTCATGAGCCACTATAATATGTGTTCTATTTCTAGGTAGGGAATATGTAAAAGATAAAATCAATATATCTCATTAATAGTGAGGTACAGGAAGTGACAAGCTGGTATGTATATTTGCCAGGATTTATACTGGTTGAATAATGAATCATTTGAAATACAGAACGGATATGGAAGTCTTGGGAGCAAATGTTTTGTTTTGGTGATTGTTGAGAGCCATGGCCAGGTCAAGATGGTGCTTGGCATTTTGTCAGAAGGGGCGGTTCCTGCTGTCTCAGGTGCCAGCTATTTTTGAGCTCTCTGGAGTTCCTAGAGAGTTCTGGTGGGCTGGTTGAGATCGCTGGAGTTCCTGGAGGGTCGCGTGGGTGGTGTGAGTTTGAAAATAAAGTTTGTTCTTGCTTGAATCTACAAGTGGCTTGACCTCCTGATTATTTGTGCCCAGCCAGACTGCGGCATTTGGTGGCCCACTTGGGGAACGCCTGAAGCTTGGGGGTAAGTGAAACTGCTCACCCCTGAGGGCAGGGTGAGAGAATGGGTGACCATTTCATAAAACAATGTGTTCTTGTTTTGATTTGTAATGTTTCTGTTTCAAGCTGCCTGCCCCTAGAAATAAAAAGGATGGTAGAAAAGTTGTTCGGCCCTGAGGAAGAGATAGAGATAGACCATGGATATACATTTCAAGAAAATAGGAAAATTGATACAATGCATTTTTGTTCTGTTTTTGTTTCATTCTGTTTCCGTTTTGTTTTGTGTTATCTTGTTGGGTTGCGTTATCTTTGTAGCAGAAATATGGGGTCAGAAATTAGCAAAAAACAAACAGAAAGAGTGTTAAGTAAATTGCTAAAGGAAGGAGGCGCTCCAGTAAAACCAAGAACAGTTAGGGCATACGTTGATACAATACAAAAATGTAGCCCATGGCTTTTTAAGGAGGAGTTGTTGAATATATCACAATGGGACCATCATGATGAAGACTTAAGGAAGAGGGAAAAGAAAAACCCAGGAACTTTGCCAGTTGGCACAGTGCCATTATGGATGATGATACAATTTTGTTTGCCTAGTCCAAAGCTTTCAGTTCAGATTATGGTAGAAGACATATTAGATCAGGAGAAAGAGTTAATCTTGGAGTCAAATCTAGAGGACTGATACCTAACCATATTTGGCAGATGGACGTCATACACTTGCCAGAATTTGGAAAGTTAAAATATTTGCATGTTACAGTTGATACTTCTTCCGGATTTTTGATGGGCTCCCTTCATGCTGGAGAAAAAACTAGAGATATTATAGTTCATTGCTTACAAAATTTTGCCACTGTGGGCCTTCCAAAACAGTTAAAAACAGATAATGGCCCTGGCTATACTTCTACCTCTTTTAAGCAATTTTGCTCATCATTTGGCATTACTCATATAACAGGAATCCCATACAATCCACAGGGACAAGGCATAGTTGAAAGAGCTCATTGAACTATTAAAATGTACTTATTAAAGCAAAAAGAGGGAATTGGGAAGGGGTATATATCCCCCAAAGATAAACTTAAAATAACCCTTTTTACTCTAAACTTTTTAAATTTGGATTCATCAGGGCTTAGTGCTGTGGAAAGCACATGTGTCCAAAAAATGTACATAAGCCCAAGGTACTTTGGAAGGATATTCTAACAGGACAATGGAAAGGCCCTGACCCAGTGATTGTCTGGAGTCAGGGGTCTGTTTGTGTTTCCACAGGGAGAACAGCAGCCAATTTGGATTCCAGAGAGACTAACTAAAGCAATTTCTACAGACCAAAATGAAGATGATTTGGCTCAAATCCATAACAGCTGATATCCAGAACTCTAGTTTGGCCATTCTTACATCTGCGACAGTGGTTCTCCCACACCAGGAGGCTAAAGAATAATGAACACCATTAAGGCCTATTTCAAATGTAAGAAACCCTGGGGCTTGCTTGTGGGAATACCTTCAGACCCATATGCAAGTTACAGGAAAAAGGATGGCATATCAAAAGAAGAGTCAAACCCAGGTGGTAACCAGGATGCTTTTTTTCAATATCTATTTTATTATTGCCCTTTCCCACATCATGAAGTTTTGTTTTTTGAGCTCATACAGACCTAGGTTAATGTTTTTCTGATCAGTTTTATTTTTTGACTGTGGAGTTTTTGAGCATTGCAATGGGCATTTCACCTGTAAAAAGCTACAAGGCCTTTACTATTATGTGTTGTGTGTATTGTGTTATGTGTGCACACTTGTGTTTTGTGTTGTATGTCTGTATGTGCGTATGTCCATATATCATATATGAGGAGCATTCATGAAAAAATGGATCCAAATTTTTTTTAAATTATTCACGTGATTTAAATGGTTTAATTTAAATTGGGAAAACAGCTGTTGAGGATTGTTTTAAAATGTGAACAAAAAGGAGGTTAACAGATCTGTTTGTTTACTTTCACCTTTCCTTTTCATTATATCTAATTCTATTCAGGATACTAAATTGTTTAGAAAATTGCTTTTTTTTAGTGTCTGCTGGAATGTTACATAATTTTTTTTAGCCATCACTGCCAGAATTCCTATCTTCATCCCAGTGCCGGTGAAGAGAAAGATAAAACCAAACTACAGCTTCTGCGATAGCTATCACAACAAACTGTATAAACTGATGCATCAATGAATAATGTAATTCAACAAGTGATACTCAATCAAGGAGTCGATTTACTTTGGGAGGAAATGGACATATTAATGGATTCCTCTGCTTTGAATTGCTTGCAGAACTTGCCTGGACTGTGTATCACTTGTATGCATTGTGAACTATCTGTTGGTGCAGTGAATTGTGGTAGTGCCGGGGTATCTTTGCTGATGATGTCATCAGTGGTACAATTTCCAAAAGGGGCCGTCAATTGGCTTGGTGTCATGGCGTTTTGTATCCTCCCCTTTTTGCTTGTAGCAGGTTGTTTATGGTGTAAACCCCACTATCCAGAAGCGTGGCTAAATGCTGGGCCGGTAGTCAATGACGGGTAAGATCCAATTGCAATGGTACCAACCTAAGGCAGGAGGCTAACGCCTTGAGGTCAGGTCATCCGATGACGGGTAAGGACCATATATAGTATTGGACAACCTAAGACAGGAACGGTCCCTAAGCCACATACTTGGTGTTTAATTAAAAGGGGGGAGATGTTGAGAGCCATGGCCAGGTCAAGATGGTGCCTGGCATTTTGCCAGAAGGGGCGGTTCCTGCTGCCTCAGATGCCTGCTATTTTTGAGCTCTCGCAGAGTTCCTAGAGAGTTCGCATGGGTTGGTTGAGTTCCGGTTGAGCTCGGGTGCGGAGTCCCTGGAGGGTTTTGTGGGTGGCGTTCACGCAAGTTCGAATTTGTTCCTGCTTGAATCTACAAGTGGCTCGACCTCCCAGTTATTTTTGCCCAGCCAGACTGTGGCAGGTGATGGTACTTGGAAAAGAACCCTGTGGCATGTTACCCCTGGCCTGCATCCTCAGGCCTTGGTGAGACAGGGATCGTCTCAAATATTAGCATAGCCCTCTGGTTTGACTCACCTAGCCACTTCTTTGAAATGTCTCCTGTGCATCAATTTACATCCTTGTTGTACTCAAATACAAAACCCAACATCAAGGAGCACAAGGCTTTGGAACTGAAAACTACAACAGCCTGGAGACAAGTGTTAAGGTTTAAGGAAATACAAAACCATAAATGGCTCCCACTATGGACCTATTTCTAAACTTTAGTAAAAACAGCTCCTTTTCTCCAGAGCTCCAATAATGTTTTTTGGTGACGTAATTGTGGAATTTACCACCACCTGTAAGCCACCCTCAACCCGCACTAATATGTTAGTACTGGTTACATAAGGTGTTAAGAACTTGAAATGCATCAGGTCCAGTGGTACACATCTTTAATCCCAGTTATTTGGCAGGCTGATAGTAGTACTCCAAGTCCAAGGTTGGCCTGGATAGTTTGTTTTGAAACAAAAGGATATAGCTCAGTAATAAAGTAGTTCTGGGTTCAATTTCAGTACCACAAAAAACAACTCTTGAAACATCTCAATTGAGATGTATAAAGTGCAATATATATTGGTTTTCCAAAGTATGAAAGAATTCTCATTGCTGACTTTTGTGTTTTGCATGTTATACTAATCATTTCACTGTTTATACATTTGGCTAACATAAAAAAAAATTTTATTGTGTAGTGCTGCCAAAAATGAGCAGAGGACAGGTTTCTTTCACCATGTATAGCCAGTTCCTTAAATACTGTAAGATACGGAATTTTATCTACTTTGCCTTCTATGGCCATGAATATTTAATATTGAAATGAACATTTTTCCCCCTGAAGATCTCGATATAAATCCTGAGGCCTTGCACATTCTAAGCACGACTGAAGTGTGCTCCTAGGCCAGCCATGAATTGAAGTAACAGAGAAATATATTTATTGATGACTCCCCAAAGAAAGATCTATGGTGTCATTTATTCAGAAAGCTGTTGGGTAATTAAAGCACAAAAAAACTCCATTTCTCCACAGAATTATTATGCTGAGAAGAGTAAGCCTTTACAAAAATACCCAGAGACATTATAAAATAAAAATATGAAAGTACAACTCAATGGGGAGCCTGTAGTCAGCATGCTCAAACTCTGTAGAGCCCAATCCTCAGTGCCAAAAATTTAATGTGTCTTATTCTTATAAAGCAGTCTTCCTTGTTGTACTGGACTATTTTTGATACACTGTGAAGTTTCCCAAAGAATTTTAGCTTTCTAAGTATGTCAAAATTTTATTATTTTGTTGTAATGAAAGTGAATTAACTACCAATGTTTCCCCCTCATCCCCAGATTTATGCCCTGTTCAATTGAGCAAAGTTGTCCTCTACTATTTTAGATCAGTTTATGCTGGAAAAGACTTCAAAGGGCATACAAATGACTTGTTATAAGGCACTTTATTAAAATAAAAGTGCTTACATCCCTTTAATGCATTATTCTATTTCCTGAATAACATGGAATATTTAACAAATACTGTACACCAATTTTGTCCCTTATAGTAGTAGGAAAAAACAAAAAATATTTTAATAAATTTGTTTGTTCCTCTTCCCTTTACATTTTTTTTTTTTGCTCACCATGGTATTGCCTATAGCATATAGTTAACTATTTTTGTTTATAAAAAGGAATTTCTAGCCAGTGTTTTCTAATAGCAATCGCAAAATGCTACAGAAACCATAAACTCAAACAAGAATACCAGGTAATTTAAATTAACACCAGTTTTGAGAAAACCATTTTTATTATTATCATCACCACCCAGCTTATTTGCTGGATTATGTACCAAATGGTCAGATCTTCTAAAGAACATCTACATAACATTTCTTTCATGTTTCAAGAGATGAAAATAACTGTACAAGGTTAAGTACAAAAGTACACAAGACAGCGGACACGAAAAAATCTATGTATGAGATTTTATCCCACCTGCAGCTTTAATATATTTTTGAAAAGTAGAATTCATGAACTAAAAAATATTGTCTTTCTATAGTCCTGTCAAGTTTAATGGAAGTGGGTTTAACCTGATTACAACACTAACACCAGTATCACTGATCTGATATTTACAAAAATCGTATTTTTCAATAAATTAAAGTCAATGCAACACCCATGCAAGCTAGAATGCTAGCTGTTTGGTGAACAAGGACCTGACATCAGAACAAGAAGTCTATAAAGTCCCAAACTTTAAAAGTGTGATCTTTTTTCAAACTGCATCCATTCCTCGCATTGAAGATGTAAAACCCAAACCCATTCCTCTTTGTGTGTGGGTCTGTGATCTTGCCATTTCATACTGAGCATCTAGATTTCTAAATACTTCTTCCTGTTGCTTCAAAGTCTTATAACTTTCTTCATCAACAGAGCTACATCCAGCTTCATCTTCACTCTAAATAGTAGACAAAATATTAAAATGCATTTTGATGAAAATAAGAGATGATTCTCTCACTTGATGTGACTGTTAACTTGTATTTTGAAAATACAGTATTTGACCTCATTTGGCTTCCATCCATTCATTAATCACCCATATAGTAAAAGACAATGTTCTTTCTAAACATACAAAGTATAGTGGGATCCAACAAAATTTAAACTGTGGAAAAAGACAAAACAACAACAAAAAACAACACATAAAAGGAGTTGGGTATGGCTCAGTGGTACAGTGGATTTCAGTTCAGTCCCCAGTACCATTAAAAAACAACAACAAAAACAAAACAAAACAAAAAGCATCAAAATACATTTGACAGTGTATAAACACTACAGAGAAGTATCAATCAAGGCTATGAGTACTCCAAGGGGTGGTATTGCTTGTTAGTTTTTAAAAGGGTGGAGGGAAAGTATAATAAGGTAATAACCTCAATTTCCTAAAACTTAAGATATAAAACTTTCAGGACTAGGGTTGTGGCTCAGTGGTAGAATACCTGTCTAGCACTTTCGAGGTGCTGGGTTTGATCCTCAGCACCACATAGAAAAAAAAAAAAAAAAAAAAGATAAACTTTTAGTTAACTAACCCTGAAATCAATTTTATTTTCCTAGAAATTCTTTAATTCCTCTAAAAAATTTCACCCTTATTTACCAAGGGAAGCTTAAAATTCCACATAAGATTTACTTAAGATACAAACTCACTAATAATCAACAAATGTATGTGCTACATGGAACAATTTATATTGTCAAACAGTAAAGACTACTTAAACCTGAAACAAACAGAAAAGCATAAGAATATATTCAGCGCTAACATACTGCTAAAATATTTTTAAAAAATATTTTTAGTTATAGATGGGCATAATATATTTTTATGATGCTAAGGATCAAACCCAGTGCTTCACACATGCTAGGCAAGTGCTCTACCAGTGAGCTACAACCCCTGCCCCTGCCAAAATAGGTTTAATGTGAATCTTTTTTTTTTTTTTGAGTATCGGGGATTGAACTCAGGGACACTCCACCACTGAGCCAATCCCCAGCCCTATTTTGTATTTTATTTAGAAACAGGGTCTCACTGAATTGCTTAGGGCCTCACCATTGCTGAGGCTGGCTTTGAACTCGAAATCCTCCTGACTCAGCCTCCCGGCTTAATGTGAATCTTCATACAAAGTAAAACTCACCTTAATACCCATTAATTTCCTAAATTTGACGTTTTGGTCCTTGTTTCCAAAGTTCAATTTCTCCCATATTTCAGCAGACTGGGATTTGTCCTGTTAAGAAACACTACATTTTAGAATATGGAAAATATAAATACCTTTTATTAGGATATTAACACTCTCAGCAACATAATTTTAAAAGAGCAGCATTTATGGCTTTCTGTTAATGGATCTATAATGATATTAAGATTTATCTTATGGAGTAATGAAGCAAGCCAGGTGCAGTGACACAGGCAGTGTGTCCCAGTGTCTTGAGAAGCTGAGGCAGGAAGATAGCAAAGCCAAGTGCTATGCAATTCAGTGAGACCCTGTCTTTAAATAAAATACAAATAGGGCTAGGGATATGGCTCAGTGGTTGAGTGTCCCTGAGACCAAAATTGTAAACTTTATAAGATAGGGTCTGGCAAATTAGCCAAACTTTTGATACCACTGCCTCAGACTCCCAAGTAGCCAGAATTACAGTTACAGGCATGTGACACTGTGCTTGGCAGTACCTCAAAATATATCATTAATGAAATACCTAAACCAAGTAGCATTTTTTCCCCTTTATAAATGTAACTGATTCTTTTTGAAAGCTTTGAAGTTCAATCATTCATGTTTACTGCTTCAAATTAGACTACTGCAAACAGGCTCTCAGAAGAGAGAAAAGCTCAAACTTGCATTTTTCAACAGAAATTTGATTCTCTAAGCAATTGCTAATTAGGGATAAATAATAAAGAGTTTGGGAGGTCTTACCCCTTCCTTTTTGCCTTGCCAAAGCATCTTCCTTTTTTTCTCTTGTTCAGCAAATTTCATTGGATTCACAGCTGCTGGGTTATAGTAGCTAGGTACAGCTATTCCAGTCTCAGCCAAGGCTTTAGCTTGCAGGGCTGCCATTTGAGCTGCCATAGCTATCTGAGGAGTTACTTGTGTTCCTGATGCCAATAGGGCAGCAACATTAAGAACAGAACCACCAGTGGCTGCAGCTGCTGAAGAGGATGTAAGTATGAGTTTTCAAAGACAAATTTTATAATTTGCATCAATACATTTACATGGAAAAAAATCCTTCAATTTATGAAAATGGCAGGGTTATTTCCAACAAATACATGGAAAAGTTTACCTTATAAAACATTATCATTTCAGCGTGTTCACCAATGCTTCTGTATTTCCCTAATATGTAGTTACACATCAAACATTTCTCAGAGGATGAAAAGAATTATACAAACTGGAGGAAGGTATGATTTCAATGGAAATTAACTATGGCATTCACAACTATTAATTAAAATGTATTTAATAATTGTATGGTCATGTTTTCTGAAGTATTTTTACAGCTATCTCATTTGAAACAAATAACATTAAACAGATATTAAACATATCCAACCAATACTAAGGCCATGTCCTAAAGTTATATACCAAGCCAAGTAATTCCATGTGATATGTCTTTTTGGAACAGCAAGACCCTTCTAATCCCTCATTTTTCTCAGTCCAGAGTATAAGACTTGAAAAGTTCTTAAATTACTAACATTGCAGGAACTCAGTTATGAAAGTCTTTTAATTATTTTATTAGAAACAAAATGGCAGTACATAAAATTTTGGAGTATTAAAAAAAGCACCACTCTTTATTAGGAATGTCAAAATAAAACATCTTCTAGACTCAATTTCATAGATATAAATAGTAAATTCTGATAAATTTCATTCTCAAGCACCTTTTATGCCAGGTGTATGTATTATATTTTAATACATATGTATTATTATTATTAAGAAGGTAGCTATGTATTATATTTTAATACATAGCTACCTTCTTAAATAAGCTGCATTCTCAAACTCATAATAGAAGACATTTGTAGGGCTAAGTGAATAAGATTAGTCATTATTCACTTTTCAAATTATCTAAATGGACAAAATGAAAATATATATGCATAAAGGGACTAGACATGTAGTTTACTGGTAGAGCTAATGATAAGAGTCAACTAACCTCATAAAGAACTTATTAGGTGGCAAAACGCTAAAAATGTTTACAGTGCACTGATGATTGATTTAGGGAATCACAGTTGATTTTTTTTTCCTATTAGTTTTAAAAATATATACAAAGGTTAAACCCATATATGTATAATGAAAAAAAAAATTACCTGCAGCTATTTCTTGTTGTTTTTGTTTTTCAACCATTTCCTTTTCTCGTTGTTCTTGTAATTTCTTTGCCCTTTCCAATCTGTCAAAGACAATTAAATTTAAACAGTTAATATAAATTCACTATGTACCTTTATATATGTACAAAGACAAAATACTTGATAAATTTTAAATTGAGCCAATTATTCAATACCCTCTTCCTATCAAAAGAACATTTCAATGCTCTTTGCTTTTTTATGACATAGGGTCTGACTATGCTGCCCAGGCTGGCCCTGCAACTCGTAGGCTCAAATAATCCTCCTTGCCTTAACTTCCTGAGTAGGCAGAATTGTTGGCACGTGCTATACAATACTGTTTATGAACACTTTTGAATTGAATGAAGTGTCAAAAACTAGAAATTTAATATGCATTTCACACTAAAGAAATGGTTAAAACTTTAAAATTCTTCAATCTTTGACAGGCCTGACAACTAGAGTAAAGATAAAATGCTATGATAGAATGCCAACCCAATTATTCTAACGATGCTCTTTATTTCCAAATACTTTGTTATAGTCTTTACCTAAATAAAAATTTAAAAAGCTATAAATAAAAGGGCAAGCAAACCCTGCTAAATTATTTATTATAACCTAATAAAAGGGGGATGGTAGTGGCTGCATTAGGAAATTACTTTTAGCAGGTGAAGAAATTTGTCATTGGCAAAGGCACAGGCAATGTAAATTCATTCAAAAAAATTAATTCCACTTCACACTGAAATTATGAATATGTGCAAATTTATTTCTTATACAGCAAAGGAGTAACATTATCTTCATGATCAGTTCCTGAAAGAGAAAAACCCTTTTTGTCAGAAGGATTCTTCAATTTACCAATAATAAATTAATGCCACTCTTCATCTTTAACGTGGCATAAACAGGCATGGATTGGGGAAAAGGTATTTTTTGGGGGGATGGACACATGGCTAATAAAAAACAATGATAGTCAATTGTTATATTCTTTAACAACTGTTGAAATTTATAAAAAAGAAAGTTTATGATATATAAGCATTCTTTTTTACTGAGCACATATGTGAGAAACACAGTCGAAGACTTTTTTTGTCCCCGAGAATAATAAGAGCTTCTGATGTGGCTTAACAAGAAAATGTAGGTCGGTCATAAGTAAGAAAAATATTTCCAAAACAACTTTAAATTGCCCAAAGAGGATTTATGTGAATTTGTCATACCTGAAAGACCGCTAAGTGGCTAAATCAAAAAGTTTTACTTCAGTAAATCCAAAAACGAAAAGTGCAACATATTTATGGTATAGATGTAAATTAAAGAGTCAAAATTAGGGCTTAGAAAATACTTTGTCAAACTTAATGAACCAATTATCATAAATTAGTTTAGATTTTAGAGTAAATCACTTCCTAATGATGTTGATTTTAGTTTCAGAAAGAAAATATGAGTAGTATTGGTTCTATCAAAATGCTATTGCAGGTCTGGAATTAACACCATTCACTGAGGTGAATGGAATGAAGAAGGGGTGAGCTCACACCTTTGCTGCTGCTGTTCAGCTGGAGTTCTGCCAGGCTGGGTTCACAGGGCAGCAGCACATCAGGTTACATTGTGATAACTGTATTTTTTATAATGAAAAAAAAAAAAAAATACAAACTCAATTTCATAAGGAAAAAAAAAAAAAAAAAAAAAACTGAAGGGGAAAATAAAACAAAACAAAACCCAAATCCAAAGAACTTAATTTTCAGAATTTTTGAAAACCGAAAACATGTTTGGAGTTTATTTCACTTGCCTCATTTGAGGCAGTTCTTTGGAGCATTTTGCAGATTTCAGTCAGCGTTGTTGTGTGTGGTTCCCTCTTCTTTGAAACAGTAGAAAATTTAAGAAATACAATGTTCTCCCTATGTTACAAGATAATAAATTAGCTTATAATGTATATGTATTATTTGCTACAACCTTAAGAAAACTATTGAAAGAATTCTTTGGTTTTGTTTTAAGAAAAACCACCAAGTAAAGGTAAAACCATATTAGATGTAAAACAGTCCTTGAAGATGACATAAGGCTCAAAAAAAAAAAAAAGCAAACAAGTGGTTTGACTATATTTCTTGGGAAAAAATAACCAGTTAATCATGAAAAAAAAAAAAACAAAACAAAACACAAGAATGGCTTCAGACATCTCAACCCTCCTAGTTGCACAAGCAAGCAAACATCTAAGGTGAGAATTAAAAACTTAATACAAAGGTATCACAATTTATGATTAATTTACCCGAAGTATACTGACTTTACGACTCATTTTGTCCACACAATTTGGCATCTACTTAAACGTAGAAAGGGAAAAACCAATTAAAAAACAAAACATACATACCTCCTAGCTAAAGCTTCTTGTGCATCCATTGCTGTATTTCTGCCTCTGAAGGGAGGAGGACTGGGAGTCCGGCTTAAACTTCTGCTAAATCTTCTTGGTTTTTCAATTCTCTTCTTTCTATCTCTGTAATAAATGCCATTTTACAAGTATTATGATAATTAATTTTGTTTAAAAAATTGTTTACATGGTTTAATGACAGTCAATGATACACAGGGTGTAATGGTGAACGCTTCTAATCCGAGTAACGTGGGAGGCTGAAGCAGGAGGACCCTGAGTTCAAAGCCAGCCTCAACAACCCTAAGCAACCAAGTGAGACCCTGTCTCTTAAGTTTCTTATTTTTATGGCCCATTTATTTATTTAACCTCCATATTTTAGATGGACACACTGGCAACTCATCAGGCATTTCTATTTTTTTTTTCAGCAGTAGGGACTGAAACCAGGCCCTTGCACATGCCAGGCAAGCATTTTACCACTAAGTCACACCCTAGCCTGTTCATTTTTTGAGACAGGGTCTCAAAAGTTTCTTAGGTCGGAAACCTGTGATCCTGTCTCCCGAGTAGCCAGGACTACAGGCTGGCATCACAGCACACAGATTATACCAACTAAGGCTGCAAAGACTAACCTTGTAATTATTCACAATATAGGTCAATATTTACACAACTGGAAATGAAAGGCCAAATATTTGCAAATCTTATTTCACTGGGGATTGAACCCAAGAGCATTCTACCTCTGAGCTATTTCTCCAGCCCTGTCCCCACCTTAAAAAATTTTTATTATGAACCAGGATCCTACTGAGACTGGCCTCCAAATTAGAACCCTCCTGCCTCAGCCTCCCAACTAGCTGGGACCATAGGTGTGTGCCACTGTGCCAGGCTCTAGTATAGTAAACTACAATTAATTTGAGGATGTTTTTAGAAAATCAGTTATCACTAAAAGAATTACCGAAATTAAAGTCCTAAACTGCCCAAAAAGTGATTAAAAGATTGCCTCAGTTACCTTTGACTCATTGTCAGTATTAAAGTTCAAATTAGTATACGACAGACTAAAAACAACCGAGTAAAAACTGACACTGATTTGATAAAAGTTCAAACAAGCGGATAAGCAAAAAATCTAAACATAGGTCTATCTTCACCTGCATTTCAATTGTATTTCTTCAATAAATTAAAAGCATTATTATGAATACTAGTAAGTTAGCATACATATTAATTATAGCATTTAAATGAAAATTCTATTAAAAATATTATTAAAATTTCCTCCTGTCCTACTAATTACACTGCCAACTAATGATCCTTCACCATTCCCTATACCCCATGTACTGGGAATTGAGCCCAAGGATACTCTACCACTGAGCTACATCTCATCCCTTTTCATTACTCACTCTAGCACTTAGTATAATTTTGGACTTCTTGGGCAAGTTACTTAACCTCTGTAACCTGAATGAACTTAACTCACGATTTTTTTATACCTGCCTATCAGATATACACTGATGTAATGAGACTGAAAATGCTAAGTATTTAGATGTGTGTATTTTTAAATATTTATTTTGTAGTTGTAGTTGGACACAATACCTTTATTTCACTTATTTACCTTTATGTGGTGCTGAGGATTGAACCCAGGGTCTCATACATGCGAGGTGAGTGCTCTACTGCTGAGCTATAACCCCAGCCCCTTGCATGCACCATATCGCTAGGCCCTAGATTTTTTTTTATTAGTGAGGTTATAAGTAGAACAATTCTACCTTAATATGTAAATAAAACTGGTTGACTATTAACATTCTTGGGTTGTCACACACGCCCAATGAGGTGTCTACCAGATTTTATTCAGAATGAGTACCTACCGACTTCTACTCCGTGTCCTACTCCTGCTTCTAGTCCTATGCCTGTGTCTTGATCTTGAGCGGGAACGAGATCTGATCCGCCGTTTTCTTTCCCTGCTTCTGGATCGAGACTTCTTCCTCTCTCTGCTTCTGGATCGTGACTTCTTCCGCTCCCTACTCCTGGATCGAGACTTCTTCCGCTCCCTGCTTCTACTACGATGGCGCCTGAAATTGAAGTATGCAACTTAAAGAGTTTTCAATTCCATACATTATGAATATTATCTGTAATAATGCAATGAAGACAGGCAATAAACTTTCGTTTATAAAAAAAGGTTACTGAGGTTTTTGAAGGATTTATAACCTTCATTATTATATGAAGAAGTCTCAATGGGAATAGAAAACCTATAATATGTCAAAATGTTCAACGCATCCTTCCTCAACTCAGTTTCAAGCCTGAACTTTACCACAGTATATATAAAGCTTAAAGATCATATTTAAATCTGGACTAGTCTGGTATCACCACTTACTACCCATAGAAAAAATTCAAATGTATGTTAAACACTAGCTTCTCAAATCCAAAATCTCCAAATTTCAACCATTACCTAGTTTCTAAAAATTCTTTTTTAGCACTACCACAACAACAATTAAAAAAAAAAAAAAAAAAAAAAAACTTAAAGGGTGAGTTTGGAACAAACACCTTCTACATCAATGGTGTAAATGGACTCTCTCTTTATTGGCCTAAACTATCTAAGTAACTCAACAATATAATGTTTTCACTGCATAAAAGAAAACTCAGTAAATGGCTGAAGAAAATCTACCCATCAATTGAACATGTTAACCATTTCTCACTCCTTTGATCTTGGACATCACTTGTGGATTTACCATAAGGCAAAGACTAAAATGTTCTAGCTATTAAAGTTAGCAAGAAACGATCAATTTCCAGGGGCTGGGGTTGTGGCTCAGTGGTAGAACACTTTCCTAGCATGTGTGAAGGACTGGGTTTGATCCTCAGCACCACATAAAGTAAATAAAGATACTGTACATTTATCTACAACTAAAATAAATAAATTTTTTTTCCCTAGTAACAAGTTACTGAGAAAATTTACGTAACTTAAAGTGAAACATAAAGTGCTTATGGATAATACCAAAACTACTTACCTTTCACGGGACCTAGATCTTGAGTGACTTCTGCCTCGTGATGATTTTCTTTCTTTGCGTTTGTGTCTGTCCTCACCATTTTCAGAGGAATTTAGTCGCTCTCTTCCTTTATCAGAAGAATGTTCTTTGTCATTATGTTCCTCAGACTTGTGTTTCTTAGAAGATTTATCTTTGGATTCATGTCTTCTTGCCTGTTTTAAGAAGAAGTTGGTTCTTTCAGGAAAATAGTGCAACAAAAAGAGTTAGTATGGGTATCAGTAGACAAAAATGTTGTGATGCAACATTAGTAACCTTAGGAGTGTGTGGCAAATAAAAAATGATCTAGTTTCACATCACCCAAATGTTGCAGATTTAATTACTAATTTTTAAAATAAACACAAAATACAGTTTCCCCCAAGATATATTCATACCACAAGAAAACAATGATTTTTGAAACTGAAATATCAGAAAACCATTATACCAGATATAGAGGAATCCCTAACATTTGTTAAAAAAAAAATGCAGACCATATCTATACATCAACCTCAAAATCCAGAGAATACTAAGTTTAAAGAATAAACAATAAGGACAAAAAGAAATGCACTAGAAAATGCATTTCAAATGGAAAGCTAAGTATAATTAATTTTAGTGAACAAATTTTGTACGATTTCAAAGTACAGTTATGTGTCCTTTTCATACCTATTTTGCATGTCACATTGTCTCTAAAATTAGTTTTTATATTCTCCCAATGTCTTTAACTGTGAATCAGCAATTTATGTTGCAAATTCCAATGTTTAGAGTTCTACTACATCTCGTGTACCTGCAGTACAAAATGCCAACTGTACCTATTTTAATTTTTAAAAACTCAAACTAAGAGTAAATAGTTAATCCCTATGCCATCATACAACACATTATCCCCCCGTATTTTGATTAAAATCAAGACTTAAATACATATGCATTCAGAATCAGCTAAAATTAAAAGTGTATTGATCAATTCTCCTATTTTATTGCACAAATACCAAAGTAGAAAGTGCTAAACATTTTCCCACACTTAAGATTTATCAAACCCATCTTGCAGTTAAATGTTAAAATCCCAAGCGTTCTATTGTCACTAAATTTTAAATCTGAAAAGAAACACATATCCTCTAATTTAATCCCCTTACATTATGTGTAACTAAACTAATCTCTAAAGTCACAAAGCTAAACAGTAGTTGAGCGGGACCTGGAGCCCAGTTCGTCTGATGCCCAGGCCACCACTTCTCCACCAAAATACATTATTTGTTTCCCAAAACAGACCATAGTATATTTCTTTTCACTCGAGATTAATTTTTGTTAAAAATATAAAAAAATAAAAAAACTTCGCCAATCATTTTGGAACATGCATGATGATACGTTTGAAAATGATCACAGTGATTTTCTACTTGGCAGAAAAATAAGAGACCTGGAGACACAAGCTTAATATTAGTTTCATTGCCAGTTCTCTGTGATATGACCTTACAAAAGAAAATTTCCTCGATTTTGCCATATAGTGGCAGACTGGAAAAGTTTTAAATGGTTAAATTTCCAAAAGTTTTAGTTTATTTCAAACCAGTTTTTCAAACATAACATTTCTAATTAAAAAAACAAAACAAAACAAAAAACAAAAACAAAAAAACATTAAAACCCTTAACTGATTTAAGATATTTAAGGGAAATAGGAGTTTGAATGACTAATAGTTACCTTATCATGAAGTAGGCTTATTATTTTGCTATCTGAGTCTGCAGCGTCTTCAGTTCAGTCTCTTCGCGCATTAGCACGCTGAGTATGATTTATTATAGAAATGTTATCATGTGAGCTAAACAAAATAGTCATTTTCACAAAAACTCTCCTAAATTAAAAATTTAACAGAGCTTCCATTAGGGGAAGAGGTGAAGTCCCTGCCCATATTTTTAGGAGTCCCTTGCCCAGCCCCCATCAGACTCTTCTCCCTTTCTTGTTGCTACATCTGCTCTTCCTTGTTGGCTCATTCCTTGTCTTCTCAGGTGAGCAAGTTAAAACTCCTTTGAAATATAACCGCTGCCTTTTGTTTATCCTCAAGTTTTGTTGTCATTGCCACCTTTCCTACTGTCCCTTACTTACCCCTGTACTTCAAAATTCAACACTACCAGGGAAATAATGCCATTAAGTCTTACAAAACAAAAGAGAACTCTTGTTACCTACCATGAAGAAAAAGTAGCCCACAGATATCTAGGGTATTGCTACTTAAAGATGACTGCTATTTAAAAATCCTGAGCAGCTGTCAGGCTAAGGAGACTCGGGACCTCAGATTAATGGAAGCTCTGTGTGACAGACCTAAAAAAACCAATTATATTCTTCATATGAAATTTTTATTGTGAATATATTCACAATATAATAAAATTAAGTTTTTGAAGGCACTTTTCATATAAACAACTATCTTCTTGAAAAAGGATGAATCCAAATCATGCTTATTTTATAACCCAATTAACCTTTTAAATTTCAAGTTTGGGTACTTACCTTAACAATGTAATATAGTCACACAAACATTTCTACCAGATACTTTACGAGTATTTTAAAGTACCTATTCACTACAAAGTGTTAATTACCTCTTTGCTTCTGCTCCGGCTCCTGTGTTTTCTTCCTTCATTATCTGTGAACACAAACAATAATTCAACATAAACACAAATTTCAATGCTGTTATCAAAAATAATTTCCATGGGCTAGGGATGTCGCTCAGTGGTAGAGTGCTCATCTAGCACATGAGAGTCCCTGGGTTCGATCCTCAGCACCACATACAATAAAAGTTATTGTGTCCAACTACAATTAAAATTCTAGGGGCTGGGGATGTGGTTCAAGCGGTAGCGCGCTTCCCTGGCATGCGTGCGGCCCGGGTTCGATCCTCAGCACCACATACAAAGATGTTGTGTCCACCGAAAAAACTAAAAAATAAATATTAAAAAAAAAAAAAATTCTACCTGTTCATCTTCCAATATCTACAC
Source organism: Marmota flaviventris (assembly GCF_047511675.1). Taxonomy (NCBI): domain Eukaryota; kingdom Metazoa; phylum Chordata; class Mammalia; order Rodentia; family Sciuridae; genus Marmota; species Marmota flaviventris. Next base: position 136,329,156 of record NC_092498.1, on the reverse strand, counting down.
TTTTTATGGCAGGAGAAGAATTATTTATATTAAGAATATCAAACAATGTGAATAAAAAAAGAAAATTAAGCCAACAGTACAAACACCGTCTTTCAGTCACAAATACTTTTGTTTTACAGTGTTGGGGATCAAACCCAGGGCGCAGCATGTTAGGTCAATGTTCTACCACTAAGCTACATTCCCAGTCCTTGAGATCAGGTCTTGCAAGTTGCTGAGACTGGCCTGGAACTTGTATTCTCAGCCTTGTGAGCAGTCAGGATTACAGGTGTATACCACCATACTCCCTTTCCGTCACAAATTCTCCAATATTTCAACAAAATGCTGACTAGTTCATCTTGTTTTCTAGTACATAGCAAATTTATGAAGTAAACAATTAGGACAACAAAATTGAAAGAAAAAGAAAATAAACAGGTTGGATTATATTTGGTATGTTATTGAAGAAGTCTAAAGAATGCTATTAGCTTAGAAAAATTTCCATTCAAAAATAATTATGCAGAGAAAAGTGATGGAGGGAGGGACGAAGTGGAGGGAAAGGAGAAATACTGGGGAATGACTGGCCAGACTATATCATTATATTGTGTGCATGTACAAATATGTGACACCAAATTCCACTATGTATAATTATAATCCACCAGTAAAAAATGTGAGAAAACAGGGCTGGGGTTGTGGCTATAGTGGTATAGCACTTGCCTAGCAAGTGTGAGGCAATGGGTTTGATCCTCAGCACCACATCAATAAATATATTGTGTCCATCTACAATTTAAAAATATTTTAAAGAAATGTGGGAAAACAAAATGGTTATGATAATACCAGTTTCAAATACACAGACAAAACAATATTTTGTAGATGATTATCTGTGAACAAAAGGGATAAATGACGTAAGATTTGAGTCTTACAATCCCCAGCCCTTCTTTTATTTTTATAAACGTTTTTTAAACTGTCAATAGACTTTTATTTTATCTATTTATATGTGGTACTGAGAATTGAACCCAGTGCCTCACACATGCTAGGCAAGCACTCTACCACTGATCTACAAACTCAGCCCTCTTTTTCTCTTAAAGACAGTGTCTTGATAAGTAGCTTAAGTTGGCTTTGAACTTCCAACCCCACTACTGAAATTACACTTATTAACCTCTTCCTTCAATAGTAATGATACTAATTTCTTTTTCTTTTCAAAGTGCTGGCCAGCATTCTATCATTGAATTACATATATTTCAACACTAACTTTTTTAAAATAGCAAAAACCCCCACACTTTCTCTATCAGTTTAGTTTTATCTTTATAGAAAAATTAGTGAATATGGAGTATTTGTAAGCATTAAATACCTTGCTTCACAAGGATTTTAAAACAGCATTAGATGTAGTTCATTGCCTGTCATAGACAATGCCCTCAGTTCTATTCTTAGCAATGCAAAAACAAATCTAGAAACATTCAAACTCAAATAATATACATTTATTTTGCCAGGTGAAGTGGCAGGTGTCTACAATTCCAGCAGCTCAGGAGGCTGAGGCCCCAAGCAACTTAAGGTGACCCTATCTTAAAATAAAAAATAACCAATATACTTTCATTATCCATTTTCAATTAAAAGAACATTTATTAATTCTACCAACAAATTTATGTCTTACCCGATTTTCGTTTTCTTTCTCTTGACCTTGATCGTGATCTTGAATAATGATGTTTTGAGGCTCTAGGAGAAACAGATACATCTGACTGCTCTTTTTTCTTATCTCTATCTGGGGTTGTCTTTTCTGGGGCTAGTCCATCTCGTTCTGTATCACTAGCCTAAAAGTAAAAAAGAAGATAGTTATCCTTGAGTATTACAAAAAGTAAATCAGAACAGCTTACTTCCAAGTAGCTAAATACATGTAGTATAATAACTTGCCTAAACGACTCAAAACAACTATCCAAAGAGAACCATATATATTTAGACTGATGTACCTGTAATTTCTGATCAGAACCACTATCATTATTATTTTTCTGTGCTGGGAATTGAACACAAGGCCTGGCACTGGCTAGGTGAGCACTACTCTAAGAATGAGCTGTATCTTCAGACCATTATTTACAGCAAGAGGGAATACTTCTAAATATCATAAAATAAGCAGAATATTAACTTATCTAAGAGAACCCATTCTTAATTTCATTAACCCCTTTTAATGAAAATAGCCTCTTGGCACAGAGTTGCAGCAAAACATGGCCTGCCTCTCATCATTTGTGTTCTGGGCTTTGGAAACATTGTTTCTGCTTTGAAACACTTTATAAGTATAATTACAGAAACATAAATTTTACTTCTTTGTTGTGCTGGGGATGGAACCCAGGGCTTCACACATGCTAGGCATGTGCTTTTTCACCAAGCTACATACCTAGACCTTTATATAAACTTTAAAATTAAATCAACCAACCATACACATTCTTTTCCGGAACTTGATTTACCTGAAGGAAATTCCTTCACCTATGTATCAGTTTTGTAGTTTATAGGAGGCAATTATCTGACTTCCTCCTAACAGCACTCAGCACATAAATTAATCCATGTTTGAGGAAGAAATGAATTAGTTTCCCATTAAAATTGTTTCTGTGGTTCTGCTGGATTGTTTGATCCTAATTATAATTAAAAAGAATGTCATTAAGAAATTAATTCAAATTGGAGAAATAGGAAAAAAGTGTCAAGAACACTAAATTCTAAATGTTCTTTAGACAGCTTTTTATAAAAAAGGAGTAGAAGCAGATCCAGCTGTATGTGCAAAATGCATAGTGGTTAAACAAGGTAATATGAAAATAATCAATACAGGGAGTTGACTTAGGATAGGGGTTAGCAAACTACTGTCCTATTTCTATATAATCTAAAGCCAAGATTTTTCATTTTTCTGAAAGAGTATAAAAACAAGTAAACAATGCGGCACATCGCCCACAAAGCCAAAAGTATTTACCATCTGGCCCTTAAGAAATTTTACCAACTTTTCACTTAGGACATCAGAAGAAATCTGGATTGGGTAAATAGGGAATCACACAATGATGGAACTTCTTCAAAGATGAGACCAGAAAATGAATATAGAATAAAATGAGATGTTAAAAAGTTGCATTATTTCAACCTGTATTCACCAAGGGTCAAAACTATCAATACAATGCTACAACCCAGCAATAAAAAGATTGTTTAATTGAAACACAAATTATGTATTAAGCCTCTAAATGATAATGTATCTCTCTTTGCTACCTCTACTGTTAATAAATAATGCTGTACCACAACAATTAAGGATAATACTGATCCTGTTGTCATCATTATTCACAAGTTAATTCAAATTAACTTATTACATGATAAGTACCTGTACAGCCTTTACTTGGTAAAATAAATGCACCTCAAACCTAAACTACAAAGTACATAACATTTTCTTTTGTAGATAACCAAGTTGAGAACTGAAAACAACTTTTTTTTCCTTCTTCCTTGGGTACTAGGGATTGAACCCAGGGGTGCTCTCCCACTGAGCTACATCCCCAGTCCTTTTTTATTTTTCATTTTGAGACAAGGTTTCCCTAAGTTGCTAAGAATCTACGTTGCTGGGATTACAGGCATGTACCATCACACACATGAAAACAACTTTTTTTTTGAGAAAAATTTTTAATATTTTTAGTTTTAGGCGGACACAACATCTTTGTTTGTATGTGGTGCTGAGGATCGAATCCAGGCCGCACGCACGCCAGGTGATCGTGCTACTGCTTGAGCCACATCCCCAGCCCGAAAACAACTTTTTATAATAGAAAAGACAGTATCTTAGCCCAATTAGAATAACTTTCCAGCCAAAAGTTAATTTAACTACATACTTAATAGCACAGAAGCCTGACTATAGGAAAACTACCCCGTGATACACAATAACTTAAATAGCCATTTGCATCTGTAAAAGTACAACAGAAAAGCTAACACTATGCCATCATAAAAAAGATATGATAGGGGACTGGGGTTGTGGCTCAGTGGTAGAGCACTCGCACACCACGTGCGAGGCCCTGGGTTCGATCCTCAGCACCACATATAATTAATTAAAAAACAAGGTATTAAAAAAAAAAAGGACATGCTAGGTGGCCACAGCATATGCATGTTTTATTCGAGGATATTCTATAGAAGCATATTGAAGACATCCAGAAAAACTAAAATCAATTGATTATTAAAATTATTCTGATGATTTCTAAATTTCATTTCAATTCAAAAAGCTACACATGAATACTTGACTGCAGCCAGCCATTGCCCTGGTGCAGGCCTATGATCCCGGCTCCTTGGGAGATTAAGGCAACTTAGGGAAGCCCTGTTTCAAAATAAAAATAAAATGGCATGGGGTTTGTGTAGCTCAGTGGTAGAATCCTTACCAAGGATACATCAGGCCTTGGGTTAACTCCCAATACCACAAAACTGAGTTCTACCTTTATTATTGATTGACTCCATCAGAAACACTTGTTTCCTACAATTTAAGACTTGAAAACCCTAGCAGTACTTGGAAACACGTAAAACAAATCTTTCTCCAGTGCAAAGGCAAACATCGAATTTAATACTAGGCCACTTCTCCAAGGCATTGTCTTTTTAATCACACGAGGCCCTGCTGAAACAAATGCTTTAAATGATGTTACTTAAAAAAAAAAAAAAATCTTTATTTTATGTATTTATTTTTATGTCGTGCTGAGGATCGAACCCAGGGCCTCACACGTGCTAGGCAAGCGCTCTATCACTGAGCCACAGCCCCTAAATGATATTTTTAAAATACCCAATCCTCCCACCACTTGCACCAAACCAACTTAAAACTACCTTTTAAGTGTACCAAGAGGCCAAAAGCAATACCGAACAGAGCATTAAATCAGTCTACAAGTACTAACTTACGAACTCTTCAAATCCATATAAAAAATTGTTAAACTCAAATATGCCAGGTGGGGGTGAGAAGGAGAAAAGCGCCCGACCCTACCTAACTCTGAATATGCCAATTAATAAGAGTAAACTTTATGCTTAAGAGTACTACTTATTTTCTAAAATAAAAAGATGTATCCTTTTCGTCAGTAAAAAGGAATGCAAAATGCTTACACTTTCCTTTTAACTGGTTCACCAAAAACGAAGCGATCACATACTCCCTCGGCAGTGGGCATCCTATACCCGGTGCAGGCTTAGCGTTCCGAACCGGTGATTTACTATCTGCAGTTCTTACTGGGGTCAACGAAAGGGTCTTAAATTTAGAGAAACACAGCCACTAATACGTTGGGATTGTAATGTACATTTTAAACCGATTTTATCACGATCCCTTCGGATCATGCCGGAATCACAGTTCCGAATCCGAGTCGGTGGCATTTTCGCTCTCTCCCCAAGACCATCCCAACTCCTGGCTGAGAGCAGACCTGGGCGCCGACGGGCGAGCACTAAAAGGAACTGTGCAAGGAATACACCATCCCACCCAACGAACGCACCCCGAGACCAGAGGCGGACTCCTCACACTCCGTCCCCTACACACACCGCCTTTTGGACCCATACTTTTATTTAGAGATGACTTCTAATTTCTCTCTCTTCTCCAGCCTCTTCCTGCTCTGCGAATACAAATTTTCAAGCCCTAAGAAAACTCAATGTAAACCAACAGGGTATCTAAGCTAAGCTGGGGACATTCCCGTGGGCCAAAAGGAACGTCGGACTCGGGAAGAGATAAGGAAAGTTCTGGAAAAAAGGCACTCCCTGCGGCTCCCCACCCCCACCGACGTCGCCCTCCTTCCCCCTCCCGACAGCGGGCAGCCATGATGGCGGGCGCAGAAGAAGGCCGCGGCGCCATTTTGTCCATACACACACGCGCGCGGGCAACAGCCCTGGGGCCGTTCACCTACTCTTTCGAAACTACAAAAAAAAAAAAATCCCTGACTTTAAACTCATGAGTTGGTACCTACCGCCATAGTCCAGAACCCGGCCGCTAAGGCGGCACCTTCACTTGCCGCTTTCAACAGTACCGGCCGCCCCGAAGCTTCGCCACAGACTAAAGCGCTCGCGCGAGAGACCCGGATGGCACAAAGGGGATGAGGCCCCGGCGCGTCGCTCAGCTTTCTGGGAGGAAAAGGGGTGGTGATGAGTATCTATAGCAACGAGGCTTCAGGCGGTGATTGGTTGGTTTTTCGAAGGAGGTGCATAAGGCCAGCGAAGGGGGCGGAGCCAACAATACACCCTAGAGTGCGCTGTCGGGAGGTAGGAATGAATGTAGTCTAAGGTGGGGCGACTTCCTATTTCGATTAAACAACAATCTTGGCCTTCCTCGGCCGCCGTAGAAGGGGTTGGAATTGCTATTCTCCCGCCAATTTAAACCCGTGGGATAGAACCTAAAGTGATTAGGGGCGGTTGTGTGAGTCAGGAAGAGGGGTGGAATACTTGGTGTTTCCTTTTAGTTTCTTCAATTGCAGGTGAGCAGGGTCTTCCGTGCTGCTGTTGGGAACTTGGGGGTGGGACCAGGTGGAAATAGCGGCTTCAACCCATTGCAGGGCGTTTTCCCCGCTAGACGTTGGCGGGAGAGAGGTTGGAAGTAGTTTTTGCTGGCAGAGGTATCCGAGAGGGTTTATGTATAGAAACCTAATTAACAGTGTTTTGTCTCGCTTATTATCATATTCTCTAATCTGTTCTCCATCCTGCAGTCAGAGTGCTCTCAAAACGACTATGAAATCATATCACTCTTGTTTAGTATCCTCCTTGCACCAAGGATAATCCCTTCTGGTAGTGGGGATTTCATTCGGCTCCACCTATCTCTACATCATCTTCCACTCTTGCAGGGACCCCGCAGCTGCTCTAAATTCTCTCCACCCTCTGACCCTTTACGCTTTGTCCTCGGTGCCTAAATCGTTGTTCTCTCCGAGCTTGGCATATTTGGCTTCCTGCTATTTAGTTCCCAGCTTAGATGGCACCTCTTTTCCTTCCCCAACAGGCTTTTCTTAAGTTACCCTTCCCCCACTTACCTGAGCACTGTTTGTTTCCTTCAAAACATTGAGCACTGATGGTGATTACTTGTACATTTATTTATTTTTGTCAAAAGCCAGTCTAACAATTAAAAAGGACACTTACTGGCTTTACAGCATTTACTTCCTTTAGGTGACCTTGGTCTACTCTTTAACTCCTGACTTCTGTACTTCAACTGTAAAATAAGTCAGATTAAATTAATACAGCTTGCAAAACTGCTGGGCATGTGAAGACACTCCATACATGTTAATTATTTTGTGTTTTATTCTTCCTACAAGAATATAAACTTATTTTCTGTTTCACATATGTAGGAAACCGAGACTTAAAAAAGTATTCATCCCAACCTGTCTCTCCTATGTTAACCTCCTCTTAATTTCCAAATATCAGCCATTACAACAATTCTCTTGCTTGCTGATGTGCTTTATTTTAACTTGTTTACATTCTTAGTAAACCCTTTTCCTATTTTTAAAGTCATATGACCTTAAATTCCCTGACCAAAGGTTACTTGCTTCCACTAATAACAAATTAGCAAACAGGTAGACTTGAGTGTTTGCCTTGAACCAAGCCTTGTTCTGTGAATATTCAAAACTCAAAAGACAACTCATTTGGGTAGGTCCCAATACATTCCTATTTTGTAGTTTAGAGAATTGGGGAAAATGAAGATTAAAGTAATTGTCCATGGGCAACCAGCCACTCATTATAAAAAAAATCAACTTAAAGATTGTTTCACCCTTGTACCATACTTCTATAGATTTCATTTAATATTTTGGGTGCTGGGGTGATCAAACTTGGGGCCTTGTATATGATTATATGATAAGCAAGAGCTCTACCATGGATCTATATCCCTCACCCATATTTTTATTTTAAAACTCACTTCTTACAAAAAAATCTAATTATCTGGTTATTTCCCACCAGTCTTGATAAGGGGACTGTTTTTCATCTTAATGTTCTGTTTTCATTCAGACCACAGATAATATGGATTGTATAAATCTTTGCTAATGAGATGGTTAAGTGACTCCCCTAAAGTTTCAAATGTACTCTGGCAGAAAATCAGAAAACCAATCTAATTTTTTCTCTTCTTCCTTTTTTTTTTTTTTTTTTTTAATGTGTAGCAATACAGTGGAAACCTTAATGGGCATTTAAAAAAAGTTTATCTGGACTTTTAGATCCTATGATATCCCAGACACTCTGACTTTAGAACCTGCACTCTTTATTGCTATAGTGATTAAAGGTTTATATCAAGTGAAAATTTGACATAATTTCACGCTGTTATTGCACAAAGTAGTAGTAGCTCTAGGTTGCACTGGTAATATGAGAATTGTTGAGGCTGGGGTTAAAGCTCAGTAGTATAGCATTTGCCTAGCATATCTAAGGCACTGGGTTTGATTCCCAGTCTGCATATGAATAAATAAAATAAAGGTCCATCAGCAATAAACATACAAGTAAAAAAAAGAAAAGAATTGTTGATTTGTGTGTATAAACCAATATGATGTTCTCTGATAATAGCTCTATTTCCATTTATCTTATTGGTTCAAATGACCAAAGTTTGTATGTGTTGACGTTAGGTTTGGCTTCTGTTTTTTGAGTAAACCTTTTTACTTCTTGAAAGAACGATCAAGGCTTGCCTTTGGAGAAAATGACTGGAGAAAATGCCTGTTTATTAAAGCAGCTCTGCATATTTATTTATTTTTTTTGACATTTTAAAAAATATTTATTTATTTTAGTTCTCGGCGGACACAACATCTTTGTTTGTGGTGCTGAGGATTGAACCTGGGCTGCACGCATGCCAGGCGAGCGTGCTACCGCTTGAGCCACATCCCCAGCCCAGCTCTGCATATTTATAGAGCTGGGGTGGTCTGACATTTGAAACAGTTTAACAATTTAACGGGTTTTGGCAGCTGGCATGGGGTGTTTTCTGATTGGTGGGTAAGGATCATGTGAGTCAGCAGGACTCACCATTGGACAGCTCTCCTTGGGGGGTTGAGAGAATGGGGAGGTTAGTCTTTGGAGCCTGGTCCCAACATTCCCCCCTCTTTGTTATTAAATGAGAGTGGGCATCGACTTATTCTGGCTGTTTCCTGCTGAAATGGGGCGGTGTGGGAGAAAGAGAGGAGGGAAGTAAGGAGCCCCCACAGGAGGGCAGAGAAGACTGGTACCAACTAAGATTCTTTGCCACCACAGATCCATGATGACATCAGTCCATTCGGCATAGGTCTGGACTGGAAGTATCATCAGTAGCCAGGAGTTGGTAATTCCTGAGGAGAAGCTGGTTAAAAGCTTGATTAGAAATTTTACCCACCTGAGTCTGAATAACTTTATGATGGGGGAAGGAACGGGAACAGGGAGTTTTTATAGCCCAAATCTAACAGGGTCTCTGGGTCTGCAAGCTGCCTTGTTGGCACAAGGCGGGTTAAGTGTTCAACCTTGAGCCAGGAGGCCTGGGCATTTGGGCTTGAAGCAAATAGGTGATAAAGAACCAGACAGGGTTTGAGAAGCCAGGTCATTCTGCAGCTAACTTTGTTTGGCAGGCCCTGCAGACCACCCTGTCCTGCACCTAACACCCTCAATTCCACTCTTCATTCCTAGTTTAATCTAGCTTCCTCCCCTCTCTATTAAGGCTGTTCTTCAAACTTTCTCCTACCTGGGTGTACCAGCTTGCTTCTCTCTTTGCCTTTCTCGAAGGCAGCCAAGGGAGAACAGTGGCCCATTGTTACCATATTTCCCTTTGAGAGCAGTCAGATCTCTCCAGGTTTTATGTGAAACACCTCAAGTTTAAATACTGATACTTGAAATTCTTACAAAACTGGGAGGATAAACAAAACACACATGTTCCTCCTTAGGCCCAGAAGGCAACTGGTAAAGTGCTCTCTTATGATCACACTTATTCAGGGGTCACCATGCTCTGGACACCTAAGTGTTTTGTCAGAAGGACAACATACAACGGTCCCACTTCCAGCCAGATTCAAGCAAGTGGGGGGGGGGGGTCTGGCTGGAGGGGGCCCTTAGGGTCACTTGCCTTGAATCTTCAGACATAGGGCGAAGAGAGGACCCAAGAGGGGCCAGAAATAAGGAGGAGCATTGACAAGAGTAATTAATGACAGGTGACGATCGTTGGCTCTTCTGATGAAGGTATAGGAGTGCTGGGCTTAAGTCTGGAAATATGAATCCATGGGTAAGTGGGTTATTAGGTAGTTTGAGTTTGACCACTGAGGGTGTGCACATAATCACCTGAGCAGGGCCCTTCCATTTTGGTTTCAGAGGGGGATTTAGTAAACAAGTGGGGCAATAGTAAACAAGTTGACCAAGTGTTAAGGAGGTAGGGTTTTGAGAGATACTAGGGTTGGGAAGGAGCCAGTCTTGATAGCGCCAGAGTTCAGAGCATAGATGGAAGAGGAGGGGCAGGGCATAGGTTTCGGAGATGGGTAGGGGTTCTGTAGGCAGTCCGGGAGGAATGAGGGGACGGCCATATATGACTTCAAAAGGTGAGAGATTAGAAAGCTTCTTGGGCAAGGCCAACACTTGTTCAACTTGTTTACTATTGCAATAAAGCCAAGGGAAGCACCTTTACGCAGTCCAGGCTTATTTCCATGGTGAGCTTGGTGAGGGTCTCTTTAAGGGACCAATTGGTCCTTTCAACCTTTCTGGAAGCCTGGGGGTGGTAAGGGCAATGGAAATGCCAAGGGAGTGATATCGCTTGAGCCAGTCCCTGAGTTATCTCCGAGGTGAATTCTGGGCCATTGTCTGATTGGATAGAAGTGGGCATCCCGAAATGGGGGATTGTGTGAGTCAACTACCATAGAGGCCTGCTTGTTAGAAGTGGGAAAGCCTTGTTTTTTACTCGGGGCGTGTTGGTGAAATCAATCTGCCAGTCTGCAGCTGGGGTATGACTGCGGGCCTGATGAGAAGGGAAAAGTTTAGGTTTTAATGGAGTATTGGTATTGGTTCTCTGACAAGCGGAAGTGATCTGTTGTAGGAGGGTCTTATCGCATGGGGAAAGGGTGAAAAAGGAGTGAAGGAAAGTAGTGAGACTCTGTACTAGAATGGAATAGAGAGTGAAGAAACTGGAAGCGTTGTTGGGGATCTTTGGGCCGATCCCTGGTGGTAACGAAGAGTAGCGGACAGGAGGTAAAGCTCTGTAGGGCGGCTGATCCAGCCGCTTGATCAGCCTTGGAAGTCCCCATAGTAGTAAGGGAGGAGTCAGTTTGATGGGCCTCCCAGTGGATTAGCCCCAGTTGGGAAGGCAGCCTGGAGGCTCGTAGTAGGCCAGAAATAAGTGTGGAATTAATGACTGCCGTCCCTGTGGTGGTCAATAGCCCCCTTTCTTCCAAATGGCTGCATGGGAGATCTGTATATAGGGAGAAGGTTTTTCCCTCTGCTAGCTCACATGTCTTGTGGCAGCTACGAGTTCAGCTTGTTGGTTGGTGGTATTGGGTGGGAAAGGTTTTGCCTCTATGATGGATGAGAGGGAAACGACAGCATACCCCGCTACTTTAACCCCTTCATGTATAAAGGAGCTACCATCTGAGAACCAGACGAGGTCCAAAGAGGGCAGGGATCCCTCAGAAATGGTGGTAGGGCAGGGTAAAATCGTCTCTAATACCTCCAGGCTTTTGTGGATGGGATCTTGTGAGGGAGAAGATGGGAGGAGGGAGGCAGGGTTTAATGGAGAGCAGGGCTGAAAAGAGATGGAGGGATTTTCAAGGAGAGACGAGGAGGGATAGAACCCTGGAAGGAGGAAGTGACTGTAGCCCCTTCTAAGTGAGGAAATCCTTTAGATGGTGAGGAGATGAGATGGTTAGTGGGGAGCCAAAGGTAAGCTTGTATGCTTCCTTCTGGAGATCATGGCCCCTGCTAGGGCTCTGAGACATGGGGGCCAGCCCTTGACGGTGGGTTGAGCTGTTTGGATAGGTAGGCCACTGGAGCAAATGTGGGGCCATATTCCTGACCCAGAACGCCCAGATTTTGTCCCTGTTTTTCATGTACATAGAGGGTGAAGGGTCGGAGAGGTCAGGGAGATGCGGGGTGGGTGCCCGGAGGAGGGCCTTTTTAAGGACTGTAAAGGGCTTCCCTACCGCTGAGGGTAGGGGTTCATCTTTTTTGGATAGATGGTCTTTCCTTCTACCCCAATAATAGGAGAGGTGAACGGCACTTTTTGTTTCCAGTCTGTCAGGACTGCGAAGTTAGCCCCAGTGTCAAGGAGAAAGTCAACCTTGCACCCATCCACCTGAATCCACACCCTGGGTTCTTGTTTATTAATCATTACGGTCTGGGACAAGGACCCAAGGCTCCGTCAATCTTGGATTGCTATGCCCAAAAGGTTAGAGGGTTCCCTGGCTATAGGCTTCTTATGAAATCTAGGACAGTCAGAACCCCAATGACCTTGTTGTTGACATTTAGGGCGTGGGTTACATGGAGTGCGTGGTTTGGGGCATGCCTTGGCCCTACGTCCCTCCTTGCCACACTTGAAGCGGGGGTGGGGGTGGGGTTTCGGTGATGGGCAGCGACCCAAGGAAGTACCCTGCAGCACCTGGGCGAGCATTTGAAATTTATTGTGTTTGGCCCTGTGCTTGTGGCGCTCAATTTCCTCATCCCGGTTGTGAAAAACTTTAAAGGCTACTGCCAAGATCTCAGTCTCGGGGGTGGCAGGGCCTTGTTCGAGCTTTTTTAGTTTGGCCCAGATGTTGGGGTAGCTCTGAGAGAGGAAATATGTCATAAGGACATGACGTCCATCTGGGGTTTCGGGATCTATGTTAGTATACTGCTGAAGGGCTTTCGTAAGCCGATCCAGATATTCTGATGGGGTCTCCTCTCACTTTTGAATAATCACTTGAAATTTTTGGAAATTGACAGCCTTACGTGCCGCCTTTTTGAGCCCAGTCATAGTACATGCGTAGAATCACTCCCTACTCTGTATGCCAGCTTGTGTATTATAATCCCAGTCAGGAGTTTGATCTGGGGCAGCAAGTGACCCCGGAGGGTGATTAGGATTAACTCAGTGAGTTTCATCTGCATGGGCTCTGGCAAGTTCCCAGACTCTGGTACGTTCCTCAAGAAGGAGAGTGTTAGCCAATAACATGTATATATCATGGTGAGTGAGGCTATAAGCCTGGAGGACCCATTGAAACTCTCTAATTTAAGTGGTGGGATCTGTAGTGAGTGAGCCCAACCTTCAATCTAGTTGCATGAGGTCATTCATAGAGAACGGGATATGTACCCGGATAATGCCCTCAGTTCCAGCAACCTCTCTTAAGGGGGCATGGTTTGTGGGACAACGGAGCAGGACCTAGTTTAGGGGGAACTAAAGGTGTCGGCCGAGTCAGGGGGAACACCTGAGGGGCTGGACAGAGCTGACGGGGGAGGTCGGTAGGGAGGGGGTTCATCTGCCCAATAGGTCGGGTGAGAACGAAGAAGAGAAAAAGCCTCAACATAGGGGATCTCCTTCCACTTTTTCGAGTGCTTGCAGAAGTTAAACAGATCTCTGAGAATTGCGGGATCTAGGGATCCTCCTGGGGGCCATTGATTTTGATTGTCTAATTGATAGTAAGGTCAATCTTGTGTGCAGAATTTAATAAGGGGGAGTCTACAGGGAGGGAAGAAGAGGCCCCCATAGGTCAGGAGAGGGCAAGGGTGGTTGGGGGGGGGGTAATGCCTGTTCTTCCACCCCTTAGTACCTCCTGCTCAAGAACCGGGTTCCAGAGAGTCCACCGTGACCGTGAAGGTCGTGGTGGGGTACGTTCTGTCCTCCAGATTGGGCGTCAGAGGTTTGCCGGATGATCATCAGGGTCAAAGCCCCTGTGTAGCCCATCTGAAGTTGGATACCCAATAGGGGACTCACCTACTGAAGAGCCAGAGCTCCAAAGAGTGGACGAGGACGGCAAGCCTTGAGAGAGGGGGCCCTTGAGCAGCAAGGAATTCCCCTTCCCGGGTTTCGGCACCAATGAAAGAACGGTCAAGGCTTGCCATCAGAGAAAATGCCCGTTTATTGAGGCAGCTCTGCATATTTATAGAGCCAGGGATGGTCTGACGGTTGAAACAGTTTAACGGTTTTGGCAGCTAGCATGGGGTGCTTTCTGATTGGTGGGTAAGGATCATGTGAGTCAGCATGACTCACCATTGGACCGTGATGGGGAAGTTCTGATTGGTGGGTAAGGATCATGTGAGTCACCAGGACTCACCATTGGACAGCTCTTCTCAGGGGATGGGGAGGTTAGTCTTTGGAGCTGGGGCAACTCCCAACACTTCCCAAGGACCTGAATTCCATGCAACAAGATAATTTGATTTGTAATTTTACATGTTGTCACAGGAAAGACTGTGCTTCCTGACTCCGTTCCAGAAGCATGTGGAATGATATTGAGCTGCTAACAAGTGATGATACAGGAAGTGGATACCTAAGTGTGGGGTCAAGAAATGAAAATGGAACTTCCTTGTATCAAGTAGATTTGCTTGCAAAGATCTCCTCTGAAAAGGTAAGATTTTGACAATGACTCTTTCATTGACAACTTTTTTTTTTCTTGGTAGTAGAGATTGGACCCCAGAGGCCATTTACCCCTGAGCTGCATCCCTAGTCTTTGTTATTTATTTATTTTTTAATTAATTAATTAATTTATTATTCATTTAAGTATTGAGATAACATCTAAGTTTCTGATTTTCCCTTTTCAGTACTTTTTTTTTTCTTTTTTCCCTTTCTTTGGGGGGCTCCTCCAAAAAAAGGAAAGGTGGTAGGGATTGAACCCAGGGCCTAACACATCCCAGGTAAACACTCTACCACTGAACTATGCCCCTAGCCTAGTCCTTCGTTTCTGCTGATAGGGTGATGTTGGTGAACAAAGATTTCTTATAAAGAAAGTACAGCTGACCTTCTGTCACTTAGTATACCCCATGGTTCCTCTAGTTCCCTTAGCATGTCAATGCTATTATTTAATCCTCTTAATAAGAAAAAGATTAAAAGGAAGAAGAGACCAACTATTAGAGACAAAGTTATGTCTCCTAGAGCATGGAAGACAGATCATCCTCTGGGGATCTTATTTGTAAGGGGCCTAAAATTTAGGCTTTTGACATTTTTCAAATGAGGTTCTAAATGTATGCAAAGAAACTGACTGACAGGATTTAAAAAACAGAAATTGGGCTGGGAATATAGCTCATTGGTAGAGGTAATTGCATACTATGCCTGAGGCCTTGGGTTCACTCCCCACGACCATAAAATAAATCAGAAATTATTCTTTTTTTTTTTTGGAGATGGGGTTTTGCCCTGTAGGCATCACCACACCAGGCCAGAAGTCATTCTTTTTTTTTTTTTTTTTTTTGGTAGATGGACACAATACCTTTATTTATTTTTATGTGGTACTGAGAATTGAACCCAATGCCTCACATACACTGGGCAAGTGCTCCACCACTGAGCCACAACCTCAGCCCCAGAAGTCATTCTTCATGCAGCTTTTAACTTACATCCTTTTGTTGGACTATTCTGTTATTAGCTGACCATGGATCACATGATATGTAAATATTAATTATCTTATGAGTAGTCCAAACAAATTGCTTTTATTTTTTGGGTGGTACTGGGGATTGAATACAGGGATTTGTGTATGCTAGTCAAGCGTTCTACCAACTGAGCCATATCCTCAGGCCCAAAATTGCATTTTTTTTTTTTTGCCATTACATTATTTATTTGTTAACAGCAAACATTTAAGCTATACCACACATTCTGTAATGAGAAAAGACATTTCTTTATTTTTTGATATTAGTAGGAGGCTTAAAAACTGGAAGTGTCCTAGGCCTCTCGTTACTTCTGAGGGTCTCTATTGAAGAATGACTGTGAGCTTATGCTAGGCACTTGGACATATTTTCCTTTTATTTTAGGGTCTTACCTTAATGTTAGGCAGACAGAAGACAAGTAAAAGAAGATATTTAGCTGTAAAAATATATTTTTTAAGCAAAACATAAAAAAAAAAAATAAGAAAAAAAGATGTTTAACTGTGCAAGTCAGTGTATGCTAAGTGTAAATGAATAGTAGAGACAGTTAATTGGGTAGGAATTCAGATGGAGACCTCATTGTGGTTTTAGCAGTCTAAGGAGCACCTCATAACGTGCTCTTGACTTGACTACACTTGACTTGGGCCTCAGGAAAAAAGGAAGAACAACTCAACGGAGAGAACAAGGTGGACAGATCCCTAGAATCAGAGCACAGTGGCTTCATTGCAGTGCTTTGGTGTAACTTTTCACTGACTGAAGTAATAGAAGAGGGATACAAATATGGTGGAACTTTCAAAAATCGTTCCTGGAGAAGGTGACCCTTGACACTGGCACAGATAAAGTGATTATCTTGTTGTGTTAGGGACAACTAAGAGCAGTTGGCATTTATTGAGATAGGCTATGTGCAAGATACTTGTAAACCCTTAACATGAATTAATTCATTTAACCTCCCTGCAGTAAGTATTGTAGGTATTTTTATTTTACTCCTGTTTCACAGGGAGGCAGTTGAGGCATTTGCTCACAAGCACACAGCTAGTAAGCAACTGAGCGTTCTCAACCATAAATTCCAATTCCTTCTAGATAGATCTTCATGGGAAGCTCTAATCAACTGAAGCTGAAACTGAAGACTGAAATTTGGCTTGCATAGTGTTTTTTAAGATGTTGACTTAGCTGCCAGTATCTAAAAATCAGTATGCTTCACGTAAAGATCACCTTTTCTGGTTAAGTTGGAAAGTGTGGGCAAGTCAGTGTGGCATTTCCTCAGAAATTTTCATGGCTGGTGTCGAGTAGATTCAGCTTTATGTAGATTCTTTTCTCTAGGGGCGGGTATCTACCATTTCACAGTTAAATAGTCCCTGCCCCCAGCTCCTCAAGCTTAGCCATGAAACTGAAACTTTATGCCAATCTTGATTTACTCATTTATGTTAATTTTTGTCTCCTATAGTATAAGATCTACTCTTACAAAAAGAGGACTTGTATGGGGGAATCCCTCACTCTTCCCTACCCCTCCAGGACTGTTTCCTTACTTAGGACGTTGGATGGGTTTAAAATACACCATACAAAGAAGAACTTAATGACTAATATTTTAGCTTTTGCATCGCTGTAACGAAAATGCCCCACAGGAATTACTTAGAGGAGGAAAAGCTTATTTTGGCTCATAGTATCAGCTATCTCAGTTCACAGATGGCTGACTCCATTGCTCTGGGTCTAGGTGAGGCAGCGTGTCATGGCAGAAGGGCACATGGCAGATGGAAGCTGAGAGAGTGTGGGGGAAAGAACCACAGGGAAGACACACCCTTCCAGGGACACCCCAGTGTCTCACCTTCTCCAGCCATGCTCCCCTGCCTTCCTTTACCACCTAGTCAGTCCATTCAAGCTAGGCTGGAGTAATTAGGTTACCATTCTCATAATACAACCATTTTACTTTTGAATATTGCTGCATTAACAGGCATGTTTAGGAGACACCTCCTATCTAAACCGTAACAACTTCTTAGGTAGATGGACTGTTTGGTTAAGTTTCAAAGTTGGGTCTTTGGGGCCATGAGGATACTATTGACAATTATTATGAAACTTGTATAAAAATATTTTAATTTTGGCCATGCTTTCTCCTCTCACAGACCTCTCTGAATCCAAAGATACAAGCATGCAGCTTAAATGATGGATTTATAATTGTAGCAGATCAATCCGTGATACTGCTTGACAGTGTGTGTAGATCACTTCAATTGCATCTTATATTTGGTAAGTTTAATGAAATACATTGGAATTGGGAATGGAACCACCATTTGACCCAGCTATCCCTCTCCTCGGTCTATATCCAAAGGACAAAATCAAAATACTACAGGGACACAGCCACATCAATGTCTATAGCAGCACAATTCACAATAGCTAAACTGTGGAACCAACCTAGATGCCCTTCAGTAGATGAATGGATAAAAAATATGTGGCATATATACACAATGGAATATTATTCAGCAATAAAAGAATAAAATCATGGCATTTGCAGATAATTAGATGGAGTTAGAGAAGATAATTCTAAGTGAAGTTAGCCATTCCCGAAAAACCAAATGTTGAATGTTTTCTTTGCTATAAGGAAGCTGATTCATAGTGGAATAGGGAAAGGGAGCATGGGAGGAATAGACCAACTCTAGATAGGGCAGAGGGGTTGGAGGGGAAGGGTGGGGGCATTTATTATCCAAAGTACAGGTATGAAGACATGAATTGGTGTGAATATGCTATGTATACAACCAGAGGTATGAAAAATTGTGCTCTCTATGTGTAATAAGAATTGTAATGCTTTCTGCTGTCACATATAAATAAAAAATATACATTGGAAGTCAAATATACTTTGCTACACTTTCTCATAGGCTGCCTTTTTGATGGGAGTATTTTTTTTATACCTTTATTTTATTTATTTAATGTTACATGGTGCTGAGGATCAAACCCAGGGCCTTGCTCGTGCTAGGTGAGTGCTCTACCGCTGAGCCACAACCACAGTCCATTGATGAGGGTATTTTTATGTGGGGGCATGGTACTGAGGGTTAAACACAGGGGCTCTCTACCATTGAGCTATACCCTTATCCCTTTTTATATTTTAGTATTCTATGTTGCTAAGGCTGGCCTGGAACTTGCAACCCCCTGCCTCAGTGTCTTAAGTAGCTGAGATTATAGGCATGCACCTGCACCCACCTGTAAATGTGAATTTAAGAGTAAATTAAGGAACCAAGCATGGTGGCACATGCCTGTAATCCCAGGGAGGCTGAGGCAGGAGGATCATGAGTTCAAACCTAGCCTCAACAACAGCAAGGTGCTAAGCAACCCAGTGAGACCCTGTCTCTAAATAAAATATAAAATAGGGCTGGGGATGTGGCTCACTGTTGAGTGCCCCTGAGTTCAATCCCTGGTACCAAAAAACATTTTTTTAAAAAAGAATAAATTAAGCGGTTAATCAGTGATTGTGTTGAAATTAGTGAAATAGTATGAAAGGTTTTCTTTCATGAGTAGTAATTTCTGTAAGAAAGGTGATGCTTGGAGTATTTCCTTTAAGAATTTAGATAACCTAAAAGGAATCGGAAGGCAGGTATTTTTTTTTAATTAATTTTTTTATGTGGTGCTAAGGTTCGAACTCAGTGCCTCACAGTACCACTGAGCTATAATTCCAGCCTGAAAATGTAATCTTTTTTTTTTTTTAATATTTATTTTTTAGTTTTCGGCGGACACAACATCTTTATTTTATTTTATTTTTTTTGTATGTGGTGCTGAGGATCGAACCCAGCGCCGCGCGCATGCCAGGCAAGCACGCTACCGCTTGAGCCACATCCCCAGCCCTGAAAATGTAATCTTACTTGTATTGTAGAGGCAAGAAATCTCTATTCATGGAATCTTAACATATCTACCATGATCAGAACACAAGATTCACAGTATCACCACTGATTTAGTGGACTGTGTAACTTAATACATGTGTGTGGAGATAGTTTTTGCTGAATAATTTTAGTTAATAAGCCAGTTCATGCTGTTGCTTTTGTCTCTAATTCTCCCCTCTGCTCCCTTATCAGTCACCTTTGTCTTCATGCTGTTGTGTAAACACAGGCAAGCCCCCACCTGATGACCCTTGCCCAGCTATGCCACTGTCTGGAACTCTTTATACCTTTGGCTAACTTCCTCCCTCCCTCTAATCTTCTTGAGTGGTCTGATCCATTCCACAAAATGCATGGTTCTTCCAAGCTCTTTTCTTACCCTGCTTTCCTTTTTCTTTTTTCTGGAACACTGATCACCTTCTCATGAATCTTTAATTTGTTTATCATGTTGTTTTATCACCTATTTCTGCCTGAGAATTTGAGCTCCTTGATGGTGGGAATCTTGTTATTTTCAGATATATGCAAAAGGTTCAGAACAATGCTTAGCACCTAATAACTGCTCCATAAATATTTGTTGACCAAATTAAAGTTAGTAGTGTTTTTGTTTTTTACTTTTATCATCACTTTTTTAAAAAAATAATTAGAAGCAGCCTAAATCATTGACTTTTTAGTGACAAAATTTGCCATTTTTTTCATATTTACAATAAGCATTTTTAAAAATTTTTTTGGATGTAGATGGACATATTTTACCTTTATTTTATTCATTTATTTTTATATGGTGCTGAGGATCAAACCCAGTGCCTCACACAGTGCTAGGCAAGTGCTCTACCACTGAGCCACCACCCTAGCCCCATCAATAAGCAATTTTTTTTTTTTAAATATTTGTTTTTTTAGTTATTGGCAGACACAACATCTTTGTTGGTATGTGGTGCTGAGGATCGAACCCGGGCCGCACGCATGCCAGACGAGCGCGCTACCACTTGAGCCACATCCCCAGCCCCCAATAAGCAATTTTTAAACATATTTTTTTTAGAGGCTGGGGTTGTGGCTCGGGTAGAGCGCTCGCCTAGCGTGGAGGCCCTAGGTTCGATCCTCAGCACCACATAAAAAATAAAGGTATTGTGTACAACTACAACTAAATAAACAAAATATTAAAAAATAAATAAAATATTTTGGGGGGGTATAGATGGACACAATACCTTTATTTTATTTACTTATTTTTATGTGGTGCTGTGGATCAACCCAGTGCTTCACACCTGCCAGACGAGTGTGCCATGACTGAGCCACAACTCCAGCTCCGACAATAAGCGGTTTTGAAGGCAGTTTATAATAAAACTTCGATTTGAAAATTTTCAGATACTGAAGTGGATGTAGCTGGCCTGTGTCAAGGAGGAATGTTTCTTTTGGTTGGGGAGAGAAGTGGCAACGTACATCTCATTCATGTGGCATCTAAGCAAACATTACTTACTAATGTAAGATCATCTAAATTTTAAGTAATCTCTTAGATAACTAAAACTTTAGCAAACCATTAACTAGTGTTTTAAATGAAAAGAATGTTTCTTTACATTAAGTTTAAGAATATCACTTCAGAAACACAAAGTAAACACTGAATTGAAAAATTAAGCTTAAATTTTTTTAATACACTTGTTCAGAGTGGTTTTCTATTTTAAAACTGATGTATCTGGAATATAGGCAGAATTATTAGTAATGATAATTGATATTCCAGGGCTTAGAGAATATAATCCTCATTGCATTTTTTCTGGGTTTAATCTTATTATTGAAATTAATTTGTAATTAGGCTTTTGTTGAGAAAGCTAATGATGAACATCAGCATACCTATCAGAATCTTGTTATTGACAAAGATGGTTCAAATGAAGGTAAGTTTTCTTGAATTTATTTTGCATGTCTTCTGTTAAATATCCAATAAGAAATTCATACTCATTTTTAACAAATAGTATAAATTCATTATTATACTACCTACACTATATTAAGATTAATTTTGATGCAGTTAATAAGAAGCAATTTTTTTATCTTAGCATTTTTCAGAGGATTAAATATATGCTTTCCTAAATATAATGTTTTATACTCATTTTTACAAGAAGACTTTTTTTTAAATGTTTTTGTGGGTTTCAGCATATTATAGTTTGGTTTCAATAAAGATTAACTGGAATATAATTTATTCTGGTATATCTGACTCTTTTTCTGGAACATATGTTTAGTTTTCATGTAAAAGGTTCAAAGAACTTAACATTTTTAGTTAACAACGAACCAACTTTTGTAAATAAGCTTTGTCTGTAATGTTAATATATTATTTAATTAGAATTTAAAAGAGCAAATTGACATATTTTTAAATTAGTTCTAGAGACTGGTTTAAATTTTGTATCCACATGACTTTCAGAGAAACTGATTTTGATTTCATTTTAATAGGTACCTATTATATGTTGCTTCTTACAAATAATGGATTTTTTTATGTTACAAATCTTCAGCTTGTAAAAATCCAGCAAGGTATGCAATACATTATTTTCTTATTAATTTTCAGCAGTAATTTTTAGTTTTCCAGGTAGATTTTCAAATATTCTCTTTAAAAATATTGTATTTTAATTGCATTTATTCTAGTATACTTGGAAATTTTCAGAATACACTTACTTTCCTCTGTTACAGCTGCTATGGAATCTGAGGAAATATAATTTGGTTATAGCCTTCAAGAAATATATAACTTAGTTGGGGAGGAAAGATATACACTAGCAGAAAAATAAATTTTTTTTGTTGAAGTGAATGAACTTAGAAATGGAAATAACTATATAAGAGTTAATAGTGTAGAGCAGAAATTGATAACATATTCAGTGATTGGTGTGGACCAAATGTCCCTTTGAGCCAGGGAAGACTGAGGAATTGGTTCAGAGCATGTATTCCACAAATGTTTTAAAACTTTTCCTATGTACTAGGCCTCTACTAGGTCCTGAGTATATCACAAGGTTTAAGATCCAGTTTTCTGATGTTTAATGAAGGAGCCAGATAAATAAAAGAGCTATTCCAAAGCAGAGTGAGAAATGATCAAGGCTTCACAGTAGAATAAGAAGACCCTCTTGGTAGGAAGAAACATGGAAAGGGGTTGGGGCAGAGCTGTACTATGGGGAACATTCAGTCAGCTTGGCTGGTACCCTGAATACAATATCTGTACTTATAATTTATACTATTGATCAAGGGTAATACTGAAAAGTAAGCCTTAACTTATTAATCATGAACTTTGACAATAAAGGGGTGACTTGAATTATTTTATAGATTGACATCACAAGTTTAGCCTGCTTTCTTTTTTTAATGCAGCAATTGAGAATGTAGATTTGGATACAGTCAAAAAGGTAAGAAAACAAAATAATATTGTCCTCTTTAAACTTAAATTTAATATAAATGCAGACAGTGTTTCTGTATATTGGTGGCAATTTTAGGAACTGCTATAATATGACTTCCATCCCCATCCTCCATGCTGGAGATTGAGCCCAGGGGCACTTTACCACTGAGCTACTTCCCTATCTCTTTTATTTTTTATTTCGAGCTAGGGTTTCATTAATTTGCCAATGTTGACCTCCAATTTGCGATCCCCCTGCCTCAGCCTCCCAAGTAGCTGGGATTGCAGGTGTGCACAAGCATGCCTAGCTTGATGTGACATTTTAATAAATTTCTGTTTAAAAATACATTTATATCTGATTGATTTAAAGTGATTTTTGTGGAGCATAAGGGAAAAAATGTAGCCAGGCACTGTGGCGCATGCCTGTAATCCCAGTGACTCAGGAGGCTGAGACAGGATGATCCCAAGTTCAAAACCAGTCTCAGCAAAAGTAAGCTGCTAAGCAATTGAGACCTTGTCTCTAAATAAAATATAATAAGAGCTGGGGATGTGGCTCAGTGGTCGAGTGCCCCCAAATTCAATCCCTAGTACCCCTCTGCAAAAAAAGAAAAAGTGAATATGGAACATACTAATTTTTTTTTTTTTTTTTTTTGTAGTTACAAGGACAAATCAAATCCAGTTTTATTTCTACTGAAAATTATCATACTCTTGGTTGTCTCAATCTTGTGACTGGAGATTTAGCAAGTGAAACTCCTGTGATAATTGGGGTAATTCTTTTTATAAAATTTTGTGGAGTTTTGGTGCCTGATGTGTTATCAAATTAATTTACAACATGTATAACAAACAGGGATTAAAAAAAATTAAGTTAGTAAAATTAACTCAATAAATAAACCTAATTTTCTCTCTTGGAAAAATAGTGCATCTTTATTTTCACTAGTATGTCTCTGCAATTTTAGCATTTCTTTGAATTTTGAATATAGGCAAAAACATCAAAACCAAAAAAATTCCAGTCACAGCAGTACCTGTGACGTTGTTGCTAAATAGAAATCACAGATTTAAAAATAATCATATTATAATATAATAATCAATTATCTTGAAAGATTGTTTGCCCATGGATACTTTAAGATTATAGTGACAATAGGCTGTCAGAATGTGTATTTACTATTGTGACAAAATAAAGGTTCTAAGGATTTCATTTCATTTTATTTTAGGTTTCGCCTACATTTATAAGTGAAAGAAATACTAAATTTCAGGTGGAGATTTGGGAAAATAAAGATGTAATTTTTTTTCCTATTCTGGTTCACAATTCCTTGGAATCTTGAAATAAGCCTGTTAAGAACCTCTGTATTAGACAGTGATCCAAAAGAATTAGAATTCCTAATTAATTCTTATCTTGTAGTAACAGATCCTACCTTATTCTTCGTCTTGGGTAATCAACCTATTTGCAAATACTTTTCATTAGTAATATGGGAAACTGGACAAGAATGTACTTAGAAGAGTACAATTCCCTTTTCAAGCATGGTTGGAAAGATAGCTCAAAGGATACATTTTACTATGTAATGTCTCAATTTTTGTTGTTCTGTTCTTTTTTTTCTACTGGGGATTGAACCCAGGACCTTGCACACATGCTAGGCCAGTGCTCTACCACTGAGCTACACCCCCAGTCTGTTGTCTTATGTTTTGTATGAAAAGTTACTGTTCCTTATTTATATGTCACTTCTATTAACTAGTTATAATTTCTCAGAATTTGGGTGGAAAAGCAGCTAATTAAAGGGGTGGACAAAAATTCAATGTAATTATAGCATTTACAATGACATTTTTACTTGCTGCATTTATATCATACATCAAGAAGCAGTTAGGGCTGGGGTTGTAACTCAGTGGTTGAGCGCTTGCCTCGCATGTGTGAGGTTTGATCATTTACACCACATAAAAAAATAAATAAAACAAAGATATTGTGTCCATCTACAACTAAAAAAAAAATTTTTTTTAAAAGCAGTTAGTTGTATTTCTACATTGTGCATATAGTTTGATATCTCATCACCGTTTCCAGTTATACTTCTACATTGTGCATATGGTTTGATATCTCACCACAGTTCTAAATAATTTAAAGTTAATATTTGTAAGAATTTTCTAGGGCTGGGGTTGTGGCTCAGAGGTCGAGCACTCACGTACCATGCTTGAGGCACTGGGTTCGATCCTCAGCACCTCGTAAAAATAAAAAAAATAAAGATATTGTGTTTACCTATAACTAAAAAATAAATATTTAAAAAGAGAATTTTCCATAAATACTCGATTATTTATTTATGGGGAGAGGGGCACTCACTGAGCTATATCCCAACTCTTTTTTTAAAAAAACCTTTATTTATTTATATGTGGTGCTGAGGCTTAAACCCAGTACCTTGCACATGCTAGACGAGTGCTCTACCGCTGAGTCACAACCCCAGGCCCAGCCCTTTTTATTTTTATTTTGACACAAGGTCTATTTAAGTTGCTGAGGCTGGACTTGAACTCTTTTTTTTTTTTAATTGGTTGTTCAATGGACTTGAACTCTTAACCCTTCTGCATTAGCCTCCTGAGTCATTGCAATGACAGGCTTGTGTCATTGTACTTGGCTACTTGTGGTTATTTTAATAAAAATAGTTAGCAAAGACAATATTTACATTTTAATGCTGGAAAAGTCTGTCTTTTGGGTGTGCTGCATGAATATACTTACTCCTTATTAAATATTCATGTGATTAAAATGTATCAACAGCTCACTGTTCTTTCTATTCTCATGAAACTTAGAGGAACTGGGAGACAAAAGCTGATTGGGCTCTAAATATGTAAATATATTTGAAATCAGTAATGTACACAATTTACATGTTTCTATTTTGAGGAAAGTTCAGGTCTTAGGACCAAATTTGCAATTGATGTATCATTTTTGCTTTTCTAGGGAACCGGTGTTTGTGCAATCTCAAAATGGGAACCAGATTCTTCCAAGAAAGGGATGACGGTTAAGAATTATATTGATGCAGAGATTATCAAAGGTAAAATAAATCAATGAAAGTACATCTGGTACATCTGGTGGCTGGGGTTTTGTGGATCAGTGGTAGATTGCTTGCCTAGCATGTGCAAGGCCCTGGGTTTGCTCCTTAGCACCACATAAAAAAATTAAATAAAATAACGATATTGTGTCCAACTAAAAAATAATTTTTTTTTTTTAATATTTATTTTTTTAGTTCTCAGCGGACACAACATCTTTGTTTGTATGTGGTGCTGAGGATCGAACCCGGGCCGCTCGCATGCCAAGCAAGCGCGCTACCACTTGAGCCACATCCCCAGCCCTAAAAAATAAATATTAAAAAAAGAAAAAAGAAAGTACTTTTGTATTTATTAGTTCTAGATTTCTTGTTATTCTTAGGTTGGTGAATGGGCCTTTGAACATACTATTTTTTGAAACTTAGATTAGTTTGCTGATGGTTCACTCAAGACTGTTCTTGACATGTTGCTGTTGTTATTCTTCTTTTGGGAGGTCTGCATTTAAGGGTCACCTAAAAAAAAAAAAAAAAAAGTCAGGAATTAATGAAAAATGGTGACTTCTGAGGTTCTGCTATCTTGAATATGTTAGTTTCCAATTTTAACATAACTCTGTAACACTGAAATAAATTCTTAGACATCTTGCTTTCTCTTTTGTAGGTTCAAAGAAGTTCCAGCTGATAGACAATCTACTTTTCATTCTTGATACTGATGTATGTTTCTTTTATATATCTCCTTCAGATTTGCAGTTGATGCTATGGTTTTTGTGTGTTCATTTTTTGTGACACTGGGTATGGAACCTAGGGCCTTAAAGCATGCAAAACAAACACTCTGTACCTTAGTCCTGATACTCGTAACAGTAGAAAAAGTTAGCCAGATGTGGTGGCTTATGCTTGACATCCTACCTACTGCAGGAAGATTGTAAGCCAGAGGCCAGCCTGGGCAACTTAATGAGATTCTGTCTTAAAATTTAAGTAATAATAATTAAAAAAAAAAGGTCTGTGGTGGAATGTCCCTGGGTCTAGCCTCTAGTACCATAAAATAAGTAAATTAATTAAATGAAATAAAAAACAGTAATGGCCAGAGATGTAACTCAGTTGTAGAGTACTCATGGGTTCATTCCCCAGCAAACAAAAATGAAAGTAAAAATGTTGTCAAACTTACCAAGACAAGGACTTGACCTGGAGTAGATTACTGTCTAGTGTACTGTGCTTTGTTTCAGTGTATGTGTGTGTGTAAATGTCCTGAAGTGTAAATTTATAGTTAATTAAAAGACATGTAAGTAGAATGTCTCTTTTTCAGAATATGCTGAGTTTGTGGGATGTCTACACGCTCACTCCCATATGGAACTGGCCCTCCCTTCACATAGAGGAGTTTCTCCTCACTACAGAAGCAGAGTCTCCTTCGTCAGTCACCTGGTATGTCATGACTGGCTAGTAGTAATTTTCCATCTCTTAGCACCAGGTTCCTTATCTGATTTTGTTCAGACTAATGTTCTAAACTACACTGTGATTTGTCTGAGAGGAAGGACGAACTTGTCTGCATATTTCCATTGGAAACAACTAGACATTATGATCTTCCAAGTAATTATGTTAGAAACAGAATGTCAATCTAGGCTATAAACATGGAGAAAGAGTCCAACATCTCTTCTGTAAATCCTTTGCAACTTTATGCAAGAGTATCACTTTAACATATCTAGCAACTGTCAATGCCTGTTTGATTACTTGGAGGTTTTTTCTCTTTTAGGCAAGGGATTACAAATCTCAAATTAGTAGCTCTCACAACTGCAATTGATAAAAAGGTACTGGAAATTTTTATTTCATGTTTGTCTATATCGCGTTAGAAATAGCATTTATAAATACAAAAATAAATGTTAAGCAATGCTCACAATGTATAAACTCTTAGTTCACACAGACACTTCACAAATCAGAAAGAATTCTATAGAACTCCTTCTTTCCATTTAAAAAAAAGTGATATAAATCTTAGCTGCACTTTTTAAATATAGTGTTTTAGAAATCAAATAGTCCCTAAGTGTCTATATACATAATCCTGGTGACAAAGGATTACATTCACCCTAAATAAAAGTTGTAGAGTAGACTTAGGTATATGGGTTTTTATTCAACAGATATAAAGATGGAATAAAACATAATTTTATATGTAACATTTAAATAATACAATAACAAGTTTACTTGAAAAGGAATTTTTTGTGTTTAGCTTTGTGTACCAGGTGTGAAATGTGTGACCTAGATTGTCTGGGGCTCTTTTGTGCGTGTAGTTTTATAATGACCCACTCAATTAGTTGCTTTTCTATTTCTCTTAGATGAGAAATCTCATGGTTTATTCATTACCTTCAATGGAAATACTATATTCTTTGGAAGTATCTAGTATTTCTTCTCTGGTTCAAACAGGAATTAGCACAGTAAGTTTATACATATTTTGAACTACTTTTTATTAATTTTTTAAAAACTTAAGTGTAACTAATCTCAATATCTGGATCCTAATGGAATATCTGGAAAGATCTCAAGTTTGTAACTATATTTATTTATTTATTTTTTTAAGGTTTTTTTTTGGTCAGTGAACCTTTAATTAATTTATTTATGTATTATACGTTCTGCTGAGGATCAAACCAGTGCCTCACAATGCTAGGCAAGCACTCTACCACTGAGTCACAGCCACAGCCCTTATATTTATTGTTAACTCAGATATACTTTCTCGACCAAGATCTGTCTCTATATTAAAAAAAAAAAAAGAAGAAGAAAAAGAAAAGAAAATCAAATAGCACATCAGTCATCTGCTTATTCAATATTATTGTTTTTTTATAGGAAATACAGATAATAATTTTAGGAAGGACTAATGTTTTTATTTATTTTTAATTTGTACAGATTCATAGATTACAATGTGATAATTCAATATATGTCTAAAGTGTGTAATGATTAAATCAAGGTAGTTAACATTCCTATTTCCTTAAACATTACTTAAAATATTTTGATTAACATGTAATAATTGTACATAACTTTATAGTGTGATGCTCCTATTTTTTTAAATTGTAACCTTTTAAAAAAAGTTTTACCATATTTGTTTTATTCTCTCTTTTTTTTTAAACAATACAGGTCAAGTGCTTGGCCTCAAGTATTCTAGGCAAACACTGTATCACTTACCTAAATCCTCAGCCCTTTTAATTTTTTTATTTTGTGATAGGATGACTTTAAATTGCTCAGGCTGGGGCTGGGGATGTGGCTCAAGTGGTAGTGCGCTTGCCTGGCATGCGTGCGGCCCAGGTTCGATCCTCAGTACCACATACAAACAAAGATGTTGTGTCCGCCGAGAACTAAAAAATAAATATTAAAAAATTCTCTCTCTCTCTGTCTCTTTAAAAAAAAAAAAATTTAAGGAATAAATAAATAAATAAATAAATTGCTCAGGCTGGCCTGGTACTTGGCAATCCTCCTGCCTCAGCCTTCGAAATATCTAGTACATACCAAATACAGGCATGTACCACCTCACCTATCTTGTTCCATTTCTTTTTCTTTTTTTTTTAGTATTTTCTTAGTTGTAGTTGGATACAATACCTTCATTTTATTTATTCATATGGTGCTGAGGATCGAAACCAATGCCTAACACGTGCTAGGCGAGCGCTGTACCGCTCAGCCCCAGCCCTCCTTTTTTTTTTTTTATATGCACGTTTACATGCAATATTTTTCTAAAGAATTTAGAAATTACTTGTAGACTTTCTGTCTTCTCACTTCTAAATGCTTCAGCAAGTATATTTTAAGAATAAGGTCATTCTGCTGTGCACGGTAGTATATGCCTAACTGCAGAGGCTGAGGTATTGCAAGTTTAAGGCCAACCTCAACAACTTAGCCAGACCCTAAACAACTTAGTGAGACCCTCTCTCAAAATAAAAAATAAAAAGGGCTATGGATATAGCTCAGTAATGAATCACCCCTGTGTTCTATCCCCCAGTACCAAATAAATAAATAAATAGGAATAAGGTCATTCTCCTACAGTATACTTAACACACTCAGAAAATTTAACATTAATCCAATGCTGTTATAAAATATACCTTCCAAATTCAAATTTCACGATTGTATCAATTACTTTAAAGCCATTATTATTATAATTTTTAATCCAGGATCTAATCAAGGATCATTTATTGAATTTAGTCATGGAGTTGTTCCATCTAGTGTAGTTCCATAGTCTTTGTCTTAAGACACTGGCATTTTTGAAGAGTCCCAGCATCTGGTTTTGTGGAATGGCCCTCTGTGTGGATTTTTCTGATCATTTCATCATGGTTAGATTCATGCTCAGCTCTTTTGACACAAGTACTACATAGGTAATTCTGGGTCCTAGCCATATCACAGTAAGTGCCTCATAGTTCCCATTTGTCCTGTATCTGTGTTGTTAAATTTGATTTCTCGACGAAGACACTTCTGCCAGATTTTTCCACTTATAAAGATATATTTTCCTATTTATAATTAATAAGTAATTTGTGCGGTGTTATTTTGAGACCACGGGAAGATTCTTTTTCTTAACTGTTTTTCCTCGGTGGTTTAAAACCCATCGATGGATGGATTCTTAATTGAATCAGTTGTAATTCTATCGATGATAAAAATACATTTTCCTTATCTTGGAATTTTAATCATGTTTTTGTTTTTGTAGGACACCATATATCTTCTGGAAGGAATTAGCAAAAATGATCCAAAGTAGGTCATGTTTTGTTTTATCTGATAAATTGTTAAGTAACAGGCAAGTTAAAATTTGCTCATTAACCCTAAATAACCAGGGCACTGATACCATGATCTTTTTTCAGACTGTCTGAGGATACCACCTCTGTTTTAGTGCTCAGGTGTCTCACAGAAGCTTTACCAGAAAACAGGTAACTTTTTTATTTTAAGCTTTACCCTTTAACAAGAAGTTTAAATTCCTTCATTAATAAATTCTGAATGAAATTTCTTTTTCAACTTACCAGGTTGAGTCGGTTACTTCACAAACACAGATTTGCTGAAGCTGAGAGCTTTGCCATCCAGTTTGGACTAGATGTTGAGGTAATTTTGCCTGTATTCGCTCCTTCACTGAAAGGGCACTTCCTGGTACTCTGGAGGCTTTAGAGACACAGACTTGTGAGATGTTGGAGTTTCTTGTGATCAGGCCTTTACTGAGGCATGACTGGTAGAGTAGGAGTCAAAGGGAAGAGTGACCTGTAATGGGGCAGAGAGACACCATGTCATGGAGAGGTTAGTTTGTATGTCAGACCATCCAGGGAGGGGAAGGGGACTGTAGTGACAAGAATGGCATGATGGCAGTGAGTGAGGCTTAGGCTGCTTCCAGGAACTCCTGGGAATCAGGACTGGAGTTTAGGTCACATAAGAAGGGAACAGAAGGGGGCGGTGATGTATAAGCATGGGCCAGAGCTGGAGGGACTGAGGTAATGGGGAGCTCCTGAGTACGTTAAGCAGGAGAGTGTCTCCATCAGGTTATCTTTTGGGAGAAAGGAATGATTATTTGAAAGAGAGTAAACCAAATAGCTCAAATATCATCTCTCTATGAGAGAGCTGAACCAATCCCAAGAAGTGAAGATGTATGAGACAGAGGGGAGAGGAGAGAGAGACAGAGGCTGGTAATAGAGAGAGATAGGCAGCAGAATCAGCACAATGTAGTGATCATATGTCAGGAAGGACAGAGGACTCAAGTTTCACTAGCATGACTCTGGCTCAGAGGACACATTATTGCATGATGGTGCCATTCTCTAAAATCAGAAATACATGTGGAAGAGCAGGTCATGAGTACAATATAAGAGTTCTGCTCTGTAACATTGGATGTAAGGGATTGGTAAATAGGGCTGTCTGGGAGGAAGCTGGGAGGTGGGCTGACTGGAGGTGGGGAACACCAGAGGAGCTCAGCAATGTTGGAGAACATGTGTAGTAAAAAGATCAAGCATAAGATCTTGACATGTGCGGGTGGAGGAAAAAGGGCTATCTATGCATTTGGGAAGTAATAAAGAGGGAAACTACAAGAACATAGTTATAGAAGCCAAAGGAGGAAAATTTTCAGTTTAATGGGGAGCAATCAGCAATTGCAGATACTACAGAGAAGATCTGAGTATCAAGGCTGAAAGATGATTGGTGTATTTGGCAATAGGGAAGTCACTGAATTCCTTGAAAATTTTGTTTCTTAAGAAGGAATGGAAGCCGGGCATTGTGGCACCTTCCTATAATCCCGATGGCTCGGGAGGCTTGACAAGAGGATTTTGAGTTCAAAGCCAGCCTCATCAACTTAGCGATGCACTAAGCAACTCAGTGAGACCTTGTCTCTAAATAAAATACAAAATAGGTCTGGGGATATGGCTCAGTGGTTGAGTGCCCCTGAGTTCAATTCCCAGTATCAAAAATAAAAAATTTAAAAAAAGGAATAGAGGGGCTGCAGTTATGACTCAGTGGTAGAGTGCTTGCATAGCACGAGTGAGGTTCAATCCTCAGCACCACATTAAAATAAATTTTAAAAATAAAGGTATTACAACTAAAAAAATAAGGAATGGAAGAGTGGTAAGTATATACAATGGAATATCACTCAGCCATAAAGAATAAAATTATGGTGTTTGCTAATAGATGGATGGAATTGGAGACTGTCTTGCTAAGTTAAATAAGCCAATCCCCCAAATCCCAAGGCTGAATGTTCTCTCTGATATGTGGATTCTAACACACAATGGGAGTAGGAGGGAAGAATAGAAGTTTATGGATTAGACAAAGTGGAATGAAGGGAAGTGGGGGAGTTGAGAATAGCAAAGACAGTAGAATGAATCAGACATAACTTTCCTATGTTCATATGTGAATACATGACTGGTGTAACCCCACATCATGTACAACCATAAGAATGGGAAATTATACTCCATGTGTGTATGATATGTCAAAATACATTCTAGCCAGGTGTGGTGGCACATGCCTGTAGTCCCAGTGACTTGGGAGGCTGAAGAAAGAGGATTGCAAGTTCAAAGCCAGCCTCAGCAATTTAGTGAGGCCCTAAGCAGCCCTGTCTCTAATAAAATATGAAAAAAGGGTTGGGGATATGGCTGAGTGGTAAAGCACCCCAGGGTTCAATCTCCAGTACAAAAAAAAAAAATCTGTCATTTATAGCTAAAAAGAATAAATTAAAAAGAAAAAAAAAAAAGAGAAAGGAATGGAGGAGATAGCCCAATTGTACTTGATTAAAGAATTAATATTTAAGCTGGGGCTGGGGTGTGGCTCAGTGGTAGAGCACTTGCCTAGCATGTGTGAGGCATTGGGTTCGATCCCCAGCACCACATAAGAAAACTAAATAAACAAAATAAAGTTATTGTGTCCATCTACAACTAAAAATATTTTTTTATAAAATTTAAGCTGGACATGGAGATACATATCTATAATTCCAGCAACTCAGGAGGCTAAGGCAAGAAGATCACAAGTTCAAAGCCAGCCTCAGGAAGTTAGTGAGACCCTGTCTCAAAATAAAAAATAAAAAGAACCGAGGATGTGGCTTATTTAAGTACCCCTGGATTAAATCCATGGTGTGGGAAGAAAAGAATTAGTATTTCCCAAATGGGTGGTAACTATGTGTTGTTTTAAAAATATAAGATTTGGGGCTGGGGTTATGGCTTAGTAGTAGAGCACTTGCCTGGCATTGGGTTTGATTCTTGACACTGCATATAAATAAATAAAGTAAAGGTCTACAAACAACTAAAAAAAAAATCCTTAAAAAAATAATATATAAGATTTGCTATGTATGGTGCTGCATACTTGTAATCCCAGCAATTTGGGAGCCTGGGGCAGGAGGATTGCAAGTTCAAGGCCAGCCTCAACAATTTAGCCAGACCCTAAGCAACTTAGTAAGACCTTGTCTCAAAAAATAAAAAGGACTGTGGATATGGCTCAGAGGTAAAGCACTGCTTGGTTAAATCCCCAGTACCAAAAAATAAAAACAAATATGAGGTTTTAAACAGTTAGAATATTTTTGTTTATTGTTTAGAGAGGAATATGAATGAAGGGATAGGGAAATGGTAGCAAGTGCAAAACCAAAATAAGGAGTACTTCCAGTTGGAGAAAAGAGGATGATATATTTAAGAAGAGGAGTCTTGGGGCTGGGGTTGTGAGGCACTGGGTATAAAAATAAATAAATTAAGGTATTGTGTTCATCTACAACTAAAAAAATATTTAACAAAATAAGAGTGGTCTTAACCATATTGAAAGTATGTCTTTTTAAGTTGATAAAAGGAACTTGAAATTTTAGGTCTGTCTTTTTTTTTTTTTTTGGTACTTGGGATTGAACCCATGGGTACTCTGCCACTGAACTATACCCTAGCTGTTTCTATTTTTTTGTTTTGAGACAAGGTTTTGCCAAATTACACAGACTGGCCTCTAACTTCTCCTCCTGCCTTAGCAAGTGTTCTTAACTCTAGACACTAAAGAATTGTTAATAGACTTTAAAAAACTAGACATGAAACACAATTGTGTGATTGTCTTTTAAAAACCAGCTATAAGCTGAGCATGGTGTGCATTCCTGTAATCCCAGTGATTCAGGATGCTGAGGCAGGAGGACCCCTTGATTTCAGGAGTTAGAGGCCAGCCTGGGCAATGTAGCTAAACCTCTCTCTTAAAAACAAAGAAAACCCAGCTGCATTGCTTTTGGGTTGCATAAATTTATACCCATTACTGGACCTTTCTTAAGTCTTTGATGTTTTGTTACAATGAGGTAAAAATGCTTACTACTTAGGTGTTTGTGCGAATTGAGATAATTTATAAAATTCTTTTAATTGACCAATAAATCATTATATGTACTTTACAGAGTACAATGTAATATTTTGAGATATATATTTACATTGTACAGTAGTTAAATCAAGCAAATTAGTATTCCTGTCACCTCACATAATTACTATTTTGTGTGTGTGTTATGAGAACATTTAAAATCTACTCTTTGCAGGGGTTGGGGTGCTGGGGTTGTGGCTTAGTAATACGGCGTGCATCATGAATGTGTGAGGCACTGGGTTTGATCCTCAGCACCACATAGAAATAAATAAAGGTATTGTGTCCGTCTACAACTAAAAAAAAAAATATTTAAAAAAAATCTATTCTTTACTAGGTATGGTAGTGCATACCTAGCTATTCAGCTATTCAGGAGGCTGAGGCAGGGGATTCTAAAGTTCAAGGCCATCTGTGGCAACTTAAGGAGACTCCATCTCAAAATGAAATACAAAAAGGGCTAGGAGTGTAATTTAGTGGTAACAGCACCCCTGGTTTCAAACCCCAGCACTACAAATAAACAAAAAATCTGGTTAGCAATTTGGAAATATACAATACATTGTTATTAATTATAGTAACTACTCTGCTTAGTAGATGTCCAAAATTATTATTCTTCTCTAATTGAAAATTTGTACCTTTAGTCAGCATCTTCCCTTTATCTATCTACTCCTTCCCACAGTCTCTCGTAACCACCATTCCACTCCTGTATTGAGTTCCATTGTTTAGATTCCACATACATGTGAGATCATGCGTTGTCTTTCTGTGCCTGCCTTATTCATTTAGCTTAGTGTCCTCATATTCATCTATATTTTTGCAAATGACAGGATTTCATCTCTCCTAAGGCTGGATAGTATTCCATCATGTATATGTGCCACATTTTCTTTATCCATTTATCCATTAATGTACAATTAGGTTGCTTGCATGTCTTAGCTCATATTAAGGTCTTAGTATACTGCTTGACAGTGAGTTAAGGCTCAGTAAATAAAAATGGTTTCCATAATTTCTTTCAGATATCTAAGTGTTACTTTCTTTATTTTAAAAATATTTTTAGTTGCAGATAGACACAATACCTTTATCTATTTTTTTTTTTTTTTTATGTGGTGCTAAGGATCGAACCCAGTGCCTCACACATGCTAGGCAAGCTCTATACTAGGAGCCACAACCCCAGCCCAAAGCGTTACTTTTCTTTAAGCTTCATTCCTGAACCACATGAGGATTCATTCGTAAATTAATCTCTCACAGTTTGCTGTGAGAGTAAGTCTTCCTCAGATACTATTGTACTTCAAGTTATTTGCTGTGGTATGTTTATATTACAGCTTGTTTACAAGGTAAAATCAAATGATATATTGGAGAAACTAGCTTTGAGTTCTGTGGATACCAGTGAGCAGGCCAAATGGCAGCAACTTGTAGATGAAGCTAAGGAAAATCTACACAAAATCCAGGTATGCTTCACCAGCTACTTCCTAGAGTACTCAAGCTGATGTGTTGATCAACAACATTAGGTCTCTTCACTATGACTTACTATTTGTGAAACAGGATGATGAATTTGTAGTGAATTATTGCCTGAAGGCCCAGTGGATAACCTATGAAACAACTCAGGAAATGCTCAATTATGCTAAAGCCAGGGTAAGTTGGTTTGTCTGTCTGAATTCCTTTCTTCTTTATTTTTTTCTTTATTTTTCTTTCTTCTACCACCTCATATTCATATACATTTTTTTGTGCTTCCATTTTATTCTCTATGTGTAATATTTTTTAAAATTTTATTATAATTTCATTGATAACATTTGTATATCATACAATTTACCACAATCTTTTTAGGGGGGACAGGAGCATTGGGGAATTATTGAACCCAGAGATAGTTTACCACTGAGCTATATCCCCCATCCCCAACGCTTTTTTATTTTTCATTTTGAAACAGTCTCACTAAGTTTCTGAGGGTGTTGCTGAGTTGCATAGGCTAGCCTCAAAACTTATAGTCCTCCTGCCTCAGCCTCCCGAATTACTAGGATTACAGATTTGTACCACTCTGCCCTGCTCACCATGATCATTTCTAGAACTTTTTCATTATCCCAGAAAGAAACCCTATACTCATTACATTTACTTCCAGTTTTTCTCAACTCCCAACCTAGGCAAACTTCCTGTCTCTATTAGTTGTGCCTGTTCTGGACATTTCAAATAAATGGAATCATATGATATGTATCATTGTTGTCCAGCTTCTTTAATTTAGCATATTTTCTGGATTTATTCATGTTGAAGCAAGGGCCAATGATATGTTTCTTTTTTATTGCCAAATAATACTTCATTGTATATGAACAGAGCACATTTTGCTTTGTTTATTCATTGATGGACATTTGGGTTTCTTCCACATTTTTTTGCTGTTGTGAATAACTGCTATAAATATGGTTTTACAAATAACTGTTCAAGTCCCTGCTTTGAGGTTTTTTTTTGAGCATGTACCTACAAGTGCAATTGCTAGAATCATATGTTAATTCTGTTTTTATTTTTTTGAGGAATGCCATATTGTTTTCCATGGTGGCTGCACCAGTTTACATTCCCACTGACAGCATACAAGGAACACATTTTTTCTACGTCCTTCCCAATACTCATTATTTTCTGTTTGTTTGCTTTTTGTTTTGATACTGGCTATCCTAACAGGTATGAAGTAGAGAGTAATTTTTATAATGTTTGTGCATGTTAGTTTATCTTATGCACAAATAAGTAATTTTGAAAAAAATTCTTTTTATCTTGTAGACATTTGTAACTTTTTTTTTTTTTTTGCTATTTCAAATAATGCCATTTTTGCAGTAAATTGTTCCTCTCAGAGACCTATGAGAATGACTGTTATTCTAGCTGACATACTCCTTAAAATGAAAGTATAACATATGGGCAAAATCTTCTGGGCTGTTCCTATGTAATGCATTGTTTTTTAAAAAAGTCTTTTTGTTTATTGTTCAGACTTAACGTAATTTGTTTTCAAAGATATTATTTTTTATCAATTCACAGAAAATCCATCCTCTTTTATGAAATACCTAATATAGTAGATGTTCTGTTTTTTATTTTTCATTCTTAGCTTTTGAAGAAAGAAGATAAAATTGTTCCTGCCAATTCTGATGGCTTGATAGAGGTAATTACAATTACATTAGATTGATAGATTAATTTGGGGTGAATGTGCTGTCACAATGTTTTTCCTTTCCCGATAGTTTTGTATTTCTTTAAGAGCAAGTTATCATTTTAATACCTCAGCTTTGCTTGGGCATGGTGGTGCACACCTGTGATCTCAGCTACTTAGAAGGCAAAAGGAGGAGAATTACAAGTTTGTCGGCCTGGGCAACTTAGTGAGACCCTGTCTCAAAATAAAAAATGGACTGCGGATGTAGCCCAGTGATAGAGTGCCCCGCTTCAATCCTTGGTACTACAAAAACAAAACCCTAGCTCCCTTTTCTACAAAATGGGACCATAAATAATGTTTGCTTTATAGAGTCCTTCTGAGGTAAACGGAAATAGTTTCTATAAACTATTTTGCAGAGTACCTATTATCTGCTAAACTCAAATAAATATAAACCATTAATGATTATTATGATGGTGCCAAAATACATGGGTATGTGCACATGAGGAGTACATTTAGATTCTCAAAATAAATGTTCAGTATAATCCAGCCTAGTTTTACTAGGATGGACTCAGCACCTTGCCCATACTAGCACCTTGCACATGTATATAAATCATAGAGGAAACTGATTTTGAAGGACACTGTGATTAATGTGCATAGGCCTTTGTAATCAAATGTGATAGATGATATTTTCATCATTCTATTTTGTGTATGTGTTATGTAAAGGCAGTAGGAATAGGAATGGACCTGTAATGTGGAATCAAATGAGGGTGCATATAAGACTTGTGAACTAGAAGGACCCTAATTTTTTCTTTTTGTGTGTGTGTGTGTGTCGGGGTACTGGGGATTAAACCCAGATAGTTTTTATTTCAATACATTGCCTATAACATTCAGTTTATCAAGGTATTTTTTCATTAGGTACTAAGGGCTCATGCAAAGTTGACTACTTTTTATGGAGCATTTGGACCAGAAAAATTCAGGTGTGTATCCCATTTCTAGATTGCGAATTAATTATAAAGTTGGAATGTCATGAAAATATAGTATTTGTTTGGATAAATTTGTGTTAACTGGTGAAGGGGGAGCCAGGATATTCACATGATAGAAAATATATCTTTTTTTGTTTGTTTGTTTTAATTAGTTACACATGACAGTACAATGACCTTGACATATCATACATTTGAATCAGATGAAAATATATTTTTATGGCAAAAAAAAAAAATAGGCTTAACAACCTTGCTGTCATTTCTTTAGTAGAAATCTTTACAACTTTGCTTTTTCTCATTTTCTTACAATATTGTCTGACAGTTCACTTCTCTTAATTGTTAATTTACCCTGATAAATAGATTTATCTTTAAGGAAAGCATACCTTGTGTTTGTAAGAAATGATAGTCATGGTGCACATATGAGTATATATATGGATTCAGTTTCTGGAAATGGAATTGCTAAGGCAAATGTATACGCTTCTAAATTTATCCTCCAGATATATTCATTCATTCTGATAAATGGAGAGGAGATGCCCATTTTCTCATTCATTGAGACTTTATCATAAAATTTTATTTTTATTAATCTGATTTGTGAAAAATATATTGCAAAAATAGTTGCTGCATTGCTTTGGCTTTGATTTTTGATTTTTTTTTTTTGTACTGGGTTTTGAATTCAGGGGCACTCTATCCCTGAGCTACATCCCCAGCCCTAGGTCTCGCTAAGTTACCTAGGGCTTCATTAAGTTGCTGAGGTTGGCTTTCAACTTGTGATCCTCCTGCCTCACCCTCCCAAGTCTCTGAGATTGCAGGCATGTACCACTGCACCTGGCTTGATTCTTAATTTTGACTGAGCTAAGTATTCCTTTTTTTTTTTTACATCTTTGGTTCCTATTTCTCTTGGGGTTTTGTTCTTTGTAAATTGATTAAGAGTATTGATAAGAGTATTTCAAATTTTGCCTCCTTGGGCAATTTTCTTTTTGTCTTGTTTTGTGCTGAGGATCAACTCAGCACCTTGCACAAACTAGTGAGTACTCTACCACTGAGCCACAACCCCCAGCCCTCTTATTATGTTTTTTAATATAAATTTTGCATATTTTTTGTTAATGTTATTCAGATTTTTTACCATGTTTCCCATAATTGTAAATGGGGGGTTTTCCTCCGTCATTTTTTTTTTTTTTGAGGCTTTTAAGCATTTTATGTTCATCTCAAATGAAAATAGCACCATTCTCTGAAATTTCAGCATGTTATAGAATACTTCCTAAATTTGATTTATCTTTTTCCCTACAATTTTTATTGGTGCATTATAGATGTACATACCAATGGAATTTGTTGTTGTTACGTATTCATACATGCCCACAATATATACTGTAAAAATATAATTCGCCCAATATCACTTCCCAGCACTTCCTTCCCTTCCTCCCCGTCTCTCGCCCTTTGGTCCCTTTCCTCCACTGATCTTCCTTTGATTTTCATGAGACACATCCACATCTTTCTTTTTTCCTTTCTAGCTTCCTGCACACGAGAGAAAACATACAACCCTTAACCCTCTGAGTTTGACATATTTTTCTCAACATAGTGGTCTCTAGTTCCATCCATTTTCCTGAAAATGACATAATTTCATTTTTCTTTATGGTCGAATAAAACGCCACTGTGTATATATACCACATTTTCTCAATCTATTCATCTGTCAGTGGACACTTAGGCTGGGTCTATAATTTGGCTGCTGTAGGGCTGGTGTTGAAGTTCAGAGGTAGAGTGTGCTCGCCTAGTGTGCTTGTCTAGCATGCGTGAGGCACTGGGTTCAATCCTCAGCACCAAATAAAAGTAAAATAAAGATATTGTGTCCACCTATAACTAAAAAATAAATATTAAAAAAAGAGAAGTGTAGACTAATTTAAAAAAATGTGGCTGCTGTGAATTGTGCACTATTAACATGGGTATGCATACATTGAAGCAGAGACCCCACCCAGAAAACCCCTTGCTGTAATTAAGCTTCTTCTCTCATCAGAAAGATTTTTACAGGGCTGGGGATGTGACTCAAGCCGTGGTGCGCTCACCTGGCATGCGTGCGGCCCGGGTTCGATCCTCAGCACCACATACAAATAAAGATGTTGTGTCCGCCGAGAACTAAAAAATAAAGATTTTTTTTAAAAAAAGATTTTTACAAAGAGTATCATAAGGCAGGATGTCTGCAGAAGGCACTGTGGTTGGAAGCTTCCTCTTTCTTGTAAATGCCAGGTTTACACACAAAAGGTGTGATCGAATAGACTCTGCAAGCTTGTTGTACAAAAAGATATCATCTGTTTTCTTGGTAAAAACTTGTGAAACCTGTGTCTGGTCTGGAGGACGGAATGAAAAGCACTTTTCACACGAACCTCCAATCCCCCCTCCTGCTACTGAGTATAAAGTTCAAAAAATTCCCCAAATCTCTGTCCAGAGAACGATTCAGACATGAACCACATGGTAGACCGGCCAGCTACAGCCAATAAACTGCTTTCTGAAAATTCTTAGGGTGTCCAGCCTCTTCTGTCCCACTTCATGTCACTTCATGTATGATGGCTTTTTCAGTGTAAGTTCTAAGGCGTGGTCGTATGGTGGATTGATGCCTAGTCTCCATACTGATTTCCATAGTGGTTGTCCTAATTTATAATCC
This sequence comes from Marmota flaviventris, assembly GCF_047511675.1. Taxonomy (NCBI): domain Eukaryota; kingdom Metazoa; phylum Chordata; class Mammalia; order Rodentia; family Sciuridae; genus Marmota; species Marmota flaviventris. Next base: position 136,288,017 of record NC_092498.1, on the reverse strand, counting down.
CACCAACAATTCAAAAGTATTCCTTTTTCTCCATATCCTCTCCTTATTTGTGTCATTATTTATATTCTTCATGACTGCCATTCTGACTGGTATGAGATAAAATCTCAGTGTAGTTTTGATTTGCATTTCCCTAATTGCTAATAATGGCCATTTGTATTTCTTTCTTTTTTCTTTTTTTTTCCTTTTAGTTGTAGATGGACATAAGATCTTTATTTTTATTTATTTATTTTTATGTGGTGCTGAGGATTGAACCCAGGGCCTCACGCATACGAGGCAAGCGTTCTACCTCTGACCCACAGTTCCAGCCCGCCCATTTGTATTTCTTCTTTTGAAAAGTTTTAAATCATTTGTCCATTTATTAATTGGGTTATTTGGTTTTTGGAGTGTAGGTTTTTGAGTTCTTTATATATTCTAGGTATTAATCCTCTGTCAGAAGAGTAGCTAGCAAAAATTTTCTCCCATTCTGTAAGTTCTCTCTTCACATTTCTAATTGTTTCCTTTGCTGTGTAGAAGCTTTATAATTTGATGCCATCTCCTTTATTAACTCTTGACATTATTTCCTGATCTTAGGGGTTCTTTTGAAAAAGCCATTGCATGTATACTGGAATGTTGATCCTATGTTTTCTTCTAGGAGTTGCATATTTCTGTTCTAATTCCAAGGTCTTTGATCCATTTTGAGTTGACTTGAGCAGGGTGAGTGTTAAGGTCTAGTCTCATTCTTCTACATATGGATAACCAGTTTTCCCAACACGATTTTTTAAAAGGCCCTGTTCTCCAATGTATTTTTTTGGTGCTTTTGTCAAGGATCAGATGCCTCTATCTGTGTGGGTTTGTCTCTGGGATCTATTCTGTACCACAGGTCTAAGTGTCTGTTTTTAATGCCAGTACCATGCAGTTCTTGTTACTATAAATCTGTATTATAATTTGAAGTCAGGTATTATGATGCCTCCAGCATTGGTTTTTTTGGCTTAGAATTGCTTTGGCTATTTTGGTTTTTTTATTCTTCCAAATGAATTTTAGGATTTTGCTAGGTCTGTGACAAATGTCATTGGTATTTGTGGGTAATACATTGAATCTATATATTGCTTTTGGTAATGTGGTCATTTTAACTATTAATTCTGCCTTTCCAAGAGCTTGGGAAGTCTTTCCATCTTGTAGAGTCTTAATTCAGTTTCTTTCTTCAGTGTTCTGTAGTTTTCACTGTAGAGGTTTTTCACTTCTGGGTTGATTTATTCCTAGGTTTGTTGTTGTTGTTGTTGTTTTGAGGTTATTGTGAATGGAATTGGTTTCCCGATTTTTTTTCCTCAGCAGATTTATTGTTGCTACATAGGAAAACAATTGATTTTTGTGTGTTGATTTTGTCACTTGCTACTTTGCTAAATTAAAATTTGTTTATTAGCTCTAGCACCATTTTGGTGGGTTTTTTTTTTTTATTTCTAGGTATAGGATCATATCATTTGCAAGCAGTGAGAATTTGACTTCTTTTTTTTTTCTATTTTTATCCCTTTTATTTCCTTCTCTTGCCTAATTCTTGCTTCATGATTTTTTTAAACACTGTAGAGAGCTATAGATTTTTTAAAATGAACTACCTTATTGAATTCCTTTATTATTCATACTAATAATTCAATCAGTTGGTCCTATTTTTCCTGGTGTATAATTACACATTCAAATATTAATAGTTTTGCCTCATAAGTTCTGATTTCCTTTTTTCCTTGCCCAATTTCATTGGCTGGTATTACCTGAACCTTTCTAAATAATTAGTTAATAGATATCCTTTTATTCCTGACTTTAACAAAAATTGTTCCTTTTTATCATCTGAGCATGGGACAAGCTTTTGGGGGGATTTTATTTGTCATTATATCATCTCGAGGAAGTATTCATCATCTATATCTGAATTTTAATCAGAACTATATTGTCATTGCATCATTGTTGGTTATAAGACTGGAAATAATCTCAATATTCAACTCTGGGAGCTTAGGGAAATAGATAATAGTATATTCATGCCATGGAATGCTGTGTGGTCCTTAAAAAAAAAATTATGTTTATGTATACTGATTTAGTATGTGCACCAAGATGATAATAATTTTAATGTTTAGATAGCATATAAAAATTTATTCATTTAAGAGTTAAAATAGTTGTTAATGTATATAGTGATTATCTGAGGAACCCTACCAGAAAGCTAGGACTCTGGGGAAGATGACAGAAATTCTTTAGATCTGGAAAGAAAGAGACTTATTTTTCAATGTGGAATCTTTGGAATTGTTTTCATTTTTTGCTTTATGAGGATATCCACTTAAAAGATAAAACCTTAATTAATTTTATAAATTGTTAACTGTGTTTTTCCCTTTAACTTCCCAGTGGTAGTTCTTGGATTGAATTTCTGAATAATGAAGATGATCTTAAAGACATATTTTTACAGCTAAGAGAAGGAAATCTTGTCTGTGCACAGTATCTTTGGCTTCGACATCAGGTAATACATTTTGTGTTTTATTTTCCTAATAGCTTTCCAGTTTCTAACATGGGTTATTGACTCAGTGTTGGAAGCTAACAGGGCAACACATGTAACTGGGCAATAGAAAGTTTTCAGATTGATAAGGTGTGACCTTTCCTAGGGAAAAATAATCCTCTGACAATATTAAATCAGAGGAAGTGCTATGAAGATATCATAGAACCTGATTTTATCTCATCAGAATTTAATTGATTCCAAATCTTAGTTTATTAGACAACATTTTATTAACTGGTTAATTGATGGGCTCTGAATGATGTGAGGATAGAAAGGATGTTCCTGCTGCAATTCAGATCGTGGTATAGGAGTTGCCTGTTAAAAGTATTTATCGAGGGGCTGGGGATGTGGCTCAAGCGGTAGCACGCCCGCCTGGCATGCGTGCGGCCCAGGTTCGATCCTCAGCACCACATACAAACAAAGATGTTGTGTCTGCCGAAAAAAACTAAAATAAATAAATAAATATTTTAAAAAAAAAAAAAAAAAAAAAATAAAAGTATTTATCGAAAGGCCAAGTGCGGTCGCATGCCTCTGTAGTCCCATGTATTTAGGAACCTAAGAGAGGAGGCTTGTCTGAGCTCAGGAATTTAGGGCCAGCCTAGGCAGCATGATGAGACCCCATCTCTTTAATTTCTTAATCAATTAATTAATTTTTAAAAAATCATTCATCCAAATCCCTGAATGTTGGCCAATATTAATATCTAATGTTAGGTTCAGAAAATGTCTCAGTGTTTGTGGACACATTATCTGTTAGTATTTGTACTGTCACCTCCAACTATGTTTTCCTCTGCAGCACCTTTGTTGGTTCCGGTTTCTATCTGGCAGTCACTGATACGAGAGTTCAAGGGATTGTGACCCCTAACTTGAATCATTTGCATAGAGTAAATCACCTTTAATGTTCATATTAAGTGAATAAAATATTCCTTGAGATGAATTCCTAAAATGGTCTTTGCTTTTTGGGAGGTTGTCAGTTAAAATTGTAAGCTAAGTCTTAATTCTCACTCCGCATGATTTAGGCAAATTTCAAAAGCAGATTTGATGTGAAGATGCTTGAGAACTTGCTCAACTCAATTTCCACACCAGTCTCTTTGCAAAAACTTTGTCCATGGCTTAAAAATGATGTGATCCCTTTTGTGAGAAGGACTGTTCCTGAAGGACAGGTGAGTTTCCTCCAGTATTTCCACTCCTCGTGATTCAATTTTATTATTTTTTCATTAGGTATTTGAAGACTAAGTCATGTTAACACAAGTTAGTTTTTTTTTGTTTGTTTTGTTTTGTTTTGTTTTTTTAAGAGAGAGAGAGAGAGAATTTTGTAATATTTATTTTTTAGTTCTCGGCGGACACAACATCTTTGTTTGTATGTGGTACTGAGGATCAAACCTGGGCCGCACGCATGCCAGGCGAGCGCGCTACCACTTGAGCCACATCCCCAGCCCACAAGTTAGTTCTTTTAAGTGTCTCTTTTAAAAGATTATCCTTGGGCCGGAGGTATAATTCAGTGGTATGCCACTTACCTAGGATGTATAAGGCCCTGGGTTTGATTCCCAATGCTACAAAAAATAAATTAACAAATAATAATTTAGGAATGATGAACATAGAGGATTTTCATTATTTTATTGATTACCTATTGAGAATTTTACTTTTAAATGACATGTCTGTTTCAGAAAATTCTTGCAAAATGGTTAGAACAAGCAGCCAGGAACCTTGAATTAACTGATAAGGTAAAACCAGTACAATTAACATGAAAAAGACATTTTGTACACTCCCAATAGCATAAAACTCTGTTCCTAATGCTCTATAATATTTTTTAAAGGCAAACTGGCCAGAAAATGGATTTCAACTTGCAGAGGTATTTTTCACAGCAGAAAAAACAGATGAATTGGGATTGGCATCCTCCTGGCATTGGATTTCCTTGGTATGATGTACAGAATGGATTTTTAGTCATGAAATACTCCATTATACATTTATGTATATTGTAATTTGTTAAAGAAATGAATTTTGTCAAAACCCTTCCAATATTAAAGAGCATAAATATACATAGAAAAAAATCTGGAAATATTATCCGTTTTCTTTAATTTTTCTGTTTTTATATGCCTTTTTTTCTTTTTTTATTGGAACTAGGAATTGAACCTAGGGGTGCTTTACCACTGACCCACATCCCAGCCCTTTTTATTTTTTATCTTGAGATAGGGTCTCACTAAATTGCTTCTGTGTTGAACCAACAAAAGAGAAAGCAATATAAAAACATTCTACTAAGTAGTATAACTGGGATTTTCTGCATTAGGATTTCATTTTCAAAGACTGCAACAATCAGGTCTGCCTCTTTGATTTCAACTAGTAAGCCATCCCTTGATCTGATTGCATTTCTTAGATAATCCAACAGGATTATGGCTAAACTATCATTGATTTTTTTTTCTTTTTTAAGATTAAATTATGAAAACTATGGAACTAACAGTCTCAGCAGTGAACTGCAGGTGCCTTGCCTAACATGTGCAGGGCCCTGGCTTTGATCCCCAACATTCAATTATATATGTGTGTGTGGGGGGGGGTTGCACAAGCACTGTTAGAGGGAGAGCTAAGATCAGGAAGATTGGTACTATTTTTGGGGTAAATAAAGTAAATTTATTGTTTGACTCCTGGATTTCTTAAAGTTCATTTGTTATCCCCTTGAGGTTTCTAAAACTAGAATGCATTTATTATATTGAGAAGAAATATACATTCTTATATTTTTAAAATTTGTGAGAAGTACCATAATTTAGCTTATAAATTAATGTGTAAGAAAGACTTAATATAATCTCACCTCTGAAGCATTAAGTATTTTAGTACCAGAAAAATGTGACTTTTAAAATATATATTATGAAGTCACATTATTTCTTAAGTTTCAGTTACAAAGATAATAATATTTAAATTTCATGACCCCAAAATAATCAATTTCCTCCTACTTTTTGATATAGGTGCTATTAATTGTATCTCCTGATTATGCTCTCTAAAAATTGAGGTTTTTTTTTTTTTCTGTAACACACAAGTAGTCTGTTGATATTCACTTTGAAATATATTTTTTTCCATACAAGAACTTTTTTGTCTTGATCTAAAAAATACTACTTTATCTTTTCCCTGTTAGTTGCCTCTTATCAATAAAAATCTGTTCCTGGGCTGGGGGAATATCTCAGTGGTAGAGCACTTGCCTAGCATGTGTGAGGTTCGATCCTCAGCACCACATGGAGATAGATGAATAAAATAAAAGTATTGTGTCCATCTACAAAAAAATAAATAAATAGTTTAAAAAATCTTGTTCCTTGCATGTAACTTTTTAGAAAATGTTATAGCTTTCTATTGTGTCATGATCTATATAATATATATATAGGTCATTGAGTACCATCAGGATGATATTTGTGTACCCAATTATATTTGGGTTCTGAAAGAAAATGTGTACCAATATTGCTATTTTTCTGTTTTAAATTTCTTTCCAATTCTGATCTATGTTAATGTGTACTAGATGATTTCAGTTAAAATTCTACAAAATTTAAAGCATAAATTGCTTCAAACCTGCAGGTTTCCTCTTACGTACATAATCATTATTTTCTTTGAAATAAGTTTGACTGTTTCCGTCTCACATTTTACCTCTGTGTCTTTAACAGTTTAAATGCTTTTGTTTTAGAAGGACTATCAAAACACGGAGGAAGTAGGTCAGTTACGTATGTTGGTAAACAACTTGCAAGAATTGATCACATTGCATAGGAAATATAACTGCAGATTGTCCCTCTCTGATTTTGAGAAGGTAAAATTTGAGGCTTATCCATACTGTTTTGTTTGTTGTATCCAGTTATGGCTAGATTCTTCATTTATGCCGTCTTTCTTGTCTACTATCCAGGAAAATGGAACCACCATAGTATTCCGAATGTTTGACAGAGTGTTGGCCCCGGAACTTATTCCCTCTGTCTTAGAGAAGAGTATAAGAGTTTACATGCAGGAACATGACTTGCAAGAGGAGGAACTTCTCTTGTTGTACATAGAGGTAATATTTCCATTATATCTGCTCTTATTTAAGGGGTCTGTGCTGTGTATCATTGTATTAAATGTTGAACGTTTTAAGGAATGTCATGCTTTACCATTGGGACTTATGAAACATTTTATTTCAACTGCTTTTGTTGTGTGTGATACTGGGGATGTAATTGTGAACCATGTCCCAGCCCTTTTATATTTTTTATTTTGAGACAGGATCTCAACAAGTTGCCCAGGCACTCCTTAAACTTGAAATCCTTCTGTCCCAACCTCCTGAGATGCTGGTATATAGATGTGCATTACCACAGAGCATATTGTATTAGTTAAGAACGTGGATTAATTCTATTACTGACTGAGGGCCTTAAGTGAAAGGGAATAACATGAACTAGTCACAGTAGCTCATGCTGGTAGTCCTAGCTGCTGGGGAGGCTGAGTTGGGAGGATCATTTTGAGACCATGAGTTTGAGAGTACCCTGGGCAAGATAGTGAGACCTCATCTCAAAAAATTAAATTTAAAAAAATAATCTCAAAATAATAGGAATTTCTCCAAAGGGCTATTGTGAAATAATAGGGCATAATCTCAATAAATATAATGGTTTTTTTATGTTTTTGTTTTTGTGGTTTTGGTCCTGTGGTTTTGGCCTTGAACATGCTAAGTGTGTGCTCTACTCTGACCTATATTTGTAGCCTAGCAATTATATTTTGTAGATATTAATGTACTATAATGATCTAATTTGAAGATCCTTTAATAATGTTTTCTTCTGCCCAGTAACTAAGGAGACCGAGATAGGAGGATTGAAAATTTGAGCTAGTTTGGGCATCTTAACTCTGCAGACCCTGTCTCAAAACATAAAAAGGGCTGTGGATATACCTCAGGGCTAGAACCCCGTTCAATCCCCAGCCACCACCACTCCCTCCCCAAAAAGGATGTTTTCTTTCTTCCTGTCACACAGAAACCCATTATTTTCTGCAGTTACCATGCACCAATAATTCTAATTTATAAAAGAATGTTTTTTAAATTTTCTGTTATATACCACTGACAGCTAAAGTTTTGATAATTTTGTAATATTTTACCATTGTTCCACATTTGTGGCTAATTAGAATTTTGGGTTTCTTTTTCCTTTTATGCATCCATAAAGGCCTTTTATCTATCTTTGTATACTCTTTTTTTAAGTAATAGCTTTTATTTATTTATTTATTTTTATTGGTACTAGAGATTGAACCTAGGAGTGCTTTACCAAAGAACTACATCCCCATCCATTTTTAATTTTAATATAGGGCCTCGCTAAGTTGCCCAAGCTGGCCCAAACTTGCATTCCTCCTGCCTCAGCATTCTGAGTAGCTGGGATTAAAGCCCCACACCCCTGCACCCAGCTGAGAGTTTTTAATTTTTGATAAACATGCATGTTTATCCCTTCCTAGGATTTACTGAAAAGATGTAGCTCAAAGTCCACCTCGCTTTTTGACACAGCATGGGAAGCAAAGGCCATGGCAGTGATAGGATGTTTGTCAGACACAGATGTAAGTAAACAGTGGCCACTGGATTTCTCAAGGCTTTTTTTGGATCATAAAAGTGGTGTTTGTTTAGTATGAAAAAATGATATTTGTTTAGTATGAAAAAAGAATTTAAGAACATAAAAATCACTCATAATTCTATTTTCTTTAATTATGGAAAATAAAATGTGAAAATTTTCTCATTTCCACCGCTCAGGAGAATAGCCATGGATAATTGAGTGTATCTGTTTTCAGGGTTTCTGTGACTATAAGTAATACTTGGCCTTTATTTTGACTTTGCAATACTGTTACCATCCAAAATACAGTATGAATAAAATCACAGACATTATTATTTTTAAACAGACTGCAGAGGCAGCAGAAAGACATAACTTTGAACAGATAAAATACTTTTCTGAATTTTTTCTAAATAATAAGGTTGCTCTTTATGTGTGTAAATGGAAAGAAATATGTGCTCTCACAGTCAGAAGGTGAAATATTCTGGTTGATGCATGCAGTGCCATTAATTTACATGAAGCGTACCTCTGAGGGCTTGTCATTGTCCACATGTGTTCTTGCTGTAGCTTATATTTGATGCTGTGCTTAAGATAATGTATGCAGCAGTGGTTCCCTGGAGTGCAGCTGTGGAGCAGCTGGTGAAGCAACACCTGGAAATGGACCATCCCAAGTAAGGACAGCCCATCAGACAGTGTGTGTTGTACCCTGGATAAACCTCCCATCTTGATTTGACATTCATTTATGTTTTTTATTTACTGGGCCCCAAAGTATTTCATAAAAAGCACAATTCATGTTAATACCAGTACATTTATTTTTAGAGTCAAGTTACTACAGGAAAGTTACAAACTAATGGAAATGAAGAAACTTTTACGAGGCTATGGGATAAGAGAGGTGAATCTCTTAAACAATGAAATAATGGTGAGTGTGCTAGTTAAAGACCATTTTTCCCTTTAATTTTCCTGTTTCTAGAGCAACATGGGAAATTTCATGAAGGTTTTATATTCTAAGAGGTTAATATAGTTAGATTCTCCTTTACATTTCTCTATAGGTATAAGAGTATTTAGTTTAGAGTTTTAAGGACAATGATAGTAAATTAAAAAGACAGTCAAAATTCAGAGTATAAATTGTGTTTTAATGTTTCATATAGGAGTTTAGTTTTTTAGTCATCAAGAGTTGAAGTTTTGTGGACTGGAGTTGTAGCTCAGTGGTAGAGCGCTTGTCTGAGGTACTAGATTCGATCCTTAGCACCACATATAAATAAATAAAGGTGTCGTGTTCAGGGCTGGGATGGTGGCTCAAGCGGTAGCGCACTCCCCTGGCATGCGTGCGGTCCAGGTTTGTTCCTCAGCACCACATACAAACAAAGATGTTGTGTCTGCCAAAAACTAAAAAAAATAAATATTAAAATTCTCTCTATCTCTCTTTTAAAAAAAAAGGTGTTGTGTTCATCTACAACTAAAAATATTAAAAGAGAGAGATAGTGTTGAGGTTTTGGTATATTATTTTAATGTTATGGCTACTTTGCCCTCGTAAGTAGGTGATTCCTGTATTCTCTACGAGAGATCTTATATTTGTTTTTATTATCTCTGTTTCAGAGGGTAGTCAGATACATTCTCAAGCAGGATGTCCCATCTTCCTTAGAAGATGCTTTAAAGGTGGCTCAAGCGTATAGGATTTCTGATGATGAAATCTACAGTCTAAGGATTATTGACCTGATTGATAGAGAACAGGTATGAAAGTTTTATATAGTAATTTCATAGGACTTCTTTGTTAACAAAATCCTTAAAAATAGAAACTAAACTAACTGAACTAATTTTCACAAAATAAAGTTGTAATAACATGAAAACATAGGATTGTTTGAATGGCTTCTTTTTTAATGTGTGAGTTCTTTAAAAGTATTTTGTGATTAGCTAATGGATGTTTATACTCTGATGGTTAATAAAACTTAGATGCATGTTTTTTTATATATCGTAGAACCCTTCAATTTCAGAATAAGGCATGGCTTTTCTTTTTCTATATCTTTTGATTTTTTGAGTGCTGGGTATTGAACCAGGCCCTCACACTTTGGAAGCCCTCTGGCCCTTCTTTTAAGAAAAAAATTTTTTTTAAATTTTTATTTTAAGATAGGGTTTTGGAAAGTTGCTTAGGGCCTCTCTCAATTGCTGAGACTAACCTTAAACTTGTGGTCTCCTGCTTCAGCCTCCTGAGTTGCCGAGATTACAGGTGTGCCACTTTGCCCATCTTCTCTTTTATATTTTTAAGTGTCTTTATTTTCATATAATTCTATAATCATAGGCATTCTTTTTTTTTTTTTTTTCTCTCCTGAAGATGGACATAAGGGACGGGGCTGTGGCTCAGTGGTAGAGCACTTGCCTAGCATGCATGAGGCACTGGGTTTGATCCCCCGCACCACATAAAAATAAACAAATAAAATAAAGATCTTGTGTCCATCCACAACTAAAAAAATATTTAGAAGAAAAAAAGATGGACACAGTATTTTTACTTTATTTTATTTATTTTTATATAGTGCTGAGGATTGAACCCAGTGCCTCACACATGTGAGGCAAGTACTCTATTGCTAAGCTATAACCCCAGCCCCAATCATAGGCATTATTAAGAAGTATGATAGTCTTCAGTACCTAGGATTGAATTTGAATTTTACTTTATGGTTTGCTGTCATCCAAGGCAGAATTTTCAGATTTTTTGTTTTTCAATACTGGGAATTGAACCCAGGGGTGCTCTACCATTGAACTCTCTCTCCAGCCCTTTTTTTTTTTTTTTTATTTTGAGGCAGGGTCTCACTAGGTTGCTAAGACTGGCCTCAAATTTGTGACCCTTCTGCCTCAGTCTCCTGAATAGCTTGGATTATAGATGTGCAGTACTGTGCCTAGCAATTTTCAGACTTTTTAAAATGCTCAACAATAATCTACTTTTCAGAATACTTTTTTTTTTTCTTTGATGTTTGGCATCAAATCCAGGTCCTCGTGCATGCTAGGTAAGTGAAATCAGGTTTTTCTTCTTTTTCCCTTTATTTTCATTTTTAAATAGAAAAGAAAGAGGTAAATCCGAGCTGCCCTTTGCAGGGAGCAGAAGGTTTTCTTCCCTTCTAACACTGTTCATAGGGTGAAGACTGTCTCCTCCTGTTGCGGTCTCTGCCTCCTGCCCAAGCTGAGAAAACTGCAGAAAGAGTCATCATCTGGGCACGACTGGCATTACAAGAGGAGCCAGATGATTCTAAAGAGGTGAGGTTTTCACTTAACAAAGTAGAAGTGAACCCCGTGGTTATGGATCTGAAGAGGATACAAAAGGTAGACTCACAAACAGGAAGGTCTTCCCTTTTCATTGCTAATGTGGCCTCTGGTAAAAGTTCCTGTGTAAATTTGGTTTATAGGAGAAAACCAGATACACCTACTTTGAGCAAATAATTTGGCCCTCAATGAATAATCCAGGATCTGCAAATTAGAAGGATTCACTGAAGCAGCTGTTGTAGAGGAAGAGTTTTTCACAATCCTTTGATATGTAAACAATATTTTGTGCAGTGAAGGTATGATTACTGTCAAACAATAATGTCATCTGCAGATCAATGTAAGTCTAAATAATCTTAAATAATTGAGGCTTAGAAATGATGTCAAAAGAGCCAGTTCACTTCCTTAGAGATGAGGAATTAAATATCTAATTTATCCAGGGTAGTTTGATTTTCAGACCCTGAAGGGTAGGTGCCTGCCAGCTTCTCTCAGCCATCCATTCAATTATTTTTTACCTTAGGGAAGTGAGTTTTGTTTTTTAACACCTGATCTTCATTATGCTAATATTAGCAGTAGGCATTAGATTCAGTATTGTAAATAGAGAATCCACTTCATTGTGAACTGGGCCCTATTGTTAACTCTTTAGAGGTTACATTCATAAACTAGGCTTTTAAGATAGGTGACTTTTCTGAGATTTTTACAAAGTGGCAGAGCCTCAACACAACACAACACAACACAACTCAACACAAGTCTGATACCACCATCTGGACTTTTTCTTCCTCTTTTTCTGTAGTACTGTGGGTATAGAACACAGGGCCTCTTGAATGCTAGGCAATGCTCCACCACTGAGGTACACCCCAGCTCGCGATTCCATGGTTTTATGTGTTTGTTTGCATATGTACTACCAAAGTGGTTAGAAAAGGAAACAGATTTGATTTTGCATCTTTCTTTTTAGGACAAGGCCTGGAGAATGTCTGTGGCACAGACATCAGTGGATATTCTTAAAATACTTTGTGACATTCAGAAAGGTAGGATCTGCCTCTGTTCCCTCGTATTGGTTTTGTTTTGATGGGGCACAATGACACCTCTCATCATACCCTCAGATTTCCTTTCTTATTGTCTTTATGAGCTTTCTCATTTTTGTCATTATAAATCTTTCTGTCTCATTATTTTTTTAATCAATAGTGGAAGAACAGAAGCATTTAAAACCCATGTGTTTATTTGTATGCTTCAGTAAGCTATTCAGTGCTAGGCTTTGGTACCTTTTACTTATTGCTCATTTTTCTCACATCTAGTTGGTTATGATCAGGGTAACAAACCCTACTTAATCCTAAACTTAAAACAATTAAGAAAAGAACTCTCTTGGGGGGCTGGGGCTGTAGCTCAGTGGCAGACCACTTTCCTAGCATGTGTGAAGCACTGGGTTTGATCCTTAGCACCACATTAAAAAAAAAAAAAAAAAAGTAACAAAATAAGGCATGCTGTCCATCTACAACTACAAAAAAAGGGGGGAAAAAAAACTCTTGGGGGAAAAAAGCTATAATTTATTTCAGAACAATGACCATTTTTCTTTTAACCCTTAAATTTCCCTTTTTTACCTCCAGAAAGAGTAATTAGATTTCTTATTTCAAATTAGATCTCTTTTTGCATTTAAATTGCATTATATCAGCATCTGAAAAAAAATGCTATATACTTAGAAGAGAACCAAAGCCAATTATAGTCTGCTTTCTATTACTGTAACAAAACTCCTGAGGTTGGGTAATTTATAAAGATTAGGAGCTTACTTAGCTCATGATTTTGGAGGCTCTGGAGTCCAAGAGCATGTTGCTGGTGTCTGCTCACATCTTATCAGAGCCTTCTTGTTGCATCATGCTATGACAGAGAGTGTCAGATGGTAAGACTGAGCAAATTAGAGGAAGTGCTGAAGAGAGATTGCTTTTATCACAGAGCTGCTCCATGAATCCATGAACAGTGATCCATTCATGAGGACAGAGGTCTTGGACACTTCACAAAGGCCCCCTCTTAATACTGTTAACAGACACCTGAAATTCTGAGTACACATTCAAACCATTGTATATGGGAATTTGTATGTGTCTGCTATAACTTTTAAAAATTTAATTACAGACAATGTGCAGAAGAAGGATGAATGTGAAGAAATCTTGAAACAATTTCAAATGGTGGCCAGCCTACAGGTACACATGTTGCACTACCCCGAATGGTGTTACCCAACCAATGAGTGCATTCAAAATAGTGCCTGCTTAAAATGTGCTGTCCTAGCCGTCAGATACTTCACATACTACTTTTCTCTCTCTCACCAACTTTTTTTTTTTTTTGCACCAGGGATTGAACTCAAGGACACTTAACCACCAAGCCATATCCCCAGTCCTTTTTATGTTTTATTTAGAGACAGGGTCTTGCTGAGTTGCTTAGGGCCTTGCAGTTGCTGAGGCTGGCTTTGAACTCGTGATCCTTCTGCCTCCTGAGCTGTTGGGATTACAGGCGTACACCCACTGTGCCTGGCTCACCAACTTTTTGAGATATAATTTATGTACCATACTTCATCCACTTAAAGTGCATAATTCATGATTTTGGGCCTATTGCATTATTAAATCTTTTAAATTTTAGTAAAATACATATGAAATTGTCCATTTTAACTATTTTTCTGTATGTAGCTCAGCATTAATTTTGTTCACAGTGTTGTGTAACCTTCACATGTGACTACTTTTTATCACTCCACACAGAAACTGTGGCCATTAAATTGCAATTCCCCCACTCCCTTTGATCTACTTTTTGTCTCTACAAATTTGCCAATTTTCACTATACACAAGTGGAATTATCCAACCAAGAGCATAATGAAGGAGTCCTGTGATCCAAAAGCTTGAGACTTACTGTGTTAATTGCTGTCTTTGTGAAAGGCTTCTGGGTAGTAAACATAAGTTAACTTCTCTATGTTCTTCTTAAATTTGAAAGTTAGAGGTATGTGTCATGTGTATTTATCCTGCTATCGTTGATAGAACATTTATTGTGTATCTGTGATATGCACATCGGCTGTGGAGGTGGCTGTTTTCCTCATTCTGCAGAGGAGTACTCAGACGCTCAACAATTCTAAGATCAGTGGTGGGGCATTTACCTAGCTTTTGTGATGCCCTAGGTCCCATCCCCAGCCTAGCAAAACACAAGTACCTTGCATCAGATTGACACTCATTCCCTGCTGCCTTTCATGGCTCCTCATGCTGTCTGACTCAGCACCCTTACTTCTGTTATTGTGCAGTTATTGTTATTATGACTTCTGTTATGAAACTGTTATTCTGTTTCATACTGTCTCACTAGCATTCAGCAGTTAAAATTAGAGTTTTAAATATTCAAAAAAATACATATCCCATAAAACTCCCAATGCCTGTTGATGATATGCAGAAGCCACATTGCTTCCAGAGAAGGTGCACGTTAGAAGGAGAGAAACCAGTCATTTACATTTTGTTTACTTATATATTCATGCAGTACATGATTGAAAGACTTTAAGAGGAAAAATGGTTAAAGTGGTAAATTTCATATTATGTTCATTTTACCACAACAAAAAAAAATACATAAGCTTATTTAAATTAACTCTCCACTTCAGATTGTAAGCAATAAAGAATTCTTTGACCACCCTCCAAAAAAAATTTTTTTATATATATATATATAACAAGTATACAAGCACTGTAAAAATAAGTCTCTTTCCTCTCTGACCCTCCAGCTCTTCTGTTTCCCACAATAACTGCAGCCACAGCAACCAGTTTCTCGGGTATCCTTCCAGAAGTTTTCAATGGCTCTCCAAGCATAGAAATTTCTGATTCCTAATCCAGGTGGTACTGTGATATATAATGAATAGAGTTTTCAACAGCATATCTACAGTAAATATCAGTAGTAAGCTCTCATATTGATTTCTGAGTACAGCTATTTCCTCATGGTTCATCCTTTTCAGGGAAAGATCACTAGTATTTCTTTGGAGGAAGCATCCATTTGAAAATATTTATAGCCAGGCATGTGGTACCTACCTGTAGTCCCATATGTAAAGGAGGCTGTGACAGGAGAATCACTTGAGCCCAGGAGTTCAAGGCCAGTGTAGACAACATATTGAAACCATGAGTTCAAAAATAAGAATAATTATTATATGTATAAAGACAGGGTATTGGCAGGGAAAGTTAAAAAAAATACTCAGTGTTATTTGGAAAAGGTAATAAATGAAATTATGCAATATAGCCATAAAATGCTAGTGAAAGAAAATGTTCAGTGTTGATTAAGTTAAGTTATTATCAATGCGGGGGGAGTAGTTTTGTGTTCTGTAGAACATTGGCAAGTTGGAGTGATTTTCAGCCATCATGATTGTGGGGAAGTGCTACTGGCATGTAGTGGGTAGAGGCCAGGAATGCCACTAAATATTCCTGTATTGTACATAGGACAGTTCCTTAACCTTGTGCAACAAAATGTTATTCATCCTAAAGAATTGTAAAG
This sequence comes from Marmota flaviventris, assembly GCF_047511675.1. Classification (NCBI taxonomy): domain Eukaryota; kingdom Metazoa; phylum Chordata; class Mammalia; order Rodentia; family Sciuridae; genus Marmota; species Marmota flaviventris. The sequence continues at coordinate 136,272,267 of NC_092498.1, read as the reverse complement.
ACTAGGAAACCCTAGTTTTGCTGTGAAGTATGGCATCAAAACAGGGGGTATAATTTGCCCTTACTACCTCTTTGCAACTTTCAGTGGGATTTTTACTAAGTCAGGTAACTAAATCCTTAGTCTGGAGTTTGTAGCCAACCAGAAGTCATGGAAAAGAGCAAATCTGATTTCTTCAAACCTATAGCGAAGACTTGTCCAAACTTAACACTTAAACCCTGCCTCTTTATGTTCAGAGCTCCCTACAACACAGAATTATCTGGCTCAAAATTCAGCACTGCTAAAACAGAAACCCCAGGATATAGTGATGTTGTCCTATTTTCCAAGCTTTATATGATAGTTACTTTTGTAACTTGAAATGTAAAGACTTAGAATTCTTAATTTACAAGGGAGTAGTCTCCAAGGGAGAGGTTTGAAACATAATCATGATTCTGAACACAGGATAGACTAAGCAGACTTGGAACTTTGTCTTGCTTTTTTCTGCAGGAGAACTTTGAGGTCTTTCTTTCGTTTGAAGATTATAGCAACAGTGCCGTGGTAGGAAATCTCCGTGAACGGTGCATTAAAGCTCATGAAGTTGTTCAGGCCAGGCACAAACCCGGGGGCACCGGAGAGCCCATTGCTGCTGAGGGGACGGGCCTGAGCACCAAATCAAAGCTTCATGGACAGGCATTGGCCTTACAGGTGTCCCCCCAAGAGCTGGAGGCAGAGCTGGCTTTGCGAGCCCTGAAAGACGGGAATGTCAGGACAGCGCTGAACAAATGCAGGTGACGTCTGGACCCCTGACTTCCCCACTTGTCTAAAAGTAGCAAGTGCAGGACCAGTGACACCTTTTTTCTCAAAAGCAACTTTTGCTTTCTTACCCCGAGAGCCCATTTGTGGCCTCTGTGCCAGAATGTAGTAGCATAGAAGGAATGTAACAAATACTGGTAAGTTATATAACATAACCATTGAATTTAGGTGTTGTGCCCTTTGACATTTAATGGTTTTTAAATAATTTGAAAAATGAGGTTCACTATATGCCATGAAAACATTTTAAAGACATTTATGTGTCAGTAACAGCTTATATGCTAATGCAAGAAAGGCTGATGCATTTCCTTGTGATCTGAGTGTTCTAACCGTCCACACTTCCTCTCCTCCAGAGACCTGTTTAAGCATCACTGCAATGCCAACACAGGGAGGCTTCTGTTCCTGACGTGTCAGAAGCTTTGTCAGATGTTGGCTAATGACATCCCAATGAGAGCACCCGTAGGACTGAATCTCCCTTCTGAGATACACGATCTAGCATGCCAAGCTGCCACCATCTGCAGTCCAGGTGACAACACCGATAATAGTACTGTACTCTCTGGTTCCTTGCACACTTGTATACTAAATGCCTTCTCTGTATGTTTGGGCATTCCAGTAACTAGGCAAGAGATAGTAGTTCTTCCTTCCAAAGTGACAACTATGATTGATTCTCTTTTAGGAATTATAGTTTTAAAATACTTCAAAATATCAACAATGTCATTTCTGACTATTGACAGTACTTGGCTTAAGGAAAAAACTCATACTAACTCATACTGCATTTAGAGTAGTTATAGCTGTGTGGAAACCTTAGAATTCTGAGTGGCGATTATAAAATGGTTGTTTTAAAGATATAAAATGGGAGCCTTATGATTTTTCTCTATTCTTTTTCAGATTTTTTACTAGATGCTTTAGAGCTATGTAAATACACATTAATAGCCGTGGAGCTTTCCAGACAGTGCCACATGGATGACTGTGGAATCCTAATGAAAGTAAATCACTTTAAAATTTTTTTTCCTTAAACAAAACCCCTGCCAACCCATATGTGCCACTTTGTATCATTTGACTTGCATACTTTACAAAAATACTGCGTCTATCTCTTACATTTTCTTATTATACACTGAAAACCTACTTATAGGCGTGAAGCCCCTTCTCTTTTCCAGCCATTTATTGGTGTTAATTTACACTATTTTTTGAAACATTGTACCTCAAATGAGGCCTCTCTAGATATTATTCTTCTGTTAGATGTTTAATTTAAAATGAAATTTTTATATGCCATAGCCCAGAAGAAACAAAGAGTGTATCTGTCTTTGTTCTGCTATATTGCTCAGGGGGTAAAAAAAAAAAAAAAGTCTGTACATGTTCAGCACAGACACAATTTTATTTTTCTGAATATTTTGCTCTAAAGTTGGTTGAATCCATAGCTCTGGAACTGTGTATATAGAGAGCCAGTGTACACAGTTGTATTTATCCATCAACACTGCTTGGCTGTAAGACACCTGATTCTGTATGCTAGTTGGTTATGATAAATATGTTTTGCAGCATACACAGTTCTGTCTTTTCTTATGGTTTGGTATTTAGGCTTCCTTTGGAACTCATAAGGATCCGTATGAAGAGTGGTCTTACAGTGACTTCTTCAATGAAGATGGAATTGTTCTGGAGTCACAGATGGTGCTACCAGTTATTTATGAGTTGATTTCATCACTTGTGCCTCTTGCTGGTAAATTTCACTTGTAGTGTTATTTTCTACGTATTTCTGCTTCATGCATATTTAAACTAGAGGTTTGAAATTAGAACTATATACAGTAATGTACATGAATCTCACAGGCATAATGTTGAGAAAAAATAGCCAGATATAAAAGAATGCATACTGTATGATTGAATTCACATAAAGTAAAAGAACAGGCTAAAACTAAGCCATAGTGTTAGAAGTCAGGGAAGTGGTGACCCTTATGGGTAGGTAATAACTATATTGGGCATGTGGGGGATTCTGAGTGCTGATCATGTACTATATCTTAATCTTGTTCTGCTATATTCAGTTTGTGGAAATTTTTCAAGTTTTACAATTATCTGTGTGTTTTTCTGTTTGTGTAGTTCATGTTGTTTTGTTTTTTAAAGCAGCAGTTTGCTTTAGAATGTTTGATAATAGCACAATATTTAAATATCTCAGACAGCCATGGTGGTGCACACCCATCCATAATCCCAGTGACCTGGGAGCTGAGGCAGAAGGATCTCAAGTTAAGGTTGGCCTTGGCAACTTAGCAAGATCCTGTCTCAAAATAAAATAAAAGGATTAGAGATGTAGCTCAGCGGTGAAATGCCCTGGATTTAATTCCCAGTACCGTATAAATAAATAAATATGGGTATTTGCTTTATAAGAGTGTTATTTTATTTAGTGGTATTAATTTTTTGTTTTCTTTTGTAGAAAGCAGAAGATATCCCTTGGATTCTATAAGTATGCCATACTGCTCCATTAGGGAAGGTATTTAATATCAGAAGTATATCACATTATATTATAATTTTATAAATATACAAATACAGGAATTCCTTAAAAATCTGAATATTAATCTGAATTTTTCCTTTTTGTAATTATTTAGTATTTTATTATTAATTTTCCAGAAGATCAGTAGCTTATGTGATTTGGCTGATAATATTAACACTTATGAATCTTCTCAAATTTTAATCTTCCATATAGAGAAACAGTTTTTATCCACCGGTGATTTTTTTAAAATAGTAAAATTATAATAAAAAATCTCATTATTTAATGAAGTTAGTTATTTTTTGTTTAAATCCAGCCTCCTGTTACCTCTGTCATTAACTAACTCTGAGAATGAATTCCATGACCGTTAACCTGCATTGACGAAGTAGGCTGGGCTGTGGTTGTAGCTCAGTGGTAGAGCACTTGCCTAGCATGTGTGAGGCACTGGGTTGGATCTTCAGCACCACATAAAAATAAATAAATAAAATAAAGGTATGGTGTCTATCTACAACTAAAAATAAAAAAAATTTTAAAAGTAGAGTGTTCCTGAAAGCAGTTTCTCTTTATATGATCTTTCTCTGTTTAAAACATGTAAATATTAAAACTCTTTTTTTCACTTTGCAGGAGACAACCTTATCTTTCCTATTATACGTTCCATCTCTACCCTGCTTCAGAACCTCCAGGAATCTAGCCAGTGGGAGCTGGCGCTGAGATTCGTAGTTGGTTCCTTTGGTACTTGCCTCCAGCACTCTGTGTCCAACTTCATGAATGCCAGTGTGAGTGAGAAGGTGTAGTTTCTAGAACAAATACTTTGACTTTGGGTAAATAGAGATACAAAAGCATTGCCAAACAAAAGAATTTGGAGTTCACATTTTCCTGTTTGATCCTGTAGCAAAAAAATTAAATCATGTGTAAAATTTAAGGGACATTTGTTAATTTGTTAAACATCTATTAAATTTAGGTACAATTCAAGGTTTTGCACATTTATTTTTATGTGGTGCTGAGGATCGAACCCAGGGCCTCCCACGTGCTAGGCGAGTGCTCTACCACTGAGCCACAACCCCAGCCCCTGCACTTTTTTGGGGGGCATGGGTAGTGGAGATTGAACCAAGGGTACTTTATCACTGAGCTACATCCACAGTCTTATTTTATTTTATTTATTTATTTATTTATTTTTTTGAGACAGCATCTCTATAAAGTTGCTGAGGGCCTCACTGAGTTGCCCAGGTTGGCCTTGAATTTGTGATCTTCCTACCTCAGCCTCCCAAGTTGCTGAGATTATAGGTGTGCACCTCTGTGCCCAGTCTTTGGCACACATATCCATCCTCACTCTGCACGACAACTCCCAGAGTCTCCATTTTGGAAATATGGAAACTCAAACTCAGAGAGGTGAAATAAGTTCCCTACAGTTTTCGGTTGGGTTGATAGTTCTTCACATCCAAGTTTAGTGCGGTATCCTTCTGCCATTTTTTTTTTTTTTTAACCCAATTATAATTATTTCCTAACAGCATTATAGAAGAGATTCTATAAGACAAACCACCTGTTGATAACTTGCTTATGAAAATAGGTCTCAGAGGAAGTTGTCTCTGTTTCCACTACTCTGTTGATTCACATTAATTGCCAATTCTTTCTTTTTTAAATTGACTCTATTGAGGTATATCTTTCAAAATTAAAATGTTCATGTTTTAAATGTGTCAACCATTGTATCCCTCTTATCACCAATACCACAATCAAAATATAGAGGTTTTTTTGTTTATTTTTGGTTTTTTGGTACTGGGGATAGGACCCAGGAGTACTTTACCACTGAACTATATCTGCACTTTTTTTTTTTTTTTTTTTTTGAGACAGAATCTTGCTAACTTGCTTAGGTCCTTGCTAAGTTACTGAGGCTAGCTAGTCTCAAACTTGCAAGTCTCCTGCCTCAGCTCCCTAAGTCGCTGGGATTACAGGCTTGTGCCACTGCATCCAGCAAGATACAGAATATTTTTAAGTATTTTTTTTTTTTTTTTTTAGTTGTAGATAGACATAATACCCTTTATTTTATTTATTTATTTTTATGTGGTGCAAAGGATCAAACTCAGAGCCTCACACATGATAAGCAAACGCTCTGCCACTGAGCCACAACCCCAGTCCAAGATTTTTTTTTTTTTTTTAAGAGAGAGAGAGAGAGAATTTTTTAATATTTATTTTTTAGTTTTCGGCAGACCCAACATCTTTGTATGTGGTGCTAAGGATCGAACCCGGGCCGCACGCATGCCAGGCGAGCGCACTACCGCTTGAGCCACATCGCCGGCCCTCCAAGAATATTTTTAAAAGTTCCTTTTTCCTCTTCCAAGTCAGTCTCCCCACCCTAGCTCCAGTTTTCTATCACTATAAATTAAAAGCTAAGTTTTTTGCATAAAACATAAATTTTCTGTGTTCTTTATTATCTGAGGCAAGTTTTTAGAATGATTCATAGAAGTGGACTTAAAGATTCTTTTGTTCTTTTTTTAAAAGTTACTTGGTGAAACCACATTAATTAATTCAAGACATATTGTTATGGAATTGAAAGAAAAATCCGTTATGTTTATCAGGGGAAATGCTACAATTCTACTGCACAAAGTAAGTATTGGTGGCTTGTTTTTTTATTGCCTGTTTCCTTTTTAGCTTGGTCAGCAGAATCTATGATTCAGTATGACAGTGTTCTACTGTTCTAAGATTTTAAGAACCTGTATTACTTTATTTTTTAAGACAAGGTCTCACTGAGTTACCCAGATTGGCCTGGAACTTTTTTGGGTGGGGCGGGGGGTGGATATACCAGGGATTGAACCAAAGAGCGCTTAACCACTGAGCCACATCCCCATCCCTTTTTATTTATTCATTTTTATTTTAAGACATGTTCTCACTAAGTTGCTTATAGTCTTGCTAAGTTGCTAAGGCTAACTTTGAACCTGTGGTCCTCCTCCCTCAGCCTTCCAAGCCACTGGGATTAAAGGCGTGTGCTACCATGCCCACCTGGCCTGGAACTTTCAATCCCCCTGCCTCATCCTCCCAAGTAATGGGGATATGGGGATTACAAGCATGTACCACCATGCTCAGCAGGCTTTATTATTTAAAATATTATTTTTGAAATAGGATCTCATTAAGTTGCTGAGGCTTGCCTCGAATTTATAATCCTCCTATCTTAGCCTCCTAAATTTCTGGGATTACAGCATGTATCTCACTGTGCACAGATAAGTCATGACCTTTTTAAGAACACTGGAGTGCTGAGGTTGAGGGTCTGTTTGGGCTATATCCAAGAGAACCCTGTAGAACAGGATCTCTATAGTCATTTTCTTTCAAAGAGAGTAGAGAATTAGGGGAGTAACAGGAGGATTTCAATGATTTTTTTTTTTTTTTTTTTTTTTAAGAGTGTTGAGTTAGTAGAGAGGTAAAGATTAATGGTTTGAAGACAGGACTTTTGCAGGATCAAACCCTTAAGTAGATGAGAAGGGGTGAAATCCAGTAAATATGTGGAGGTTTGGCCAGGAAGAGTTGGGGACTGAAGGAACAGAAGAGTACAGTCATACATAGCCAGCAGTGAAGATATGTCTGAGAAATGCCTTGTTAGCTGATTTTGTGGTTATGTAATATATTTACCAAACTCAGATGGCTGCAACCAATCATATAATCTTAGGGGACCAGTGATGTATATGTAGTCTGTCAGTGACCAGAACATCATTATGGGGTGCACAAATGCAGAGGGGCTAGTAGATTTGGTGGGGGAGGATGAAGAAACTCACTTCAGGGAAAAAAAAAAAATGAGATCATGAGGCAAGGGAGGGATTATTGGAGATTTGCAGAGAAGGGATGAAATAATCATACAGAAAAAGGAAGAGTTTCACGCCCTATAGAACTTGTTATAGTTGCTTTCCTTAAATTTCTGGTAGTGGTAAAAGACATTAAACCAGCTAGGTGCAGTGTTACACACCTGTAATCCCAGCAGCTCCGGAGGCTGAGGCAGGAGGATCGTGAGTTCAAAGCCAGCCTCAGCAACTTATCGAGGCCCTAAGCAACTCAGCAAGACCTTGTCTCTAAATAAAATTCAAAACTGGGCTGGGGATGTGGCCCAGTGGTTAAGCACCCCTGAATTCAATCCCCAGTACCAAAAAATAAAAAAAAAAGACATGAAACCTAAGCAAACACTGGAACTGTCCTATTACAAATAATTTTTTATGAAGTACTTATTTTTTTTCATAATTCAGTTTGGTGAAAAAGAACCTAAGATCCTTATTTCTGTCTCCATTGTGAAGAATCTGCTTCTTATGACACTTTCTTCCCACAGGTAATCAATTGTCGCCTGGTGGATCTTGACCTAGCCTTGGGTTACTGCACTCTGTTACCTCAAGAAGATGTGTTTGAAAACCTCTGGAAGCTCATAGATAAAGCATGGCAGAATTACGACAAAATTCTGGTATGCCCTAAGCAAGAACAGCTTCCCCCCCCCCCCCCCCGCCCCCAGAAAGACAGTGTCTGGCTGAGTTGATTAGGGTCTTACTATTTTGCTGAGGCTGGGTTTGAACTTGTGATCCTCTTGCCTCAGCCTCCCAAGTCACTGGGATTACAGGCATGTGCCACCATGCCTGACTAAGAACAGCTTTTGTTTCATTTTTGGTTTGGGTTTTTTATCATAGGCATGGACAGAGGTGTATTTAGTAAAGTAGATGCTTACTCAAGGGAGAATGGGAATGATCTTAGGAGAGATACCTTTGGGGTAAAGCAGGAGTATGCATTCAAGTTATGATGTATATTATTTCCAGAGGGAGAGACAGCAACCCACTGGGGTGGAGTGTTAATATTTACTGACAGCCAATGCTGGGGACTGAACTGGAGATGGCCAGGGTCCAGTTACACAATTTTATTCCAGTTTTCCCTGCACTTGTGCATTTCCCTCATTTTGCAAGGGCAGGGGCCAAGGTACATGTCAGGTTCCTGAGCACTTTCTGCATCTCAGTGGCTCATCTGTGTTTCCTTTAAAACTCAGTATTTTTCCTCTCTTTATCCTAAATCTTTATCTCATTTCCCTTTTTGATCCCTTAATCTTACTGGCTAATGAGGGTGAAAATTCATCTTTTATGGCTCCTTGAGGCTGGCCAGGGGTGATGACCCTACCTATTCAGGGATCAGAGACCTTACCTTGACTGTGGAGGAGGCAGGCACTAGAATCATGAGTCAGTTTTGGACAAGTTTATTGGATGGAAAACATCATGTAAGAAGTAATGACTGGGTACAAGGAATGTGTAACTTTCCTTGTACTGTTTTCACCAAGGGGGAGATTGTAGTCTGTTTTGTTTTGTTTGGTGCTGGGGATGGAACCCAGTGCCTCACACATAGGCACATGCCCTACCATTGAGTTACACTCCCAGCCCAAGGATATGATTTGTGTTGTTCAATTTCATCTAAAAGGTGTTAGTAGAACTTTTTCTTTTTGCAATCAAATTTTAATCCTATTTTAATTTTTTAGGCAATATCTCTGGTGGGTTCTCAGCTGGCCAGTCTCTATCAGAAAATTGAAATAGGGCTTCAGTTCCATGAGCTCAGTACTGAAGCACAGTGGGGTATTCGTCTTGGTAAACTTGGGGTGAGTATTCATATTGCTCTGATGTTTCATCCATCCTGGTAACAACCCGGTGAGAGAACTTAAGACAAAGTCTTCATTGTCCTTTACTTTTGGGGAGACAAAATATATGTATTGACATAAATTTTGGTTATATTAAGCACACAAGGAAATAGGACCTTTGCTTCATTTCCTTTTCCATATATTTTTAAGGAAGTTAAAGAGAAACTTGACATTTTCATCTGCTAGCTTTCTCATTCATAGGTATGTATCTAGTATCAATTGACATTTATGCTGTCTTAGACCTAGTGTTTAGCCTTGTACTATTTTTTTGGTTTGGCTGCTGTTATTTAGTTAATGTTAGAGTGTATACGAGCATTCCATACTCTTAAGAACACCTAGTGGGGAAAAATAAACTGCCATTATTTTATTTTTTTTAAACAACCCTTACTTTTGACTTTGTAAAAGAGCAAACAGAACCTTGATTTCTTTTCCAAATATGTAAAGTTTTATTTTACTTACAAACAGTTGACTCATCCAGGAGGGTAACCACTGCAGAAGCAGTTATGTGTTTGGAAGCCTAGTTCCCATGCAGTGGTGGGGTGTGTTCCACAGTCATTAACACCCAACCCCTGCTGCTAAAGAGGCAAGGGTTCCGATGGCTCAGGAGTTTTGGCTCCACAGCCAGATACCTCAAGTCTCCCAAGACTGAGTTGCATAGCATGTTAAAAATAAAAGTGGAAAGAACCATTAAAAAAAGTGTCTTTAGAGCTGGGGCTATAGCTCACTTGGTAGAATGCTTTCCTAGCATGTGTGAGGCACTGGGTTCAATCCTCAAAACTGTATAAAAATAAAAAAAAATAAAGGTATTGGGTCCATCTCATGGAGATATATATATATATATATATATATATATATATATATATATATATATATATAGTGTGTGTGTGTGGTGCTGGGGATTGAACCCAGGGCATTGTGCATGCAAAGCAAGCACTCTACCAACTGAGCTATAGCTCCAGCCCTAAAAAATATTTTTTTAAAAGTGTCTTTAAAAAAAAAAGGAGAGTAAAATAAGAAATCATATCATTGTCCTTATTTTGATACATTTCAATTCAGAGGGTCCTTTTGTTCTTATTTCTAGATTTCTTTTCAGCCTGTTTTCAGGCAACATATTCTCACCAAGAAAGACCTCATTAAAGCTCTCGTGGAGAACGTAGATGTGGACACGAGCCTCATTCTGGAATACTGCAGGTGATTCTTTAAACTTCAGTGTATGTTTGCTGTTATTTTAATCAACTGGTGATCCTTACTACAAGGACACAATAATCAGGTGATCATTACTCATGGTAGACTTCTTCTGTGTTCTTTTGCTCACAGCCAAAGTGAGTAAATCCAAAGTTAAGTTCTCTTATGATGTCACCCTTTAAATTCACTGTGTGATATTTCTTGAACTTGCCTCATAGTAAGCATCACTTGAGGCCCTTGACTTAAAAAATACAGGTTTCCCGGTCTTTCCCTGGTAGTTCTACCTGAGCAGGTCTGGATTGAGACCCAGGAATCTTGGATCTTTAATAGGAACTCCAGATGATTCTTATGATCAGAAAAGCTTGGGGATAGTTTTCTCAGTACTATAGTGCCCTTTACCATGAGAATTGTTCTAAGACTTCCAGTGGCTGCCTTAAACTGAGGAAAGTACCAAACTCTATCTATATATACTATGTTTTTTTTTCAATCTAATAATGAAGACAACTATTAAGTGACTAACAAGAGGGTAACATATAAATGAGGTTTCATCTCTTGCTTAGAATAGCAGGCAACTTAAAACATGAGTTGTAGCTGGGCACATGGCACATGCCTGTAATCCCAACAGCTTGGGAGGCTGAGACAGAAGGATCAAGAGTTCAAAGCCAGCCTCAGCAATTTAGTGAGGCTGTAAGTAACTCAGTGAGACCCTGTCTCTAAATATAATACAAAAAAAGGATGGGAATGTGGTTCAGTGGTTAAGTGCCTCTGAATTTAATCCCCAGTACCCAAAAACAAACAAACAAACAAAACCATAAATTGTTTATTTCTAGAATTGTACATTTAATTTTTTTGGACTTCTGTTAATCATGATAACCAAAACCTTGGAAAGTAAAACTATGGGTAATGGGAGCTACTGTAATCCCACATCTAAATCACATTAACCTAGGGAACAAAGTACACCTTTCTTTTTTTGAGATACTGAAGTTTGAACCCAGAACCTAGCACATGATTGGCAAATCTTACCAAAGAGCTACATCCCTGAATCCTTGGTCTTTTTCTTTTTCTTTATTTCTTTTTTTGGTACTAGAGATTGAACCCAGGGGTGCTTAACAACTGTGCCACATTTCCAGTTCTTTTATTTTTTTATTTTGAAAATAGAGTCTTGCTAAGTTGCTTTGAGTCCTCACTAAGTCACTGAGACTGGCTTTGAACTTGTGATTTTCCTGTCTTAGCCTCCCAAATCCCTGGTATTACTGGTATCTGCCCAGTGTCCTTTTCTTTCTTTCTTTTTTTAAATAATAACTTTTCTTTTTATTTTTTAGTTGTAGTTGGACACAATATCTTTATTTCATTTTTATGTGGTGCCGAGGAGCGAACCCAGGGCTTTGCACTTGTTAGTCAAGTACTCTATCGCTGAGCCACAATCCCAGCCCCTCTTTTTTTTTTTTTTTTTTTTTTTAATTGTCGTTGGACACAATACTTTTATTCCATTCATTTATTTTTATGTGGTGCTGAGGGTCGAACACAGGGCCCTGAGCATGCTAGGCAAGTGCTCTACCGCTGAGCCACAACCCCAGCGCCCCCAGCATCCTTTTCAAATTTTATATTGAGACAGGGTCCTGTTAAATTGCCCATGCTGGCCTGGAATTTGTAATCCTCCTGCCTTAACCTCCCAAGTAACTGAGATTACTGATGTGTGCCACTGCACCTGGCTTAATATCAGATTTTCAAAAGGCAGTGATTAGCTTTAATCATATGTAATTCGTCTGATCTTACGGCTGGGCACTAGGAAGGTTAAATCTCAGTAATGGGAGCACATACCTGAGTTATTGGTCAGAATTGTGGCGTTCAGAACTATGGCACGGAAATGCATGCACGGGGGACATGAGCGTGGAACTTGTACCTCTCCTAGCATATTTCAGCTGGACTGTGATGCAGCTCTTCAACTGTTCATTGAAACACTGCTCCTGATACCTCTTCTAGCACATTTCACTTGGACTGTGATGCAGCTCTTCAACTGTTCATTGAAACACTGCTTCTTAACACTAATGTCAAACAAAGCCAGGGAGACACAAACTGGAAGTCTACAAAGCAGCAGCATTCAAAACTCCTGGCCAAAGTCATCGAAATGGTTCCTCTACTGACGAGCACAAAAGATTTGGTCATCAGTCTTAGTGGAATACTACATAAGGTAGATGAACAGAAAATGAATATATTGGGTCATCTCAAATATCCCTCCCACCCTTAATTGATACATAAAATAACTGGATTTATAAGTTGTATTTTTATAAACTTTTAATATAATTTAATACAACAATTTTTCTTTCTTTTTTCCAAAATGGTAATAGCCTTTCCTCCACAAATTTTTAAGAATAGTACACATTCTTTAAATAAAAATCAAATTAGAAAGGTATAAATCAGAAACTTTCTCTCCCTAGATATAAAATATTAGTAATTTTGTGTAATGACTATTCTATACTAAATATACTATCCTTAGAGTAGTAACTATCCTATTTATTATTCCATCATATAGATAAAACATACAATATTTAACCAACCTTTTATGGATGGACATTTGAAGTATTTGTAGTTCTGTAATTATAAATTGTTTTAATGAATGTGAATATCTTTTTTTTTTTTTTTTGGTGAATATCTTTATACATGTATTTTTTCCTTCTCTTGTCTGATTTTTTTTTTTTTTTAGGAATCAGAGTTAGAATTTTGAAGGCGTTGGGTAATTTGATGGGATCAAATTGGAAGGCAGGGAATATGAGATTGTAAAGCTACAGGAAATTTTTTCATTTTACATTTTGCCTGTAATTCAGCCAAAAGTTGTATAGACTTGCTAAAATTTTCTAGGTATAATAAACTGTATTCACACTTAGTTTTTATGTGACTTTAGATAGCATTTTTAAAAATAGAAGAATTAATGGTGAGTGGGCAGAAACAAAGAACAAAAAGAAATGTGTCTCTTCTTTTCATGATTATATATAGAGTACCCAATTAATTCTTGTATTGTAGTAATAGAGCTAAAACAGAATCCTCTGAGAGACTTTTCATGGAGTCCCACAATTACAGTTAAGTCATTTCCAAGAAAAGGCCAATTTTTTCTGTTCTAATTTTCCCATCATCAAGTGGAAGAAGTAGAACTTAAGTTTCAAAATCAAATTGAAATTTTTGTCCTACGTTCATTGTTTCTATGTATTTAGTACCCTCAAAGCATTTTTCTTTATTAAAACAACTTTACTTTATGTAGCTTTTTTGATTTCAAGACATTTTAAATCATATTTACTAAAATTGAGATCATTTTTGAAAAAAGCTTTAGTTTTAGTTTAAAATAATAATTTAAGTTGTAGTGTATTGATTTATATTCATAATCTATATCAGTGAACATTATTGAATAAAACTGTTGGCATTAAAGGATCTTCTCACAATGATATATTTTTGTTTTATACAGCTGGACCCCTATGACTATGAAATGATTGAAGTTGTCCTGAAAATTATAGAAAGAGCTGATGAGAATATAACCAATATTAATATTAATCAGGTATAACAAATACATTAAAAATTGAAAAATCATCTTCATGTTTTTATTTAGATCATAAATTACATTATTTTGTGTCTTTCTGGATTATCTTTTAATCCCCTTTTAAACTCCACATTTTATTCTAGATCTTTTTCTCTAAAAAGAATCCAATACCAAGATTTTCATGCTGTCCATATTTTATCAATTGTTGTCATCCTATTTTTCCTGTATTGAGGTGATTTTAATCAGCTATTCAAGAGCATGAAGTCACTAAAGCATTAATTGTGAAGAATTAAGGCAACATTATTTGCTATCTAGAAAAGGACATGGGGCTCAGTTAGATTGAACTTTGTGTATTAATAGGTAGGTCCTATTAATTCTATTTTTCTTTTGCAGTATTATTAGGAGTTAAACCTAGGATTTCATGCATGATAGGCAAGTACTGTACCACTAAACTACATCCCCAGACCTTTTATTTTTTCTTTGAGACAAGTTCTCCCTATATTGCTGAGGCCAATCTGAAACTTGCAGTTCTCCTGCTTCAGCCTCCTGAGTCACTGAGATAATAAGTGTGAGCCACCAGACCTGGCTCAGCACTCTCAAATCTTTTATTTTATTTTATTTTTTTTTTGTGACGGGTACTGGGGATTGAATTCAGGGGCACTCAACCACTGAGCCACATCCCCAACCCTGTTTTTTATTTAGAGACAGGGTCTCACTAAGTTGCTTAGCTGGCTTTGAACTCAATCCTCCTGCCTTAGCCTCCCAAGCCACTGGGATTACAGGGGTATACCACCATACCCAGCAATACTCTCAATTCTATTTCAGTACTTTTATTAACTTTTTTCTCATTTCAAAAATGTATTTATATTTTTTTGAGGTACTCAAGCATGCCAGGCAAGCATTCTACACCACAAGCTACATTTCTAGCCCCTTTCTTTCTTTAACTTTTTTTTTTTGGTGCTGTAGTTAAACTCAGGCGTGCTTAACCACTAAGCTAGATCCCCAGTCTTTTTTTATTTTTCATTTTGAGGTAGGGTCTCGCTAAGTTGCTAGGGTCTCATTCATATGCTGAGGCTGGCCTGGAACTTGTGATCTTCTTACTTCAGCCTCCTGAGTCGCTGGGATTACAGGCCTGCACCACCATGCTTGGCTCATTAACTTCTTTAATCATTTCTGAATTTTGATTCTAGTGGCTTGTATATTTTTTATTTATTTTTAAAATATTTTTATTTTATTTTTTATGTGGTGCTGAGAATTGAACTCAAGGCCTCGCATGTGCGAGGCAAGCGCTCTACCGCTGAGCCACAATCCCAGCCCCTTGTATATTTTTTAAAATTGGATTTTAAAAATATAAGAAAAATGGTTGATTCAAAAGGTTATATAAGCCCTAAAACAGAAAATATAAGCATAAGATGGACAAAGGACATAGAAAATTAATTTTAGATCTAAAACCTCTGTTTTTAAAATTAAATCAAGCTTGGCATCATGGTGTGTAGCCATCATTCCAGCTATGTGGGAGGCTGAGGTGGAAGAATATCTCGAGCTCAGGAGTTCACGACTAGGCTAGGCAACATTGTGAGACCCTGTCTCAAAAATAATAAATAAAATTTTAAAAATAAAGTAAATTCAAGTATTTTTATAGTAATATCTCAACACATTCAAAGAGTACATCAAAGCTGTGTTCTGTGACACATGCCCATAATCCCAGCTGCTTAGAAGTCTGAGGCAGGAGGATCACAAGTTCAAAGCCAGCCTCAGAAATTTATCAAGGCCCTAAGCCTTGATAAATAAATAAAATGGGCTGGGATGTGGCTCAGCAATTAAGCACCTCTATGCTCAGTCCTCTGTACTAAAAAACAAGAGTATATCAAGAACTGCCAGTCTCATTTACAAAACATCCTGCCAACAAGGTTCTACTGGTTTTTTCTATTATGATTTCTTCAATAATGGTATTGATTTTGGTTTATAAGGATTTGATTACAGGAAAACTAGAATTGTTTTGCTGGTCTTTGTGAAAATGAGACTGTCTAAGGAATGGCAACCTAGGGTGGCACAGAATTAGACAACTTTGAGACAGTGTAGGATTGGGTCCTTCTTACAGGAAAATGCTTTCTTATTTTAATGCAGGCATTGAGTCTTCTGAAACATTTGGAGTCATACAAAAGAATTTCCCCTCCCGTGGACCTAGAATACCAATACATGTTGGAGCATGTGATCACTCTGCCATCAGCTGCCCAGACTAGACTGCCTTTTCACTTGATATTATTTGGCACAGCACAGAACTTCTGGAAAATTCTCTGTATGTTTGTTAATATATGAAATTTTTCCAACTAGCAAACAGTTTTCTCTCAAGCAATTTATATTCTTTTCATTTCCTTTCTAGCTTCAGAGCTCAGTGAAGAGTCCCTCCCAACCCTGCTCTTAATCTCTAAATTAATGAAGGTAATGGATTAAAACCTCGTAAGAGGCTTCTTCGTGCTATAATAATCCTAACCCCGAGGACAAATACTTTATATTCCTTTCACATAAAAATTTAACTTCCTTTTTTTCTGAAGTTTTCTCTAGACACTCTCTACGTGTCTACGGCCAAACATGTTTTTGAAAAGAACTTGAAGCCAAAGCTCCTGAAGTTGACACCAGCTAAGTCCTCTGCACTGATGAACAGGGAAATAGCTAAGATCACTCAGACCATCGAGTCCTACCTGCTGTCTATAGTCAACCCGGAGTGGGCTGTGGCCATTGCCATCACTCTCACCCAGGAGATACCAGAAGGTACAGAATCTCCTATAATTGGCCTTAAAATGGTAAACTGGTTTTTGTTTTTGTTTTTTAGTAGTAGGGATTAAACCCCCAGAGGTACTCTTAACCACTGAGCCACATCCCAGCCTTTTTTTTTTTTTAAATTTTGAGACAGGGTCTTGCCAAGTTTCTTAGGGCCTTGCAAAGTTGCTGAGGCTGGCCTTAAATTTGCAATTCTCCTGCCTCAGCCTCCCAAGCTGCTGGGATTATAAGCGTGTGCTTATAGTTTTGGGGTTTTTTTTTAATTGAAAAATTGTTATTTATTTGACAGATAACTTCTGAATTAATATAAAGAAATGTCAATGGCTTGTATGTACACTAATTCAAACATTTTCCCTAAGCACCAACTAGAGCAGTTTCCAGTCTTTTCACCAAAAACATCTTCATCATTGAAAGACTGCCTGAAACTTAATTAGTTTATTTAGGTTTCTAAATAGGAAACCCAAAGCCGCCAATCAGAGCTTCTTTTTTTTTTTTTTTTTTTTCAAATGTTTATTTTTATTTTTAAAGAGAATTTTTTAATATTTATTTTTTAGTTTTCTGTGGCCACATCTTTTTATTTTATTTTTATGTGGTGCTGAGGATCAAACCCAGGGTCTCGCACATGTTAGGCGAGCGCTCTACAGAGCTTCTAACATGATGACCAGGTTAAACCCTTAAAATTTGAGTAAAAATAACTTGTAAAAGTTTTATGTATATATTCCAAATGAAGGGATCTGCTGGCCTTAGACTGATAATCACAGGTCATCAGTCCATAAGCCAAATGTTATTGCACAGCCCACCAACAAAATGAGTTATAAGTACATACAAAGTAAGTGCAAAGTATCACATAAAATTCATGTTCTTGTATATTCAAGGGGAGTGATATCTAATTCCCATTGGCATACAATGCAACAAGGGGCACAGATACAGATACCTTCACTCCTTAGCAAGGACAGTGCCCTAGAATGAAGTAGTGGCTTCGTGGACCAAGTGGCATCCAGACCACACCAGGAACATGAGTGGATATTGAAGCATGTGGGTAGGAATCAGTGCTGGAGAGGACAAAATGAACCAAGACAGAGTCACAGACCTGCTGACTATTCAGAAGGCAGTGGAGTGTTGGTACTGGGTGCAGGGGTGTAATCTAACAAGAGTTGCCACAAGAGGGCAAAATACTTTCACCAACAGAGGCTCCACATGCTCTCTGTGACACAAAGTAGCTGAGGATCATACTTCAGGTCACCCTTGACCCCAGGCCCTAGTCCCTGGAATCAAATTCATGAGCAAGAATCTTCCTTCACATAAACTGTCTTTTCTCCAAAAAGTAAAACAAAAACACAAGCAAACAAAACAAAACTGCAAGAGAATCAGATTTTGACCCTCCCACTTGACTTGTGTCCCAGCTGCCCTGCTAGGGAGATGGTCTGCTGTTGCTCACACTGGTTCACTGCTGCAGAGCACTCAGCTCATTGTGTGTGTATCTAACTTGTAAAGACAGCCAAGAAATGAGGTGTAGTGGTAGATGGTACGGTCACACATGCACATACAGGCAAGAGAAACTTCTGGAAGAAACATCAGAATCTCGGGAGCAGGATTGGGAGCTAACGAGTGTCCTCTTGGACTCTGGCTTTTTGCTTTGATCTTCTCTCCTGCTTACCTTGTCTTTTACTGAGTTCCCATTTGTATACTTTAAAAGTACTTGATCATTTGACTAAGCAACATTGTCTTAAAAGGATTCAGATTTGTTCATAGATCTCTTTATCTTTTTAGGCTCCTTCAAGATGTCTAGTTTGAAGTTCTGCCTGTATTTAGCTGAGAGATGGCTACAGAACATCCCGCCTCAGGTGTGTCTAAACTAGAAGACTGAAGATTCTGCGCTCTCCTTAATTTGCACTGTGCTTGCCTAGTACATCTTCTCATCCTGCTCTGGTGCCTGAAGTGGAGGAGGAAGACCATGGCTTTGAATGGGAGATGCTTCAGCATACAGCTGAGGAAGGGAGGGCCATGATCGATAAAGATGGAATCTTAGCCTCTGCTGAGATTTACAAAATAAGTTTTGTGAGATTTATAAAGTAAGTCTTTTCTTTTTGCTTACAATTTTTCAAAAGGATGAAACGCGTGAAAAGGCTCAGGCTTTGCTGAAGAAGCTACATCTGCAGTTCCGGCGCTCAGGCACAGAGGCTGTGCTCATAGCTCATAAGCTGAACACTGGGGAATATTTAAGGGCGATCGGGAAGCCGGCACACCTCATTGTCAGCCTGTATGAACATCCCAGCATAAATCAAAGAATGCAAAATTCATCTGGCAAGGATTATCCTGGTGAGAACCAAGCTATTTTTGGGCCCAGAAATAACTATTGTTTTGATTTCTGGTTATCTAATATTAAAAACTCAACTTACTCTTTTTTAAAATTCTTTATCTTGGATATCTTAGATATTCATGCAGCAGCTAAAGAAATAGCTGAAGTGAATGAAATTAATTTGGAAAAGATATGGGACATGTTGTTGGAAAAATGGCTGTGCCCCTCGACAGCACCTGGTGCGGTAGGTACCCACTGGGCCCCAGGGGTCATGGAGTAGCAGCTGAGGGCTTCACAGAGGCTGAATACCTGTCCTGCAAAGTGCAGCCCTCTAGGTGTTTTACCTTATGATTTATTTCAGACATAATCTTGTGTAAAAGAAGTAGTCTATTTTTTGACTTGGATTCATGTGTCTAATTATTTATTTTGAAATAATTCAAAATGAAACATCATTCTTAACATTTTGCCATATTTGCTTCATCACTTTCTTTTTTTAAAATTTTTTTTAATTTTTTTTTTTTAGTTGTTGATAGTCCTTTATTTATTTTACATGGTGCTGAGAATCAAACCCAGTGCCTCACACATGCTAGGCAAGTGCGCTACCGCTGAGCCCCAGCCCCAGCCCTGCTTCATCACTTTCTATATTCACAGATTTCTACCCATTTGAGTAAATTATGTATGTCATGCCCCTTCCCCCCTAATGTTTAAAATTCTTGTTCTTATGGATTAAGTTTTTTATACACTTAATCCATAAGAACAAGGATTTTCTCTAGACCACAGCATAATTGTCAAAATAAAAAAGCAAAATTGTCTCTGGGGGTGGTGGCACAGGTCTGTGATCCTAACTGCTCAAGAGGCTGAGGCAGAAGGAGTGCAACCCTCAGCAATATTTAAAATATAATTAAAATGTCTTAAAATATAATTAGAGAAAGGACTGGGATACAACCCCGGGTTGAATGCCCCTGGATTCAATCCCCAGTACCAAAAAAGTTGGTGTTGATGCAACACTCAGATTTCCACTTCCATCTCACAGTTTAAGTTGTCCCAACAACATTCTTTATGACACTCCCGAGCCCCTGGGTCCAGGACCTGATCCACGGCTGTGCTCTGTGTTTGTCGGGGCTCTGGTCTTTGCTTTTTTTTTTTCCCTCTTTTCCCTTCTTTTCTTTCTTTGCAATACTGAGGATTGAACACATTTCTTAAGACAGGATCTCACTAAGTTGCCCAGTCTGACCTCGAATTTGCAATCTTCCTGCCTCAGCCTCCAGAGTCACTGGGATTACAGAGGTGTACTACCATGCACAGCTTTGAGGTTGTACATTTTAGGCAAGAATAGTACATAGGGGGGCTGGGGATGTGGCTCAAGCGGTAGCGCGCTCGCCTGGCATGCGTGCGGCCCGGGTTCGATCCTCAGCACCACATACAAACAAAGATGTTGTGTCCACCGATAACTAAAAAATAAATATTAAAAAATTCTCTCTCTCTCTCTCTCTCTCTCTCTCTCTCCCTCTCTCTCTCTCTCTTAAAAAAAAAAAAAAAGAATAGTACATAGGTGATGTGTTTCAGTAGGTCACACCAGGAAGCACATAATGTCGTTCTTAGAAATAGTGTAATTAACATCTAAATTTTTTGATGGGATTCAGTGGTAAAAATCCAGAATTTTTGCCAGGTGTGGTGGCGTACGCCTTGAACCTAAGACCTTGCACATTGTTAGGCAAGTGCCCTACCACTGAACTACACTACCAACCCCTTGCTTGGTCCTTTTAGAGCAATTAGTTATACCTTTGTCCAAGCAAGAGAGAGCTCCTGGTGTGTCTAGCTGTAGCAGCCAGATGACCTGTAATCCCAGCTGCTTGAGAGGCTGAGACAGGAGGATCACAAATTCAAAGCCAGCCTCAGCAAAAGTAGGGTGCTGAATAAAATATAAAATAAGGCTGGGGATGTGGCTCAGTGGTCACGTGCCCCCTCACTTCAATCCTTGGTACCAAAAAATCCAGAATTTTCTACATCATTCTGAATTTTTAGGTAGAATTTAATAAGTAAATTCTGTAATGCTTTATCTACTAAGGTAAATATCCTTGGAAAAGAATCTACCTATAAACAAATAGTATAGCTAACATGGCATGACATTAGGCATTTATTTTTTTAATTATTATTATCATTTTTATTGTTGTTTGATGCTGGGGATTAAACCCAGTGCCTGGGGCATGCTAAGTACTCATTCTACATTCTATTGCTGAACTATAGCTCCAGCCCTAGATGGTGGTTTGTTGTTGTTGTTGTTTTGGTACTGGGGATGTAACCCAGGAGCACTTAACTACTGAGCTACATCTCCAGCCCTGTTTATTTTTTATTTTGAGACAAGGTCTCACTAAGTTGCTGCGGCTCACCTAGAACATGCAGTCCTCAGCCTCCCTAGTCACTGGGATTACAGACATGTATTGCCATGCCTGGCTAAGTTTTTAATTTATAGTTTTTATACATTTACTATTCAATTCAAGAAGTATTTTTGTAAAAGTATTTACAAAAGCAAGGACTGAGCGTCAGTTGAAAGACAGAAATTAGAAGTATATCTTGGCCAAGAGAATCTGTGGTTGCCTATAGAAGCCAGCATTTAGAGATGTTTCAAGTTACACGTAAATTCAAACACCAAACGGAAGGTTCCTTCACACTGGGAACCATGATTGTACTTTAGTAGGTCCTTATGACTATGTGCTGAATTAATGAATTAATTTTAAATTAATGAATTTAAAATTCCTGGAGCCCTTATCTTTTAAAAATTTTCTAACAAAGCCGGGTACAGTGGTGCACACCTATAATCCCAGCAGCTCAGGAGACTGAGACAGGAGGATCACGAGTTCAAAGCCAGCCTCAGCAACTGTGAGGCTCTAAGCAACTCAGTGAGACCCTATCTCTAAATAAAATACAAAAAAGTGCTGGGGATGTGGCTCAGTGGCTGAGTGCCCCTGAGCTCAATCTCTGGTCCCCCCCAAAAAAAAAAAAAAAAAAAAAAAATTTTTTTTTTTCTAACAAATCTAAGTTCCAGAAAGACAGGAATATTTATTTTGTTTGCTCAGGCAACCCATATACTGAGAACAGGGCCTGTCTCATAGTAGGTGCTCAGTAAGTATTTATTGTGTGAGTGGTTGTGATAAAAATCATCATTTGAATAAAAATCTTTTTTTTTTTTTTTTTTTTTGTAAGTAACAATTTTACATGACTTTTATTTAATAAAACCACATATTTACAATTCAAAAAGTCCTAGTTTGATACACTTTACTAAATAAAGTCAGAGGTTAACTGTTCGAGCCATTAAAACATGATCTGCAGCAATGTTATCAGGAGTTCCTATCAGCAGCTCTTTAAAACTCAGAAGCCGAGCAGTTACAAAGTACCTCTGAAGTGAACATTGTTCCCAAATGAGATCTCAATGACTCTGGAGGTGGCTCTTGGGTCTAAAGGGCAAGCTGCTGCTGACCCCAAGCCCTGGGGTACAGAAAGTCCCTGGCCCTTGAGGTGGACAGTGCAAACTTCCAAGAGAGCAGCACATCAGTGTTTCCAGGTCACCTAAGCAGCAGCCTCAGAGAAGCAGGATGCTGTGCTTGCTAACAGCACTCTGCCCAGAGGACCACAGGACCCTGGACAGGACTTGGAACTCTGCAACCTCTTAGGGGACACCTGGAACTCATATGATCCCTTAACAGGCCCCCCCCCAAAACCTCGTCTGGACTGAAGATGTGGCAAACGCCCCAGACTGGCAGGGAGCCTGGTCTGAACCTTCATGTACACTGCAGATTGATGTCGGGCCATAATAAAAATCTTTTCATAAAATAATTTTGTACATAGAGTTTTTTATGTAGATTTTCATAGGATGAAAGTTTGTATAGTCACAAACTTAAGTTTCTAACTTTTTTTCCTTGTTTTCAAAGGAACCATCAGAATTATTTGAACTTCAAGAAGACGAAGCACTACGAAGGTACTCTGTTTTCCTTTGCTTACATGGACATTAACCTTGATGTCCAATAGGAATCTTACCAGTAAATTTTTCAGACATTAGTTTTTAAAAAGTTTACTAGATATAACTTTGGGCAGTCTCTGAGAAGAATAGTTCATTGATACAGGTTATAAGTGTCTCTGGTGAAAGAAATCAGAGACCCAGAATTTCTAAACCCTCAAGCTCCTGCAGATGTCAAGGGTTCCTAGATTATCTTTATATCTCAAGTAAAGACTACTCTTATTAGCTTGGACTTTGGCACCAGACGCCTCTGTACTCTCTTACCCTGATATGCTGGGATGGCTCAAATATGGGCCACCAGATTCCTTTTGTCCTTCTGACCTAACATTGAGACCAAGAAAGATAGGTTGCTTTCATCCAACAAGCTGAGTGATTGTTCATGGATGACTCTCTTGAGAAGACTGTATATGGACTTGAGTCAGAAAGAATGTGGTAATTCATTAATGATGCTTGGCATAGGCATGGGGGCATGGTGGCACACATGCCAACTTTTCACCATTCCTAACCTAGGTCAAGGAGTGTGTAAGGCCCTGCACCCTGCCTCAGCCCTGGAGATCTGATTGTAAGATGAGACTTGCATAGAGAAGCCCAAGAAAATAATCTCTCCTAGTTGGAGCAGAGCTGACCTAACACCCACTCCCTGTCTTCCTTGCCTCTGGACCCCCTCCTCATCCTTACTTAGTCATTTTTCCCCCCCAGGACTGGGGATTGAACCTAAGACCTTGCATGTTGCTAGGCAAGTGCCCTACCACTGAACTATACTCCCATCTCCTTGCTTGGTCTTTTTAGAGCAGTTAGTTGTACCTTTGTCCAAGCAAGAGAGAGCTCCTGGTGTGTCTAGCTGTAGCAGCCAGATGACAAGTCTTCAACAGAAACAATTCAAGGAGAAAAGATAATAGGACAGTAAGTCTCAGAAAGCACCCTTTATGCAAACTTCCTGCCTTTTCCAGCTGAGTTCACTCCACCTTTCTCCCTGTGCCTCCTTCCTCTTGCCCTTCCTGGGAGTGGCCCACCATCCCTGAGGCTACAGGTTGAAATGTGCCCCTTCCAAGGCCCTGGGTACTCCTAAAACAGAAATTCACTTGAGTAATAGTCAGTGTACTTCACAGCTATGGTTTACATCAAGTTCTTAAATGGAGAGAATTTAAATTTCAGAGACTGGCTAGCTGTTTTATAGATTAGGATGCTGAGGCCTGGCATTTATTGTGTATATTATTCTCTTTAGCTATGAAGGAACTCAAGAAAAGATTAAGTATCTTATAAGGGAAAACAAAAATATCATAATCCTTCTGGCCAACATGCCTGATGTCTTTTATTGTTGGGTAATCTATCACTAGGTTTCAAAATGAATGTAACTGAATTTTTTTTCCAGAGTCGTGTATCTCCTCCAGTCTCGTCCGATTGATTATAGTTCAAGAATACTGTTTGTATGCGCAACATCAGCTACAACTGTAAGCTCTATAAACTTAATCAGAACCTTGGGGGCATCTTAGCTTAACATGTTTTTCCTGCATATTTACCATGTTCAATTTTATAATATATAATTCAGATAATGCTCACTTATTAAAATACATAAGTACTTATTTTAATTTATAAACAAGGATTATTAAATACAGTATGCTCCATTTAGCACTGTCCTCTGTAATGTCCACTTAGCAGACCGAATGGTGACCCATTGACAGCTCCCACGGGTTTGAGGTGTTTGGGATTATTAACCTCTGGGTCAGTCTGCTTTCCTCATACCAGGGCACCAAGCAGACTGGTCCTAAGAAGAGTCCCTGTTCAGCCTTACCATCCTCCATCACCCGGCTTCGGCTTCAGTCACCCAGTAGACTCTAGCTAGACTCTGCTAAAGGCAGCACAGGTGCTTTGGACATCAGGCTTTTGTGTACAGAAACATTCTCTAGGGCAGCTGGAGCAGAGAGGAAGGGTACAGAGCCATTGGGAAAGTGATCCTCAGGAGGAAAGGGGGAGAGTCTGAGGTGCTGAATGTGAGTTCCTTGCCCATTAGCTTGTCTTTCAGTCGTTCTTTCAAGCAGAAATGGTATTCCCTGATGAGTGGCTGGTCAGCTTAGCTCAGCTGATGGCACTTTTCCTCCTGTTACAGCATGCTGTATGTGAACTTTGTCTTCCATACAGAGTATTAATGAATACATTATGGTTAATCAATATCAACAAGTATTCAAATGTGAATTCTTATTAATACATATCCAAGAGTTGTAGTTTAATAATTGTGAGAGTGTGTGTGTGTGGTGTTTGGGATGGAACCCAGGACTTCAATCTTGCTAGGTAAATACTTTACCCCTATGCTACATCCCCAATCTATGAAGTCAATTTTCAGTGCTTCATCAAAAATATTCTTATGTGAAAGTCATCTTTGTGAGGTTTTTTTTTTTTTTTTTTTTTTTTTTTATTTGAGACTGAATCTAAGTAGCCAAGGTTAGTGTCATATTTGTGGTCTTCCTGTCTCAGCCTCCCAGGTCGCTGGGGTTACAGGTGTGGCCACCATGCCCAGCTTAGCTTTGGTATTTCATGCTGGGAGCGTGTGGTGTGCGTGTGAATACAATAGCTGCTGGGACAGTGGGGGGTCCCTGCCTCTATTTGCCAGCACTTTCACCCACCACCGCTTCTACACCATCAGTGCAAATATCAACTCTAAAAGGCAAACAATCTAGTATTATAGTGAAAATAGTTTGGGCCCTTTTCCTCCTGAAGTGTCAGGAGTACCTCTCCAGGTCCATGGACTGCACACTGAGAACCACTGTTCCCCACTGTGCATTCCTGAAGGGCTTGAAGGGGGAAAAGAATGATGTTGCTTATGCTGCCTAGCTTGACACCCATTTACCCAACTACAGCATGCAGTGTGTTCATTTCCAAGCCTTTTTTGGTTTTACAGACATTGGGCATGCGTCAGTTAACTTTTGCCTACAAAACAAGAGCTCTTCAGTGTCTCCTCTATTTGGCTGACAAGGAAACTATAAAATCTCTCTTCAAAAAAACCATTGAAGAAGTAAAGTAAGTAGAATTTGTTGAATTGTTTTAAGAAATAGAAAACATCTTTTTTTTTTTTTTGGAACGGTAACTTTATTTTTTTACACCCCACCTCCTTGGAACGGTAACTTTAAAGTCTATTAATTTATTAGAGTGCCTTTGAGTACCTATGTCAATGTAGTTCTGTTGCCTTGACAGCCTTGACATTTTGGCAAAGGGGAAATAGGCCTTTGGGAACATCTTATCAACATCATTTCTTAGGAGTATTTAGAAACTGAATATTTTCTCCATCTTCTTGAAATTGATTGCTATCTAATGTTACATTCTGAGAATATATTTAAAGCCCAGAATGAGCATTTAACAACAAACCGGCCTCATTACATACCTCCTTGTAGTTGCTTTTGCTTTTTTTTTAGTGCAAATGTGGCCTGTGAGAATGATTCTTACAAATACTTCTGTTTTCCAGATCCTATTTGAAATGTATGACTTTTCTGGCAGCTTTTGAGATGTTGAATATCCCTATCACATTTGAATTATTTTGCAACAGTCCTAAAGAAGGAATGGTCAAGGGCCTGTGGAAGAACCACAGGCATGAGCCTATGGTATGTAGGGTCAGCGGACCTGGGCTCTGGTCTTCACTTGTGCTATTGCAGCCACTCAGGTGCTCACCACTGCTCAGGGTCCTGAGAGACCCCTTCTCCCTGAGCAGGTCCACTGGACTTTCCTACGTCCTGTCCTGGCATGTGGATGGACAGGGCAACGTGGAAACTCCCCTTTGCTCCCGTGAAGCCCACTGGCCATTGTCCCTGCCAATATTAAAAAGAGCACTTTAGTCCCCTCCAAGGCTTGTCAGGGGCGTTGAGGCCATCTGTCTCCCGATGGGGAGGGGTATCCTTCCTCTCTTACTTAGTTACCTTTAGGAACTTGGTGACAGAGATAGTTGGATCCCAGGGCAAGCAAACTTCTAAGGTAGAAGAAAGACAAAGAAGAATTTCTATTTCTTTCCTTAGAAAGAAGCCTTCATTGAATTAGGCAATAGACATTGTAGATGATGTGCCCATCTTGGATTAAGCTGCCCTACCTTTTTCAGAGGTCTTTGAACTTACCGATGCCTCAAAACAACATGATTAATTTTTTCCCCTTTTCTTTCTTGTTTCCAATTTGTTTTTGTTTGGCTTTAGGCGGTAAGATTGGTAACAGAGCTTTGTTTAGAATACAAAATCTGTGACCTGCAACTTTGGAATGGACTCCTGCAAAAGCTTCTTGGCTTCAATATGGTAAGACTAAGGATTTCTGGAAACTCGTACATAGGATCCCTTACACATTTCAAATTGGCACCAGTTACTGAACAGGTACATGCTGAAAATATCCACAGCCACTGAGCTCCTGCCAAGCTGAAGGAAAATGGTGTTAGGCCGGAGAAAGGGCAAATTCAAAATTGACCTGCATTGTGCTGGAAATACTTGGAATCCTAGCCTTTTCTGATATTTATGGGTTTAAAGTGAACTTCTCTGGCAGTGTTAACAGAAGATAGGCTTTTATGGTTATTGCTTTTAAAGCATTAAGAAACTGATATTTCGGGGCTGGGGTTGTGGCTCAGTGGCACAGCACTTGCCTAGCATGTGTGAGGCCCTGGGTTCGATCCTCAGCACCACATAAAGATAAATAAATAAAATAAAGCTATTGTATCAATCTATAGCTACAAGAAATTAAAAAAAGAAAAACTGATATTTCATGTTGAAATTTTTCATCATGGTAATCTTTACAACTTTTCATTTTATTTCTTTTTATAGGTTCCTTATCTAAGGAAAGTTTTAGCAGCCATTTCTAGTTTCCATTCTTTATGGCAGGTAGGTAATTTTTTAAAGTAAATATCATGAAATTTCGTCTTTGCCTTTGCTAGCCTTCGACTGCTAGGTGCCCTAAAATAAAAAGTCAGGTCCTCAGTAAAGAACAGAATGGGGGGCTGGGGATGTGGCTCAAGCGGTAGTGTGCTCGCCTGGCATGCGTGCGGCCCGGGTTCGATCCTCAGCACCACATACAAACAAAGATGTTGTGTCCGCCGATAACTAAAAAATAAATATTAAAAAATTCTCTCCCTTTCTCTCTCTCTCTAAAAAAAAAAAAAAAAAAAAAAAAAAAGAACAGCATGGGAAAGAAGAAAAGAACAGTATAGATTAGCCCTCAGGATGATGCTCCAGAATCCTCACATCTTGTCTCCTCAAAGACGGTGCTCTCCTGAGTTCTCCAGGCCTTGTCAGCCACACCTTCATATGGCCTTTGGTCTCTGCTCTTAACATTGGTCACAGAGTCATTCATTTTGTTTATGTTAGACTGCCCTTAGTAGGCCTTGAAGATCCTCAGAGTCGGAGACCATGTCTCATTTATTTTTTTTCCTAAATCTTCCAACTTGTGTATGCATTATCACTGTGTATCATCATGTATTATATAGAAATATGTAGTTTATTCTGAGCTTACTATATCAGAATATGGAAATATACTGAGTAAAACACAAAGATTCTCCTTTACTATTTCTCTTCACAGTTATCTCCCCAGAGGTAACTACTGCTTGTAATTTCTCACATGTCCTTCTAGAGCTTTCCTGTTGTATAAGCATATAGGCGTGTATGTATACTTATATACACAATAATGCAATTACATTATCTAGACAAAGTGCTGTTTTCATCTAACAGTGGTATCTGGGAGATTGTTCCATATTGAAAGAGTTATAAGTGTGTGTGTGTGTGCGTGTGTCTATGTGTATATATAGATAGAGAATGAGAGAGTTTTTTTAAACTAAGGTAAAATTTACCCTTTTAAAGTGTACAGTTATGTGGGTTTTAATGTATTCACATAGTCGTGTGGCCATCACCATTTTCTAGTTCTAGAACATTTTCCTCACTCCAGAGAGAAACTTCATATCCATTAGTAGCAATTCCCCATTCTCTCCTTCCTCTAGCCCTCACACACTTATCTACTTTCTGTCTGTGGGTTTATCTATTCTGGCATTTTTGTATTAATAGAACCATATAATTTATAGCCTTTTGTATATGACTTCTTCCGCTTAGAATAATGCTACATTACAGCATTTCTTTTTTTTCTTTTCAAGTTTTTTTTTTTTTTTTTAGCTGTAGCTGGACACAATACCTTTATTTTACTTATTTTATTTGGTGCTGAGGACCAAACCCAGTGCCTCGCATGTGCTAGGGGAGCACTGTGCCACTGAGCCCCAGCCCCAGCCCCTACAGCATTTCTTTTATTACCCAGTAATGTTCCACTGTGTGGATATACTGCTGACCCTTTATCCATAGGGGATTGGTGTTAGGGCACCACAAGCACTGCTGCCACCCTGTGGACACCAGCATTTTGGATGCTTGAGTCCTTTATGGAAAATGGCAGAGCATCTGCATAGAACCTACACATACCCTCCTGTGTGCTTTATCTCTAGATCACTTACAGTGCCTAATTTAATATAAATGCTGTATAGATAGTTGCTCTGCTGTCCTGTTTAGGGAATAATGACAAGGAAACACATCTGTACTGAAAGGACACTCGCAGAGTCCACACAAAATCTAAAGACCACACCACACACAGGAATCAGAGCTTGGAGCAAACCGTCAAGGCTGTCCCTCCAAGGAGAGCAGCAGCCTGTGGGCACTCCCAGAGCAGCTTTATAGCCTGCGAGAGGAATTTCACAGGCATGCTTTAGGAATTACGTCTTGGACTGGGGTGGGGTTCACCCTTTAGCAGGGACATGTTCTTAGGGGAGGCTAAGCAACATTACCTCACTATCTCCAGATAAAAGGGCTCCTAAATCAAAACCTAGGAGTCCCTAGGTTTTGATAAAATGGATAAAATTGGCTAGATAAAAATGGCTCCCGACCTAAAATGGCAAATCTGATGCCAATATGTACATGTTCAGTAAAGGCACAATTTTTTTTCCCCCCGCAAGCATGTCCCACACTCAGTTGATTGTATCCTGGATGTAAAATCTGAGGATTCAGAGGGTGGACTGTTCAGCATTTTATTTCCCCATTCATCAATTGTTGGGCACTTGGACTGTTTCGAATTTGGTTGTTATGAATAACATGGCAGTGAACATTTGTATACAGTTTTTATGTGGACATAAGTTTTCCTTTGAGTATGTATGTAAGAGTGGGATTGTTGTCTTATAGTGTCTCTGTTTTTCACCTTTTGAGGCAGCTCATTATTTTTTTTCTTAATTATCCTCCATAATATGGTGTAAAGTGTAGCAGAAGTCACTTAAGCATTCTTTTACCCTTGGGAATCTGTTCTTACTCACTTTCTTGAAATTCCTTCTCTGGTCCCCTTCCTCCTTTCCTATGGCCCAAGCATAATGTCTGACACAAAATAGGCTTAGTGTTAATTTTGTTTTCTGAGTTGAGTTTTTGACATTTTGTGACAAATGGAACATATGAATCAGCCAAGAGTATATAAAAAGATCCTAAAGTACACAGTCATGAAGAAAATTATCCTAGAATCTTAATAACCTCCAACAGGGAGATAGCAGGATAGCAGCTTCTGATTTGGTTTTAGCATCCAGAACATAAGCTTTAACTGTATGGTTGTGTGAGTTCATAATGTCCTGGATGTGAATTCTTTAATGCGCTTATGTCTGCAGGTTCCCTACTTCAGCAAAGCTTGGCAGCACGTGATTCAGATACCACTGCTCTCAGGTATTTTTCCATCCAATATTTCAGCACTGACAGTAACACTGTGTTCCTGAGTACCTGTGTGCATCAGTGTTTTTTTTTTCTCTCCAGCCTCTTGTCCTTTAAGACCCAGTCAGTTGTCAGATTGTTGTGAGAGTCTCATCGCTGTCCTAGAGTAAGTAAAATGTCTGTTCTCCTACCAAGAAAATAGAATTTGTTGCTTATAAAATTCCTTTCTAGGAGACATCTCTACAAGCACTGTGTTCTCCCCTCAGCTGAGTATTACTTCTGTGGTTTTGCTTATCTGTTGTCAATCTTAGTCTGAAAATATTAAATGAAAAATTTCAGAAACAATCCATACATTTTAAATTATACCCCATTCTGAATAACATGATGAAGCCTCATGCTTCCCCACCAGGATGCATATCATCCCTCCGCCCCGCCTGCCTATGGGCCTGCACTGCCCATCCATAGTCTCCCAGTACACCTCAGTTATCAGATTAGCTATCATGGGATGGCAGGGCTCGTGTCTAAGTAAGCCTTATTTTACTTAATGATAGCCCCATAGTACAATCCTGGCGATGCTCTTAATTTCATTATAAATGAATATTTTATTGGGCTGTGATCGTGGCTCAGTGGTAGAGTGCTTTCCTAGCATGCATGAGGCACTGGGTTCGATCCTCAGCACCACATAAATGTAAAGATATTGTTCCACCTAAAACTAAAAATATATATATATATTTTTAAAAAATGAGTATTATTCTCATTGTTCTATTTTATTATTGTTATTACTAATCTCTTACTTTGCCTAATTTATAAATTAAACTATTATATCTATCTAAATATCTAACTGTATATCTACATAGTACTATCTGTGGTTTCAGGCATCTACTGAGGGTCATGTAATATACTTCCCATAGATAAGGGGGGGAATGACATAATTCCTTTTTCTTAGGAAGTCAAGTTTTTTAGTTTTTGCCATGTCTGCTTCCCATGTGTGGGCCTTCCAGTTCCATAGTGAGCTGAATTCCTAGACAGTCTCTGAAATTAGTACCCGATGTAAATATAAGTGTAGAGGGGCTGGGGCTGGGGCTCAGCAGTAGCACACTTGCCTGGCATGCATGAGGCACTGGGTTCGGTTCTCAGTACCACATATAAATAAATAAAATAAAGGTCTATCAACAACTAAAAAAAGTATTTAAAAAAAAAAATATATATATATATATATATATATATATATAAAAGCATAGAGTGCCATTTGTGACTACCTTAAATTCTATAGTGTTGTCTCATAGGTTTTGAATATTCTAAGAATTTATCTTATGCATCTGTAGACGTAATCATGCCAGTTGGATAGTGCTCTGTGTTCCTGTGGGCCAGTCTCTTTATTCTGTGCAGAGGACCGTTAAACTCTCGAATTACTCATCACTAAGCACATGTTACTACCAGCACTTTGGGATCTAAAATTATGGAAAGCTGTGAGGGACAATTAGTTTAGGAAGTTTGATAGGTCTTTAACTAATTAACATGCTCTCTTGAAGATGTCCAGTTTCAGGGGATCTCGACATGATGGGAATCGCCAAGCAGTATGTCCAGTTGGAGCTTCCGGCTTTTGCATTAGCTTGTCTCATGCTCATGCCCCACTCAGAAAAGAGACACCAGCAAATTAAGGTATTTTGCACGTTGTACTCCGGGTTGCCAAGGACATGGAAGGTCTCATATTGCACATCTCTCACAAAAGTCTACATTTTCTTTTTGCCAAACCTATAAATCATGAATAAGTCAGCCTGGGTGAGATGAAAAGCTTGTGTTGGGGGGTGAGTAGGAGGTAAGACACAAGGATAGATTGAGGTCCACCTGAGAGATGTCTTGAAAGACTTCTTCTTTCTCTGTGGGAACATGTGATTTTCTTGGAATAACAAAGTAAAATGATAAAGTCAATATCTTAGAAGGAACATTAACTCATGTAGACTTGATCAGAGGAAAGATGTGGCAGGAAGGAAAACTACTGGGAAACTCTTGCATTGGAATAGAATTTTAATTCACTTGATCCATACATGACAACCTGTGGGTAGACGGCAGAAGCTAGAGGGTAAGAACCGAAGGGCAGTGGTGATGGCATTGAACAAGATGGGGAGGCCCCGCAGAGGACAGCCTGATTTAGCAGCTGGATAGGAGAGATAAGAGAGAGGTTTTATGTGTGGGTCTTTAACAAAGGAAGCTTTGAGCATTTTGAGATCAGAACTTTTAAAAATAACTAACCCTCATTTCCCTTAATACAAGAACAAAGTATTTTGAAATGTTTCAGTTATTTCCTCTCCTGGTAGATAAGGCAGTAGATAGAGATTTATATAAATGAATATGCATGTTTTCTGTTTGTCATTTGGTCTATTACTTGCATTTTTTAAAAGCCATCTGTGCTTGTCTTTGACATTTTTTTCTTTTCTGATTACTCATAAACTCATCTCTTGTTGCTTTTCAACATTTCAGTGTTTAAATAGATTGTTTTTCTCTCTTAGAACAACAAAATTCCTAATAAACAGCTTTTGCTGTTGGAATAAATAATTATAAAATGCTTTCTTTCCTTTATTCAGTAATTTTTTGGTAATAGGAGTTGATTATTTTCCTATATTAGAAATTCTTTAAGATATTTCAAATTTAAAAATTAAAACTTTCCAGGCTTTACAGAAAGTAATAATACTTTTTAAAATTGTGCTTGATTTTTTTTCTAGAGTTTTCTGGGTTCATGCAATCCTCAGATCATCTTACAGCAGTTAGAAGAGCACATGAGTGAAGGCCAATTAGCTGGATTTTCACACCAAGTAAGAGGCATTTTCCATATCCTTTTTACTATGAAAATTTGATCCTAGAAGGTAATCCTCCTTGGACTGGGGATGTGGCTTAGTAGTAGAGCAGTTGTCTAGCATGCACGAGACCCTGGGTTCCCTCTCCAGCACCACACACATGCACAAAAGAAGGTGATCGTTTTACCCAAAAAGTTAAGCAGGAAACTACTATCTATCGCTAGCTCTTTGTTAATATATAAAATTATTTTGTGTTTATTAAACTTTAGTAGATTTTTTTTTTAAAAAAGGAAGGGACCCTCCCAGGCAGGGTTGTGCACATCAGTAATTACAGCAGCTGGGGAGACCAAGTCAGGAGGGTTGCAAATTCAAGACCAGCCTGGGAAACTTAAGACCCTGCCTCAAAATAAAAGGGGCTAGAGATATAACTCAGTGATAGAGCATCCTTGGGTTCAATCCCCAGCACCATGAGAAAAAAGAAACAAAAGACAGATCCCAGCTGTCTTGTTTACTGTTTAAAAAGTCCAAAGTGCTTAACAATAGCTGTCTATTTATTTATTGTGTACAACACTGGGCCAAAGCATTCTCCTTTTCACCCCTTCCTAAAACAGGCTTGGTCCCAACACAGTGATAGTTCAACTTCGGGTTGTCAGAAATTCTCAGGACTGAATAAAGACTTAGACATTTACACTTTTTTAATGTCATGATACCTGTTGTTCTATAGATTAGAAATCTGATTTTGAATGATGTCATAAATAAGAAGGAGTTTGGAATTTTGGCAAAGACAAAGTACTTCCAAATGTTGAAGTTGCATATGATAAATGCCAATAACATCACTGAACTAACACGCTACTTGGCAAATGAATTAAGGTGAGTTAATCTGGGGCAGACAGATTTCTGAAGAATTTGCTTAAGATGTATCTTTGTTTTGGAAGAAAATGTGAAAAAAAATATAGAGCTGGGTGGTTGTAATTAATAGCTACAAATACTAACCTAGAACACATTCCCAGAAGTTAGTCATCTTGTCATTTGTCATCCAAACCCTTGGAACATGGACTTGGAATCACAATAGACCAGCTTTCTAAATCCCCACAGTGTGAGTCTCAGTCCTGCTCTAGGCCCCGTGTGACCGCCCTGTTCTTGGGACGCCTACTCAGAGCGCTGACCACTTTGGGTAGCATGGAGCCTTGGCCAGCCTTGTTGGCTGGCTTTCCTGCACCCACAAATCCAGAAACAGTGAGCTGCTAGGGGTAAAACTGGGAGCAGACATGAAAGCAAAAAGGAGGCAGAAGAAGGGCTGATGCTACAGGAGGGGAGAGTGCAGGCGGGACTGAGTGGGGACTGGCCCCTCCTCATCTGAC
The DNA here is from genome assembly GCF_047511675.1 of Marmota flaviventris. NCBI lineage: Eukaryota > Metazoa > Chordata > Mammalia > Rodentia > Sciuridae > Marmota > Marmota flaviventris. The sequence continues at coordinate 136,237,732 of NC_092498.1, read as the reverse complement.
CTAGCTGTACCAATCATGAGAGGTGACTCTCAGCCGCCACACCATGGATTGTTTTCTGCTTGTTCACCCTTGTGACCCAGCCATCGTTACACATTGTCATTCATAAATGAATATTGTTCTCAGAGGTCTAATTGACAGAGTACCCAGTTTGAAAAATTTGGACATCCATATATGCTTAAGCCACAACCACAATAATTAGAGAACAGATATTTATCACCCTTCCTCACAACTCCCTTTTCCTTCTGATTCCACAGTGTAGATGAAGCTTCAGCTTTGATAACTGAGTATTCAAGGCACTGGGGGAAACCTGTGCCTCCAAATGTGGCTCCCTGTGAAGTCCTGAAGGTAAGCCTGGCCCAGTGGTTAGGGTCTAACCCAACACCATTTCCACTTCTGTGATCTTGAAGCTAACCCTGGCATTCTGGACAGAAATGTCTTTTTACATGTGTGTATGCAGTTCTGCATCACGTAGGTCTAAATTCTGAGAAATGTGTTGTGCAAACATCGTGGAATATGTCTGCACTAACCCAGGTGGTCTGGGTGGACCGCTGAATGTGGCCTTTTGTGGTTGGAAGACTGGAGGCACGAGGTGTGAGGCTGCTGCCAGCACGGCGTGGCCAGTTGCTCTACAGTGAGCTATGTTTTAGTAGGAGAACACTCTAAAATAGTGATGAAAACGTGTGTACGGGAAGCATGTAATGGTTGGCTGTCATTGTCAGGCCTTATGTACTATCCATAATTGGACGTGCTGTACTTTTATAAACTGGCAGCACAATAGGATTTTTTGCCAGCTTCCCACAAACACGAGTCATGCTTTGCACTATGCATGACAATTGAAGTGTCATTAGGCAGTGGAACATTTTAGCTCTCTTATAATCTGAGAGGACCGCCATCAGGTGTGCAGTCCACCTTTGACCAGAATCATCATGGTGCAGCACTTCTTGCATTAGAGTCCATGCCCAGAAGTCCCAAGGCCAGGTTCTCTTCTGAGCCATGCCAGTGGGTAGCATATGACTCAGGCAAGCCATTTAGCTCAGGTGGGCTTTAGTGCCATGGTCTCCTCAGGGCTTCCAGCACCACAAGTTCTCATGAATGTAGTTTCTCATATTGAAACAAGTGAAAAACTAAATTTTAAAAAAGGTATATATTACTGTTATGCTTCAGTAGTGTTTACTTTTTATTTCTTCTTTTTTAAGTACCTTAGACATGTATGTACCCTATAGGAAGAAGAGAAACATCAAAGGGCAAAAATGGCTAAACTGAGTCCCTCAGATCTCATTGTCCAGACAGAGATCTGTTAACATCATGTTGTACAACTTTCCAAATTTTTTGTAAATAAAATATGCACATAAATTAATTTCACTCCTATATTTGCTTAAATGTAAATAAATATAAACTTAAACGTAAGGTGAAAGTTTACTTTGATGTTTTGCTACTTTTTGTAAACCTAAGTATGACATTTCTTTGTCTCCTTCTGTGCAGATAAGGCATATTAAAATAAGCTTACATTTTCTTAATTCCCATCAGTAACTAACAGTGTTCACTTCCAGTCCATTGTGCTCAGTAGCTTAAGATTACTTATTTTAAAAAGGGAGAATATTGACTTAGAAGACAAATTTGTTACCCTTAAAAATTTTCTTCCTAGCCAAATGTCTAAAATGCTAACTAATTTTCTATATAGATTTTTATCACTAGAGTTAAGTCTTAAGTTCTGTAGTTTATCTATTTTCTACTTAAAAAACTGATGCATAAAATATACTGTGTTTCTTCCCATTTAGACGTTCCTCAATGGATTATAGTAAATCATCAAACCTTTTTTCAAACGACAAGAAGAAGTTTGGAGTCTACTACTAACTGACTATATTTATTACAGTTTGAAAATTGTGCAGTCTTTGGCTGGGGATGTGGCTCTAGCAGTAGCACACTCGTCTGGCATGCGTGCAGCCCGGGTTCGATCCTCAGCACCACATATAAAGATGTTGTGTCCGCCAAAAACTAAAAAATAAATATTAAAAAAAAAATTCTCTCTCTCTCTCTCTCTCTCTCTCTCTCTCTCTCTCTCTCAAAGAAAGAAAATTGTGCAATCTATATGTCATAGCTATTTGTCAAATGTTGTCCCACAAGGAATAACTAAGATGCTCAATATTAGCATAATTACCCCATAAAGAACTCCTGTCCTGAATTAATAAATAATTTCATTGCCTTTTCCTTGTATAATTTATAGACTCGGTTATAGACTGTTTTTTTTGCACCCTACATGAAGGAAGCAAAATGCAAAGAGAGTTTGCTCTCTTCAAGAAAAGCAAATACCCAAATCCTATTTATTCCATTTATAAAAATTAAAATATTAAATGTTATTATAAGTCCACATTTATTTAACTTTAGTTGTAGTGTGTATCGGTCAGTGGCAAGTCAGAAAGACATGCCGAGCAGGAAAGGGGTTTAATGTCAGAGATTGGCTGCAAAAGTTCTTAAAAGGACTGAAGGAATAAAAGACGAAAAGCTAGAATGCAGAAGGTTCTAGAAGCCTAAGATCCAGAGCTGCCCCTGACCCTGGATTGGAGCCCAAACCCACATTTACCACTGACCTGTTGGAGCTGCCGCCACCACGCTGCACTCAGAAGTCCGGGACTTTCCACAGAGCCACTAGTTGATAGCTGCTGTGTCCAACCATCACCAAAAGAGGTAGTCCTTGTGCCAGCATCCAGCAGTGACCCAACCAGAGACATGAAAAATCCAGATGGGCTCTGTCAAGGAGTTTTTCCCAGAGAATGGAAAAGGAAGAAGGGCAAGAGCAAGTGTGGAGCTGGGACCATGGGCCAGTGGAAGTGGGTGGAAGACTGCAGGTACCCAGAGGGAGTCTGTGTGAACTGCCTGGGAAGGGGGTACATGTCAAGCTGAGATGCCTGGCAGTGCAGCAGGAGGTGAGATCAGAGGCACCTGGCTCAGGAAGACACAATGGCACAATGTGAAGGGACAAGTCACAAAAGGACAGTTATTCCCACTCTGTTTGGTGTTTATGATGCACAACATTTCTCTTTTAGGAGACTTAAGATTAAAGAAGGGCTGTTTTGAACTCCACTTGGCTGTTTGGTCATTAAATACATGCATTAATCACTGGAGATTTGTCCCTGATACTAATTGTTCCATCTCCTTGAGAGGATCTTAATTTTGTGTTGTGGCTTGCATCTTTATCAAATTAAGAGAATGTTGGGGCTGGGGTTGTGGCTCAGTGGTAGAGCGCTCACCTAGCACGTGCAAGGTCTGGGTTGAATCCTCAGCACCACATAAAAATAAATAAAATAAAAGTATTGTGTCCAACTACAGCTAAAAAAATTTTTTTTAATTAAAAGAAAGTGAGAAAGCAACTTGGTTAGCTTTCAGATCAACTAAAAGAAAATAACTTTGAATAAAATGTATTGGTGGGTTCCCCCCCCCCCCCTTTTAAAAAGTAATGCAAACAGCTGGGCACAGTGGTGCATGCCTGTAATCCCAGCAGTTCTGGAGGCTGAGGCAGAAGGATCTCAAGTGCAAAGCCAGCCTCAGCAACTAAACAAGACCCTAAGCAATTCAGTGAGACTCTGTCTCTGAATAAAACACAAAAATGGGCTGGAGATGTGGCTCAGTGATTAAGCACCCCTAGGTTCAATCCCCATACCAATAAAAAAAAAAAGTAATGCAGCTGGGCGTGTTATTACATACTTATAATCCTATCAGGAGGCTAGGGCAGGAAGATTGCCAGTTCAAAGCCAACCTCAGCAATTTAGCAAGTCTGTAGGCAACCTAGTGAGACCCTGTCTCTCAAAATAAAAAGGGCTGGGGATGTGGGTTTTTGATTAAGTACCCTTGAGTTCAATCCCCAGTTCCAAAAATAAAAATAATGCAGCAACTGACAAATTAAGAAATAAAAGCGGCATATTTAAAATAATAATAATGCAGCCAAGTGTAGTGTCACACACCTGTAATCCCAGCAAATTTAGAGGATCTTGGGGATGTAGCTCAGTGGTAAAGTGTCCCTGGGTTCCACCCCCAATACAAAAAAAAAAAGTATTGCAGTGTATGGTATATGTATAATCAATAAAGTCATTTTTAGAAAGGATTTGGGGTGATCAATAAAGTCATTTTTCAAAAACTGGGGTGATGAAAATGTTTTGGAACTGGGGGTGACAGCCTCACACCATAATGAATGGTCTGAAAGTAAATCTGAATTGTTCACCTTAATTTTTTATCATATTTTACCTCAAATACAAAAGTAAGGCAGAACTTTGGCTTGTGAGAGAAGGGTGTCGACATGTTTTGTGCTATTCCTCTTGCTGAGTATAGCTATAAAACCTGTACAGGAGAAAACTCGGAAAGGTAGAGCAGTAAGGAAGGCCAGTTAGCAACACAGTGGCAAGCTTCCTAGATTTTCTTTTTGCCTCATATGTCCCAGACTTAGAGTTCAAGGTGCCAGGAGCCTGGAAATCCAATGGGCACAGATGGGAAAAATCCCAGCAAGAAGCGCTCCCTCCAGCCACAGGACCAGGAAGAAAGCAGCATAGCAAGTCATAACCTCTCTGCTGCAGCCACACACCCAGTAGAAATGGTACACAACCTGTACACATTGAACTGATGAGTTTTATGGGGTATAAATTGTATGTCTGGGCTGGGGATGTAGCTCAGTTGGTAGAGTGCTTGCTTCGCATGCACAAGGCCCTGAGTTCAATCCCCAGCACCACAAAAAATAAATGAATTATGTCAACAAAGCTGTTGAAAAACAATAATGCATGGGTAAAGTTACCTGGAAGTTTACCCAAGAACCCACTGTCATCGTCTCTGGGAAGGGACCAGAGTTGTTTTTTGTTGTTGTTTGTTTTTTAATATTTTTATAGTAGATGAACACAATACCTTTATTTTATTTTTATGTGGTGCTGAGGATCTAACCCAGTGCTTCACAGGTGGGCAAGTGCTCTACCACTGAGCTACAGCCCCAGCCCAGGAACAGAGATTTGAGGCCAGAGAGGAGTGCTTTTGTCCTGTACACTTGCTACAGTTATCAGGTTTGGGGGTTTTTTTGTACCAGGGATTAAACTCAGGGCACTTGACCACTGAGCCACATCCTCAGCCCCGTTTTGTATTTTATTGAGACAGGATCTCAGTTGCTCAGTACCTCGCTGTTGCTGAGGTTAGCTCTGAACTTATGATCCTCCTGCCTCAGCCTTCCAAGCCATTATGATTACAGGCATGCCCCACCACGCCCAGCATACAGTTACCAGTTTTGTTAGAGCCAGGCATGGTAATGCACACCTGTAATCCCAGCAGTGTGGGAGGCTGAGGCAAGAGGATCACAAGTTTGAGGTCATCCCCAGCAAGTTAGCAAGACCTTGTCCTAAAATAGAAATAAAAGTGTGGGGGGGGGCTGGGGTTGTGGCTCAGTGGCAGAGCGCTCACCTAGCATATGTGAGGCACTGGGTTTGATCCTCAGCACCACATAAAAATAGATAAAATAAAGTTATTGTGTCTATCTACAACTAAAAAATGATTTTAAAAGGGGTGGGGGGGTGGCGCTGGAAGTGGCTCGGTGGTTAAGCATTCCTGGGTTAAATCCCCAGTATAAAAAAAAAAAAAAAAAAGAATTTTTTTTAGAAATTTAAAAAGCAATTTGTAAAAATAGATGATTGGAACAAAACATGTTTATGATACTTTTTTTAGTAGAAACTTAAGAAAATGTGTGAGCTACATATGAAAAACAGAGCCCCAGGGTATGACTACTCCCTTGGCACGCCGTGTTACTTATTTCTGTGCCATTGCCCATGACTACAAAGTCACAATCCTATATATACAATTCTTTACTTAATGTTCTTTTCCTTGTTATAAATTTTAAAGTTTGTTCATTTTCTTTTTTACAGTGCTGGGGATTGAACCCAGGGCCTTGCACATGCTAGGCAAGCGCCCCACTAATGAGCCACACCCCCACAATCCCCAAAAAAGTATCATTTTTAATGGTTGTGGTTTTTAAAAAATTATCTTTATTTGTGTTTATTTTTTTATGTGGTGCTGAGGACTGAACCCAGGGCCTCACACATGAGGGGCAAGCACTCTGCCACTGAGCTACAACTCAGCCCCCTAATGGTTGTATTTTTGATAGTGTAAAAGGATTACCCGCTGGAGAGCCAGGCAAGCTTGGGTCACAGTCCTGCTTCTACATATAGGTTTAGGTGCTAGACTACATTGCTAATCTCCCTGAATTCATTTTCTCTTCTGTAACATGGCCATAATATATACCTTTCCATGGTCTCTGAGGATAAAATGATGTAGGATGTTGCTTTTCATATAACACCCTCAAAACTCTTAGATCATCCATTGTCTTTTGGGTTTTTTTTGTTTTGATTTTTTTTTTGTTTTTTGTTTTTTCTAGTTGTGTATAGACTCAATGCCTTTATTTGTTTTTATGTGTTGCTAGGATCGAACCCAGTGCCTCATGAGTACTAGGCAAGTGCTCTACCACTAAACCACAACCCCAGCCCCTCATCCATTGTTGAATGTCCACTAAATGTCCAATTCTAAAATTTCTTCTTTTAAAAAAAAATTATAGATGTACACAATATCTTTATTTTGTTTATTTAATTTTTTTATGTGGTGCTGGTGATCAAACCCAGTGCCTCACACATGCTAGGCAAGTGCTCCACCATTGAGCCACAGTTCCAACCCCTACAATTCCCAGAAACAAATTTACCAGATGCAACTGAAGGAAGGGTACATTTTAAAGGCTTTCGATGCAAATATCCAAGCCGCTTGGCTTTGAAAAGTTCTTCACAAGTGCCAGTTCCTACCACCAAGAGAGGCAGGGCTCTGCTCAATCTTCCCTGGCATTGAGCAGTCTTACTATAAAGCCAGCCTCTCATCTGATAGGTAAAATGATGATATCTCACTATTTGCATTTGTGTTTCTTTGATATTTGTGTAACTGAACCTTGGAAAACCAAATAGAAGGCTGAAATGGCAGTGTGTGGTGTTCTTGGTTGTAAATGTGCAAGGGAGGAAGGGATCGAGCGGTGGCACTAGCGCGCAGCAGATGGAAGGGAACCTTCAGGCTCTGCTGACTCAAGCCAAGAGCTGTTTCCCTGCCTTGACATTGGCTCCCTTGTGCATAGTGAAGTCTGATAGGACAGAGGGTTTGCTTTCCGTATGCCAGAGAAGTCACTTTAGAGGGACATAAATAGAAATTCAAATGTATATTTATCCAGGATCCCTTATTATATTGACTGGTTTTTGTCATCTGTGATCATTTTATTATTCCACTCTCATCTCCCAGACAGTCACTCTCCATGTCATTGCCTAAGTGTGTTCTTACAACATAAACCACATCTTGTCACTGCCCTGCCTCAAAATTTTCAGTTTCCCCACTTGTCTTACCACGAGACCCAAGTTGCAGCTGAGTGCAGCGGCACACACCTGTAGGCCCAGCAACTCAGGAGGAGGAGGTAGGAGGGTGGTGAGTTTGATGCCAGCCTGGGAGCAAGACCCTGTCTCAAAATAAGCATTGTTTTATTTTTATTTTTTTTTTTTAATATTTATTTTTTAGTTTTCGGTGGACACAACGTCTTTGTTTGTATGTGGTGCTGAGGATCGAACCCGGGCTGCACGCATGCCAGGCGAGTGCGCTACCACTTGAGCCACATCCCCAGCCCCCATAAGCATTGTTTTAAAGGGCTGGGTTTGTATCTCAGTGGTAGCAAGTGCACACAGTCCTGAGTTCAATCCTCAGTGCTTAAAAAAAGAAGAAGAAGAAGAAGAAAGAAAACCTGTCCCATCCGGCAGGACACATCAACGTGGGCAGCGAACCTAGATGGGGAGGAATGAAGGGACAAGAGACACGAAAGGTGACAGCAAGACAAAAGTTCTGATCAAGCTGCAAACTTTTATTGTTCACACAGGGGTATTTATATGCTGGGGATGGGGAAGCTCTCTTATCGGTAGTTGCTGGATGTCTGCACAAGGTGAGATAACCGCAGGATGTTTCAGGAAGATAGGTTTCAGGAAGATAGGTGGCCGCAGGATGTCTCAGGTGAGATAACTAGCTGCAGGATGCCTCCCAGGCAGGATGTCTCCCAGGGGGCTGTCAGGCTAATCTTTGAAGGATAATTTCCTTCTAGTCCCTGACAAAAACCCAGTTGCAGATTGATACACACTGACATCACTATTCAAATTAGAAAGGAGCCATGGTGCAAGCCTGTAATCCCAGCCACTAGAGAGGCTGGGGAAAGAGGATCCCAATTTAGCAAGACCCTGTCTCAAAATAAAAAAGGGAGGGAATGTAGGTTGGTGCTAAAGTGCCCCTGGTTCAATCCCTAGTAACAACAACAACAACAAAAAAAATTTAGAGAGCTGGGGATGTGGCTCAGTGGTAGAGTGCTTGCCTAGCAGGTGTGAAGCACTGGGTTCAAGCCTCAGCACCACATAAAAAATAAATTAATAAACAAAGATATTGTGTGTCCATCTATGACTAAAAAAAATTTTTTTTAAATTTAGAAACAAATGTGGGCTGGGGATGTGGCTCAAGCGGTAGCAGGCTCACCTGGCATGCGTGCGGCCTGGGTTCAATCCTCAGCACCACATACAAATAAAGATGTTGTGTCCGTTGAAAACTAAAAAATAAATATTAAAATTCTCTCTCTCTCTCTCTCTTTAAAAAAAAATTAGAAACATATGTTTTCCAGGAAGATGAGCTATAAAACACCTCTCCTCTTGTAGATAAACTACAAAAAAAGCATTCCTTGTGTAGAGCCAATTGTTAAGTACTGAGTTTGCAATCTGAATTTCAGCCACTTCATACAGTGGCTTCTGAGGCCCTCATGATCTAGCCCCTGCCTGCCTTTCCAGCCTCAGTGCCTTCCACACCTTCCCTGAACATTCCCACTAAAGCCAGCTGCCACCTCATCCCAGTCACCTTGCTATAGCATTACCGTCTTTACCTAAGCCATACATCAGCCCAAAGCTGGTTGTTGACTGTCTCACTAGGATCCAAACTACGTCCAACAACACCTTATCTGTGGTGGTCCTTCCCTGTATCCCCATTCCCTAGAGCAGTGTTGGTCATGGGGCAGATTCTTAAAAATATTTATGAAATGAATGGACTTTAGGCACCCATTTTCAGGGTGACTCTAATGTTTCATGATCACATGAATAAATGACAGCACCTCATGACACAGCAAAGACAGGGGGAAGTTAGCATTGACTAAAGAGGTAAAAGCACCACACCTAACTTCCAAGATTTGCGTACAGCCTTTTATCATCCCTTGCTTGGAATGAGACTGCTAAATTTTCATTTCTTTGACTACCTGGAGTAGATTCATTGGTGGAGTATTCCCCTTCTACATCTAGGGGTAGAGAACCTGGCCCAAAGAGACCCAAGATATTTCAGCCTTTCTACCATTTCTCCTGTGGGCTATAGATTTAGAATTCATTTTCTGTGCTCAGAGGAACACATTAGATCCCTCCCTTGCAGTGTATGTGTGTGTGTGTGTGTGTGTGTTGATAAAGATTGAACCTAGAGCATGCTGAGCACAGGTTCTACCACAGAGCTACACTTCCAGCCCTCCTTGTGTAGTTGAGTGAGAGACCAGCCCCACCCAGGAACCCACCAAGAGTCACCTCCTTAGGAAAAAAACGATGCCCCTATCACCCAGGAAATGTCAAGGGATTAGGAAACTGTCAGGATTGAAAGTCAAAGACCAAATATTGGAACAAAAGATGCCTCTACACCCTTATTGCTCCAGAAATTATGAAGTTTTTAAAAGTTCTGTACTGGGAATCAAGGTCTAGAACCAAATGTGCATTTCTTATGTTACAATATTGTGATTCTTATGGTTTGGATGTGGAATGTCCCCCAAAGGCTCATGTGTTGAAGGCTTGGTCCGGTGCAGCAGTGTTTAGAGGAGATACTTGTCAGGGGCTAGAAGGAAATTCTCCTTCAAAGAATAGCCTGACATTTACAAGAAACAGCCCCCTGGGAGACATCCTGCAGCTACCTATCTCCCTGAAACATCCTGTGGTTATCAGGATCATCAGACAGCCTACAGCTGGCAGTTTTACCACCCACATCCAGCAACTGCTGATTAGAGAGCTTCCCCATCCCCAGCATATAAATACCCCTGTGTGAACAATAAAAGTTTGCAGCTTGATCAGAACTCCTGTCTCTTGTCCCTTCATTCCTCCCCACCTAGGTTCTCGGCCCTCGTTGATGTGTCCTGCCCGTCAGGACAGATACTGACCTTACCAGTGGATTAATCCATTGATGGATTCATTTTTTTAATGTACTATTGGGAGGTGGTAGAAACTATAGGAGGTAAGATCAAATTGAGGATGGGTCCTCAGAGGCCTGCCTTTGGGGACTGGATCTTCTCCTTGTCCCCTTTGTCTCACTGTGCTTCCTGCCTGCCTTGAGGTAAGCAACTCTGCCCAACCGAGGCCCTCTCCACCATGACAGTCCACCTTATCACAGGCCCATAGCAATGGAGCCAAGTGACTATGAACTAAACCTCTAAAACTGAATCAAAATAAATCTTTCCTCCTTTAAGTTGTCTAACTCCAGTATTTTGTCAAAAAAGTTGACTAACACAGGTTGCTTCTAATTCTTTGGCTATTATGAAAAATGGTGCTATTTGCTATAACTTTGTAATCACCTTGATGTTTTTTGTTTCTTCATCTTGTTTTCTTTTTTGTAGTGCTAGGGATTGAACCAGGGACACTTCCACTGAGGTACATCCCCAGCTTTTTTTTTTTTTTTCTTTTGGTTGTTGATAGGCCTTTATTTTATTTATTTACATGCGGTGCTGAGAATCTAACCCAGTGCCTCACACAAGCCAGGCAAGTGCACTACCACTGAGCCACAGCCACAGCCCCTCCCCAGCTCTTTTTAATCCTCTGTTTTTGATATAGGTCTCACTAAGTTGTGGACACTGGCCTTGAACTTGTGATCCTCCTGCCTCAGCCTCCCAAGTCACTGGGATTACAGGCATGTGTTACCACACTCAACTTGTATTTTTCTTTTTTTAAAACTAACTTGTTTTCAATATGTACACACAGATTCATACATCCTTAAAATGTCAGTTAAGACCCTCTATGATCAGATTTTGTGTCTGGGTTTTCAAATCTTCACTCCCATTCCCTCTTTGCCTAGCTAATTCATACTCATTCTTCATAATGTGATATTTACTTAGTATCCAAGTGCCTTGAATTACTGAAGAGAATGTCTCATTTTTAATAGGAATATGCATATATGTATGAAGCATTAGGATATCCTTTGTATTCAAAGAGATAATATAATGAACCAAGAGAAGTGGTTTTTACTTCAAAACCAAAACTATTTTGAATTCATATTTTCCAGTGTTCTTTATATAGATGATGATTTTTTTACATCTCAAAAGGATATATTACTCAAAATCCATACTATATTTAATACCACAAAAGGAGAAGTGGTAATTTACAAAATTTTTTTGCCTCCTTCCCACCCTGTCAGATCATGTGCCCCATAGTTGTTGGTGTTTTGGTCATATGGACCCAGCATATCTAGGAAACCTTGCATCATCAAACCATATGAGTGCACATGCTGTTATGTTTTTCTCTTTTTTTGTGTGTGTGTGTGTGTGACTCTTAATCATCTACAGCATATGACATTTAAGGTGGCAGCTCTACCATTTATAAGTTGTCCACATAAAAATAAGAATTCTGCATACTAAGCTGGGGATGTGGCTCAGTGGTAGAGGGTTTGCCTAGCAAGTATGAAGCCATTAATTTGGTTCCCAGCTTAAAAAAAAAAAAAAAAGCTGCAGACTGCTTAGTAATATATGGGTGGTGGCCTTTCCATAGGAAGTTTATTCTTTTTTTTTTTTCAGTCAAGATCATCAGTGAGATTTTTGTGTGTTTTCAGTTTGACTTCTGGGCTTTCAGAAGGAAATAAAGAAAAGCTGATAGTAAAGATAAAATCAAAACCTAAGTGATAAGGGTTGTGAGAAAGATATTTTTTCCTAAGGAGATTTTACGACCAAATTATGCTCCCAGGACCAAATTATGCTCCCAGAACTCGTTCCAGCAACCTTCTGGGTGAGGTCTCTGGAGAGGCAGCATGGGAAACTTGGTTTCTCCCTTTCTCCTAGGGCCACTGTTGACAAATTGCCACCAACCAGATGGCTTAAATCAAGTCATCCACAGGGCCATGCCCCCTCCAAAGGCTCTGAGGAGAACCCTTGGTTGCCTCTTCTGGTGGCTCCTGTGTTCCTTGGCTTGTGGCCACATCACTCCAATCTCAGCCTTGGTCTTCAGTTGACTACATTGCGTGCATCTGTTTTTTTCCCATCTTTAATAAGGACACTCTAGTTGGATTGAGGGACCACCCTGTTCTTGTATCTCATTTCAGTTCTTAATTGCATCTGTGAAGACCCATTTCCAAATAAAGTCATATTCTGAGGTTCTATGTGGACATGAATTTGGAGGGGAGAGGGGAGGTCCTGTCCAACTCATGTTAACCTCCTTCCACAAATTCTGCTGCTTCTGTCTTTGGGTAAAGTCCGAAGTCCTTCGGGCTGGTGGTGCAATTCATTGATACAGTGCTTAGAGCACTTGCCTGGCATGTTCAAGGACCTGAGTTTATTCCCCATCACAGCAAAAAAAAAAAAAAAAAAAAAAAATCATAAGTATATACTTCTTTAAATGGCAGAGTACTCTCTAGCTTTTGATTAGAAGTAATAATCTAGTGATATAAATTTTATTGAAAGAAACTAACCTGCAAGAAATTGCAGAAATTATAACATTTCCATGAGGTGAACATGCCCTCAAAACACACACTCAGATCCAGAAGCAAACGTTCCCAGCCCAGATTAAAAAGTGTATTTTCTTTTCTGTTTTTGTTTCCTTAATTTTCTTTGCATTTTTACAATGTTGGATGGAACCCTGGCCTCCAAGCCTGTTAGCCAAGTGCTCCATCACTGTTTTTATTTTTTAAAGTTGTGGTAAAACATAACATCTTAACCATTTTTTGTTTGTTTGGGTAGCAGGGATTGAACCCAGGAATGCTTAACCACTGAGCCACATCCTCAGTCCTTTTTATTTTTTCTTTTGAGACAGCATCTCACTGAGTTGCTTAGCACCTCACTTTTCCAGAAGCTGGCTTTGAACTCACTATCCTCCTGCCTCAGCCTTCGGAATCACTGGGATTACAGGCAGGGGAAACATTCTTTTGAAAGGCCATCACAATCTACTTTGAATTCTTGTAGCTGAATCTTTATTTTTTTTCATCCCTGTTGATAATTAAGAAGTAGTGTATGCTTCTCAAGTATGTACCTACTTGATGATTATAGATTTTAGTTTTTCAGGGTGTTTTTGTTTTGGGTACTAGGGATGGAACCCAGAGATGCTCTAACATTGAGTTATATCCCCAACCCTTTTTATTTCTTTTCTTTTCTTTTTTTTTTAGAGAGAGAGAGAGAGAGAATTTTATTTATTTATTTATTTTTTAAAATGTTTTTAAGTTGTTGATGGGCCTTTATTTTGTTCATTTATTTATACATGGTGCTGAGAATCAAACCCAGTGCCTCGCACATGCTAGGCAAGTGCTGTACCACTGAACTACAGCCCCAGCCCGAGAATTTTAATATTTGTTTTTTTTTTAGTTTTCGGCGGACAACATCTTTGTTTGTATGTGGTGCTGAGGATTGAACCCGGGCCGCACGCATGCCAGGCGAGGCGAGCGTGCTACCGCTTGAGCCACATCCCCAGCCCCTTGAGATAGGGTCTTTCTAAGTTGCTTAGGATCTTACTAAATTTCTGAGGCTGGCCTTGAACTTGCGATCCTCCTGTCTCAAGCTCCTGAATTGCTTGGATTACAGGGGCGCACCAGTGCACCTGGCATTTTTTTTCGTGTTTTTAAACCAGAAAAATAACTGTCTGTTCTGGGTCTTGTGGTTTGAACTACGGGAATCAATCTCACAGTTCACCTTAATTGTCCCATTGAATCTATAGAAAAGCAGAGGAACTGGCAGGCATCAGGTTGGGTAAGGGCTGGGGTGTAGATCAGTGGTGGGGCCCTGGCCTAGCATTCACAGGGCCCTGGGTTCAATTCCCAGCACAGACAGAGGAAGGAAAGGTGGATAAGAGCAGCTGGAAGGGCGATTCTAAAGAGCAGTCCTCTGTCCTCCATCCTCTCCTTTCTTTGCAGCTGGTCCCTACTGGGCCCGCCCAGGTCCTGGCAGTGGTTCAGGTTAACTTGGTGTCCTCATCCTGGCAGTTTCTCCAGCGCAGCAGGCTTTTGTGTTTTGCTTTTTCTTTCAGCCCACTTACTCATTGTTTTGGAAATACCTCACATTCCAGGCGACTTAAGACTCTAAATAAACAGCCTACCTCTTTCTAGACCCAACGAACATGTAAATTCCCAGCTGAGTGGAGGAAATAAACCAACCCAAGATGTGAAAATGCAGAGGGACATAATTCCCTCCCTGTTAGAAATTCTCAGAGGGATAAACCTTAATTCATTTTCATCGCAGGCTAATTTCCTGCAACTTTACAAACAAGCCTGGCCCCTCCAGCAGCAGCACAGGACCTATTTCTCTAGATCCATCAGCTGCGAAACAGGTTTCTACTGGAGGCAACTCAAATCACTTATTTGCATAGTTTAGAGATTACACAACAACTCAGGTCCGAGTTCCAAAAAGCAGAGTTACATCAAACCCAGCGACATTGGCCAGTGTTAACCCTTCCAGTCCACCTTTGAGCACCCTCATCAAAAGCCTTATTGGCAGCCCTGCTGGAATATTCCAGGCCACGGAAAAGTGGGGGAAAGACTGTGAAGAAGAAGCTGCTGGTTTCCTCTGCTCTCTTCCAATTGCAGCCCAGTGATGCAGAACGGCCAGCTTGACTTCGGAAAGGGAAGCGCTCATCGCATCGCAGATCTGACACCGCACGTAGAGAAAGCATCAATTGTTTCTTAGAGCACTGGGTCATGGTGCAGTGTTGGGCCGTGTTTCAGAGTGGACTTGCTGGGTCCTGTGTTTATTCTAAATTTCCAGATCCTCTGAGAGAAGCGACACAGACTTCCAGGGCTTGCCAGGGATTGCACCTCACCCGTAGTGCTCAGCGCCAACAACTCTTATAATTACGCTGGACCTAGAGCTAGTCCATCCTGGAACAGTAAGGACCGATCAGAGACAAACTGAGGATGACACCTGGGTTCATTTGGAATTTTCACAGATACACAATCCTTCCCTGACCCTGAGAATTAAATGCTCTTGAGAATTCCCTGCCATTATTACCTACAGGCTAGAAAGATGCAAATTCTTTGGCTTTAACTGTAATGACAGGTCATGCCATCTTTTCTCCCCAGTGAGAGACACCTAGGTGTGTGAAGATGGTTCCTTTTAGTCTTGGGATTCTTATTTCATTTGAATAAAAACTTTGCCTTGCTGTTTCAGAACCTCAGTGTCTGAATGGTTAAGGGGCCTTCAGCAGCACATAGCAGAAAACCCAGCTAGAAATGGCTTTAAGTGATAATGGCATTGGCCATCATCATGGGTAGTCAGGTCCAGAGATAAAGTCCCCAGAAGAGGCCCAGGATGCCTTTCCCTCTGACAGCCTTTCATGGACTCTTTGCCTTTAGCTCCTTGCCTCTAGGAAGGGCTCCAGACATTACATCCTTGCAGGCATTTCCACACACCCTTTTTTTTAAATTGAGGTGAAATTCACATAACAAAATTCACTATTGCATAGTGTAAAAGTCCGTGGCATTGAATGCAGGGCTATGCACCCATTACCTCTATCTAGTCCCAAAACATTCTCATCACCCCCAACGGGAGTAATAACCATGAAGAAACATCACTTCCCACTCCCCCACTTCCTCTTCCCCCAGCCACCACAATTTTTTTTTATTCTCTGTGGATTATAGACATTTCATATATGTCTGTATATGAAATGTGATCATATAATATGAGGTTTTTGTTTTGTCTGACCTACTTTTTCTATTGATTGATTGATTGACTGATTGTACTGGGGATGGAACCCAGGGGTGCTCTACCACTGAGCCACATCCCCAGACCTTTTTATTTTTATTTTTATTTTGAGACAGGGTCTCACTAAGTTGCTGAGGCTGGCCTCCAATTTGTGAGCCTCCTGTCTCTGGCTCCCAAGTTTCTGGATTATAGAAGTATGCACCACCATGCCCGCTGATACCGCTGGTTATAGGAGTTCTGCTCCCTCACATGTTGAACATTAGAGAAGCACACTGAGGCAAGCATATAAAGCAGGATTTATTTAAAAAGGAGTAACATAGACTTCTCCCCGGAGGGAGAAAGGGGGCCATAACTGGTATCTTAGAAGCAAGGTGTTCTGCCCTGTCCTAGGCTTCCTTTGCTTTCCTGTCCTCTTCCCCTTATCTTTTTCCTTCCCAAGTTCATGACTAGGCCCAGAAATGATCTCCAAGCCCAGGAAGGCTCGGTGGGATGGCCAAAAGGTGGGCTGAAGGGGGAAGGGCAGGATGGTGCAGCCCAGGACACATTAATTAACAACTTTTTAGCTCCCTGTAGGGGGGCAATTCCTAGGACAGGTTACCTTAGCAACAGGTGGGAACAGGGGCAGGTTGATGATAAGGGTGAAGGAAAGGCTCTGAAGGAATTAACATTTCAGTCCTTCAGAGGACAGTCTCCAACTTCCCCAACTCACTCAAAATTGGCCTAATTCTGGCTTCACCACCACACTTTCAAGACACTTGTGTGGTCAGCTTTCTGTGGCTGTGATAAAAAAAAAAACAAAAACCCTGAGATAATCCACTTCTAAGGGGGGAAAGATTTGTTTTGGCTCATGATTTCAGAGGTTTCAGTCCAAGGTTGGTTCACTGTTGCTTTTGGGCCAGTGGCAAGGCAAAACATCATGGCCAGGAGTATGTAATAGAAAAAGCTGCTCTCCTCATGGTGATTGGGAAACAAAAAGAGAGAGAAAAGAGGTGCTAGGGCCCCAATATCCCTTCAAGGACACACCCCTATGACCTAACTTCCTCCCACTAGACCTCACTCTTATAGGTTCCAGAGCCTCCCAGTAGCACCCCAGCCTGATGACCAAACCTTTAGCTGATGTGCGTTTGGAGATCTTTAAGATTCTCATCATAACATTTCTTTAGGCATGGAGATGTGACAAAGTTCTGGCCAATTAGGTGCAAGAGGAAGTCTCCCAGGGATTTTTGCAGAAATTTTTCCTAATTTTTAAAAAGGACCTTTGAATTTCGCAACTTCCCAAAAAGTTTAATGTGGACTTATTACATGACCCAGCAATTCCCTCCTAGGTATATACCCAAAGAATTAAAACCAGATTACTCAAACAAATGCATGCGTAGGCATATGCAGAGTAGCACCATTCATAAAAGACTGGAAACAGCCCAGATGTAAATGGACAGGTGAGAGGGTAAAGAAAACATTGTCTATGGAATATGATTCAGCTGAAAATGAAGTACTGGGCACAACAGCAAGCACCTGTAATCCCAGAAAGTTGGGAGAATAAGGGAGGGGGATCGCAAATTCTAGGCCAGTCTGGGCAATTAGTGAGACTCTGCCTCAAATTTTTAAAAATCGGGCTAAAGATGAAGCTCAGTGGTAGAGCACCCCTACCCTATATTTCAGTCCCCAGTGCCAAAAATAGAAAAAGAGAGACCACCACAACTGATTTAAACTAATCAAGATGCTCCCTGTAGCTGGGTTGGAGCCCAGCCATCTGCAAAGGCATGGTCACTTGGAGGAGGGTCATTTCAGAAGGTAGTGACTGTGACAAGGATCACAACAGCAGATAAGCAAGTTCTTAACCAACCAGGCGTCCCACTATCAGAAGAGCAGTTTGCACTCTGTTTCAGGGTGTAAAGTCTGTGTATCCCAGCTGCCTTTCAGCCTTTCCCTTGGGGATTGCATTGCTCTGTGTGTGTGTATGTGTGTGTGTGTGTGTGTGCGCGCGCGTGTGTGTTTGTTCTACAAACCAGTGTCTTAACAATTTGTGGAAACCAGAGTGGTGACAAACAGCAAGCGGGAGGGTTAAGGCTCTTTGATGTGGAAGCTCTGAGGAGGAACCCTGAATGATATGGAGTGTACTTTCTGCATAGCACCTTTTCAGAGTCACCAGAAATGCATTTCCAAGAGCCCCCATCTGTCTAACTGTCTTCTAGATTCTGGTTTGTGTGCCCAAGTTAGCGTCTGCCTCCTAGCCAGGTCCTGTGGAATTCATCTGTTCATGTACTCAAATGTTACATGTGAGGCACTGGGGAAATGACAACAACTCAGAGGCCCTCAGTTCTGGTCTTCAAGGAGTTTACAATGTGGTAGAGAGATCCATGTTAAGCTTTTTTTTTTTTAATGTGGTGCTGAGAATTGAACCCAGTGCCTCACACGTGCTAGGCAAGCACACTGCCACTGAGTTACAGCCCCAGACCACCGGATGTTAAGCTTTGAGTTTTTTAGGTTTTTTTTTTTTCCCTGGGGATCAAACCCAGGGCCTTGGTTCCAGGACTTCCTCAGACATCTGTCCCGACTGGCAGGACACATCAACCAGGACACATCAATGAGGGCCGCGAACCTAGGTGGGGAGGAATGAAGGGACAAGAGACAAGAGGGATGACAGCAAGACAGGAGTTCTGATCAAGCTGCAAACTTTTATTGTTCACACAGGGGTATTTATATGCTGGGGATGGGGAAGCTCTCTAATCAGCAATTGCTGGATGTGGGTGGTAAAACTGCCAGCTGTAGGCTGTCTGATGATCCTGATAACCGCAGGATGTTTCAGGGAGATAGGTAGCTGCAGGATGTCTCCCAGGCAGGATGTCTCCCAGGGGGCTGTTTCTTGTAAATGTCAGGCTATTCTTTGAAGGAGAATTTCCTTCTAGCCCCTGACAGACATCAAAATCTCTGGATGCAGGCTGGGGTTGTGGCTCAGTGGTAGAACTCGCTTAGCACTGAAAGACCCACCGATTCCCTGTCCAAGAAAGACGCACGAGGCACTGGCTGCAAAAGCAAGAGGCGATTTATTGATACACAGGCGCCTGCGGGTGCCCAGCGAAACCTCAGCCGGAGCTTCGGTGAACTGGCACACCGGGCTTTGGGGTACAGATCTTTTATAGGGTACAGTGGTCAGTTTCCCTCCTAGCACAGTAACAGGTATCTCATTGGCTCTTTTGAATCCAGCATATAGGTCACTTAAAGGGTAAACTTGTTTTTCACTATAGGTTCCTGGAAAAACCATATAAAAACCATTTGTTATTCATTGTATGGTTTTTCATTGTATGATCCCGTTTGCCCAACCGTGCCGGTTCCTTTCCCAACCATCCTGTCCTTTCTTAATCGGTTACACTTAACTGATTTTCTGAAAAATACATCTGACGTCTGTGCAGGTGCGGAAGCAAGCCCTGGTGATTTATTACTGGGCCTAAAGTTATTGGGCTGGGGTCTTTCATTCCCCCCTTTTTCTTTATCATGGATAGAATCTTATATCCATTGTTCTGCTTGCTCAGGTTCTTGGATTAAGCTTGTGTGTGACCCTGTTTGTTGTTTAAGCAACTGGTACTGTTGAGTTAGAACCATAGTTTGGATTATAGAAAGTCTCTCTCTCATGAATTGCACCAATCTATTGAGTATGCAGGGTCCAAACGTTAGGATTATTAGCAGAATAACTAAAGGTCCCGCTATGGTGGATAGCAAAGTAGTTAACCATGGGGATTTGTTAAACCAATGTTTAAACCATCCTTGTTGTGCTTCAAATTTTTTTTTTTTTTTTTTTTTTTGCCTTTTTGCCAACCTTTTAGTGACTTTTTCCATAGTTTCCCGGACCACCCCCGTATGGTCAGCATAAAAACAACATTGTTCCTTTAAAACCACATAGAGACCATCTTTTTTAAGGAATCACAGATCTAATCTCCTCCTATTTTGTAGCACGACTTCTGCGAGGGAAGAGAGAGATTTCTCTAAGGCAGTGATAGACTTGGTCACTTGATATTAGACCCCCGATTTATCTAACTACACTGACTACCTAACTTTAAATCTGGCTTTATTTATTTATTTATTTATTTTTTTAATTTGGGAACTCCTTACTGCTGTGAGGAAGGGGGACGAAGAGAATCTTTCTGGCTTCTTCAGGCTGAAAAGGGATGGCGTGGGGCAAGCAGTTTGGAGTCCCCCTTAAAAATATTGGGTCTATCGAGTGGTCCATGATGAAAGTCTAATTGAGAAGTAATAGGCTGGAGGGCCATTTGAGTGATGGGTGGTCTATAAGAGAAACAAGAACTTATTAGTACTGGAACCATATTGATGCAGTAATAAATGCCACAGCACAGAAATATGCCGATGAGTATAATGGCCAAGACAAAGATTAACAATGTTTTTTATCAGGCAGTACCAGGAACTAGGAGCTAGGATATTGTTTCCACGAAAAAGTTGCTGAGAACATGGCTTCCATCTGAGCAGGTAAATCTTTAAGGATATTTGTCACATTGTCAGAAATGTCAGGGATGTCAACACAACAACTTACATGTAAGGGTACAGATGTCTTTTTTTTTTTTAAGATATAGTTTAATAATTTAATGCCATCTGATCCTGCAAAATCCTTTTATTAGTATAACCTCTGTGTCTAATAGAGAAATTTTTAATTTTGCTACTTAGGGCTGGATAACCATATTAGCAAACATCAAGCCTACCTGCGTTGGCTAGAAATAAAGGCCTTAGACTAAAACTATTCTAGCAGTCCCTTTGACAGTTATCAGGCATTTCTGTCTAAGAATCTCTTTTGTAGCCTCCAGTCTACTTATTTATGGAAGTTACATTTAACTATTATTATCATTTAAGATGTCCAGGAACAGCTGTGCTTTGGCTTTGACTGTCTTTGCTAAGTGTTTAAGATGAAGCAAGTCAAACTGACTTTTGTTTCTACCTATTGTTTACAGTCAGCTGAGTTTCCCTGGGAGTCCTCGGGAACTTCATAGCAGCTTTTCAGTTCTGCTAGTGCCATTTGCGCTAGGATGGGTCCAGGCCTTGCTTGACCATATGGCTTCCCTCAGAAGCATCAGGGATGTCTCCCTTTTCTAATGACCCTCCTCTTTACAGCAAATGCACCGATTGGCTTTCTGTCCTCCACTGGTCTCATTAATCTCCCTGCTCAGGAGGTTATGTGGCCTAGAGTTGCTGAGCCCTTTGGAGAAGTCCCCTATTCCCTGATTCAGACTGACTCAGAGGGCAAGAGCCGAATATTGGTTTTCTTGGCCCTTTTAATTTTAACTAATTTTAAAAACTTGATCTTAAACATCCAGCAAATAAGTTAACAGCCTTATATTAAGAGCACTGGGCTTTAATGTCTATCTCTCTATCCTGTAGGTGATAACTCCTTATCTTATGTTGACCCAGGTTGTGTTCTTAAAGCAATACCTCTTTAAAACATTAACAGGCAATCCTTAAACCATCTATAAGCAAACTACAAAACAAAACTAACTAGGGTAAAAACATATTTACCTTATATAATAGCTACCTTGAATTCTAGCAGGGTTATACATCATAATTTCCTATTTGAGATCCTAGTAATCTTGGCACAAACCTATTTTTGGACACAACTTTAACTGTACTGAAATCTGGCTTACTTTTTTATAGCCACTTTCACATGTAGTGAGATGGGACAGAGCCTTATTTCAAGTAAGGCAGGGCTCTTTATAAATCTCAAGTACTATAGTTCTGAAGCTGATCATTTTACAAAGTTTACATAAATTGTTGTTCAAGTTTACATGAACATTAGCTAACACAACATAATATCACACCTAAAACATGAATTAAAGGCTGAAAGCTTTTAACCTCTTGTAGAAAAGTAGTAATGTACTTTTGTGTTTTGCAATAAAACCTTTACACAGATTAGGCTCTCAGACCCTCAGAGTAGAAAGTAACATGGAACCGTACATATCTTATTGATAACAAGTTCAGTTTAGAACACAAATGATATAATTGAATCTCTAACATGTTTTTTTTGAAGCCTAAAATTACCATACAACTTTAGAACACCAGCTTGATATAATGTTCTTTTGAAGCTTCTACCTTACAGACTTGTATACCTGGAAGATATGAACACATTAATAACACCATAATTACATAAACCTCCTTTTGTTCACATTTTGAAACAATACTTGTAAACTTTTAAATTTAAGCAGAGTTAACATTTTATTAGGGCCTTTTTGAACACCTAGAGAAACTTATAAGCTTAATTTTGAGGACATCTTTACTTTTATCTGTTTACCCAATCTAAATTGAACCGTTTGAATCACGTGAATTAAAGATATTTGGATCTATTTTTAATTTTTTTTTTTTATGAGCGCTCCTCATCTGTCAATTGTTATATCACTGTAGGATATATGGACATACACACATACAGACATACCGACATACAACACATAACAAGAGTGTGCACACATAACAATAATAAAGGCCTCGTAGCTTTTTGCAGATGAAATCTCCATTGCAATGTTTTTTTGTTTTTAAAAAACTTCACTGATCAGAAAAACATTAACCTAGGTCTGCAGGATCAGAATCACGAGCTCAAAAAAAAATACAGAATCTAAGAAAAAACAAGAGTCCTAAAAAAAAAAAAAAAAAAAAAAAAAAAAAAAGATGACTGGCCAGTAGTTAGTAAATACCATACAATTTACTTCTTGGTTTGGTCTAGTTTTATCCCCCCCCCCCCCTTTTTTTTTTTTTTCTTTGGGCCTGAGCTCCAAGCTGCTTCTGTTTGCATATCAGCTTAAGCCCTGACTAAGGTCTGGAAGGAGCAGGGAAAAAAAAAAAAAACAAAAACTGCTATTTTGAGTAGACACTTTAGGCCTAAGGCATTTTAACCTTAAGTTATATTTCCAGGTTTAGATGTTGAAAATTATGATACAAATTTAAGAAGCAATTTCCAAAATTTAAAATTTTATATCTTTTTACACTAGAAAAACTTGTTCACATAAAACTGGAAATAGGATCTCTACCATCAGAAGAAATTTCTTTAGTACCTCTAAGCCACTTTGCTTGTTCTGAAGTTTCTAAAGTAGCATTGATTTGCCCACACACTACCATATATATCTGAAATTAAGCTTTGAAAATTTCTAAGACTATTACTATTTAATTATTTAATGTCATTTTTATGAGCCAGACCAACGTTTTAATTTCTTTTCAGGCTACCCAGTTCAAAATTGAAACTCTTTAAATTTTTTTTTTATCCCAAGTATTTAAGTTTTCTAGCATGAACTATCTGAAATCAAATTAAACAATTGCTTAAACCCAACTTTTAACTGCAAGATAGTGCAATGCTTTAGAAACCCATTCAGATACCAGATTGTTAAAATAAAAATTATTATTATTTTTTTTAGACACACATTTAACCTAGATTATCCCTAAGAAACAATCAGACAACCAGATAAGAAAATATCTCTCCAGGTTTTGAACTTTCATTTAATTATGACTCCCATCAGTGGCACCATAGACTTTCCCATGAGTGGACCAGATGTTTTCACGTAGAGGCAACTATAGGTGTAAAATCAAGGGTCCCAGTGTGACTGGCTTTACTGCATTCAGTGTCCCTTCTTTTTAAGTAAACAGAGGTAGCGTAATCCTTAAGATGTAGATAAGGACCCAGGGAACTCCCCAGAGCTAAATGGCTCTGGCAGCTGCTGGGAGTCCCTTAATCCTATCTTTCACCCATAGGATCAGTTCCTCCAGTTTGGTTTGACCTTAGGCATTAGGCATTTTTTTTTTTCTAACTTTTTAGTAGCCAGCTCCCAAAAAGTCCATCCTCTGCTTGCAGTTGTTTCGAGTGCTAGGCTTCCCCAAGAGAGCAGAGTGGGGACTCCTTAAAAGTCCCCTTGAGAGTGTTAAAATTTGTGACTGAAAATTTGGTTCCCATCTCTAAAGCCAATTAACACTAATTTAATAATGAGGACAGGGCTTTGAGAAAAGTCAAAGCGAGATGTTAAAGTTGTTATAGATTGTCCCATGTTAGTCTCAGGTGGAATGAGAAAATGCAGAGGCAAGGAGACAGATACAAATCAGACAGGACACAAAACACAAAGAACGCTGCGGCTTCGGGCAAAGGCAAGAAGACAGACACAAATATCAGACTGGACACAGAGAACGCTGCGCGGCTCGAGCACAAACCGAACGTACCTGACGGATTAGGGAGAGGAGGGATACCGTCACCTCCTTCACCCACGAGTACAGTGTACTCTACAGAACATTGGAGGCCCCCCAAGATGGGCCTCCCTGAGCCCCTGGGACGTCTCCCAGGGTGGCAGGGGAGAAGTCCGAGTTCGTCAACTCCTTCTCAAGCTGCCCAGAATACAGAGCGATTACGCGTAATCGTACAGACGCTGCGCATGAACAGATAACAAGATAACAACCAGACAGACAGAGACACAAAATGACACGAACTGGCCAGCTTACCTCCCAGTGGTTATCGGGTGTTCCTCGGGCAGGGATCCGGACGGGGTTACAGGAGTTCTCCTGGCTGGCTCGCCAAATGAAAGACCCACCGATTCCCTGTCCAAGAAAGACGCACGAGGCACTGGCTGCAAAAGCAAGAGGCGATTTATTGATACACAGGCGCCTGCGGGTGCCCAGCGAAACCTCAGCCGGAGCTTCGGTGAACTGGCACACCGGGCTTTGGGGTACAGATCTTTTATAGGGTACAGTGGTCAGTTTCCCTCCTAGCACAGTAACAGGTATCTCATTGGCTCTTTTGAATCCAGCATATAGGTCACTTAAAGGGTAAACTTGTTTTTCACTATAGGTTCCTGGAAAAACCATATAAAAACCATTTGTTATTCATTGTATGGTTTTTCATTGTATGATCCCGTTTGCCCAACCGTGCCGGTTCCTTTCCCAACCATCCTGTCCTTTCTTAATCGGTTACACTTAACTGATTTTCTGAAAAATACATCTGACGTCTGTGCAGGTGCGGAAGCAAGCCCTGGTGATTTATTACTGGGCCTAAAGTTATTGGGCTGGGGTCTTTCAGCACATATGAGGCCCTGGGTTCGATCCTCAGCACCACATTAAAAAATAAATAAAGTAAAAGTATTGTGTTCAACTACAACTAAAAAATAAATATTTTAAAAAAAAATTTTTGGATGCTCAAACCCCTTTATAAAAGGCAGGACATTTGCATATGATACGGGTATCCTCCCTACACTCTAAATCTCTATAATGCAATATAAATACTATGTAAATAGTTGCTATAACATATTGTTTAGAGAATAATGACAAGAAAAGTCTGTACATGGTCAATACAAGTGTGTATGTCTGTGTGTGTGTGTGTGTGTGTTTTTCTTTTACTTCTTTCTTTTTTTCCTTTGGTACTAGGAATTTGAACCAGGGGTGCTCTGCCAATTAGCCACATCCCCAGCTCTTTTTATATTTTATTTTGACACAGAGTTTTCCTAAGTTGCTTAAGGGCTCGCTAGGTTACTGAGGCTGTTTTTTTTTAAATACTTTCTTAGTTGCTGATAGGCCTTTATATCATTTATTTACTATGTGGTGCTGAGAATCGAACTCAGTGCCTCCTACATTCTAGGCAAGTGCTCTACCACTGAGCCACAACCCCAGTCCCTGAGGCTGGTTTTGAACTTGCAATCTTCCTGCCTCAGTTTCCCAAGCTGCTGGGATTATAGGTGAGTGCCACCATGCTTAGCCCCTTGTCCTTTTTTTAAAAAAAATTTAAATGGTCAGACACATCTCATTAAGATCCCCAGGCTGGCCTCAAACTTTTGATCCTCCTGCCCCAGCTTCCTGAGTAGCTGGAATTATGGACATATACCACCAAGCTCAGCAGAAGTGATTTTTTTTTTATTTTTTTGTACTGGAGATTGAACCCAGGGGCATTTTACCACTGAGCTACATCTCCAGCCCTTTTTATTTTTTATTTTGAGACAGAGTCTCACTATGTTGTTTAGGACCTCAAGATTCTTTGGTTTTATTATTTTTTAAATAAGATACCTATTATTTTTAATTATTTTTTATTTTTTATTATTCATTATTTTTCACTAGAAAAAATACTATTTGAGTACAAGTGATTCTTATAGACCCATAAAGACCAAAAAGGGCAAGTCTCTCCAAAATCTAATTGCAATTCTTCATGTCACTCTTTCTCTGCAGAACAGAAGTCCATGGCTAAATACCATGTCAGATGACCTTTCTGGCCTCAATGGACTCATCAGGCTGCTGCAGTTTGGATCTTGAATGTCCATCAAAAGCCCAGGTATTGGAGGCTTGGTCCCGACCTGTGGTACTATTGGGAGGTAGTGGAACCTTAGGATATTGGAGCTAAGGGAAGTTAGGTCATTGAAGATTCCAGCCTTCCTCTTTCCTTCTTTGTGCCCTGGTTTCCATGAGGCAAACAGCTCACTCCACCTGTGGTCCCCACAATGATGGGCTGCCTCACTCCAGGCATGGAGGCAATGGGGCAAAATAACCATGGATCAAAACCTCTGAAACCATGAGCCAAAATAAACCTTTCCTCTTCTTAAGTTTATTTGCTTCAGGTATTTGTTACAGCAGCAGAAAGCCAATTAACACACCAGCTATTGGCATTTCTGCCCAAGGAAGTCACTGACTGGCAGCCCATGAGATGGCCTGGTACAAAAGCATTGCTCAGAAAGAAGCTCTACACTTGGGTGTTCATTTCTTGTGGCCACCAAAACAAATCATCACACATTGGTGGCTTAAAACAACAGAAACTTGCTCTTTCACAGTTCTGGAGGCCGGAAGTCTAAAAATAAGGTGTCAGTAGGAACCACGCTCCCTCCTGAGGCTCCAGGGGAGTGTCATTTCTTGCCTTTACAGTGTCTGGCAGCTCAAGGCACTCCTTGACTACAGCCTTCCGGTCTCTGCCTCCATCTTGACATCACATTCTCTTCCAGGTCTCTGTCCTCTATGTGTCTTATAGGACACCAGTTATGGGATTTAGGGCTCATCCACATAGCCCAGGACGATCGTATCTTGAGATCCTAAATTTAATTGCATTTGCAAAGACCCTTTTTCCAAGTAAGGACACATCCACAAATAAGGTTCCTGGGGTTAGGATGTGGGCATGACTTTTAGGGGGTCACCCTTCAACCCACTGCAACTGGACAGTGACTATTAGGTTTGTTCACATTTTCTGTCCACTCAGGACAATCAGTTGCTGGACAATGACAACAACCCAATCAGATCCTCTCTTTACGGAATTTTAAAGTCAAGACATGCAAGAAAGAGAAACCTCCCCTGGAGATGCGCAGAAGCCAAGAGACCCAGAAGGAAGACAGTCTGCAGAGCTGAGTCTACGGAAGCCCCAGGGTGGGGAGGAAGGCTGGTTGGAAGGAGGAGAAACGCCAAGAAAGTTGGGAAATAGAGAAGCTTAGAGCTTCTCCACGGGTAACCATATTTCACTGATGTAAAGATGCACCTTTTCTTTTCTTCTTCATATTTTGGTATTTTGGAAGGTGTTCAAACATAGATGGCGTCTTAGTTGTTGCTTTTGGTGGCATGGGCATCCTGGAGTGATTAGCATTGCCTGAAAGTCGTGAGCTCTAAGGACACTGGAGTGCATAGGATAGGTATTGAGGTCTCAGGGATACAGTGGAGCCCCTTTTTCATTGTTAAGAACCAGGGTTGGTGAGCGATGAGGCAAGGTGGTGACCAGACCTGTTGAGCAGCATTTCGTGGGAGGAATCCAAGGAGGCTCCCTTCATGATCAACCTGCCAGCAGAAGAACCAGGGCCAAGGGCTTTCAGGCCTTTTAAAGATGCTGTGAGGACAATAGCAAGTGAAAAACACAGACCTCAAGGGACCAATTGGAAAGCTATCGGAAAAGCTGGATTCTGAACATGAGAAAGTTGTAGGTGTGTCTTCATCGGTTTGTTTCAGTTCCATCTTTTTTTTTAACTTAATTTTCTAATCAACAGAAAAAAAAAAACTATATATTTGTGGTGAAAATTACAATGTAGACATGGCTAAATCCAGCCCATCAACCAGCACTGACTCACACGTTTGTGTGCACATGCGCCTCTGTGGGTGTGGTGAGAATACTTAGAATCCACTCTCTTTGCAGCTGTCAAGTATTAACACATTGTCACTAACTGTATTCACCACGTCTGACAGTAGATATCTTCTGACTGAAATTTGTGTCTTCTGACCAACAACACCCCATCCTCCTACCCCACGTCCCCTGGTAGCCACCATTCTGCTCTCTGCTTCTCGGAGTTCCCCTTTTCATCTTTCTTGGCTCTGATGGGTTGGATGCGCAGTGCTGGAGATGCACCCAGGACCCTAAGCCATGCATGATAGGGAGCGCTCCTCAGCGGAGCTACGCCCCCAGCCCAGCTCCACTGCAGAGGCCACATCTAAGGGCGACCAGAGAGTACTTGTCTTTCAGAGCCTGGATTATTTTACAGATCATGATGTTCTCTGGGTTCATCCATGTGCTTGAGAATGACAGGATTTCCTTCCTTTCATGGCGGAATAGTGTACTGTTGTGTATGTAGACCTCATTTTCTCGGTCCATTCATCTATGGATGACCCCCTGGGTTGTTTCCATTTCTTCGCTGTTGTGAATAATGGCTCAATGAATGTGGTAGTGCAGATATCTCTTTGACATTCTTATTCCGGGGCTGGGGATGTGGCTCAAGCTGTAGCATGCTCACCTAGCATGCGTGCGGCCCTAAAAATTCTCTCTCTCTTTAAAAAAAAAAACACAAAAAACATTCTTATTCCATTTCCTTTGGATATCTAAACTGGTATTGACATTGCTGGATCACATGGTAGTTCTATTTTTTATATTATTATTATTTTTGTTTTAAAAAGTTATTTATTTATTTATTTTTATATATTTATTTTTTAGTTATTGGTGAACACAAGATTTTTATTTTATTTTTATGTGGTGCTGAGGATTGAACCCAGTGCCTCATGCATGATAGGTGAGCGCTCTACCACTGAGCCACAACCTCAGCCCATATTTATTGATTTGATTGATTATTCTAGGGATTGAACCCAGGGGGTGATCACAGAGCTATAGCCCTTTTATTTTATCTATTTATTTATTTAAAAAAGTTTTTACTTGTAGACAGGCACAATACCTTAATTTACTTATATGTGGTGCTGAGGATCAAACCCAGAGCCTCCACCCATGCAAGGCAAGCACTCTACCACTGAGCCACAACCCCAGACCCCTTTTATTTTATTCTGAGACAAGGTTTCCCTTAAGTTGCCCCAGCTGGTCTTGAATTTGCAGTCCTCCTGTTTCTGCCTCCTAAATAGTTGGGATTATAGGCACGTGTCACCGTGCCTGGCCAATTTTTAAATTTTTGACAAACCTCTATCCTATACTGTTTCTGTAACATTTTCCTTTTCATATATGCAAAAGAATAATACAGGAAATGAGAAATCAGTGGTTGAGACTAAAAGAATAATGAAATTTTAAAGTGGTAGGAAAGAAGTATATCAGAGTTTCATTGTGTGCATTATCTTTCTTTCTTTGTGATCCATTAATTAATGATACACCTTCTAAACAGATGAAAAGTGTGAATCAATTAAAGACCCTATGTTCCGGTTCTCCACAAGGCTCCCCAGTGTCCAGAGCCAACTCCTCTGTCTGGGATTGCTACCTTGTCTCCCATGACCTCAGTGTGCTGTCGGTTTCTTGCATCCCAGGAAGTCTCAAGTAACACAGTCAGACAAGAGTCAGGTGAGAAACAGTGAATAAACTCAGAGTTTTGTGGGCTAGGAATGAACACACCCCAAATCCTGTATTAAGAGAAACAAAGGGGGTATTTTCCTTAAGGTGAACAAAATCCCTCACTCACTGTTCTTAAAAGTTGAATTATTCATGTATCTGTTCTAGGGTAATTCCGACCTTTTTTTCCTTCTATATTGCCTCTCCCCAAGTTGCTTTTTTAAACATTGTCCCATCATGGAACTTCTTTTTTTTTTAAGAGAGAGAGAGGAGAGAGAGAGAGAGAGAGAGAGAGAGAGAGAGAGAGAGAATTTTTTAATATTTATTTTTCAGTTTTCGGTGGACACAACATCACAACATCTTTATTTTTATGTGGTGCTGAGGATCGAACCCAGCGCCCCGCGCATGCCAGGCGATTGCACTACGGCTTGAGCCACATCCCCAGCCCATGGAACTTCTTATTATGATAAAATATGTGTAAAATAAAACTTAATGCCATCTGAAAGTGGCATTAAGCACACCCATGATATTGCACCTGTCACTCTGTTATCTAGTTCAGAACTTTTTTGGCCGCCCCCTAGGAAACCCCGCATTCCTTACCAGTCACTCACTGATCACCCGCCCTCCTGCCCTGGCCACCTGCCATCTGCTTTTACTCCTGTGGATTGGCCTGTTCTGACCATTTCCTGTTTGTGGGTCTGGCTTTCACTCAGTGCTGTGCTTCAGGGCTCATCCGGGTTGCAGCCTGGGTCCTTGTCTCATCCCTTTCTGTGTCTGAATAATCCCCTCTGTACAGATAGACCTCTTTTATTTATCCATCTTCTGCTACTGGCTCACTTTCCACTTTTTGACTGTGTGAATAGTGCTGCTATGAGCATTCGTGTTCAAATTTTAATTTTTAATGTTTGAACACCTGTTTTCAATTCTTTTGGATGTCCCCAGTAGTAGGGTAATATGGTAATTCTATGTTTTACTTAATAAGGCACTGCCAAACTGTTTTCCACAGTGGCTTCACCATTTTACATCTCCACCAGCAAAGCACAAG
The DNA here is from genome assembly GCF_047511675.1 of Marmota flaviventris. Lineage (NCBI taxonomy): Eukaryota > Metazoa > Chordata > Mammalia > Rodentia > Sciuridae > Marmota > Marmota flaviventris. Next base: position 136,206,982 of record NC_092498.1, on the reverse strand, counting down.
GGTTTCAGTTTCCCCACATCCTTGCCAACACCCCTCCCTCCAGGAAATGTTAATACCTCAGATGTACCCATATTTTTGTTTATGTGCTTCAGACCTTGTGTCTAATGGAAACATTTGCATGGATCACAGACCCAGAGCCTACAGAAATGTGTGAAAACGACACTGGCTCATCACACAACTTCTTTCCTTTTTCTTTGGGGTACTGATTGGTCCTCATGGATACCCCAATCTTTATTTTATTTTGAGACACAATCTAGCTATATTGCAAAGACTGGCCTCAAACTCAAGATCCTTCTGCCTCAGCTTCCTGAGTATCTGGGATTACAGGTGTCCAACATGGATGCCTGGTCAAATGCACAAATGACAGCCCTTTGAGCCAGCAGGCTGCCAGTTTGCAGGCCCAATTTATCCTATTTTATTATAGCTAGATGCATATGTAATTTTTTGGTACTGAGGATTAAACCCAGGGGTACTTTACCACTGAGCTATATCCTCAGCCCTTTTTATTTTATATTTTTGAGACAGTGTCTTGCTAAGTTGCTGAAGCTGGTCTCAAACTTGCCCTCCTCCTGTCTCAGCCTCCCGAGTTGCTGGGATTGCTGGGATTTCAGGCATGTGTCACCGTATGTGTCACCTGGCTTACATACACAAATTTTTATTAGTATGGCAATGTGTACTTATACCTAATTTAATTTCAGAATAACCCAAACAAACTTTAGTCTCACTAAATTTATCTGTATTAAAGTATTTTAGGCAGTCTCTGCCCCAATCACTCCACTCTGCCTTGCAGCATCAAAGCATCCTTGTCAATCCGTGAATAAGTGAGTGGGGCCCGGACTCAGGCAGGAGGAGTGAGACCCCCAAATGTGATCTGTAACAAGGCCCTCTCTCTCAAATTATGCAAGGGCAACAGAGTGAGTTCTCCTTTGTTTCTTCTTTTGGATGTATATGGCTCACGAGTCTTACCCTGTCCTGGACCTCTGAACAGCTATGTTCCAATAAAACTTTATTTATAAAAGGCAGGTGGCAGGTTGAGTTTGTCTGTGGGCTGTGATTTTTCTCCCTAGTCCTCTTTCTCCAGCTCCTGACTCCTCAACCACATCAATCACCCCACCTCTCGCTACAAGAAACATGTTATCCAGGCACGGTAGCACATGCCTATAATCCCAGTAATTTAGGAGGCTGAGGCAGGAGGTTTGCAGGTTTGAGGCCAACCTGGGCAATGTGGCAAGGTCCTACGCAACTTAGTGAGACCCTGTCACAAAAACAAAAATAAGGGGGCTGGGGTTGTGGCTCAGAGGCAGAGCCCTTGCCTAGCACGTGTGAGGCACTGGGTTTAATTTTTAGCACCACATATCAATGAACAAAATAAAAGTCCAAATAAAATAACACCAACTTTGTTAAAAAAAATAAAAATAAAAATAAGAAGGGCTGGGGATGTAACTTAGTGATAAAGTACCCCTGGGTTTAATTCCCAGTACAATATCCCCCCAAAAAAGTTCTTTATGCTTTCTGTGTTCATATAAAGTCCTCTACAGATACATATTTTTTTGGTATGGTAGATAATAAGCTTTTTTTTTTTTTTCATCATGTTTTCGTACTTCAAGGTAGTTTGTAGAAATACTGAATGTCAGAGGTGCTATTGCTCTTTAATGGCCATAAAACACTCCATAGTGTTATAATTTGGATAGAAGGAGTTCCCCCAAAGCTATTGTGTTAATGCAGGAATGTTCAGAGGTGAAATGATTAGATAGTGAAGGCTGTGACCCAATCAGTCCATCCCAGTTTGAATGGACTGACTGGTTGGGAACTGGCTGGTGAGAGGTGGCTGGCGGGTGTGGGTTGCTGGGCTGTGCCCTGGAAGGGTGCTTCCTCCCTACGGCTCCTTCTCCTCCCTCTTTCTGCTTCCCCACAGCCAGGAGAGAGTAGTTTTCCTCACTACGTCCTTCTGCCAAGATGTCCTGCCTCACCTTGGGCCCACAGCGATGGAGTTGGCCCACCATGGACTAAACCTCAGAAACCTTGAGACAAAATAAACTTTCCATCTTCTAAGTTGTTCTTGTCAAACATTTTGGTCACAGGGATGCAAAGGGTGGGTGTGGGTTAATTCATTCAGCTGTTGCCCTTTCAGTGGGCATTCACTTTGTGACCAGTTCTCTCTCTCTCTCTCTCTCACATGCACGCACACACGCACGCACAAATACTCTGATAAACATCCTTGTTCTTAAGTGTTGGTGTTTTTTTCTTTGGGACAGATTCCCAGGAGTGGGATTAGCAGGTCAAAGGGTATGTTTAGTTTCAGTTTTCACAGACATTGCCAGATTGCTCTCCCAAATGGCTGCAAAGCTCCCCAGGCATGAGAGCACCCTTTTCTCCATATTCCTGCCAGCAATGGATAGTCCTCATTTTAGTCTGTGTCAGTGTGATGAATGTAAGGCACTATCTCGTTGCTTCTTTCCTTCACGTTTCTGACTTTTGTTGAATTTGATTTTCTTTTCATACTTTGGTTACCCATTGGTTTTGCTCCTCTGTAGCTAGCCTATTTATAGCCTAAGACCATTTCTATAATGGTTGTTTGTCTTTGCCAGGTCAATTTGTAAAAGCTCTTTAGAGAGTGTCCATTTGGCTTTGGTTTTCATCTGAGGAGTGATTAAGAGCATTGGCTGTAGGGCAGGCTGCCAAGGTCACATCTAGATTCTCCCCCCGAGTGTCCCTGTGACCTTTGCAATTATTTAACCTTTGGATGCCTCAGTATACCCATCTATAAAATAATCATCATCATGATCATCATCATTCCCACTTCATAGCATTGTTTGAGATAAAATGACTAATTCTCCTCAAGCAAATAGAATGGGACCTGGCACACAGTGATGGTCAATAGAGTTGATGACTACTATTTATACTGCAAATATTTTTCCAGCTCCACTATTTGAATTGGCTTTATTTATGGTATCCTTTGTTACAAAAAGCATTTGACTGTTTATGCAGTCAAATATATCCATCTTTTCTTTCATAGCTTCTGAGTTCCCAGGCTTGGTTAAGATCTCCCTGTTCATGACAAATTTCCTTGCTCTGAAAATCAGAAATATGTGATCTACCATTTCTTACACTCTAGGACCCTGAAATAAGCTGTTTTTCCAAACACTCAAAACATTTCTTGCACCAACTGTGTAGGCTTTCCACACCAAGAGATTTTCCAATTCTCTCTGGATAACAACTGCATGTTCTACAATTTGAATATGACACTGTTGTCCTGGGGTTAGCATCAGAACCGTGAGTTACGGGGCTCAGTTACACAGTACTGCCCCACTTCAGAAGCCACCTGAAAGTCCCAGATTTCCCCTCATACTTCTGATTCAGTAGCTTTAAATTGGGGGTTCCCACAAACCCCTTCTCAGGTTCAGTATTTGCTTGAACAGTTCACAGATCTCAGGGAAACACATGTATTGCACTTTTTATTTTATAAAGGTTGCAACTCAGAAACAGATACTTGGGAGAGATGCATAGGATAAGGTACGGGGTGCCCAGAGCTTCCCTGCCTTCTGGGGTACATCCCTAGCCCCTAGCGCCTCAAGTATTCACCAACTCAGAAGCTTTCCAAAGCCCTGTCATTTAGGGGTTTTATGGAGACCTTATCAGACAGACATGATTGATTTAATCCTTGGCTACTGATGATTGAATCAGTCTGCAGTCCCTCTCCTTCCCCAGAAGTCAAGGTGGGGCTGAATGTTCCAACCCTCTCTAGTCATGCCTTGATCTTTTAGGGACCTGCCCCCATCCTGAACCTGTGCATGGATCTAGCCACCAGTCATCTCATCAGCAACAAAAAGACATTACAGCCAGTTGCTGTGGTGCACACTTGTAATTCCAGGATTTCAGCAGGCCAAGGCAGCTTGGGCAATTTAGCAAGACTCTGTCTTGAAATTTAAATAAATAAATAAACAAATAAATAAATAAATAAATAAAAAGACTGGGGATGTAGCTTAGTGACAAAGTATCCCTGGGTTCAATCCCCAGCACAAGACAAAGAAACAAATAAGAACTCCAAAGTTCCAGAGTCTTAAAGCTCTTATATCAGGAACAGGAACAAAACCAAATATTTTATTTGAGAAGTTCAAGGATGTACAAGTTCCGTGCCAGTGACCAGGGTCAGAAACAATATACATATTTCTCATTATGTCATACTTCCTTTCTCTCTCACCCCAATAACAGGAGACCTTTGGAACACTTTCAGTTCCATCCCCTTTCCTTTGCCCCTGTTCCCTGATGAGCCCCAGGAAACAGCTCCTCCCCACCCCCAATCTACGATTTTGGCTGAGATAATCTAGTATTCTTTATAATTTCCCTTAGAGAATATCAGTTTACTTTGAGGCCTTCTCTTTTACAAGAGTCCTACAGAAATCCATTTAAGATGTCATATGCCTATATGACTTTTTTTTTTTTTTTTTAAGTACTGGGGATTTAACCCAGGGTGCCTTAACACTGAGCCACATCCCAGCCCTCTTTATTTTTTGAGACAGGGTCTCCCTAAGTTGCTTAGGCTGGTCTGGAACTTGTGATCCTCCTGCCTCAGCCTCCTGGGTTGCTGGGATGACAGGCCTGCACCCCCGCATCTGGCTCCTATGTGTTCTTTTTTTTTTAAGAGAGAGAGAGAATTTTTTTAATATTTATTTTTTAGTTTTTGGTGGACACAACATCTTTGTTTGTATGTGGTGCTGAGGATTGAACCCGGGCCACACGCATGCCACGCGATCACGCTACCGCTTGAGCCACACCCCCAGCCCTCCTATGTGTTCTTAACATAGTTTTCCCTCTCCCTCCCACTTTCTTTCATTTTCTTTTTAGGATGTTTGGTTTGGTCAGGCTTTTTCAAGTAGTTTCCTTATTAGGAACCATGGGGATTGCATTCTGAATCCTTGGGCGTCCTTGAATCTCATCCTTTGGCTGCACTAGATTAAAATAATTTAAAAAAGTAGATTGAAGTTTCTTGGATTGCAAAAATTTCTCTATATTCTCCTTCCCTAATTTTTCTTACCCTGTTATGACATTTTCTTCATTAAAAAAGAAAAATTGTAGGGTCAGATTAGATTTGTGTTCCCTGGGGGCTGGGGGAAGAGAAAAATGTGGAATGACTGCGAGTAGACACAAGGTTTCTTTGTGGGGTGATGAAAAATTCCTGAAATTAGGTGGTGGTAGTGATTGCACCAACAACTCATGATCTTTTGCTGAGGATAATTGGAAGTTTTTGTGTTTGGAAAAAAGGCATAATCCATTTTTTTTTTTTTTTTGTAGAGCAAAGGTAATTATTAGGAACTTTATGTGGATATACTCTTTGTTAGACATAATAATGGTAGATTAGAATATTGAGGAGGGTTTTCTGGACTAACTGTCATAATCTTGTAATAGTTTTGTTAGTTTGTTTTTTAAAATCATGACTGAAATGTCAATGTTCTATCTCTATGGCAACCAGAGAGTGATATAACCTCCTCCCTCTCATTCTTTTTTTTAACATGAATTTTAATGGATTTTGTGACCTATTTCTATTATTAAACAAGATAGATGGGGAGATAGAGTAAGCAGTTGGGGTATGTTTGCTTATGAAAAGTCAATCTGTTCTTCATGTTCTTCTGTTTTTTCTAAAGTTGAATTTCTCTGCTGTGCAGCACAGCAGGCCTCATGTAAATTTCTATTCAGATTTATAGATGATAAGCGGTTTTTAAATAAACACATAGGACATTCCAGTTGAGCTCTGGAACCAGCTGATGAAGGCATAGAAGATTGGTGATCAGACACTATTTCAGTCATCAGGGCCACATCAAAGCACTACAGCCCTGGTGTCTTAACAATAGACTTATTTTCTCCCAGTTCTGAGGCTGGAAGTCTCAGATCAAAGTGTTGGTAAGATTGTGTCTTCTGAGGCCTCTTCTCCTGAGTCTTCACATGTTTTTTCCTCTGGCTGTGTCTGTGTCCTAATCTCTTTTTTTTTTTTTAAGGGGTGGGGGAGGGAGGGGGAGAGAGAGAGAATCTTTTTTTTTGTAGATGGACACAACACAATGCCTTTTATTATTATTATTTTTTTGTGTGTGGTGCTGAGAATCAAACCAGGGCCATCCGTGCTAAGCAAGTGCTCTACCGCTCAGCCACAATCCCAGCCCCCTAATCTCTTTTTATAAGGACACCAATCATGCCAGGTGTGGTGGCACATACTGGCAATCCCAGAGACTGTGAAGGCTGAGGCAGGAGGATCACACATTCAAGGTCAGCCTCAGCAATGTAGGGAGGCACCAAGTAACTTAAAAAGACCCTGTCTCAACATAAAAAATAAAAAGGGGCCAGGCATGGTGGCGCATGCCTGTAATCAGGAGGTAGAGGCAGGAGGATTGTGAGTTCAAAGCCAGCCTCAGCAATTTAGCGAGATGCTAAGCAACTCAGTGAGACCCTGTCTCTAATAAAATACAAAATAGGGCTAGGGATGTGGCTCAGTGCTTGAGTGCCCCTGAGTTCAATACCTAGTACCCAAAACCAAAAACTAACTAACTAAATAAATAAATCAAATGAAAAGGGCTGGGGATGTGGCCTGGGTTAAATCCCCAGTACCCCCCCACCCCCCAAAAAAAAAGATATGATATGTGGGGGTTGAGTGAGTATAGCTTAGTGATAGAAGTGATAGTGAAAGAGCTCTTGCCTAGCATGCTAGACACCTTCGGCTCAATCCCCAGCATGACAAGGGCTGAGATGTAGCTCAGTGGCAAAGCACTTGGCTTGCGCGCACAGATGCCTGGGTTCAAGTCCCAGTTCCATTAAAGGAAAAGATAAACAAACCAACAAAACCCCAGTATAACAAAAAAGGAAAGAATCAAAAAAATGTTATATGGGCTGTGGTCATGGCTCAGTGGTAGAGCACTTGCCTAGCACGTGTGAGGCACTGGGTTCAATTCTCAGCACCACATAAAAAAAAAAAAAGATAGATAGATAGATAGATAGATAAAGATACATATAAAATGCTATATAAATTAAATTATACAGTATGTAACTTTTTTTTGGGGGGGTGGTACTGAGGATTGAACTCAAGGGTGCTTTACCACAGAGCTATATCCCCAGCTGCTGAGCTATATCCCCAGCCCTTTAAATGTGTTTTATCTTGAGGCAGGGTCTTACTAAGTTGCTGAGGCTAGCTTCAAACTTGCAATCCTCCTGCCTTGTCCTCCTCAGTCACTGGGATTACAGGCATGCACCACTGTGCCCTGTTATTGAAAGGATTAAATAAAACAATCTATATAATACTAAGCGGTGTCTGCCAGTTACCATACAGCAAAACTTAGATGTAATAATAGATGGTGATCAGATGATGTTGAATGTGGCTTCTCTCCAATTTGAGTGTATCTTTGCATTCACATTGCTTTACCAAAACCATTTTTTTTTTTTCCTCTTTCTGTTTTCTTTTTTTGGTACTAGGGATTGAATCCAGGGCCTTGCATATGGTAGGCAAGTGCTCTGCCACTGAGCTATCTCCTTGGCCCTTTTTATTTTATGACAGGGTTTTGCCAAATTGCTGAGTCTGGCCTTGAACTTTCGATCCTTCTGCCTCAGTCTCCCGAGTAGCTGAGATTACAGTGGTATATGACCCCACATGGCTACAGATATCATTTTCCTACCATGTATGTGTCACCTATTTTGTGAGCATGCTGAGAAGAAACCAACTGTTTTTCAACCTGACAACACCAATAGATCAGTTTACTTTCTCTTCTAAGCAGAGGTGCCTTGAGAACATCATATACTGTCCTTAGTACCTATTTGACGGTTGTAAATCCATCTCTGGGTGTGGCCATATCTATGAGTCTGTCAATATCTGTTAAGAGCTCAGAAGCACCAGCCTTTCATGAGATAGGACTGAGAGATTGTGGACTATAGGTCCCTGACATTTCATAATGCCCTATGCAAACCTCTTCTGCTTGACGAGGCAGAACGTTAGTCAAATGTTACATTTGAGCCCAAGGAGAATCTTGCACTGACTGCAGAATAATGTGCCTTTTGTCCATCCAAGACAGGAAACAAGCTGGGCATGAGAACGCATGCCTGTAATCCCAGCGAGGCTATAAGCAACTTAGTGAGACCCTGTCTCAAAATAAAAAATAAAAAGGGCTGGGAATGTGGCTCTGTGGTTAAGTGTCTCTGGGTTTAATCCCTGGTGCCAATAAATAAATAAATAAAGTAAATAAGTCAAGAAACAGTGAAAGAAACTTCATGACCAGGTACTCACTTCAGTTACGCTTGCCAAAGAGTATTTCTTTGCCCTGAGTTTACTGAAAAATGTATAACAAAACCTTTCATTCCCCAGGAAGGCTGGCTGAAGGGCTCTAGAACACAAATCTGGAGGAGCATGAAGGGATTTAGGTCAGTGAGAACTACATAGCCCCTGAAGACTGATTGATGGCCTCTCTATAATCAGGAAGACCATAGTTTTGTAACATGGCAGAAAATTTGGAAGTCAGAGAATGGCTCTGCTGAAGGTCGAAACATGCTAGTGCATTTGAAGGGCAGCTTGAAATGTTATCTGAGGAACACCTGGCAGAGAGAATGTAGTTGTGCAAAAAGTTGTTAAAAACACCCTTTATGGCCAGGCACAATGGTAGATGACTATATCCCAGCAACTTGGGAGACTGAGGCAGGAGGATTGCAGGTTCAAGTCCAGCTTCAGCAGATTAGTGAGGTCTTGTCTCAAAAAAAAAAAAAAATCACATGAGGTCAATGGTCAAGCGCCCCTGGGCTCAATCCCCTGTCCCCAAAATTAAAATTAAAATACCCTTTATGGGGCTGGGGATGTGGCTCAAGCGGTAGCACGCCCGCCTGGCATGCGTGCGGCCCAGGTTCGATCCTCAGCACCACATACAAACAAAGATGTTGTGTCTGCCGAAAAAAACTAAAATAAATAAATAAATATTTAAAAAAAAAAAAAAAAAAAATAAAATAAAATAAAATACCCTTTATGCCACTGGCAGGACCAAGATGACCCTGAGATCCTTTTCCCTACGAATGCTGGGGCCAAGGGGCCAGTGCTGATCCTGTTCATCCGAAGCCATCCTGTTGTTCCACTACCACTTACTGTCTACACCAAGGATACCATCATGGGCCCCTGGGCCCCACCCCTAGTGACCTTTCCAGGTAATAGAACATTCCCAGAAGCCCCAGTGGAGTGGTTGAAGAAGGGTGACCACTTCTGTTGATGGGGAGGAGACCCTCCCTGGTTTCTCCCAATAAAATGTGAAAAACAGGGACTGGGGATAGAGCTCAGTTGGTAGAGTGCTCACCTAGCTGGGTATGGTGGTGCACACCTGTCATCCCAGTGGCTCAGGAGGCTGAGGCAGGAGAATCGCGATTTCAAAGCCAGCCTCAGCAACAGTGAGGCACTAAGCAACTCGATGAGACCCTGTCTCTAAATAAAATATAAAATAGGGCTGGGGATGTGGTTCAGTGGTTGAGTGCCTCCGAGTTCAATCCTCAGTCCCCCCCCCCACAAAAGAAAAAGGGAAAACCAGGGCTGGGGTGTATCTCAGTGACAGAGCACTTGCCTAGCATGTGCAAGGCCTTGAATTCAATTCCCTGCAAGATGAAAAGCCATTTCTCTCATATGGGACCTGAGTGATGCAGACGTCCTGAGGCTGAGTCTGTTCATAGCTAAGAGCTTGGGGACGACCACATGATGCTTTCCCAGAGTTGCTCAAGCCCAGTTTAATTCTCCCAGTTTCTGGGAGAACCACCACTTTCTCCAGCTTCCTTCCTCTCTATTTTTAATTTTTTGCTTACGCTAATCCAAAGTGTATTTCAGTTACTTGCAAGCACAAGGACCTTGCATGAAACAATTATAATGACATCTTCTTACTACCATGAGAAGGGGAAAAAAAAAAAAAAAGGAATTTCCTTCTTGGGAAGTTTGTCTCAACACGAACAGCTCCGGCTTCAACCATCTAAGAATTTCATCCAGTCAGTTGCCTTGGTGCAGGTTTGTAATGCCAGCAAGTCAGGAGGCAGAAGCAGGAAGATCACAAGTTCAAAGTCAGCCTCAGCAATTTAATGAAGGCCTAAGTAACTTAGTGAGATGCTGTCTTTAATTAAAAAAAAAAAAAAAAGAAAGAAAGGGCTGGGGCTGTGGTTCAGTGGTAGAACCTGGATTCAATCCCTTGTACCAAAAAAAAAAAAAAAAAAAAGTTTTTTTCCATCGTAATTCAAGATCTGATTTGAAGACACAACCAATTTGAACCAAAAGATGGGCAACCAGGAAATGACCTGGAGCCCTGTTGTTTGGAAATGGTTCATTTCTTAGTGATTCCAGTGATTTCTTAGTGATTCCACCAGACACCACCACTGTCTAAGGCACGTTGGAGAACCTGTTCCTCAGCTAAATCTCACCGTCAGCTAAATCTCAGTGCAGTTGCTCGGGACTGAAAGAAAGGGGTCATGGAGCATCTGGGAAGTTGCGGCAAGGCCAGCTGATCACCAAATCATGTTCAGAAGTGTTTTGGGTATTAAACCAAATGACATTTTAAGGACCATGAGGTGTCTTCACCAGAATACGGGGTGCTATTCAAATGTTCTCACTTCAGGCAAGGCCCACAGATGAAGAGACTAATAAATGTGGAAGGTAAAGGAGCTCACAACATCAGGAATGAACATGACCTTGCATCCCCAATTTTATGGTTCTAAACTTAAGGATAGTCTCTTGATATTTGGAAGCAGCTCAATGGAAGTCCTTCTAGTAGATTGCAAATTCAAGACCAACCTTGGCAAGTTCAAGGCCAGCCTGGACAACTTATGGAAAACTTGTCTCAAAATAAAAAAATAAGGGCTGGGGATGTATCTCAGGGGTAAGGTGCCCCTTACATAGAGGACAATTCACTCATGGAGCTCATGAATCCTCAGAACTGGTATCCACCAAAATAAAGAAGGCAGTGCAACACAAATTTAGAGAAGGTAAAGGAAAATCATGCATAAATGATGATAACTGCCCACTCTGTGCCTGCATAGACATATATATATATATATATATATATATATATATATATACATATAAGTATTGGCAGGGGCTTGATTTCAGGACCCCTGTGGATACCAAAACCTGAGGATGCTCAAATCCCTTATATAAAATGGTCTAGTATTTGCATAGAACCTACACATATCCTCCTGTGTATGTTAAATCATGTCTAGCTAGATTCCTTACACCTAATATGATGTAAGTGCTATGTGAATAATTGTTACACTGTATTGCTTAGGGAATAATAAATCCAAGGATGGAACCCATGGATACAAAGGGCTCACTATATTCTTTCTGTTTCTTCCCATCTCCCTTTTCTCATAAAACCACAGTTCAAGACCAAGTACATGCATCATTGGTTTAGTCCAATGTGGCCTTATTGGCTCCCATTTTATCTCATTTTATTTATTTATTTTTTCTGCCCTGGAGATTTAATTCAGGGCCTCCTGGATGTTAGGCAAGAGTTCTATCACCAAGCCACACCCCAACCCTTTCTCTCATTTTGAATTGACATTGGTGTTCCCCTGGACAAATAAACAGACCTAATTTAAGGAATAACTCTCTTAAAAACTGTTGTAATGTGGGGAATGGTGATGGTACATGCCTGTAATCCCAGCAACTCAGGAGGCTGAGATAGGAGGATCACAAGTTCAAGGACAGCCTCATCAACTTGGGGAGGCCCTAAGCAATTTAGTGAGACCCTGTCTGAAAATAAAAAATAAAAAAGGGGATGTGGGTCAGTGGTAAAACACTTCTGGTTCAATTTCTAGTACGGGGTGGGGAGAGAGAGAGAGAGAGAGAGAGAGAGAGAGAGAGAGAGAGAGAGAGAGAGACACCAAGAGAAGAAGCTATGTGAAGATGGCGGCAGAGACTGGAATGATGTGCTGATATGCCAAGGAGCACCCAAGATTGTTGTGAGGATGGTACAGACTGGATTCCCCTCAGAACCTCCAGAAGGAGCAGCACGCTACTGACACCTTGACATTGAACTTATGGCCTTCAGAATTGTGAAAGAATGAGTTTTTGTTATTTTAAGCCACCCAGTTTATGATGCTCTGTTAAGACAGCCACAGGAAACTAACACACTCACCTACTTCCAGCTCATTCTCACCTCAGGGCCTTTGCACTTAGCAAATGTCCTTCCCTGAGATTTTCTCATTGTTTGCTCTGTCTTGTCATTGAGGGCTCTGCTCAAGGTTACTTCCTTCTAGAGGCCCTCCCAGTCATTCCCACCCCTGCGCACCTGGCGCACCGGAAACGACTGAATGAATGAATGAATGAGTGTGAGTTGTTGGGTTCCAAACACTTCAAACCTCCTGGTCCCCTGGAAGAACTGGAGTTTCAACACTGGGCTTGGTGCTGACTCATGCATCTGAGGCTGGGGAAGTCCCGACTTTCCTCTGAGCTCATCTCTGCTCTCTCTTCTTTAAGAAGAGAGCCCTGCTTTTAACTTATTAGATTCTTGGTGACAGATGAGTTTCTCTCTGAGAGACTCAGAAGTGTCTTTCTTCATTTATTTTTTAATATAAATAACTGAAGTGGTTCTTTCATTCTTTATTTTTGTGGTGCTGGGGATTGAACCCAGGGCCTTGTGCATGCAAGGCAAATACTCTATCAGCTGAGCTATATCCCCAGCCATCTTTCTCCATTCACTAGCATTCATAGAGGGCTAGGAGTCTGCATATCTGCATTCCTTATCTGCATCCCAGTCAGCAAGCCTCATCTTGTTGATCAAGGAGTGACAGAAGATGGAAATGAAATCGTAACAGAAACTTGGACGGATCACAGACCCAAACCAGTACATCTCCTTTCCATCTCAGAACAGGGAACTGAAACCATTCCCTAGGAAGCTCTTTCTTCCCCCTCTTACAAGAAAAAAATCCCACTCTGGTCTGATTCCTTTTTAAATACACAAATACTAATTGCAGTACTCACCAAACTCTTTAAATAAATAAATAAACAAACTCTAAATAAAAGGTGCTCTTGCAATCTTTTCTGCACCACCCTTCTAGATTTATTTGTTTTTATTTCTTCCCAGGCCTTTCCTGACCCAAGACATGGGTAATTTTTACTTAGCTGTCTTATAATATAATTCAGTGTCTGTGTCCCTATGTTTTTTTTCTACCAGGACATAGTTAACAGCCCATAAAGGTCTCTGCTTAAGTAAGAAGCCGATTTCTGTGAACCATAACCCAGACATGCAATACCAGACTGTGTCTCCTATCAAAATTTATTAAAATGGTAGATATTATTATAAGTACAGAAACACAAGCAAACAAACCAGGAGGATTCTTTCCTCCTAACCACGGGGCAACCACATATTTCCCTTTTATGATAGAAGCAAACAGATGGGAAGCAGTTCTCTTCCCTGAAGCCTTTTAACTGCTCGATCTTCAAATTAGTGTAAATGAGGGAAGAATGGATTAGTTACTGGTTATGGCACAAATACCATTCCTTATCCCTCAGAACACTGTTCCGCTCAGTCCCTCCTGGGGATAATCCCCTTCTGACCACCTCTGGAAACTCAGATATTAACCAAAGCTTAAGAATCTCTTCACCTAGCCCTTTTCTGCTAAAACATGGCTGAAAGGTGAATGGGCCCATGGAACTCAGGTGACCTGCTGGCTTGCTTAGCCATGCCTGAGTCCCCTCCAGGAGTAACATAACTCCCCTCCAATCTCTTGACTTTTCTTATCTCTCTGAAGTTCATGAGGAGGCTAGATAGTGCACTAGGAGCTGAGGGTCACCCAAGTCTCAGTCTGGGGAAGGTAAGAAGCCAACGAGTCACAGGTACCGATGGGCAGCTCCCTGGCTTCATCCCAGTGCAACAGAAAATGGACAATCAGCCCACCTTGGGCCTGTAAGTATGGAGACGAAGCAGAAGTTTCAGGTGCCTTTACTCTCCGTTCCTCGAGATTTCTGTGATCGCACCTTGCAACCGAGCCTCCGGCTCTGCCGTGCCATTTCTCTAAATCTGATTCTCTGAATTTGGAAGTTCCAGGGAACTGGAGGCCAGGTCTAGTGTGCAACATCCAAACTGTTTCTCCAGAGATCCTGGTTCTTGGTGACAACCTCCCCTCTTGGCGAGGTTATTTAACGAGAGGATGGGGCCAGAAAGAGGGGCTCTATGGTTCACTGGGGTCAGCCATTAAGGCGTTCGGGACACTCCTGGTAGTACTCATGTCCTGTGTGAGCTCCAAGCTGGTGCTGCGGTTATTATCTGGCTCATCAGGTGTCTTCTTCCGGAGGCAGCGGTTGATCAACATGGAGAAAAAGTTGGGAAAGGATGGGCTGGAGAAGTAGTACACAAGTGGATCCAGCATGCTGTTCATGTAGGTGAAGCTGAGGGTGATGAAAAAGGCCAAGTCAACTGAGCGGTACACTTCACAGTCCTGCGTCCCCGAGGTGTGCAAGAGCCAGAAGATGCGGATGCGCACGGCCACGCTGGGCAGGAAGCAGATGATGAAGACAATGGCCACCACCAGGATGAAGTTGATGGCTCTCTTGATCTTGGCATGCTTGTCCAGTTGTCTCTGCCGCAGGCTCCAGATGATTTTGGCAGAGCAGAACAAGATGATGCCCAGGGGCAAGAAGAACTCCAAGAAGAACATGGCATCATGCCACCGGAAGGTTTTGCAGATGCTAAAACTGCTGCACAGATTCGCGGGCCCGTTCTTGGTCAACATGTTTTTGTAGAGGAGGTGAACCGTCAGGCCGATGGTGACACCCCACAAAAAGCAGGAGATGATGGCCGCTGTCCGATTGGAGATCTTGTTCAGAGAGTGGTGAGGATGGACCACCCGGAAATACCTGTCCACGGCCACCACCGTGAGGAAGATGATGCTGCCCTGGCGGTTCATGGCCAACATGAAGAGCATCAGCCGGCAAGGGATGTCCCCAAACTTCCAATCCCACTTCCTCACATAGTTGTCTGTCAGGAAAGGCAGGCAAATGATGAGGAGAAAGTCAGCCACGGCCAAGTTGAACAGGAAGATCCGGCTGGATTTCCAGGACTTAAGGTGGAAGCAGAATATCCACAGAGCAAGGCCATTGCCCAGGAGTCCAAACACAAACTCCAGCCCCAGCACCGGTGGCAGCACATTGGCAATGAAGTCGTCCCGGAACACACAGCAATTCTTGTTGTGTATCACCAGAGAATAGTTCTGCGAGTGCTGCCGGTTCATGAGTGGATCGGGTCTGTCCGCTCCAGAGCGCCTCACCTAGCGAATGCTCAAGGAAGAAGTGTGTGGTGAACGTGTGGTTCAGCATTTGCCTTTATGTCATGTCAGGGTGTTGAAATAGATGACTGAATGGTTACCAGGAAACTACGAAATCACTTAAAAAAAAAAAAAAAGGCTAGCTTGGCTCTTATGCAACCTGCTGTTTGCATAAACAAGTAATAAAAAGTCCCCTGGGCAGACAAGAACCCACAAATTTTTCTAAATGTAAAGGATAAGTTCAGGCAAGCCAAATGTCATTTGCAAATTACTAAAAAAAAAAAAAAAAAATGGGGACATCCCTTTGGAAGGCTGTATGTATGGACCTGACCAACTGCTCAGCACTGGATAATTAATTGACAGTCTTAGGTTTGTTTACATAATTGACAGATCAACAAATGCAATAATAATGGCCTGTGCTAAACAGTATGGTTTTCCAGAATCCTTCAGAATGAGCATGAAATATTAGCATGCATCTGATTTAAGAAATGGTAGCATGCACGTGATTGCTTTGGGAAAGACTGACAAGACCATCTTTGGCCATTTTACCAGTTTTATGGGTTAAATTTGAGCTTTTTTTTTTTTCCTAATGCACTTCTGTGTACAAACGTGAATTGCTTTTCCACAATAGAATTCTGCAATTAATTTCTGGTTGGGGAGGGAAATACTACTCGAAAGCATAAAATTTAATAAGATGTTTGAAAACTTTAAGCCCAGGTTGGTTGCCAGTGGTATGTTAAATTAAGTTGGGTTTTTCTTGTTTGTTTGTATTAGATTTTGATACGCTTCCATGCTAAATTAAGTGACTTATTTTTAAGGGTGTGATTTTTTATAATGAATAAACTTAATTTTTTTTAGAGAAGTTTTAGGTTCACAGCAAAATTGAGTAGAAAGTATGGAGAGTCCTTATATATGCTCTGCCACCCACCACCATATAACCACCCCCCCACCTTAAGCACATGATTTTTTTAAAATATTTTTTTAGTTGTCAATGGATCTTTATTTTATTTATTTATTTTTATGTGGTGCTAAGGATTGAACCCAGTGCCTCACACATGCTAGGCTAGTGCTCTACCACTGAGCCTCAGCCCCAGCCTGCACATGATATTTTAAAAACTCTAATTTTTTTTTTCAAAATTAGGGTTAAAACCACAGGACCTAAGCAGTCATTGAACTTGGCTTTGCAGAAGGACACCATTTCACATACTACCTCTTTTAGTGGGATTGGGTCTCATCCTGCAGAACATTTCTACCCTTTAATACTTTGGTTTTATCAAGTTTTGCTGCACAAGAGATTTCTGAATTGTGATGTTCTACTTTGAGAAATTGGAGATTTATTCCTTTAGCTGCATACTTGGGTTCACTAACAGGGGTTTATAGACCTCTGACAGCTAAATAGAGTAAGAATGACCTGATATTAGACTCTCTTCAGACTAGGGACCCTCAAGGAGGAAGGTCATGATGAAACTGGGGTTGACAGTGGCACCTATGTACTATATGCTTTGAATACATTGTCTCATCTCATCCTCTGACTGTGGTCTATGAGGGAGGGACTGTTGTTGACTCTGATTTAGAAATGGGGAAAGTGGCTGGGCGTGGTGGCGCATGCCTATAATCCTAGCAGCTTGGGAGGCTGAGATAGGAGGATCCCGAGTTCAAAGCCAGCCTCAGCAATGGCGAGGAGCTAAGCAACTCAGTTGGACCCTGTCTCTAAATAAAATGCAAAATGGGGCTGGGGATGTGGCTCAGTGGTCGAGTGCCCCTGAGTTCAATCCCCAGTACAGAAAGAAGGAAAGGAAGGAAGGAAGGAAGGAAGGAAGGGAAGCTCAGAGAGGGTGGAAATGTACTCAGGGCCACCCAGAACTTGGGTTAGAATCTGGCACTGATATCCAATCCCTAACCATTATGTGGCACTGTCTCTTATGCCATCGTCTCGCCTGTCAGCTTGCACTCTGTTGAGGTTGCATTGTGCAGTTGTATTCAGGTTCTGTGGAAATACTTGGCCATTTTTCGCCCCCTGTCCTTGCTGCCTGGGAATATTGCATTTTCTTCCTGGATAAATGTGTGCACTTGGGTGACATCACCATTATGAAGTAATCCTGAGGGCCTTTATTAATAAGAAGAGTCAGGAAAACTATTTTCAGTAATTTCTGGGAGCTGGAATTTGCAAGGGATCCTCCTTCCTCGGTTTTACAATTTTGTAATCTTTTAAAATGTTAGTCGCAGGTAAAATTGAAAAAGAAGACCAACAAATATTGTCACCCTTGGAAATTGGGGAAGACTGGAAAAAAGCTGAGCCTTGTTCTGTTTCTATCATTAACCAACTGGGAAACCCCTTAACCCCCAGCTTCCTCTCTTGCAAACTGAGGAGTCAGACAACCTTCTAGCTTCCTTTCAGTTTTCAGCCTGTGATTTTAAAATCAAAGTTCATAACTGTTCAGACGGAATGCAAATCCAAATTTCCCGTTCTCCCCCATACAGTGGGCATGTTTTGTCTTGCATAAGTCCTTCTTTTATAGACTTTTTTTTTCCTTACTTGTGCATGAGCTGTACAGAAACTTATTATGATGAATCATTACAAGAACTAAGACAGTGATTCCACAGACTTTGGCGGAAGCTCCATGACTCTGACAATTAACTTGAATCTCCTGGTTATTCTATGACAGCTTAAGGTGTGCCAGGGAACTGAATTAAACCATTTTTAAAAAAAAATTTAGTTAAATTTATGTATGTACTTATTTATGTTTACAGTACTAGGAATTGAACCTCACACATGCTTGATAAGCTCCTCACTGCTATGCTACATCCCCAGCCCTTCATATTTTTTATTATGAAACAGGATCTCACTACATTGCAGAGGCTGTCCCTGAACTTGCAATCCTCCTGCCTCAGCCTCCTGGGTAGCTGGGATTACGGAAATGCACCACCACACCCAGTTAATTTTATTTTGAGACAGGGTCTTGCTGTAATGCCCAGGCCAGCCTTAAACTCCTGGGCTGAAAGAATCCTGAGTAGCTGCCTGAGTAGTTAGGACTTCACATGGGTATTATTAAAAATAATAGGGCTATGGGGGTGTGGCTCAGTGGTAGAGCACTTAAGTATCTGGCATGCATAAGGCCCTGGGTTCAGTCCCAAGCACTGCAAAAACAAACACAGCAGCCACTTAAAAACTAGCTATCATTTGTCAACTGCAGGCTGTGTGCCAGGCATTGTACTAAGAAATTTGCATGTATGGCTTTATTTAATCTTCACAAAAACCCTGCGAGAGAGAGGTGCTTTTATTATCATCCCCGTTTCACAGATTGGAAAACCAAGGCTTAGAGAGGTGAAGTAGTTAACTATTCCATGTCTTTGACTACACTGGGATTTCTGTTTCAGTTATCTACCTCTGTGTAACAAATGGACACAAAATTTAGTGACCTAAAGCAACCACTGTTACCGGGTGTCACCATGGCACACACCTGTGATCCCAGCAACTCAGGAGGCCGAGGCAGGAGGATTCCATGTTCCAGGTCAGCCTTAGCAACTTAGTGAGGCCCTAAGCAACTTTGTGAGACCCGGTCTCAAAATAAAAAATAAAAAAGGGCTGGGGATGTGGCTCAGTGGTAGAGCACCCCTAGTTCAGTACCCAGCAACACACACACACACAAAAAGAAGTTGGGAAGTTTACAAAGTATATGGAGAGTACTTTAGAGTTTTAAAATATAGTGTTGGGTTTAATGTGAAAAGAAAAGAAAAACCTAAGGGCAAACCAGAATAATCAAATAATCTTGAAAAAGAAGAGCTAAGTAGGAGAATGCACTCGTCTATATTTAAAAGGTTGCTAGACAACAAGACCGTGTACTTCTGGCATAAGGATAGAAATGTAGATCCAGAGAGCAGACCGAGTCTAGAAATATACCCTTGTGCAGCGAATAAGTAAAGGAAATGGTATCTGAACCCAGTCTGGCCCTAGCAGCTATGTGTCTTGTGTACCCACCTCTCCCAAGTATTCCTATCTTTTGGCCCCATAGTCCTACATCAAATAATCTTCCAAAATCTTCCCCAAACCCTCAAACATGTGCCCAAAGATACATCATTCAGAAAATTAACAACAGCATGGTTGAAATAGAGGAAAGCTGGGAACACCCGAAATGTCCACTGAAAGGCCACTGGTTAAATTGATGGCCTTGAAGAGGACATTTAAGGTGTTTCCAGCTGTTTTCCAGGAAGGACCCTTGGATTCTCCTGGAGGTCCCTCTGTTTACCCCTTTCTCTGAGGTGACCCTGAATTTTAATTTCATTTTTTTCCCGTTGGTGTCAATGGACCCCCCCAGGGTCAGGGGCTGGGCTTTCCATGCGTGTTTCTACTGTCCCCGGGAAGCACCGGTGTCTCCTTAGTGTTCCTCGGAAGAGGAAATGAATGAATGAGTGAATCCTCACAAGGAATAAAATATCCAAACTTTCCCCCTGGATCATTTTATGGTTTAATCTATTGGAACCTGAATAAGATTAGGCCCATATGTGAGCCTATCTGTGTATTCTACTCCATTTCTGTCTCTGTCTTTCTGTGTGTGTGTTTGTGTGTGCGCTTGCGTGTGCACGAAGCACATTTATCCAGCTGCATAGATGAGCTAGGGAGGGGCTGGGATTTGGTTTAAAGCTCTGCTGTTTTAACCTTGAAATTCTTACTACTTTTTTTTTTTTAATATTTTTTATTTTTTTTTTTAGTTGTACACGTTTACTTATTTTTATATGGTGTTGAGGTTTGAACCCAGGGCCTCGCGCGTGCTAGGTGAGCGCTCTACCGCTGAGCCACAACCCCAGCCCCCTTACTACTTTTTGGACAAACGTCCTCGCATTTTCATTTTGCCTTGGGCCTTGCAAATGATGGAGCCAGTCCTGAAGTCACGGATATCCTCACTGTGATGATGGAGTCTTGAGTCATATTGGAACCCTCTGTGGATCAGAAGGCAAGTAAGGCCAGAGCTTGATCACAGTGGGGCCAAGTCCCAGCCTCGCCTGACCTGCCTCCCTGTAGACTATTTTTATTATCATTTTTTTTTAGTTATAGGTGGACACAATATCTATATTTTATTTTTCTATGATGCTGATGATTGAACCCAGTGCCTCGCGCTTGCTAGGCAAGCACTCTACCTCTGAGCTGCAACCCCATCCCTTATTATTTTTATTTAGTTGTAGATGGACACCATTCCTTTATTTTATTTTTTTTATTTTTATATGGTACTGAGGATTAAACCCAGTGCCTCACACATGCTAGGCAAGTGCGCTACCACTGAGTCCCAGCCCCAGCCCTCCCTGCAGAATACTTAACAACTTGTTTAACCCCTGTGTCCCAGAGAGAATCAAAAGCAGACCTTACAGACACCGCGTGACTTCAGATACTATCTTAACAATTTCTCTCTTTTTTTTTTAATTTTTATTTTTTTTAGATGTAGATGGACACAATACCTTTTTTTTCAAAAATATTTATTTTTAGTTGTACTTGGACACAATATCTTTATTTTATTTTGTGTGGTGCTGAGGATCGAACCCAGGGCCTTGCACATGCTAGGCAAGTGTTCTACCGCTAAGCCACAATCCCAGCCCAACAATTTTAATTTTAATAAAGAATAAATAAACCCACTCTGGCCAGGTATGGTGGTGCACACCTGTAATCCCAGAGGCGAGGCAGGAGGATCACCAGTTCAAAGCCAGCCTCTGAAATAGTGAGGTGTTAAGCAATTCAGTGAGACCCTGTCTCTAAATAAAATACAAAATAAGGCTGGGGATGTGGCTTAGGGGCAAGAGGTTGAGTGCCTCTGAGTTCAATTCCCGGTTCAATTCCCAGTACCCCCCCTCAAAAAAAAAAAAAAAGATATTTTTCATTTTTCCTACATGATCCCTATGGAATATATGGTTTTATATCCTCTACAATTTCATGTAACTCTTCCTAAAAGACCCCACCAGGGTAAAATATTTCCCTCCAAAGCAACAGTTTCCCTCTTCCAAGTAATTTAAACAGGGCTTTTTCAACAAAGCTACATTCCTCTTCCTTAGGATTTCTAAAGAATGTTTCTTGATGAGATTTAGTTTGTGTCACATTCTACGAACTTAAAAAGGGAAGCAAACTTAGAATCAAGCCCAAGTTTGAGGTTTGGTTTGATGTATCTTTCCGTTGGTTCTTGCTGGTTTTAGTGAGAAGCTCTGTCCACATACCTGCCCATGAGCTTCTGGGTTGTAGAGACTTTTGTTCCTTCTCTAAAGCAAAGTCACAAGTCTTCCAAACCAAAGTCACACAGGAAAGAGACTTTCTTTCAAAACACATTTTTATTAAGATGAAGCAACAAAGCAGCAGCCCAGGAAAGAGTTATAACCCAAAATAAAATTTTAAAAGCAGAAGCACGGGGTTTTCACAGATTTCTGTCGGGAGGCTTGTGGTCCTTTGATGCTGATAAGAATCCCTGCCTTAGCCAAGCACAGTGGCTCATGCCTGTAATCCCAGGTACTCTGGAGGCTGAGGCAGGAGGATCGTAAGTTCGAGGTCAGCCTGGACAACTTAGTGAGGCATCATCTCAAAATAAAATTAGAAAAAGGGTTGGGGATGTGGTTCAGTGGTAGAGTGCTGTGCCTGGCATGTGTGTGACCCTGGATTTAGTCCTCAGTATTAAAAGAAAAGAAAAGAAAAGAAAATCCCTAACCTTTACCCCTCTCTGGGCTGAGCAGCTGCGGAGTAAGAGATAATGGGGTGGCTACTTAGGGGCTCATAACCACAGGGAGATCACTTCTGTGTCTCAGTTTCTTTCTTTCTTTCTTTCTATCAGGAATTGAACTACTTAGAGGCACTAAATTACTGAGCCATATTCCCTGTCCTTTTATGTATTTTATTTAGAAACAGGGTCTCACTGAGTTGCTTAGTGCCTCTCTAAGTTGCTGAGGCTGGCTTTGAACTCTCGATCCTCCTGTCTCAGCTTCCCGAGCTGCTGGGATTACAGGCATGCACCAACACACCCGGCTTCAATTTCTTTATATATAAAATGTATTC
Source organism: Marmota flaviventris (assembly GCF_047511675.1). Lineage (NCBI taxonomy): Eukaryota > Metazoa > Chordata > Mammalia > Rodentia > Sciuridae > Marmota > Marmota flaviventris. The sequence goes on along the minus strand of NC_092498.1, from coordinate 136,184,712 downwards.
AGGGAATAAGTCATAGTATTGAGCACTTATTGGCAGACATAGAGCTTCGTGATTCATATGTGCTTCTTCATGCACTCATTCAACAATTATTTTTTGAGCACTTACTATGTGCAGGTGTTCTTCTAGGCACTGGGGACATAACGGTGAATAAAGTCCTTGTGCTTCAGGATTGAATTCATTGAATCTGCCCAATGACCCTTTGAAGGTCGTTATTAAAAAAAATATTTTCTTTTTAGTTGTAGTTGAACACAATACCTTTATTTATTTATTTATTTATGTGGTGCTGAGGATCGAACCCAGCACCTTGCACATGCTAGGTGAGTGCTCTACCACTGAGCCACAACCCCAGCCCCCGAAGGTCATTATTATTGTTAACCCTGTTTGACAGATGAGGAAATTGAAGTTGAAAGCAGTTTAAAATCTGCCCCAGAATCACATGTTTACGAAGTAGCTGAGTTGGGATTCAAAATTAGATCCGTCAGACTCTCTACAGATTGTTCCTTTGATTGCCAGGCTGTGCAGTGCCTCTGAAGAAGAAAGTAATAAGCCAGTCTCCCCCGGGTCTTTTCAGGCTAAAGAACTAAATGTTGGCAAAGTCCATAAGTGGGGAGACTACCCTGGGAATTAGAGCCGGTGTAAGTGGAGAAATAGAGAATTACTTTCACCACTTTGTGGCTTGGGAATAGAGCTGAGTTTGGCCTGGATTCCCTTCCCTTAACTCAAGGGAGGAGCAGCCTGTCATTTCACAGAATCATCTGGTTTTGAGGGTTCCAGAAGCCTATTTGGAAACACCTTATGCACAAGCGAGACCCACCGTGAGAGAAAAACTGTGATGTTTGCATGGTCTAGAAACGATTTTCAGTGAAAGGGTGAGGGTCTTACACATTGCTGCTGCTCCCCAAACTGCTGTCACGCAAGAGTACAGTAATAACCCTCCAGGCACAAGGGACGCAGATGTCCGATACTAAATTCAAATTCAGTAAATATTTGAAGAAGAAAGAAAGAATGATTTCAATCCACACGTACATAACAAGCAGTCAAAAGCACTTATGCTGGATTTAGCACATGCGAAAGGACAGCAGGCTTTCAAACTCTCAGCAAGCCCTGGGGAAACCAGGGAAGGTGCCTGTCCTTTAGCACCTTCTTGGGCTACCTGGAAGTCAAGACATTGACAAAGAAATGTACAGAGGGGCCCAAAAGGAGATGAAAATCATCAGAACCAAGACATCCTGATTTTTTTTTTTAAAGAGAGAGAGAGAGAGAGAGAATTTTTAATATTTATTTTTTTTAGTTCTTGGCAGACACAACATCTTTGTATGTGGTGCTGAGGATCGAACCCGGGCCGCACGCATGCCAGGCGAGCGCGCTACCACTTGAGCCACATCCCCAGCCCGACATCCTGATTTAAAGAGCCTCTCTCAGCCTAAAATAAAAGTTCAGTTCCTTTTATTTTATTTATTGACTTAGTTCAGTTCCTTTTTTTCAAAATAAGTAAGGGTTTAAGGTCAAAGAATAGGAAATATCGATACATCATTAAGTTCAATAACTCCCCCCCCCCCAGAGCAAGAACATGACCCAGTAAAGATTCATACCTGTATCCTCATCTGTTTAAAATTACACAGGAGCTGAGCAATTCCTAACCAACACACATGCCCATCCTGTCCCCTATCACTGTAATCACGTTGCTGGCCTGTTTGTATTAGTGCCATTCAACACACTTGGAGGTCCCCCTGAACATCTGGCTGGCTTTGGACACTATTTGCCACGCTGCTGCAACTCTTACGACAGAGGTCAGAAGTTGGCATCTCCTCCATCCTCTGTGACTTTGAGGGTCCTGGCTGCTTGGGTCTCAAATGATGGATTTTAAGCTTGGTATAGAATTTGGGAAATGAGGGGCTTGAAAAATAATACACCAGGGGGTCCAGCACGCTGTTCATGTAGGTGAAGCTGAGGGTGACGTGGAGGGCCACATGGACAGATGCGTTGCAGGCACTGGAGGGCAACGTCCAGACGAAGTACAGTCTGGCCAGGACGCTGGGCAAATAGCAAGTGACGAAGACACTGGCCACCACCATGATGAAGTGGATAGCCTTCCTCATCCGAGCCTGTCTGGCCAGCTGCTGCCGCTGCTTCAGGCTCCAGATCACCTTGAAGGAACAGAACCCGATGAGGCCCAGAGGCAGGAAGAACTCCAGTTGGAACATGATGTCGTGCCAGCCGTTTGCTGACTCCATGATGAAGCTCTCACAAGACGTGGCATTCTTCTGCAGACACAGGTGGCTCTCCGTCAAAAGATGCAGAGTTCCCAAGATGACCAAGGTCCAAAGGACGCAGACGGTGCCAGCTGCGGTCCGGTTCGAGATGGTGTTCACCATATGGTGGGGGTGGACCACTTTGAAATACCTGTCCACGGCCACCACTGTCAGGAAGACGATGCTCCCGGCTCTGTTCATGGCCAGCATGAACAGCACCAGGCGACAGGAAAGATCCTGAAAGGCCCAGTTTCTGTCTCTGAGGTAGTAGTCTGTCCGGAAGGGTAGGCAGATCATGAGGAGGAAATCAGCCACGGCCAAGTTGAAAAGGTAAATGGTGCTCGGCTTCCAGGTCTTCATGTGGAAGCAGAAACCACACAGAGCAATCCCATTGCCCAGGGCGCCGAGCACGAAGGCCAGGATGAGCAGGGGTGGCATCACCTGAGAGATGAGGTCCCCCTCAAGGATGCAGCATGACTTGTTGTCCATAGTGCAGGGAGGACAGGTGTCCGGGGTGCCCAGTGGCCCCTGGAGTCCCCACCAAGGCACAGGTGCTTATCTGTGTGCTACCACTGACCCAGTGGCTGTGCCTTCAACCTCATCACCTTGACAATCAGTCACCGCACCCAGGGGTAGATGGGGCTACCACACCCGGAGGAGAAATCAGCCAGGAAACGAAAGCCACAGGGAGGTCCTTTCTAAGAAGCTGGGGTTACAAGCCGCTTGTCTTCCAGAGAGGTGAAGCCTGTAGCTCGGCCAGACTCCGAGATGCATGCGATATCTTGTAGGTGGGAAGTGGCCAGAGGGTCCCATGAGATTCGTGCTGCAGAGGAGTTACTGAGTGCAGCCCCAGAAGAATTTTCATACTCGGCTTCCTCTTTCTCCTGCGACTCACTCTGTCCTGGAGAGCTCACAGTACTGGCCCAGAAGGCAGGGACACGCTTGTTTGTCCTCCCTCCTGGTGGAGAAATACAAACATTTCCTGGAGTCAGTCTGAGCCTCTGCCATTGCTTTCCTCCCCTAACCTTTGCCTGACTGCCCCGTCCTCTCCTCCATCCCGTGGGACACTCCAGGCCATGCCAGAGAGGGGAGGCTCTGCTCTGCAGTTGCTCGGAGGCACTTCCTGTGCCCACTCCCAAAAACAGCACTCAAAAATTGGGAGGGTCTATACAGAAAAAAAAAAAGGTCTAAACATATGACATTTGTTGGGTGTTAGAAAAATTCTTTGGAGGGGGTCACTCTCCCTCCCCTTCTTCCCCACGTCCCTACCCTTTGCTTGCTTCTGTGAAGCCAAGTGACCAGTTGCACAACCAGCAAGACCATGAAATGGACCTGAAGCCCACTTCCATGTCTGTCTCCAGGAGACGCCTCTGTGGAGCCAGACTTGGCTCTGAGCTTAGTCGCTCAGAAGAGCCAAATGCCATGATATGAATGTCTTTTATTTTAATTATTGCTGAGCCTGTGGGTGTGGGAGCACGGGGACCAGGGGAGTTGGTCAAGGATCTATCTCTAAAATCATCTTGGGTAAAATTAGACTGCGCTGAGAAACTGGAGTCTTTGCCGAAATTTCCTGCCCTTTGACTTTAGGGATTATCTCTCTGCCCTGTGCCTTTCTGCTCCCCATTTAGGAAAGGGGGTGGGTGTGGGATTGGAGGGTACATTGGAAGAATGCAAGCAGCTTCTTCCAGAGGTTAGCAGAGAGCTACATTTTGCAACTGAATACCAAGAGCTTCCTCCCTCCTGGACTTGGAAACTTGGACTTTCCTGGCTGGTTCCTCTTCCTCTAGCCTGTTCTCTCTAATCCTTCTCCCGTATCTGTCGACGCGGCAGATGGGTGGCCTGTGGGCCATACAGGGTGCAAACACCAGTTTGGCTTGGCCCGTGTGTTTAGAAAACCTAGGATTGTTCTATGGAAGCCTGGATTTCTGCCTTTTAGAAAATTGGAAGATCTGCCACAGTGGACCAATGATCCCACCTGGTGACAACCAGCTGGAGCCAAGAGTAGCTGCCCTCTGAGGGCATGAGTTCTGCAGTTTGCCACTGTCCCCACCACTCCCCATTACCTTAGATCTACTTGGCCCCCCTTAATTTACATTCCTGGTCTCTATTGGCTTTTGGGTCTGTCACCTCTGTTCTAGGTTGAAAGTCACATTCCTCGGATTGACACACAAAGGCCTTCGTGCTCACCGAACATTTGCTACACCTAGTTCCCCACTCATCCATGAGCTGCTGCTTCTTCTTCTTCTTTTATTTATTTATTTTTTTTTTGTTTTCTTTTTTGATACAGAGGATTGAACTCAGGGGCACTCAACCACTGAGTCACATCCCAGCCCTATTTTGTATTTTATTTAGAAACAGGGTCTCACTGAGTCGCTTAGCACCTTGCTTTTGCTTGAACTCGTGCTTTGAACTTGCAATCCTACTGTCTCAGCCTCGAGAGCCGCTGGGATTACAGGTGTGCACCACCAAGGCCAGCCATGAACTTCTTGAAGACAAGTCCCATGCTCTTGGCAAGAGGAACCAAGAATAGGGACCTGGATGAGCTTTCTGAGAGCTCCTAACAGCTACCTTCCCTCCATGAACTTTGGGGTTCTCTGAGGAGTTAACTATTGGGGTAGTAACCACTGTAGGCTGTCACACTCAAGAAGAGTCCAGGTGAGTAACACTGCAGACCTTCAGATGCTCAGCCTGGAAATTTCACCAAATGGCAAATATTATTTTTTCAGTGCTTGGGGATGGAACCCAGGGCCTCAGACATGTCCCGCCCCAGCTCCCATGGTAAGTCCTCCTCATTCTGTGTTATCAGAAGGGGCAGTAGTTCTTCTAAATGCAAGTTCTTCCCTTTTCCCCACATGACTAACAGTAACTGCTTTCTTTTCCACATCCTGACTTGTCAAATAACTTGCCTCTCTCTGTAGAATTATCTGGAAGGCAAATGATTAAGAGCAGTTTCTCTTTCTCTGGAAGTCTAGTGGTTTTTCATATACAGATTGCTCTGATGCTACCCCAGGGGCTACGGAAGGTGGGACCGCTATTGGAGGACCACATGCTCCAGAGGATACTCCACATCCTCTCCTTCATGCTTCAGATTAAATCAATCCAAAAATGAACTCAAATAGATCTAAGGCCGCCACGGAAGAGCCACAAGCACACAACTCTCAGAAGAACACTCAGGCGGAAAACTCCATGTAGTTGGATTTGGCATTGATTTCTTAGATATGACACCAAAAGCACAGGCAATAAAAGAAAAAAATAGGTAAACTGGGCTTCATCCGAATTAAAAATTTGGCCGGGTACAGTGGCACATGCTTGTAATCCCAGTGACTCTGGAGGCTAAGGCAGAAGGATCATGAGTTCAAAGCCAGCCTCAGCAAATTAGGGAGGTGGGATGTGGCTCGGTGGTTAGGCACCCCTGGGTTCAATCCCTGGTACCAAAATAAATAAATAAATAAATAAAACTTTTCATCACCAAAGGACACTGTCAGCAGAGCAAAAAAAGCAACCTCTGGAGTGGAAATCATATTGGCAAACCATACAGAAGATACGAAGAACTCCTGTAATTCGGGAATGGAAATCAAGCCAGGCATGGTATACATATATTTGTAAACCCAGGACTTGGAAGGCTGAGGCAGGAGGATCGCACATTGGAGGACAGCTTTGGAAATTTAGTAAGACCCTGTCTCAAAAAAATAAAAAAAGGCTGAGGATGTGGCTCAGTGGTAGAGCACCTCTCGGGTTCAATCTCCAGTACTAAAAAAGAAAAAGAAAAAAAAAAAAAGAAAGAAAGCATGTTTAGCTGGATGTGGTGGTGTGTGCCTATAACCCAGTGACTGGGAGGCTGAGGCAGGAGGATGGCAAATTTAAGGATAGCCTCTACAACTTAGTGAGACCCTATCTCAATTTCTTTTTTTTTTTTTTTAAAGACAGGGAATGTATTTCAATACCCCTGGATTCAACCTCCAGCACAACAAACAACAAATCCATGTGAATGCACTTAATGTCACTGAACTAACTACTTAATAGTAGTTAAAATTGTAAATTTCATATTATGTAGATTTTGCCACACACACAAATCTAGAACAGTCCACAGTCATTGAAGGGAAGATTGATGCAGGGCTGGCTGTAATAGGCCTTACCACTGAAGGGCTCTGTGACACAGGAGACAGTCTGACACTCACAAAGCAGTATGTGTAGCACATATCATTTCTGTGACGTTATCCATATAAAATGCAAACAGAAGGGCTGGGGTTGTGGCTCAGTGGTAAGGCATGTGTGAGGTACTGGGAGGCCAAAGCCTAGACCAGCATCTTCCGATAGAACTTTCTACAAAGTTGAAAATGTTCTAGAATACAGTCTTCCCTCCATAGTGTGGGTTCCACATCTGAGGATTCGATCATATGGACCAAAAATATTAAAAAAAAAAAAAAATTGTGGCCAGGCACATGCCTGTAATCCCAGCAGCTCTGGAAGCTGAGGTAGGAGGATCGTGAGTTCAAAGGCAGCCTCAGTAAAAGCAAGGTGCTAAGTAACTCAGTGAGACCTTGTCTCTAAATAAAATACAAAATACAGTGGTCAAGTGCCCTTGAGTTCAATCCCCAGTACAACAGCCCCCTAAAAATTGGGTTTGTACTGAACTCGAACAGACATTTGTCTTGTCTTTATTCCCTAAATAATGCAGAATAGCAACTATTTGCATAATATTTATATTGTATTAGTTACTGTAAGTCATCTAGAGATGATTTAAAGTATAGAAGAGGTTGGACACAGTGGCTCACTAGGGTAATCTCAGCTATTTGAGAGGCTAAGTCAGGAGGCTTGCAAATTCAAGGCTAACCTGGGCAATTCAGTGAGACCCTGTTTCAAAAAAAAAAAAAAAAAAAAAAAGGCTAGGCTGGGGATATAGTTAAAGTGCCTCTGCATTCAATCCCCAGTTCGGGGGGCGGGGGGTGGGGAGAGTATATTGCATAGGTTATATGCAAACACTAAGCCTTTTTTTGTTTGTTTGTTTTTGTTTTTATTTTTGTTTATAGTACTGGGGCTTGAACCCAGGGGTGCTTTAGTACTGGGCTACATTTACATTTTTTATTTTGAGACAGGGTCTCCCTATACTGCACAGACTGGCCTGGAACTTGTGGTCCTCGTGCCTAAGACTCCTGAGTTGCTGGAATTGCAGGTTGGGTCACCCCATCTGGCTAAGTCATCTTATATCAGAGACTTTAGAGTCTACAGATTTTGGTATGAGGGGAGGCAGGTCCTGGAACCAATTCCTGTAGATAGCAAGGGACAACCGTATACAGGTAGCTACTGAGCTCTTGAAACGGGGCTCACAGGAACTGAATTTTTAATGAAATTCAATTTTGATTAACATTTAAAAGCCACCTGTGGTTTGTGGCTACCACGTAGGAAGCCCAGGAAACATCACTTCCCTCCCCTTCCAAGCCTTCTGTGAATCTCCCCCTCTCACCTGGAAGAAGCCCTCTTTCCTGTGCCACTTTTGCCACCCACACACTTGTCACACAGTCTGGTGAAGATTTACTTTTGCTTCTCCCCAGAACATACAGAGCCCCTCACCGGGCACAGGCGGACACGCATGTGTCTTCAATAAGTGAACAAATGATGCCTGGCCTGTGCAGTTTCCTCACTGTAAGGGTCCCTTACTGCTGAGCTACATCCCAGGCCCTTTTGATATTTTATTTTGAGACAGGGTCTCACTAAGTGGCCTGGGCTGATCTTGAACTTGCAATCCTCCTGCCTCTGCCTCCCGAGTCACTGGGATCACAGGGGTGTGTTGCTCTTCCTGGCTCCATTGTCTCTTTTAAGGATTTCACTATTGGATTTAGGGCCTAGATAACTTAGAATTATTTTATGGTGGAATCCTTAACTTCCTGAACAGGAAGAGCAGACGGACAGAACTTTTGGACACCTCTGCCAGGCTGATGTGGCAAGAGCTCAGGTCTCTCGGGCCCTGTCATTCCCCCTCCTCTGATGCTGTTATGAGATAGCATTCCGCTTTCCTTGTGACAAGGGCAGGAAGTGGACATTCTGGTTGGGCCACCTCACAGGTGGTAGGAGGAGAAGCTGCCTGTTGTAGGAATTTAGGGGGCTCTGCTTCCCTAAAACTCCTTCTCCAGCCAGGGGCCTGTGTGTGGGACTGTCTTAGCTTCCTGATTCTGTAGTAGCAAATCACCACAAATGTGGTGACATCAGCTATTCCCTCATGCTTCTGGAAGCCAAAAGTCTGATGCAAAGGTGTTGGCAGGACTGCACCCCTTTAGAGGCTCTGGGAGACTCTTGGTTCATGGCTTCTTCCAGCTTCTACTTCCTGCATTTTGCATGCCCAGCTTGAGGCTGCAGTCTTGTAATTTCCCCTTCGGTGGTCACATTACCTCTTGCCCATGTCTGTCCCCCCCACCCCTTTTTCAGTGCTGTTGATGAAACCCAAGGGTCTCTTACTTCTGAGCTACATCCCGGCCGCCCCCCCCCCCTTTTTTTTTAAGAGAGAGAGAGAAAAAAAATTAATATTTATTTTTCAGTTTTCGGTGGATACAACATCTTTATTTGATTTTTATGTGGTGCTGAGGATGGAATCCAGCGCCCCACGCATGCCAGGTGAGCGCGTAACTGCTTGAGCCACATCCCCAGCCCCCGCCCTTTTTGATTTTTTTATTTTGAGACAGAGGCTCACTAAGGGGCCTGGGCTGACCTTGAACTTGCAATCCTCCTGCCTCTGCCTCCTGAGTCACTGGGATCACAGGGGTGTGTTGCTCTTCCTGGCTCCATAAGTCTCTTTTAAGGATATTCACTATTGGATTTAGGGCCTAGATAACCTAGAATTATTTTATGGTGGAATCCTTAACTCAATTAGATCTGCAAAACTCTTTCCAAGTAAGGCCACATTCACAGTTTGCAGGACTCAGAACATGCACTTAACTTTTGCAGGGGGGTGGGGGTGTCACCTTCAACTTCCCGCAGTGGCCTTTTCAACCTTAGTGTTCAAGTTCTAGAGTTCCTCTCTACCCAACTATTTCAAAACGTCCTCTCAGGGAAGGAAAGGAAGAAGAATTACTGACCAAATTTAAAGTTTAAATGATTCATCACTTTTTAAAATTTGTTTGTTTCTCTGGGGAACAGTGCAGCCCAGAAAAAGCCTTGGACCTAAGCCTGAGAAAATCCTGTCCTTATGTGTGAGAGAGGAGGATTTCTTCATGGTATCCCCAGTGTCACCCTGACCTGACACAGGTTCTGACAAGGAAGGACCCTGCTACTTCAGAATGAACTTTAAAAACTACAAATGTTGATCTGGGCGTGGTGGCACAAGCCTGTGATACCATGCACTCTGGAGGCTGAGGCAGGAGGATGACAAGTTACAGGCCAGCCTGAGTAATTTAGTGAGACCCTATCAGAAAATAAAAATAAAATAAAAGGGCTGATATTGCAGCTCAGGGAGAGCGCACCCCTGGATTCACACCCCAGTACCACTTAAAAAAATAAACAAAGGTTTCTTTGAGAATATAGAATGTAAGAAAAATTTAGAAGAGGAAGTAGAATGCTGGCACACACCTGTAATCCCAGCGACTTTGGAGGCTGTGGCAGGAGGACCACAAGTTCAAAGAGCCAGCCTTAGCAACTTAGAGAGACCCTGTCTCTAAGTAAAATATAAAAAAGGGCTGGGGATGTAGCTCAGTGATTGAGCACCCCTGGGTTAAATCCCTGGTGACAGAGAGAGAGAGAGAGAGAGAGAGAGAGAGAGAGAGAGAGAGAGAGAGAGAGAAACTATAGATTCAAAGGTATTTAAGAGACATGTCAACCATTTGTACTCAAACAATTCCAACTGTTGATATTTGGGAAAATCTGAACACTGATTAGCTAATTGAGAATGTTACGAAATTATTGCTAGTTGTGTTATGTGTGATGATGATATTTTGATTATGTTTATGAAAAGACTCTGCCTTTAAGGGGCTGGGGATATAGCTCAGTTAGTAGAGTGCTTGCCTTGCATGTACAAGGCCCTGGGTTCAATCCCCAGCACCAAAAAACAAAGCAAAACAAAGGATGCCTACATTCTAAACAGGGTGTGGTGGCGCAGGCCTATAGTCCCAGCAACTCGGAAGGCTGAAACAGGAGGATTGCAAGTTCAAAGCCAGCCTCAGCAACTTATGGAGGCACTAAGCAACTTGGTAAGATCCTGTCTCTAAATAAAATACAAAAATAGTACTGGGGATGTGGCTCAGTGGTTGAGTGCCCCTGAGTTCAATCCCCAGTACCGCCCCCAACAAAAAAAAAAAAAAAAAAGAAAGAAATTCTAGAACTGATGCCCAGTGCCCCAAGTTCAATCCCCTAGTGCTGATGGTGTGTGTGTGTGTGCGCGCGCGCGCACACGCACGCATGCAGAAATACAAATGGATGAAATTCTGTGATATTCAGAACTTGCTTCAAAGTCCAGCAGATAAAAGGAGTAAATATAGAAAAAGAGAAGTGCCTTGACCATATATCCGGCTGGGTGCCGAGGCCTGAATATGTGGTCAAACATTACCCTGGGTATTTCTGTGAAGGTGCATTTTGGATGAGATGAGTGTGGCTGTGGTATAGCTGTTGCCTAGCATAGGTGAGGCCCTGGGTACCATTCCTAGCACTGCAAAAATAAATAAATAAACAAAACAAAACAACAACAAGAAGAAAAGTGGTGGATTTAGTAAAGCAGATGTTCTCCATAGTGCCTGTAGGCCTCATCCAATTAGTTGAAGACCATTTGAGAGCAAAGACTGATGTGTCATCAGCAAGAAGAAATTCTTCCAACAACTTGAACCCTAACACTGTCTCTCCAAGGCTTGAGAGCCTGCTAGTCTACCTGAAGATTTTTTTTTTTTGGTACTAGAGATTGAAACCAGGGGAGCTTTACCACTGAGCTCCATCCACAGCCCTTTTATTTATTTTATTTTTTGAGACAGGGTCTTGCTAAGTTGATGAGGATCTTGCTAAACTGCTGATGCTGGTCTTAAACTTGTGATCCTCCTGCTTCAGCCTCTCCCAGGTCACTTGGATAACAATTGTGTGCCACTGTGCCAGACTCTACGCAGACGATTTTTGGGTTTGCCAACTCCTTAAAATAAAATAAATATCCCTTTCTCTCTCTCTCTCTCTCTCTGTCTCTCTGTCTCTCTGTCTCTCTCTCTCTCTCTCTCTCACACACACACACACACACACACATTATATTCTGTTTCTCCAGAGAACACTGAAAATAAAGGTAGAATCATTATTCTAAGTGAAAAAAGGCAAGCACAAAAGGTCACATATTGTATGATTCCATTTATTTGAAATATCTAGAATAGATAAATCATACAGGAACAAAGCAGAATAATGTTTGCCAGGGACTATGATGGGGGAAATGAGGAAAGATTGCTTAATGATTATGGTGGCTTTTTTTTTAATTTTGGGGGCAATGAAAAATGTGTGTATATAAAAATTTCATACACATATAATTTTATATTTTATATATATATATATATATATATATATATATATATATATATATATATTCTTCCAACAACTTGAACCCTAACACTCTGTCTCTCCAAGGTTTGAGAGATTTCATATATATATACACACACACACACACATATATATATGTATATGTATAATTTTAGTATCGGGGGTTAAATCCAGGGCCTTGCACATAATAGGCAAGTACTGAGCTGTAATTCCAGCCTTTTTTATTTTTTATTTAGAGACACTGTTTCACTAAGTTGCCCAGGCTAGTATCCAACTTGAAATCCTCCTGCCTCAGCTTCCTGAGTAATTGGCATGTGCCAGCCACCATGTCTACTTTGTTTTTTTTTAACTGGGGATTGACCCCAGGGGTGCTTTACCACTAAGCCACATCCCCAGACCTTTTTATTTTTTGTTTTGACACAGGGTCTTGCTAAGTTGCTGAAGCTGGCCTTGAACTTGCAATCTTTCTGCTTCAGCCTTTCAAGTTGCCAGCACACCCAGCCTCACTTCTTTTTAAGGCTCAGTTTCCTCCTGTATAAAATAGGGACAATATTCTTACAGCATTTTAATACAAAGGCAAAGTAAGTTCATTTATGTAAAGTGTTTATAATAGTGTACAACACAGAGATGGTGTTATATAAATTACAGCTTTTGGAACTACTATAGTCATTATTTATACCATAATAACCAATTTTCTCCTGTACATACTTTTGTATTGTTTGAAAAATTTTTTTTTTCTGGTGCAGTGGATTGAATCTAGGAATTGGCACATGCTAGGCAAGTCCTCTACCACTGAGCTACACCCACAGACTTAAATTTGTTGCAAGAAGCATGTAATGCTTTTTATAATTATTTTTATTACAGCAAAAACATATTGTATGCCGAGGAGACTGAGGCAGGAGGATCACAAGTTCAAAGCCAGCCTCAGCAAAAGTGAGGCGCTAAGCAACTCGGTGAGACCCTGTCTCTATTTAAAATACAAAATAGGGCTGGGGATGTGGCTTAGGGGTTGAGTAACCCTGAGTTCAATCTCCAATACCCCCCAAAAAATATTGTAATAAGGCTCTCAGAGTGTCAAGAGGCTTTGAATTCCTCATATCAGGAGGGTCCTTGGTTTGGCTAAGGAAAGATGGGTTTCACTGCCTGACTTAACCAAGAACATCTCATTCTGATAAAATTTTATTATCTTTTAAAACTAATCCTTGGGCTACAGGGATATAGCTCAGTTGGTAGAGTGCCTGCCTTGCATGCATAAGGCCATGGGTTCGATCCCCAGCACCACCAAATTAATCAATTCTCCTCTACATTGAATATGCATTGGCCTCGTGTGGTAAAACTGGTTGAGTCCCTTCTTGTCAGTCCTGTATTGTGAGAAGAGCAAATGACCTTATTAAACATTTAGTTTTTGGAGAAGCTGAACAGGTTGGTTTTTATTAACCTCTGCAGAGACTTAATAACCTAATTTCCTCCTTTGAGCAGAGCTTTTGGTCACTAACTTAGATGATGGCATATTTGTCCACTGTTTTTGTCTTACCAGCATCTGTTCACCTTCCTTTTGACAGTAGCACCCTGAGTTTCCTTTGGTAACCTCCTTCCTTCGTCGTCTCCAACATTTGGGAGAATTTAGTTTCACCAATTGGCCCAAATGAGCATGTGACCAGGGCACACCAATCAGGTCATTCCATTCATGCACCATGCAATGGCTCAGGTCCTGCAAGGGACTCAAAAGGCTAATGATTGGGAGGCTGAGGCAGGAGGATCATGAGTTCAAAGCCATCCTCAGCATTGGGGAGGCACTAAACAACTCAGTGAGACCCTGTCTCTAAATAAAATATAAAATAGGGCTGGGGATGTGGCTCAGTGATTGAGTGCCCCTGAGCCCTGAGTTTAATCCCTGGTATCCTCCTGCCAAAAAAAAAAAAAAAAAAAGCTAATGGCTAATGATGTCAGTTGCAGATCTTCTAGTGCCATCCCCAAAGTCCAGGTAGATATCCCAGTCATTGGAAGGTAAGTCAGGAGGATAGCAAGTTCAGGACTAGCCTGGGCAATTTACCAGACCAGCTGTGCCCTGTAAGGGTGGCTCATGCCTGTCATCCCAGCAACTGGGGAGGCTGAGGCAGAAGGATTGCAAGTTCAAGGCCAGCCTCAGCAATTTAGTGAGGACCCTCCACCTCCATCTCAAATAAAGTAGCTCAGAATCAGAGCCCTTGCCTAGCATGCTCGCAGCCCTGGGTTCACTCCCCAGCCCCCAGCCATTAGGAAAAAACAAAAACAAAATCTAATAGATTACTAACCTGAGTTGTTTGCTAGAACCATCGGAAAACATGATCTCTCTCTCTCTGGGATTGCTAAACTGGTAGGAAAAAATATAAGTATTTGGTGAGTATAAAAAAAAAAAAGGAAAAGTGTTGAGATGAAAAGAGAGATTCCTTTGAAATTTGAAGTAATTTGGGTGTCCCATCCGGCAGGACACATCAACGTGGGCAGCGAACCTAGATGGGGAGGAATGAAGGGACAAGAGACACGAAAGGTGACAGCAAGACAGGTGTCTGATCAAGCTGCAAACCTTTATTGTTCACACAGGGGTATTTATATGCTGGGGATGGGGAAGCTCTCTAATCAACAACTGCTGGATGTGGGTGGTAAAACTGCCAGGTGCAAGATGTCTGATGATCCTGATAACCGCAGGATGTTCCAGGGAGATAGGTAGCTGCAGGATGCCTCCCAGGCAGGATGTCTCCCAGGGGGCTGTCAGGCTAATCTTTGAAGGAGAATTTCCTTCTAGTCCCTGACATTTGGGGGCTGGGGTTGTGGCTAAGTGGTAGAGTCTCACATGCACGGGACCCTGGGTTCAATCCTCAGTACCACATAAAAAATAAATGAGTGAAATAAAGGTATTGTGTCCAATTATAAAATAAATATTTTTTTAAAAATTTGAATTTCAAACATACAGAAAAAACTACAAGAAAAGTACAAAATAACTCCCATTTATTTACCCATAACCACCTAAACATTGACGCTTTTCACATTTGTTTTATAATTCACTGAGATTCTCAATTATATCATTTTATGTGTTGCCGAAAGCTCCCTCCTTGTCCTTAATGCCAATCCAATAACGAGGACACGGTTTTGAGAAAAAGGAAAAAGTTTATTGCTTTGCTAGCAAAAGGAGAAACACAGGGTCTCCTGTCCCAAAGGCTGGGATTCCACCCATCAGCAGGAACAGGGGGCTTTTACAGAGTGACTCCAAGGTGACATTCCACTGTCCTCTGGTGGAATTGTCATTCACTTGTTAATTTAGGAGATAGTCATTTCTGAGATCTTCTGGTGCCATCCCCAAAGTCTGGATGACTTCTTTCCTTATTTTTAAAATGGACCTGTTTCTCTTCCTCTCTCCCTGCTCCTCCCTAATCTCTCCCACTCTCTAATCTCAGGGAAAATAGGGCTACTTTTCTTCCTAGGCAGAGTTATCTGTCCCTGAACACACACCTGCCATAGGAAAGAAGTCATCCAGACTTTGGGGATGGCACCAGAAGATCTCAGAAATGACTATCTCCTAAATTAACAAGTGAATGACAACTCCAACAGAGAACAGTGTGGAATGTCGCCTTTGAGTCACTCTGTAAAAACCCCCTGTTCCTGCTAATGGGTGGAATCCCAGCCTTTGGGACAGGAGACCCTGTGTTTCTCCTTTTGGTAGCAAAGCAATAAATTTTCTTTTTCCTTTTTCTCAAAACCGTGTCCTCATTACTGGGTTGGCATCAGGGACAAGGTCAGAGCTTTTGGTAACGTGTATAGTATGTGTGTGTCTGGTACTTTATTGTTAGTATTGAAGTATTAAAGTTTGAATTTATTTAAACAAATTGGACAGATTGAACACTAACCTTATGATGATTTACTTTGGACCAGATCTAAGTACAATTCAATAATGACTTCTTACGAGAGAGACAGAGAGACGGGGGGGGGGGGGGGGGGGGGGAGGAGAGAGAGAGAGAGAGAAAGAGAATATCAAGTGACAGCCCGTTTAATTTACCATAGTCTATAGTGAGCTACCTTACAGATGTATTTCCAAGTTATAAAAATTATAATTACATGTTTGTAAAATTCGAAAATCACAAATTGTTATAGTGTTTTGCATTTTGTAGATTTTTTAATGTTATTTTAATATTTTTAGGTGGAAACAATATCTTTAATTTTATTTTTATGTGGTGCTGAGGATCAAACCCAGTGCCTCACATGTGCTAGGCGAGAGCACTCTACCACTGAGCCACAACCCTAGTCCTTGCTTTTTTTTTTTTTAATCAAAATATAGATTATTCTATGCAAGGGCTTAGCATCCACTGTGTCATAGTAAAGCAAAATGTTGGAAAGCAGGGGCTAGAATGGGTCTCAGTAAGCCTTAGTGAGGGCTGGTTTGCTTTGGATGTACCCTAGTATGTTCATCCGGACTAATTTGTGAATAAAAGAAACCTCAGTTCAAATTAGCTTAAGCAACAATGAGAATTTGTTAACTTTCTTAGCTCAAAGGTCCAGGAATTGAGCTGATTTCGGAGGAGGCTGCAATCAGGGGTCAAGTGTTCTCTATCTTTTAAAGCTGCTTCCTTCTATACTGACTTTATTTTCAGGCTGCACTGTGGCAAGATGGTTGCCAGCAACTCTACTGTGCTTCCTCTGAGACTCAAAGTTGGTGGAAAAGACAGAGCCTCTTTTATAGAGCTTTCTAAAAAATCTTCTGAGATTTATTCTGGTAAATCTACACCTTAAATCAATTTTTTTTTTTAGTTGTCAATGGACCTTTATTTTATTTATCTACATGCAGTGCTGACAATGGAACCCAGTGTCTCATACATGCTAGGCAGGCACTCTACCACTGAGCCAACACCCCAGCCCCCATCAATCAGTTTTACCAACAGAAGACAATGTGCTGATTGGCTTAAACCTGGGTCACATGGTCCATCTTAAACGGACCTGTTGTTGAGAGTGGATGCTACTTTGCCTGTGGAAATGGCGCTGGTGCTAGGGATGGCATTTAGGGCCTCAGGCAACCCAGGCAAACACTGGACCACTTAGCCACATCTCCCGCCTGAGAGTGGATGCTAAAAACACAATCAATAAATATCTACTTTACCCCAAGTGATCTTTTTGAAAATGCCCAGAAAGAACCAGGTGGTAGAAAATACCTGACTCAGGGCCACTCCAACCCCAAGAGTGGAAAAATAAAACCCACTTCTTGAGAAGCTAGATGTTGTTCTGATACAGCATTACATTTTGTAAGAAGCTGTTTCTAACTCGGGTCCCAAGGCAAAGGTTTTCCTTCTCATCAACAGAAGACTTCTGAGAAGGTAAATGTCAAAACCACCCCTTTTTCCATGCTTCATCTGAATGACCAGTCTTGCAACATCACTTCCCCATCCTCTTTAACTGGGTGTCATTTTGTCTCCTACTTTAGGCTATTCCCCTCACGTGGCAAAGGAAATATCTGGCTTCTTGATTATATCAATTTCAAATGTCTTTGGTAGTACAAAAGCATTGCTTTAAACACCTGTGTGTGTGTGTGTGTGGGGGGGTATTCATGTTTCACAACTGGAAGCCCAGGAGAGAAAAAATATCAGGAGCTGATACAATGCTACAGGAATCCAGGCTATGTATAGGTGTCTAGTCCATGATCCTAGCATATGATCCCATCTCAGATCCGTCTCTCCTGGTTGCAAGATGGCTGTTGTACCTTCTGCCTGGTGGTCACAGTCCAGTCAGAAAGCAAGAGAGAAAGGTCAAGGCTTTTTCACCTTTTTATTTGGGAAGTGTTAAATGATACATTTTTGAAAGGATAAAAACATAGCTCTTATCCAATTATAATAATGAACACATGCCAAAGGTTTTATTTCACACCTTAATCAGTAAGGGAATCAGTAGAATGTTAAAACCAATTCAAAGGGCTGGGGTTGTGGCTCAGTGGTAGAATGCTTGCATAGCACATGTGAGGCGCTGGGCTCAATCCTCAGCACCACATAAAAATAAATAATCAAAAATAAAGGCATTGGGAGCTGTGGCTGTGGTAGAGCATTTGAAGGAGGGGCTGTGGTAGAGCATTTGCCTAGCAAATTTGTGAGCACTGGGTTCAATCCTCAGCACCACATAAATAAGTAAAATAAAACAATATATAAAAATAAGTAAATAAATAAAAGTATTGTGTCTGTCTACAACAACAACAACAAAATTTAAAAAAGAGAGCCGAAAGACAATATATCCTGAAAAAATTAAAGAATTTTAAAAAAAATATGCATAGGCAATTTTACTTAAAAATACATATATATTCATAAGCAACCAGGAATGCTGAAATGAATTTCCACATAGATGGAAAACCAGTTGGTGGCATCAGAGTTGTAATTGCAGCTCTTTCAGATGCAATTCATTTGCATTTCTATGGACAAGAGCCAGTGCAATTACTACCAGTATTCTACAACTTACAAAATTATAAAATAACACAGTGCTGAGGTAGAGATTTCCATCATCACCCATAGGCTAGAGACTAGATCCAGAGAGAGTGCTATGCAAAAGCCCAGAGGCTAATTCCCTAAGGATGCAAAGAGAGAATGGAGATACTATTCAAGGGGGTGGGTAGGATGGATGGGAAGGGGACTGGCTCCCATTACTGTCTCCCAGTGACTGAACCTGGCCAGATGCTAAGAAAGAAGGAGGTCTGGGAGAGTAGCCTACAGGGTCAGCACCTGATTCTGTACAAAGTAGAGCAGGAAAAGGGTGAGGAATGAAACTAAAGATATGGGTCTGTTATGCAGGACTGGTCACCTCTTCAAATTTCATCACATCTAAGATGCCCTTGATTGGAGCATGCACCATTATATTATGTACCAGTATGAAAGAAAAACGCTGCCAACTAAATTGGCACAATGCTAATTAATACTGCATTGCAGGACTGGGGTGGTGGCTCAGTGGTAGAGCGCTTGCCTAGCACTTGTGAGGCACTGAGTTCAATTTTCAGAAGAAAGAAAGGAAGAAAGGAAGGAAGGAAGGAAGGAAGAAATGAATTGTGTACATTTACAACTAAAAAAGAAAGAAAGAAAGAAAAAAGACTGCATTGCAGGGTTGGGGATGTAGTTCAGTGGTAGAGCACTTGCCTCACATGTGTGAGGCCCTGGGATTGATCTCCAACAGCAGCCCCCCCACCCCATATACACAAAAAGACTGCATTGTAATGCATCTTGAAATGTTGAAATGGGGGCAATGGGAAAGGTTGATTAATGGGTACTAAGTAACAGGAATAAGACATTCTGGTATGCTATTGCACAGTAGTCTCAGTAGGGTAACTACAGATAACAATGATGTACTGTATTTCAAAAAGCTAGAAGAAAGGATTTTGAATGTCATCACTATAAAGAAATGATAAATGTTTGAGGTAGATATGTTTAACCTGATTTACACATCACACAATGCTATATATATTGAAATGTCACATGCTACCCAGTTAGTATGCACAATTTTGTTTCTATATACCTTACACAATTTTAATTTGAATAAAAAATAAAGTGATGATCAAAAAAATCATGAAATGTGAAAAATGTATATCTTAAGATCAATAACAGGGGCTGGGGATGTGGCTCAAGCGGTAACGTGCCGGCCTGGCATGCGCGGGGTGCTGGGTTCGATCCTCAGCACCACATAAAAATAAAATAACGATGGATGTTGTGTCCACTGAAAACTACAAAATAAATATTTTAAAAAATCAATAACATACTATTTGCGTGTGATTTTTATCTTTTTGTGCTACTGGGGATTGAAACTAGGGGTCTTGCACATACTAGGCAAGTTCTCTACCACTGAGCTGCACCCCAGCCCTGCTGTGTGATCCTAAGCTCCCTGTTGTGTGATCTTAAGCGTCCTGCTGTGTGATCTTTTTTTTTTTTTTTTATTGACTGTGTCTTTTAGACTGAATGTTAATCCCTTTTTTTTTAATATTTATTTTTTAGTTTTCGGCGGACACAACATCTTTATTTGTATGTGGTGCTGAGGATCGAACCCGGGCCGCACGCATGCCAGGGGAGCGCGCTACTGCTTGAGCCACATCCCCAGCCCCTGCTGTGTGATCTTAAGCATAGGTGAATTTAATTTGTATTTCCACCTTCAAGCTTTCATTTCAGCATTTGGAAGTTAGAGACAAGAATATCTACTTCAGGGCTGGGGCTGTAGCTCAGTGGTAGAGTGCCCTCCTCGCATGTGTTGAGATACTGGGTTCAATCTCAGCACCACATAAACATAAATAAAAGATACTGTGTCTAACCACAACTAAAAAAAAAAAGTAAAAATAAATAAATAAAAGAATATCTACTACTTCACAGGGTTTTTGTAAGGATTAAATCAGCTAACATGTCTGAGGCCATTAAATTTACTGAGTAAGTAAAAAAGAATTTTGTTTTAGTTGTCAATGGACTTTTATTTATTTATATGTGGTGCTGAGAATCAAACCCAGAGCCTCACACATGCTTGGCAAGCGTTCTATCACTGAGCCACAACCCAGCCCTACAGAGTGATTTTATCTCTTCTGTTCATATAAATATCCACAGTGCCTAGCATAGTGCTCGGTGCTTAGTAGGAACCTAAAAAAAAATTGTGGCATGAATCCACCTACATTCTGTATCCCCAAATATGTATGTATATACAGTGGGAGGTGGATGTCAATAGAGGGAACTATAATTGTTGGAATCAAACATGTTTTGGTGGACATGAGACATTTTCTTCTTTCACTAGCTTAATTTAGATCAATTCTCTTGTGATGGAACTTTAAAAAAAAAAAAATTAGAAGGGGCTGGGCTGGGGCTCAGTGGCAGAGCGCTTGCCTAGCATGTGTGAGGCACTGGGTTCCATTCTCAGCACTGCATATAAATAAGTAAAATAAAGGTCCATTGACAACTAAAAAAAAAATATTAGCAGGACGGAGGCCATCCTGGATGAATCTCTGGTGGAAAAGATTGTTCCGGATGGTTAAGTTCACATGAAAAGTAAGTTGTAAAGAGAACTTTCAAGGGTGGCAGAAGCGACTGTGAATGAAAGAGGGGAAGGAGGTGGGTGGGTGTGGAGGATGAAGCAAAATAGAAAAGAACCCCTTCCCCACCTATAAAGCACTTCTTATTCTTATCCCCTAACCCTCAAGTCTCTGAAAGCTCTGAATGGGATTTCACGAATGGAACTCACGCTGATTATGCACATAAGGGCATTTTCCCAAAATAAAATCAATGGAAGAAAAGCTTGTGGTTGTGTCTAGCAGGATTCAGCCTTCGGAGAGAAAGGCTGGGATGGACACAGCAATTCCAATTTAGAACACCTATAAGGATAGTAAACACTGGACAGTGAGGAAAATGGCGTGGTTAGGTAGTAAGAGATGACAACATTTAAACAGAACGCATATTGTTTTTTTTTCCCAGAACAATTCTTCCAATTTAGGGTTTTGTGTTGAGACGAAACCAAACGCCTTAGCCAGCTGCAGACTCCCCGCAGAGGAGTGACTGATTCAATAGCTGGAGGTTAGTCAGGACTCTAGGATGTACCCCAGACACGGGGGCAATGCTTGCCCAGGCTTATTGATAGGGAGTCATTTCTGACTCAGGCGCGCGTGTCTGCTCGTCCGGTCCGCGCCGGTTCAGCTCGCGAACCTCAGACGACCCCTCCTCTCCGACGGGTAGCGAGCACCGCCTACTGGCCCTCCGCGGCTCGGCCTCGTGGCCCCACCCCGGGACGGAAGGCGCATGCGCCCCCGCCCCACTTTCACTCCGCCCCCATTTAGGCTTCTCGCGACATCTGCTCAGCCGCGGCCTTGAGTCTCGCGATAAAGGCTTATTGTCTCGCGGGAGCGTGTCTGGTAGACGGGCTCTCTGGAGGCCCTGGCTAGGAAAGAGGAGTTGCATGTGTCGCTTCAGCCGGCGGGAGCTGCGGGAGCGGCGGCGGCGAGCGCTGTGCGACCTCCTGGGTAACGACTCCTCCACTTCTTCGACATCCCAGCGCTGGTAGTGAGTGTGGGGGAAGCTGAGGTGCTACCTGGAGGAAGGGGGCCGGGCCGGGCCGTGCGTCTCCACCCCCGCCCACATGGGTTCTTCTGCTGTCCTCAAGATCGCCCGTTCGCCTGAGACCTGCTCGCCCTTGCGCCCTCAGTCCTTTTGCAGGCTGCCCCTTCCTTGTTCTTCTCCCATTTTCCGCACTCTCCTCAGGCTCTGGCCATCCCGCCCCCTCCCATCTCCTTTCCTGATCGCTGCTCCTCCCTTGGCATCTCGCTGCTCCCACAACCTGCCTTTGGACACCTGGTGACCCACCTCCTCTTCCTAGGTTTTTCCAGCCTCTCTCCATTCAACTGCTTTGTAGTCTAATTCTGACTGCAGTTTGCATCCCTCCCGGGTCCCCCTCAGACCTTTTGCTCGGTCTCTATTGAGGTCATACACCCCATCCTTCCCCCCTCAATTGCTTCTTTTTCTCTAGCGTCCCCTCTTCCCCATCTTTCATGGTCCATTCGCTACCTACTTCACTATAGACCTGTGGACAGTATGAATGAGCCTGAAATTGTTTATATTTTATGAATAATACAGCTTGTGTCCCTCACTTAACAGCACTGAAACAGCTTTGGGATGAGGGGACATGGAGGAGGAGGAGGCGTTCCCATACTGCTTCTCTGGGGTCTTGGTTCAAAATAATGTGTTATTTTCCTTGCTTACAGGTTTGTGAAATGGCTACTGACATTTCTGAATCCAGTGGGGCTGATGGCAAAGGAGATCCAAGGAATAGTGCCAAGTTAGACGCTGATTACCCACTTCGAGTCCTTTACTGTGGAGGCAAGTGTTGGAATGCAGAAAATGGGTTTTACTTGCTGTATTTTTATTCCTTGGTAGATTCATATTTGAACTTGTTAAGTTTTTGTGTGCTGTCTTTGTCATTTAATGAATCCTGAATTGGGGAGGGGGCCTGGTGAGGAGTGATTTGTGACTTGTTTCTTGTCCTGGAGAAGCTTACAGTCAGTTGGAATAGAAATATGCAAATAGGTTATTTAGCCTGATGTTTTATGCTAGTTGCTATTCTGGCTATTAAAGGGGACCATTTGGAACATACCAAGTCTTAAAGGATGGTGAAGAATGGCAGAGGAAGTCAGGAAGGGCATCATAGATGAAGTGAACATCTATGCAAGGAAAAGTTGATGCATGTGTGTGAACTGAGCATCTTTGAATTAGTATATCTTATAGTATAGGGAGGTGTCAGTTAAGGACTAGAGGAGGCTAAATGGAATGATAGATAATAGGATAATTAGTGAAAGTCTTCTTGCTTTGAATAATAATGTATGTATTAGATTTCCCCTTTGAGTATTTTCCATATAGAAATATTTGTGAATTGTAAATGCTCTATTTTATTAGTGTCATAGGAAATTTAAGAAAAATTTCAAGATACAGAACAGTAAAGAGGCCAGGTGTTGTGGCAAACACTTGTAATCCCAGCAGTTTGGGAGGCTGAGACAGGAGGATCTCAAGTTCAAAGCCAGTCTCAGCAATTTAGTGAGGACCTACACAAATTAGCGAGACTCTGTACCAAAATGCAAAATAAAAACAGACTGGGAATGGTTGAGTGCCTTTGGGTTTAATCCCAGGTTACCCTGACACCCTGGCCCTGTGGGGCGGGGAGGAGGAAAGGAAGAAAAAAAAAAAACAGTAAGGGAAGAAGTAAATACTGTTTTTTAGAAAATATTGAGGACCCACTAGGTGCTTTGTAGTGTTTTAGGTACTGGGGACTGAGTAATGAATAAATTAGAAAGGTTCCTTGTTCTTATGGACTTTACATTCTGTGAGAGTAATGGAGACCTCATTCAGAATTTAAGTACTGTGGAAGGAGAAGTGATGTCATTTGAGTCATTAAATGGCTTTCATAATAAAATTAACGTAGAGTACCTCAGCAAGAGAGTAGGTTGGGGAACTTTTTGTAGGGCTGATTGAGTTTTGTTATGATATTTTTCTCATGTATTTATATTCTTTGCCTTCAGAGTCTTGAATTAGGGTTTACATTCTGATTCTAGCACTTACCAGGTATGTGTCCCTGAGCAAATTAATTGATTTCTGTAAGTTTTAGAGCTCTGTTTCTAAGATCTATAAAATGAGGAGGAAGATTACATTTTAAGTCAGATGATTCATATAAAGCACCTTTTACCACAACCAGTAGTACAAGATCTTAGTTTACTAATGCTGCTGATGATTATTAGTATTAGAAAAGTATATTAGTTCAGTATTTTCTTTATCCTTATTTGTCAGATGTAGTTAAAAATTGTTGTAACTGAGTGTGGTGGTACACATCTATAATCCCAGCTACTCAGGAGGCTGAGGCAGAAGGGTCAAAAGTTTGAGACAAGCTTGGGCAACTCTGTCTCAAAAGGCTGAAGATGTGGCTCAGTTGTTCAATCCCCAGTGCCAAAACAAAACAAAAGAAATGTTGTTCTTTGCTTTGTAGTTAATCAAACCTAAAGCTTTATAAAATGCACTATTATTTTAGACCTAAGAAAGAAAAAAAATAGTGATTAGATTGAGAAGATAAATAAGATTAAAAAATTAGAATTCGTTGATATACAGGATATGAAACCCATACTATTAAATTGCTTATGTTACTTCTAATGTGTCTTTTGAAGAACTACACTAAATACTCAGTCTTCCCCACTGATAATTTGTGTTGTTGAAACTCCCTAACATTTTGGACAAAGGTTTATTTTCATTTCCCTCTCTACTTTGTGTTGATATTACAATACAATATTAGAATGAGGAAAAGGGTTTATGTATGGTTGTGAAAGTACTTAGGGAATATTAAATGCTGAATTAAATGGTATTGACTTGTAAAAAATATGAATTAGGAGTTTAGGAGAGGGAGGGATCTTGTTCAGAGGCAAGTAGGGAAGTTTTTAAGGAACTAGGATTTGTATTAAACCTTAGCTGATAAGTAGAACTTACATGGAAAGGTGAA
This sequence comes from Marmota flaviventris, assembly GCF_047511675.1. Lineage (NCBI taxonomy): Eukaryota > Metazoa > Chordata > Mammalia > Rodentia > Sciuridae > Marmota > Marmota flaviventris. Next base: position 136,159,981 of record NC_092498.1, on the reverse strand, counting down.
GGTATTCTTAAGTACAGTATGATTGTGGGCTGGGCATGTAGTTCAGTGGTAGAGTACTTGCCTAGCATGTATGTAAGCTCTGGGTTCAATCCCTAGTACTGCAAAAAAAACAAAAGTGGTAAAAAAGTTAAAAAAAAAAAAAATAATAATTTTTTTTAGTTGCAGATGGATACAATACCTTTATTTTATTTCTTAATTTTTTGTTTTTGGGTACCAGAGATTGAATTCAAGGGCACTCAATCACTGAGCCACATTCCCAGCCCTATTTTATATTTTATTTAGAGACAAGGTCTCACTGGGTTGCTTAGTGCCTTACCCTTGCTGAGTCTGGCTTTGAACCTGAGGTCCTTCTACCCCAGCTTCCAAGCTGCTGGGATAACAGGCATGTGCCATCATGCCTGGCTATTTTTTTTTTTTTTTTTCAATGTGGTACTGAAAGATGGAACCCAGGGCCTCACATGTGCTAGGCAAGTACTCCACCACTGAGCCACAACCCCAGCCCAAATGGGGTAAAATTTAATATGGTATATTCAGGGGAGAGGGAGGTGAAAGAGCTGATTGGAGCAGAATAATGATTTGGATTAAAGTAGGAAACCAGGCTACGTTGGATGGGTTCCTTCCTCCCTCCCTTCACCTCAGTGAAGATGTCAGCCTCTGGAGACTATGTTTGTTTGTTTGTTTCTTTCTTTCTTTTGTTCATTTGCTAGAGGTTTACCTCAGTGAGAATGTCAGCCTCTGGAGACTATATTTCTTTCTTTCAGCCCCCCCCCCTTTTTTTAGTTGTAGTTTTGGACACAATACCTTTATTTTACTCATTTTTTTTTTTAAGTGGTGCTAAGGATCGAACCCAGGGCCTCGCACGTCCTAGGTGAGCGCTCTACCGTTGAGCCACAACACCAGCCTGAGCCCAAGTCTTGCATGCTAGGCAACTACTCTCTGCCTTGAGCTACATTCCCAGCCCCTATCTGAGTTTACATCCTGTTGCAGTCTTTTTCTGACTGTGATCTTGGCCAGTTCCCTCATTCATAAAATGGAGGTAACAGCAGAGCCTCCTTCAGAGAGCTGTTGGAAGGGATAAATTAAAAAATACATTGTAGGCTGGAGTTGTAGCTCAGTGTTAGAGCGCTTGCCTAGCATGTGTGAGGCATTGGGTTCTATCCTTAGCACCACATAAACATAAACAAATAAAATAAAGGCATTCTGTCCATCTATAACTACAAAAAACTAAAAAAAAAAAAATACGTTGCATTGGGCTGGAGTTGTGACTCAGTGGTATAGCGCTCGCCTAGCACATGCGAGGCACTGGGTTAGATCCTCAGCACCACACTAAAAATAAATAAATAAATAAGTAAATAAACAGACAAATAAATAAATGTAATGTGTCCACCTACAACTAAAATAATACATAAAAAATAATATTGCATAACAATGTATTATTTTGGCACTTGGTGAGTACTCAGTAAATGTTATTATTCCTCAAAGTCAGATAAGTTGAGTTACTATAGTCTCCATCATTTATGGGGAACTGATGATTTCTTGAACAGGAAAATAAATTGATGAGAAGGTTAATATGCTACATTATGTGGATGAGGGAAAATCTACAGGTTGAAAGGCCAGTTTCGGAAATGTAGGCGTGAGGTAAATGAGCGTAATGATTATAGTGGAAACAATATAAAATGAAAGAGAATTAATTACAGAAAAGATGAGGGCTGGGAATGTAGCACAGTAGTAGAGCTAGCTCTTGCCTGGAATGCTTGAGGCCATGGGCTTGATCCCCAACACTGAAAAAAAAAAAAATAGAAAACAAAAAAGAAAAGATGAAATGTTTAATAGTGAGAAGGGGAAAAGAGCCGGGCATGGTGGCTCATGCCTATAATCCTAGTGACGGAGGAGGTTGAGGCAAAGGGTCACAAGTTTGGGGCCAATACTGGTAATTTAGTGAGAGTCTTGGCAACTTAGCAAGATCCTATCTCAAAATAAAAAGGCCTGGAGATGTGTTTCAGTGATAAAGTCCCTCTGGATTTAGTCCCTAGCACCTCCTACCACCCACCAAAAACAAAACAAACAAAAAAACCAGGGCTGGGTAGGTTGCAGATTCACTGATAAATTCCCTGAAAGTGGTGAAGTTGATTAGGTTTAGAGGTGGATATTTGGTTCATTATTCTAATATGAATTTTAATTTCTCCCAATGGAAGAATCCAGGATATCAAAATTGACAGCAGAGAATTAAAAGAAAAATCAGGAACTATATGCCACAGAGAAGGTGGAGAGTGTGTGAGCTTTTCTAAGAAAAGAAGTCAGGGGCCTAGGATTGTGGCTCAGTGGCAGAGCTCTTGCCTAGCATGTATGAGGCTCTGGGTTCGATCCTTAGCACCACATAAAAATAAATAAATAAAATAAAGATACTGTGTCCATCTATAACTTAAAAAAAAAAGTCAGAGGATCATTTCTGTGACTAAGGTGAGCTGTGTGGATTTCGCCACATAGAGAGATTGTTCATTTGCTAGAGGTTTACCTCAGTGAAGATGTCAGCTTCTGGAGACTATGTTTCATTTTTCTGTAGTTATGAAGCATAACTAAAGATGTAAGAAAAACAGGTACATTTATTTTAACAGGATGCAGAGAATTTAGGTTCCTGTCATATTCTTACATGGTGGTTACCTATGTAACAACATTTTAAATTTTAAACCTCTGTGATTCAAGGATAAGATCTGTTTTCCAGTGACCTCAATAAACTAGGAGTCAATAAACTAGGACTACCAGGTGGAAGCTATTGAAAGGTGCATTTGTACCTAATGAATACTGTCCAGAAGTATTGGAGATAAGTGTAGGCTATACTTTTAGAGTCCAACATTATCACTTATAAAAATGGTGGCATTGCCAGGCATGGTGGCGCATGTCTGTAATCCCAGAAACTCCAGGAGTCTGAGGCAAGAGAATCACAAGTTTGAGGCCAGCCTCATCAGTTTAGGGGGACCCTGTGTAAAACAAATAAGATAAAAGATGTAGCTTGCATTTTTGGGGTGGGGGTACTGAGGACTGAACCCAGAGGCACTTAACCACTGAGCCACATCCCCAGCCCTTCTTAATATTTTATTTAGAGACAGGGTTTTGCTGAGTTGCTTAGGGCCTCACTAAGTTGCTGAGGCTGGCTTTGAACTCATGATCCTCTTGCCTTAGCCTCCTGAGCTGCTGGGAGTTACAGGCGTGCGCCACCAGTAGGCCCTTCTTGTAGGTTGCATTTTTTTTTAATATTTACTTTTTAGTTATAGGTGGACACAATGTCTTTATTTGACTTTATGTGGTGCTGAGGATCGAACCCAGTGTCTCATGCATGCTAGGTGAGAACTCTACCTCTGAGCCACAACCCCAGCCTATAGCTTGCATTTTTAATAGGTCCATATTAATCAACAATTTAAAAAGACTGTAAAGTATTTATCGAATACCTCTGATGGTTCTGGACAAAGTTCCAGGAAGGATTGTAAATTGGCAGGAGCCCTGTCCTTCATCTACACATAACTTATACCAGGTAGGTGTTCGTGAGTATTGAAAGAAGGATACAGGTGAGATAGGCAGCAGAGAGAAGAAATAAAAGGTTTGGGACAATTAGCCACAGTGGCAGTGAGGAAAGGAGAGCTGTCTTCCAGTTGTGTGGAATCAGGAAGAATTCATAGAAGTAACTCATTGAGTGGGAATTTGAAGGGAAGGGAGCATTCAGGCAGGCACAGAGGGCAGAAGAATAAGCCCTACCAGGCAAGGGAATAACAGAAGAGAGGTGAAAAAAAGATGGAGAGTATAGAGCAGGTTGCAAGTGCTCTGGTTTTGTTATAATGTGGGATTTGTGAAGAGGAGTGGCCGGATTGTGGGGGACTTCATTTGTAGATGATGGTAAGTTACTGGAAGTTTGTGAGCAGAGAATTTATGTGAAGATGAATTCAGCATCAGAATAAAAGTTGGGGCAGGGGTGGAAAACTTATTGCCAGACTATAATAAGACTTTAGATAAAATTAATTAGGGTTTAAATGAGTAGCAGAGCCAGGTGTGGTAGTATACAACTGTAGCTCCAGGTAGTCAGAGGCTGAGGCAGGATGTTTGAGCTCAGGAGTTCAGACCAGTTTGGGCAATTAAGTGAGACCTTATCTTTTTTTTTTTTTTTTTTTTTTTAAAAAAAGCAGCATAAATTAGAGGAGGTTAAGGAGAGAGATTTTGATGGCAGTGGAATCAACAGGATAATCAGGTTTGAGGACAAAGGAGGGGGAGAAATCACTTATTAAAACTGTACATCTGGCAGGTATTTAGTATTCTTGGAGTACTTAGAGAAGAGTAAAAAATCTTTATATAGAGTACTTGATTAAAGAGAAAAATAAAAGTAAATGTGTGTTTCTTTTTGCTCCTTTTCCCTACCCCCTCCTTCCCAAAAAGAAGGGTGCAAATTAGACTGGTTTCAGCTCTGCTAAAGTCTGAGCAGGGATTTAGAGAGCAGTTTGGATTCTTTTATAAAACGTGCTTTAAGCTTCTGCTCTGTGCCAGGCCTTTTGAAGCTCGCAGCTTAACTGAAGACAAACATTCTAACAGATGAGCTTTAATGTACTAGAGGCTCCGTGTTCCATGAACTGACATCTTCTTAGATCAAAAGATCAAGATAGTGTCATCTCAAATAATCATGTGCCTTTTTCTGCAAAAATAGCCTTGAAAAAACATTTGAAAATGGTACAGAAAAATTAGAAATGAAGCATTTGTCAAATATAAAAGTAATGATGAGTCCTGTGTGTATTCATATATTTAACATTTTATTTTTTTTTTCCTCTACATTTCTCCAGTCTGTTCATTACCAACAGAGGTAAGTCCATTTAAAATTATTTTCTCTTTTAACTTCTGCATTTGAGGTTACTTTTGAATTTAGAGCTAACACAGAACTTTCTTATTTTTTATTTCCTATCATTTGATAGATGAGTTTCAACCTTTTGTATAGGTCTTTGGTGTAGAATACTCTTAAAGTCTTATAACTTTCTTGGGAGGAAGGGCAACTGAAAGTTTATACCCAAGGCCTTGTGCATGTTAGGCAAGCATTATAGCACTAGCCAATGAACCACATCCCCAGCCCTTTTTATTTTTTGAGACAGGGTCGCTCTAAGTTGCCCAGCTGGCCTTAAACTTTTGATTCTCCTGCCCTCAGCCTCTGAGTAGCTGGGATTACAGAGTGTGTGCCATCATGCCTGTTTATAAATTCTTTCCTTTAGACCTTGAGTTATACGTGTACTCTTTTTTTTTTTTTTTCCTTTCTTTCTTTTGTTTTTGTTTTTTGTTATTTTGAGATGGGGTCTTGCTGTGTTGCCCAGGCTGGTCTTGAACTCCTGGGCTCAAGTGATCCTCTTGCCTCAGCCTCCTGAGTAGCTGGGACTACAGGTGCGTGTCACTGTGCTCAGCTATTATGTGTACTTTTTTTGCACTTACCTTTATATACATTTTGGATTTTTGCATGGAACTCATGAATAGTCAGCTGATAAAGCAAGAGTAATCCTAAAGCCAAAACTATCATGTCTGAGGAGAAGAAAGAAAAAGCAATATAAAAGTCTTAATGTCAAGAAAAAAAAAGACTCAGGTCAATGGAGGCATAAGTCTTATAAGACTTTCTGAGACAGGTTTTATGGGTAAGTCAGAAAAATAATGAGGCGCCTGTGTACCCAAAGCAAGATAGTTTTTGTTCATTGCCTTTGTTGTTCATTGGACTTATTGTTTGGATGAAGAAAAAATAAATAGCTACAGTGAGGTGGTACCTAATCCTTTCTTATTTCTAGTTTCTTATGGGGCATTTCCTATTTGAATACAGATTTCCTATGGATAAGAAGTCTGGTGAAAGTAGTTAATCATTGTTTATATAGCAAGAATAGACAATACTTTTTAATTAAAATATATAGATTGTTTAAAAATGTTTTGTTTAAAAATGTTTTGTTGTGACTCAATTTGTTCTTTTATTTTTCCCTCCCAGTACTGTGAATATATGCCTGATGTTGCTAAATGTAGGCAGTGGTTAGAGAAGAATTTTCCAAATGAGTTTGCAAAACTCACTGTAGGTATGAAATTTTTTTTCTTTTCTCTAACTTATATATTTGAAACAGATGTATATATGGTATTAAATGTGAAAGTCCTTCTTTAATAGGATATTACAGAATTTCATTAATCTGTTTAAAACTGTTTCTATTCGGAAGCAGGATAGATCTGTATCAACTGATAGAAAAAAATTAAATGATTTAGGGCAAATGTTCAGATTAATTTGAGCATACTATATGCTGCTACACATTGTTTTAAGTTCCAAGGGTAAAGCAGTAAACAGAAGATTGAGTTTTGTTGCTCAGAGGAGTATACACATGCCTGTAAGCTTGCAAGGCTTTGACAGGAGAATCAAAATCAGCCTTAGCAAAAGTGAGGCGCTAAGCAACTCAGTGAGATCCTATTTCTAAATAAAATCCAAAATAGGGCTAGGGATATGACTCAGTGGTTGAGTGCCCTGAGTTCAATCCCAAGTACCAAAAATATTGAGCTTTGTGGCTGGGGCTGTATAGCTCAGTGGGAGAGCAGTTGCCTAGCATGTATAAGGCACTGTGTTTGATACTTAGCACCACATAAAAGTAAAAAAATAAAGGTCTTCTGTCCATCTACAACTACAAAAAAAAAAAAAAAAAAAATGATGGTTAAAAATGAAGGTAGTGGCAAGAACAAGGGAAAGCCTGGGCTAGGAACAGGCCTACTCCATGTCCCACTGTGCTGCTTGATTTTCCAGTTATTTCCATAATTCCAAGACTACTTTTTCTATTAGCATTACTTACTGTTAATCAGGTTTCCATCACTATAACAAATGCTTGAAAAAATCAACTTATGAAGGGAAAAGGTTTATTCAGGTTCAGTTTTAGAGGTTTCATTTTACAATTGAGGGCCCTATTGCTTTGGGTCTAAGATGAGGCTTGACATCATGGGGAAGTTTATGGTAGAGCAGAACTACTTACCTCATGGCCTGGTAGTGAGGAAGGGGATGGGGACCCACTGTTTTCTTCAAAGGCACTCCCCCAGAGACCCGAGGACTTACTGCTAGGCCCCACCTTGTTGGAGTTCCTCCACTTCCCAATAGCACCACCATGGGGGCTAAACCTTTAACACGTGGGCCCCTGGGTACACTTATCCAAACCATAACATAATGACTTTAGAATTAAGGCTTGTATAGAAATAAAGCCATATAATCATTTGCTTTAGGAATGTCATACTCAATTGTTGGTAAAATGCCTTATTTGCATATGAAAGTTACTCAAAGGTAATTTCTTTTTTTATCAGTATGAAATGATATTAATGCTTTTGGATTTCATTTTATATCTAGAAAACTCACCCAAACAGGAAGCTGGAATTAATGAAGGTCAAGGAACAGTAGGAGAAGAAGAGGAGAAGAAAAAACAAAAGAGAGGTAAGACCCAAATCCATGTTTTGATTTGAATAAACATACCTTCCCTGTGATAGAACATAAAAGGAATTAGGGTTCCCAAAGTGAGAAACATCTACCAGTTATAATTTAATTCCATATATGTGTCATATAGAGGATCACAAAATTATATTTTCAGGGTCATGCTTGAATGTGATATGATTTGGGCTTTATTAGTAAATTTGACCAGAGATAATATGCATATATGCTGTCTCAGTTGCTGAGGCTGGCCTCAAACTTGTGGTCCTCTTGACTTAGCCTTCCAAGAAATTGGGATTATAGGTGTGAGCCACCATACCCTTCATTCCAGTAGTCTTTCAATGACTTCTCTTCTTCCACAATGTAAAGTCAAACACTAGAGTTTAATGTTCTAGTCTCTTAATGTCTGGTGTATAATCTTTTCTTCTTTTGGCTTCATTTACTACATATCCATAAGCATCCTTCAGTTAAGACCAGTGCAGTTCCTAGAATGTCTTTTTTTTTTTTCTTTTTGGTACTGGGGATTGAACACAAGGGTACTTTACTACTAGCTACATTCTTCGTACTTTTTTTTTTTTTTTAAGACAGGGTTTCTCTAATTGCTAAGGCTAGCTGGAAACTTGCTCTCCTTCTGCTTCAGCCTCTAAGTACTGAATTATGGGTGTGACCACCATGCCCATCTTAGAATTTTTTTTTTTTTTTTTTTTCCTTCTCCAGCCATTTTCCCTTCACCTAAATGCTTCCTTTTTCCTCAAGACCTATTTTATGTGTCACTCTAGGAAACCTTTTCTGTCTTCTGGAAGCAAATTAAGTCATTCCTCTGCCAAGTATGGATGGTAGTGCCTTATTTAAGGATCCTATTATAGTGTATACCAGGTTACTGTAATTTATTTAACATGGAGGGTAGAAATTATGTTTAGTGCTTGGCACATGGTAGGTACTTAATAAATGTTTATTGAGTGAATACATACATGAGATTTTTTTTTCTCTCTGGTACTGAGCACTTTTTATTTTTATTTTGAGTTAGTGTCTTACTAAATTGCAGAGGCTGACCTTGAACTGGGATTACAGGTATGAACCACTGCACCTGGTGTGATATAGAGAAAAGGAATTTAGCTGGGCACAGTGGCACAGGCTTGTAATCCCAGCGACTCAGGAGGCTGAGGCAGGAGGATCGCAAGTTCAAACCTAGGCTCAGCAACTTAGCGAGGCTATAAGCAACTCAGCAAGACCCTGTCTCTAATAAAATATAAAAATGGGGATCTGGGTTGTGACTTAGTGGTGGAGTGCTTTCCTGGCATGTGTGGGGCATTGGGTTTGATACTCAGCATTATGTGGGAGAAATAAATAAATAAATGAAAGTATTGTGTAAATATACAGCTAAAAAAAAGGGGCGGGGGACTAGGGATATGGCTCTGTGATTCAGCACCCCGGGTTCAATCCCTGGTTCAAAAAAAGAAAAAAGAACTTAAGCCTTTAAAAAATGAACACATTTGCCAGGCATGGCATTGCACACCTGTAATCCCGGAGCCTCAGAGGCTGAGACACAAGGATCATGAGTTTAAGATCGGACTCCTCTGCAACTTGTAAGACCCTATCTCATAAAAAACATAAAAGGGCTGGGGATGTGACTTAGTGGTTAAGCACTCTGAATTCAATCACTGGTACCCCCCCCAAAAAAAAGAAAAAAAAGAAAGGCTTAATATTCTGTAATAATGTTTAAAAAAAAAAACAACACAAAATAATTTATGCAAGCTCTTCTTAATAAATACAGGTGGAAGGGGTCAAATAAAACAGAAAAAGAAGACTGTACCACAAAAGGTTACTATAGCTAAAATTCCCAGAGCAAAGAAGAAATATGTAACAAGAGTATGTGGCCTTGCAACTTTTGGTGAGTTCAGGCTTAAGTTTATTTTTTATCACAGTATGTTTAAATTGTGTGTATTTAAATTGTGTATATTCTCTCTTGCTCTTTCTTTTTATCTGATATCATAGAACTTCACAGGTCTATATTTGCTAAGAAGGTATAAAATTGGGTTTTACATTTTTAATTAGCTTAAAAATCATAATTTGGAGGAATTTAAAACTTTTTTTTTTTAACTTGTATTTATTTATTTTCATGTGGCGCTGAGGATCGAACCTAGGGCCTTGCATGTACCAGGCGAGTGCTCTACCGCTGAGCCACAACCCCAGTCCCTTTAAAAACGTTTTTAGAGGACAGTAATACAGTCTTTTCCTTTCTGGAATTCCTGTATAGGTACATTTATGTAGGACGAGGAGGAGGGCTGGGTGACTTTGTGGCAGAGAGTTGTATAATGGCCCACATCCTCTGGGAATGACAGTAGGGGTGAATGAAGGTGGATAGAAGAGCATCCTGTTTCAGAGCCCTTCAATTCCTGGAGACCTTGAGTTTGGGATGAAAGTATAAGGCAAGGTTTCTTCAAATAACAACAGACAATTGAGAAAGAATCACTGGATTGATTGCATTTTAAATATTAAGGATTGTTTCTCCACTGTAAATATTTCTCTTGTAAGGGAGCTTAAACAGAAGAACTTCATTCCTACTTAAAAGTGTGTATGTAATACTTAGAAGTAATGTGTTCCTGGATTCATTTTGGTCTTACTGTATGAGCTAGGGATAGTATGAATGATGCTGTTTTTATGTATTACACCTTTATTTGACCTTAAAAAGGATGCTGAATTAAGAGCCCTGCCTATTTTAATTACTATTCTGAAAGTAATATGAAATACTTTAACACCTGTTTCATGAATTTAAAATGCAGATTAAATATCAAAATGGAAAAATATCTTTGATTCACAATTTCAATTATAATCTTGCCCCCCCCCCCTCCCCTTTTAAACCAACAGAAATTGATCTTAAAGAAGCACAAAGATTTTTTGCTCAAAAATTCTCCTGCGGTGCCTCAGTAACAGGGGAAGATGAAATCATCATTCAGGGGGACTTTACAGATGACATAATTGATGTCATTCAGGAAAAATGGCCAGAGGTAAGTTCATGGAACACATATACCCATAGATATAAGTTGTTTAAAGCAAGTTGTTTCACCTTTTCCTTATTTGAATTCACAGCTCATGGAATACAAATATTTGTGTATTATAGGTGGATGATGACAGCATTGAAGACCTTGGAGAAGTAAAGAAGTGATTTTGAAAAACTTGTCTATATTTAATGATCTGGACTGAGCTGATACGGCCAAAGGGAGAGAGGCCTTTTAAATATATATCTATTTATCCTACAGTAAGACTGTAGACACCCTTGGCATTTTCACTGTCCTGTAAAAGGCTGCTTGGTTTTTTTATTGCCAAAGTCTAATAAACAGGGGAGACTGTCATGCTTATGCATGACGCAGAATTTAGTCAAATAAAAAATTTTGGTCATTTGGTACTGACTTTTTCCTCTCTTTCTAACTTTTTATTTTAGAAAAACACTGTAATCTTTTTTGGGGGGGCAATGTTGGGGATCTAACTCAGGGCATTGCATGTGCCAGGCAAGTGCTCTGCCACTGAGCTACACTCCCAGCTCCAATACTGTGGACCTTTTGTGGGAAGCATTTTTGTTGGTTATCTTACTGATTCACAGTTGAGTTATTTTAATTTGAATTTGGCTTCCTTGCCAATAATGCCTCCTGATTTGTTTGGTGCGATGGTGCGACAGTATGAGTGAGAATATAATAGATTTATGGTTGAGTTTGTTTCATTGTTACTAACAAAGTCCATTTTTTGGGCATAACAATATACTATTGTAGTAATAGTAAGCTGTTCTGGAGATTATTTGGTAAAGTATATTAAAAGCCTTAAAACCATGTGCACTATTTGATCCAGTAAGCTACTTCTTTGAAACTATCCTGAAGTATTAGGATAGTATGCAAGACTGGTTAGTTTTGCACAAATTTATGGATGAGGGGATTCCTCACAATATTATTCATAATATCAATAATTGTAGATGACATAAATGAACAATTGGGAAATGGTTAAAGAAGTGATGTATTATCATGTGGTAGAATATTATGTGTACATCCAAAATTTTTATTTTTCAAGAATACTTAGGAGCATTTGGTCATTACGTAGGGGCTAACCCTCAATCCATTTAAACATTTATTATTGTTGTCTTGTGTGGAAGGCCATTCAAAGCTGCTGGAAGTTCCTGTTCTGGCTATACCTTATGTGAGTAAAATTCTGCTAACCAATTAAAATTAATGTATACTCATGTTCAAATATAGTCTGGAAAATAACAGTTGAAATATCTTTTTCTCACAAGAGAAACTGATAATTTTAGTGAATGTATTATATGAATAAGTTTTAAGTCAGGTGCTGCAAACTGAAATCTTCCGATTTGTGTTAAACATTGCTATAGACACCTTTAAGAAAGTTAGAATGGGGTGGGGGAGGGGAGAGAAAGAGGAGGAGAAATTTAGAACCCATGAAAATCATTGTTCATTGCCATGCAAATACAATCTTTAATGAAAGGGTGTTATTTTTTAAAAAAAAATGTCTTAGAAAAGATGTGTAATAAAGATGTAAATTTTAAAATGAAATTCTGCATTAACTGAATTATACTAAGTAGGATTACCTAGTGAAGCAAATTTATCCATCAAGACCTTTTGGCATGTATTATGTATGTATTCTGGTGCTAGATGAGTTCTGTGTGCCTGTATCAACACGTGATTTCATGTAAAGAATCTTCATGTTCACAGTTCTTGGCAAATGCACTTTCAACCCTTACATAGCCACCAGTGGATGTTACTCTAGGAAAATGCAGGATTAAACTTGTCTTCGTGGATCACATATATGTGAATCTTTTTCTTTGACTTTAGATTGTAACCTATTTTAATCTAACTAAAATATTGACTTTTATTCACTCTCATAGTCTAGTATTTTTTTAGCAAAAATGAATGAAAACTTTTAACCAGCCTTACTTACCATGTTTAAGAGATTTGCCATGGTGAAATAGTCAACTTCAAATGCAAGTATAGTCATAGTTTTTTGGGTTTTTTTTTTTTTTTTTTTTTGGTACTGTGGATTGAATTCAAGGGCACTCAACCACTGAGAAACATTCCCAGACCTGTTTTGTATTTTAATTTAGAGACAGAGTCTCACTGAGTTGCTTCGTGCCTCACTTTTGCTGAGAATGGCTTTGAAATCATGATCCTCCTGTCTCAGCCTCCCAATCCGCTGAGATTACAGGTGTGAGCCATCATGCCTGCTAGATGTATTTTTGTATGTAAATACGTAGTATTGTATTCATTTCTAAAAAATATGGATGCTGGATTTTTATGGATTACATGAAGTGTAAATCTGCTGTTAAGATACACTCTGTAGATAGTTCATTAATTACAATTTTAAAGAATTCTTGCTGAGCATGTGCGAAGTCCTAGTTTTAATCCCAGCACTGAAAAACAAAAAATACTGAATTCAACCTTTTAGATCATTAGTAAATTCCATCCCTTGGGAAATCAGGCTGGACTTTAGTTTGGGTTAGACTGTATGGGTCTAAAATCAGATGCTTTTTTGTATGTGTGATACTGGAGGCTGAGCCCAGGCGTGCTCTACCAAGGAGGCACATCCCAGCCCTTTTAATTTTTATTTGGAGACCGGGTCTCACTGCATTGTCCAGGCTGGCCTCAAACTTAAAATCCTCCTGCCTCAGCCTTCTGATTTGTTGGGATAATAGTTGTGCACCATGGTGTCTGGCCACATGGTAATTCTTTTTTTAAAAAATATTTTTTAGTTGTAGGTGAACACAATACCTTTATTTTATTTATGTATATGTGGTGCTGAGGATTGAACCCAGTACCTCACATGTGCCAGGCAAGCGATGTACCACTGAGCCACAACCTCAGCCTGACATTGTAATTCTTGCAGCTTTCACTTTTATGTCATTTTTAATAAAAGTACTCTATTTTTAGATTTTGTTTTGGTTTTAAGGAAAATTTGAGGGGGTGAACTTAAAGCATTATCACCTTCAATTTTTGCTTATTAACTATAATCATGTGAACTCTATTTCTTACTATTCTCTGTACACATAATTTTCCAGACTGTTAGGCATGTGGTTGTCTGGTGAACGGTGACACTTTATTTCAAAAAATACCCAACCTTAACTTAAAATGGTATAGTCTAAAACCATATGAACTTTCTGGGTGCAGTAGCACCTGCCAGTAATCCCAGGGGTTGGGAAGGCTGAGACATGAGGATCTTCAAAAAGAGGATCTTCAAAGCCAGCCTCACTAACTTATTGAGGCCCTGTCTCTAAATAAAATACAAAAAAGGGCTGAGGACATGGCTCAGTGCTTAAGTACCGTGGGTTCAATCCTCAATACCAAAAAATAAAAAGCATGTGAGCTAAATGTTATTCAGTTAAAAAAAACTGAGGGTCAGTCCACATTCTTTTGACCTTCACCACCAAGACTTATTCCACAATCATCTACAGATGCTTTATTGCAGTATTGGGGACTGGACCCATACTGGGCACGTGCTCTAGCATTGAGCTATATTCCCAGCCTTTTTTATTTTGAGGTTGCTTATCAACTATGATCATATGAACGCTATTTCTTTATAATCACCCAAGCAGGCCTCCTAACTTGAATCCTGCCTCAGCCTCTCAAGTAGATGGGCTTACAGGCCTCTTCTGCCATGACTAGGCGATAGGGAGGGCTATTTCTAACAACTGGTCATAATGTGCTTGATTACAAATTCTAAGATAATCATCTTTCTTGTTGGTTCTAAATTAAGGAGGCAGAATCATTACCCCCAAATCTTCACTTTGTTTTTCCATTCCCGGATTGTCTCTTATGACCACAGTCATGTTTTGCTAATTCACATTCAACCCAAACAAAAACGGAAGCCCTTTTGTTATCTAGTAATCTGTCTTGCAGAGTCCAACATCAGGGCCCTGGGCCACCAGGGTTAGATGTGATGGGCACCTTTTCATAATTCAGTTCCCAAAAATATTTTATGAGGAGTATAAGGGGGATGAAGTAGTGACTGAGACATGTGAAAAAGATTACATTAACCCTAGAATGCGGTATATCTTGTCTTGAAAAAGTACCACGGTTCTCTCTGCTACTTTTCCTCCTCATCTTAGCCTATGAGATCTCGGTTTGATCGGCGAGAGCGACCAGCAACTACCACCTTGCAGCACCGGCGTCTGCAGATGGGAAATAATAGCCACGCCCATCATCAGACTAACCGGGGCGATGCGGAACTATGGAGGTGACAGCGCGGTCCCTAGGACGCCCAGTGTTGTGCGGATTGGACTTCCGGTTCTCGAGCTGAACCGTCGAGGCCCCAAGTCTCGCGAGACCCAGCGGCCCCTCTGTCTCGCCGTAGGCGCGCTCGCGCGGGGGGCGGTTTGGGCGGGCTCGCGGGGGCGCGGGGCCGGGCCACCCCCGCCGTTCTGGCCAGGCGCCCCTATGGCCTTACCCAGGTGACGCGCCCGCACCGACTCTCCGCGGGCGGAGGCGACACCTATGATCCCTTCGGCGACCTTCTTAGCCCGGCGCCAGGTGAGTGGCGCCGCCCGGCTGTCTGCTGGACGCGTCTGGATACAAGGAGACCGCGGGCCGCAGTTGAGGCTGCTGCTAAAGCGGGGCGCTGCGTCGGTTCCCTGAACCTAGTAACATATGTCACTCAGCCCAGACTCAGAGACGTCGCCAGCACTAGGGGCGAACCCAGGGTTTCGTACATACCTGGCAACCCCTCTACCACTGAGCACCATCCTCAGCTCTTTGTATTTTGAGGCATGCCCTTGCCAAGTTGCTGAGGCTGGCCTCGAGTTTTGGAACCTCTTGCCCCAGCCTTGAGTAGCTGGGATTACAAATGTGCTCCTCTGCGCCCGATTGAGGACTTCATTTTTTAACCATGACAGTAGACCTGTGTTTCTGTTGCCTAGCTTGATATCAAAAATAACAGTAGCCTGGCTCCATTTTAACCGAGAGTCTTGAAAATGAACTTGGCCAAGGGTTTGCACCTTACCAGTATATAAGGTGAGCGCTTTTTGTATGCTTAGTTGGTTATTGCCGATTTTCCTGCACTGGAATATACACTTCTTTGCGGGCATGCTCACAGTTGTATTCCCAGCACCTGGCATTCAGTAATTATTTGTTAAATAAATGAGTGGCCAACCAAAAGTGAATTTAAGTCTTGTAATTTGGAGTCCCTTGATTCCAAGTTTCATTTTCTGTGTTTAATTAGTAGCAAGTAATTATAATTCATTCATCATTATCACTTGCTTGTATGTCTTATTTTTCAGAAACTAATAATAATGTGCATGAGTCTCTGGTGAACTTTTTTGTTGTTGTTGCTACTGGGGATTGAACCCAGGGATACTTTACCATTGAGCTGTATCCCCATCCTTTTTTATTCAGGCTGGCTGTGAATTTGAGATCTTTCTGTCTCAGTGTCCCATCTTTATCTTCCAAGTCTCAGGTTGCTGAGATTATAGCAGGCACGTTCCACCACATCCAGCTCTCAGCTCTTGGGTGAAGGCTTAAACTACTGTCTTTAAGCTAGAGCTCCTACTGTCTTTAGAGCTCTAGTGCATTTTGGGGGTGGGGGGCTTACCACTGAATTGCACCACTCGGCCCCCCCCCCCCCTTTTTTTGAGACAGGATCTCTAATTGCTCAGGCAGGCCTGTAAACTTGCTATCCTCCTTTCTCGGCCTCCTGAGTTGCAGGGATTATAGGCATGTGCCATAGATGGGAACACTACCATAATTTGAAATGTGATTATTTGTTTTTTTTGTGTGTGTGTTGATTACATTTGTAATGATAGCTAATGTTTGTTCAGGGCTTACTACTTGCCAGGCACTGTGCCAAGTGTTTTACAAAGCTAATGTTGCTTAATCTGCACAATTTTAACATGTTATAAGGTGCATGATGTAGTTTAAAAGGAATTATTGTAGGTAACATTTATTGTGAGTTATGAAAATGGCATCATGGGGGCTGGGGTTGTAGCTCAGTGGTAGAGTCCTGCCTAGCACATGTGAGGCACTGGGTTTGATCCTTAGCACCAAAATATAATAAATAAATAAATAGTGTCTATCTACAAGTAAAAAAACCCAATTAAACAAAAAGAAAATGGCATCATGGTTATTTAAGAAATGTTCATTGAGGCAGGGCTTTGTGGTACATGTCTGTAATGCTACCTACTCAAGAGGATGAGGCAGGAGGATCACAAGGTGGAGATCAGCCTTGGCAACTCAGGAAGACTCTGTCTCAAAATAAAAAAAAGAAAAGGACTGGGGATATGACTCAGAGGTAGAGAGCTCCTGAGTTCAATTCCCACCCCCTGCCTTCCGTACACACACAGTTTCAGTTTCAGAGATACATAGAGAAATATGTAAAGGGAATTTTTTTTTTTTTGGTCAATAACAAAAAGGAAAATTGAAGCAGATGTAGCAAAGTTTTGATAATAATGGAACTTAGCCACTGGGTATATGGGAGTTTATTGCATATTGTCTTTGTGTATATGTAATTTTTCCTTAAAAATTTTGTTTTTGAAGGGGTATGTTGAGTTTTCACCAATATAATATTGAATTGTCCTTGGTCAATTGAGTGTGTATGAATATGCAAATGTAGTTAGTGGTAATAAACATTTAGGATTTAATTCTTTTTATAAATGAAAATTCCCATTCCTTAATAAGGAATAATAAGAATTATTTATATTTAAGTAGTAATTATTTCTTGTTTACTTGGTTATTCCAAAATTAATGGGACGGGGTGGGGTTGTAACTCAGCGGTAGAACATGTGCTTAGTTAGGCCCTGGGTTTGATCCCCAGTACCATACCAAAAAAAGAAAAAAATGCTGGGACAAGATGGGGGATAACATTGTTGATTGGGATAAAGAGAAGATTGACATGAAAGGGTGAAAAATAAAAACCAGAAATGGGTTTATTTATGGTAGCCGTGGAAGTTTTAGAAATAGACCCACATTTTCAGAATTATGTATGGTATGAGAGAAAATGATAGAAGTAGAGGGCATGGTAGATTTGAACTTATTTTAAACATGTAATTTGGAATTGGGCTCAATGGTACACACCTGTAATCCCAGTGGCCCAGGAGGCTGAAGCAGGATTGCAAGTGTAAAGAAAAGCAAAAGGAGAGAAGCAAGCAAGGTACAGGAGCAAAGTAAAAGGGGCTCCTTGTCTGAGCTGCCAGCTTTATTTATATCCATAGGTTACATTGGGTCATTGGCATCATTAGGACATATTGCTTATTGTATAAAGTTACTATTATGTGGGCAGGTTTAGGCACAGTGACACATTGGTGTTATTTAAGAGAGTTCCTTTATTCCCAGAAGCTGAGTGTCTGAGATCAAGGTTGAGGTTGATAAGAGTCTAGAACAGAGCCTCTTCACAAAGGACATTACCATAGCAGCTAGGCATTGGGCATGTATTAGTCATTTTACTAGATCCAGGGAGAAATTGCAGAATAGTCCAAGTGTGGAAAACAGGGCGCCTGTTACCCTCTAGGAGTTTGCGTACCAGAGGAATGCTGCCTTGTACATTTCCATAGCCAGAAACTTACACCAAGTTCAAAGTCAGTTTCAGCAACTTAGTGAGATCCTATCTCTAAATAAAATATAAAAAAGGGCTGGGGAGGCTGGGATTGTAGCTCAGTGGTAGAGTACTTGACTGGCATGTGCTGGGTTCATTTCTCAGCACTGCATGTAAATAAATAAGAAAATAAATAAAAGGGCTGGGGATGTTGTTCAGTGATTAAGTGCCCCTGGGTTCAATCCCTGGTAGAAAAAAACAAAAAACTAAAAAACAGTAATTTGATACATTGTTATTTAAGAAAATTTTTTTTTTCTAGTTGTACTCTGACACCATGCCTTTATTAAACCCAGTGCTTCACATGCTAGGCAAACTTCACATGCTAGGCAAGCACTCTGCCACTGCGCTACAACCCCAGCCCTGATACATTGTTATTAAGAGTGAATAAAACAATTTAACTATTTAGAATTGGCAGCAAAATAATATAATTATTTGTGAGATACACTTTGGCTGATTTATTGAGTTTTATTTTGATGTTAAACTCTTTTCTGTGTGTAGAACATTGGATCAGAAGTTGAGCATTACACTATTGAGAAACAACGGAAGGAGCTACAGGTGCTCATTGGAGAATTGAAAGATCGAGATAAAGAACTCAATGATATGGTTGCTGTGCATCAACGACAACTTCTTTCATGGGAAGAGGATCGGCAGAAAGTTTTGACTTTGGAGGAACGTTGCAGCAAATTAGAAGGTCAGAAATGCATTCAGCAGCCTGAATAGTGCAGTCCTGTGTGCCACATGATGAAAGGACTTATAGGGAAGAGAGAGAAGAAATAACACAATTCCTGCTGTCCTGGAGTTCAGTACTTAACTATGGGAAAGGTGCTGGGAGACTCCAGTTAATATAGAGTGAGAGTCAGGGGTGTATCTGAAGAAATTTTGAACAAAAATAAGAATAAAGATGTCCTATGAGAAGCCATTTCGTGTGTACTTAAAGATTTTAAACTTTTGGTATTGAACTTGATTCTAAGGATCTAAAATGGTCATCTTTTTAAACTATCATGTTCTCAAAAATAGCTTATAGTGGTCCTGTCACATACCTGTATCCCAGTGACTCGGGAAACTGAGGCAGGAGGATGGCAAGTTCCAGGCTAGCCTCAATAACTTAGCAAGACCTGTCTCAAAATAAGAAGCAAAAAGGGTGGCATGTGACTTAGTGGTAGAGTACCACAAAGAGGTTTCTGTAAACATGACAGTCTAAATATGTACCATTTTTTCATTGATGACAATCTGATTTTACCCTGGCCACACCCACACTTGCACACATACAGTGTTAAAATGATTGTTCAGCTGGGCACAGTAGCACATGCCTGTAATCCCACTTACTTGGAAGACTGAGTTAGGAGAATCATGAGTTCTAGGCCCGTCTGGGCAACTTAGTAAGATCCTGTCTCAAAAAAAAAATCATTTTTTAAAGGTTTGGAATATAGCTCAGAAGTAAGATACTCCTGGGTTCAATCCCCAGTACTTAATAAATAGATAAATAAAATGATTGCTCAAAAAATAAACATGGGGCTGGGGTTGTGGCTCAGCGGTAGAGCACTCACCTAGCACATGTGAGGCCCTGGGTTCCATCCTCAGCACCACATATAAATAAATAAATAAATGTAAAAAAGAAAAAATAAATAAACATAAAGAAAAAGGAAAAAGATTGCTCATTAAATGTAGTATAATCTATCTCTTATATAAATGTGGTAAAAAACAAAAATAATCTATATGACAAAGATTATCTATAGCCATCAGTATATGTTAAAATGAGTAAGACTTAAATAGGCATTTCTCATTCTCATTAGTAATTAGGGAAATGCAAATTCAAATTCAGACAATAATGAGCTGCCTTTTTACATTCACCAGACTGGTAAAAATTGTCAGGTGTTGGTAAGATATGGAGCCAAGTCCACAGCCATCCCACCTGAAATACACTTGTTTTTTCTGATTTTGGAAGCACAGGAGAGTCTGGCCTGGTTAGTACCTGGGAAGATTGGAGCCAAGGGAAGGCTCATACACTGCTGGGGGGACTCAGCACAACTACTTTGGGAAATCATTTTACAGTATCTAGTAAAATTAGAGATAAATAACATTTCTTATAAGAAATTTTCCAGCAATTGGAACATGTTCCAGCAGTGATTCAGCAATTCCATTTTTAAGTGGAATTAACGAACATGTGAATTGATAGCAGACCTAATATGTAGGTAGACTCTGGGCTAGGGTGTGTTTCAGTGGTAGAAAGTATACTTACCGTGTTCAAGGCCCTGAGTTCAATCCCTAGTACACACACACAAAAAGTAGATTCTGGTATAGTAGGTCTGGGGCCCAAGAGTCTATTTCTAACAAATTCCCAGGTGATGTCAGAGCTACAGGTTCAAGGACCACATTTTGGATAGCAAGACTCTAGAGAAATTCTTGCAAATATGCACCAAGATGCATGTTAAAGAAAATACATAGCAGCATTATTTAAAATAGCTGCAAAGTGCTCTCTGCTCTCTGTCCTCTTCCTCTTCTTTCTTTCCTCTCTGCTCTCTTTCTCTGTTCTCTGCCTCTCCTTTTCTTCCCCTTCGGGCAGCCCCCACTCTTGGTTGGAAAAAAAAAAAAAATAGCTGCAAAGTGAATAAATTTTGGTGTAATAATTTAGGGGATTATTATGTAGCTTAGTGACAGACATGAGCTATATAAATGTGAATAATCTCAGGATCAATATCTTAAGTGAAAGAAGCAAATAGAATTCATACAGTTTAATTCAAATTAAACTATAGTATTATAGTTTGAAAATGTTTTAAAAGAATTATCTTCTAAAAATGTCTTAGTTCAAATTAAACTATATACAATATTATATATGTATCTTTTTTTTTTTTTTCAATATTGGGGATGTAATCCGTGGCCATGTTTATTCTAGACAAATACTCTACCACTGAGCTTTTTTCCCAGCCCAGATAAAACTGTATTTTTAGGGGATGCAAGGAAATGGAGCCAAACACAATGGTGCATGTCTGTAATCCTAAGGTCTTAGGAGGCTGAGGCAGGAGGATTGCAAATTTGAGATTGTTGGGCAGTGAAGACCTTGTCTCAAAATAAAAAGGGCTGGGGGTGTAGCTCAGTGGTTCAGTCCCCAGTACCGCCCCCCCCCCCCCCCCCCAATAACACACACACACACAAAAAGGCAAGTAAATGATTAATTACTCAGCTTATGGTGGTTTTCCGGGAAAGTGAAAATTGGAGCCATTGTGTTCAGGAAGTGATATTTAGGGGGCTTCTGTGTTGCTCCTTAAAGAAAGAAATGTTTCATTTTTTTCTTTGGTACCAGGAATTGAACATAAGGACACTTAATCACTGAGCCATATCCCCAGCCCCCCCTTTTTTTTTTTTTGAGACAGGGTCTCATTAGGTTACTAAGTGACTCGCTAAATTGCTGACCTGGCTTTGAACTTGTGATTCTCCGGCTTTAGCCTCCCAAACAGCTGGGATTACAGGCATGTGCCATGGCAAGATGAAATTTCTTAGATGGTTGAAGCCAATCTTGAACATCTATTCATGTTGTGCCAGACTTCCTGAGAAGGAGCCACTGGGGTTACAGGTGTGTGCCACCATGCCTGGCTCTCTTTTCTTTTTTCTTTTTTAGAACTAGGGATGGAACCCAGAGGAATTCTACCATTGAGCTATATTCCCAGCCCTTTTAAATGATCACGCTAAGTTGCCCAGCCTGCCCTTGAACTCGCAAGTCTCCTGCTTCTACCTTCTGAGTAGTTAGGATTACAGGCTTGTGCCACTGCAGCCTGCCATGTTTTAAAGTTCAATACAGTATTGTGTATTGTACAATGAAATGTGAGTAGTTTTGTTGTTGTTGTTTTTGGTTTGTTTGTTTTGTTTTTAGGGTTTTTTTTTAGTTCTGGGGACTGAATATAGGTCTCACACAGCCCTTTAAAAAAATTTTCTTTTTCTATTTTGAGACAAGATCTCATTAGATTGCCCAGGCTTCTCTTGAAAATGTTTTATAAGAATTATCTTCTAAGAAATGTCTTAGTGCACTTTTAAAAAAAAATATATATATTTTTAGTTGTCAACAGATCTTTATTGTATTTATATGTAGTGCAAAGATTGAACCCAGGGCCTCACACATGCTAATCAAGCACCAGACCACTGAGCAACAACCCCAGCCCTCTTAATACACTTTTTACTCTTTAACTACTGCCCTTAAAAATACTGCCTTTTAAGCATCAGATCTAATCACAAGTTGTTGATGAAATTTCCCCCAGGTGAACTACATAAAAGAACTGAAATAATTAAGTCACTCACGAAGAAGGTAAAAGTCCTCGAGTCCAATCAAACTGAATGTCAAACAGTCCTTCAGAAGACTCAACTGCAGCTTCAGGAGATGGCTCAAAAGGCAACACATTCTTCCCTCCTCTCTGAAGACCTTGAGGTTGGCTTTATTTTTTTGATAAGCTTTACTAGTCCAAATTCTGTGATCCAGTTATTGAAAAATTAGATGTAAATGTTTCCATTAAAAATTCATATGCATGTATGTAGGAAGGTATGTGCATAGATGTATATCTATATGCTGTTAATGTGTGTGTAGACAATCTCCATCCATCTGTCCGCCCGTCCATGCATCCATCCATCCATCCTAGTTTTGTATTCTTTGTACTATTTTAGTCAGAAGCATGGTACTATCCTATCATGGATGTTAGGCTTCCTTATTACCCTTGTTGAACTGTTTTGCTATTTGGTTTAATAGCATCTACCATTTTATCCATAATGGATTGTTTGGAAAGCCTTTCTCAAAATCTGAAATGAGTTTCATCAAGTTTTGGTAGACTCAAATTTTGCTTTCTGGGCAGGTGCAGTGTTGCACACCTGTTATCCCAGCTGTTTGGGAGGCTGAAGCAGGAGGATTGCAAGTTCCAGGCCAGCCTGGGTAACTTAGTGAGTTCCTGTCTTAAAAAATAAAAAGGGCTGGGTATGCACCTTAGTGGTATAGTGCCTTGGGTTCAGTCCCCAGTAACACACGTTTACACACACACACACACACAATTCTGCTTTCTAAATTCTGAGTTTTATCTGTTATGATAAATATATCTATATCATGTTAATAGTATATTAGTAATAATATCTGTAAGACTGATTTTGTGTGTCTAATTAGTGAATCAATGTATCTTTTTTGAGCTAATTTGTTATGAGGTAGAGAAAAAGACAGCTGTTTTTGTTGTACTGGGGATTGAACCCAGGGATTCTTAACCACTGAACCACATTCCCAGCCTCTTTTATTTTGAGACAAAGTCTCATAAGTTGCTTAGGGCCTTGCTAAGTTGCTGAGCTGGCTTTGGACCTGTGATCCTCCTGTCCCAGCCTCCCAAGCCTCTGGGATTACAGGCATGTGCCACTGTGCCTGAAGCAGCTGTTTTTCATATTCTTGTTTCATAATGATATCAGTACTGATCTTGGTAATATAATGAGCCTTAATTCATAAGCATGTAGTTTTTTTCAGTACTGTTCTAGTTCATTTCTAGCTATAAAATAAGTAAAAAAATGATTCTAGACTCTATTAATATGTTGCATGAAAAATGGAAGATATCTTTAATAAAATTTATTATTTAGAATAGCTTTAGGGTCATAATAGAATAGAGCAGGAAGTATAGAGAGTTCCACTTGTGCCCTGTCTACACACACACACACACACACACACACACAAACACAACCTCCCCTCTGCAGATGGCCTGCATTGCAGTGGTATGCTTGTTAGAATTGATGAATCCAGGTGTTAACATTTATGTAAACTAAAGCCCACAGTTTACATAAGTGTTCACTCCTTGTGTTTTATATTCTACAGGATTTTGACAAATGTAAAATGGTGTATATCCACACCCCACAAAATGCACAAAATTCATTAAAACTACTTTATTTCATGGAAGCAAATCTCTTACTCATCCAGTTCTCATTTGTTTTTTTTTCTTTCTCCACGATCCAAAATTATACATTAAAATTTTAGGAAATAGACATGTTTACAAACATAACCAGTGTAATTCAGTATGGCAAATGCAAATATTGAGAGGATGCTAGAGTTAATGAAGAAATGGAAACTTGTATTCCTTTTTGATGATTCTTACTCAGCCTACTTTTTTCCTTAAAAAAAAGTTAAAAAACAAAATAGGGAAGTGAGCATGGATTGTGGCTAGTAACAAATGAAAAATTTTAAAGGACTCAAAGAGTATTTTCTGTGTTGTTCCCTTGTAGGCTAGAAACGAAAATCTCAGCAACACATTAGTGGAACTTTCTGCTCAGGTAGGACAATTACAAGCTAGAGAACAGGCTCTCACTACAATGATAAAACTTAAGGTAATTAAAAATAATTATATCTCCAGTTGCCAGAACATTTTGTAGTTTACAAATCATATTCACATACTTTATCTCACCTAAGTCCCTTAGCCATCCATAAATGCAGAGCTGCCAAAGTTGCTTTTGTTTTAAATTCTTATTTTAGAAATGAGAAAAACAGGGCTGAGGTTGTGGCTCAGTGGTAGCGCACTTGCCCCGCATGTGTGAGGCATTGGGTTCGATTCTCAGCACCACATATAAACAAATAAATGAATAAAGGTCCATTGATAACTAATAAAAATTAAAAAAAAAAAAGAAATGAGAGAAACAAAATCATGTCCCCAAAGCATTGAGAGAGGAGGCAGGATTCCACTTCTGGACTTTTGTCTCTGAGGTCCATTCCATGGCCTGGCATGCCTGAGTTGACTTGTTTTCTTCCCAGGTACTCATTGTTAGGTATTGTGAAATTATTGGCAAATTGCTTGCTAACCCTTTTTTTTTTTTTAATGGAGAGGAAAGCTGTTATCAGTCAGGGAATTGATATAGTCATAATGTTATATAAAGTGATCTACAATCTCTTCTAATGTAACATGTCTTTGATAGTTGGTAACTAGAGGATGAGGTTGAATGATAATGCTAATTCATTTGTAATTTTTCCCAACACATTGTTTTGACGTGATCATGGGCAAACTTTTTTAAAATTAAAGAACAAAAATATCAAAATCTACAAATTAGTTTAGTGGCATCAGTAACAACATGGTTGTGGGACATGGTGTACATGCCTGTAATCCCAGCCATTTGGGAGGTTGAGGCAGGAGGATTTCAAGTTTGAGGCCAGCTTTAGCATCTTAGTGAGGCCCTAAACAACTTAGCAAGACCCTGTCTCAAAATAAAAAAATAAAAAAGGTTTCAGATGCATCTTGGTGGTAAAGCACCTCTAGGTTCAATCTCCAGTAACAAAAACCAACCAACCAGTATGCTGTCCATCTTAGCAAACTCTCTGGCAAAGCAGTGAGTATTAATGAAGATGGTGCAAAGATATTACCCGCCACATTAGAATAGTGGATTTGTGAAAAAGCAGCGCATGGAGAATTGGAGTTTTTATTTTGATGAAAAATAATAGTATTAGAACAAATGCCCTGTAGGGCATGCTTATCAGGGGAGAAAGGAGCCCTAGGTTTTAGGCTGAAAGAGATAGAGTGACAGTTGTGTATCTACTGGCATTGACAATTGTGCTGTTGTATGTAGTAGGACTTTGTGTGTGTATATGTTTCCTATTGGTCTGGTCATATAATTCAACAGTTTTTGTTGGTTTGGATGTTTTGTTTTTCAGGCCTGGGAATTGAACCCAGGACCTTTGACATGCTTGGCAAGCACTGTACCACTGAGCTACACTCCCAACCTTTCCATTGTGGGTTTTTTTTTTTTTTTTTTTTTTGGTACCAGGGATTGAACTTGGAGGCACCCAACCACTGAGCCACATCCCCAGCCCTATTTTATATTTTATTAGAGACAGGGTATCTCTCACTGAGTTGCTTAGCACCTCACTTTTGCTGAGGCTGGCTTTGAATTCACGATCGTTCTGTCTCAGCTTCCCGAGCTGTTGGGATTACAGGCATGTGCCACCGCTCCTGGCTCCATTGTTGTTGTTTTTGTTGTTTTTAAGTATAATTATTTTTAGTTATAGTTGGACACAATATCTTTTATTATTTATTTATTTTTATGTGGCGCTGAGGATCAAACCCAGGACCTTGCCCATGCTAGGCGAGCACTCTACTGCTGAGCCACAACCCCAGTCCGCCATTGGTTTTTGAATGGTTTGCTCCAACCCTTTTTATCTCCTTATAAATCCTCCTAATATGAGATGTGCAGAATAAGTTTTTTTTTCCAAAATGCATATATGATGTTGTAGCAAAAAATGCTTATGCTTAAGCAGGGGTAAACCTGCTAATAATAGTTATTTCAGGAGAGTGGGGTAGGTTGAAAACTCTTATTATTTTAGACTTTTAGGTATTGTTTAACTGGATTTTTAGTACATACCTATTTGTGATTCAAAGACCCTCAATAATAATATTTTCTAATTTGGCTATGCTCATAGTGAGTCTTGTAGTCCTATCTCCCTTTTTTAGTACTAGGGATTGAACCCAGGGACACTCAAACACTGAGCCACATCCCCAGCCCTTTTTTGTATTTTATATAGAGACAAGGTCTCACTGAGTTGTTTAGGGCCTTGCTAAATTGCTGAGGCTGGCTTTGAACTTGAGATCCTCCTGTGTCAGCCTCCTGAGCCACTGGGATTACAGGCGTGTGCCACCATGTCTGGCCAGAGTCTGGTCATCTTAACGAACTGAAAGAAGGGAGGAAATGTTGGACTTAAGGGATTTATTTGTAATGCAGAGAATAATTTCCCGGTCCAAATGCTGCCACCATTTCTCTTGCTGTGCCAATATGTTATGTCTGGTTCTAAACTTTCCAAGAGACAGTAGGTATAATGATAGCACATGGCTTCTGAGGCCAGTCAGCTGGGTTCGAATGGTGGCCCCATCACTAACTAGTTGTACAGTCACGGCCAAGTAACAATCCCTTTAGGAGTCTGTTGATTCCTCCATCGCTCAGCAGTAATAGTGTCTACCTCATAGAGTCACGGTGAAGATCAATGAGTTAACATGAAAAGTGCTTAGAAAGAAACCGGGGCACCATGAGGCCTGAGTAAATGTAATCTTTTCTTACTGATTAATTGGAATTTTAAAATCTAGCTTAACAGTTTTCAACTTGGTTTTTAGGACAAAGATATTATTGAGGCAGTCAATCACATTGCGGATTGTTCGGGTAAATTTAAAATGTTAGAGCATGCTTTACGTGATGCTAAGATGGTGGAGAATTGTATTGTGAAAGAAAAGCAAGATTATAAGCAGAAATTGAAGACACTTAAGATCGAAGTCAATAAATTAAAAGGTAAGGAAGAGAAGCAAGTGTAAGATGGTAATATGCTATGTTGGGAATATATTTCTTCATTTGGGTTCCCTTCATCTTGGAGTGAATGGGGCTGTTCCTGGCTTTGGGTTCTAACATGAAATGTCTGTTTCATTTACATAGAATTATGTTGCAATTTTTGTGTTACAAGATAAATAATAAAATTGGGGTAAACTGCATAATGTATCATATTTTTAAAAAACTCTTGCCATAGTTTAGGTGGCTGTACCAGTTAGCAGTTGCTGGTATGTGGCTCCTAACAGACAGTGGCAGTGTCTCAGCAGCATGGGTCCTGACAATTATTAAATTCAGTGTTGGAAGAGGGATTTGGCTGGTCTTGGTTGGACTCAGAGACCTCTCAAAAAGTTCATCTGGGGCAGTTCTGCTCCATGGGTCTTCCATCAGCAGGCTAGCCGAGGCATTTCTTCCCACAGTGAAGCCAAAACTTAACACAAAAGCAGACTCTTAAGATGGAGTCCTGGAGCTGACATGCGTCACTTCTGCTTTATTCTGTAGGCCAAAGCAAGTGATGTGGCTGAGTGCAAAGTCAGGTAGTGGGGAAATACACTGTGCTCTGTGCAGGAGGCATTGCAAAGTCATATGCAGGGAGGGATGAGGAGTCACCACTAACAGTCTGCCAGAGTGCCTTGGTGACTGGTGTCTGAAGTAGGACCAAGCCTATGATTCAAAGCCATGTCAGTTCACTTCTCTCCGATTCTTGAAATTTTATAGTGAAATGAAGGCAAAGTATGCCAAATGCCTTTGTATATATTTGTTATATATAGTGTATATATTTAAATGTGGATATGGGTGATGATGTCAGACTTTAAATTTACAAAGGGTATGGAGGCAGCCCTACTTTTCTCTGGCCTTTCCCCTTGGGCAGGTTGGGAGGTACAGAATAAACTGATTGAAGAGCTATCTTTTTTTTTTTTTTTTTCTGCTCTGGGGATTGAATTCAGGGGCATTTAACCACTGAGCCATGTCCCTAACCCTTTTTATGTTTCGAGACAGGGTCTCATTAAGTTGCTTAGGGCCTTGCTAAGTTGCTTAGGGCCTCACTAAGCTGCTGAGGCTGGCCTTGAACTTGTAATCCTCCTGCCTCAACATCCTGAGTTCCTGGGATTACAGGCATGTACCACTGTGCCTGGTGAGGAGCTATTATTTTAGGCTTAAATCTGCACCTATACTATCACATTTTATAAATGGCTGCTGCATTAGACGAGAGGACTGACCCTACTGTGGAACAGGCCACCTTAGAAGCAGCTACAGAACTGTGGCAGGGGAATCATTCTGCCTCTATGTAGTGTGAAGTGCCTCAGGAGGCAGCAAGGTCTTCTTCTTGGATAAACCAAGCAAGAGAGTGATGTGGAGAAGGTTCTTATGTATTCCTGAACAAAATGACTCTTTACGTTTCTTTCAACTAAAAAATTCTGAAATTACGAAATTTTATCTTGGCTAATGTAATTTAAAAGACTCAGCATTTTAAATCTTTGACCTGTGGTAAATATCGTAGATTTTGTTTTCATTTGTAGCTTCTGCTAAGATTACAATCATATTATGAGCCCTGCGTTAGTGGGAATAGACTCTGTCCTCTCCTTTAGATCAACACTTGATAATTCAGGAATACATTGTAAATATTCAGTGTTTATTGAATATTTAATCCATTTTTCAGTGAAATATTCAAGTGAAAAAATTCTTGTATTAATATTTATGTATTATAAATATTTTACAAATTCAGTATTTAAAAAAAAAGTAGGATATTGAGAATTAGAACAGAGAATGAAGGAAATAGACTCATTTAGTCTCATTGGACTGGGGAGGCAAATTGGAAGAGTTAGATGGGAACCGAAACTGGACAGTGGGCAGAACTAGCCCTGTGAAGACCTGGGCCAAGCACCTTCCAGACAGGCCATGCATGTGGTGCACACCTATGATGCCAGTGATTTGGGAGGCTGAGGCAGGAGGATCAGCAACTCAGACCCTGTCTCAAAATTAAAAAGGAGGGCCTGGGCGGTGGCTCAATGGTAGAGCACTCGCCTAGCATGTGTGAGGCACTGAGTTCAATCTCAGCACTACATAAAAAAATAAATAAACAAACAAAACAAAGGTATTGTGTCCATCTGCAACTAAAAAAGAAATCCTTAAAAAAAAAAAAAAAATTGAAAAAGGACTGGGGATGTAGCTCAATGGTAAAGATCCTCTGGGTTCAATCCCCAGTACCAAAATCCAAAACAACACAACAACAACAAAAAACCCTTCCAGGCAGAAGAAACAGAAAATGCAGAAGCACTAGGGTGGGTTTTAAGGTTGGGACTTCTTTTTTTTTTTTTTTTTTTTTCCTCTAACACCAACAAATTCTCCATTTCTTCAATGCCAACTGAGTGTTCAAGAATTCAGTTCAGTTCAACTCAACACTGTCTACCTGGAGTTAGTGTCAGATCCCACAGGTGGTGGTGGTGGTGATGATGATGATGATGATTTGGGTTCTGGGGTTGAACTGAGGGGTACTCTACCACTAAGTACATCCCTAGTCTCTATTTTTTTTTTTTGAGACAGGGTCTCCCTTAATTGTTAAGGCTGGCCTCAAATTTGCAATCCTCCTGCCCCAGCCTCCCAAGTCACTGAATTATAGGTATGTGCCACCACATATGATTTATTTATTTATTTATTTTTGATTCTTTTTTTTTTATTATTAGTTGTTCAAAACATTACAAAGCTCTTGACATATCATGTTTCATACATTTGATTCAAGCAGATTATGAACTCCCATTTTTACCCCGTATACATATTGCAGATTCACATCGGTTCCACATCCACTTTTTTTACATACTGCCATACTAGTGTCTGTTGTACTCTGCTGCCCTTCCTATCCTCTACTATCCCCCCTCCCCTCCCCTCCCCTCCCTTCTTCTCTCTCTACCCCATCTACTGTAATTCATTTCTCTCTCTCGTTTTTTTTCCCCTTTCCCCTCACTTCCTCTTATGTAATTTTGTATAACAATGAGGGTCTCCTTCCTTTACCATGCAATTTTTCCCTTCTCTCTCTCTTTCCCTCCCCCCTCTCGATCCTGTTTAATGGTGATCTTCTTCTCATGTTCTTCTTCCCTATTCTGTTCTTAGTTGCTCTCCTTATATCAAAGATGACATTTGGCATTTGTTTTTTAGGGATTGGCTAGCTTCACTTAGCATAATCTGCTCTAGTGCCATCCATTTCCCTGCAAATTCCATGATTTTGTCATTTTTTAATGCAGAGTAATACTCCATTGTGTATAAATGCCACATTTTTTTTTATCCATTCATCTATTGAAGGGCATCTAGGTTGGTTCCACAGTCTAGCTATTGTGAATTGTACTGCTATGAACATCGATGTAGCAGTATCCCTATAGTATGCCACCACTATGATTTAGCCCCCATAGTTTAAAGACAGACTTCAGACACCAGTCACAAATCTCAGGGAGTCCCCTCTACTTCTGACTGGCAGTAACTACCTCCTTGGGTTGGATTGTTTCCTAGAATGGTTCATAAAACTCAGGGAAACACTTTGCTTCCTTTTCTGGTATATTATAAAGGACACAGTTCAGGAATAGCAGGTGGAAGAGCTGGATTCCATGCACAGAGCTCCTATTCCTTCTCTGGAGTGCTACCTGAATATGTCCATGTATTCACCAAACCAGTTTTCCTCAAATTTCAAATCTCCTGTTCAGAAATTTTTATAGAGCTCAGTCTCCAGGCCTGCCTCTCTTTCTGGGAGGCAGTGGGTAGGGCTGAAAATTCCAGCTCTCTTAATCCCTAGATCTTGCTGTGCCCAGAGCCAGCTGGAAGCTACCTAGGGGTTGGCCCTTCCTAAGTAACCTCATTAGCAAAAACTGTGGTGCAGTCTTTCCAGTGACAGAAGACAGGAAAGCCAGGATTTTAGATCTGTGCCAGAAACAGAGGCCAAAAGCTGAATTTATTTTTCCTTTTAATTCATCCATGTCCTAGGAGCTGAAGGAAAAAAGGGGGAGAGGATCAAGGAAAGGGACATAGCCAGGTCACACTGGCTTTGAGATTGTCTGCAACGAAGGGTATTGACTTCATTCTGAGTTCAGTAGGAGGACTTCTTATTGAGAAATGGCACGGGCAGTTTTTATTTGTAAAGATTGCTGTGTGCAAGCTGGGCTGTGCAGGAGGGGCAAGGCCAGAGCAGGAGACCAGCCAGACAAGAGGTAGCAAAACCTTGGACTAGTGTTGCTGCCAGGAACATGGCCAGATGTCCAGCTTTCAGATTAACTGGTAGTTTGTGCTGAGGACATAAGGGTTCTTCATAGTGTATAGCTTCCTAGGAAGCCAGTATTTATTTGAGGAATTTTTTTCCTTCTGTTTATGAAGAGGACCTAACAGAAAAGACAACGGAAAATAATGAGCAGCGAGAAGAGATCATTCGCCTTAAGCAAGAGAAAAGCTGCCTGCATGACGAATTGGCTTTTACTGGTAAAAATAAATAAATAATAATAATTACAGTGATTGAATAGTTAAATGTTAATAACCTAAACTTTCTATGGTACTGCTATGACAGGCTAGTGGAAATACACCTGTCTCAAAACAGGTTTTGGTGTTTTTTTGTTTTTGTTTTTATTGCCCTTTGAGGAATTGGTGAGGGACCAGGTAGGGAATTTTAACTGTAATTAAGCTTCCAAGTAACTGTTCCCTTTTCTGTGAGATGAGGACCTGTGCTGAGCCTATCACTCTTCTTCTCACTGAAAGCATAATATTCCTTTAAAACTCATTTAGGCCAGGTGCAGTTGTGTACACCTGTAATCCCAGCATTCAGAAGGCTGAAGCAGGAGGATCGTGATTTTGAGGGCAGCCTCAATAAGAGCAAGACCATGTCCCTCCCCCCAAAAAAAGTTATTTGAAAAGAATTTTATATATTGATGTAAGGAGGATGTTTATTTTATTTTGTAGTACTGGGGATTGAACCCAGGAGTGCTTTACCACAGAGCTACATCCCCAGCCCATTTATTTATTTATGTTTATTTACTTATCTGTTGATTAATTAATTTTTTCCCATCTGTTTATTAATTGATTGATTGTACTGGAGATTTGATGCAGGGCCTCATACATTCTGGACAAGCACTCTGTCATGGAGCTACATCCCCAGGACTAGTAATTTTTTTTTTTTATTTTGAGACAGGGTTTTCACTAAGTTGCTGCTTCATACTTGTGGTCCTCCTGCCTCAACCTCCCAAATAGCTGGGTTATAGGCATGCACTACACTGCCTGGCAAGGACAATGTTTATAATTCTGCAAATTCTCAATAAAAATGAGGAATTCAGTATTTTCCCAATTTTGCAAATTAATTACCTGTAGTAATTGCAGTTGGAAAAATATTCATGTGTAAGTCATGAGTGTAAGTATATTCATATGCATCAGTATGACCCTAAAATAAGAATGCCGATGCATTTTCCTTGACTAAGCAAGTTTCCCCATTTGCAGTCTTGACTCCTCTGATAACATGAAAACTGCCCCAGAATCTCCACTAGTGATGACCTGTCCTTTCCCGCTCCCTATTGAGAATCTCTGATGTGTAGAGCTTGTTTACACCCCTGTCAGCGAAGGTTTTATTAGGCTTTCATTTCAGTAGTCTGTATTAGGAACATCATAGATTTGGAGGTGAAGTTCCAAATAGAAAATTAGATTAGGGTTGGGGATGTAGCTCAGTCAGTAGAGTGCTTGCCTCGTATACACAAAGCCGTGGGTTCAATCCCCAGCACCAAAAAAGAAAGAAAGAAAGAAAATTAGATTAACGCCTTTTGGTGTACACTGTTACCTAGCCTCAATACTCCTCCTTCTAGGAAAAGAATACATTTCTACAGATTAAAGGGGAAGAAAACAGTATTATATTTAAGATTTTTTTCAAATACTGTGGAATTCTTTTTTTTTTTTTTAAATTTATTTATTTATTTTAGTTCTCGGCAGACACAACATCTTTGTTGGTATGTGGTGCTGAGGATCGAACCCGGGCCGCACGCATACCAGGCGAGCGCGCTACTGCTTGAGCCACATCCCCAGCCCCGGAATTCTTAATTTTAATCTTCTGTGACTAAAGATTGGGGGAAGCCAGGCATGGTGATGTACACCTGTGTCACAGCTACTCAGGAGACTGAGGCAGGAGGATTACAAGTTTCAATCCAGTCTGGACGTCTTAATGAGACCCCCATCTCCAAATAAATTTTTTTTTAAAAGGGCTCCCCAGGGCTGGGGATGTGGCTCAAGCGGTAATGCGCTCGCCTGGCATGCACGGGGCGCTGGGTTAGATCCTCAGCACCACATAAAATAAAGATGTTGTGTCCACCAAAAACTGAAAAATAAATATTAAAAAAATTCTCTCTCTCTCTCTCTTTAAAAATAAATAAATAAATAAATAAAAGGGCTCCCCAGCCCTTTTTAGTTCAGTGGCAGAGCTCTGCTAAGCAAATCTTTTATACAGGGCCCTGGGTTCAATTTTGAGTACCACCAAAAAAAAAAAATTGTGGGGAAGGTGCAGTTTTCTATCACCAGAGGTCACTGTTTCCATTATTTCTAGTATGGCTGGCCCTCAAAATTATATTACTTCTTACGTTACTAAAGATGTAGCATATCCCTAGCTTTACCATTGAATTTGGAGAATCTTTGGATCAACATTTGTGTGTTAGTAATTTTACTAATTCTTAGGAGCTCATAGGTCTACAAAGAATTTAGTACTACAGAGCTAGGATTGTGGCTCAGTGCATGTGTGGGGCACTGGGTTCAATTCTTAGCACCAAATGTAAATAGATGAATAAAATAAAGGTCCATCAACAACTAAAAAAAAAAAAAAAATTAATAAAAAAGAATTTAGTATTACAAAAATGTTATAAATAAAATGCCCTGGAATGTCAAAGGAAAAATAAAAGTTTATGGGAAATTTTAACAGTCTCTGTCTCTCTTTTTTTTTTTTTTTTTGCAGACAAGGTCTCAACTGCCCAGGTTAACCTTGAACCTCTTGGCTCAAGTAGTCCTCCTCCAAAGGAGCTGGAACTATAGGTGTGAACCACCACACCCCTCCAGGGCTCCCTTCTTTTTGATTTATTATTCTTTATTTATACATCCAATTTTTTTTTTTGGTACAGGGGATTGAACCCAGGTGTGCTCTACCACTTAGCTATATCCCCAGCCCTTTTTATTTTCTATTTTGAGACAGGGTCTTGCTAAGTGCTTAGGGCCTTGCTAAATTTCCCAGATTGGCCTTGAACTTGTAATCTTCCTGCCTCAGCCTTTGGAGTCACTGGAATTACAGGTGTGTTCCACCAAGCCTGGCATTTCCACTGTTTAAATAACTGATTTTTCTTTTTTCCTTTATGCATATAATTGAATTCAAATAAACGGAATGTAACTATATAAATGATGCCAGTTCATTGTTTTTATGTGGTTTTGTGTGGTGTTGACTTGTCTGATATAAAGAAATAAATCAAGGGCTGGACACTCAGCTCAGTGGTAGAGTGCTTGCTTAGCATGCTCAGGATCCTAGGTTGGATCCCCAGCACCACTCCCACCCCACCCACCCCACCCCCCAAAAAAGGAAAAAGTAAGATGGAGCTTAGATCTGCTTTGGAGGCCTGAGCATGAAGTGTGTGGGGTGTGACTTCCCACAGAGGACTCCTCACTCTTTTTTCTGCATGGTCCTTTGTATCCACTAGCAAACACCAACGGAATACTGTCTGGGTAGAGTTGAGTCTGCAGCGCATATTGTTCTTAAATGTTTTTGCAATGTATCAAATGTACAGTGATTGCAAATATTTTTATTCCATCTAAGAGAAAATAATGTGAAAAAAAGCTTCTTTTATGAAAGAACCATATGTAAAAGTTGTAAACTTCCATTTCAGGTGCATCCGGTTTTAGAAACCAACATGTATCATTAAGGGTCTTTTTTTCCCCCCTAGTACTGGGGATTGAACTCAGGGGTATTTACCACTGAACTACATCTCCAGTTCTTTTTACTTATTTTGAGACCAGGCCTTGCTAAGTTGCTGTGGCTGGCCTTGAACTTGTGATCCTCCTGCCTCAGCCTCCTGAATTGCTGGCAAAATTTATTTTTAATTGAGACATAATAATTGTAAATATTATGGGATACAATATGAGAATTTGATGTATGTATACAATGTGTAATGATCAAATCAGAATAATAACATTTCCATCTTCTAGTATCAATTTCCTTTTTTTGTGGTACTGGGGATGGAACCTATGGCCTCGCACATGCTAGGCAAATTCTCTACTACTGATACATGCCCAGCCCCAATTTTTTTTTTTTTTAAAGCTCAATGGAAAGCATTTTATTTTTTTAGAAAGAGAGAAAGAGAGAATTTTTTTTAATATTTATTTTTTAGTTTTTGGCGGACACAACATGTTTATTTGTATGTGGTGCTGAGGATCGAACCCAGGCTGCATGCACACCAGGCGAGCGCGCTACTGCTTGAGCCGCATCCCCAACCCCAGCCCCAATTTTTTTTGTTATTTGATTTCTCTGTTCTTTGTGAAATAATTTCTTCTTAAGAATAACATTAATCTTTTCTGGTACAGTACCTTAGATTCTTTAGTTCTTGTAGGTTCTTATTTTCCACGTTTTGAAACTAGTTTAAAAATATTCATTTGTGGGACTGGGGTTGTAGCTCAGTAGTAGTTCACTTGCCTTGCATGCATGAGGCACTGGGTTCGAATCTCAGCATCACATAAAAATAAATAAAGATATTGTGTCTATTTACAACTAAAAATACTTTTAAAAAATATTCATTTGTGGGCAGTGGGTAGGGAAGAATGAAGGAACTTTGGATTGTGCAGAGGGAAGTGAGGGGAGGGGTGAGGCTGTGGGGTTGGGAGAGACAGTAGAATGAGAAAGACATTATTACCCTATACATATGTATGATTACACTAGTGGTGTGACTCAGCACCATGTACAGCAGAGGAATGAGAAGTTATGCTCCATTTTTATACAGTGTGTCAAAATGCATTCTACTGTTCTATATAACTAATTAGAACAAATTTTTAAACAGAAAAGTTTAAAATATATATACATACATATATATGTGTGTGTATGTATGTATAATATATATAAATGCCCTACTGCAAATCTGGTCACACTAAAATATCCATGCTTCAGCAAAATGTTTATAAAGTCTTTGCAAAAAGTGAAGATTTTAAAAAGTAATTGTTCCTCTCTTAGTCTTTTTTTGCACTAAAAAACTGAGAATGTAGATTGAGGTTGAATATCCCTTATCCAAAATACTTGGGACCAGAAGTGTTTCAGGGTCTTTGGGATTTTTGGAATAGTTGTATGTACATAAGTAAACATCTTAGGGACGGAACCTGAGTCCTAAACAGGAAATTCATTATTGTTTCATATACACCTTATACTTATAGCCTGTAGGTAATTTTAAACAGTATTTTTAGCATGCTTACATTTTTTTTTTTTTCAATACTGGGGATTAAACATAGGAGTTCCTTACTACTGAGCCACATCTTCATCCCTTTTTATTTTTTATTTTGAGACAGGGTCTTACTAAGTTTCACAGGCTAGGCTCAAGCTTGAGATCTTCCTGCTAGCCTCCTTAGAATCCATTAGGTATACTTGACCTGTATCCCTATGCATATTAAAGATAATTCTCATTGTGATTATCTGGCAAGTGAAAAGGGTTTTTAGGAAGTAGGAAACCTTTAAAAGAGTGTCTGGCTTTTACAAATAGAAACTCATTTGTTACCTTATGAGGTTTCCTTAGAGGTACAAAAATCTTTAGTCAGTGAGAATTTATAAGAAGGACTTGATTGCGAGATTATATCAGATTGACTTGCATGATGGCAAAAATAGTGATTTCCTCCCCTGTCATGTTTTCATGTTTTTTTTTTTTTTTACAATGAAAACAGTCCTAAGTTACTTGTAAAATATGAAAAAAGTTAAAAATAAAATAACATATATCAAGTGTAGAGATTTGGAAATCATTCCCATCCCATTTCTATAATAAGAAAGACAAATAAGCCTTCCATCTAAAAATAACCTTTTTTGGGGCTGGGATTGTGGCTCAGAGGTAGAGCGCTTGCCTAGCACGTGTGAGGCCCTGGGTTCGATCCTCAGCACCACATAAAAATAAAAAAATTAAAAAAAAAAAAGATATTGTGTCCAACTACAACTAAAAAATGAGTATAAGAAATAAAAAACTGGGCTGGGGATGTGGCTCAAGCGGTAGCGCGCTCGCCTGGTATGCGTGCGGCCCGGGTTCGATCCTCAGCACCACGTACAAACAAAGATGTTGTGTCCGCCGAAAACTAAAAAATAAATATTAAAAAATTTCTCTCTCTCTCTGTCTCTCTCTCTCTCTCTAAAATAAAATAAAAACCTTTTTCTTTCTGATTCCCGCCCCCCCCCCCCCAAACTGAGTATTGAATCCAGGGACACTTTATCACTGAGCTACATTCTCGGCTCTATTTTTTATTTTTAGACAGTGTCTTGCCAAGTTACTGAGGCTGGCCTCAAACTTGGTATCCTCCTGTCTCAGCCTATGGGGTAGCTGGATGACACATGTGTCACGCTGCTCTTGGCTTTTTTTTTTTTTTAATGCTAGAGATCCAATCCAGGAATTCATGCATGCTAAGTAGGTAGCTTCAATCTCAACTCCTAAAAATAACCTTGGCATATTGGCTATCAAGCTTTTTAAAAAAAACATACTTGTACTGGTATATCTACATAGAGTAGTGGTATTTGTTGTCACATTCTTGTACATGCACACAATATAACAATACAATTTGTTTCGTTAGCTCTCAGACCTTATACATATTTACATATAAACACACTTAAGTTGGAATTCTTTTTTGACTTAACATGAAGTATTTTGTAAAGTTGTCCGTTTGATGAAGAATCTACTAAAAAAAAAGAATCTAGTCAGAATCATAGAGTAAAGCTCTTAGTAAGTTCAGGAACAACACAACAACCGTGTTAATTGTTATCTTGTTAGAAATGGAGAGGTTCATGTTGATATGGCTGATGAAAAGTGTTTAATAATTTTTGTTCTTAAATAGTAGAGAGAGAAAAGAGGAAAGATGAGTTACTGGATATCGCAAAGTCAAAACAAGAACGTACAAATTCAGAACTGCATAATTTGAGACAGGTATGTTCCCAGCTATCTTT
Source organism: Marmota flaviventris (assembly GCF_047511675.1). Classification (NCBI taxonomy): domain Eukaryota; kingdom Metazoa; phylum Chordata; class Mammalia; order Rodentia; family Sciuridae; genus Marmota; species Marmota flaviventris. The sequence continues at coordinate 136,121,501 of NC_092498.1, read as the reverse complement.
CTCTCACTGTTAGGAAGGAAATGTTCATGAACAGACTAAGAAATTGTACACTGGTTAATTTTTTCTATGGCACTTTTGGAATCCTGACTACACTAGCCATACATTTAGCATAGTCGATCGGGTCTTGCTTATGGTAATTTAAAGTCAGCCATACTAACAAATATTAGGGTGAACTTAGGGAGAATAAAGGCAAGCAATGCACAGTTCTCTAGCAAACTATCTGATGTATTAAGGTTTGAAAGTGACAAATTGTAGCCTCCATTTAGCTTCATTGTTATATTTTATATTGATTTATCACTATCTATGGCAGATTTATGTAAAACAACAGAGTGATCTCCAGTTTCTTAATTTCAATGTGGAAAATTCTCAGGAATTAATTCAGATATATGATTCAAAGATTGAGGAATCGAAAGCCCTGACATCCAGGTAATCTTAGCATATGCTGTTACTATGATCTTGGCTTTTATTTCATCATTGGATCAATATTTACTTTGTGTTTACCACAGGCCAGGCCCTACTACCATTCCTCATGTAGTAGGAAATACTATATATGAGCTAAAAGTAATAATAGTCCTAGGTTATGGTGAGACCTGATTTGAGAATTTTAGGCATGATTCTAATTTAGCCACTTGATAAAAGTAAAATCATTAGATCTGATCTGTATTGGGTAGAAGATAGGCCAGAGGTAAACCAGTCCTTCATTCAGTTATTCACTTATTCAGCACCCACAGTGTTCAGGCACTAGGCCAGGAATAGGGAATAGCAAGATGCATAGAACTTAATACTTGCCTCAAGAAGTAACGTCAAAAATGGCATTGGTATCTGCAGTTGGAGCTCAACACTAAGGGTTGGCATATTGGCTCTCAAATTTTTTTAAAAAAACATATTTGTATTGGTGTATCTACATGGAATAGTGGTATTTGTTGTCACATTCTTGTACATGCACGCAGTATAACAATACAATTTGTTTCATTAGCTCTCAGACCTTATACGTATTTACATATAAACACACGCTTAAGTTGGAATTCTTTTTTGACTTAACATTAAGTATTTTGTAAAGTTGTTTAAGGTTATTTTGAGATCCCTGCCCTCAGCCTGATTTTCCTGTTTGCCTTATCAATAGGAGACTACTTTTCTAACTTGTACCCAATTTCTGTAAAATTAAAGTATAAATATATAAAGTTAGCAGGCATAATAACTAAACAATTAAATTTAGTCTGCTTTTTCAAGCAGAAATGTTACAAGAAGCCGTGAAAAGGAAGAGGGAGTAGAGAAGTTCCCCAGATCTGGATTGGATTGACATTGATGGCATCTCCTTTCCCTGGAAGAAAATGTAGTGGGATTAGTAGCTGCAGGAAACGGGTGTAAAATATTGCTACAGGCAGTGTAGCAGGAACTCAGCTGTACTGCAGCTCTTATTGTGCTTTCCTTCCAGGGCCTCTGTTAGAAGTTATTACCCTGTTGCTCTGTGGCCCAGCTGCTGCCACTGTCAGTAGACACCAGTTCCACCCAGGGTTCTCTTGTGGGCAAAATCCCCTGACATTGTCACTTTTTCCTCTTTGTATGTCAGTGCCACTGAGAGGTACTTGATGAGTTGGGATTACTCCTAAAAAGCATAAAATGGCCTATATGCCCTTTTAAAAGGAAAGAGTTGTGTTTTCTAGGAGATTAGACCAAAACAGATCAGAATACCTGAATACATGTGACATGAGAAATCTTAAAGTAAGGTATGCTAACAGGTTTTGTCACATTTGTGTAGTATCCTTGATTTGGTGGGAGTGGGTCATTTATAAAGTAAGTACAGTAGAAGTTAAGGATGAGAAAGGGGAAGTGCTTGTGGCTTGGTGGTCAAAAAGGCTTCCTGGAGGAGATCAGGCTGGAAGTGGGCTCTGCATATCAGACCAGTGGGTCTTATTGGGATTTAGCTCTAATGAGGCATATGAGAAATACTTAGAATAATGATATCAAGTGTTTTATATAACTTTCCTTTTTTGTAATGCCACTATAGCAGAGACATGTGTTTATCAGACCTTGACAATAACCACCTAAAAGTCGATGCTAAGAGGGAGAAAAGTCAGAAGTCACTGGTTAAGGACCCAAAATTTGAGACCACATTGGCTCAGCAAAATAGGCCAGACAAGATTTCTTGTGAGGTATGCAAAGGGAAGAAACTACAGATTAATACTGAATCTGGGGAAAAAAATATAATTGCTTTATCATCTCTGTTTACAAAAGACTTAATGGAGAAACAAAAGTCTTGGTCTCTGGGTGGAAAAATCCAGAGTGAACCCGAAAACAAAATCACATTGTGCAAGATCCATGAAACATCATCAAAAGGTGGTGGAATTAGGTTTCAGAATGAAGAGAAGCAGCTCTGGGAAAGTTCAGCATCTTTACCTGATGAAAAGCAGTGGCATGATGTCAGTGTTTACCTGGGCCTGACCGACTGCTCTGATGCAAAGCCACCTGAAAAGCTGGATGTGGACTGTCATGACTTGATGGAAAAGTCTGAGATGTCATGTGGCCCCAGGAATGAAGGATGTCAGAGTGACAGTGACCTGTATGAGTCCAAGTGCTGCCACCCGAGTAACTTCATAATCGAAGCCCCAGGCCACATGTCTGATATGGAGTGGATGAGCATTTTCAAGCCTTCTAAAGTGCAAAGAATTGTTCGCCACAAATCTGTGTGCACTTGTTCAGGAAGTGTCAGTGCAACAAAATATAACTCCTCGGCAAGGTTAGTGATGCTCACATCTATATGCCAGCACATAGTGTGTGTGCCAGAACGTGCAAGTTCAGAGAGCTGCAGTAGCCACCTCGTGCCTCCTGTTAAACCACAACAGTGTTTGCAAAGGAAATCTTAAGACAGACCGCTTACCCCTTGCATAGTCAGTTGAGTGCTCGATTATACAAAGGCTGTATTAGATTTCAGAGAGGAGTTGATCCTGGGGACGGCTCCAGAGGCAAACATTTGGCTTAAAAACAAAACCAGTAATGAGTTGGCCAAATATGTTTTATTAAAATACCGATGGGTGGGTCACTGTGCAGAATGGAATGCTGCTCTGAAGCATTCCTCACCCCTGGATCTATTTGGAATCAACAAGTGTATCCTTCTGTGTCCAGACTGCATTATTTTAACCACGTATCACAATTTCTTTTTGCCCTTATCCAGGGTCACTTGGCATATTCCCCATCCAACTGCTTATCCTGGGTCCAGCTTATATCTGTTTTCAACTTTATAGTCCCCCATTTTTTTTAAATCATGTAAGCGAATATTTGTATTTAATAAGCTGATAAAATTTACTAGGTTTTTAGAGATGAAAATGGATTAGATATTAGCAGAGGCTGAATTATTCAGGTTCATCTTTTTAGATTTGCTGAATCTTGTGGTTGAGTGGCGCTGTAATGTCTGCTATTTTTAACAAAGCATAGCTCGTAGATTTTAAAATACAGAAAGGATGAAGTTTCTATATTGAGAGTCTTATTTGAATTATTGTATTGATTTTCATTTTATAATTTCTTTCTGGTACTTATTATTTGGAGTGTTCTTTGACCCTTTTAGAAGCTTCAGTCCTTTAAAAATCATATCCTGCCATTTGCAAAAAAAAAAAAATTAACTTGGTTGTTGCATTAAATATCATCTAGTCATATTTGGTTTTTAAAAATCTTTGGGTGGGGCTGGGGATGTGGCTCAAGTGGTAGCGTGCTCGCCTGGCAAGCGCAGGGCGCTGGGTTCAATCCTCAGTACCACATAAAGATATTGTGTCCACCAAAAACTAAAAAATAAATATTAAAAAGTTCTCTCTCTCTCTCTCTCTCTCTCAAAAAAAAAAAAATCTTTGGGTGACTGCAAGTAATCATCACTAGGGGACAACGTTCTGTTTGTCACTACTACACAAGAACATTCATGTTAAGGGAAAAGCTTGCGTTGGATAGTTTTGAGAGCATAGAGGAGCAAATTATATATAATTTATATGTTAAACTTAATGTATAAAACAAATTCAAAATCACCTTTCCTTCTAAGGCCCTTTTGACCTGACTGACTTAAAATAATTGAGGTAACTGCTTGTTCTGCCAGTGGAGGCACATGCCAAGGCATCACATGACAGATACGTGACTAAGTAGGAAAGATAATTATGTTTTCCTATTTTTCTGTAGATTACAAGAACTTGTATGTCCACTCTATTATCTAAGTAAAATATTCGCATTTGTGCCCCCATTCCATTTGACAAATAGAGGTTTGCCTGTGGAGAGAGAAGCCATAGGCACCTGCTCTTCCATGTTCCCTAAGACCCAGCAACTGTAGGAGAATCAGCCACTGTGGCACCGTTTCACTTTCACAAAAGCATACAACCATTGACAAACTTGGCCTCGCAAACCAAAAACCTAACATTTTCACAAGTTTAACCTTACTCTGCATTAATTTTTCCCCTCCCTTTTGGATAATCCTGTCCCTAGAACTAACCTACCTTCCTTCCTTTAGTTTTAGCAGAGTGAATTCAGTGCCTATAGCATGCTTAAGCCCCTGCCCCCCACCACACCACACCCTCTTTGTGGTTTTTTTTTTTTTTTGAGGAGGGAAATTTCCTATTCTGTAGTTACCCTTAACTACAAATATTGTTTTAATTCTTATTTACAAGAGATTCATTAATTTCCAATATTATACTCAAATTAGAGCTTCTTTATTTAAAAAACATGTTGGGCTGGGGATGTGGCTCAAGCGGTAACGCGCTCAACTGGCATGCACGGGGCGCAGGGTTCGATCCTCAGCACCACATAAAAATAAAATAAAGATGTTGTGTTCACCAAAAACTAAAAAAAAAAAAAATTAAAAAATTCTCTCTTTCTCTCTCTCTCTTTAAAAACAACAACAACAACATGTTTTGTCTTCTTGAGATACTTTTAGGTATGATACTGTATGATACATGTAGGGTATTGCTTTAAGATAATCTGTTTCTGTTTGATCTTATTATTCACAGTGAGCTAATTGCCATCCAGCATTCCCACTGTTTGAGTTCTTCAAAGTCTGCCCTAAGAGAGGATGAGACAGAGGCCCCTCCTGATAAAAATAATTTATCCAAGGGTTTGTTAATCAACAAAGAAACAGCTTTGTCCAGCAAAAAGGTTTGTGTTTTGTTTATCAACTCCTAGTTTATTCAAGCAACATTTCTATCCAACATGCTTCAGTTTTTCTGTATTACTCTCACATAATTTTAACCATTCCTCAGTTTTTCAAGTTATAGAACTTTAAGGTTCTTTTTATTTATTATTTATTTTGGGGGGGCAGTACCAGGGATTGGACTCAGGGGCACGCTGGTTGTGTGTATGTTGTCTTCCAGCAGCTGTACTGTAAAGATTCAGAAACTATAGCAGGGATAGATATTTTTTCTTAGTTAGAAGCTATTTAAGTAAAAGGTCTTTCTCCTTTTTAAAAAGATAATTAAGGGCTGGGATTGTGGCTCAGCAGTAGAGCACTCAACTAGTGTGTGTGAGGCCCTGGGTTCAATCCTCAGCACCACATAAAAATAAATAAATAAAGATATTGTGTCCAACTATAGCTAAAAAATAAATATTTAAAAAAAGATAATTAAAATTGGTTTACCATCTGATTTCAGATAATGAATAGGAAAAATAAGCTTTGATTCAGTAAATTTAATTTTGCAAAAGTTTTATTTCCATATTATGATTCTTTACCTACAGAGCCTAGAGGAAGAGGGGAAAAAAAGGAAGATGGAGTTGTTGAGAGTAGGAGTTTTATTTTTTTAATATTTATTTTTTAGTTATAGTTGGATACGATATCTTTATTTTATTTATTTTTATGTGGTGCTGAGGATCGAACCTGGGGCCTCGAACGTGCTAGGCGAGCACTCTACCGCTGAGCCACAATCCTAGCCCAAGAGTAGGAGTTTTTGTTTAAAATATGTTCTTCAGGGGGCTGGGTTGTAGCTCAGTGGTAGAGCACTCGCTTGGCATGTGTGAGGCACTGGGTTTGATCCTCAGCACCACATTAATAAATAAACAAAGGTATTGTGTCCATCTACAACTAAAAAAAAAAAAATTTTTAAATAAAAAATATGTTCTTCAGACTAGAAGCATCATCACCTGAGAACTTGCCAGAAATGCAGTTTTTCAAGCCCACCCAGGACATATTGTTTTATCTCAGTTTTTTCAGGTGTGTGTGTGTGTATGTGTTACTAGGGTTAGAGCCAAGGGGCACTATATTGCTGAGTTACATTCCCAGACCGTTTTTAATTTTTTATTTTGAGACAGGGTCTCCCTAGACTGCTGAGGCTGGCCTCACACTTGCGATTCTCCTGCCTCGAACTGCAGAGTCACTGGGATTATAGGCTCAATTATTATTATTATTTTTTTAAAGAAGATTCAGTCTTTTTTTAAAAAATATCTTTATTTTTATTTGTTTATTTTTATGTGGTGCTGGGGACTGAACTTAGGGCCTCACGCATGCAAGGCAAGCGCTCTACCACTGAGCTACAACCCCAATCCACAGGCTCAATTATTTTTAAATTAATGGCTTTATACAAGGCTAGAGCCTACAAGTCAGTGTTTTGTCTGGATTATGTGATTAATCAAAATCCAAATTACCCACTTTTTTCTTTAAACATCAGTTGGCTTTAGGCAAAGTGCCCCTTGGGTCTTTTAGGTGTTTAATATATAAATATGTATGTATGTCCATTTTTTTTTTTTTATTGTGATAGTGGGGATTGAACCCTGGGATATTCTGCCACTGAGATACCCACCCCAGCCATTTTTTTTTCTTTTTTTTAAGAGGCCAGGTCATGTTAAGTTTCCCAGAATGACCTCAAACTTGTGATCCTCCTGCCTCAGCCTTCTGAGTCCCTTAAGTTACAGGTGTGTGCCACCATGCCCAGCTTAATTTTGTTGTTGTTGTTGTTTTGTTTGCACAGAACTGGGGATTGAACCCAAGGCTTTATGCATGCTAGGCAAGCACTCTACCACAGAGCCACATCCCCAGCACTTTTTTTTGGAGTGGGGGGAGTGGGGCGCGTACTGGGGACTGAATTTAGGGGTACTCGCCCACTGAGCCACATCCCTAGCCCTATTTGTATTTTATTTAGAGATAGGGTCTGAGTTGCCTAATGCCTCGCCATTGCTGAGTCTGGCTTTGAACTTGCAATTCTCCTGTTTTAGCCTCCTGAGCCGCTGGGAATACAGGTGTGCGCTACCCAGCCCAGCCCCAGCACCTTTTAATTAATTAATTTATTTTATTTTAATTTTTTCTGGTACTGTGGATTGAATCAGGGGCCCTTTACCACTAAGTTATTTGTATTATTTACTTAGTTATTTGGGACTGAGGATTGAACTCAGGGGCACTTAACCATTGAGCTACATCCTCAGCCCTTTTTAAATTTTCTTTAGAGACAAGAGTCTCACTGAGTTGCTTAGGGCCTCACTAAGTTGCTGAGGTTAGCTTTGAACTTGAGATCCTCCTACCTCAGCCTCCTGAGCCACTGGGATTGCAGACATGTGCCATTGCACCCAGCTATTTTTTAAATTTTGAGACAGGGTCTTGATAAGTTGCTGAGAATCATGCTAAGTTGCTGAGGCCTCAAACTTGTTATCCTTCTGCCTTAGCCTCTCGTGTTGTTGGGATTACAGGTGTGTGCCACCACTCCTGGCTTTAGTTTTTATGTTTGAAACAGAGTCTGTGTTGCCTGGGCTGGCCACATGGCAAGTTTGAGGCCAGCTTCAGTATCTCAGTGAGATCTTCAGCAACTTAGTAAGACCCTGTCTCAAAATAAAAAAAATAAAAAGGACTGGGGATGTGGCTCAGTGGTAAAGTGTCCCTGGGTTCAGTCCCCAGAACCAAAAAAACTAATCTTTCTGCATCTGCCTCTTCAATAGCTGGGATTATTGGTGTGTCCTACCACACTTCTGCTTTTATTTTTATTTATTTATTTATTTTAGTTGTAGATGGACACAGTATCTTTATTTATTTTTATTTGGTACTGAGGATCGAACCCAGTACCGCATGCATGAGAAGTAAGCACTCTACCACTGAGCCCCTCTTGCTTTTATTTTTAATTAGTAAATATTTTGTACAGTAACCACAAACAGCAGCCCCCTTGAAGGATATGAAGCCTTTTTTTAATTTTTATTTTTGTACCAAGGATTGCACTCAGGGGCACTCGCCCACTGAGCCACATCCCCAGCTCTATTTTGTATTTTATTTAGAGACAGGGTCTCACTGAGTTGTTGCATAGCTCCTCGCCATTGCTGAGGCTGGCTTTGAACTTGCGATCTTCCTGTCTCAGCCTCCCGAGCTGCTGGGATTACAGGTGTGAGCCACTGCATATAGCAGTATGAAACCTTTTGTTTGTATGGTTGCCCTAAGGATCCTTGGAAATAGCCTTTTCCAATGAGAGAGAGAGAGAGAGTGAGTGTGTGTGTGTGTGTGTATGTGAATGTGTAAGTGTATGTGTATGTGTGTATGTATACGCTGGAGATGTAATCCAGGGATGCTTAACCACTGAGCCACATCACCAACCCTATTTATTTTTTTATTTTGAGACAGGGTCTCACTAAGTTGCTGAGGCTTTGAACTTGGGATTCTGCTGCCTCAGCTTCCAAAACCACTGGGATTATAGGTGTTTGCCACTATACCTAGCAAATAAATATTTTAAGCATTAGAAAAATGAAGGCTATAACTGGGCACAGTGGTGCATACCTGTAATCCCAGTGATTTAGGAGGCTGAGGCAGGAAGATTGCAAGTTAAGGCCAGCCTCAGCATCTTAGCTAGGCCTAAGCAATTTAGTGAAGCCCTATCTCAAAATTTAAAAAAGAAAGAAGAGGATACTGGTGTTGTAACTCAATGATAAAGCCTCCTGGGTTCGATCCCCAGTACCAGGTAACAGAGGAAGAAGAGGAAGCAACTGTGCACCTACATTAGGGTTTATGAGATGTTTACATTTTAGGATATTTGCTTTATTTTTCTTTTTGAGGTAATAAAGTAGGAATCCCACCTGCCATTTTCTCCAGGCCCTCCCAGTTAACCACCATTCTGAAGTTGATTACACATTGTTTTTATTCTTTTGCTACATAAAAGTACATACATAGGGGCTGGGGTTGTGGCTCAGAGGAAAAGTGCTTGCCTAGCATGCATGAAGCACTGGGTTCGATCCTCAGCACCACATAAAAATAAAAATGAAGGTATTGTGTCCACCTACAACTAAAAAATAAATGTTAAAAAAGTACATACATAAATATTACATGATGCTATTTCGTGTGGTGTTGTATTTTTGTGGTGTTGAGGATGAAACCCAGAGTCTCGTGTATGCTAGGCCAGTGTCTACCACTGAGTCAGCTCCCCAGCTCCCAAAGTTGAAAAGTAACAAGAATAAATGAAAGCACAGCTTTATGTTCTAAAAGCTTATAGGCCCTTAGTATTGAAGTCCCATATGCAGATATTTGGATCTGCTAATTATGCCTTCAAAAATTTATTTAGGAAAGTAAATTGTAGGGGCTGGGGATGTGGCTCAAGCGGTAGCACGCTCGCCTGGCATGCGTGCGGCCCGGGTTCGATCCTCAGCACCACGTACAAACAAAGATGTTGTGTCCGCCAAAAAAATAGATAAATTCATTCTCTCTCTCTCTCTCTCTCTCTCTCCTCTCTCTCTTTAAAAAAAAAAAAAAAAAAAGAAAGTAAATTGTAGCAAAATTCTGTTAAAATCACATTATTTAACAGAGTAGGTTCTAAGAAATAAAAGGAATTTGATTAATATTGATGTCTTACTTTGCAATATCTAATCAAATATTAACAGGTAGCTACAACTTGTGACTAAAAGTTGTGTTTGTAAATATAAACACTTAAAAATATTTCTCAATTTTATGAATGCTCAAACTATTAATCCTTCTAGGAAGACTTCTCACCCACAAGTAAGCTTCAGCGGTTGCTGGCAGAATCTCGGCAAATGGTCACGGATCTGGAGCTGAGCACACTGTTGCCCATCAGCTGTGAGAATTTCGACAGCAGTACCAGAAGTGTGCGTTTCCTTTTCTTAGGGCTACACGGGTAGGATCTGGACACTCCATGAGCACTGGAGTGCAGGTGTCACAGGAGACAGCCTTTCTGTTACTATGAGAGTTCCTTTATGTCTCCGAGGTAGGAAGTTGGCTGCTTGCTTTAAGGAGAAAGGCTCAAATATCTCTTCATCCAAACTGCCTCTGCCTCTTTGTAATTCCTGTTACTTGGACATGTGAGCATGAATTCTTGGGAATAGTTTTTTATGTGTATGATGCTACAGATGAAACCCAGAGCTTGGTGCCAAACACTCTACCACTGAGCTAGAACCCCAACCCAAATTCTTGGGGATTTTTAAAAACACAACATTTCAATTTTCAACATTTCAAATACACAAAAATTTCAAATGGGAAAAATAGAATAATAACAGTCACTCACCTTTAACAGTCATTAACTTGTTGCCATTTTTGTTTTATTCTCCCCATCCAACCATGTTTTCTTCTGAAGTGTTTTAGGGCAAATGTAAGACAATGTATCATTTCACTTCATAGTTGTCTGTATCAGATATGGACTTTTAGAAACAGCCATAAGATTATTATATTCAACAAAACTAACAGTATCCTTAATATCATCTGTTGACTAAACCATCTTAAGTTTTTCCCATTTGTCTTAAAAATGTCTTTTTTCTCTTTGTTCAAATCAGTATCTACCCAAGGTCCATACTTTGTATTTGGATATGGCCCTTAAAGTCTCTGTAGTGACCAACATTTCCTTTCTTCCCACTTTTCTCTTCCTCCTCTTCCTTCCTTCTTTCTCTTCTGTTTTCCTCTTCCTTTTTCTCCGTCTTTTCTACTTTTTATTTCTTTGGTGCTGAAGATTGAACCCAGGGCCTTGCATATGCTAAGCGTGCTCTGTACCACTGAGCTATACTCTCATCCCTAGCTTTAGTTTTTTAAGGCCATTCATGTGTGGAAGAAACACTGGGTCATTTGTCCTGGAGAGTTACCCACATTTGGAATCTCACTGACTCTCTCTTTGAGTTAACACTTTCCTGTGTCCCCCATAATTCCTGAAAACTGGCATTTAGATTAGCAATTTGATGAGACTCTTGATCAATTTGGGGTTTGGAGTTTTTAAAATTTTGGCATTGGTCATTCTATCTGCTTCCTGTTCTGTCACATCAGGAGGGCCCTAATATCTGGTTGTCCATTAAAGATGTTATGCTTGATGGGTGTGTTTGGGAGTTTGTCAGCCTGAGCTTGAATATTACCAGGTTTCTCTAAAATCACTTAATGATTTTAGCATTCACTGATTATTATTTAGCATTCACTGATTATTATTTAGAACACATTACTTCATCGGGAACTTCATAATAGTCATTTTCTAAATCTGTCATTCTTACAGGGAGAATGACATGTTAAATCTTTTTTTTTTTTGGTACTGGAGCTTGAACCCAGACACACTCTACCACTGAGCTATATTCTCACCCCTTTTAGTTTTTTATTTTGAAACAGGGTTTTACTAAAATTGCTATGGCTTTAGTTGCTGAGGCTGGCCTCAAACTTGTTATTCTTCTGCTTCAGCCTTCTGAGTCTCTGGGATTTCAGGTGTGTGCCACCAAGTCCAGGTCACACGTTAACTTTAACTGTTTATTTTAAGCATAGTAACAGTTCAATGGCAGTGATGTAAGTTACTCTGTAGATTTTATGGCATCATCGTAAATAGCGAAAAGATTGCTGGAAATCAGGATAGTTGCCCAGTTTCCTCATTGTAAAATATGAGCTTAGAACTGGTGCTTTAAGATTCAAGGAACTTTACTTGGGTGTGCTATGTGAATATTTAAAGATATTTGAAAGCCACTGAGTTAAATTCTTTTGTATTCCTGACCCAAAACCAAAATAAACAAAGCAGGTCTTCAAGAATACTGAAAGGCTTTTGTATTAACCCTAGCTGGGGTGCAGCTCAGAGGTGGAGTGTGTGCCTAGCTTGCGTGAGACCCAGGGTTCCATCCCCAACACTGAAAAGAAAGAAAAAAGAACCTTGTTGGAGTATAATGCCATACAATAAAATGAAGACATTTATTAAGAATGTCTTTAATGATTATTTTAGTACTTTAATAAAAAACTGATATAAAAAAACTGGTTTGATAAGTTTGGACAAATGTGTATCCACCCATGCAACCAGTATTCCAATCAAGGTACAGAGCGTTTCCATCACCCGAGAGGTCCTTTATGCTCATTGAAGTGAATCCCTCTTTACCACTGTGTGCAGTTTCTGATCTGATTTTATCATGAGAGACTAGTTTGGCCTATTCCAGAGCTTTGTGAAAGTAGAGCAGTATGGCATGTGCGCTCTCCAGCTTTTTCAGTGTGACTGAGCTTCAGCCAGGCTGTGTATCAGCACTGTGTTCCTTTTTAATTGCTGCATAGTAGTATTCCATTATGTGACTCTTCCACCGATTATTTTTTCTCCTCTTGGTGGGACATTTGTTTCCTCTTTGTGGCTACTATGAGTAAAGCTACTGTGGACATTTTTATACCAGTGTTTTTATGTATGTATATTTTCCTTTTTTGTTAATACCGAGAAGTAGAGTTGCTCGTGATACAATAATGTATATTAGCTGGGCCTGGTGGTACATACCTATTATCCCAGAGACTCCAGAGCCTAAGGCAGGAGGGTGGCTTGGAGGTCAGCCTCTCCATTGTGGCAAGATCCTTTCTCAAAATAAAAAAATAAAAAGGGCTGGGATGTAGCTCAATGGTAAGGTACCCCTGGGTTCAATCCCCAATACCAAAAAAAAAAAAAAAAAGAACAAAAGAATAGATGTACACTTGGGCTGGGGTTGTAGCTCAGTGGTAGAGCGCTTGCCTAGCATGTGTGAGGCACTGGGTTAAATTCTTAGCACCACATAAAAATAAATAAATAAATAAATAAAGGTCCATTGACAACTAAAAAAAAAAATAGGTGTACATTTAACTTCTTAATAAACTGCCAAATTGTTTTTCAAGTTAGTTCTGCTAGCTGTGTATAAGTGTTGTAGATGTTCCGTATACTTACCAATATATACTTATGTCATCATATTTGATCTAAATTGTTCTGGTAAATATGAATTAGCATATTATTGAGATTTAATTTGCATTTGTTGGCTAATGATAAACATCTTCCTATGTATTCCTCTCCACTTATTTATGTTTTCCTTTTTTCTCTTACCATATTTTATAGTTCTCATTGTAGGGATCCTGTATATCTTTTGTTAAATTTCTCTCCTAATATTTTGTTTATTGAGGCTATTATACATGGTGTTTTAAGGTTTGAGAATGTATTTTCATTATTTGTTGATATAAATACTGTAAATAGGAACTTTGCTGCATTCATCTATTCTATATTTTCTAATAGACAAGCATGGCGTTTGTGAGCAAAGAAAATTTTGCTGGGCATGGTGGTGTATACCTATAATTCCCAGCAACTAGGAAGGCTGAGGCAGGAGGATTGCAGGTTTTAGGCCAACCTCAGCAACTTAGCAAGACCCTCAGCAATTTAGTGAGACCCTGTCTCAAAATTTAAAAAGATAAAAAGGACTAGGGATATAGCACCCCTGGATTCAATCCCTAGTACAATTTAAAAAAAAAAAAAGAAAAAGAAAGAAACTTATTTTTTCCCAGTCTTTATGCCTGATTTCTTACAGCTCTGGCTAGGATCTTCATATAAATGTTGAATAGAAATAGGGGGAGCAGGTGTCTTTGGCACATTCCCTGAAATACTCGCTGGCATTTCTTGCATGCTATCTTCAGTTGGCATTGTGTTACAATGAGCTGTCACATAGCAGTTTTCTGTGACACAGATGATCCAAAAGTTAGCATATTTGCCATGTTAGAATCAGCATGCTCCTTCCAGAAACCTAAACAGGTAGTTACAAAGGTTACCTTTAAAGAAGAATAAAGCTCCCGGGCTGGGATTGTCGACTAGCACACAGGAGGCACTGGGTTTGATCCTCAGCACCACATAAAAATAAAATAAAGGTATGTGTCCACCTGTAACTAAAAAATAAATATTAAAAAGAAGAAGAAGAAGAAGAAAGCTCTAAGATGGACATTGTAGAGGAGCTTGTAGTCTCAGGTATGCAGGAGGCTGGAGTGGGAGAATCACTTGAGCCTAGGCATCCAAAACCAGCCTGGGCAACATAGCTAGACCCTGTCCCTCAAAAAAGAAAAAAGAAGAAGAAAATGGAAATCCTATCATTTGTGACAACATGGATTAATCTAGGAGACGTTGTTAAGTGAAATAAGCCAGGCACAGAAAGACAAATACTGCATGGTCTGATTAACATGCAGCTACATGATCTGATAAACTTAGGGGGCACAGTGGCACACAACTGTAATGCTAAGAACCTGGGAGGTTGAGGTAGGGAGTAGCAAGTTCAAAGCCAGCCTTAGCAATTTGTTGTGACCCTGTCTCAAAATAATAAAATAAAAAGGGCTGGGATGTAGCCCAGTGGTAGAGCACCCCTGGGTACCAAAAACATTTTTTTTAAATAAAATGGTCAACCTCACAGAAGCAGAAGGTGGAATGGTAGTTATCAGGGACTAGAGGGGTGGAGGAAAAGGGGAAATGTTGGCCAGAAGATACAAACTTTCAGTCAGTGGAGGAATAAGTTCAAGAGATCTATTATACCACATAGTGAGCATAATTAATAACAATGTATTATACACTTGAAATTGCTGAGAGAGTAGATTTTTTTTAAATGATAAGTACATGAGGTTGATTTGGTCCTTCCAAAATGTATACATATTTCAGAACATCACAACACAAATATATACAGTTTTTGTCAATTTAAGTAAAAATAAATCCTCACTTCTTTTCTTTGTGATACTGGGGATTGAAACCAAGGTCCCAGGCATGTACTGTACCACTGAGCTATTCTCCTAGCCCTAGAAACATTTAAATAAAAGTTAGATATGTGCTACTCAGAGGACTGAGGGTTGAGGCAGGAGGATCACAAATTCCTGGTGAGCCTAGACAACTTAATGAGACCCTGTTTTTAAAAAAAGAAAAAAAGGCTGGGGATGTTCCTCAGGGGTACAGCACTTGCCTAGTATGTATGATGCCCAGGATTGATCCCCAATACCCGCCCCCATACAAGGTATGTTACAAAATAGCAGTTTTATACATGTTAAATGGCTATGAAATACTTAATTACCACAGTACGTATAGTGGGGACCTGAATCTGCTTGTAGATTGGCTTGTTGAGAAGTGGTGCAGGGCTGTTGCTGGGTGGAAAGTTGTAGCAGCAGTTGGAACTGTGTGTGACTCACAACATGGGCTGGGGAATGTTTCAGGGTGAGTGTGTCTTGAGTAGTCCCATCATGGCCCAGTTCACCTGGGACAATGTGCCTAGTGTTCCTTGTGGACAAAATCGTACATAAATGCAAACTTCACATTAAGCCCAAATTGTCCACTAACATACCAGATTGCTGTAACCCACTCTTGTTTTCAAAGCAAGTGTTACAACAGGCCTGTCTTTCAGGCTCTGGCTCCAGGCTCTTCTTGTAACCTCTTTTTTAGGGTTTGCTATAATTTAGATCCGAATGTCCCGCAAAGGCCTTGTGCTAAAGGTTTACTGCCCAGTTCATGTTGCTATTAGGAGGTAGTGAATCTTTTAGGAGGCTGGGCCTAGTAGAAAGGGGAGCGGTCATTGGGGCATGCCCGCAAAGAGAATATTGGGACCCCATCCCTCCTCTTTCTCATTCACTGCGGCCTTGGATGGATGGACTTCCTCTGCTGTTTGCTCCCTCCATGACATGCTGCCTTGCACAGGTCCAAAAACTATGGATTCACCTGATCTGGATCAAAATTGAGAGTCAAAACAAACCTTTCCTCTTTTTAAAAGTTGATAATCTCAGATATTTTGTTATAGTAATAAAAAAGCTAACACATTCCTGTCTAAGATAGGAATAAACTCCCTCATTTTGGTCTTCATAATGTGGATCTGTGTGTGTGTGTGTATTTATTTCCATCAGAGTACACATCATGGTACATAATGATTGATTACATGCTACTGAGGATGCTTGGTAACTACCTTGAATGGAACTGATAGGAAAAAAGGCAAGACTGTGACCTTAGGTATAGATTGAAAAAAAATGCTAAAGCTATTTGAAGTTAGTGCAAGCTTAGCTTCAGAGAATTTTTGAATCATGCCTGTAATCCCAGCTACTCAGGAGGCTGAGGCAAGAGGATTGAGGCCAGCCTTGGTAACTTAGCAAGACCTTCAGCAACTTAGTGAGACTTTGCCTCAAAATAAAAAGGGCTGGGAATGTAGCTCAGTCATAAAGCATCCCTGGGTTCAATCCCTAGTGCCTTTCTACCCCAGCTCCCAGAATTTTTCTCAAAAAAAAAAAAAAAAAAAGAATTTTTGAGCTAATTAGACCCAGAAGAAATATCTAATCCAAGATTTTCATTTTACACTGAGGAAAAGGGGCTATATCTCCTTTTGTTCAACGTCCCACATAGAATCAGAAAATCATTTAATTGGAAAAAAATATTCTTTCCACTGAATTAGCTGATTGTAGAAATGGATGGGAAAGCATAATTTAAATAGTAGAAGTCTACTTGGCAACACACTTTATGTACTCCTCCCCCATGCCTTTGAACTTGGTACAGATAGAAACAGGAAAAGCAAATATTTTGAAAAAATAAAAATTTTTTCAAGAAGGAAGCAGGGTAAAGTTCTGAGCACCCTGTGTCACCAAGGCGTTGCCGTCTGTAGCTCAAGACAAGAGTGGTGATTCAGAGCTGTGAAACAGGCTTTCTCCGACATCTCTGGGGAGCCCAAAATGATTTGGCCCTCCTGGTAGGGAAATGGCAGGGTTTTCTAAAAGCTAAAAAGAACTGAGCCTTTGACAAAGCAATGTCACTTGGGAATCTCTCCTACAGACACTTCTGCATGGGCATAAATGGCATAAGTACAGATTTTCATTGCAGTGTTGCTTTATAAAAAAGACAAGCTGCAGCCCAGTTGTCCAGCAAGAGAGAGGTGAGCAGTGCACATCCACACCCTGGGACCCTGCTTAGCTATGAGGCAGGGCAGCTGGGATGCAGGAATAGCTTGTTCTTATCCTGAAAGGCTATACAGGCTAGTGCTACCACCGGGCGTTCCAGCTCTTTCTTTAGGGGTCTTAAATCTTTTTTGTGGCAGGCTGGGAAAGCTTATGGAACCATGGGTCTCTTTTAGCATATTGTGGTTTGTCTGATCATTTTCTTTTTTCAGTGTTGGGGAGGTACCAGGGATTGAACCTAGGGGTGCTCTACCGCTGAGCTATATCCTCAGCCCTTTTTATTTTTGAGACAGGCTCTCACCAAGTTGCCCAGGCTGGCCTCAAACTTGGGATCCTCCTACATAGCTGTGATTATAGGTGTGTGCCACCAGACCCTGCACTTGGTTGTACTTCTTCTATTTCCTAAGGTTTTTTTTAAATGCATGTCTACTATATTTGCATATAGTTGTCTTTGTTTTTTTCTAGTTTCTCTATCCTAAGTACTAACTTGGGGATTGTTTTTTAGAACTTAGAAGTCTCAGAAGAGTCAGATCAAAAGAATACCTTTGTCAGTCATTGAAAAAAACAAAGTCAACTTGAATATTCATTGTTATCTTGGGTAAGTCACCTTTGCTTATCTCACCTTATATCTTAGTTAACATTTAATAAGTAACTTGGGATATTGATAATGTGGAGTCAAGGCCATGCATTCGTTTGGCCAGTAATCCTCTTTTTCGCTTGGCCTATTTATACTGTACATACCTTCTAAATTCAGTCAAAGTAAAATGTCAACTACTTGTGAGAGAAATACAGATTAAAAGCTCTTATTCTGAGTACATAAAATTTTAAATCTAAGGAAGTTAATACATAGATCCAGCTTTAAAAATCAGATTCTAAATTAACATTTCAGTCTCTCACCTAGATGGCTCTCTGATAAGAAAAGTGTTTCTGGGGTTTCAGGTTTCATCAGAAAGTGGACAGACCCAGTAAGCACTTTCTTGGTTTGCATCTCCTGTGTCAGACTTTCATGTCAGGTACACAGTTACTTCAGAATTCAGTTTGATACGGCAACGGTATTGCCCATCTCTTCACCGTGAACATAAGAGCTGGAGCTGGGAAGACAGGAAGTTGAGTTGCCCCAGCTCCCTGTTCCTCTCCCTCTTATGCTGCTCTCTTGCTAGGGAGTTTTGTGTTTGTGACACGTCACATGACCTTATGCTGCTGGAACCAGGATGTGTGGTGAATGTCTTCCACCCTGGGAGCTTCAGTGCTGTCCGGTGCTTGCTGGTTTTCACTGTTTGCTCTGTTTCCTCCCCCAGCGCCAGATTTCTCATCTATATGGAGGGCAGAAAGCAGACATCAATGTGACTTCACCTTAGAACAAGAGATGACTGTGATCCTTCACAGGCAGCATTTAACACCAAAGCGGAGCAGAAACTAAAAGTTTATTTTTTAAAACATCTGTTGTTTTCAGTTAACCATTTTCATGTCTAAGAAATATTTCCATTTGTAAGCAGTAAGGCCTTATTGTATGTACACGGAGTTGGAATTATGCTAAGAAGGAAAAAGGTCTCTGTAAAGGTGCAGACTGTAGCTGGGCACTGAAGACTCTTCACATGGGAGGTCAGGTGAGCGCCTGTGTGTAGATGCCACCTTACCACCTGCTTTCCTAAACCTTGAACATCAGAGTCAGCTCCAGATATATGAGGAATAATTTTCTCTTCTCATACAATTTTAACGCTGGGCTTTGCTGTGTTAACAGACATGAGATGATATGATATAAAATGTTTTTAAGGGAAAATATCACCTTGGAGGCTGACAGGTGAGGTCCATCTGTCCTAAGCCAGCAGAGCCCTGTCTTGCCTGGGTCCGTAACTCAAACAAAAGCTTGCTGGAAAACCAAGTTTCATATGAATTTTTTTATATTAAAGGATTAAAACACTTCCATTTTAACTTGTAAATTTTATTTTTTAAAGAATATAATGTGTGCTCTGTGTTCCTTCTAAGAGAACTGATCAGCTTCAGTCAATAAAAAATATTTTTAATACTAAAAAAAAAAAACTTTTGTTTTTTTAAATTATATAGGAATAAAATAAGGAAGGTGTTATTTTAAACTGAACTGGCAAGTTAATTTCCTTAGGAATGGGAATGTATTTTTTTTTAATCATTGCAGATATCAAAGTTCTGTTGTACTGGATAAATGCGCCTTTGTTGAAGGTTTCAGTGTTTCTTCGGAGATGATTTTCATGAGAGTGGAAAAGCCGCCCCAGTTAGCCTTTTTAATTAGGGTGCTGAAAAGAGAAGTTGGGCAAGGTTTGGCTGCATTCTTTATAAATACTTGCTTTCTCCCCAGGCTAGTTGTTCAGAATAAGATTGAGAAAGGTGTAGTTGATCCAAAACCAGCGCTTGCCAAGTCGGGTACATAAACTACCCCTGGGGTAGGCTGGCTTCCAATCTGAGAATCAAAATATTAAATTTTTCCCTTTGTATGACAGGTTTGGGATCACACACATCACCCTGCCTACTAGAAAGGGAACACCGACGAGATGCTAACAGGAAAACTTTAGGAAACTAAAGGATTTTTTTTTTTTTTGTACCTGAGATTGAACTCATAGGCACTTTACCACTGAGCCATATTCCCAGCCTTATTTTGCATTTATTTAGAGACAAGGTAGCAAGACCGTGTCCCAAAATAAAAAATAAAAAGGGCTGAGATGCAGCTAAGTGGTAGAGTGCTCCTGGGTTCAGTCCCCAGTACCAAAATATATATATAAATCCTAGCCAGGTATGATGGTACCCACCTGTAATCCCAGCGAATAGGTAGGCCAAGGCAGGAGGATCTTAAGTTCAAGGCTAGCTCCAGCAACTTAGTTGAGACCCTGTATCAAAATATAAAATAAAAAGGGCTGGGAAAGTGGCTCCATGGTAAAGCACTCCTTGGTGCTTAGCACCTCACTTTTGCTGGGGCTGCCCTTGAACTTGGGATCCTCCTGCCTCAGCCTGCTGAGCCACTGGGCTTACAGGAGGGCTATCATCATCATTCTTAAGACCATCAGATCATTTTAAGAGGAGCCACTGAATCATGCTCTGATTTGTCTGCCAGCAATCATCTTGGCATTGGAAAAGTCATTGAAAAAGAATTTGTGAACAGATTTTTAAAACAGAAATAGAAGTACCTCAAAGAAAGAAGTTCTGAATCAAGTTGATCATAAACACTAAGAACAATTTGAGCCAAAAGGTGCCAACAGCTCAGAACCAAGAGGCAGCATGGGATGAGGCTGCCTGGCTGCCTTTGGGAGGCAGGCCAAGGGTGGAAACCTTGTCATGCTCTGGCCTACTGATCCTGGGTTTGCTGTGGCCCTGACTTTAGTCTTCCCTCTATGGTGACACCTGTAGCAAGCTGGTGGCTTTGTAGTTGCTCAATGCCATTTCCCTTGAGCCAGTTGATGGTGATTCTGTTAGGGCACATTGCAGGAAGGTTCATCTTGCTAAGCCTTGGGGAGAATTATCGCAGCAGCCTCTGGTGTGCTGGAGAACAGTGAATACCATCAAGTTAAGAAACCAGACACGTTCATCAGGACTGCAGTTGACGAAGTAGGTTAAAACCTGGATGGTGTCTCAGGAGCTTGTTAATCAGCCCTGTGAAGGAAAACTTCTGAAGGTTCTCAGCCAGTGCATGCTTGGGAAAACAACAACAAAAGAACAAAGCCATTTTGAGCACGTAGTAGGGCTTTGCTGGCCCCTAGAGACACAAGAGTGAGCAGAGCAATCCTTGCTTATATCCTAATCTGGGAGACAGACCTTAGTAAAAACATCACATACTAGGTCATGAAGACTGCTAAGTGTTATGAAATAAAGCTGTGTACAATTAGGGACATAGGTCAGGCTTCTCTGAAGAAATGACATCTGAACCAAGAGCTGAAAGATGAGTAGGTGCTAACCAGGCAAACAGGAAGAGGGAGATAATTCCAGACCATAGTAATAGCATGTGCAACGGCCCTGAGCTGGAAAGAAGTGTGATGCATTTAGAGACCTGATGGACCAGGATGGTGCAAGATGAAGCTGGATAAAGACTGGGGCCAGATCACATGTGTGCATCAGTGAGGCATCCTGGGCATTGCAGGACATGTCCTTTTAGAGAATCCAAATGATGTAGATGCTGTCTAGTTTTTCCCTAAAATGGGGTCTGATTTACAGCCCAAATGCATTGTATTTGTGATACCCTGGAGGGAGAAATAAACAATCCTCAAGATGCACCAAAATGGCACGAGGAATCAGTTCTCCTGAAGATGTTCTGGAAGATGAAGGATGACATTTAGGATGGGGTAGTTTGTATCCTTGTATTCCTGGAATGTGGTTTCATGAAATAATCTTGTATTGCAGTGTCCCACTTTATGGGGGTTGCTTTTCTCTTAACCTCTCATTTCACATCCATACATTTAACGCTACCTTGTGCCAGAGGCCCTGCTGGGCACTGAGTATAGCACTATGCCAGACCGGTCCTTGCCCTCCAGTAGCTTAAAGATTCATCACATAAATTGAAACTCATGGAGATGAACTAACAAAGTGCTCGGGTCCCAAAAAACAAGCAATGGTAGTGTCCTTGTAAAAGTCACTGGCTACTGCCATGGGCTTCCCTGTTTGCTGAAGAGCACTGACTTCGAAATCAGGCCAATCTGGGTCTAGATCCTGCATGCCCCATTTACTGGACTGAACTTAGGTTCCTTCTTAACCTCTGAGCCTGTTTCTTGGCTAAAAATACCATCAGAACTTTAAAGAAGATTAAATGAGATACTGCTGACCAAATGCTGAGCACACTAATAAGCTGTGTATTTATAAGAATGTTAGACAGCTGCTAATGTAAAATCACTATGGCAGAGGTTGTAGATCCAGAGGGGTTGTGGCCTCTTGTACATCTTTGAAGGTTACAGATAATTGCTTCTGTCCCATGCCAGAAAAGGAGAAACATCTGGCACAGAGCAAACAAGCAAGCCCCTTAGTTGTTAGGGCTTTAATTCAATAGCTGAGGATTAAAGATGAGGTGATACATGTAAAGGTTTAGCCCAGGTCCTAGCAAATAAGCACGCCATGAATATCAGCTCTTGCTATTCTAGTTATGCTGGCAAAGAAGCTTTTCATTGATTGGAATTAGATAATTAATCACTCTCTTTTGTGGAGAGGAGAGGAGAGCCTTGTCCAGTGCAACTTTCACATGTTGGTGTGAACAGTGAGGAACTGAAGAGGGGACAGAAAGGGTCCCTGTCCTCAGAGAGCTTCAGTCTGATGGGGGAGACAACTCTCAGGCTTTGAAAAGCAGCATTTCCCCTCTTAGAGGTAGGTTATCCCTCATCTCAAAAGCAAGGAGACTCATTAGTACTCTTATGGGGGGACCTCACATCTACATTGATAGAGAAGCTAAGAACAGCGGAAACAAAGGAGCCATGAGCCACGCTTGGGGAGAACTGGGGTTTTATTTATGTTTTTTAGTTTAGTCTTATGACCAATAATTTAAATAACAGCCTTGGAATCTTCCCTGCTCTACTTGGTGGGTCTGCTGCCCCAGCCGGCTTCGGCCTGACACAGTCCCCACCTGGGCTGCTGGGGGAGCGGCTCCTGACACACCCCACACTCCAAGAGTAACAGCTGCATTTGTTAGAGATGCACAGGAAGGAGGAGCAGAACTGTGTTCACTTTACAAATTATGTAAGACCATAAGGGAAAAAAAATATTCTGGTTGTGCAGCCTTTGCCTAGACTCAGGGAGGCCTGAATTGCCCCATTTTTTCCGTGACCAGGTGTAACTGAACTTTGTGAGTACAGGAATGGGGCAGGGAGCGAATGCCTGCGCCTGCACGCCCAGGAGAAAGAGGGAGAATTGGACTGGGGACAGGGCTGGAAGTCTGGCAGGGCTGGGCGATGTTTGGTCCGGCTGAGTTAGGGAGCAGGGCATGCCCGGTGTCCTTCGGGGTTCTGAAAGTCCAGGACCCAGGAGTCCGACTGGCCTGGGATGCAGAGGCCAGAGTTCCTGGAGTAGGGGGGTGAAGGGGCAGGCGTGTGGGGAGTCTCGGGGTGCAAGGGCGGACTTTCCAGTAGTGAGGGTGGCGGGGTACAGGGGTGGGCGCACCGGGAGTCCCGGGGTGCGGGAGTGCAGGGACGGGCGTGCCAGGAATCCGGGGGCGCAGGGACGGTGGTGCAGGGAATCCCGGGATGCAGGGGTCCGGGGCGGGCGTGACGGGAGTCCGGGGATGCAGGGGCGGGCGTGCAGGGAATCCGGGGGTGCAGAGGCGGGCGTGCAGGGAATCCCGGGGATGCAGGGGTGCCGAGGCGGGCGTGCCGGGAGTCCCGGGGGCGGTTCAGGGGCGGGGCGGGTGCGCGGGGCCTCGGGCGGGGAGGCGGGGCCGCGGGCGGGGCGGCGGTGGCTCCTCCCCGCGCGGTGCTGCGGCCTCGCGGTGCCTAGGCTCGGGCCGCGCCGGACGCATCAGTCGTGCGGAGCCGGTCCGGGGCGCGGGCGGCGGCAGCATGAACAGCATCAAGAACGTGCCGGCGCGGGTGCTGAGCCGCAGGCCGGGCCACAGCCTGGAGGCCGAGCGCGAGCAGTTCGACAAGACCCAGGCGAGCACGGGCGGCGGGCGGGCGGGCGGCCTGTGTCCGCGCGGCGCGCTGAGCTCAGCGGCCGGAGCGCCGGCGCAGGTGAACCGGAAGCCGCGGCGCGCTCGTGGGCGCCGCGGCGGGGAGGCAGCTGATAGTCCGGGAGGAGGGAAGAGCGGGGCCGCGGTCGGAGGTGGTCCTGGATCCAGGTGGCCCGGAGCTAGGGGGTGGGGCGGAGGGGGCCTGGAGCGAGGGGGCCTGGAGCGAGGGGCGGAGGGGGCCCTGGATCGAGGTGGTCGGGCGCGAGGGTTGGAGGTGGCCTGGATCAAGGTAGCCTGGGCCTGGGGGCTGGGGCGGAGAGGTCCTGTATCAAGGTGGTCAGGGGCGAGGGTCGGAGGTGGCCTGGATCAAGGTGCGGGGAGCGAGGGGCGGAGAGGTCCTGGATGAAGGTGGCACGGAGCGGGGAGCGGAGGGGGACCGGGGCCCAGGTGCGCCCCTGGCCCTGCCTCCTCCCTCCGCCTGCAAACAGATGCCCCACCTGGGAAGCCGAGCGTTTCCTTGGAGGAAACTCTGCTTCCTTTTCTCCGGGGCCGTGTCCAGGGCTGCACAGCAGCTTATTATTGCCGGGTGAAGTTTCACGTATGTCGCCGGACTTGTTTGCCCGCTCCGGGCCCCGCACAAATAGGCTACCACCCCCTCGGTCCACCCCGGCGCCCGACAAACGGAAACTTCCCAGGCTCGCATCCTGCGCTCCCACGCACGCTTCCCTTCCCGGGAGGGCCTATCCTGGGAAGGTGTTGGGAAATTAAATAATTGCGCGGGTGTGTATTTGTACATTGTTGGTGCCACGATGGAGGCGTTGTGTTGGTCTGGTGTTGTCTTCCTCTTCTATTTTACAAACTGTGAGGTGTTCTTATGCCTGGGGCATACTTGCTCATTTGCCAAAATAAGTCAACCAAGACTGAAAAGGCTGAAAATTTTTACTTAAGAAATAAAGGAAGCCAAAAGTACTACTATACTTTGGTCTGAAGCAGGTTGGTTGACATTTGCATTTGTGGCTGCCCTGAGCAAGTTCCTTCCCTCTTGTCAGAGCAAAGTGACTTCTGCGGTTGCTTGCAGAATAAGTCGGCACATACTGCCTACAACAGCTTTCTTTTTGAAATAAGGGAAAACACTGGGAGACCTGCTAACCTTTGTGCTTGTGATTGACAATGAAAGTGATAGTAAAACCTCATGACGTGGAGGGTCCACACATGCCAAATGCAGGCCCCAACTTGATTGCAAATGATTAATTTGTCCTTGTCATCGTCATCTGGTCCAGCCTGGAAAGCTCGTCATAAAAACAAATGTGGCATTTAATTTAAAGTCATTAATACATAATTAATTGTGTCAGGAGCTTGCAGATCATAAGAAGAAACACTGAATTTGAATTTGCAGAACATAGGAAGAAACACACCACTGAGAATCTGGTGGTGTGCGGAACTTCTTTGATTTACTGATTTTTTTTTTTTTTAGATTTCCTGTCTTTTGAGGTGGAGGAGATGAGGTTTAAAGGGCCAAGTTCATTGATCTTACTCTTACATGACAAGGGCAACTTTCCTGAATGTCAAAGATAGAGTCTGAAACAGAACCACACATTTTGGTGGCTAGTCTGTAAACAGAAGGCAGGTTGTTTTGTTTTGTTTTTGCTCTTTGGGTCTTTGAGGGACTGAAAGAGTTACTTTTAATGAGAACTTTGTAATGGGTGAATCTCACAGAACTCATCCTTTTTAGACACGGATGGAGTTGAAGTCTAACCTATGGGTTTGCCTGTTTTCACGGTGACTTATGGAGGGATGTAAGAATGAGGCTTTGTAAGTGGTTAATATTTAATTAGATCGTTCCCAGAAATATCTAGTGAGCTGCCAGCCAGGCCCCTTGGTGGAAAAGGCGTGGAAAGCTGAGGCTGCTGCTTCTGTGTCCCCTTTGGGACAGAAAATAGCACATCCAATCCTGGGACCAGCTTCCCTTTGGAACATGCTGCCTGTCTTGACATGGGCCTCAGCGCCATGAGCTGCAGGGGCGCTCTGGGCTGGCTTAGAATTTAAGTCCTCACCAGCGACCAGCCTGATCTCTCAGCTCTCAGGCCTGGGACAGGAGGAAGAGCAATGCTTCCATGTTTGTTTTCTGGACAGGACACCCCCACCCCCATCTCACACAGATCTGTGTGTCTAGCTCTCAGGAGTGTTAAGGGGAGGCAGTTGGGATTCCTTCTGGCAGCCAGTGCTTGTGGCTATGGCACCATGTAGGCCATGCTCCCCGTGCCCCAGTGCCTTTGGTGATAAATGCTCCTTTTTATTAAAATGAAAGGACAAACTTTTGTGGCTGCTTCTGAATACAGAATACTGCAGAATAGACCCGGACACTGTGGCTCTCACCTGTGATCCCAGTGACGGGTCATAGACTGAAGCAGGAGGATAGGAAGTTCCAGGTCCGCTTCTGCACCTTATCGAGGCCCTGTCTCAAAATAAAAAAAAAACATGAAAGGGACTGGGGGGTATAGCTCAGGGTAAAGTGCCCCTGAGTTCAATTCCCAGTACTGCCAATAAATAAATAAATAAGTTCTTTAAAATTCAAAAATCGAATCACCTTGTGATCCAGTGTCCCTGGATTCAATTCCCAGTATCCCTGTGCGCCCCCCCCCCCCCCCACACACACACACGTACTGCGGAATACGGCACACCTGTATTCGGAACCAGAGATTGCCTGCACCACTAACACGATGGTGTGGCTTCGTGAAACACGCCTGTGGGCAGGTAGCCGTGATTTCTAGCCTGTGTCCCTGGGCAAGTTGCTTAAGTCCTGAATTTGTTTCCTCGAAAATAGGGATGATTCCTTTTACCTCACAGAAAGGTATGAGAGACACTGTATGGCAGGCCGAGTGATGGCCCCTCAAAGATGTCCACATCTTTAATTCCCCAAACTAGTGAATATGGCACATGACTTGTACAGGGAATTCAGGTTGCAGTTGAAACTCAGTTGCCTCACAGCTGACCATGGGATCGGGAGATTGTCCTGGGTTACCCAATGGATCAGGTGGGCCCAATGGATCACAAGGATCTCTTACTGTATACAAGGGAGGCTGGAGAAGAGGTCAGAATGGGAGACTCTCCCAGCCAGGGGTGGCTTTGCAGGTGGAGGAAGGAGCCAGCAGCCAAGGAATATGGGTACCACCTAAAAGCTGGAAAAGACAAGGAAATGGTGCCTCCACCCCCAGGACTTCCAGAGAGGAAAGCAGCCCTTCTGACACGTTGCTTTCAGTCCTGTGAGACCCTTTCCAAACTTCTGACCTCCAGAACTGTAAGATGACAAATTCGTGTTTTTTTAAGCCACAAAATGTTTAGCAGTTTTTTAATAGCAACCATAGGGAACTGATCCATGCTACATGTAAAACATGGTGCAGCACCTAGCACACAGTAGGGTCTCAGCAAAAAGCTAGCCATTGTTCTCCCTTCCCTACTTCTTCCTCCGGAATACCTGAGATAGCTTGCGGGCCTCCACTATCGAGAAAGCCATCTCTGAAGCATGGCACGCCCAAGGACCCCGCAGATAGGCCTGGGTCGTGCTGATTGTGGAGTCCTGTTTCCTCCTTTACCTGTGGGCTGTTGGCCTCTCTGGAGGGCAGTTTACCCCACAGGAAGTGGAGGTAGAGCCAGAGGTGTCCTCTCAGGATGAGAGAAACCCTTTACATCACAGCCCCTGCAAGGCTACTTGGCCACTGCTCATGAGGCCAGGGCAGCACTGACCACAGAGAAAGCTGCCCAGGTGTGAGGACGAGGGGGCCAGTAGAAGTGGCACTGGGAAACGGGTCATAGGTCATCCTCCAGGGCGGCCCTGCAGGACCCAGATCTTATAAAGATTAACATTTATCGACAACTGAGGACAGCTGGCCCTGGCTGCCTGACACATCCCCGTAGAAGCAGCAGAGGAGCCACAGGTGTGAGTTTCGGTGGCCTGGTGGCCTCTAGGAAAAGCAGACAGGTGAGGTGGGTTTAACCTTGTGTGCTGGGTGACGCCCGTGGGATCCTGGTGAACATCGGGGAGTGCTTGGCACCGGCTTCTCCCACCAGGTCGTTCAAGTCCCATGTATACTTGACACCTGCAGCTCATGCTCCTCTGGACTCCACCTGTGGGGTGCTCAGCAGTGACACACGGCCAGTGGCCACTCCTGGACACTGCAAGTCCAGAAGCACCTGGGAGCTTTTCAGAATGTCAGCAGGCCGTCCCCTCCCCACCATCCCCAGGCAATGGCGGTTGCGCTGAGGGAAGCCAGGCCCTTCTCTGAAAGCAGAAAGCTCACCCCAGCCTGGGAGGCCACCCCCCGCCCACACAGACCCTTGCAGTGCAGCCAGACTTCCCGGCTGTTAGAGGCCACCTGGCCCTGCTGGGGCGTCACCTGAGCCACGTGCTGGTCAGAGTGGGACAGAGCTGACCATTCTTTTCCCGCTCACCCCAGGACACACCAGCGAGGCACACGTATCTCTTAGCCTGTTCTGCAGCTTTGGGTGTCCTGTGAGAGGGTTAAGATCATTCTCGTGCCCCGCTCCCTGCCACCCGAGGGACATGAGCTACGGCACATGCCTGCGGTTAAGAGCCGGGGACAGGCCTGGCCCTATACTTCACTGCCCTGGGCCTCAGTGTCCTCATCTGCAAAATGGGGTGCCTCATAGGACCCCGGTGAGGGGCTGTGAGAACTGCGGACATGCCTGGCCCCTGCCTGGCTGTGGCAAGTGTGGTGCCAGCTGTTTCCTGTGTGCAGAAAGCCAGAGGGGGCCGAGAGGGATAGAGAGTGCCCCTGCTGGGTCCTGCCTGTGCCCGAGCTGAGCCAGCGTGTGGGGGAGGACAGTGGAGCCGGGCTGGCGGCCCTCCCAGGTGGGGCACAGCTGGCCCTGGAAGGCGGAGCTGCAGCGCCCCTCCCATGCTGTCCAGGAGAAGCAGGCAGGCTGGGGCCAGGGCAGCCCGGAAGTCCTGCAGGACCGCCCCTTTCAGAACAGGGGCAAGAGTACAGCTGAACCTCCGCCCCGCCTGGCCTTGAGGCCCGAGTTCAGCCAGTGCACTGGGCCCTTGTGAAGGAAGCCCTGCCGGCCACCTGATCCCAGCCACTTGGTCCCAAGGTGCTATGTGGCAACCCCTAGGTTGAGTCTAGGCCTGCTTGGCCGAGGGACAGGGAAACCCAGCTGGCTAACCTGAGACGCTTGGCCAGCCTGGTGCCGCTGTGCCAGCTCCACTGTGCCACTTGGCCTCGCCCCTCCCCCCCCACCTGTGAACCCCTATTTATTTCAGGGCTGACACAAATATCACCTTGTTTATGAAGCTGCCACCCTCCTCCCCAGAGCCTTGGTGCGTGATGCACACTGTGTCCCTGTCACACCGCAGCTGGCCAGCAGATCAGGGAGAAGCGGACAGACATGAGGCTGGGTGTCTACCCAGGGCCATCAGCTGTTCAGATCCACGCTGTCCACTGCACCTGGAGGTCCTTGGGTGAGGACAGAATGCCTGGCCCAGGGCCATGCTCAGCAAGTGCCACTGCATGGGGGCAGACTCTGGGCCCACGGGTCCCATCTTTGATGCCGTCCTCTTGTCGAAGGCTGGACCCTGTGGGGCCATGCTGGGGACTTGTGAGCTGGCGGAGAGAGATGGGTTCCAGCGGGACTGTTTTTCCTCTGGCTAAAATACACACCAGCGCCAAGCTGCAGTAGGTGTGTCTGCCTGGGAGTGACTCAGTCCTCTGGCTTGTGGGACAGACAGGTCTGTGGTGATGTCACTGGTGCCCCAGGAACAAAACCGCCCAGCGGGCTCCCTGTCCATTCCGGAGCCAGCACAGCAGAGGTGTGACTCGGAGCGAATCTTCCTGCTCCTCTGTGTAACCCTACAAAGCCCAGAGCGGAGGTGGCTGTGAATTTGTTGACAGTGTCCAGGGCTCTCCATCCTCTGCCCAGTGCAGCTTCCTGATGACAGGAGTGAGGGGGAGGCCAGGACGGGCAGGACGGGGACGCGGACGGACAGAGCCAGGACAGGACTCGTCACACCGCAGACTTCCTGTCTGCCGAGGTGACGGCCTCTCCTGGCTGTGCCTGTGGTTCATCCTCGCAGCCTCGGCCACAGACACCCTGTGTTTGCTGTCATCAATGGTCTTTGAGGTGTCCACGGCGCCTGAATGAGAGCTTTCTGTCCTTGAAGCCACTCTCTGAGAGCGCAGAGTGAAAGAGCCCGCCGCGCTGCCAGCGCCCGGCCCTCTGAAGGACGTTTCTGTCCCTGCCAAGTGCCGCTGTGAGGCCTTGTGATAGCGGCACAAGGAGGCTTAAGTCTGATTCATTGCAGGACTGATTTTAAAAATAGAAATTGTTTTATAATAAGTTACTTTACTATTTGACTCTAGTGGATAAATTATTAGCTGGAGAAAGAGCCACCGCCTTGGGTTTCCCGTGCTTGTGCCTCAGAGAGCTTCTGTGCCTTCAAGTATCCCACTCATGTTTGTCCAGAGAAGGTCCCTCGACTGCCAGGCATTAGGGTGAGGCCCTGGAGACGCAGTGGGGAGGAAGATGTGCAGCCGTCCCTCGGTTCTGGGACCCTGGAAGGTGCGAGTTGCTCGTGTGAAACGGGGAGTGTTGGGCATAAGCTCGTCTCTTCCCGAATCCTTCAGATCCTGGGTTTATAATCCCTGATGCAGTGCAATGTAAAGAGTCGTCCAGCATTGATCAGGAGACAGTGACAAGGAAAAAGTCTCCACAGGCACAGTCTCTCCCCTACAGTGCCCCATCCTGCCAGTGCCTTGATTGGCAGTTGGTTGAACCTGGGTGCAGAGGGCCACCATTCTCTGTTCAGGAGGTTGGAGATGGGGACAGAGTGTAACTAACAGGTTCCTTTAGGTGACAGATGCTCTGGATGAACTTAGGAGCATGGAGTGGTCGCTCTAGGGGTGCTTGAGGGAAGGTCCCAGGGATTGCTGATGCTCAGAGCCCATGGTGGAAGGAGGCTGGAGTGGGCACTGGCTCGCCATTCGAGGGACAGATGGCAGGCACTGGGCAAGGTGTTGTATTATTTCTTATTTATTTTTGCAGTACCAGGGATTGAACTTGGGTGCTCTGCCACTGGGCTGCATCCCAGTACTTCTTAAAACAAAAATTTTTTTTTGAGACAGGGTCTTGCTAGGTACTGAGGCTGGCCTCAAACTTGCTATCCTCCTGCCTCGGCCTCCTGAGTTGCTGGGATTGCAGGCTGCTGAACTGCTCCCCTTTGTGCACATCCACTTTGTAAGAGACCTGAGAGTTTTCTTTTCCTGCTTCACAGTCTGGGGAGCGTGCAAGCCAGGGCCCTGAGACCTCAGGGTGCTGCTCCTGGCAAGGGCGGGGCTGGGTGAGAAGAGCCACTCATCCTGTTCTGTGGGCTTCTGAGGAGGACAGCAGTGGCACTTCCTGAGTCCTCACTTCTCCCTGTGCTGAGCTCTGTGGACCCAAGAGTCCACTTAGCCCTGACCCCCACCCACAGGCCATAGGTTTCCAGAGCCCCCTGTCTGCCCCAACCACATGGCTCCTCCCTGAACGGGCTCCCCCGACTTCCTGACTCTGTGGCCCAGATGTAGGTATCACTGTGGTCTGTGAAAGGCCCCACACTTGATGGGCGGCACTGGGCAAGCCCCCTCCCCCTCCTGGCCTCACTGATGGCATCGATACCTGCCGCTGTTCCTGCCTGGAGCCCACACTGGGCTGGGCACCTCTCAGGAAGTGTCTCCTTGCCTTGCCTGGGTCTCCTGTCTCCTGAGAGGGCACCCTTTGGCATGTCCCTGGGGTTGTGTCAGGGTCCAGTGTTGACAGCTCTGGACCTCTTAGCTCTGGGCTCTGTCTGGCCTCAGCCTTGACCTTGGTCCTCTGTGCTCCTCAGTGGATTTTTCTGAGACCAACAAGGACGGGTTCTCCTGGAAGCAGGGCAGGAGTATCCTGAGGGCTCGGGCTTCCTGATGTGGCCCCACCTGGCTACAGGACAGAATCACCTGCGAAGGGTAGAGGGCAGGTAAAAGCTAGGCTTCGAGTGGAGCCTCAGGAATGGGGGTGTGGGAGCCTCCTGGCTGCACCTGCCCGCCCAGCCTGAGCCTCTGTTACCTGTGGTGTGAACAAAGCCCCAGTCCAGTCTGGGCCTGATTTGCAATCAGGCTGGTCCTCTGGTGTTGGTGGACCATGGGAAGCTGGGGTCCTGTCAGAGACCAAGAGGACGTCTGTGTTGACCTGGGTCAGTCTCCTGGAGACAACCACAGCCACGTAGCGCAGCAGCCACCTAGAAGGTGCCCAGGTTAGTCCACAGGGCCAGGGACACAGCAT
The DNA here is from genome assembly GCF_047511675.1 of Marmota flaviventris. Classification (NCBI taxonomy): domain Eukaryota; kingdom Metazoa; phylum Chordata; class Mammalia; order Rodentia; family Sciuridae; genus Marmota; species Marmota flaviventris. Next base: position 136,089,528 of record NC_092498.1, on the reverse strand, counting down.
GAGTCCCGCACCTCTAGCTGAGGGAGCATGGGCGGTTGCTCGGCCTTGTCACCGTGTGAAGAGTGTGGAGCAGCCCCCGTGTGGTTGGCTATGACCTTGAGCAGTGGTTGGCCTCCAAAGCCTCCATTTCCCCATCCACCTGCTTCTAGGGTTCCTGGGAGGACGGAGACCCTTGCAGCAAAGTGCTCAGCCGAGCCTGCATGTGGCCGAGCTCCAGAAAGATGATCTGATTTGAGGTTATTGAGACCGGTTTGCCGGCCTGTGGGACACGTGCTTCACAAGGGGAGCTCGGGGATGGGGCAGCTCCACGGGGCCTCCAGGGAACGATTGTGGACCACTGGGTTTTCCAGGGCCGGACAGCAGCAGTGGCCTGTGTGCCATGAAACTGTCACCTCTTCTCCCGAGCAAGATACCTCCCCAGCCGCTCTCCATTGCCCCGTGACCCTCCTCCAGCTCTGGGTCCCCCTAGAGTGCGACCTCGAGTGTGTATCAAGCCACTCTGCTCAGGAGGTGTTTCCCTTCGCGGCAATGGACCCCGCTGGCCGCCAGGATTCACTTCCACTTGGCTCGAGGGCCATGCCGGGGCCGAGGGAAGTGTTTTACCAGCCAGAGAGAACCCCCAGGCGGCTGGGGTGGTCCTCCAGCTCCCCTTTACCCTCTGGTCCCTCTACCCACAGTCTCATTAACCCCTCCAGGCAGCCTCAGGATAGCAGGCTGGAACTTTGGGACCCAGGACCAAGTGTCACTAAAGTCAGGCCTCCGGGAGACTTTGACCCTGGAGCAGAGCTGTGTCACAAAGGGAGGTGCCCAGGGCACTGCCAACTCTGAAGCCCCCTCTGAGAAGGTCCAGTATTAGAGGCTGGTGAGGTGGGGACAGGGTCAGCAGGGGCCTGCCTGGCCCCCTCCTGGGAGGAGCAGGAAGCCCAGGGGTGCCCGCAGCCTCCCCCTGTGTAAGCATTGGGCCTCCTGTGCAGCGTCTGGCCCCACACATCTGCCCGCCCTGCACACAAGGGGGCTGTGTTCCCCGGAGCCAGCCGGCGCCCGGGCGACTGACACGGGCCTGTCCCCTGCGGGCAGGGTGGGGAGCAGGCATCACTGGGGCCACCACAGACTGTGCCAAGTGCCCATGCTGTCCTAGGGCTGCACTTCCTGGAGCCTCCCTGGCCTCTGTTTTGTGCCCAGTGCAGGAGGCTCCAGCCGGGTGCCACAGCCCAGGGGAGGCGGATGGTAAATCAGGAACACGGCCTGGTTGGAGGGCGCTGGGCATGTGGAGAGCCCCAGGCCAGGTCTAGTGGGGCAGTGGGGGCTGGGCTCCCAGGGCTCTGGCCCATAGTGAGGGCCTGCCGCCCCGCCCCCCCCCCCCCCGGGGGGGGGGGGTCCTGTGTCTGTGCTGAGGGCTATGGGAGCAGCTTCTTGCTGGGAATCTTCCAGGCCAGGTGGCAGTCGTCACTAGACCAGCTCAGGTGACAGGGCAGCTGGGGCTGGGATTACACACTGGGAGCCAGGACTCTGCTGGCTTCTGAGCCACAACTGCTCGCCAGCTGCCCAGGGAGGCGCAGCCGCACCTGCCCCGTGAGTCCCGCACCAGGGCAGGCAGTACCTGGGTCTGTATGGCCGTTGCTGGGGACATGTGGAGTCGGCGGAGCCGTGGAGTCGGCGGAGCTGGCTTTGAACCCTGGCCTTACCCCCGTTAGTAGGACAGGCAGAGGCACCCCCTCTGCCTCATTTTCTTCCTCAAGAAAATGTCCTTCCAACAACCTCCCGGGGTGCTGCCCGGAGGCATGTGGCCTTGCTGGCACGTGTACTCGCAGAGAGTGGCTGCTGCCAGACCTCGCCCTCCTCATGGCCACTGCCGTGGACAGTGTCCCCTCAGTGGGGGCGAGGACCCCTGGGCATGGAGTTGCCAAGGCTCACAGCAGCTTTCACCATGGTTCTTGGTCACTGCTTGTCCGTGAAGGAGCAGAAGCCCCAGGAGGCCCAGGCTGGGCAGACACTACAACAGGTGGCCGGGCAGCCTCGTGTCTGACTGGCCAGGATTTGCAAATGAGGGAGCCAGAGCCTGTGTCCTCAGGGCCCTGGTACAGCGAGGAGGCAGAGTTGGCTGCAGCCCCAGGTCCCCGCATCCCAATGAGCCACCACAATGGGCCCTGTGTGCGAAAGGGGGTCAGCACGCCTCGCTGAGTGGCAGGGTGCAGGGGCTGCTCAGACTGCCTGCCCGGGCCCTGGCTGCCCCCAGGTCTGCGCATCCACCAGAAAGGGCTGCTCGGATCTACCAGGCCTCCCCCGTGTACAGAGAGGACGTATGCCCCAGCGGAGCGGGTGCCAGGGTGCCCACAGTAGAGCCTGAGCAGGTGAAGTCACCACTGTATAGGGCAAGGTAGGGACCACTTAGGTGGCAGAGGGGAAGAGCTCAGGGCCAGTGCCCAGACAGCTTCCCGGTGCAGACCCCTGGCTCAGCCCAGCTGTCCATGGCCTGGGCAGCCTTCACTCCAGACACACTGATGGCCTGTTGGGCAGAGGCCATCAGACCTGCCACCGAGAGAAGTAGTTTTGGCAACAGCACACGGCAGGTGCACCTGAGCCTCCAGCAAGGGAACAACGGTCTCAGGTGCCTCACAGGAGGCACTAAGCCAGTGGAGCTGGAGCTGGCCTCTGGGACACGCGGCACTGGACTGTGCAGAGTGAGAGGCGGCTCCTGCCTGGGTTTCAGGCGACGTGGAAGGGTGCTGAAGGGGCCTCCTCCTGCCTTCCTCCTCCCCCAGGGCCACAGTGGCCGTCCCCCTGGGTGATAGGAACTAGCCAGGACCCAGTTCCTATAGAGGCGGCCCTCAGGCAACAGGCCCTGTGTCTGTTGGGGTCAGTTGACAGCCTTGCCTGAAGCCCTTCCCCCTGTCATTCTGCTCTGGCCATCCCCCAGCACTCCTCCCTGGGACCACAGAGGTGCCTCCTCAGCCATGAGCCCAGCTTCTGTCCCACCCCCCAGATCTGGCCACTCGGTGGCCTGTCGTGGGCTGTAGTTTCAGCTGAGAGCTTCAAGTCAGAGAAGGCTGTTCCTGGGCTGCTCGGGGAGAGGTCCCCTCCCGCATTACCGTGCCTCCACCTCTCACTGTGTGGCCCTCTCGTGGGGCTTCTGAACTCTGCCTCCTGTGTCTCTCTCACAGGCCATCAGCATCAGCAAGGCCATCAACAGCCAGGAGGCCCCCGTGAAGGAGAAGCATGCCCGGCGTATCCTCCCTTGCCCCCACCTGGGGGATGGTGGACGGCACACCCTGGTGGTGGGAGTTGGGGCAGTTCAAGTCTGGACACACGTTCATGACCTTGCCCTCTGTCTTGTCCTCTGCTGAAAACCCTGGTCCTTGTGGCTTGGGGCAGGGGTGTGGGAGCAGGGTGGGGGCAGCTGGGTTCTCCCGCATCTCAGGGCAGCTGCACTTACTGAGCGCCGTGCACCTCAGCCTGCCTTGCCTTGCACTTGGCCTTGACCGCGCAGGCATCATTCTGGGCACTCACCACGAGAAAGGGGCCTTCACCTTCTGGTCCTACGCCATCGGTCTGCCGCTCCCCAGCAGCTCCATCCTCAGCTGGAAGTTCTGCCATGTCCTCCACAAGGTCCTCCGAGACGGGCACCCCAATGTGAGTTGCGGACCCCAGAGTCTGACCTCAGCTCCAGGCCCTGCCTACGCCCTCCGCCTCCTCCCTCTGCCCTGGTGGGAGCGCGTCCTCAGGCCCCCTAAGCCTCTGGGTCCTCCTTGCCCTTCCCACCGCAGGTGCTGCATGACTGCCAGAGGTACCGCAGCAACATCCGGGAGATCGGGGACCTGTGGGTAGGTGCTGCAGCGCGGCCCGCACCTCCCTGGCACGAGTGCGCACAGGCAGAGCGGAGGCAGACGCTGGGGAGGCTTGGTGGGGCTGTGGAGGACGATCCGGGTGAGGTCGTGCTGTGCCTTTCCCAGCCTGAGACCAGTGGGCCTCCAGCCCTAGATCAGGAAGGCCCTTCTGTCCCTGCAAGTTGGAAAACATGGCGGTTCCAGGCTGGCCTCCCAGGGGGGAGTTAGAGACCAGCTGCTATAGAAGGGGTTGGAGATGCACCCCTCCCCACAGTTCCCCAGGACCTACAGACATAGGGCTCTGAGCACCCTGGGGAGCTGTGTCCACTCCCAGGTCCTCAGGAGTTAGGCTGCTGGGGGTGGGGGGGAGAGACCCTCTGGCCAGATTCTCTCTCAGAGCACTAGGGGTCCTCAGCTGGCCTGTGGCCCTTGGAGCAGACCCAGAGCAGGGCCAGGGTCCTGTTGGGGCAGCGCCCTGTCCAAGGCCTCTGCCTTTTATCCATGTCCCTTGAAGTAAGGGGAAACACGTCCACGGTGCTCTGAGTGGACATAGGCTCTGCTAGTGTCCCGGCCCTGGGGCCTGAGCAGGAGGGAGGGTGTGCAGACTTCTGTTGGCATGTGCCTCCCCATCTGCCACCAGCTCTTCAGTGAACTGTCCCCACTCAGAATTGGCCTGTGGCCCTGGACAAAGAGCTGTCTTCTCACAAGAGTTTTTCTGGCAAGAATGATGAGGAGTAAGATCAACAGGAACAGGGACGCTGGGGCAGAGGAGGTGGCAGGCAGTGTGCTGAGTGAACAAGTGGCCTGCCCTCGCTCTGGTTCCTTCCACCTGCATTCCTAGTCCCCACACCTGCCCAGTCCCTGGGCTTTCTGGGCATGTTCTCAGGGCAGCGGGCCCTCACCCTGGGCTCTGTTCCCCACAGGGGCACTTGCACGACCGGTACGGGCAGCTGGTGAATGTGTATACCAAGCTGTTGCTGACCAAGATCTCCTTCCACCTCAAGGTAGCTTCCTCTGCTCTCTGGTGGCCTGGGTCAGAGAGGAGGCTGGGATCTGCCCAAGTGGGCTGTGCACTCTCCAGGGAGGCCAGCACCAGCTCCCAGGACTGCTCTGGTGTTTCAGGACGACTGGGTGATCCCAGCCCTTGCTCCACACCTGTGTGTCCTGCCTTGGCTGCGGCCTGCTCCCCCTGTGGGCTCCGTCCACCACCCCAAAACCCTCGGCTAGCCCTCTGCCTGCTGGGTCACAGAAGCGTGGCCACCTGGGGCTGGGTGCCCTCCAGGGCTCTTTCCTCCTCCTCAGAGCTGGAGCATTCCTGGGACAGAGCTGGCTCTGTCCGGAGCAGGGAGGGGACCTGCGTGGGCCGCCCCACATGGCTACAGTGGGTGGGGTTTCTCTGCAGCACCCCCAGTTTCCTGCCAGCCTGGAGGTGACCGATGAGGTGCTGGAGAAGGCGGCTGGGACGGATGTGAACAACATGTGAGTCTGCGTGGCCGGGAGCCTGGCCTCCCTCTCCTTCCTGCCTCAGTGCCCTGGTGTCCCCAGGCATTCCACCCCCAGTGCCCGTGGGGCCACATGTTAATGAGCCCATGGCCTTCTGAGGTTGAGGGTCATGCTCCCAGGAGAGCGGGCTCAGCTTACGTGGGCGGTTTGTCCAGTGTGCAGGCAGGTGTGGGGGGAGGTCTTGGGGACCCAGAGGCCTGCCCAGCCACCTCATTGCCCTTCTCTGCAGCTTCCAGCTGACCGTGGAGATGTTCGACTACATGGACTGCGAGCTGAGGCTCTCCGAGTCAGGTGAGCCTTCCCCGCGGGACACGCGGGGATCTGCATTACCACCGAGGACAGTGGGGAAGACCCCCACGACCAGACTGTACCGCGCTGTGTGCGCGTGTGGTCAAGCCCTGAGTGCCACCTGCCAGGCAAGCACCCCCTCAGAGCCACATCCCACCCCGACCCATTGTAAAACGCATCCGCCCCTCCAGGGGTCTGTACCCCTCCCAGGAGCAGGCGATGAGGCCTCCTGGTGCCTCCAAAGCACAGTGAGAAGCCCCTACTGCCCCTGGAGCCCAGCCCCACTGCAGTATGTCCAGGTCACAGTCTCTGCTGTCCTTGTGCCCTGTGTGTACATGGCATCACCACACGGGGCTTGGGCCATCGGGGAGCAGCCCTGTCCCCACTGCCACCCGAGAGAACTTAAATTGTGTTGCCCATTTTCTGCCCTAAAGAGCCTCGACTCCCATCAGCCTCCTGGCCCAGGGGCCGGTGGCTGGTGGACAGGAAGTCTCAGGGGCTCGCCCTCCCGGCTGCGGGATTGTTCTGAGTGGCAGCTTCAGACAACTTGTGGTGACTCAGTGCTTTCCGTGTCGGGGCGAGAAGCGAATGCCTTTTAAGGGAAATCTGGAAGCTGGGAAGGAGCCAGGCGGCCTCCCGCACCCCCAGGTCTGGACTGAGGCTGGCGGAGCACAGCGGGCAGTCAGTCCCCACCGGCCAGAGGCCAGCTTGGTGCAAGCGCTCCGTGCCTGGGGGAGGTTGTCCGGGACATTACGTGGGAGGCAGAGGGCAGGTGATGGGGTGTGGCCCAACCAAGCAGCTGGCCTAGGTCCCCAGGCTGTGACCTGGCACACATGTGCTGAGTCCAGGCCTTAGCACGGAGGCCACTGGCGCCTACGTCTCCACCCCAGGCTGCTCTCACACGGAAGGAAGCCCATGTGGGCAGCGGTGGCCCCCACAAGGGAAGTGGAGAGAACTGGTCTCCACCCTGGTACTTGGGGGCACAAAGGCAGGGCATCGGAGCGGTGCCAGGTGCCGGTGTCTGCTGGAGAGACTCCCGGAGCCGTGCAGGTGCAGGGTCCCTACCACACCCTGGTCGCAGTGGACACAGAACTGTCCAAAAGGTCCTCAGTGGACGGCTGGCTGTGGCATACTGAGCGCATGGTGGGGAGACTCAGAAGCAGCTGAATCTGCTGTGGTCAGGAAAGCTTCAGAAACCAGTTTGTGTGACTGCAGATTGCAGGGCCGTGTTTGTCACTCGGGGACAACCTGGAGCAGGGTGTGCTTTATACACGGGCAGTGTGGCCTGCAGCTGGAAGTTAAGGACCGCTGAGGGGTGGCCTTGCACCTCTCCCTTCTTGTCCCTCCCCTCCCGGGCTCTTTGCTGTCACTGCAGAGGTCCGCACCTGGCCCCACCCCAGTGGCCCAAGGGCTCCTCTGGACTCTGGCCGGCATGTGCCCAGTGTGGGGCCGCTCGGTTGCCCTCTTACTCTGCTTGCCGCCTGCTCTTTGTCCTTCCTCTGCCTCAGAAGATGCCAGCCACGACAGGCAGCCTCATGTTCGTGCTTGTCCCTCCTCAGTAGCTCTGATACAGGGCCTGATTGTCAAAGGGCCCTCAGGGAGGTCAGGTTTCAGGGTCACTTGGGGCTTGCACAGCTGAGTGTTGAGCCTACAGCTGTAGGAAGGGATGTGAGGGACAGCCTTAAATGCCCTTCTCTAAAATTTAGATCAGATTTGAGGCCCCAGGGTATGGGGCTCCTTGACCTTGACCTTGGGCATGCTCTTGGCAGGTAGCCACTGGCACAGGGGCTCCCATCTGCGGTGAGGAGCCCGTTGGTGCCTGAGATCTGGGTTAGAGTCCTGCTTGCTGACCAGATGGTCTGCAGCAGCTGCCCACTGCTGTGGCCACCTCATCACAGTGGCTGTGATGACATCATGAGGGGCCACCACAGCCTGGGCTGTCTCTAATGAATGTCCTGGGCCAGGTCTCATGCTCTCGCCTCTCACCTTTCTTCTGTGCAGTTTTCCGGCAGCTCAACACGGCCATTGCTGTGTCCCAGATGTCCTCAGGCCAGTGCCGTCTGGCCCCACTCATCCAGGTCATCCAGGACTGTAGCCACCTCTACCACTACACGGTCAAGCTCATGTTCAAACTGCACTCCTGTGAGTCACTGTGCACGGCCCCTGGGGCAGCCGCAGCCTCAGGGTAGCATTCAAAGGCCTCGTGTTCATCCGTGGTTACTGAGTCAGGAAGGAGAGTGAGAAGTTAGTTTAGAAAGAGCAATAATAACTCACTGCCCACTAACATAGGTGCAGTGAAGAAAAGAAATCACTGTTTTCCAAAGCAGAGAAAGATTTTGTAGGGTTTTGTTTTGGTTGATACTGAGGAATTAAACCCAGGACACTTGACCACTAACCACGTCCCCAGCCCTTTTTATTTTTCATTTGGAGACATGGTCTCATTGACTTGCATAGGGCCTCACTAAGTTGCTGGGGCTGGCCTGGAATACCTGATACTCCTGCCTCAGCCTCCCAAGTCCCTGGGATTACAGGCTTGGGCTACTGTGACCTGCTTAGTTTTATGTTTTTACAACTGACTGCCTGGCGCAGAGGGGACGGAGTCCCCCGCCTTCTCCTGAGTTCATCCTGCCACGTTCTCTGTGGGACCCATTGCTGTGCCGTTCAGAAGAGGGTTTTGACCTCCTCAAACCTCTGGAAAGGTCTTGTCCTCGGACCACACTGAGAACCTCCAGCTCAGGATGCATGTGCCATTCTCTCCATAGTGCAGGGCCCTGCGGTGTGTCATCGCGGGAGTTTTGTGATCCCCCAAAGCTGGGCATGGCTCAACGCAGCCACACAGTCCTTCCACCAGCTTGCTGCTGTCTAGCCCAGAAAGTCAGAGCTGGAGCCCCCCCCCAGGCTCCCGCCTTCCCAGTGCCTTCCCATGTGGGTGGGGCTGGCCCGGTCATGGGTGCTCTCTAGTCTCTGATGGTCTAGAACATGGAGGAACAGGGGAGGGAAGAGAGCCACAAAGCAGTGTGCAGAAGGGAAACCCCCTAAATCTGTGCTGTCCCCAGGTCTCCCGGCAGACACCCTGCAGGGCCACAGGGACCGGTTCCATGAGCAGTTTCACAGGTACCAACCCGGGCCGGGCGAGGCACGGTGGGAACGCGGCTCCCTGGCTCCTCTGTGACGCGTCCCTTTTCACCCTTCCCCCCTCAGCCTCAGGAACTTCTTCCGCAGAGCCTCGGACATGCTGTACTTCAAGCGCCTCATCCAGATCCCTAGGCTGCCCGAGGTGCCCACACCCTCCCAGTCCTCCCAGAACCCTGGGCAGTTGGCCAGCCCCACGGGGCTCTGGGGACAGTGGAGAATGGGCTTCCTTGGGGCTGGGTGAGCAGCTCTCATCTGCTGCCCCTGCAGGGACCCCCCAACTTCCTGCGGGCCTCAGCCCTGGCTGAGCACATCAAGCCGGTGGTGGTGATCCCTGAGGAGGCCCCCGAGGATGAGGAGCCTGAGAATCTCATTGAGATCAGCGCTGGGCCCCCTGCTGGGGAGCCTGCGGTGAGCTCCCTGCTGCCCCCCATGCCCCACCCCTGAGAAGGGGCCTCCAGCTCCCACCCTCCTGGAGGCACTGGGGTGACTGTGCTGTGCCCTGCCAGGTGGTGGCTGACCTCTTCGATCAGACCTTTGGACCCCCCAATGGCTCCCTGAAGGACGATAGGTGAGGTCCAGGTAGCTGGCTGGGGTGGGGGGTTGGAAAGCCGCCTCCCTGAGCTGCAGGATGCTTCTGCCTGCAAAGGCCTTGGGTGGGGAACAAAAGCACGGGAGACGGGCCTGTGCCTGTTGGCTAAACTGGAGCCCAGGACCTCTGTCCCCAGGGATCTCCAGATCGAGAACCTGAAGAGAGAGGTGGAGCTGCTCCGCGCGGAGCTGGAGAAGATCAAGCTGGAGGTGAGTTGAGGGCCAGGCCGGGCGCGCCCGCTGGGCCGGCAGGTTCCCACACTGTCCTTGTGTGCCCCAGGCCCAGCGGTACATCTCGCAGCTGAAGGGCCAGGTGAACTCCCTGGAGGCCGAGCTGGAGGAGCAGCGGAAGCAGAAGCAGAAGGCCCTGGTGGACAACGAGCAGCTCCGCCACGAGCTGGCCCAGCTGCGGGCATTGCAGCTGGAGAGCTCGCGGAACCAGGGCCTGCGTGAGGAGGCTGAGAGTGCGTGTGGCACTGCAGGCACTGGGGGGGGGTGTCCCCCTGGCCCACCCAGCCTCACGGCCTCTCCTCCCTCACAGGGAAGGCCAGCGCCACGGAGGCGCGCTACAGCAAGCTGAAGGAGAAGCACAGCGAGCTCATCAACACGCACGCAGAGCTGCTCAGGAAGGTGTGTGGCCACCGCCTCCCCCAGTCCAAGGCAGGGCGGCCTGAGCCACGGCCACGAGCCAATCTGTCCCCTGCTCTTGCAGAATGCAGACACAGCTAAGCAGCTGACAGTGACACAGCAGAGCCAGGAGGAGGTGGCACGGGTGAAGGAGCAGCTGGCCTTCCAGATGGAGCAGGTGAAACGGGAGTCTGAGATGAAGGTACGTCCCCCCATGCAAAGCCCCGCCTGCGTCCCCCGAGCCCTGCTGCCCCAGTGACACGCTGTCCTGTCCCAGTTGGAGGAGCAGAGTGACCAGCTGGAAAAGCTCAAGAGGGAGCTAGAGGCCAAGACCGGAGAGCTGGCACACGCACAAGAGGCCCTGAGCCGCACGGAGCAGGTGCAGGGGGCGGGTGCTGGGTGGAAGCCACCTCTTTCCTGTGAATGGGGCCAGGCATGGGTGTCACTGGGTTCAGGGGGCCCTTAGTGGGTCCCCGATGCTGCTGTGACCCAGACCCAGAGGGTGCGTGGCATTAGGACCCAGAACCTACCCTCTGGAGTCCCAGCGTACCAGGTGGCTTTGGAAACGGGGCTGAGGGGTTGGCCATAAGCCTGGGTGGACCTGCTCATGGACACGTGCTCACAGAGCGGGTCAGAGCTGAGCTCCCGGCTGGACACACTGAGTGCAGAGAAGGACGCTCTGAGCGGGGCCATGCGGCAGCGGGAGGCCGACCTCTTAGCCGCCCAGAGCCTGGTGCGTGAGAAGGAGGCTGCACTGAGCCAGGAGCAGCTGCGCGGTTCCCAGGAGCGGGGCGAGTTGCAGGGGCGCCTGGCGGAGAAGGTATGGCTGTCCCGCAGTGCACACCACGGGGGTCCTCCCCAGGTGGGGGTCATCCCCAGGTGGGGGTCCTGCTTGGTGTGCTCCGAGTCAGCTTTCCAGAACATTCTCTCCACGAAGCCCAGAGCCCTTCCCTAGTTTCCAGTCCTCCCACCCTGCCCAGCACTTCCTGTCTGCCTGCTCTTCCTTTAGCTGCTTTCAGGGTGTCAGCATTTTGACTGGCCTTTCTCTAATGGTGGACAGTGCTGGGCATCTTGGCCTGTGTGTCTCTGAGAAACGCTTGTTCCAACCCTTTGCCTGCTTGGACGTTCTCCCGCTTGGGAAGGGAGGCCTCCCACTGGCAATCTCCATCCCCCAGCAGAGGGCAGCGCTTCCACACTGCGGGTCCTGACTAGCTGCACACAGTGTGACCCTGGGGCTGGGCCATGTCCCTGGGCCTTGGGACGGGGTCTCTAGGCTGCTGTGCCCGCTGCCCACAGGAGTCTCAGGAGCAGGGGCTGCGGCAGAGGCTGCTGGATGAGCAGTTCGCCATGCTGCGAGGGGCCGCTGCCGAGGCCCAGGGCATCCTGCAGGACGCCGTGAGCAAGCTGGATGACCCCCTGCACCTGCGCTGCACCAGCTCCCCAGGTGCACACTCGGGCCACCTCCCACTGCACGTGCCTCATTCCTGTCCCCCACCCTGAGCCGTGGTTGGGAGGGCCTCACGTTCTCCTTATGCTTCCAGACTACCTGGTGAGCAGGGCCCAGGCAGCCCTGGACACTGTGAGTGCCCTGGAGAAGGGCCACGCCCAGTACCTGACCTCGCTGGCAGGTGAGTGCCTCCAGCAGGTGGGCCAGGTGGGGCAGAGGCTGACAGGACTCTGGGTTTCTGCAGCCCCGCTGCCTCCCGCCTGGAGGGGAGCTGTTCAGGACCACAGCCACCTCTTCAGGAAGCCAGGCAGATGGCCCTGCCCACCACCATCTGGGAACCTGGCCCTGCGGGCAGGCAGCCTTCACCAGTGGGGTGTGGCTACCAAGTGTCCTTGCTGGGTGGAGGAAGGGGCCTGGGATCCCTGACATGCTTGGTCCCTACCCTGCTGCCCCTAGCTGCCCGACCTTGAGCATGCTCTCAGCCCTCCTTTCCTCATCCATGAGCCGGGGACACTGGGGCCGCATTGTGAGCTTGCTGTAGGGTTCCCCAGTGTTTGTGTCTTGTTGCTTCCCATCTGTGACCTCAGCCCTGTCATCTACACAGATGCCTCCTCTCTGGTGGCAGCCCTGACCCGCTTCTCCCATCTGGCTGCGGACACCATCATCAACGGTGGTGCCACCTCCCACCTGGCCCCCACTGACCCTGCAGACCGTAAGTGGGCCCTGGCGGCAGGGTCTGGCTGCTTCACCAGCTTGTCTTCCACAGGGATTTCCACAGATGTTAGGAGAAGGTGGGCCTGCAGCCAGGTCCTGGCCAGGCCCCGGGCCAGGGTGTAGGGGCCTCATTGGGGTCCTCAGGTGAAGGCTGTGCTCACAGCCCTCTCCCACCACAGGCCTGGTTGACGCGTGCAGGGAGTGTGGAGCCCGGGCTCTGGAGCTCCTGGGGCAGCTGCAGGATCGGCAGGCTCTGCCAAGGGCACAGCCTGGCCTGGTGCGGACTCCCCTGCAGGGCATCCTCCAGCTGGGAGAGGTGAGATGTACAACGGAGCCCTGGGCTGGGGGTGCCAGGGCCAAGCTGCTCTGTGTTCCCTCTGGGTATGCTAAATGGGTGTCCCAGGCGGGACCGTGCCCCTCCACAGCCCAGGATCCCTGGACATTTTCCCAGGCCCTGTGCTTGATGGAATTGAATATGCCTGACTCTTGTCCTCCCAGGAGCTGAAGCCCAAGAGCCTGGATGTGCGGCAGGAGGAACTAGGGGCCATGGTTGACAAGGAGATGGCGGCCACGTCAGCAGCCATTGAAGATGCCGTGCGAAGGATCGAGGTGAGGACTGGGCTTGAGGGACTCCCCTGCTTCCTGCAGGAGCCTTTGGGGGCTGCAGACCCTGGTTGGGTGGGCGCTGGCTGCACGCACTCCTGGATTCCACCCCTGCTTTTCAGGGGTCCCTGAGGTCAGAGGGAAGAGGGTAGAGGTGGCCCCCGCGGTCTCTGGCATCCCCTCCCTCCCATGCTGCTCTGCCCAGCCAGCTCACAGCTGTCGTTGGTGCAGGACATGATGAACCAGGCCCGCCACGAGAGCTCCGGGGTGAAGCTGGAGGTGAATGAGAGGTGAGCCCCCAGCCCAGCCCCAGCTGCACCCCGCCCACCACTGGTTCCAGGAGGTTTTACCCTCCTGGCTCTGGAGAGGAATGCCTGGTCCCCAGCCTGCGTGGTGTCACGTGGGCCGGGCCACGGTGTAGAGCAACCAACCAGCCTCCCCCTTCTCTCCCACCCCACCCCCACTCCTCCCCAGGATCCTCAACTCCTGCACAGAACTGATGAAGGTGAGTGGGTGGCTGTGACCCCAGGAGGGCTCTGTGTCAGTCACCCTGAGAATCACAGGCAGCATTTTGATCTTGGCAGGCCATCCGTCTCCTAGTGATGACGTCCACTAGCCTACAGAAGGAAATCGTGGACAGCGGCAGGGTGAGCTGGGCGGGCCCCAGCTGACGCCCCCCTGGCTGGGCCCCACAGCTGCACCAGCAAGGGATAGGTCCCTGGAAGGGGAATGACCCCAGAGCCCCCGCCCTTTCATGCTTGAGACTCCTGAAGTATGCAGACAATGAGACCATGTGCCCCCTTTGGGTCCCTGATGTCCCAGCTGAAACCCCCACCCCAGGGAGGTGTCAGAATGTGCCCTGTGGCTGTGCAGAGGGGAGGTAGGGCCCCTAGGGACCCATTCCCACCTATGATGTCCACCTTGACTGGCCCGTTCCACCCTGTCCTCTCATTGCCACTAGGGGGCAGCCACACAGCAGGAATTTTACGCCAAGAATTCTCGGTGGACTGAAGGTCTCATCTCAGCCTCCAAGGCCGTGGGCTGGGGAGCCACACAGCTGGTGTATGTCATCCCGGTGGGGTGGGCAGGGTCTGGTTCCTGCGATGGAGAGTGGCTTGGGGGGTCAGCAGGGCTCTAAGGGCCTCGGGTGGGAGTGTGGGGGTGAGGCCCACCCCCAGGCCCTGACCAGCCCTGCCCCTCAGGGAGTCTGCTGACAAGGTGGTGCTTCACAAGGGCAAGTACGAGGAGCTCATCGTCTGCTCCCACGAGATCGCAGCCAGTACAGCCCAGCTGGTGGCCGCCTCCAAGGTGAGCTGCACCCATGTCCACAACCTCAGGTTCCATGCTGGGCCTGGCCTTGGGTCCTCAAGTGCCCAGGGCTGAGAGCCCATGGCCTGCCTGGCCTTCCCCCCAGGTCAAGGCCAACAAACATAGCCCCCACCTGAGCCGCCTGCAGGAGTGCTCCCGCACCGTCAACGAGAGGGCTGCCAACGTGGTGGCCTCCACCAAGTCAGGCCAGGAGCAGATTGAGGACAGGGGTAAGCACCTGGGTGTCGGGTGGAGCTGCTGGCTTCCCAGAGCTGGGCAGGAGTGGGCACCTGGACACTTTCTTTTGCCTCTTGGCCAGACACCATGGATTTCTCTGGCATGTCCCTCATCAAGCTGAAGAAGCAGGAGATGGAGATCCAGGTGGGCACCTGTGGCAGCCAAGCTCATGCCTTCCGGGGCTGATCCTGGGGAGGGCTCCTGGGACTGGCTGGCAGTGCTGACATGTGCCGTGGGGCACAGGTGCGAGTCTTGGAGCTGGAGAAGACGCTGGAGGTGGAGCGAATGCGACTTGGGGAGCTGCGGAAACAGCACTATGTGCTGGCTGGAGTGATGGGGACGCCCAGTGAGGAGGACACCAACCGACCCAGTGCTGCCCCCAGAAGTGGGGCTTCCAAGAAGCCTCCCCTGGCCCAGAAGCCCACTGTAGCCCCCAGACAGGACCACCAGGTGCCTGGAGGAGGCCTGGAGTGGGTGGCTGTCCCAAGTTGGGCCTTGTGCTTCTGGCCTTGTCCACTGAGCCATTTACTCTCATCTCTGCAGCTGGACAAAAAGGATGGTGTCTACTCGGCTCAACTCATGAACTACTAGGCTCCGCTAAGGTCCAGCAGGGCAGCTGGAGGTTGGGCCTAGCCTCACATGGCTGTCCTGAGGGCATCCAGGGGCCTCTGAGAGGCCCCCAAGGGGCCCAGCCCCTGCACCTGGTGCCCAGGCCTCCTGCCTCACCATGCAGATCAGTGTCCCCAAGGCCCTGGCCTTCACTGAGCCTGAAGGGGCGTGGGCCATGTGGGATGGTTCATCTGGATGAAAGTCTACTTATCTGCAATAGGAACTTCGGAGCAGCCAGGACCCAGCAGGCCGAAGCTGCAACTCTGCAGGAAATATATGGAGCGTTTTTAATATTCCAAGTTACAACTTAAGTTCATAGTCAGCACACTGGGAACAGGGCCACGTGTGGGTCTCCCTGCCTTCTGGACTCAGTGTCAGAGGTTGTAGGTAACAGAAAGGTAGGGTCCCTGCTGGCTATCAGGGACAAGGATACAACACCCATGGCCTTCCTGGAGTCTCGAGGTACCCTTGGGCCATGTGGTCTGGGCAGGGCAGGAGGTCTTAAGGTAGCTGAGGGGTGGAGGGTGTCACCCCTTTCTCCCTGGGCCTGGTGCTAGAGTATCATGATGGGAGGCCCCAGGAGAAAGCCAGACTGTGGGAGTGGGCAGATGCTGCAGGCTGTGCCTGTAGGCACCCTGGCCCAGGTGCTGCCTTCCCTCCTGGGGTTTCCAGGTCAACTCTGCAGCTACCATCTCATTTTCTGTTTTCCATTCTCCTGAAGATGGTGAACTCAACTCTGCCAGAAAAGTCCCAGAAATCAGGATCCATGGGCCCACTTCTAGGGGATCAGGAAATCTTGTTGGAGCCTCAGGGAGGGGCAGCCTGAGACTGGGAGCCCCGCCTCTCCTGCTCCCATGGATTTGAATGAGCTTGTGTTCCTTGAGCCCGAGGGATTGGCTAGGGGGTGGGAACCAGGCTGTGGGGGTAGAGCCAGCAGTGGGACTAGATAAGTGCCTGGCCCACCCCAGCCCCTTGGCCATCTACCCTGTGCCCTGGCCACGCCGAACAGAGCCCGGGTCTGGGGAGCCAGGTCCTCCTCTGGTGTTGCTGCTCCCCCATGTTGACGTTCTGTTGCAATAAAACATGCTGACTGTTGTCCCCAGTGCCCCAGTGAGGGGCTACATCTGCCTCTTCATTGTTCCTGGGACATGCATTCCCTCTCCAGGTCCTGGACAGTGAGACTGTGGGTGCACTTGGGACACAGGAATCTCACCAGTGCTGCTGCCAGTTCTACCACAGAGCGGCTCCACTATGATTTACGTGACTCAGACCCTCCTCTAATGCAGGAGGCCAAGTCAGAGGCCATCACCATTCCCAGCCTGGAACCCCTGATCTGGGGCCAGTGGCTAGTCCCCCAGCCTATCTGAGACCATGCATCTTTGGACAAAGGATGGTGGCTGCTGACTGGTTGGGCAAATTCCGGGATCTAGTGTGGGTCAGGACCCTGCCTCTCGGCTGGTCTGCACTCAACCGTCACGGCCACATTGCAGCCCTTCCATTAGCACTTAAGGGCTTCCAGGTTCTAGAAAGCACAGCCAGCCTTGCCAGCACATGATCCCCAGAAGCATGCTCCAGAGGGAAGGCTGAGGGGTGACCAGTGCAAAATCACTAAATCTATTGGACGAAAGGACAGTGTGGTTCAGTGGAGAGTGTAAAACAGGGCTGCTCAGATTCTGGGCCTCCCCCAGGTCCCTGCCCCTGGGCACAGGGCTTACATGCCCAGGCAGGCTGTGTGGGAGGACAAGAAACTGTGTGAAAGCGCTCTACCAATGAATCCCCACAGGACACGGTCATGTGGATGGAGTGTTCCTTTTCCTAATGGCTTAGCCACAGAAATTCCTCCCACCTGTGGTACAGCATCTTGATTGTGAGTCAGGAAGCTCAGAACACTTTTTGTACCAGGGGTTGAACCCAGGGACAGTTAACCACTGAGCCATATCCCCTGCCCTTTAGACAGGGTCCCACTAAGTTGCTTAGGGCCTACCTTGCTAATTGCTAAGGCTGGCTTTGAACTTGCACTCCTGCCTCAGCCTTCCAGCACAGACAGACACTGAGATTAAAGGTGTGTGCCACCTCGCCCGGGCAGAATGCTTTCTAAAAGCCAAGGACAAAAAGCTGACATGGGCTGGGGTTGTGGCTCAGTGGTAGAGCACTTGCCTGGCACACGTGGGGCACTGGGTTCGATTCTCAGCACCACATAGAAATAAGGGTATAGGGTCCACCTACAACTAAAACAATACATAAAAGTGACAGCTAATTTAGTGATCCAAGGAAACGATCTGACGTTAAGTCCTCGATGATCAAATCTTGAACTGAGACCACCTCAAGTGTCCTGCACTAAAAATCAGAAGCCTACCTACCATATGAGATCAGTGGCTGTCCCTCCTAGACCCAAAAAGGGCCAAAGGAGGGAGGAGAGCATCCACAATCCCACTGTGAAGTCACGTCCTCATTGGGGAGGGGTTACAGATTTGACTAAGCTTTCTATCAGCCACTGGGGGAAAAAACTACCAAATTCTTTTCTTCAAAGGCAAACTGATTTCTCAAAAGCTTTCCCCTTCCTAATAGCTTAGCTATAGAAATTCCTCCCACCTGTGGCACAGGATGGTGGGCCCATGAGGACATGGGTACACAGCTCAACCAGGGGCAGTATGCACAGATACACAGCTCAGGGCTGAGGGTGTGGCTCAATAATAAAGCACTTGCCTAGCCTGCACCAGACTGGCGCACCCTCAGAGCCAGGGGTGAGGGGAGTACAGCTTAGCCAGGGGTGGTGACATACAAAGGAACAGGCACACAGCTCAACCAAGCGTGGTGGGCAAGTGAGGGCATGGCATGCAACTCAGCCAGGGGCAGTGAGCACAGGTACACAGCTCAGGCAAGGAAGGAGGGCACTCAAAGATGCACACATAGCTCTGCAAAGGAGTCAAGGAAGCAAGGTCTCTCCTTCCTACCTCAAGGGAAACCACCTCATCCAGCCCTGGTGTGGATGGACCTTCATGTCCCCTTGAAACACCTGCTCGTCAGCACTCAAAGCAAAATGTCAGGGCCACTGAGATCCTACCATTTGACAATCAGAAATGTTTGAAGTAGTCTCCACCACTTGCCATGTGGGCAGAAGCCAGAGGAAGCCCAAACCCCAAGGTCATCCCCAGCAGCCCGCCCTAGCACTGCGGCTGCGATCCTGAAGATACATTTCTTACAGCAGGAACGAGCTTCTTCCCACCCATTATTGCTGTTAGTGCTGGGAACCCCCGATAGAAGAGCCTTCAGCCTCCCATGACTTTGTTTTCAACTCTAAGAACAGCGGCACAGCTGGCATCCCTGCTGGACTCCGGTCACCGATGCTCCAGAATCCAACACTTCACAGGCATTCCCAGGCGAGGAAGTGATAGAACTATCATTCATCATTCTCAATTTATTAAAAAGGGTCCTACATTTTTACAACCAGTAACAGACGAGGCCCCAGACAGCAATGGCAAAGCCAGCCTGGCAGCCCCCTCACAACACCCACACAGAGTTCATGTCTGGCTGGAGCCCACAGCCAAGCTGTGGCCACTCCCAGTGAGGCCAGCAGCAGAGGTATTCAGGGGAGGACGATGGCAGCACTCACCCAAGATTCACAGAACATGGCGAGCCCTCCTGATTGGCATGGCAGTGAATCATCCTACACAGCTCTCTCTCTTTACTGGACAGTTATAATACAGTAGAGTTCAAGTCCAAGAGGAGAGTATGGTAACTGAGGACAAAGGCTGGTGGCCCTGCCTATGGCCCACTGCAACAGGTCAGGCCCTGGCTGCCTAACATAGGTGACAGGGTAAGGGTGGGGCTCTAAGTTCCAATGAGCACACAGGTCTCTGTGAGATGCTATCCCTCCCCAGCTGGGCCCTGGGAATTCTGCAAATGTGGCACCTGTAGACAAGATCCCAGAGAGCAAGGAAGAGATGGTGTATGATGCATATCCCATGGGAGTGGGCTTTCTCCAAATCCCTCCAGTGCCCTTGCCCAGCACCTGCAGCACCACCAGGCCCTGGGCCCACCTGCCTTGAGGCCCAGCTGCCTGCCAGCCAGAAGCAGAGAATACTGGCTGAGAATATCCTGGTTGACAGTGGCCAGACTTTCTTCCCACCTGTCACAAACAAGCCCTTACAGGAATACAGGGCTGCTGGGGCCTGGCCTGGCCCATGGGCCCACAGGGCAGCCATGGCCGGCACCTTGCAGGTGTCTGAGTCCTGGCACCAGGTGAAGCTAAGGCACAGCACGGACACCTGTAGGTGTGACCGTGTACTGTTTTCAGGAAAAGAAATTGCATTTACTTCATTTGCATTTTGATCTATTCAAAACAATATTTGCATTTTAAAAGTTTCCCTGAATATCTTGTTTCAAAAAAGTTCTTTCCCAATATAAAACAGGTAAATTACACATATAGTAAAAATACCAGGGGAGTATTTCTTCACAGAAACCTTCAGGGGCTAGCTCGGGGCAAAAGCGAAGAGCTGGGAACAGCGTGTTGTGCAAAGTCCAGCTCACGCACTCACACCCGGGGCCACTCCACCCCGGGCCTTGGAACAGGAGTGAGCCAAGTACAAGCACTGCCCATGGCTCTGAAGCATGAGAAGCAGCCAGGTTTGTGGGGGAGAAGGGGTGACGGTGATGACAGCCCCAGACAGACTCAGCGGACAGCGCAGCTGTGCCTTGTGGCCAGCCATGGGCATGACCGCTGGGCTGGCTGACGCAGACCTGTCTTTTTCCAGGGCCACAGCAGCTAGTGGAGCGAGACACAGCACTGTCTTCTGAAAATAACAGACATAATTAGCCATGCTTATTAAATAGGGCTGCAACATCAGGACCAAGACTTGAAATGGGAGTTGAAGAGAGGCTTTTTCCTTCCCAAATGCACAAGTTCATCAACACTACGGTACTTGAACACCACACCCAGGACGCACAGGCAAGTTGCACAGGCCTGCCGGGCCACGCCCTCGAGTACACACTGCCTGGGTGCACAAAACCTGGGCCTCTACTCCTAAACCACTGGCCTACAGTTCTAAAGCCAGATGGGACACTGGCCCAGGGTTCCCAAGCCCTTGGCCCAACAGTCAGAGCTCAGAGCCTCTGTGTGCAGAACCTGGCAAGGCAGGCAGAGGGCGTCTCCCAGAAGGACAGCTCTAGTGCTCACTGCAGGATGAAGCCTGGCTGGTGAGGAGGCAGCCGGGGCGGGGGTCTCTGGGGGAGAGCTGGAGGGTACGGAGACACGAACTGCGCAGAGAATCCTTGCTGAGGAGGAAGGCCCACCCGAGGGGGCAGGGGTGGGCACTGTAATCCTGGGTACGGAATGGCCTGTCCTGAGCCCATGGCAGCAGTAAATGGGGTGGCTAAACGTCCAGCAGGCACCAGGGGCGGGGGCGGGGGGATGCGCCGAGGCACAACAGAGGGGGGCCCACTGGCCTCCAGGACTGGGTAGGGCAGAGAGGCAGCAGGCACAGGCTCAGGAATCCTGGGCGGCAGTGGGGCCGCGACCTGTGGGAGTCTCTGGCCCTTTAGCACCAGCTCCTGCAGCTTCTCAACCTTCACTCGTCGCATGTGGGCCAATTTCCGCTTGCTCTGGTAGACATCAATGAAGGCATCTAGAGGAAGCTCTCCATCCAGAAACTTCTCTGCCATGTTCTGAAAGAGGCAGAAGAAACTTGGTTACAGGGCAGGCAGGCTGTTAGGAAGAGAGCCCCCTTCGCAGCTCAGGGCTCAGGGAGTACTTCAGTCTCTCCCCTTGGTAATGACTTGAGGTGCCCGTGTGCTGCCACTTGGTCAGCAATGCAGGCTCAGGAGGTGCGCCTTGGTAAGAGCCACTGGGAGGCAAGCTGGTGGTCCTGCCTTGGGCCCCACTTCCCCAAACCACAAGCCCAAACAGGCAGTAGGCCAGGCAGCACCCAACCTTACAATAAAGGGGCAGCACTCCAAGTTGCTGGGTTGCCTGGCACAGAGGGGGCACCACTGCCCTAGTTCAGCTTTTTCTAGCTAAGTCAGCTGAAACCCAAGTCCTCCTGGCTTTCCCCTTGGCTGCACCCTGACAGACCTGCTTGTGTCCATCAGGGTCTCCCCAAAGCCTACTGGTTCATCAGACCAGCACAGACTGACCTGGCCACACACTGCCTGCCCCGACTTGCATGACATTCAGCCCCGATGTTTCCCCATCCCCTGGTATTCACTTGGACATATCCAAAAGGCTGTGTAGCCACCAGCTGACCCACAGCACAGCAGATGGTAGCTGGGTTGCTGGCACCCGTGACATCAGTGCTGGTTCAGTGTGACTGTACACCCTTGCTTGGACCTGTACTTTACTGCCCTGGGGCTCCCCAGGCCCCTCTCTCTGGCACCTGCCTGGACAATGACACCTACTTGTACTACCTCCTCCTGCCCACAGAGGGAGGGCTCACTGTCCTGGAGAAAGCAGACCTGCTGACCTGGGCCTCCGCTAAAGCGCTTGGCCTTACCTCGGTGTCTTCCTCAATCTTGGCCCCTTCTGCTTGAAGAAGCGCTAACAGGGTCTCCAAGGAAGCACTGTTAGACTGTTTATCTGGAAGAAGTAAGAGACATGACAATAAAGGGCATCTCCACCCAGACACCATCCCACTTCCCTGTCAAAAATCTTCACTAGAAGGCAATGGAAGATCTCACCCCTGAGAGCTGACTCCCCAGGAAGCCGAGGCAAAGGCCTAAATCCACCAGAAGAACAGCAGCACAAAACAAGTATCAAGGTGGCCAGCATTATCACACAACAGGACTCCCAATATCACCATCTGTCCCACAGAGTGGGCTGTTTTTGAACATACAATAGAAATACCGTAATCACGTGGCCTTACATTTCCAATTATTAAGTGATAACTGACCAAGCGCACACACACCTGAAGTGTGTGACTCAAATCCTAACGTATGTACAAACCCGACAGACATTTCCTAAGGGATCCCCATGCCCATGCCCAGCCATGTTCTGGACACTGACCTCCACCCCCACAGGCAAGCTCTGCACTGTGTTGGCTTCTCTCACTCAACACTGCATCTGAGATCAAGGTCTTGCACACATCGCTGATCCCGTTCCCTTCAATGATGTGTGGCAGTCCACTGCGTCAACATCACAGTTTACCTATCATTCTGTAGATGGACCTTTAGATTGTTTCCAAATTTAGCTATTATCAATAAAACCACATGCCCCCCCCCTTTTAAACTTATCTTCTGAAAGACATAAACATCCACTTGTTAGGTGTCCCCAGGGGCTGGACAGCTAAGTCAGAGTGTGCACAGTAAATCTCAGCAGGTTCTGCCAACGACTTTTCCAAGGTGGCTCTAGCAACCTACGCTCCTAGGCATGAGTTCACAGCCTCACCAGTACCTGGCATCGCCAGTTTCTTCTTTTCTCTACTTGGGGCGGGTGTGTAAGAGTAAATTTTTACCTCTAACAAATAAACACACCAGACACCACTGTAAATCTCACTGAAGAGGATGATTTTTAATGCAATTTCATTTAACTTCAATGTCCCCCCTGAAAGCTCTCAAAAGCACTCTGTGGACTCTCAATGACATTCAATTCCTATGCCTCTTTGTTATGACTGCAAATTAAAGTGTGACATTAAAATAATACATTTTTTATAAATGCCTCTATTTATATGCAGTGCTGAGGATCAAACTCAGTGTGCCACATGCATGCCAGGCAAGCACTCCACTACTGAACCACAACCCCAGCCCCTAACATGATATTTTCTACCATCAACTTTGAAAGTCAAATATACAGTAAAATGTTCGTTGAATAATTCAGAAAACTGCCTTTTTTCTATGCTATTTGGGGAAGTGGAATCTTGATTGCTAATCCCCAGATCTTTTTGTTTTTTCTTTCAAGACAGGGTCTCAGTGCTGAGGCTGGCCTGAAATTTGCGATCCTTTTGCCTTGGTCTCTGGAATCACTGGCATAAACCATTGCAACAGGCTAGAATCTTCAATCTAAAAAGTAGTAAGTTTCTTCTAAACCGGCAACACAATTTTTATTTTTTGTAGTACTAGGGATTGAAGCCAGGGGTGCAATACCGCTAAGTTATATACCAGCTGCAGTGCACCCCCACCCCCATTTTGTTCCTCTCTCAATTTCTTTTTGAGACAGTGTCTTGCTCAACTGTCCAGACTGGCCTTGAACTTGTAATCCTGCCTCGGCCTCCAGAGACACTGGGGTTACGGGTGCAGATCGGCGCCTGGCCTGGCAACACCATTCCATATACAAACTATTGCTTTGCTGCATCAGAGTCATGTCTTAATCTGATATTTTTCCATAATATTTCTTTCCTAGTGGGAAAACAGCTTGAAATGTATCCTTCCCTCAACTCTTTATTCTCAAAAGATCCCCCTGAAAAAAATTACCTAATTTGGTCTTCTTTATCTGATAGGCTTCAAAGAGAACCTGGAGCTCCTGGTACTTTTGGGTTAGGTGTGCTTTCCGAGTGTCCAGTTGGGGCTGATATAAAAGGTTTCCCTCTGCCAGGCTCCGGTTGCTGGCAAGTGTCATTTCTTTGTTAAGCTGAAGAGTCTGCGTCTATAAGAAACACACAAGATGATGAGAACCACAGCGTATTAATTCATGGAAGGCCCCAGGGTCCCTGTGCCACCCCCACGAGCTTGCTCTTCCTTGCTGGTCCAGGCTGGCACTACATGCTGGGCAGATGCTGCCGGCCCAGACCCAAGTCCCACTAGTCAGAGGGATGTCATGTGGATGCTGCTTCCCATTCTATGGCCAGCTTCCTTTCCAACATGTTTCCAGGATGGGCTTTGTCCTGGGACTCCAAGCAGAGCTTTCACTGCAATGATTCACTGTGACTTGAATTCTTTACTACCCCTGTGCTCACAGAAGTCAACAGCTATAAAGACACAGGGCTGGATTTGTTCAAAACAAATTTCTGCTGCTCGAGAGGAAGAATCACTTTTATCAGAGGGAGACCAGTTTGCATAATGTCAGCGCATGATTCCTAATCAGGCTTAGAGATGAGACAAGCCAGCTGAGACACCTTCAGAAAGAACCAAGTTGACCGCATCCCCCCTCATCGTCTTTCCCATCACCAGCCCTTCCAGGCTTCCCCCATCAGCAAAGCTGACTCCCCAAGGTGGGGAGGACTTATTTTGTCCAACAAGGGCCTCCTGTAGTCCTCTTAAATGATGAGAACAGGCTATCTGGTAGGTAAAGAAGGCCACTTGTACTGCTGCAGTCTGGCTGGGCACAATTCAGGAGCCACTTGTCAAAAGAAACGAACTTTATTTTTAGAACACACACACCCCGCACCACACAGCTCTTCAGGAAAACCCTCAGAGCCCAACTGCCACCACCGGCTTCCCACAAGCCTCTCAACCTCCCCCACTCCTGCTCTTGAGGCCAATTGGCTGGGTCGCATGGGCGGAGCCAAAAAAAGTCCCCCAATGAGCAGCTCCGTGGTCTGAAAGGGCGGGGAAACAATCCAATGAGCATCACCGCAGAGGAGCCAATCAGTTGGCAGCTAGAAGTTTGCTGGGACCCCTTCGGCTGTGGCTCTCAACACTGTACAGACCTCCAGGGTGAGAGGTGCAATGGGAAGTCTGAGGAAAAGGGAAGGTCAAAACTGAGATGGTGTGCTTAAGGAAAAAAAAATCCACATTGTTCTATCACTCACGATCTGCTCTTCTACGGCAGCCATCTCGCTTTCTGCATTTGAAGCTTCAAAAACAAACAATTCTTTCCCCAGGTCACATCTGTGTTTCCCTTTAAGGAGCTCTTCTTAGCCACACCCTAGTCATCTCATTTTCCCCTTAATGTTTTCTACCACCCCACCCAGTCTACAGTTCACTACTACTTCCTTCCTTTTGATACTTTTGGATATAGCTTCTTCCACTCCCCCCACCTCCCACCATACCCATTTATTACTCTTGCAAAGTTCCCATGAGACAGACACATGCAGGCCGGCAGGCAGGCAGATGCACAGACACAGACAGACAGACAGACAGACACACACACACACACAGTATAGGGACTCACCAAACCACCAGAACAAAGGAAGAAGAAGAAAAAAAAGCAATGTCTCAATCAGGAGACCCCTTACCACTGAGCAGAAGGACTCTACTCAGCAGATAATCTGTTTCTCCCAGACAAACTCAAGCTAGGCCCAAAGTCCATGAAAAATTAGCCTAAAACTGAAAGGATTTCAATCACAGAGGAGCTCAATACTATAAAAACTGGGAACACTCTCTCCAAAATTAAAACAGCAGCAACATTCACATCTTGTTCTGCTGCTTTCAGCAAGCAAGGAAGGTCTTGGAGGTGGAAAGACCTACTTTAACCTGGGTTCCTGGGAGGCAGGAGGAGCTCCTGCTCCCAGGCCCCCCCACCTTCCACATCCTCCAGAACACTGTGCTCTTTGCTCTGTGGGCTTTACATACCAAGGTCCTGCAGGCAAGTCTTTCCTTTAACTGTTAAGTCTTTTGAAAGACCAAACAAAACTAAACCATTGTATAGTCACTCTGGAAAACAGCTGGGCATTTTTTTTTATATCTATAAACCAAACACATTAACTACCATATCACCCAGAAATTACTAATCCTGGGAATTCATCCCAGAAAAATGAAAGTTTACGTACAAAAACCTGCACATGAATGCTCTCAAAGGCTTTATAATAGCCTAAATCCTGAAGCAGTTTTTAGGTGTCTTTCACCAGGTGAATGGTTAAATAAACTGTGCCCATACAACCACACCATGGAATAGTACTCAGCAATTTAAAAAAAAAGAACACACTAATCAAACACAAGACACTGAGAAAAAGCTACAGGGAATTACATGGAGCAACAACATGAAATTAATCCCCAAAGCCCATGTGCTTCATGATTCCATGTACATGGAATTCTTGAAAAACACAATCATGTAAATGGAAAATGGGGCGGGGGAGGGGGAAGGTGAGTGTGATCCTCATGGTAATGGAAATGCTCTATGTGCTGTACCCTGGTGGGATCAGGGTCAATAAATACTCTGGCTGTGAAAATTCAGTGTACTAGAATTTCACCCAATTCTGCCACTGGGGTAAATAAGGCAAAGGAGACACAAGGTCTCAGTATTATTTCTTACAGATGCATTCAGATCTATGATCCTCTCAAGTTAACTATTGCTGATATCTTTCCCTCCCACTGGCCTCACCTCATGGACAGTTAGGACCAGGACATGGGCTCCTGCTCCCAGACCTGCTAGTCTATGTACTTTATTATTCTGATTTCAATCAATTCTTTATTCAATAAATATTAATTGAGCAAATATTACTTGTCAGGCTCTGAGGTAGACACAGAGAATTCAGAGAAGTGGGAACATGCCTGTGTCAACAGAGCTGAACACATCAGCCCGAAAATTGGCAAACAAGTCTCGGGCACTTGGGTCTCCTCTTCCTTCAAGTTCATCCTCTCAGAGACCTCCCTGGTCATCCTATCTACACCAGCAGCCACTCTGTCACAACACTTACTTATTTCATCAGTGAGACTCAAATTTGGTTTCATGCTGTCAGTCTCTCATTTTGGAACATGAGCTGCATGTCTGCTGTCTCTGGCCTGGTGGGTCATCTGGGACACAGCAACCCCACCTCAAAGACCTGCTGAATGAGTTATGAGCCCCACCCCCACCCAAAAAAGCCCAAAGTCATTTGAGGCAAAGTCTAGTTAAAGAAGGTGGATAACAAAACAGAGTAAAATGTAGGGGCTAGGGATGTAGCTCGGTGGTAGAGTGCTTGCCTGACATACAAAAGGCCCTGGGTTCTACTCCCAGTACTGCAAAAAAGAAAAAAAAAAAAAAAAAACCAAGAAAAAAGAAAAAAACATGAGCTGTGTTTGTTGTTAAGGAATAAGAGCCTCAGATCCATTATGCAACAGATGGGTTCCCCTAATAAGGTCACTTGAGAATGAGGCTTTGTCGGGATGCATGGGGGTTACTCTTAGGGTAATTCCAAAAGCAGAATTTCCCTGAACGCCCTAAGGAAGGGCAGCACAGTAAGTGTAGGTCTCCCAAGGAGACCCCTGGAAAGGCAGCAACACTCAAGCGTTGAATACCAAAATAAATAAATAAATTCCAGGTGATTCCAATATATAGCTAGGCTGAAAAACATGGCTTCAAATTCACTGTAAAATGCATCTTCCAAAAGAAAAAATACATATTTTTCCCGCAGAATATAAATCAAGTTGAAATCACCTGCTCTACACATTAGAAAAGCCCTGTAAGAAAGAAACAGAAACACAGGCTATAAGCAAAAGGCAATTCATTTGAACAGGACACACAAAGACAAAGGCACCAGCCAGCAAGGGGCCAAAGGACTCCAGATGAGGACAACCAAAGACTGCTACATGGGACCTAATTTTTCATACCCTTTGGGGATTCAGACATTTTCATACAGACACATCTGGCACTACACCAGAGCACCCTCGGGGTGGACCACAGCAGCGGGGGCAGGGCTAGGGCAAGGGCCATGTGCTAAGGGCCAGTAGAGCTTTTCCTAAGCCCGGGAATGGTGCAGAACACTCCTGTGATGTTGCCTTAGAGGGAGGAAAAGACTTGCTCCTCAATATTCTTTTCCCTTGTTCCAGTTGAGGAGAATGAGGAACACCCACTTTTGTTCATCTACAAAGCAAAGGCAAGCTGGCCAGGACAAGACCAGCACCCCCAAGAACGCGGATACACACCTCGCAGCAAGGCGCAAGTGGCAGCCTGATTTTCACCCTCTCAGACTAATGCCTCCATGCCTATAACCAAATCTGTACTATCAATCAGCAGAGAGGGCCACTGTATTTCAGGAACCGACAGACTAGAAAATACGGTAACTTGCCTCTCGTCCTCTTCTTCGTGGTAGGTACCAACATACCTGAAACCGAAAAAAGCAGTGCCAACTTGATCTTTCTCATGATTCTTTTTCTTAACCATAAAGAAATCTTTTCAGGAAATAATAATTTCTCTGTGGTAAAGAAACATTTTTATAAATGCATCCAGTTTCACTTCAGTTTCCTTTTTTCTTCTAAAGAAAAATGAGATGCACAATACCAGCACTTATAGTTACGCTCCCTTTGCATGAAGCTCTTTCTGCTGCCTGAAGGGCGTTCACCCAGTTAATACAGAGACCTCAGAATGATAGGATTTTTTTCACTTTTCTCTACTTATAATTATCATAGTTAAAAGTTGAATCATTAAAATAATCATATAATTTTATAAAAAAAAAATTCTTACATTAAAAAACCTGTTATAGAATAGACATGATTGCCGTATGTATATAGATGACTCTATGACCAGTGTGATTCTGCAATCTGTAAAATCAGAAAAATGAGAAATTATACCCCAATGATTCAAATGTATGAATTGCCAAGATCATTGTAATGTCATGTGTAGCTAAAAAAAAAAAAAAAAAAAAAAAAACCACCTGTTAGGGGGCTGTGGTTGTAGCATGTGTGAGACCCTACGTTCAATCCTCAGCACCACATAAAAATAAATAAGTAAAATAAAGGTATTGTGTCCAACTACAATTAACAAAAAAGAAAACAAAACCTTGTTAGCTATAAATACAATCAGAAGGGTGAATGCTCTAAAGAAAAAAAAATTGCCTTTGTTTTAAAAATGAAAAAATAAAATTGCCTTGTCTCAAAATAAAAAAATTAAAAGGGCTGGGGATGTGGCTCAGTGGTTGAGTGCCCCCGAGTTCAATCGTTCAATCCCTGGTACAAGGGATTTTTTTATTTTTATTTTTCACTTGTCCAAGGCAAAAAGGTAGAGATACCTTTATCTCTTGGGATACATACATTCATGTATCAGTGCTCTGAGAGCACACATTCTATTCTAAAACGTACATGTTATTAATTTTTATTTTGGTTGAGGGAATATAATAGAAAACTCAGAAAGAAAACAGAAACTTCCCACTGCAAAAGCAATATTTACAAATGCTAGGACACCGGGACGGAGAAAGGAGATTGCCTGTGGCTCTGCCGGTCAGTGCCAGGTCAAGGATTTGGGTTTCCAATGGATGGTTTCCAAACCAGCTGCTTCTACAATGTGATATTCTGATTTGAGCTGGCCAGAGTCTGGCTCCTTCGTCTATAATTATAACTGCCTTCCTAAACACCAGGCAGACAAATCTGTCCACATTTCCAAGCTAAAGCTTCCTCATGCTCATGCAAGAATAATCAGGGCAGTCCCTGACCCCCCCTCTATATTACAATAAAATCCTCATCACAGCAAAATAAATGACATTACTGAATTAGATTAGTAAATTTAAACAAATGAATGGTAATTCTTTTTTTTAATTTTATTTTTTAGGTGTAGATGGACACAACACAATGCCTTTATTTTTATGTGGTGCTGAGAATCTAACCTGGGTCTTGCCCATGCTAGGCAAGCACTCTACCGCTGAGCCATAATCCCAGCCCTAAATGAATGGTAATCCTTAATAGTCGTGGAAGTCTGTTGAATGCTCAAAATCCATAAGCACTTGGGATATGAGATAGTTTACTTACAGTAAAAAAATAGAGGTATGCACTGTTACCCATCACCATTTTCAGAAGGCCTAGTATTAACCAAAGTGAACATCCACACTCATTTTAATAAACAAGCAAACATTTTGTTAGAGAACAAGCAGAAGCTCCATGCCTGACATACAAGACACTCCTTCCTCCACCTCTCTGCTCACACTAGCTGCTCATCCCAGATGGCTCTCCTGTCCAGATGGCTCTCCTGCCCAAATCTCTGCTGCAAACACTACCCTGACCAAGGCCCTGATAATAGCTATGAGCTGTCTTTGCACTTCCCTTAGACTGACCACCCACACAATGCTAGACCCTCTGAGGTTCTCCTTTATTGATATGTAATCCACATGAAGTCTGGAGACATGTGATCATAAGCCAAGGAAGCCAGTGCCCACCGGAAGCCTGTAGAACCTCCCAGGGAAACATAGGCACCTTGATGTCAGATACTGGGCCTCTAAACTGTGACAGAATACATTCCTGGTCTGTGCTTGTGGTGGTAGGGATTGAACCCAGAGCCTTGCACATGCTAGGATTCTAGGATACAGTTTGCATTGGGCTATATTACCAGCCCACATTCCTGTTGTTTTAAGCCACAACATTTGTGGTGATTAGTTAGAGCAGCCAGAGAAAACCAGTCCAGTGATGGAATCTTCCCTCTGGCCTTGAGATCCACTTCCCATCTTGCTCTATGCCTCAGAAGCCATACTGACACTTCAATAGGTCACTTGCCCCTGGCTCTGGTTGGGTTCAGCAGTGGAAACTAAGGGTGGAAGAAGAGTAAAATGGTGGTGGCAGGGGTTGGGGGTAATTCTCTTGGTCCCCTTGGCATGATGTGGCAACAGACAGACAAGCCTCTCTCTCCCTCTCCCGGTCCAGTCCTCTGGGCCTGGAGGGGGGTATAACTATTGCCAACCTTGTAGTAGCCCTTGGAGTCTCAACACATTCTTTCCCTGTGAGGAATCCCTCCATTAAGAATCAAATCCCTTGAGCTGGGGATGTGGCTCAAGTGGTAGCGCGCTCGCCTAGCATGCGTGCGGCCCAGGTTCGATCCTCAGCACCACATACAAAACAAAGATGTTGTGTCCGCTGAAAACTAAAAAATAAATATTAAAAAAATTCTCTAAAAAAAAAAAAAAAGAATCAAATCTCTTTATGAAGACTTGAATTGGGAGTCAACATACCTTATATACAAATAGAGATATGAAAAATTGTGGTATATATGTGTATTAAGAATTATAGGGGCTGGGGATGTGGCTCAAGCGGTAGCGCGCTTGCCTGGCATGCGCAGGGCACTGGGTTCGATCCTCAGCACCACATAAAAATAAAATAAAGATGTTGTGTCCACAGAAGAAAACCTAAAAAATAAATTAAAAAAAAAAAAAAAAAAGAATTATAATGCGGGCTGGGATTGTGGCTCAGCGGTAGAGCGCTCACCTAGCACAGGCGGGACCCAGGTTCGATCCTAAGTACCACATAAAAATAAAGGCACTGTGTTGTGTCCATCTACACCTAAAAAAATAAATATTAAAAAAATTATAATGCAAAAAAAAGTACATGTATAATGGCATAAATTGGCGCAAACATACTTTATATACAGAGATACGAAAAATTGTGCTCTAGATGTGTAATAAGGATTGTAATGCATTCCACTGTTGACATGTATTAAAAAAAAATAATAAAATCAATTAAAAAAAAAACTACTGCCACAGCTACTGGGGCTGTAGCAGTAGCGCACTTGCCTGGCATGTGTGAGGCACTGGGATTGATTCTTAGAATCACATATAAATAAATAAAGGTCTATCAACAACTAAAAAAATAAAAAAGAATCAAATCCCCAGCTGGATGTGGTGGTGCACACCTGTAATCCCAGCAACTCTGGAGACTGAGGCAGGAGGATCACAAGTTCAAGGCCAGCCTTGGCAACTTATGAGATGTAGCTCAGTGGTTCAATCCAGGAGAGGGAGGTAGCAAAGGGGGTGGGCTAGGGAGGGTAAAAGAAAAGGAAGAAAAAATAATAATCAAATCCCACAAGTTGAATGTGCCTATGTCTTGCCAGAAGCCTGACTGATTTAACTTGAATTCTAGAGCTATTTTCTCAAAGAAGTGAAGCGACATTTAAGCTCATATCTACTTTTGGATGAAGACATTAAGCCCCTGAAGAGCAGAGCTGTGCTTTGCTCCTGTCCCTGGTCCTAGAACTGAGTGCAGTACTCAGACCATCCTAGTATCCTACCAGTTTCATCCCTAAGAATCTTAATAGCTGGGGCCTTGGGATATTCTTTGTCAGTTTTTGTTAAAATCTTGCTAAGCTCTTCTGAACATTCGCTTTATTAAATGTTTATCATAGATTTTTAAACAGTAAAATCATAAGTTATTGCTTATCATTGCAAACGACAGACTTTGCCTAGGAAATCACCTGAACTCCAAGTTGCCACAGTAGTGACAACAATTTGGTAGAGAAACACACAAGGAAAAAAAACTGGGATTATGAAAAACGACTGCTCTAAAACTAGACAAGCAGCACCAGTGGAGAAACCTCAGGCACAAAGTAAGTGGTCATGCATAATTCCTTTCTCTGCAGCAGAACTTCAGCTCTATTGAACTTGGAAAGCTTATCAGTATGTGAGCACTGTTACCATGAGAGTCTTGAAATCACCATAAAACTTCTGTTCCTTGACATCAGCTCACCATGGCCACAACAACAACATGCTCCAACACAGTAAGTGATGGCTCCATTCATTGATTCAAGAAATACTTAGGAAGCTCTGCACGCGTCCAGTGCGGGCTTCATGAAAGAAGGTTCGGTTCATAAGAAATTGCTAGTGAGTTTTAAATTAAAGAGACAGACTCTCATTACCTTTAATATCAGCTCTGAGCCGGCTTCTCCTAGCTCCCGCCTCCAGCCACCTAATGCGGTGGCAAGGTTTACAGAAGAGAGAGCGCACGCGCGCCAGGGAGTGAGCTTTTATTGGAGAATAAAAAATTCCAGGGAAAATCCCATCCAATGAAGGTTAAGGGGGACAGCATCCCAAGGTCAAGGATAACGATTGGGTCTTCAGGTCAGTGGCCAGGCAAGCTTCTGCACGGACAAGCCCTCAGACCTGGGAAAGGGTGGGGAAGACTTTTAACACAGCTGTGTTTAAGCGCATCTCCCCAGCCAGGGAGGTAACTCAAATCATGTGCAAGGATGGCCTCCCACAGGAAGCACTCCCAAGTGCCAGGCTCTGGGAAACCAACGATTAGAGATCAGTCTGGACCTCCAGAACCTCAGTCAAGATCATCTGCATACATGAGGCTCTGAAAGTTGCACACAGCCCGAGTCCAGGGGCGGGCCATTCATTTTGCTTCGCAGCAGTACAGCCCTGCACACAGACTGCATGTGCTCTTCAAATAAAGAGCCCAAGAGCAAAAGGAAGAATACAAAAGTTGGTGTGATTTTTAAAGATCTACTAAATTAAGTAAGAAGTTACTGATGGAGACCTGGAAACTTCACTCTTATCAGCATTTTCCACTTTTTTTGTTGTTGTTGTTAAATACTAGGGATGGAACTCAGAGGCATGCTACCACAGAGCTGCATCACAGCCCTTTTAGTCTTTCTTGAAACAGGGACTAAGTTTCACAGGCTGGCCTTAAACTTGTGATCCTCCTGCTGCAGCCTCCTTGCGGAGATGGGATCACAGGTGCATTCACCAGCTAGCATGTTCCACATTTCAATATCTGCTAACACGTACTGCACTATGCTACCTTCTCTTCACATTATTATCTCCATTTCATCCTCTGATGAAAGTGAGGCAAATCTGTCTTAATTTTTACCCAGGAGAAAGGAAATGTAATTTTATGGAAGTTAAGTGACCTGCTATGATACCATCAGGATATTTTGCCTCCAAGTGTGTCTTCTACATGATTTTGTCATAGAACCTAATGAAGATTCACTAGTTCACTATCATCTATTTTCAAGTTCCAAGAATCATCCATATTTCATTACTACTTACATCTTTTATTTAACTTTATATTGAGGACATTATCAAATACAAAGCAAAAGTAGAGAGACAGGTATGATGAAACCATGGGTAACATTTTCCCTGGGGTCAACAATTAGCAAAATCTTGTCAATCTTTGTTCTATCCTCCCACTTTTTCCTATTTCTTCCTCCCAATTCCACCAGTGTTGGGAATAAACCCAGGGCCTTGCACATGCTAGGCAAGCACTCTGCCACTGAGCCACAACCCCAGTCCTTACTTTAAAAAAAAAAAAAAAAAGGTCTTTCTTTCTTCTTCTTCTTTTTTTGAAAGCCAACTTTTGGAAGATTAAGTTAGTGCCTAAGCAGTCCCCCCAAATGACCAGTAAGCTTGGTCATTTTTGATCATTGGTCCAAATGACCAAAAGTCATCTTAATCTTTCGATGCAGTCAACCACTTTGATGCTTAAATTGCCATCATGGCCCATGCAGACCCTTCCAGCCAACTCTGAGGTTGACATTACTGCTCTCCTGCTCTCCAAAACACCCACTGTCATGATGGCCTGGCCCTTCTCAAAGGAATACTGGTTATTCTTGGTGGGAAACCTGAATTTTAATTTTTTTTTTTTTTTTTTTTGTACCAGGATAGTTGAACTCACGGGCACTCAACCACTGAATCACATCCCCACCCCTATTTTATATTTTTAATTTAGAAATAGGGTCTCACTGAGTTGCTCAGAGCCTTGCTTTTGCTGAGGATGGCTTTAAACTTATGATCCTCCTGCCTCAGCCTCCCGAGTTGCTAGGATTATAGGTGTGAGCCACTACATCTGGCCTGTTTTTATTCTGAATTTTTCTTCAGATAAAATTAAATTCAAAGTTTTCTATAATTCAAAGATGAAAAAGAAACAAATCTTAGCTCTTATACCTTTCCACTAGTGAAAGAGTTCAGACCTATTAAGACCTTAAATACAACAGGCTTATGGATTAGGTGATAAAGAAAGGCAGTCAGCAATGTTAATGATATCTCCTCTTATTGCATTACATTTGATGTATCGCACCAATTAATTTTAAGTAAAGTTTGCCGGAATTATAGACAATTTGAGTTTGGTCTTTATATTAAATAATAATAATAACCTAACCTTTATATTAAAGGTTAGGTTATTATTAAAAAGCCCAACTTCATTTTCCATTCAGAAATAACCTTGTCAATGAAGAACCTCACCACTCTCTCCAACTAACTTCTGGTTTTCAGATGAAACCTATACAATCCCAGAGGTGTACTGTAAACACAACCTAATGTGACATCGTTAAATTCAAATGTTAAGTTCTACTGAAGTTAAAAAAAAAAAAAAGCTGCAGAGACTGTTTTAACATGGTGACAAAATTAAAGATTTGAAAAAACAGCTAACATAGAATCATAGAACATTATGAAACTGTCCTAAAATACAACTATCCTGGGGGCTGTGTGAAACCCATCTCCAAGGCTACATACAGCCTACTCAGGAAGGAAGTTTATTGGCTGCTTATCAAAAGTTGCATCAGACAACCCACTCAACAAACAAAATGTTACTTCCAATTATCAAATTAATACAGATATTTTATTTTTTATAAAAAAAAAATGTCAAAGTCTTGTTGAGATGAAATTTGCTTCCCTCTGAAAGGAGCAGGCAATAGGATCCAAACTCAATCTCTTCCATATGGAAGTGGGTTGCACCTAAAAATCAGCACATCATTCACTTAATGCAAGTGACCACAGAAATGCAAAAAGCTAGACTCAAAAATAAATGGAGTTGTGGCCCAGTGGTACAGCACTTGCCTAGCATGTGGAGGCACTGGGTTCCATCCTCAGCACCACATATAAATAAATGAATAAAATAAAGGTCCATCAACAGCTAAAAAATATATTTTAAAAGATAAATGGACCATCCTAAAGAAGAAATAAGTAGTCTCAGGCATACACATTGGCAGTTTTCCACATTTGGCAGGCACAATATACTAGGGGTTTGTTTTTTTCCTAGAAGAAATATTCAGAGAAAACACAAGCTTTCCCTACTTTTTGGACTTATTATTTGGATAATATAACAGGTGTGAGTGGTTCTGATACTTGTAGGTGCTATAAAATGTTACTTTACTAGAATCACTGGCCATATAACAACGGGAGACTGGGGTGGAGGAGAGACGTAAGGATCAGAAGACAGGATGGTCCGCCCACACTGATCACAATGCTAACTGCCTTTGTCTCTGGTCTCCCAAAAGCAGGGAGTTGTCACCTTAGCCCCACTGTAGACTTAATCACAATCTCAACAGTAGAATCTGGGAATCCTCCACCACACAGAACCAGTTAACCAAGCAGTTTGGTAAAAGCACACATATGCTAAACACTTTATAGACACATAGACATCTGCTTTTTTTTTTTTTTTTTTTTTGTGGTGGTGGTGGTGGTGGTACTAGGATGGAACCTAAGGGCACTGTATTACTGTACTACATACCCAGCCTTTTCTAAATTTTTATTTTGAGACAAGGCCTTGCTAAGTTGCTGAGGCTGGCCTTGTTTGTACTCAATGATCCTCCTGCCTCAGGCTCCCAAATCACTGGGATTACAGGCATGCACGACACAATTGACTGGGCCGAGTCCACTAGTTTTATTTTCTCACATAGACTACATCCTTTCATATGGAGTGAGAACTCAGACAGTACTCAAGCAACAGGGAAGCAAAATCCAGGAATTCTTCAATTTTTCCTCAATCTAGTCCACATTTAATTCACCAGTGAGTTTTTTCCCCTAGTGAAATCCTTTATATTAACTCTTTCTAAAGCACTCAGTTAACAGTTTTCTTTTTTCCCTTATACTTATTTTTTAGTTTTAGGTGAATACAGTACCTCATGCTCTACCACTGAGCCACAACCCCAGCCCCATCAGTTTTCATAGAAACTCTTTTTCTTTTCAGTCATTACTCATCAGTTGCCAAAGTGTTTACTGAAATCACATAATTACTAAACAAATAAAACTAGACTAAAGAGGTCTGAAAGCAAACACATTTGGCCCTCAAGTAAGTGGACAACTCCAGTGTGGGAACAGAAATGCCCAGGCACCTCACCATGACGGGAACAGGTGGGGGACAGACCAGTCACTACTTTTAATGAAGGGCATGAAGCATGCAATTACTGAAACACTTAGTTAAGTGGAGGAAGTCAATTAATAGCTTCTACGGTAATTTAAAAATCAAGATCCTCTTTTTATAGCCAGATGAGGTGGCACACAGCTACTTGGGAGGCTGAGACAGGAAGAGTGCAAATTCAAGGCCGGGCTCAGCAACTTAGTGAGACCCTATCTCAAAATTAAAAAAGAAAAAGGCCAGGATGCAGTTCAGTGGAA
Source organism: Marmota flaviventris (assembly GCF_047511675.1). Classification (NCBI taxonomy): domain Eukaryota; kingdom Metazoa; phylum Chordata; class Mammalia; order Rodentia; family Sciuridae; genus Marmota; species Marmota flaviventris. The sequence goes on along the minus strand of NC_092498.1, from coordinate 136,052,773 downwards.
AAGCACCCCTGGGTTCAATCCCCCAAAACAAAAAGCCTCTTTATTCCCCTTCCCTCTCAAAAAAACAGCCTATGGAAGACAGAATTCCTAAGCCCTCGTTTATTTCTTCTTCTCTTTTCTTTTTGATACTGGGGATTTGAACCCAGGAATACTTTACCACTAAGCTACATTCGCAGTCTTTTTTGAGAAAGGGTCTCATTAAGTGGCTAGGGTCGGGCTAATTCCTGAGGCTGGCCTTGAACTTGTAATCCTCCCACTATAACCTCCCAGGTTGCTGAGACTACAGATGTACAACACCGTGCTTGTTTGAACCTTAATATTTATTAGTAATTTCTGACTAGAACCAACAACCAAAGCATTCAATGTTTATTAAGAGCTTAATGGATTTTCCTCATCTCTATTTCCTTTTAACTGCAATTTGAAGAAATCAATGTATGAGTATTTTCAGTCTTTACATAAGTGCAAATAAAAAAATAAATGCCTGTCAGGTGGATCCTGGATTTACGACTATTAAACACTGTATCTTGCCAGGCTCGGTGGTGCTCGCCTGTAATTCCAGTGACTTGGGAGGCTGAGGCAGAGAATCCAAGTTTGAGGCCAGTCTCAGCAACTTAGTAAGACCCTGTCTCAAAATAAAATAAAAATAAAAAGGGCTGGGCATGCAGCTCAGTGGTAAAGTGCTCCTGGGTTCGAAAGGAAGGGAGGGGAGAATGGGAGGCAGGCAGGCAAGCTGTACAATCATACCTGATGTAGGGAATCAGATGTTTTACCCAAAGGACTGCCTAGATATATATGTGTTAGTTGGTTTTCTATCACTATAACAAAATACCTGATATAATCAAGGTATAAAGAAAAAGATTTATTTTGGCTCACATTGGAGGTTCTAGTTCACAAGCAGGCACACCCAGTGATTTTTAGGCATTTGGTGGGGAGCACCTGGGGGAGCAAAGCTGCTCCCCTCATGGCCAGTTAGAAAAAGAGCCGGGAAGTGGCCAGGGTCCCTCAATCCCTTTGGGGTCCCACTAGGCCCCCATCTCTCAAGGGTGGTAATAGTACCACCTTGGTGACTAAGCCTTTAACAGGCTTGTGGGGGACATTCAAGATTCAAACTATGGCAAAAAGTTAAGATTTATGCATTTTGGTTTGAAAAATACTAGATACTTCCCTGCTTTCTCAAAGAGACTCCATGAAACTAAGGTAGCTAGCCTTTCCTTGATGACACAGAAATGTCATTATGAATATCCAAAAACTACTATACTTTCTAGATAGATCAATAAGTACCCTTGGACTATGGAAACAGATGGATACATTATCCCCTAAATAAGCATTTGCCAAAACAGGCCCCATAAGAACAAGTCCCATAAGATTCTCCACTCAAGTCCTACAATCAAGTATGTCTGAGAATAATACTACATACATATACATAAGCCCTTCTAGAGCTTTGCCACATAGCCCAGGCAGTGAGAAAGCAGCAAAGCAAGCAGGCAGAGACACAAAACCAACCCCCCTTGAACTCACTGGCTTCCAAATCTATCACCATGGAACCCCCTGTTAATCATTAACATTCACAAATTAGAGCTCAATGGGAAACGCTAACCCAAATCACACAGCCCCACACTACAGAATGAAAAACAGAAATGGCTCCCATATATTGGATTTTTATTGCCAGGCACAGTGTTAAACAGTTTATACATATATTTTTTTCCTTAGTACTGGGGATTGAACCCCGGGGCACTTAACCACTGAGTCACATCCCCAGACCATTTACATATATATATATATATATATTTCTTACTTAGAAGCAGGGTCTTGCTGAATTGCTTAGGGCCTGAATAAGTTGCTGAGGCTGGCTTTGAACTCCTGATCCTCCTGCCTCAGCCTCCCAAGCTGCTGGGATTACAGGCAAGCGCCACCACACTTGGCTACACACATCATTTTATTTAATCCCCAGAATAATTCAATAAGGACATTAAATTTCTGGTTTTGGTTTTTATTAAGAGACAGGATCTTGCTGTGTTGTCTAGACTGGCCTTGAATGCCCGACTCTGCTGCCTCAGCCTCTCAAATGGCTGGGACCACAGGTGTGCACCACCACATCCACCTTCGGATACTATTATTAATATTGCTAAATTAATGAGGAGGAAAGTGGCATTTAGGAAGATTTAATACTTGCCCCAAAGTTTACTTAAAATCTCAATCTTGTCTTAACTACTGCACTCAATAGCTGACTTCCCAATTTTCATGCATTTTAAAGCTTTTGCATTTCTATCATATATTCCTTCAACAGTCCTATGGATTGAATCCAGGGCCTTGTACATGTTAGGTAAGCACTCCACCATAAGCTACATCCCAGTCCATTTTATTTTGAGACAAGGTCTCACTAAGTTGCCCAGGCTGACTGCATTTGCAATCTTCCTGCCTCATCCTCCCGGGTAGCTGGGATTACAGGTGTGTGCCATGCACATAAATGTTTTGCTAGAGATTGAGCCAGTGCCTCACAGGTGCCTCTTCAGTGTTCTATCACTAATCCCCATCCCATGTCACATATTTCTTGATGTGACTTGCTCTATTAGTTTTTCCCTACATACTTTTAAAATATGCCACTGACAGATACATCACATGATCAAGTGTATTATTATTCAAACTGGGCAAAGCAAGACTCAGCAGGCTCTGTTCTGAATTCAGCTTATGCCCTCAAAGTCCATTATTTTGGCTACCCAAAGTTCAATTTTATCAATTATCTTTCACCTTCTAACTGATCTCTCTGCTTTCTAGTTTTATCCTCTCAAATCTCAGAATCATCCTCATAAACATCAAGGGTGACCAATCACAGCACTCCCTGACTAAATCCTCCAGTGGCTCTCTGGCTAAAGGGTCAGGCCCAATGCCTCACTACTACAGCAGATGAGGCCATCTGTCCCTTCCTGCCACTCTGACATTATCCCCCACGATTCCCTCTGCTGGTCCCTCCTGCAATGCTTGCAATACTTCAATGTCCTCTCCTCTCTTAGCTTTTGTTCCTGCTGCCCACCCCCATGCCCTGGAGCCCTGCTCCCTCATTACCTGGTTAGCTCTAACTCATCTCTGAATCACAGCTTGTGAGTCACTGTCTCCTCCAGGAAACATTCCCTGCTGACTTCCCCCACCCCTCAAAAGCTTGTTGGGTCTCCCCCAACTAGGGTGTGTAGGCTTCATTACTGTTTATTATATACAATTTTCTATGAAATCAGCTTCTGTACACCTGCACGGTCCTAGGAGCTGAAAGCTTGAGGCTGAAGGTATAGCTCAGCTGTAGACACCTGTTCAATCTCCAGCAAAGGAAGGAAAGGAACAGAAGGAGAGGGGTGGGGGGGACCTGCAACATACAGGTTTTCCATCTCCAAAGTCACTGGATTCTCCAAAAAGGTCAGGTAAATAAACACATTTTCTTGAACCTGGCTGTGTTCACATTAGTGCAAACTGCTACCTGGGGCGAACGTGAACTAGTACTCACGGTGTCCCTCCACCACACTAGGCACTGTGTTACAGACCTCAAGGATATGAACACAACCCTAACTTCACCATGCCAATGATTAACTTGGCAATAACAAAAGGTTTGGTTTAAAGGAAACATTAGCTGGGCACAGTGGGTAATGCTTTTAATAGTAGCAGCTCAGGAGGCAAGAGGCAAGAGGATCAGGAGTTCAAAGCCAGCCTCAGCAACTTAGCGAGGTCCTAAGCAACTCAGTGAGACCCTGTCTCAAAAAAATAAGAAACATTAACCTTGACACAGCTTGAGGTATAACTACTCAAATGTCTACTTTTCACAAAGTTCCCCACAATTCTATGAGAATACTTTTTTTTTTTTAGAGAGAGAGAGAGAATTTTTTTAATATTTATTTTTTAGTTATCGGCGGACACAACATCTTTGTTTGTATGTGGTGCTGAGGATCGAACCCGGGCCGCACACATGCCAGGCAAGCGCGATACTGCTTGAGCCACATCCCCAGCCCCGAGAAATACTTTCAAAACTTCCTACTGATGGGCTGTAATGTCACCTAGAAACAAGAAAGCCAAGTCCACCTCTCTACTTCCATTCTTCCCCATAAAGAAATTCAAAAAAGAACGCTCCTCTGTCTTTGTACCACTGGGCAAGACAGTTTTCCTGAACAATGATGGAATCCGAAAACTCACCTTGCTGAGGAAGGAAATAAATCAAATACAGCTCTTGTCTAAGCATGTTCTCAGCTTCAGTGATTACCCAGCCAACAGTGGCTGATACAGGTCTTTGCAAATAACTTTGTACTGTGTACTTGGCACGAATCTCCATAAAAACATTCTGCTACAAATACTGGGGGGGGAGGAGAGAATTAACCAACCCAGCTGGCCTGCCTGAGCACAAGAGCACATCCATTCTGCACACAAGGGATGAGGTTCAGTTCAGGCCAGTCTACCTCTAGGGTCCACTTTTGGCCAGTGTGATGTATTCATTCACAAGCATTATTTTAAAAAAAAAAATGTCCAGTTGCCTATAAAATAAGGTCACTGGACTTGTTTTTTTCTGTTCTTCAATGGCACCTCTTTCCTTCTCCCAACTCATTAATTACTCCTAATGGCTTTTCAAACTTGATACCTCTCCTTGATTTCAACAAGCACTTGGAAGAGTCAAGTGTGGTGAAGCACACCTGCAATTCTAGCAACTCAGGAGGCTGAGGCAAGAGGATTACAATTGGAGGCCAGCACAGGCAACTCAGCAAAACCCGTGTTAAAATTTTAAAAAGGGTTGGGGATGCAACTCAGTGGTAGAGCACCCTGAGTTCAATCCCCATACCACAGGCACTCCTCCCATCTGCTGGGCAGGGTCAGGCAATGCTAACCCTAACTCTCACACTCTTAACAATGACTCCCTCCCCCACTCTTGGCTCACTGTGCCCATTCTCCTACTGGGCCACTTGAACCCCAGTCACTTCACTCACTCAGCAGCACCAAGCGGGCACATCCTTTGCGCCAGGTGGAACTGTGCTGAACACCAGTTTGAAAACACAAACATGACAAAATAGAGCCCCTATGCTAGCTGGGCACACAGAGAAGGAAGTGACTTATAAAATGGTGTCAAGTGCAATAGAAGAAATAACCAAAGAGGCTAAGGGACCATGAGTCTATGACTGAGGTCAGGGAAGAGCTTTGGAAGAGAAAACCGTGAAGTCCTACACACAACAGGGGAGGGGGAAGTGAGGCTGGTCCCACCCCTACCAGAGCCCCAGCTTCCATCCTAATTGCTATTTAACCCGCACTTTCCAATTCTGCCTCCAGCATGGTCTCCCTGGGTCTCCCACACTCCAGCCACATTCTGCGGCCAGATGACTCTTCCCAAAGTGCAACTCTCATTCCACTGCCCCTCTGCTCCCTGCCACAAAATTAACTAACATGGAGCTCACACCCTGCATTCCACCCTCGCCAGCCTTAGTTCTTGTCATTTCCCTACACATAAGCAAATCCCATCTGGCCAGAGTAGATGGGAACTCAATAATCACACAGCCTGTCCCCGCCTTTTTGTCTCTGTGTCTCTGCTCCTGCTGTCACTTCTTTCTGATCCCCTATTTTGTCTGTCAAAATCCTTCTTAGAAAAATAAATACCTAAGTCAAGATAATGGCTGGGGACAGAGGTAGGGAGAATGCCCTTAGAACAGTGAACACAGGGTGCTTTATGTCAGGATGACAGCGTTTACCTCCTAAGTTGGGTGGCAGGTGCACAGATTTCTTTTTACTATTCTCTATACTTTCTGGTAGGCATTATTGCATTTAATAATTTATTTTCTTAAAGTTTACCCACCTACCAAAGTCCACTGTTTTACACTAGAAATCTAATCTAGGCAGAGAGCTTCTTTTCATCTAACCTTCAATGTCACTTACAAATGACATCTGGAGCCGGGCACAGTGGTGCACGCCTGTAATCCCAGCAGCTTGGGAGGCTGAGGCAAGAGGAACATGAGTTCAAAGCCAGCCTCAGAAAAGCGAGGCACTAAGCAACTCAGTGGCTGAGTGCCCCTGAATTCAATCCCTGCTACCCCCTCCCCCAAAAAACTGACATCTGGGCTTTCCTTATTCTCTTAAAAAAACTGTAGTTAAAATATACACAAAATTTATAAACCATTTTAGCTAGGCATGGTGGTGGACATGTAATCCCAGCAACTTGGGAGGCTGAAGTAGGAGGATCTCATGTTTGAGGCCAGACTCAGCAACTTAGTGAGAACCTGCTCAAAAAGCGTGGGGGCCCACTGGGGATATGACTCAGTGATAAAGCACCTCAGGTTCAATCCCCAGTACCCTTGCCTCCAAACTTGCCATTTTAACTACTTTTAAGAGTACAAATTCAATGGCATTAAGTACATTCACATTGCTGTGCCATGATCCACCTTTGTGACTCTTTCCATCTTCCCAAGCTGAAATTCTATACCTCTTTATAAAAGGTTACATGTACTTGGTTTGGTCCCAAATTCTCCTACAGGGATTATGTCCTATTGTCCTACTAGTGTTTCCTTTACAATGCCCAGGAAATGCTCAAGAGCTGTGGAACTGAAATGGAATCTTCCATCTGGGCAGTAAATATACTGTGCTTTTTTAGTTCCAGCAATAATAACCAGTGATAACTACTTACCAAGTGTTCCATTTGTACTAGGTACCATGTTAAGTATCTTACAAACCTATTTAATCTGTCCAACGGCTCTATGAAGTAAGCTATTATTATTATCCCTTTTATTTCTAACAAGGAAACTGAAATTGGAAAGACTAAATGCTTGCTAAAGGTCGCACCACTAGTATCAAAAGCCAGTTGTGGGGCTGGAGTTGTGGCTCAGTAGTAGAGCGCTTGCCTAGCGTGTGTGAGGACCTGGGTTCGATCCTCAGCTCCACATAAAGATAAATAAGTAAAATAAAGGTTTTGTATCCATATACAACAACAAAAATATTTTTTTAAAAAAGCCAGTTCTGACTCTAATATCAGTGCTATACTGCCCCTACTACACTAAAAATATAAGGAAGTAAAGATTGATTAAATAAAACAAGTGGATCAAATTTCATCTAAGGCAATCCAACAATTCTGAAAATCTCTTATTAAAGAATGGGAACACTGGATATAGTGGTGCATGCCTATAATCCCAGCAACTTGGGAGGCTGACACAGGAGATTCACAAGTTTAAAACCAACCTCAGTAACTTAAAGAGGTGCTAGTCAACTAAATGAGACCCTGACCCAAAATAAAAAGTAGAAAAAGGGCTGGGGTGTGGCCCAGTAGTTAAGCACTTCTGGGTTCAATCGCTGGTATTTAAAGAAAAAAAGGGGGGGTGGGGGGCTAGCCTCTACTGAAGACTTCCTCTGTGCCAAGTACTAACATTTAACCTCAAAAGAACTCTAAAAGGCAGGCATTATTACTGTCCTCACTTTACAGTTGAGGAAACTGAAGCATAGAGAATTTAACTTAAATGTGGTCACACAACTAACTCTTACTACATTCTTGCCACATCAGGATGCCTCCTTTAAAAAAAAACACATAAAATGAGAATTTCAGGAGAAATTTCAGAAGATATTCCTGGGCACAGTAAATTTTACTCAAATGATCCATAAAAGACTGACCCACAACAGGTAAAGCCTTTACATGAACAATAATGATCATACAACATGGAGAGAAAAAAACTCCAGTTGTATATACTCAAAAGAGTTCAAATATTGGCTTCTAAAAATCAAAGTCCAACTGCATTCATTCAGCCTGTGTGTTTGGGAAGGAGTCCTGGACTTTAAGCAAGGGTGCTACTTTTCAGTGAGCCATTATGATTCCTATAGTAGCTCTCCAGCCTCACACAAAATCACAGCCCCCAGGCCTTAGGAAAGTGGCTTCTTCTAGACCAAAGTTCATTACTTTCCACAAAACAATCTTTCAGATCCCTGGCATTCTTACTTGTGGGCATTTTCACTCACCACAGAACAAACATCCAGAATTTGAATCAATAGTGGAACTGTTCAGTGGCACCAACCAAGTGGTAGTTCCTTAGAAAGTACATAGGGAGAAGTGACCCAAGAGGCCTGGTTTACTTGCCTAATTCCCGAAGTGACAGTTCCTTTTAAGGGAGTGCCTTGCCAGTCCAATGGGGTTAATGTGGACAGATAAAGGCACATTCTACTGCCATGTAAAAATAACTTTAAGTAAAAATAAAAATGAGCCGGTTGCAGCAGCACACCCCTGTAACCCCAGCTACTTAGAAGGCTGCTGCAGAGGACTGTGAGTCTGAGATCAGCCTAGGCAACACAGTGAGACCCAGTCTCATTAAAAAAAAAAAAGGGGGGGTGGTGGTAAAAATTCAAAAATTAAGACATATGCATACAGCCAGGTGTGGTGGCACAGGCCTGTAATCCCAGCGACTGGGGGTGGGGTGGGTGCCTGAGACAGGAGGACCATAAGTTTGAGACCAGCCTCAACAACTTAGCAAGACCCTGTCTCAAAATACAAAGAGCTGGGAATGGGGCTCAGAGGTTAAGTGTCCCTGGGTTTAATCCCCAATACAAAAAAAAAAAAAGTACATGAAGGGTCAGTCCACAGCAAATAATCATTAAGGATATACTACATTTATGGAACTGTATAATGGACAGGGGAAATAGGAAAAGAAAAAAAAAAAAAAAAAAAACATGGGCCCACAAAGTCTATAGCTCCAACATTATTTTAATGTCTTGACCTGCATCAAAATTCACACACCACAATTAAAACAATGTAAGTGAAGCATAATGCACAGCCTAACAGTGAATGCCTTCAAAACCCAGCCACACTTTCCAGTCACCACAAAATATCCCCTCAGGCTTGAAGATGTCTTACTCTACAATTTAAAACACTGCCTTCTGCCAATTAAGGAAAAAAAAAAAAAGGCTTCCATTCAGGTTAAGAGATCTGATACTGTGAAAGGCCTGTTGCATTAACCATTTCTTCCTAGACCTGAGACACATAACCATTTTAATCACAGAAAGGTAAATTGTTTCCCAGGTTAATGGTGAATCAAAAATTTACTTAATATTGAAATGAGACTATTAACCTGTCAGGATGATTTGGTATTAATGACTGTCAGTTAACTTTGAAAGAGAGAAGAGGAAGTGATTGTCATTAATTGCAATGTCTTTTTTCTTCAGTACTGGGACTGAACCTAGGGTCTTGCACATGCTAGGCAAGCACTCTACTACTGAGTTACATCCCCATTTCTACCTATTTATTTATTTTATGGTACTGGACTGAAACTAGGGGTGCTCAACCACTAAGTTAAATCCCCAGACCTTTTTATTATATACTTTGAGTCAGGGTGTCACTAAGTTGCCCAGACTGGCTTCAAACCTGAGATCCTTCTGCTTCAGCTTCCTGAGTAGTTGGGATCACAGGTGTGTACTACCATACACGGCTGCCATTATTCTTTATTGAGCACTAAATACAGACTGTGTATTTAACAGTCATTATCTCAACTGATCCTCACACCAACTCTGTGATAACAGATATTATTATATCATCCTTTTCCAACAATGCTCAGAGAGGTAAAGTGACATGCCTGCAATTACACAGCTAAAAAGTAGGGGTGTTCAGTCTAGAATGTATGATTCCAAAGCCTATCATAAATATTCCTTTGGTCAAGAGCAGACAGTTCAGGGCTGGGGCTGGGGCTCTGTGGAAGAGCGCTTGCCTAGCATGTGGGAGGTACTGGGTTCCATGCTCAGCCTCACCTAAAAATAAATAAATAAAATAAAGGTACCGTGTCCATCTACAACTAAACATATATATATTTTTTTTTCAAAAATAAAGAGTAGACAGTACATAAAATAATTTCTACCAGGTTTCGAGACCACCTCAAAATAAATCAACAGATAACATTACCAGGTGAGTAAAACTACCATGGCCAAAACTTTGATTGTTCACATTATATCCGTTCCTTTAGAAACATACCACATGAATAAGGAAGGCAACAGGATATGCAGTGTCACCCTGACTAGGTGATTTACCTAAGGTATGTGGATTTTCAAATTTAATTTCCTTGTTTTAAAAGCACTACACCCGGGCTGGGGATGTGGCTCAAGCGGTAGCGCCCTCGCCTGGCATGCGTGCGGCCCGGGTTCGATCCTCAGCACCACATACAAACAAAGATGTTGTGTCCGCCGAAAACTAAAAAATAAATATTAAAATTCTCTCTCTCTCTCTCTCTAAAAAAAAAAAAAAAAAAAAAAAAGCACTACACCCAAAAGAACAAACTACTGTTGAGAAATTTAAATTGAACTACAACTGTGGAGTCAGTCCTCAGGAAAAGGAAAAGGGAAAAAAAAAAAACTGCTAGTTTAATTTGACTTTCTCTTTAAATTATCTCCAGTTCTCAGGTAGAAGAAACAAGTGAGGCTGTTCCTAACAGCCTTGGAATCAAACCGACTCATTCCCCAGTCCTCTGGCAACTAAAAAGCAGTTTATTGCTATTAATGTACCACCAATAAAGCTACAGTATTCTGCTCTTATTGAAACACAATCGTCACACTGAACAAAGTAACTTTAGTCCGTGTTACACATTAGAGAAATATACCTATCATTTTATCATTAAATTAGAAAGATGCCCTGCTGAAAATCAACAAAAGGTCTCCCAGCAACTAAAAAGCAGAGAAACTAAGCAAAGATTTCCTTTCTTTGTAGACATGAAACTCTCAGTCAGTCAAGAAAGATGGATTTTGTCACTTATTATTCTCTAAAATGGAAAGTGCCACATGGAGACCATAAATGGGGTAAATTGCATCTCGGAGCCATGTCCTATGTGCCAAGTTACAAAGCCTGTGAATACAAGGGGTGTATTAATGGAAAGACTGATACCATCTTACTACAGTGGCCTCTCTGTGGCTCCAGACAATGATCTGTTGAGGGTTTTCCAGGGATTTTGAATGTGCAGCCTCCACACAAGCCCCCCTTTAAGGGGACTGGCCCAGGGCTGAATAATCCCTCTTTGGAAAGAAAGCCAAAAGCCCCCCACAAGGGCTTCTGGGGGAGATGCTCTGCACTGCCGGCGTGGGAAGGCTCAGGCTTGAGAGACAAAGGAGGAGTGAGAGGTGTCAGCTGGATCACCCTGGGCCACCTGCCTGGTGGAGACCCAGACCCACAGAACGGGACTTCCCAAGACACATTCCCAAACGGCTGAGAAAAAGAAGCGCCTACAGCAAATCCATCCGCAAGGCTAAAGTTAGTCACCCCTTAAAGCAAACCACACACAAGGTATGGAGGCAGATAAGCAGGACCGGACGGGCTCATGCCCTCCAGAGGCTGGGCTGGCCCCTGACTACCAAGGAGGGGTGAGCAGTCGGCTCCCAACACTCCCCCCCCCACCGCTTATCTCCTCCCAGAAACAGCTTCAGGAACCCACAGGGCAGGACGCTGCGGGGTAACAGTCACTCCAGGAGCCCACGTTCCCTTCTTCCTCCCGGGACAACGCTATGGAGCCAGGGACCCTGCCGCCACCCACAGGCACGTTCCCCGACCCGGCCAGGGCCGTCCAGGCGAAGGCGCGCTCGGGCGGCACTCCTGGGACCCCTCGGACCCGACGGCTCTCCTTCCCCGGCTCCGTCTGGGGCTCTGCCTCAAACTCCCGCCCGGCCCCACGGTCCTTCTCAGAACCCCCTCCCACACTCGGCGGCGGCCCCCGGCCCCGGCCTCTCCGCGGGCTCGGCGCCGCCGGCCCCGGGGCACCCCAGCCTCCCCACGCCAGGCTCCCCGCCGCGCCGTTCTAGGACCCGCGGCCACCCGCCGCTCGGCCGCGACCTCGAGTCCCCGACGCCCATTCCGGGTCCGCGTCCCTGCTCCCCACGCCCGTCTCACGCGCCTATTCCCGCCCGGGGCCCCCGTCCCTAGCCACCCCCGTCGCCTCCGCCCCGGGCCGGCGCTCCCCACCGAGGCCGCCTCACCTCCTCCATCTTCTGCACCATCTCCGTCAGCTGCCCCTCGTCCTCCAGCAGCTCATGGAGCTGCACCAGCGACAGCCCGGCGAACCGAGCCTCGCCGCCGGCGACCGCCATCCCCGCGTCTCCGCCGCCGCCTCCGCTGCTCGGCCGCCAGGCTGCGCCGACCGGAAGCGCCGCCCTCGAGGCCCGCCCCCCGCGGGGGGGCACGTGACGCCAGCCCTGTGGCGTGACGTCATCGCCTCTCGGGCGGGCGGACGTGACGTGGCGCGCCGCAGACCCGCGGGGCTCTCGGCGGGTGCTGGGTCAGCAACGCTTTGGGGCCTCCAAGGGAGGAGGGGCTCTGGGGCCCATCTGATGACGCAGAGAACGTGGTAATGATGTCATAGCGGCGCTGGTGATGTCATAAAGCCTGTTTCCTCAAGGACAAGGAAGAAAGCCAAAGAAAGGAGGCCGTGGGAAGTCACTGCCGCCGCTGTGAGCCCTGCCTGAACCAGGGACCCCTGAAGGCCAAGACAAGACTAGATGCCCTTTGATTTCTCGGAATTGCGGGGCTGCAAATCGTTCATGTAACAAATACTTATGGAGACACACAATTCTGAATAAAACAAAGAGGACTCCGGGGACACAAGAAACAAGTAAAATGAGCCCCCAAAAGAAATGGATGCTGAAAGAAGAGAATAATAAGGAAACCCTATGTACGGTAGGGTTACCTTTAGAGAGAAGTAAGTGCTTGCTCTCTCAGAGAAGGTGGCCGTCTAAGGAGATGTGAAGATCAAGAAGGAAGGAACCAGTTCATTCCATAGGAAACTCAAGGCAGCAAGTCGGGCATGTGCAAAGGCCCTTAGACAGGTTTAGCTTGGTACATTTGGGAAATGGGGGAAAGCCAGAGAAGGGCTGGAGCACTATGGGCAAGGACAAACCTGAGTGGCTCCTTTGCACCATCTCAAGATGCCCAGACATCCAGTGTACCTCAGTGTGCCCTTATGGAGACAAGATGATTTAGAACAGAACTGTTCAGATGCCCCAGCTTTGGATGCCCCTGGAGATCCAGAAGTCTGGAAACTTATGATCCACCACAGTTCTCACTGGAAGAGACCTAAGAACGTCTAATCACTCCAGCCCCCTAATTTTACCTATAGGGAAACTTGGCAGAAGGAAGTTTTCTTGTTTTTCCCCAAAATGAAGTCACTGGCAGGTCTCCTGGCTCCCAGTCTGGCGCCCAGCAAGCTGGCATCATACCACACTGATCTCGTCGCCCCGAACACAGTCGGGACATTCAGTAAGTGCCTGTTGGCTGACTGATGGGCTTTGTGCGTGGAGACGATGGCTTTCCGACTCCCATCAGTAGAACACAAGGTCTGCGTTGTCCAGCCATACATTTGGCTGGCTCTGTTGGTCTATTCTGTCCCTCCTGCCTCTTGCACCAAGGACTCACATTTATAGAAAAGTGAGGAAAGCTAGAGGAGGCATTTCATATTAGCTGTAAACAAAATGTTTTATTGAGTTCGCAAAGGGCACTCATACTTTTCTTCCTTTATACTTGGTCAAGAAAACTTACCCTGAGAAGGAAGGGACACAATAAATAGGGAATTTCATCTAGGAAGTTGAACTTATGGTCAGGGTAACAGTGTTTTGCTTTTTTAAAATCTTTTCTCTCCAGAAAAAGAGTAGACCTGGTAGACTTGTAGAGAATTGTAGCTCTTATCTCCAGGAAATTCTCACCTAGGAGGCTTAAGATGTCCAGAAAATGTTCTCAGTCCCCACAGAAGATGAAAATAAGATTTGGGGTCAGAGAACTCAGAAGGTTGAGATGATTTAGCTAAGAACATACCAAGAGCAAGCCTTCTGAATGGTACACCTGTGTACAGTGACCTCTCAAGTGCTAAGTTTAAATGATGATCAAATCCCAGCCTTGCCAGGGCCTCTTATAAAACTCTTCTCAAACCTGTTTTCTCCCACCAACCTATTCAAGTCACACACCACTTCCTTTGTGAAAGTGCAAACCATAGAACAAACCATAGAACAGAGCAAACCATAGAACCTTCTTGTTTTCTGCTGTTCTCAAAACTTCTTGTCACTCTTGAGAAGAAAAGAAAATCAACTTGATTCCTCATACTGATGTCAAGCCTGTCAGTTTAATGCATGGATGGACCTGTTTTTCCTTTTCTTTCAGTTGACTGAAATTTGGGTTTCTCTACACACCTATATGTCCTGTAATATTTGTGGGTTAAGCAGGATTTTGCTTTATGAATAAAGGGCAATGTATGTACATGCTAGGGTTTCTCTCTCAAAGGAACACTGTTGCTGTGTGAGCAACATATCTCCTGTTACACAATATCAGGAATTGTTTGGAAGGCTCGTGTGCACACACACACACACAAATAGGTAATCTTCATGTAGTTGAGCTGTATGATTTTTTTGCCTTGGAATTTGAATTCTTTCTCTGCTATGAACCTTGATAGAATTATTCATAAATGTTTTCAAGTTTGGGAGAAGACGTTGACATGATTAAAAGATTACTAGCACACACTAAGTACAGCTGTGTGTAGGCACTGGAGGAATTATTCCCCAAGGCATTGGATGGAACAGGCCGTGCCCCACTGGGACTCATCCTGATGTCACCACCATGGTCACTGTCATGTACTAACACCTGAATTCCCCGAATGACTTACATACTAGTCATCCAGATGGGAAAAGATGTTTTAGGCACAGTCCCCATTTTAGAAGGTAAGAGAAGATATACAAACATAAAACATCATTTTAATAATCATAGTTAAGGTTGATGTTATTTGGGTGTATTGTAAAAGTAAAGGATGCAGAATTTTGGTTATTTTGACTTGAGATTAGACTGGTTTTGTATATTAAATTTTCTTTATTAGTTTTTGGTTACCACATGAGGTTAGTTTAATGAACTCTTTCAGGCATACAAAAGAGCAGGGCACGATGGTGCATAACTGTAATCCCAGTGATTTGGGGGGCTGAGGCAGAAGGATCATAAACTCAAGGCCAGCCTCAGCAGCAAGAATCTGTCTCAAAACAAAAAGGACTGGGGATGTTCGGGCGTGGTGGCACACACCTATAATCCCAGCAGCCTGGAAGGCTGAGTCAGGAGGATTGCAAGTTCAAAGCCCAGCTTCAGCAATTTAGCAAGGCCCTAAGCAACTCAGTGAGACCCTGTCTCAAAACAAAAAATTAAAAAAGAGCTGGGGATGTGGCTCAGTGGTTGAACACCCCTGGGCTAAATTCCCAGTACCAAAAAAAAAAAAAGAAGAAGAAGAAGATAGGATGTAGCTTAGGGGTAAAGCACCCCTGGATTCAATTCCTAGTATAAGAGAGAAAAAAAAAAAAAAGCACTGAAATGCTCACCAGGTTAAGGAATAAACATCCCAGAGGGAGTTGAAATCCCTATATATCCTTCCTCCTCGGTCTTATTTCCTTTCTCCCTCTCCAGAGTGTAGCTATTCTCCCACTTCATTATTTTACCTCATATGTATATGTCCTTAATGGAAATAATACACATAAGTGGACGTGGTGGTGCACGCCTATAATCCCAGCTACTTGGGAGGTGAGTTAGGTTCAAAGTCAGCCTAGGAAATTTAGGGAGAGAATTTTTAAAAAATTAAGAAGGGTGTGAAAATACTTTGTGTACAACCAGTGACTTGAAAAATTGTGCTCTGTTTGTGTAATATGAAATGAATTGCATTCTGCCATCATATATAACAAATTAGAATAAATAAATGATTTAATTTAAAAAATAGGAAGGGCTGGGGTGTAGCGCAGTAGTAGAGCAGCTGCCTAGCATGCACGCGACCCTGAGTTCAATTCCCAGCACCACAAAAAAATCCCCCAAACTACAAGTATGTACATACATGTATATATGTATGTACATGCGTGTAGACATGTGATGTGATCTGTTGTCATATCTGTGGTCCGTTGCATACATATGTAATAACTTTCAGTCCTTTCTCCTGTTGATGGGTATCACAAGGTATTTATGTTTCTAGCTTTTTTTGACATGGCCAAATTGCTTTCCAAAGTGGTTGCACCGATAATTGTTGTTAATGTGGTGAAATTTATGAAACATAACACTTATTCTCTTAACCATTTTAACATGGTGTAGCCATTGTAACCATTGTTCGGCGCACAGTTCCGTGGTGTGGAGTGCACTCACGGGGCTGCCTACAGCACCACCCTCCAGTTCCAGAGCTCTTTTCATCTTGCAGGACTGAAATTCCCACCAAGTACTAACTCTCCCCCTCTCCTCCCAGCCCTGGTAACCTTGGACGTTCTGTCTCTGTGAATGTGACTACTCTAGACACCTCATGTAAGTGGAATCGTAAAGTATTTGGCGTTTTGTGATTAACAGCTGTCACTTAGCAAGTCTTCAGGGCTTTCCCATGTTGTAGCATGTATTTCATTCTTTGTAAGGCTGTATAATATTCCATCATGTGGACAGACCACATTTTATTATCCATTCATATGTTGATGAAGATTTGGGCTGTTTCTACCTTTTGTCTGATGTGAATAATGCTGCTATGAATATGGGTGTACAATTTTCTGCTCAAGTTTCTACTTTCGGTTGTTTTGTGTATGTACCCAAAAATGGAATTGCTGGGTCACAGAATATTTTCAACTTTTTGAAGAATTTCCATATTGTTTTCTGTAGCAGTTGCACCAGCAACGCACAGGATTACAACATCTCTACATGTGTGCCAAAACTTGTCCTTTTCTGTTGTTTGGTTTCTTGTTTTTTAATAACAACAACAGGGCTGGGGATGTAGCTCAGTGGTAGAACACTTGCTAAAATTTTGGTCCTGGGTTCATCCCCAGGACCAAAAAATAATAATAGTGATAGCTATCCTGTTGTTGTTTGAGAGGGTTGATAATTAGAGTTCTGTGCTCTAATAATTAGAGTGAACTTTAAAAATATATATATATTCATTCTTAAGTTTTAGGTGGACACAATATCTTTATTTTACATTTATGTAGTGCTGAGGATCGAACCCAGTGCCTCATTCATGCTAGGTGAGCGCTCTACTACTGAGCCACAACCCCAGCCCCTTGAACTTTTTTTTTAATATTTATTTTTTAGTTGTAGTTGGACACAATACCTTTATTTTATTTATATGTGGTGCTGAGGAACAAACCCAGGTCCTCGCATGTGCTAGGCAAGCACTTTACCACTGAGCCACAACCCCAGACCAAGATAGCTTTTCTTTATCCCTACAATCCAGGAAACAGGATTGATGAGAGTTTTGGCTGAATAGAAAAACAGATTCTCAGTTTATCGAGGATGTGGCAAATTGGTCCTGCAACAAAACTTTTCTTAGATTAAGACCCAGAATTGGGGCTGGGGATGTGGCTCAAGTGGTAGCGCGCTCGCCTGGCATGCGTGCGGCCTGGGTTCGATCCTCAGCACCACATACAAACAAAGATGTTGTGTCTGCCGAGAACTGAAAAATAAATATTAAAAAAAAAATTCTCTCTCTCTCTCTTTAAAAAAAAAAAAAGACCCAGAATTTAAAAATGACAAAAATAAATAATAATAATAATAATAATAATGGGAAGCAGGTAACTGATGGAGGTCAGAAAGACCCAAAACTCTACGGGTCCCCACCTCTTGATATTCAGTCCCTTCAGTGGTCCTTTCTCACATGTGCCATTGGTCCGTGGGACCAATAAAGTCGAGCAGAGCTGATGGTCCATCACTTTAAAGTCTGGGTCGTGAAGGTCACTGTGGCTTCTGTTTTGTGCTCCCCTCATGCCTTGCTTTGGGGGAAGCCAGCTGTTATTGCCTGGGTACATTCAGGCAGCCTTTGAAGAGGCCCAGGTGATGAGACACTGAGGCTTGTCAGCGAAATCCCAGATGACTGTGGTCCTGACCAAGAATTTGAATGCAGCTTCATGAGCCACCTGAGCCAGCCCTCCCCAGCTCTAGGTCACTGTCAGTTCCTGAACCTCAGAAACTGTGCAACCCGATTCAAAGAAATGATCAATATTTGAAGTGAAGGATGTGCCAATTACTCCAGTTTGATCATCACACGTTGTGTCATGTGTGATGCATACAATACCACACCTTACCCCATAAACATATACCCTGGCTTTAGGTATCAATGAAAAAAGAAAAGAAATAGACCAAAAAAAAAAAAAAAAAAGGCAACTAAAAAAGAGAAGAAAGAAACTGGGCTGGGGATGTGGCACATTGGGAGGATGCTTGCCCAACATGCGTGAAGCCCTGAGTTCAGTCCCCAGCAAAGCAGGAAGGAACAAGCTGTGAGATCAGTTGGGATGTTTGTTGTTCTGAGCTGCTGAATGTTGGGGTAATTTATTTCACAGCAACAGATAACTAATGCAGCATCTATGAGATGGTCATAAGAAAAATGGACAGCATCCAGATATATGCATGTGTGTATCTGTGTGTATATATACCACTGAGCTACAGCCCAGCCTCTTTTTTAAGATTTTTTGAGACAGGGTCTTCCTAAGATGCCCAGGCTGGCCTCAAACTTGCCATCCTTCTGCCTCAGCCTCTGGAGTAGCTGCGATTATGGGCATATGTCACTCTGTCTGGCTTCTTTTCTTTTTTGTTTTTATATCTTGGTACCGGGGACTGAACCCAGGGCCGTGGACTAGCTGAGCATGTGTTCCACCACTGAGCTACATCCCAGCCCCTTGATTTACTCTAAACTCCCTATTTCAGGGTCCCTGGAAATTTACTTTTCCAGTTTTTGTTGTTGTTTTGTTTTGGTATTAAGGATTGAGCTCAGGGGCACTTTACCACTGAGCAACATCCCCAGCCTTTTTTATTTTTCATTTTAAGGCAAGGTCTCACCGGATTGCTGAGGGTCTGGCTGAGAGCAGGAGCCAGAAATATGATATGCTAGACAGGCAGGGACCACCATTGCAACAAGTCCAAGTTTCTCATCCCAGAGAGCCCAACTTCATGTTCAAAGTATCTGCTGAGCCAGACAGCGCATGATCAACATATGACCAACATCCTGAGTGGACGCTGGACCAGATGACCAAGTGTCTCACTCTGATTGGATGTGGAAATTCCCCTCCCGAAAAGTCATTAATCATTAGCTTTAAATGTCACCTCCAGCAACACCCTATATGTATTAACCCCTAGATAGTAGGCCCACAAAGGCGCCCCTCTCTGGGGACCCTTTCCTTGTGGGAGCTCTGCTTCCTGTTTCAAAAATAAATTCTGTTACTTCCCTCTTACCCTCTAATGTCCCTGGGTCTCATTCTTTGGATCCACAAGAAAAGAACCTACACATCACTGTGCCTTACTGCTAGGTTGCTGACACTGGCCTCCAACTTGCAATCCTCCTGCCTCAGACTTTCGAATTACTGGGATTACAGATATGCACCACCACATACAGCAAAATTAATTTTTCTTGATGTGCAGCATCAGAAATTCTCATTCATTGCTGAAGGGAATACAAAATGTTCAGCTGCTCTGGAAGACAGTTTGGTTATTTCTTACAAAACTAAACATACTCTTACTATACAATTCAGCAGTTGTGCTCCTTGGTATTTACCCAAAGGAGCTGAAAACTTAAGTCCACACAAAAATCCACATATAGATGCTTGCAACAGGTTTATTCATAACTGTTGAAACTTGGAAGTAATCAAGATGTCCTTTAGTAGATGAATGGATTAAAAATGATGGCATATCCACATAATGGAATATCATTCAGCTCTAAAAAGAAGTAAGTCTTGCATTTGGTTCAGTGGCACAGCCTGTAATTCCAGCCACTTGGGAGGCTGAGGCAAGAGAATCACAAGTCCAAAGCCTATCTCAAAACCTCAACAAGGTCCTAAGTAACTTAGTGAGACCCTGTTTCAAAAATTAAAAAACAACAACAAACTGGAGCTGTAGCTCAGTGGTAAAGTACCCCTGGGTTCAATTCCCCACGTAACATGGAATGGGGTGGGAGGGTTCTTTGTCTTCTGAATTCAAAAAATGAAATCCTGACACAGGGGTGAATGCAAAGTAATAGAATTTATTAGCGTAATAGAGAAAAAAGGGGAGTTCCCAAACATGAGGGGACCAAGAGAAGGTGACAACGGGAGTCTGTTGTCTAGGGGTTTATATGACGCTGAGGGTTCAGGGGCTAGCTTCTGGCCCAACCCTGGGAAGGCACTGGGTGTCCACTGACTCTTCATATGCCCTTCGGTCCAATCAGATTTCTGTACCTAAATTTTGGAGGGGGTCTGGGTATCAGCAACAGGTGTCTGTCGTTCCCGGGGAACCAGCCTGACCTTAATGAAGCGTGGCTTGTGTCTGTAGTTTCTCAGCCCCACTTCACAGAGGGTCCAAGTTTGGACCCTTGGAGGGTCAAGTTTCTTTTGTGCCTATTTGAACCCTTCCTCTTGCCTCATTAGTAGTGAGAGAGAAAAAGAGGGAGGGAGAGAGCCACAAGAGCAACTGAGATCATAAAAGGACATGAAGGGAACTTAGGTGCACATGACTGAGTCAGAGAAGCCCATCTGAAGAGGCAATCTGAAAATGATGCCCTGTGACTCCCGCCATATGACATCCTGGCAAAGGCAAAGCTATGGAGACAGTAAAAAGATCCGCAGTGGCCAGGGGTTTGAGGGAGAAGGGGAGAGAGAAAGAGGGGGAGCACGGAGTATCTGCTACCAGATGCTATAATGGTCGATGCACATCAGTATACATTTGTACAAATCTGTAGGATGTAGGATGCCAGGAGGTGACTCTAAAGTACACTGGGACTCTGGGTGACCATGTTTGTCAACGTGTGAGAATTGCACTTGGGGGTGTTGGTGAGGGAGGGAACACGTGTGCGGGGGCAGGGGGTGCATGCAGAATCTCTGCCTTTTCCCTAGCATTGTGCTGGGAAACTAAAACTGCTCTAAAATTGTTGAATCTTCCAAAAATCGTAAAATTCTTTTGTTACTGTTCTGACATATTAAAAGAAGAAGGGGGTCTTGATCTTGTTTTTTGTATCTCTCACCAATAACATTCATTATACCATTATTTCAGGCAAACAAGGAAAAAGGAAAATAGGGGAGCTATTTTTACCCCTTCTGTGGATCAGCCAATCCCATTTTGCAGGAGGCAGGGCATCTCTGCACAGTGACTTAATGTTTGCTGCCCTTCCAGAGATTTCCGTGGTCATCCCTAGGAAGGACCTCACCAGTTTTCAAATCCCAGAACCTTGTTTTCCTCACCAAAAATGGCCTTTAGAGAGTGGCTTTACAATATTCCTTGTCTGGATACTGCAGCTAAAACAGAGAGGCAGTGAGCTCTCTGTTCTGTGCATCAATACATTATAATAAGCCAGACAATTTCAAGAATGTTAGGTTCCTGCATCAGGAAATTAATTCAGCTCTAGAAATCCCTTCCAACTCTGAGAACCACAGGGGCATGGTTATAACACCTGAGTGGCTTTGCACGTGGGTGGAACTAGAGAGACACGATTTCTAGGCCTTGGGCTTTCAAACTTTCTAGGTTGAAACCAGAAACTGAAACTCTCAAGGTGATACTTTTTAAAAAAGAAACTTTTTTTTTTTTTTAGAATTTTAATATTTATTATTTTTTAGTTTTCGGCAGACACAGCATCTTTGTTTGTATGTGGTGCTGAGGATGGAACCCGGGCCACACGCATGCCAGGCGAGCGCGCTACCGCTTGAGCCACATCCCCAGCCCTTAAAAAAGAAACTTTACAGATTATTTTTAGCTGTAAAAGTAATTTGCATCTTTCATTTCTCAACTGGGTGATGGGTTTATTATATTGTTTTCTATCCCTTTGGCAATTTTTAAATATTTTATAATAAAATATACAAATTAATTTCAAATACTTAAAATATTTACTTACTATGAAAACTACAACTGGGGATATAGCTCAGTGACAGTCTGGCATGCACAGGGCCCTGGTTTTGATCCACAGCACCACAAAAACAAAAAACCTGTGTAAACAGTAAAGAAATATATAGCTGAGCACAGTGAGGCATACTTATAAGTATGCTGTGGCTGTCGGACCCTCCACTGTCAAGTTACTCTTTCTTACCCTTTTCATATTGTGATCTTCAGAAGGAAGGTGCTGGGTGCAGCCCACACTGAAGGAGCAGGGCTTTGTGCACCCCTTCGTTTGGGGTACTGGGGAGGGAACCTGGAGCACTATATCACTGAGCCACATCCCCAGCCCTTTTTATTTATTTATTTATTGGCACTGGGGGTTGAACTCAGGGGTACTCGACCACTGAGCCACATCTCCAGCCCCTTTTTTTTGTATTTTATTTAGAAACAGAGTCTCACTGAGTTGCTTAGCAACTTGCTTTTTGCTGAGGCTGGCTTTGAACTCATGATCCTCCTGCCTCAGCCTCCTGAGCCACTGGGATTACAGGCATGTGCCATTGCACCTGGCCTCAGTCCTTTTTATTTGACAGAGTCTTGCTAAATTGTCAATGCTGGCCTTGAACTTGTGATCTTCTTGCCTCGGCCTCCCAAACTGCTGGGATGATAGGTATGCACTACCATGTCCTACCCTAGCTCCATTTTATAACTTTTAAAAATTAAAAAGTAAAGCCAGGCACGGGGCACACGCCTGTAATCCCAGTGGCTCAGGAAGCTGAGGCAGGAGGATCATAAATTCAAAGCCAGCCTCAGCCAAAAGGAAGGTGGTAAGCAATTCAGTGAGACCCTGTCTCTAAATAAAATACAAAATAGGGCTGGGGATGTGGCTCAGTGGTTGAGTGCCCCTCAGTTCAATCCCTCATGTACCCCACCCGCAACACACACACACACAATTACTTAGATTGGGTGCAGTGGCACATTCCTGTAACCCCAGAGACTTAGGAGGCCAAGATAGCAAGACAGGAAGATCTAAAGTTTAAGCACAATCTGGACAATTTAACAAAACTGTGTCTCAAAAAATGAAAAAAGGGCTGGGGATGTGGCTCAGTGTTCAAATGCACCTGGGTTAAATCCCTACATTTCCAGCTTTTTGTTTGTTTGTTTCCTTTGGGGACTTCTGAATGTGTGCTCAAGCTACTATATTCCCATCCACTTTCCCACCACTCCTGATTTTAAAGCAGGATAGATCATGTCCTACTTATGTGGACCGCATCATTTTTAAATCACATAGCTGGAGAAAACAAATCAAGGTGGCACCTTCATAACATTATCTGACCCTGCGATAGTCCCAGAAGCACTTGACATTCATTCCACTTAGGCAACATGTTGCCCAAGTTCACACTTCCTCTCTCAGTACTGAAAATAGTCGGGTAGTTTTTTACTCTTCTTTTCACTCCATGCTCCTTCCTTCTTTTCTTTCTTTCAAGATTCTTCTCAACACAGAGTGTTAATTCAGGCACTAAATCCGGAAACGACTAATCACCGTGAACTTTCCATACCTCATCTCAGGCAGCAAATGTGGGAAGAGAGAGTGTTTCTGGGACACCTTGAGGCGGCTCTGGGTGCTAATCGTCTTACATCATCTCACACCAGCTGCCCCCACCTGCTCCACCTCCTTTTCCTGCCTCCTTTCCTCTCTTCTTTCAAGAGGAGTTGCCTCATCTGATCTACCCAAGTCGGCCCCACCTCCCCCCTCAAAAATGGCATCCTAATCTGCACCGTGCCTCCTGTGCAATTCAACAGGATGGAATTATATACACACAAAAAACTGGAGGCTTGGGGGAGAGTGCCAGTTTGGTGTGGATCAGAGAAGGCACCCCCTCTCGAAAGAAGAGAGGGGGGAAAATGGGATTAATAATACGTCTACAATGTTTCAAGGACCACAAAAAGTGGCACAGTGTCTTTCACTGTTCAGGGACATCCACAGCTAAGAAATATGGTGGCACCAGCTCTATGTGTTCCTTTAAGCTTCCCTCTCCAAAACAAAATCCCACCTGCCTCTTTTCATTTTACCATCTTTTCATAACTTTTCATTGAGCAGCTATGGTGAATTCGGCCCAGTTCCACATACCAAAAATAGAACAGTAAACAGAGCAGGTGAGACCTTTGTCCCTGTGAAGTTTACATTCCGCTGAGGAGATGTATATGATAACCAAGGAAATAAATTGAATAACAAGAGAATTTCAGGTAATAAGAAACCTAGATCATGTAGGTTTTTTTTTTAAATATCTTTATTTTGTTTATTTATTTTTATGTGGTGCTGAGGATTGAACCAGTGCCTCACATGTGCGAGGCAGGCGCTCTGCCACTAAGCCACAACCACAGCCCCCATGTAGGGTTTTTGTACTGGGTATTGTACCCAGAGTTGCTTTACCACTGAGCCACATTCCTAGTCCTTTCTATTTTTTATTTTGAGACAGGGTTTCACTAAGTTGCTTAGGGTTTACTAAACTGCTGAGGCTAACCTTGAACTTATGATCCTCCTTCCTTATCCTCCTGAGTTACTGGAATTTCAGGTGTGCACTACTGCACCCAGCATGGAAGACCATTTTTGAAAAATCCAGTCTCCATAGAGACTGTCAAAAATTTGCTGATGCCGACTGTATTTCAAGTCATCATGGCAGGTTATTGAGAAAGGTTTTCAATTATCAATGATCATACCTCAGATAAACCTCATCAGCTACAACACTGCCACTGCACAAAGCTTTTTAAATTATAGCTGCAAAACTGGAATTCATTATGAGAAAGCAGAAAGCGAAGGTGAGCTTTGAGCAGGAAAATGACATAATTCACATTTTATGAAGACCTGTCTATATCTCCATAAGGACATGTGTAAATACAGACATACACACACCCACACACATACGGAAAGGCCCCTCTGGAGCCCACGTGTGGTGCACCCCCGTCATCCCAGCAACTTGGAAGTCTGAGGCAGGAGGATCACAAGTGGTTTTTTTTTTTTATATTTTAATAGCTTTAATACAGAAGACAGGTATTAAAGTATCAAAGCAACCCCAGGATTGTGATATAACCAGCAAGAGAAAAACATGAGTGGACTGGACAATATTTTTTTTATTTTCATGAGAACTTATCCCCATTTTCCTGGGTTATCCACATGTGGGAGAGTGAAAGTGGACCCTTCTCTCTCCCCCTGCACAAAAATCAATTCAAAATAGATCAAAAACCTAGGAATTAGACCAGAACCGATGCAACTCCTAGAAGAAAACAAGGGTCAACACTCCAGCATATAGGCCCAGGCAATGACTTACTCCATAGGACCCTAAAGCTCAGGGAATAATGCCTCTCCAGTCTCCACATTATGAGAGAAAACAAATGAGTTTTACGACTGTTTTTTCTAGTTCTATGAAGAATGTCATTGGTATTTTGATGGGGATTGCATTTCTGTACACTGTTTTTGGTAATATGGTCATTTAAATAACATTAATTCTGCCTATCCATGAACATGGGAAGTCTTCTCATCTTCTAAGTTTATTCAATACCTTTTTCAATGTTCTATAGTTTTCATGGTAAAGGTCTTTCACCTCCTTGGTTAGATTTATTCCTAGGTATTTCATTTTTTGAGGTTATTGTGAATGGAATTGTTTTCCCAATTTCTTTCCAGCAGATTCAATTTTGTTATAAGGATTACAAATTTGAGGCCAGCCTGGGCAATTTGGTGATACTCTGTCTCAAAGTAAAAAATAAAAAAAGCGCTGGGGATATAGCTCAGTGATAGAGAACTCCTGGGTTCAATCTCCAGTACCACAAAAATAAGGTAATATAATTTAAAAAAAAAAAAAGTTCCTCTGGCTCTTGTGGAGAATGGACCATGGAAGGCCAGTCTGGGTTTGCTGATAAGTGCATTTTCCCCCCACTTCTGCTTGGCAAGTCACCTCTTCCATTTGCTCTTCATTGATCTGTCCTCTTTGGAATTCCTTTCTGCAAGCTATCTAAAACCTTTTCCACCTGTATTTGACCTGTCCCTGCCAATTAGCTATAAACTCTGGAGTCAGAAAAATCAAACACACTTCTCCACTGATTCTGGCATTGCACCCTGTATGCAAAAGGAATTGGATTCATGGTAGGAGGTGCTGTTTTGCCTTTCCATGAGAAGAGGTGGCCTAGTATGGGTAACCTGGGTTCTGGTCATTGGAGGAGAAACAAATAACTTTGCTTCTTGGGCCTCAGTATTCCCATCTGGAAAAATGAGACTGATGCTCTCTTGGCTGTTTCACTGAAAATATAAAGCACTGTGTTTACAGCACAGTGTGCATGTGGCAGCTGGTGCTGCTGTGATGAGTGGCTCCTCGCAGCCAGAACCCTTTCTAACCCTCTTCTCTCTTGCCCTCACAGCAGCAATGGGGTTTGGATTGCTTTTCTGAATTTGAAATGTTTCCTTCTGATCCAGGAAAGAAGACTGCTAACCAGTGGAGCTGCTCCTCCTCTCCAGGGAGAAGTTTTGGAAGATCTGAGGCTGGGCTCGTCAAAGCAGAGGAGCCTGGCACCACTCTGCCCCTCGCCTGTCTAATTTAAGCCAGAGATCACCAGGAAGGCAGGGCAGGACAACAAAGCCTGAGCAGTGGGCGAGGACATCTGGCAGGAGAACTGGCAGCAGGCTGATGGCTCCCAGTGACAAGAACTGGCTCCCACTGTGTACAGAGCCTGGGGGGAGGAAGGGGCTTTGTGCGCATGGACGCCCAGAGTCGAGAGGGAGGGCACAGACCCATGGCTCACTCCTCGCTCATTTCAGCACATTTAACTCTTCAGATTAGTGGGCCGTCTTCAGCAGGTCCAGATGATGCTCAGCCACTAGCTCTGAAAACCCTTCTCCTTTGCCTCTCTGTCTGAAACCCCCAAGCAATGTAGGTCAGAATTTTCTCATAGAATCTTCAAACTCATTTTCTCTCTTTTGTATTTTGCATCTTTTGCTCTGCATGTTGCATTCTGGATGATTTATCTTGATATCTCACTAATTCTTCGGCATGTCCATTTTTCTGACAAGGGCGATGATTGAGTTTACTATTTTGGGTATCATTTTTTTTTTCTAAAAGTCCTATTTTGTTCTTTTTCAAATCTGTCATGTCTTTCCCTCCCTCTCTCTCTCCCTCGTTTTGTCTCTCCTCCCCCGCCCCCCCCACCCCCAGTAATTCAGGGAATCAAACACTGAGTTTAGCTGGGTGCAGTGATACATGCCTGTAATCCCAGCAGCTCAGGAGGCGGAGGCAGGAGGATCGTGAGTTCAAAGCCAGCCTCAGCAAAAGTGAGGCACTAACCAACCAACTCAGTGAGATCCTGTCTCTAAGTAAAATACAAAAGAGGGCTGGGGATGTGGCTCAGGGGTCATGTGACCCTGAGTTCAATCACCGGTACCCCTCCCACAAAAGCAAAAGAAAAAAAAACCTGAGCCTAGAGCAGGCGAGGCAAGTGCTCTATCTCTGAGCTACATCTATTTTGAGACAAGGTCTTGCTAAGTTGCCCAGGCTGGCCTCTCACTTGTGATTCTCCTTCCTCAGCCTCCCAAGTACCTGTCATATTACTTTTTAAGATCTTCCCTTAAATGTTCCTTGTAAACATTTCCCAGCTTGATTACTGCTTTATTTATTTCTTATTCCTCTTTTTGATAACTTCCGATTTCACCAGTTAAGTATAATCACCTTAGAACCTGCCAGACATTCCGATCCTGAAGGTCCCCACATGCCGTTCTGCCGGCTCCTCTTTCTCATGGCCCTTGCTCAGGGAGCCTTAATTCCAGGTAGGCCAGCATGTCAGCCCATCTTTTCTTACTATAATTAAGCACCTGAGGCAGAATCCTGAGGTGCAAAGGGACCATATGGCATCATGAGGAGCAGATGTGTATGTCTCTGTCCTCTCCCTCTGCTACAAAGCCACCGGGATCTGATCGTGGTGACACCACCCTGATGACCTCATCAAGTCTTGCTCACCTCCAAAGGCCCAGCCTCTAAACTCTGCAGCTGGATTGGGTTTCCACCCTTAACAGCTCACAATTAGGATTAAATTTCAACCCTTGAGTGCCCTTGGAGGGCACTCAAACCAGAGCTGCCCTGTTATCGTCAGTTATTTGCAGGGACTTCCTTAGGCTTGGAGTGAAAGAGGTGTCTTCTGGAAAAGTCTGTGTTTCCCTCTGCCATGCTCTAGGGTGCGACCACCAGGGCCACTGCACCCCGAGTTCCCAGCCCCAGGTCCTGTGTGCCCCCTTGGCACGTATCGGGGCTCTGCAGCTCTGTGACAATGACCTCTCCAGAGTTATTTTCTCTTCTTGCTCCCTTTTCTTTCTCCGGTGGACCGGACTTCTCTCCCGTCCCCTGGGGTTGTAGTTACTGATGTTCCTCAGTGGGATCCAGGTAAATGCCCAGCATCGGCCACCTGATCCACAGTACTCGTCGCTTCTCATGGTGTCAGTATTCCTTCACGGTGCACCCGGCCACCCACTGGAAGCCACCGCGAGGAGTCTAGAAGACTCAAGCACCGTTGACCCTCACGGGTGGGCGCTGTTTTGTTCTGCGTCATCTTGGCCACTCTACAGGCCCACTGCCCTGGACTCTCAGTGTGTGGCATGGTCAATGCCCTCGGGACAAAAATGGCTTCAGTGAACTCTCCCAGGGGTCAGAAGTTTCCTGGCAATCTCCAGAGAGGCGGCATTCATGCGGAGAGATCTGAGTGACAGAAAGCAGCTGGCCAAGGGAAGACTGGGTGGCCACAGTTCCAGGTAGAGGAAGAGGCTGTGTACAGGCCCGAGGAGGGGCTGAGCTGGTATCTGAGGACAAGAAAGACCAGCACAACTGGAATGTAGCGATAGGGAAGTGGCAGGAGCTGAGGCCAGGCTGGGGGCAGAGCCTGGCCACCCGGGAGGTCAGCTGTACCCAAGTGCAGGGATAAGTTGTCTCCAGGGATGTTTTGTTGTTGTTGGGGCAGAATGGGGTAGAGAAACCAGCGGTGCTCTACCACTGAGCTACACCCTTATCCCCCTTCTTTTTAAAATTTTTGAGATGAGGTCTCACTGAGGAGCAGGGGCCGTGAACTTGCTCTTGAACTTGCAGTCCTCCTACCTTAGTCTCCCGAGTCCCTGAGATTAACGTTGTGCACTTCCGTGCTCCCAGGGTTTGAACCAGGAGTGGGAAGATCTGATTTATAGTTTCAAAGATCTCAATTAATTAGCACACCTTAGGTGTGGGCCGTGTGTAGTGTGTAGTGACACCATCCAAGAGCACCGTACGGAAACGAAGAAAAAGGAGAAACTTTACATTAAAAAAAAAAAACCTTTCAAATACAACCTTAGCTGGTTGGTGATGGAGCTGAGCCTCAGCAGGGTGAGGTCGTAAGAACGTTCTGTGATCCTCTTCCCCAAACCCACCACCCCGCCAATCCCGATTAAGGACCACCTTTAAAACCCTGCCCAGTGCCCTTTGCAACAGTCACAGACACCAAAAACATATCTGGGATGGGCACAATGGCACATGCCTGCAGTCCCAGTGACTTGGGAGACTGAGGCAGGAGGATTACAAGTTAGAGACCGGCCTCAGCAACTTAGCAAGGCCCTGTCTCAAAAAGTAAAAAGGACTGGTGGTATAGTTCAGTGGTTAAGTGCTTGCCTAGCATGTGCAGGGCCCTGGTCCAATCCCCAGAGCAAAAAAAAAAAAAAAAAAAAAGGATGGGAATCAAAGTAGACCTGGGAACTCGGTATTATCTTTGCAATTTTTCTGTGAATCTATAACTGATCTGGAAAATGAAGTCTAGTTTGAAAAAAAATAATTTCCCCAGCTGCTGTGTGGAGACTGGGTTATACGGATGGGGCCTGAGGGGAGCAGAAGGTAAAGATTATGACCAAGACCGTGGCTTGGATTGGATGGGGCAAAGGAGATGGGGAAATAGGATCCAATGCAGGGAGTCCAGCTGCCAGGCTGCCAGGTCTTGCAAGGAGATGAATTGTGGGACATGGAGAAAGGGAGGAGTCGGTCAGACCCTGGGTCTTTCAACTTGATCAACTGGCACACCATGCCTTTACCTCAGATGCACCTGAGTGGGAGAAAAACAGGTTTGGGAGAAAATCTCAAAAGCTCCATTTCCGATAGGGCGGTCCAAAGTGCTGGTGAAAGGTCAGGCAGGAGCTGTCTAGGAGGCAAGGACATGGATTAATCCACAGGGTAGGGACAGAGCACTTACTCTGAGCTAGGAGCACATCTGCTATATGAGGGACACAGCTCCTGCCTTTAAGAAGCTCCTAGCTTTTTTTTTTTTTTTTTTTTTTGTACTGGGGATTCAACCCAGGGGCACTTTTCCACTGAGCTATATCCCAGTCCTTTTTATTTTTTATTTTGAGACAGGGTCTTGCTAAGTTTCTGAGGCTGGCCTTCCTTGAACTTGTGTTTCTCATGCCTCAGCTTCCTGAGTGGTTGGAATTACAGGCGTGCCACACCGTGTCCAGCAACTTCCGGCATGTTTGAAAAAAAATCAACATGCTAGAGAAGCCCAGTCAGTCCAAATAATGAGGGTGGAGCCGAGGAGATGGTGAGAAATCCAGGAGACTGCCTGGAGGCAGCAGCACAATAGATATGCAAATCTGGATACCCTTAAGTCAGCCATCTTCCTGTTCTGAATAGGCACATTAGTGGCTGCTGCTGTTACCAGCTTCCAGCCAGGCTCCCATTTGGAAAATGCCTTCCCTTCCTTCAGGCTACTGTCCAGAAAGGGCCAGAGGTCAGGGAACTCAAGCTGGCAGCTGACCAGGTCTTATCCACCCAGGGCCTCCTGCAGGGCTTAGTAGCTGTGAGTCAGTTATTCCAGGTCTGTCTCTAATCACCTTGGGGCGTTCCCAGCTCTGCTCTGGGGCTAGGGAAGGTGAAGGGCCTCTAAGGCACATCTATGGGGCCTCTGGGGATACCCCAGGGGCCTTGCTAACTGGCAACTTTTTGCAGAAATTCACAGGGTTCCTGCAGTTATAAATAACAGCAGGACTTCCTGGATGTTTATTCCAGGAGGGCTGAACAGTGATGCAATTGCTGCCTGACTCTTGCTCCTGCCTGATTTCCTCATAGACAGAGTCAGGTGAACCCAACCCCGCAATCCTAGGGGCCCATGTGGCCGCCTCAGCCCATCCACGGCTGGCTGAGCTAGGAACAAGCATATCACACCCCATCAAAACTCCCAAGTCCTCCAAACTGACTCAAAGTCATACCCCTTCCGGAGGCCCACACGGTCACTGCCCACTGGCCTTCCTGTCCCCTCCTCCTTCCCCCTTACATCCTTCCGTCTCACTGTCCATTGCCTGCCCCACAGATGTCCTAGCTTCTTCCTGCCTGTGGTCTTTGAACTTGCTGTTCCTTTGCAGGATGAACCCTCACCCCCACCCCACACCATCTTTTTCTTTTTATACTTTTTTTTTTAAGTGAAAAGCATAACATGCAACTACCCAAATTTTATTTTATTTTTTTACCTTTGTTATTAATTTGTTTTTATGTGGTGCTGAGGACTGAACCCAGTGCCTCACACATGCTAGGCAAGCGCTCTACCACTGAGCCACAGCCCCAGACCGCCCCCCCCCAATTTTAATTTTAAAGTGTACAAATTCATTGGAATTGAGTGTGTTCACAGTGTTATGCAACCACAGGTCCTTCCAGTTTCAAAACTTTCTCACTGTCCCATAAAATCTTTCTGTCTGCATTAGGTAGTCCCTCCCACCCCGCCCTCCCTGAGGCCCTGAGGACCTCTAATCTGCTTCCTGTCTCTGTACATTTGCCTATTCTGGATATATCTATAAAAAGTATCATATCAGGGCTGGGGTTGTGGCTTAGCGGTAGAGCAATCGCCTAATGTGTGAGGCCCTGGGTTCCATCCTCAGTATCACATAAAAATAAATAAAATAAAGGTAAAGGTATTGTGTTCAACTAAAATAAATAATATATAAATATTATTTTAAAAATAAATATTTTTTTAAAAAGTATTATATCAGGCTGGGTGTGGTGGGACAAACCTGTAATCTCAGCTACTGGGAAGGCTGAGGCAGGGAGATCCCAAGGTCATTGTCAGCCTGGGCAACTCAAAGAATCATATAATATGTGACCTTCCCTGTCCAGTGTCCCTCTTTGGTATAATTCTTCCAAGGCTCACCCACATTGTAGCAGATGTCAGTGCTCCTTTTCATGGCTGAATTATATGGCTTGTGTATAAACACAATTTGGTTGTTTCTACCTTTTGACTCTTAGGAATCACATTGTTGTGAATATTTGTGTATAAGTTACTGTTTAGATATATGTTTTTATTTTATTTTTTTAAGATACCTAAGAGTAGAATTGTTAGGTCACATGTTAACTCCATGTTCTACTTTTTCCTTTTTGCACTGGGAATGTAACCCAGGGTCTTATGCCTGCACTCTACCACTAAGCCACACACCCCCAGCCCTCATGTTCCACTTTTTAAAAATTAAAAAAATTTTTTTTTTATTTTTATGTGGTACTGAGGATTGAACCAGTATGTCTAGACGAGCACTCTACCGCTGAACCACAACCCCAGCCCTCATGTTCCACTTTTTGAGGAACTACCAAACTATTGCTGGTGACATTCTTTCCCAGGTAGCCAAGGCTGGCCCCTCCTCACCAGTCAGGTCTCAGCTCTCAGCAGAACACACCCGCTCCAATGACGTCTCTCTCCCAATTCATTCTGGTCCCACTGGGGGCTTAGATTGCCAGTGATCCCTTACCTCTTATTTTTGCTAGTTCAGCCCAGCACAGTGCCTGGTACACCATAGGCGCACAGTAAATGCTTGCTGAATGACTATCTCAGGTTGTCAGAAGTAGGGCCTTGCAACAGTGTGACACATTCTTGAGTCCTTAGGTGGCCAGTTCAGCTGTTTACAAGGCCAACTTCCTCCTGCCTCGAGGGAAGAACAAACTGGGGAAGGCAAACCATCCTGGTGATCTCTCCTGGTCCTTCCATTAGTGACTCGGGGCTGACGTCTCTCCGGCAATCCCCAGGTCCTCGACAGGGAACAGCCAACCCTTGGTGGCATCCCACAAAAACAACCAAAACCAAAACCAAAAGAGGTGGGAAAGGGTGTGGTGGGAACCGGATCCACACATCAACCTGCCATCAGCCTGGAGTCCTGGCCCAGGACTGGCTCGGGGTTCAGGCATTTGGGGTGCCCAGCACCAGTTCCCATCTTGTCACTTGGTTAGATGATCTTTTATAGCTGATTTAATCTTGTTTTTCATTTTGGAAAATGAATTTAATAGCAGAGACTCGGGGGGCTTCAGGTGGAGTCACTGAAGCCCCTGCAGTGGGAGGGTGGGTTTCCATGGCCGTCACCTCCAGGGGTCCATCTCAGTGCTGCTGCTCGCAGCAGCCGGCTGTGCAGAACAGAGATGCCAACGTGCACTTTGAAAGAGTTAAAGGAGGCAGCGTAATGGTACCTGATGCCTCGGAATTGTACAATTTAATGTGGTTAAAATGGTCAATTTGATGGGTACTTCACCATAATTTAAGAAGTAAACATTAAACAATGTGTCCAAGTCCCTTTCCAAGACCCTTGGATAGAAAGTTAAGAATTTTCCTGTCTGGTTATTTGAAATGACAACAGCTCTCCTACCTGGGGTTGAAAACAAATTACCTCAGCAGTAATGATGGTGGCTGTGCTGGATTCCAGGGTCCCATCCTTGCAGAATTTTCTAGAAGGCCCCTTTCAGGTCCTGGAGGAAGGCTGGTTTAAAGTGGCAGTGCTTAGGAGGGCAGGGGTGGGGATGCCGGTCATTGTCACTGTGGGCTCTGAGCTACTTGCTGCTGGCTGCTCTTGCACCCGCTCAGCTGCTCTGTAACACCTCTGCCAGGTCAGTCGCAGGGCTGAGCTCACCCCCAGAAGTCTCCCCTCTCTACAGTGCAGCAGAGGAGGGCTTCTTCAGGCTCTTCTGATGATGCCATCCCCATCCCTCGGGGAAACTTGAATATGCAGAAATAGAACAATGAAACAAACAAGTGCCCAACACTCAAGACTGACCATTGTTAATGTTTTCCTCTATTTTTATTCTTTTTAAATATACACTTTTTACTTTTTTGCAGTACTGGGAACCCACTTTACCACTGAGCTACACCCCCAGCCCTTTTTAAAATCTTGAGACAAGGACAGACACCCTGGCACACGCCTGTAATCTCACTGACTCAGGAGGCTGAGGTAGGTGGCCAACCGCAGCAACTTAGCAAGACTCTGCCTCAAAATTAAAAAATACAAAGAACTGAGATATAGCTCAGTGGAAAAGCACCCCTGAGTTCTATCTCCAGTACCATTAAAAAAAAAAAAAAAAAGACGTGCAAGTTCCTTTCAGTTTTTATAAATGCAAATCAGGCTGCTGCAAACATCTGCCTATTAATTCCTCCAGAGCAGAGCTTTTCAAAATGCCTGAGATAGCAATGGGCCATGAAATCAATTTTTTCTTAAATGACACAGACAAAATAATATGTAATAAGTTCTTTAATATTCTTTTATGAAGGTTTTCTGTGTGTGTGTACTTGGTAGGAGAGGTAAATATTTTTCTTACTAAGGATTGTGGTAAAACAGGTTTCAAAAACATTCCTCTCCCAAGAATTTTACCCTGAGGTATCTACCCAGCAAATTAAAAATGCATATGTAAGTGAAAATTTGTCCATGAAAGTTCATAATAGCACTACTTACAATAGCCACAGCCACCCAAATGTCCACAAATGGAGAATGGATAATTAAAATGTGGCATATCTGTGTGTCTGTCTTGGTACATTTTCTGTTTCCATAACAAAATACCAGATGCTGGGTAATTTATAATGGGTAGGGTTTCATGGGTTCTGGAAGTCAGGAAGTTCAACATGGTGCTGGTATCAGCTCCACATCTGACGAGGACCCTCTTACTGCATCAGACATGGCTGAGGGTATCATGTGGTAAGACACAGAGCCCCATTAATCTACAAGTGCCCACTTAGACAGGCAGAGCCCTCTTGACCCAATTTCCCCTTAGAACACCTACCTCTCTACACTGCCACATAACAAGCAAATCTTGACATAAGTTTCAGAGGAGACAGACACATCATATCCAAACCATAGCACCATACAATGGCATGTTATTCAGCCATAAAAAAAAATGTGAGCACTTGGTTAAAAAATCATTCAGAATTTCAAACTGTAACTAAAGAGCATCGAACCAAGCATGCCCTTCTGAGCACGGAGCCCTCTAGCAGCGGCACGGGTTGCGCAAACCAGCCTGCCCCTGTCTGCCCTCCACCCCCAACTACTCTCACCAGGACTAAGCCTGCTCTGGGTCTCACCTCCATTCTGTCTCATCCCTGCTTGTTTTCCTGGTGGAACAGGCTGCTCTGAAGATGCAGACTACAACAGGTTTCCCTGGTTGCCTAGCATGGTGCCTGGGATGGAGGAAGGGCAGCAATATTTACTAAATTAATTGAAACAGAAAAGTCAGCTTTCAAAAAGACATCCCTCTCCACCTCATCCCACTGGGATGCTATGATCTAAAAAAATAAAATGAACAAAAGATACCAAGTGTTGGTGAAGACACAGAGAAATTGGACCCTTGGTGCATCGCTGGTGGGGAAATAAAACAGTGCAGCCACGGTGAAAAGTTGGGCAGTCCCTCCAAAGGCTAAACTTAGATACCACATGACTCACCAATTCCATTCCTGATGTATACCCAAGAGAAGTGTAAACACGTCTTCACCAAAATATGACTGTTCTCATCAACCCGGTTCATAATAGACAAAAGGCAGAGCAGCCCAGATGTCCATCAGTGGATGAATGGACAGACAAAATGTAGTCCACTCATACAATGGACTATTATTCAGCCATAAAAAGGAACAAAGTCCTGACATGTGACAATATGGATGAACACTGAGACCACTATGCTGTCACGTAAGGCCACATATTGTATGATGCCATTTATATGAAATATACAGAATGGGCAAGTCTGGAAAGCCGATCAGTGGTTGGCAGGTGATGTAGGGAGAGGAGCATGTGGGGCTCACAGGATGGGGCTTTCTTTCAGAGGAATGAAAATGTCCTGAGCTGGAGAGTGGTGAGGGCCACACAACACTGTGGACACCTTAGGTGTCACGGACGATAAGTCCATACTATGTGCCTTTTACCTCAGTTGAAAAGCATCACCTCGCTAAATGTGATGTGGTGCCCAGATTGAGTCCCGGAACAGAAAAAAGACATTAGCAGAAAAGAAAGAGAAATACGAAAACAGCCTGGAGTCTCGCTGATGGTGACGTGCCCGCATTGCTACCTCGATGACCTGAGATGCATGTACAGGGGAGCTGGGAGGGCCACACGGGAACTCTGCAATGTCACCGCGATTTTTTTGTCAACCTAAAATCATTCCAAAATAAATAATTTATTCTTTTTTAAAAGCCACCAGGCTGGGGCTGGGACTCAGTGGCAGAGCACTTGCCTAGCATGCACGAGGCACTGGGTTCGATCCTCAGCACCACGTATAAATAAATGTAAAATAATAAAGGTACATCAACAACCAAAAAAAGAAAAAAGAAAGACATATATATATATATATATATATATATATATATATATATATACATACACACACACATATATATATCTGTTTTCTGAAGAGGGGCTCTGGGAAGTTCTTGGTCTTTGGAAAGTTTTTTTGTTGCCCAGGGCCCATTTCTGGGTCTGGATTTACGGATTGGGGAGCTGGAGCTGAATGCCTTGCCTGGGGGTAGAAGAACATGCTGGGGTCCTCAGCCTGGGAGGGGAGGGATGAGAAGAGAGGTGGGCAGATGGGACAGGGGGAGGGACAGGCGGGGGAGGGGCAGGGGCAGGGGCCCCACAGCAGGTGCAAACTCCTCCGCAGGGAAACTCTAAGGATTTTGGAGAACAGGCACAGCCAGTGTTGAGGTTGCAGGCTGGAGGCGCACAGTCTGAAGACTGCCTAGGGTATGTTCACTGGTCCTTGCTTTTATCAAGACAGTTTAAGACAATCTATAAAAAGCAGCTGATCTGGGGCTGGGGTTGTGGCTCAGCCATAGAGAGCTCGCCTCACACGTGCAAGGCCCTGGTTTGATCCTCAGCACCACATAAAAATAATAAATAAATAATAAAGTTATTTTTTAAAAAAGCAGCTGATCTCCCAATAAGATTGGAATTTCCAACTTCTCTGGAAATATCTGAAGGTCTGCTGACTCTCAGAACACCTAAGCCCCACCCCCAAAACTAAATTCAGGGCTGAGCATTCCCCTGTGTAGTGGGTTGAGTGGTGGCCCCCAAAAGATACCCATGTAAAATCCTTGGGACCAGTGAATGTCACCTATTTGGAAAAGAGTCCTTTGCATATGTGATAGTTAAGGATCTCAAGATGGGAGCATCTGGATTTCCAGGTGGTCCCCCAATCCCACTACAGTGTTCTTTCAGAAAAGCAGAGAGACACGGACACAGACACAGAGGCAACGGCCAGTTGAAGAGGGAAATCGCAGGACAGGGTGAAAGGCAGGCCAGGGGCATGGCCCTGCTGACCCCCTGCTGTTAGACTTCTGCCCTCCAGAAAGGCTGAGAGAACATCTTCATTCTAAGCCACCCAGTTAGTGGTAAAATTTCTTACAGCAACAACAGGACACTAATACCCTGTTCCCAAGGGCCCTGGTCCCACATAGGAGCGCAGAGCAGGAGGTTCATCCTTACAGTGTACCCCTCATTACAGATGAGGACACAGAGGCCCAGAGGGGTGGAGAAACATGGGAGGTCACTTAGAGCAGTCTTGATTCTCCCTGGGATTTGGAGAAGATCATTTTTGTCCCCTCGCACAGGCCCATGGAGACAGACTGATGGGCATGAATGACTGCACCGGAGATCCTGAGGACAGAGGAGCACAGATGGGGGCTCTAGAACACTGGGACAGGCCCTGGACCACCCAATGACCTTTTGCAACTGAGCAGGATCTGGTGAGAAACTTGACCAGAGCCGGGTGTGGTGGTGCACACCTGTAATCTCAGCCACTCAGGAGATAGAGACAGGAGGATTCAAGATTGAGGCCAGACTGGGCAATGGGCAACTTAACTGAGCAATTTTTTTTTTTTTTTTTTTTTTTTTGGTACTAGGCATTGAACTCAGGGACACTCAGCCACGGAGCCACATCCCCAGCCCTATTTTTTTCTTTAATTTTATTTAGAGACAGGGTCTCACTTAGTTGCTTAGTGCCTTGCTTTTGCTGAAGCTGGCTTTGAACTCTCAATCCTCCTGCCTCAACCTCCTGAGCCACTGGAATTACAGGCGTGTGCCACCTCACTTAGCTGGGCAAGTTTTTGAGGCCCTGTCTCAAAAAAATAAAAAGGACTAGGATATAGCTCAATGGTAGGGCATGCCTGGGTTCAATTTACAGTACCAAAAAAACAAAACAACAACCAAAAAAAACCCAAAACCAAACCCTAACCAGGAAATGGGGCAGACGGCCCAAGGAGAATCAGAGGTCAGGAGTCAGAGGTAGTACACTTTATTGACTGGGTTCTCCCAATATCTCACAACCCTGGACAAAGCTGGTCCCTGGGCTTTGCAACAGTCCCATCCACCAAACAGAAGAGAAAGCATCTTGCAAACAACCAAGGGCCTCCAGACAGCCGAGTGACAGGGTGGGCGTCCAGATGGCTGCCAGCCAGGGGAAGAAGGAGGCAGGGCCAAGGGGGCTAAAGCGCTGGGTGTGGGCTGGGTGCACCCCAGAGGCCCTGCCAGGCCTGGCCAGCCCCTCACTCCCCCATTGAGGTTTGCAGTGGTTCACAGTGAGACTGGCTTTGATTGGCAGGGGGCCGATGGGCAGCTAGATGCCTCCCACTTTCCCGCCCACCCTCGGCCTGACTCACCAAGCTGGGAGGAGGGAGCGACAGTTCCACTCCACCCCTGTGCTCCCCTCTGGGACAGGAAAGCCCCTTTTCTGGAGGGGTAAGGGTGAGCCTAGTTCTTTTCTGGCATCTCCCAGACTATTAGGAAGGGCTCTTCACTCCTGGCTCAGAAGTTTCTAGAACACCTTAGTGAATTTTCCCGTCATTACTCCCAATTAGAAAAATGTTTTTGAAATCTAGGAGTTGACTGTAGTGCATCAAATCAAGCAGTAAAAAAACCTGGTAAGGTCATGGTTTAAAAAGGCAGCTGCACCTTTGCTAGGAGCGTGGGGGAGCAGCAGGGGAGACCAGGCGGAGAGAGCAGAGGGGTGCTCATGGCAGCACAGGCTGGAAGTGCCCTGGGAGCAGGGTGGAACCAGGGCAAGAGCAGGAAGCGGTGAAAGGTGGGACGTGGCAGGTTGCCCCCCAGTGCCACGGACCTGGGCTCGGAGGGCAGCTGGGAGCTGCTGTGGCCCCACGGGCGTGTCTGCAAGGCAGGCGCCAGAGCCTCTGCCCCACTGGGAGAGGCTGGGGCCGAGGTCAGGCCTTGTGAGTGCCATTGCCCAGTGGCTCCTTGTGACCGGCTGTGTAGTCCGAGGCGGGCTCGAGCCCCAGCATCTGGCGCTGCACCAGCCTGGCGTAGAGGCCGCCCTGGGCCAGCAGCTGCTGGTGTGTGCCCTGCTGCACCACGCGGCCCTTGTCCAGCACCACGATGAGGTGTGCCTTCTCCACGGTGCTCAGGCGATGCGCAATGATGAGCACCGTGTGCTTCTGCAGGTTGCCGTGGATGGCCTGCTGGATCTGGGGGGAGAATGGGAGCTGGCTCATGGGGCTGCTCCACCTGACTGCCTGGGCCACCCACCACCAGGCTCCAGGCCACCCCTTACTCTGTGGCACTGAAACTCAGCTTCTCTTTGAAAAACAAGAGCTGGAGCAGAACCTGATAGCTGGATTTTGTTTAGGAGAGACAGAGCTCAAGGTCCGACACAGGGAGGGGGCTTGGTGAGTGGCCATCAGCCCTGACGCTCAGGCCAATGAGACCAGGCAGAGCCTTCAATTCCACACTGTGCCTTGTCACCAAACGCACTCCATGAACAAAGCCTGTGGCTTCCCCCTCCTGTTTGTCTCTCACTACTCCTTCTCACCTGCAGGACTCCAGCTTTTCTCTCTGGCCCCTAAATATTCCCCATGCAGCCTTAAAATGCTGGAGTCAGAGCCAGGTATGGTGGTGGCTTGGAGGCTGAG
Organism: Marmota flaviventris; assembly: GCF_047511675.1. NCBI lineage: Eukaryota > Metazoa > Chordata > Mammalia > Rodentia > Sciuridae > Marmota > Marmota flaviventris. Next base: position 136,012,836 of record NC_092498.1, on the reverse strand, counting down.
GCAGAGGATCGCAAGTTCAATGCCAGCCCCAGCAACTTAGCAAGGCCCTGAGCAATTTAGCAAGAACTTGTCTCAGAATAAACAGGGCTAGGGATGTGGCTCAGTAATTAAGTGCCCCTGGATGCAATCTCCAGTACAAAACCAAAAACAAAAGCCCCAAACAAAAAAACTTTGAGTCAGTTAAACGCCTGCTGCAAACCGTCCAAAAGCTTTTTGTCCCCTTCTAGGATACATCCAACCCCGCTAGGGGATTTCTCTAGTAGTGAGACCTTCCCTGTGACACTGTGATGGTGGGTACATGACATTCTACACTTGTCAAAAGTACATCATCAAGAGTGAGCCCTGTCACAGGTTTAGGTGATAAAGCATCCACGCAGCTTCACCAGCTTGAACAATGGGTCACTGCTGCAGGAGGTCAGGAATGGGGGCAGGAGGGGAAAGAGGAGGGTGTGTGGGAACTCTCTGCTTTCTGCTCCATTTTCTTTAAACTTAACAACTGAAATGTCAAGTTGGTTAATTTTCATGAAAAGTTCAAACTCCTCGAAAGGCTGGGGGAACCCACCTCCCTGTGACTGTGCCCCTGCCTCTCTCTGTTCGACCCTGGCTGCAGCCACACTTTTTGCTCTGCTTTGAACGTGCCAGGTTTGTCCCCCGCTCCAGGCCCTTGTACCTGCTGGCCTAGCCTTCAGGGGTGCCCTCCCAGAACTCCCCATAGATGACTCCTTTTCTTTCTTCTTTTTGTTACTGGGGGTTCAACCCAGGGGTTCTTTACCACTGAGCTACATCTCCAGCCCTTTCATGTTTTATTTTGAACAGGGTCTTGCTGAGTTGCTGAGGCTGGCTTTGAACTTGCAATCCTTTTGTCTCAGCCTTCCCAATCACTAGGATCACGGGCATATGCCATCACACCTGGTTTAGCTGGCTAAACCCTGGCAAGAACCACAGAGCTCTCAGCATATAAGCTCCTCCAAACCTCTGTGCCAAGAGATGACCAAACTCTAGTATGGCTTCTAGCAGCACGAAGCGGTATCCCAAGATGACCCAGGCCCCCTTATCAAAGCATCTGCTAGAGAAAGCTCAATGTGGCCAGGGGGACTTATTGTTCAAGTCAACACCTGCCACAGGCCCCAGACTGTCCTTTCCTGGAGCATTTACTAGACAGGGCTTAGAACATGACCCCTTCTCTATTCTTTTGAGAGGTGCCTGTGTCTCCTACAACTCAGGACTCAAAAGGCATTGACTGGGCTGTCATCATCAGGAAGGATAGGGCCCTTATCTTCCAACCTCTGTGGGAGGCAGGATCCTAATTCAGTCACTGCCACTAGTCACAGGTGGCCTCATTGCATCCACACCGGGCACCCTGCACCGTTTTCCACTAGGACCCCTGATCACTCCCCCTCCCCTCCCTCATTCTCCCTCTAAAACAGCCTGGAAACCTCTGCACAAATGAGAACAGAGCTCAATCCTCTGAACTACAAGTAGTTAATGAATAAAATCTTGCTTCAGGGCCTCCACTGGGCCTCCACTCTGACCAGCTGTGTTTGTCTTTGATGATAGGGGCCCCTCCCAATCTGTGACTCATGACATTTCATTTTCTTTGTAGCATAGGCCACAGGTGAAACACCTGCCTGCATCCTTGTTTATTATCTGTTTTCCCTACAAGAATGGAAATACCATGGGGACTGTGGACTTGTTGCGTGGGGACAGAGGTCTTGTTTGGTCAGCAGGCCACTGTAACCCTGGCGCTTAGAATAGTGCCTGGTGCTAAGAGGGGGTCAGTAATCATCTCTGGAATGCAGGGATCAATACAGGGCTAGATTTCTAGCTAGCCATCTACAAGCACATTACTGGACCAATTAAAATTATTTTACCAACGAAAATGGGACCAAGAGAGAAAAAGTAACGAGTTCAAGGTCATGTTACCAATTGCAGGTTGTGGGGTTTAGGGTGTTGCTTGCTGGTAGGTCACCTGTGCAAAACTACTAAGAAACAGACTAAGCTAGAGGGTGGGGCTTCTGAGCCGGGTCTGGTCACGATGTGCTTTTGTTCCTTATCACATAACTCAGGGTGACCGGGCCTGGGCCACCTCTTCTCTGGCTCTCTACCCTCTGTAAATTCATCAGTTCAGGGAGCCAATGGCCTGGGTAGCCCCTGTGGCATATCTAGGCCCTTCCCTGCGACTGGTGAAGGGGAGACCCAGGCCACCTGGAGCTGCGACTGCTTCAGTGTCCCCTGCCATCCTGCCACTCACCAGGTACTCGCTCTCGGCATCCAGAGCACTGGTGGCTTCATCCAAGATGAGGACGGGAGGGTTCCGCACCAAGGCCCGGGCCATAGCCACCCGCTGCTTCTGGCCACCTGACAGCTGGGCACCCTTCTCCCCCGTCTCTGCATGGTGGAGGCACAGGGGCAAGTGAGTTAGCAGGAGGCGGCTGGGCAGCCCCTGGAAAGAGCAAAAGGCCTGCCTGGGCAGTTTTAAAGGGCCGCTGGCTAGAACTGCCAACCAGTAGAAAGGTCACGAACTGGCATTCCCACCCTATTTGTAAGAGGCTGCTACATGCAAGTGGATCCACGTTCCCAGCTCTGCCCATTCACCTGGCACAAATCCCATGTGTGATCACACAGTGTGCTGGTGAGGCTGCAGCTGTGTCCCGCCCTCCCAGAGCAAGCACAGGTAGTCCCATCCTGTGCTCACAACACCAGGCTGCAACAACCTGAGTATATCATCTGCACTGTGCAAAGGTCTTCATCACAGGTGCACGGCCTGGGGCAGCAGCCTGCCTCAGGAAATTTCCCTACCCACCATCATTCCTGCACAGCCCGAGGCATGTGGCTTGTGTGACTCACAACACCGCTATTGCCACAAGTAAATCAAAGCAGCTCATCAAATGAAATGTCCATCAGCAGGAGGAGAGTCAGTTACCAACTGTCATAAAGGCCTGTGCACTGCTGTGCACACAGTAAAGAAAAGAGGAAGAAGAGGAGGAGGAAGCAGCCCCTCCATCAGCGTGGTGGCTCACCAGCATGTAGCTAAGTCAATAGAGCTGGGTGCACAATAGAAAGGCCATTATTTTTTTTTCTGTAAAAGGGCAGGGGAATAAGAACTCACATTTATATTTACAGGACATATAAGAAACCAATGAAAAGTCCTGCTGGGGGTAGGAGGGACGGGGGAAGGAACAGGGACACAGCTTTTCCTTATACACCTCCTCATATGTGTTTTTATTTTGAACCCACGGGATACTCCCTGTTCAAGAATCACATTTTAAAATCTATAGGAGGTGCTGAGGGAATATTGACCAAAGGTTACACATTCTAGTTAGGAGGAAGCCACTGTACAATAAATACGGTGCTGTACTTAATAACAGGGTATCACCTAGTTGGAAATTGCTGAGAGTAGCTCTGAATTGTTATTACCCTGTCTCAGAATAATAAAAAGGGGTGGGGATATAGCTCAATAGTACAGCACTCCTGGGTTCAGTCCCCAGTACCAAAAAAAAAAAAGAAGATTCTGTTATGTGAATTTCATCTCAATGAAAGGAAGTTGAAAAGGTAAACAGTAGGTGGCAGAGGGCAGTCCTTAACCAAGAAGACTGCACCCTGAGGACAGACCCACAGGCACAGTGGAGGTGACGCTGGGCTCCGTACCTGTGCTATAGCCATCCTGGAGCTCCATGATGAAGCCGTGGGCATTGGCCTTCTGTGCGGCCTCCACCACCATCTCAAAGGGCACCGTGGGTAAGCCGTAGGAGATGTTGTCTGTGATGGAACGGGCAAACAGCACGGGTTCCTGGCTCACCAGAGAGATCTGTGCAGGAGCAAGGGGATTGTCAGAGAAGCCAGGAATGTGTCCATCCAGCTGTCACCAGCAGCCTCACCAGCCAGGGCCTGGATGACGCCCAGGGTCTCAGGTTTGAAACCTAATCAGGCTGTGCTCAGCTGCCTTTCCTTGCCCCTTGCCTTCTTGCCCCCCCCCCCATTCTCTCTCCTGCTGGTGCACATGCCCTCAGCCTCCCCCCTCACAAAGGGGGCTAGCTAAGCACGCTGTTCTGGGCTAAGGCAAGTTCCCTGACCACCGAGAGGAAGTTCACTGACTGTCTCTGTCCTGGGGAAAACCAGAGTGTGGGAGAAAGTGTAGAATGCAGCTCTGTGAATGCAGCTGCCCATCAGGAAGCAAGAGGCCACAGCAGGCCTCCAGGCCACAAAGGCCTCCCTGGCAATTGTCCCCTCCCTTCTGAGGAAACAGTTCAAAGGAGTCATTGTCCTGTGATGCCAGTTAGGAATCTGGCCTACAAAAATAATAGTATGAAAAATATCATCTCAATACTGTAAAAAGAATGAATGCATGAATGGAAATAACCTAGCTGTACATAAGCTGGGGATTGGTTAAATAATTACAGTACATCCACACAGCCAAATTGCAGTGTGTGTGTGTGTGTGTGTGTGTAGTTGAAAAAACACTATGTACATGTACAATGTACATATGCCTCCATATGTTGGTATATTTCCTTAAAATATATGGAAATATATTTTTATGGAAACAAATTGGTAAGCGACTACAAAATACCAGTGCAGGTTACTTCCTAGACAGGGAAGGTGGAGGGGAACTCTCCTGGCTTAGTTATAAAATTCACTAAAACTGTGGGGCTACAGTTATATTGTGGCATTTTACTGTTTTGTTTATGGGAATTAAATTTTTGAATTTAAATTATGAAGAAGGTATTCACAGAAGATGAAAACCAATGGCAATAAATACATGAAAAAGGGTTTCATATCTGTAGTTGCTGGGAAGTGGCAGAAGACCCCCCAAAGCTGCCCCTATACATTCAACTTCTAGCAAAATACAGGACTTATGACATGAAGTGCCTGAGAACCCGAGAGTGCTCACTGCTGCAGTCTGCACCGCTCTACCCAGAGGCCTCTTCCTGAGGCTAGTGGTCAGCAATCTGGAGGGCCGCATGCTGGGCCATCTGCCAGCCATCTGTCTCTGGTTAATATGTTTGATGCGGGGAGAGTTCCCAGTCCATGGCCTCTGCCACCATCTAGAGCTTGGCCAGTAGTTCTGGAATTTCTATGACAGCCCTCAGGTTCTCAAATGACTTAGTTCACGTTGGTGATGTCACCCCCTAATAGTTGGTGTTCCTTATAGGGCATATGATCTGAACCCATTCAGGCTTCCCTGCTCAGCACAAGGCTGGGTGTTGAGGCTCCTTCTGAGGTTACCAAGGACTGCGTGGTCAGGAGCAGTTTCTTTGGAGTCCTGGAGATGACCCAGATGTGGAACAGCTGGAATTCTCAGCTGCTGCTAGCGGAAGGTTGAATTGATTATAAGCACCCTGGGAAACTGTCCTGGCAGAATTTGTTGAGGCTGGGGATCAGCATCTACTCCAACCAGGCTTTTCTGCTCTGAGGTCATTCTTCAGGAGAACCTAGCCACATGCCCCAAGAGACAGGAACAAAGTTGTCCACATCCCTCAATAGTATCCTTGGTAATGGTAAAAAAAAGAAAACCACCCAAAGACCCATCAAGAGCACAAGGCATAAATAGGTTGTGACATGTTAGCAGAACAGATTATCATCTGGCAATGAAGATGGATGGACCCCAACCCCAACCTCAGCCTGGACGGCTAAATGATGCTGAGCCGAAAGACAGGCAATGCCAAGGAAAGGCTCATCCTTCTGCGTCCTCAGGGATGGGTTCCAGGATCCCCTCAGGTAACAAATTCCACAGATGCTCAAGTCCCTAATAATGGCACTATTTGTATATAACATACCCACATCCTCCTGTAGATGTCCAATCACCTTAGATGACTTGTAATACCTAACAAGGCTGTGTAAGGGCTATGGAAATGGTTGTTACGCTGTATTGTTTATGAAACAAGGACAAGAGAAAAGTCTGTACACGTTCAGTGCAGATAATTTAAAAAATATATCTCCCATCCATAGTTGGTTGAATCTGCAGACGCAGAACCCTGGATACAGAGAGCCACACACAGAACTCTGTCTAGATGAAGTTCAGATCAGATCATCTCTGGGTACACACAGATGGTAAAACTAAGGAAAAGTAAGAAAATGGTGATCATAAAAGTCAGGTGGGACATACTCTTGAGGGGAAAAGAAAGGGTACATGGGGTTTCTGGAGTGCCAGAACCTTCTATGTCATGACCTCATGATGGTGCATTGGTGACAGTTCTGTGAACTGCACCTTCTCTGCCTCTGTGTCACAGCTTGCGTGAGAGATTAGCCAAGGTCAGAGGAAGGCCGGAGGGCAGCGAGGGCCGTGGGGGCCTGACCACACTCACCACACGGTGCAGGTACTTGTGGTCATAGGCACCGATGGGCTTGCCGTCCAGTAGCACTCGGCCTCCCTGCAGGGGGTAAAAGTTCTCCAGGATGTTGACACAGGAGCTCTTCCCGCTGCCAGAGGGCCCCACCAGGGCCGTCACCTTGCCTGGGGACAGGCTGAAGGAGACATTCTGCAAGGAACACAGGCACAGTGTGGGGTCACAGGTCCAGGTTCTAGGGCTGGACACTGTCTCAGACACAGGTGGGCGCCCTTCCCAGCCGCCCCCGCTCTTAGGCTGCGGCTGGGCACTGCTGATCCCTGGGTGTTCTCCTTTCTAAAACGCTTGATTTGGCAGCACTTTCATATTTGCTGTGTCCTCTGCCTGGAATATTTCACTGCAGCAAGCCACCTGGCTGGGTGTGGCTCCTTGGTCAGGTCCAGCTCAAAATGCCACCTCCTCTGAGAAGCCTCTTTGACTATTTCACCAATCTCACGCTGCTCCCCCCCCACCACACCCTGATTTCTTTCCTTCCCAGAGCTTATTATCTGGAGTCCATCTGTTAAGGACACGCCTTGCCCAGCTGGAGCCCAGACTCCTGAAGAGGGTAGGATGACTCTGGCAGCCTCCCGTCTGCCTCTCACCTGTAGGACCTGGGTGTGGGGCCGTGTGCGGTAGGTGAAGGTCACATTCTCAAAGTCCACACGGCCCTCCAGGTGGTCAGGGGCCAAGTCGCCATCGTGCACCATGGTGGGCTGCCGGTCAATGAACTCGAACACCTTCTCAGCCGCCCCCACGCCCTGCATCAGGCCACTGTAGACAGAGCCCACAGACTGCAGGGAAGAGACATGTTCATGTCCCCAATATCCGCTCCTGGGACCCTCTGAGGTACCAGAGATACGAGGGTGTGCAGGGAGCAAGGACAGAGCTGCAGCTCTGGGGAGACACAGGGGCTGCTTCCAGGACACCTGCTAACACAGTGGACACTGACAATAACAAAAGACAAGGTGGCCAGGAGTATGTGTGCCTCAAGGTCATTGCTACCAATTCTCACCCCCACCCAGGAGAAGAAGAGGAGACAGAAATGCAGAGAAATGAACCTGTAAGAATGTGCCAAGGCAGTGATCCCACCTTGGCTGGTCAGCTGCCACCACATATTTTAATTTCAATTTTTAAAATGGGTCTTGAGGGGCTGGCATTGTGGCTCAGTGGTAGCGTGCTCGCTTAGCAAGCGTGAGGCCCTGGGTTTGATCCTCAGCACCACATAAAACAAATAAAGGTATTATGACCACTACAACTAAAAAATAAATACTAAATAAAAATGGGTCTTGATGTATATCTGTCATAAGTAGACTCTCCTTGGGTAAAAATATATCCAATGTAAAGGTTAATTGTATTAATGGCCCATTTTATTAGTGCTTTCTACATGCTATGAAGTAGGTTCTCTCATAGGCACAGGGGACTCAAGTATTTGCCCCAGGTTCCATAGCCAAGCAGTTGCAGAGGCAGGATTAGAATCTGGGCACACCTGGTTCCTGAGCTTAGGTGCATCAGTGCCATAACTGAGTGTCCTCACTGGAGGAAAGGGGGTAAGAGCAACACCAGGGCATGTTGCTGTGGAGATAGGGCTTGGCCTGTGATGCTCAATATGCCACAACTAAAACTGTCATTAATACTAACAGTATTACTACTAAGACATGAGAACTGGGTGGCTTCTTTTTCACGCTCCTTTATCCCAGAGATGGCCATAGTTACCAATGTATTGTATCTTTTCAGCCCTTTCTCTGTGTGTTCACAAATACATGCACATCATAGCCAATTCATTTTGAGATTTTAAGAATGCACAAATGAGGGACTGGGGCTGTGGCTCAGTGGCAGAGCGCTTGCCTCACATGTGTGAGGCCCTGGGTCAGATCCTCAGCACCACATATAAATAAACAAATAAAATAAAGGTATTGTGTCCATCTACAACTAAAAAAATATTAAAATAAAATAAAAAGGGCATCAGACTACCCGGCTCGATCAGGGGTTTTCTGTTTGTGTTGGATAGTGTGTTTTAGTTCAGAAAAGTCTGCCTCATTCCTGGAGGGCTGCCTAGCATTTCTTTCTTCCTTCCTTTTTAATTTTTTTTTCCTGTGTTGAGACTCAACCCAGGAGTGCTCTACCATTGAGCCACATCTCCAGTCCTTTTTCTTTTGAGATGGGGTCTCATTGGGTCGCCCAGGCTGGCTTTGAATTCGGGATCCTCCTCCTTAGCCTCCTGAATCTCTGGGATTTCAAAGTACGGACATACCATCTCTGGCACAGAGATGTACCATATTTGTCCTTTGGCTGATGCGGGGGCATTTGGGTTGCTTGTCACTCACGCAAATGGACAACGCTGCCCCAGACATCCTTGACAGGCTTTTGCCCACTGGCAGTGGGTATTTCTGAAGCATGGATTCCCAGAGGCAGAATGATTGCCGAGTCCATCAGCAGCACAGGGGTGGCTGCAGTGGTCCCCACATCTGGTGTGGGTGCGGGGGTTTTTTCTCTGGGGAGGAGGCGCACGGAGAACCGGCAGCGCCCCTGCAGGCACTGACCATGGCCTGGGCCAGACGCTCAGGGCTCCGCCTGGCTCCACCAGGGCGGTGGGTGCTTGGGGCTGCTGCGTGGGCTGGCCCTAGGGGTCACGGGAGGACGGAGCCCGCTGCGCACACAGCTCTGTGGACCTCCTTCCCTTTTCCAGCTCACCTCCCACACCCATTCCCCAGTTTTTGGGCACCTCCCAGACAAACGGGTGTGGTCCACCCAGTCGCAGGTCTGCTAGGCGGGGACCTAAATGCAAGCCCAGTCTGCAACACCCCTGGCTGCCCGTGCTTGGCGCCACTCTTCACGGGGGCTGAGCCGAGGTGCCACCTGGCCAGCTCTGAACACAGCTCCCCACCCAACGTGTGGGCAAGTCACTTGACTTCTCTGAGTCTCAGTTTCCTTTTCTGTGAAATGGGAATTTCAGAACCTCTCAGGAAGCTCTTATGAGCATTTCCTGACGTCAACTGTCACTGCCATTTGGCTGGATCCACGGAGTTACCTGTTTGCAGGACCTTCATGGTTATGATGACCTATCTTAAAGGAGACACCACGACACCCTCGGCCCCCCACCTTAGCTGCTCTCCCTATACCCTCCCACCCAGGCCCTCACCTCCATACAATCCCCCAGGACGAACTCGTAGATGATGAAGGCGATGAGGTTGCCGCTGGTCATCTGTCCCGAGATGACGAGGTGGCCTCCATAGTAGAGAATACTGACCTGGACCACCAGCAGCGTGAGCTGGGGTGAAGGGAGAGGGTTTGGGTCACTGGGGCCTTGGCTCAGACCCCACCCCTGTCTCTCAATTCCCTAAATCCCAGGGAGGTGGGGACACAGGGAGATGAGAGCAGCCCTTGAGGTCTCTGCACACACAGCCACAAACTCCAACTCCAGCCATTGGCACGGAGGTCCGCCCCACTGTGGCCTCTCCCTCAGGCCCTCCCCTCCCCCTGCCCTGGAGAGGTTCCCCACAAAGGCCTCCAGCAGGGGTAGGCTGTGGGCTTGGCCTGAGAACAAGGCTTCCTTTGTAAGGTCCTGGCATACACACACCACCCCAAGCTCCTCAGCTGGCCAAGGAGAGCTATTAGTCCTCCTCATTGGGAAAAGCGCAGCTCAGAGAGGTCGCTAAAGCTACACAGCCAGCTGGACAGAGTGGGACAATGAGGTCTGTTTCCTCCCAGCTAGGCTCCATGAAGGAGGGGCTGTGTCTGGGGCACCCTTGCCCCCTTTTGCTCATGGCGGGTGGTCTGGGAGATGAATGGACTGGTACTTAGAACAACCCACAACCGGCCCAGGGCCACAGTCTGTCTCATCCCCAGCTCAGGATGAGGTCAAGTCTGGACCACAGGTACCTTTATGGATGCTACAAAATGTACCTTCTCCCCTCTGCCCCCACCAGCCACCTCTCAATGGGGCCGCGTTCTCCGGGAGGGCCCGGGACTCACCTGGGGAGTGTGAGGCTGAGGCATGAGACCTGCCAGAAGGTGGCCTAGGTGGGCCCCAGGTGAATGAAGAAGGTCCTACCCTTCCTGCCACCCATGCCCCAGAGATAGCAGAGGCGCCCAGAGGACATGCACCAGAAGGCTGCATTCTTTTCTGGAAAGATCTCTGTGCTAGTTTTGACATGTGAGGATCTGGGCCAAGGTCCTGGATGGAGGGATTCCCCAGTTTGCATCCCATTCTCCACATCAGGCCTGCTGGCCAGGGGCACGTACCCCACTGCCCCAGACGTAGTACATGTAGGCAGCCGCCTCCTTCCGGTTCAGCTTGTACACCTGCTGCAGCTTCCGCAAATACACCTCTGCCTCCTCTTCCTCATTGGCAAAGCTGCGCACAGTCTTCATGGCGCTGATGGTCTCCTCAGCCGTGTTGCTGGCTCTGGCCAGGGCACTCTGGACCTCCTTGGAAAGTCTCTGTGGGCAGGAGGGGACAAGGAGGAGACCCCCCAAACAGACAGCCTCACTGTGTGCCGGAGCCCCAGGCCTCTCTGGACCTTTCTCCCTTTCCATGGTGCTGCAGGAAGTCCCCAGATGAAAGGAGAAGGTCCAGTTCCACTCCCACCCTGTCTCCTCCCAGCTGAGAACAGGCTCCCGCAGGGCCCTCGGGTTGCTGGCCCAGCTCCTGGGGGGTGAGGGGCAATCTTTAAGTCATCTTCAGTTCTCAAAGGAAGCCACTCATGACTGTGGGCTGGGAATTCTTTCAGAAAAGGAGCCTCAATCGTGATCCTGTGCTGGCATAAGAGCAGAGAGACCCTGGACAGCTGCTCAGGTTGTATGCCATTCGAGAAATGCCAGCTCTGAAGGGGGTACTGTTGACATCATCAGCATAAATTAGTGAGAGTCTGAGGGTGGCACAGAGATTCCAGAACTCCCAGCCAAGTTCTAGACAGCAGTAGAGGACACGCTTATGAAACCTGCCCCTGCTGTGTACCTATGATCAAAGGTAGATGTTTGAGGAGTGGTCCCAGGTGAAGGGCTCTGGAGGAGACCCTGGGCGGAGCCGTGCTCATCGCTCTAGTCAACACACTCAGAGCCTCAAACCAGCCTGAAGAGCTGCCTGCGAGGCCCAGATGGGATTGTGTAGCAGCGTGCCCCAGGACTTTGTGTTCCATGCCCAGGCCACATGAGGCACACAGGATGCTGGGGTGCCCCAGGGAGCCTCACCGTGCAGCTGTGTCTGGCTACGGAGCTGTGTGTGTGGTCTGTGGGGATGACTCGCTGGCCATATTTAACACAATCTGATGTGAGGTAGACAAGCTACGTAGAACTTCCCTGAGGCTCTGCCCACCTATATATGACAGCAGGGCCCAAGGCACAGAATGGGGACTCTAGGGGCCTGCCCATAACCCAGGGGACACTGGGACAGTGGCCCTGTCCAGCAGGAAGCGGGAGTTGGGAGCAGAAGCTCAGTTTCCAACTCTTTGCCTTCTCTACTCAATGAGGAAACTGGTGGGCTTGTGACTCAGGACTGTGGGGAAGAGACCCTTCCCCTGTGGCTAGAGAGGGTCATGGGAACTGGAATCATTTGGGACTGGGAAGGAGATGGCTTCCTTCACTACTCTGGCCTTAGATCACGAGTTCCAAAGGTTCCCATGGAGCTGGGGACAGTGATCTCTCCAGCAAGACCTAGTCCATCATGTACCAAAGCCTCTGCTTAGCAGCCCTCCCATGGACTGGGACCACTGGGGAAGGGGCTTCTGCAGCTGTCACGCTCACAGGCATGCCTGTCTGGACCCAGCCTTGTCCCTTAGGACTCGTCACAGGCCTGCTTCCCAGCAAAGGCAGGGGCAGGGGGCAGCTGGAGGGGCCCAAGCCCCCTCACAACCCATAGGAAGAGTGAGCTGGTGGCTCAGAGTCCTTGCAAGACCTGTGCCTTCTGCCTGTCACCTCCTCCCTTATAGCGGGTACCTGCTCCTCCCCCATCACTGCAGCCTTGCTGGCCACCTTGCAGCTCCTCAGACACCAGGCCCATCCCCTCCTCAGGGCCTTTGAACTGGCTGTGCCCCCTGGCGCTAGACATCTACCTCCTTCTGATCCCTCCCAGCAAGGCTGTAACTGCCACTACCTGTGCTCAGTCTCTATCTCTTCGCTTCCTGTTTCTCCTCGGCACTTGCCATCTCCCACAGCCCTGGGGGACTTGCTGTGATCATCACTTATGGTCCATTTCTTCCACTAGAATGGGAGCTCCAGGAGGGCAGGGCCTGTCTGTTCCACTGATGCCTCCCAGGCCTGCACATTGTAGGCGCTCAATGACTGTCTATCTGACGAGCAAGTGGATAAACGAACATAACCCAGCCTCCAGCTGGCCGGTCACCAGGGCTCAGACAGTGGGGCCAGGTAGGGCCTACCTTGTAGTACTTGCCATAGATGTTGGACACCATCATGATGATGGGGAAGCCCATGAAGGTGACCAGGGAGAGCTGCCACGAGAGGCTGAACATGAAGACCACCACGCCCGTGACCTTGACTGTGTTCCTCAGGAAGATGTTGATGTTCTGGGAGACCAGGTCGCTGACCATGGTGGTGTCCGAGGTGAGGCGGGAGATGAGGTCCCCTGGAACACAGGCAGCTCAGCTCCCGCTGCAGCAACAAGGGCCACTGTGGTGGGCGCAGGGGACACTAAGAGGCTCCTGACGCAGACACTGGGGAGTCCCTGTCTTCTGGGTAGGATGGGGAGGGCACTCCTCAAGGGCTCTTGGGAGCCCAGACCTAGTGGCCAGCATGGTGAGTAAGCCCCATGCCACCCCATCGTATAGGGGAGGCGAACTGGAAAGGGGCAGCAGTCCTCCTCCCCATGGAGGGCAACAGTCAGTGCTGGGGAGGGGGCGAGAGCAGTGCCCCTTACCTAATGTGGGACACTGGGCCCAAAGCCTGGCAGCACCTCCCAGCATTGGGGACTGAACCTAGGGCACTTCTCCACTGAGCCACATCCCCAGTACTTTTTATTCTTTATTTTGAGACAGGGTCTCACTGAGTTGCTGAGGCTGGCTTCAAACTCACGATCTTCCTGCCTCGGCCTCCTGGGTCACTATGATTACAGGTGAGTGCTTCCATGCCTGGGTCTGTTAAGTTATTGAGGCTGGCCTCAGCCTCCTGAGCAGCTGTGATTAACAGGTGTGTGCCCTGCACCAGGCTTGGCACTTAGTTATTTTTCCCATTTCTCAGAGGAGAAAACAGGCTCTGAGAGGTTAGTGGAGGAGCCAGGGTTTGGAGCAGGCTGGTCTGTCTCAGAGCTTGGGGTCTTGGCTGGACACCGGATTTCTATTGCTGCTCTTGTCTGTGTCCCACCCGCTCACCCCCACAGGTCACAGGCTGGGTAGTCCTGGCCCTTGTGGTTTCCACAGGGCCTTGCAAAGTGAGGCCTTGGCTCTAGCAGAGACCTGGAGTGGCCTGGCCAGGGTCCTATGGTGGCCACAGCTCACATCAAAACCTCGGTGGGTGGACCAGCTCTCCAGGGCTCAGGCCAGGCCAGCGGTGCCAGCCTACCCCTGCGTGCTTCCACCCTGAACTTGACATGGGAGCAGTGGGCCTGAGCCCACCACGTACCCAGGTAAGCCCACCCTTGCCCACATCACCAACAGGACCAACCTGTGCGATTCTCGTCAAAGAAGCTCGTCTCCTGAGACACCAGAGAGCGGAAGAGACAGTTCCTGAGGCGAATGTTCAGTCTGGCAAATATGAGGGTGAAAATGCCGCCCCGAATACCTGCGGCAAATGAGCTAATTGCAGATAAGAGATGTTATAGCACCGCGTCCTTCCGACTGCGACAACCACCACCCGGCCGCCCCTCCGCTGCTGGCAGGACAGCAGGAGCACCCAGCCTCAGGCCACTGTCCAGGGCTGACACTGTGGGGGTGTCCCTCCTTCCCTGCAGGAGCTCCCCATGAGGGCAAGGGCAGGCAAGGGGCTCAGCTCTGCCAGCTGACCCTCCCTTCCAGAACAGCACACTGAAGCTAGACCTTCTCTTAGGCCTAGGTTCCTGCTCAGAAAGCAGCCAGGGAGGGAAAGGGGCATCCTGAGGACCAAGACAAGAGGGTGCAGCACTAGGATGTGGTCTGATCACAGGGACGAGGTTTCTAAGCCAGTTTGGGAGCTGGTCACCAGGCGACGGGCTGTCGGACAGGCCCCAGAGGCATTTCCAGCCCCCACTTTTCCTTGAGAACAGGCCCTGGCACCCCCACAACCCCCATCCAGGGATACAGGCCTGGGGCGTGCGGGGCAGGGTGGGCCGAGTGGCTACCTGCCGATGGCCAGCAGACAGACGACAATGACAGCAGTGCTGAACTGGTCCATGCTCTTCTGGATGACGATGCTGTCGATGGCGCGGCCTGTGTAGTAGGGCAGGAAGGTCTCGCCTGGGGGAGGCAGGGCGGGCTCAGGGTGTCCGTCTGCAGCAGGAGCCCACACCAGCCTGCTCTGCCCGCTCCCAGGGGGCTCTGCCCGCTCCCAGGGGCTCTCCTCTGGGTAACTCTGCTTCCCACATGGGGCCCCGGGCTGCTCACTGCCCACCCCCCTCTGCAGAGAACAGGGACACAGGAGACACTGGCTCTGACCGCACAGACTGGGTTGATGTTAGCGATGGCCACCAGGCATGGAGGGTGGTGGCCAAGGGCACATGTGATGATGGTCCCTTCCCTTCACGGCAGGCCCCGGCATCACCCATTTCTCAGCTGAGGAGCCACCCAGCAGGCAGTGGCTGGTGGAAGCCAAATCGGGTTATGCTCTTCTCCTGGGAAGACCCGGGAAGGGGCTGGTGTTCTGGCTCCATGCAGTGCTGATCGTTGCTGCCCCACCCCTCGTGGTGGGCACTTCACACCTTGCCAGGTGACTTCTCACCCTCTTGTCATCCTGTGGCTTTGCGACAATCCTGGAGCCTCAGAGAGGCTGAGTCATTCGTTCAAGATCACATAGGAAGTAAGGGGAAATACTGAGACTTGACTCAAATTAGCCTCCAATTCAGGGCGTCTTCCGTTGTCCCCTCCTGCTAGGTTCTGAATGTGTCCCCCAAAATTCAAAGTTGAATTTAATCACTAATATGACAGCATTACAGGCTGGGGCCTTGAAGTCCTCATGGATGGGATTAGGGCCCTTCTGCCTTCTTCCATGAGAGGACAGTGTCCCTCCTTTGGAGAAGCAGCAATGTGACTCCATCTGGGAGACACAGAGATGTCTCCTCACCAGATGTAAAGCCTGCTGGAGCCTTGATCACGGACTTCTCTGAGTGGTGAGGAAGACATTCCTATTGTTCATAAATTACCAGTCTGTGGTATTTTGTTACAGAAGCACAAATGAACTGCTAAGACACCTGCCCCCCAGTAACCTGGGATGTCCACTCTCATGGAAAAGGTGGACACAGAATGTGGATGGCCTCTCTGGGCTCGGTCCCTGCTTGTCCCAAGACCTGTTTTTACTATAACTCTTTCCACAGAGAGAGTTAGGGTTGAAGCTGGGCATGCAGTAGGTGATCAATAAAGGTCAGTGAATGAAGTCTGGGCAGGTGTGGATCCTCAGCCCTGGCCCACTCTGCTTAAGCTGGCTGCCAAGTTCCTGTGGTTCTAGTGCCCTCTGCTGGATTTGGCAGGAACTACAAGATGGAGGCCTAATGGGCTTCAGACCCCATAGTCTTCAGCCAGATGGGGTCTCCAACCGCAGCTGCTCAGTGCTGCCCGAGTTGCAGTTCTGACTCAGTTTACCCACAGAAAAGGCATCGGTGAGCTCCAACCACAAGCATCGATGATAACGATGACTTTCCTGGGTCCCAGGTGTTATGTGAGGCATTATGCAAACTAACCTTTTCCTCTGTGGAATCTGCACGAGAATCACGTGAAACTCCAAATCCTGCAGCTCTGCTTTTGGGATATTTTCAGAGTTCCATCGCCCTCACTGCTCTCACCGCCTCCACCTTGCTCCAAGTTGCCAATCTTGCCTGCACCAGCTCAATAGCTGCTCCTCCCCCTCCCCCATGGGCCTGTCCTCCTCTGTAGACAGTGGCATCCTGCTAACGTGACTCAGATGGTTCCCATCCACTGGCTCCCAACTCAGCCAGGGTAAAAGCCAAAATCCCCTGCCCCACCTAGTTTTTAATTTTTTTTTTTTTATTTAATTCTAGGGACTGAACCCAGGGATGCTTTACCACTGAGCTTCTTCCCAGCCCTTTTTATTTTTTTGAGACAGAGTCTCAGTAAGTTATTTAGGGCCTAAGTGGCTGAGGCTGGCCTCAAACTTTCCATTCTCCTGCCTCAGCCTCCCAAGCCACTGGAATTATAGGTGTGCACCACCACCAAAGCCAAAGTTCTGCAGTGACTCACAACAAACCTACACCACAGGGTCCCTGGTGAGCAACCTGACTTTCTCTCTCTTGCTTACCCTGCTCCACTCTGCCCTGGCTATTTCTTGGGCCAGCAGCCACCCTTCCACCAGGACTTGGGCACAGCTAATCCCTCTGCCTGGAGCACTTTTTTTTTGGTCTCGGGGATTGAACTCAAGGGTACTTGACCCCTGTACTCCTAAGCCACATTCCCCAGCCCTATTTTGGATTTTATTAGAGACAAGGTCTCACTGAGTTGCTTAGTGCCCTGCTTTTGCTGAGGCTGGCTTTGAACTCACAATCCTCCTGTCTCAGCCTTCCGAGACACTGGGATTATAGGTATGCACTACCATGCCCAGGTGGGACATTCTTATCCCAGATATCTGCTCCCTTACCATCTTCAAGTCCCAGATGTCACCCCATGATCCCACAGGGCTGGTATTGTTATTTTTCCCATGGAAATGTACACTTTCCACAGAAGAGGAAACTGGAGTTCAGAGTGGTTAAGTACTTACCCACATTTATGTACCTGGACTGCCAAGAATCCACATTTAAGAATCCCAGTTTATGGCTGGGATAGAGCCTAGTGGTAAAGTGCTTGCCTAGCATGCGTGAGGCCCTGAGTTTGATCCCCAATAACGTAAGAAAAACAATTTAAAAAATTCAAAACAATGTTAGAATACGCATTAAAAAAAGGAATCCCAAGTTAATAGGAAATACTCAACACAAACTAGCCTTTTTTCCCAATGGGTGATGGGTTGATTTTGGTTTTATTCTTTTTTCCTGTTTTTAGATTATGGGGATACAGAAAAAGCTGGGCATGACTCAATGCCCTTGATTGAAAAATAATGATCAATTTCCTTACATTTGCTGGATGATCTTGCTAGTCACTGTGCTTTCTCTTATCTAGTTCCCACAGTCTCACCTAATTCCAGCAGAGGCCCCCCATTTCAGCCGGCCAGGGTGGCTCACTCCTGTTATCTGCCCACCCTCTGAGACTGAGGTAGGAGGATCTTGAATTCAAAGCCAGCCTCAGAAACTTAGTGAGACCGTGAGTAACTCGGTGAGACCCGTCTCTAAATAAAATACAAAAAATGACTGGGGATGTGGCTCAGTGGTTAAGTGCCCCTGGATTCACTCCCCAGTACAAAAAAAAAAAAAAAAAAAGACACTGTTTCAGTGTGGAAATCTGAGATCGGAACTTTCCTGAAGTTCTCTGAATTTGGGGGGCCTGAGCCCAAGTCTGAGCCCTTGACCTTGGTGCAACCCTGCAGGCTGGCAGAATCTGCGTGGCAGTCTTGTAGGACGCTATATTCCCTGAGCACAACCAGCTGACACAGGGCACCAGTGGGTGGGGAGACGAGGTGCAGACAGGGTTGACATCTGCCTGCTGTAGGATAGTCATTTGCTTACCCACTGACTCAGGGAGCTTGTCCCTGTGCTGGGCACTGGGACCCAAGTGAGTTAGGCCTGGCAGGAGGCAGGAAAACGTGTGATTCTTATGTCATCAGTATACAATCGAGTGCAAAGAGCCACGGTCACAGATCTGAGAAGGCTTTTCAAGGAGGGACGTCCAGGCCTTGGAGTGTGACCAGGAGAAACTGCTGGTGAAGTGGAAAGGGGTCCCCTGACACTTGTCACACATATTACTGGGAATGTTCTGTGCCTGGAATGTCCCAGTCCCCCATCAGCTTGCTGGCCTTCACCACCACAGGAATGATGGGACTATCTGCCCCTTTGACAGACAAGAAGGCTGAGGCCGGGGCCCATCACACACTATGAGGAGCCTGAGACAGTGGAGGGCAGGCAGCAAGAGGAGGGGCTACAGAATCGGGCCAGTTACAAGTGTGGCCTGTCTTCTTGGAGAATGTCCTGGCTTTTCTTTCTGGTGCTGGGGATTGAATCCAGGGGCACCCAGAGGCTGGGTTACATCCCTGGCCCTTTTTTTTATTGAGAGAGAGAGTCTTGCTGAATTGCCCAGACAGACCTCCAACTTACAATCTTCCTGCTTCAGAATGCCAAGTCACTAAGACTATGGGCACGAGCTGCTGTGCCCAGCTAATTCTGGGTTTGTCTCTATCCCAGGCTCAGATCTGGTGAATTGAAATGCTGAGAGTCATAACAGCCAATATTCCCGTGTGCTCATCATGAAGTGCTTAGCCCTTGTCCTATCTGTTTTTATTCAAGTTTTTCAAGGCCTTGAAATAAGAATGCTGCTAGTCCTCATTCCATAGACAAGAGAAGTGAGGTTGAAACAGGTCACACAGCAATTCAGGGAGCAGTGCTGAGGTTCTAACCCAGGCCTTGTGAACCTCAGAACCACAGAGTTTGGATCCTGCCATTCTACCTCCCCGCCATGGTGCTGGAGTGGGCCAGACCCAAGAGGCAGCATGTTGACCTCAAACCAAGGCACAGTGGCACATAGGCAGAGGTAACTAACATAAAATTTTGCAAAACAATGTTTCATCTTATCACAGGCAAGGTACCCTTAAGTTTTCTATTCTATTTTGTTTTATTACCAAAAAATGCTTTTGGCCCAGCAATCCCACTTTCCGGAATGTATTCTTTAGATCGAGCCACATTCACAAAATGTGTATGAACAAAGTTATTCATTTTGAGAGGAAAACCCCCAAAATAGCCCAAGAGCCCAACAACGAGGAGACTAGGATGCAGTTGCAAGATGCAGCTAAAGGGCAGAGATGCAGGGTGCATTAAGGGAACAGAGCCTGGAGTTCAGAGGTCAGGGGTGACATGCTTTTAGGTGCTTGCTGCCTAGGGAAACACTGGGAGTAAGAAAAGAAAGGTGAGAACTTGTTTCCTGCCCCCTGGAATTTTCTAGAACATTCTCCCAGAGTTAGTCCTGGGCAGGAAGATCAGGGTAGTCAGGAGTAGAATTAGGTAGGAGTGAAATTCGGGTTTCCTTCTCTTAGCACCTGGAGGTTCGACCTGGTAGGTCAAACACTGAGCCCTCAGCCCTCGTGTGACCCGGGCTGTGCCCCAGGCCTTCACTTACCCAGAGCCGCCATGATGAGGAAGAAGGAGGCAGCCACAAGGAAGGCCATATCGGGCTTGGTATAGGACAGCAGCTTCTGTAGCGTGGCCCCCGACGCCTGCTCGGCTGCAGGTCGGGCCTCCCTGTGGAAGCCCTTAGCCTCGGTGGCCGCCCCTGGCTCCAGGGCTTCGGCATCTGGCCTCACAGTGGACAGCAGCCACCAGAGCAGGAAGGAGGCGGCCAGCGAGACGTACGTCCACACAAACAGGGCCCAGAACCACGGGTCCCGGATGGGCCTGCGCACTTCAGAGAAGAGCAGCAGCTTGACCATAGCGTAGATGCCCACCAAGAGGCACACGAGGGTGATGACCACCCACGAGGCCCGCAGCCGCCGCGGCCCCAGGGCACTGTTCTTGGCCACCCCGATGGTGGCCCCCAGCAGCAGGCAGCTGCGGTACAGGCAAGCTGCCCAGAGGTCCAGCACCGAGTCAAAGATGTTGAAGTGACGGATGTCCTCCAGCAGGCTGCGGTCAAGGTGGCTGAAGGCATAGATGGCCGTGGTCACACCGACGTCCATGCTCATGAAGGCCAACGTCACCACCACTGCCTTCCATAGCCTCATCCTGCTGGCTGGCCGCAGGCAGGTGCCAAGGGGCAGGCACCAGGGGCAGGCTGTCAATCACGGGGGCAAGGCCATCATGGTCTACAGGGCAAGACTGACCTATGGGGCAAGCATCAGGCAGGGGTTCAAGTTGGTACTTTCTGGCTGTATGACCTTGAGCAAGTCACTTGGCATCTCTGAGCCTCAGTCTCCTTATTTGTAAAGTGGCAATAACAAGAGTGCTATGACGCTTCCATTCACTCAAGGAACATTAATATTCCCACCTGCAATAGGCCAAGCCTGTTCTTCGGGTTGGGGATTTAACAACGAACAAAAACAACAGATCCTTGCTCTCGTGAGATGGACAGGGTCATGTGGGAGATAGATTAGTAAGTAAATGGTATAGAATGTTGAGATTAGGGCTGGGAGGGGAAAGGAGGGGTAAGAAGTGAGGGGCAAGAAGGTAATGGGGGAGTTTTACCTCCGGGGGGCCAGGGGAGATCTCACGGTGAAGACTTTGAGCAAGACTAGAAAGAGGCGTGGCCGAGCCCTGAGGCAGGAGTGAGTCTCACGAACTTGAGGAAGGCAAGGAGGCCTGTGAGCTCAGAGGTGAGGCGTGGGAGTAGATCTGGGAGGATTTTGTCACCAACATAAGGGTGAAGTTGAGATTAGAAGAGTTCTACAAGTGGGCACTGTGGTCATTTTTCATTTTGGCAGTGCTGGGAACGGAACCCAAGGGCTCGCACATGCTAAGCAAGTACTCTGCCACCGAGCCACATGCCCGGCCCTTTTCATTTTATTTTTTGAGACAGGGTCTCACTAAATACGGAGACTGGCCTTGAACTTAGGATCCTCTGACTCAGTCTCCTGAATAGATGGGATTAGGTGTGCACCACCAGTCTGGCTTGGTTACTATTTCTTTCTTTTTTTTTAAAACATGGAATGCTTCCTGAATTTGAGAGTCATCCTCATGCAGGGGCCATGCTAATCCTCTATATTGTTCAAATTTTAGTATATGTGCTGCTGAAGCAAGTGCTTGGTCACTATTTATTTTTATTTATTTATTTTTTTTAGTTGTAGATGGACACAATACCTTTATTTTGTTTATTTTTATGTGGTGCCAGGGATCGAACCCATTGCTTCATGCATGCTAGGCAAGCGCTCTACCACTGAGCCACAACCCCAGCCCAGGCCACTATTTTTAATGCCACTAACTTCTCTGAACTAGTTTTCTCATTTGTAAAATGTTAGCATGAAGTTTAATGCGTGAGCCTCAGTGAGTTCCGGGCATGGTGTCTGGCACATAATAATTGTTGCTGATCATCACTAACTATATTCAGTGAGCACAAGATAAAGGCTTGTTTGCTTTCCTCCTACTTCAACTAAACCTCTACCCTTAGGAGAAGAGAGAGTTTGAAGTGTTGGGTACGTCTTGCTGGTCTCACTGCAGCCCAGGGGCCTCTGCATCTACTTGGAAGTTTCCAGAACCTCTTCATGCAGCCCTAGGATCTTTTGGTTTTCTGGGTCTTGATGTCTGTTTTGACCTAAGCACATCCCCACACTGGGGGCCTCGGACACAGGAAGCAGGACTGGTGGCCTGAATCTGCAGGTGGAGCTTGTCTAGGGTGAGGCTGGGTCTGGGCTGTGGCGTGTCCCTGAGCACCAACTCCTGACCTGTGCTTCCTGGAAGGGGGCTTGGCTGTCCTGTCTGCAAACTGGGCAAAGCTCTGGAGGATGACTCGCAAATTCAGGAAGCATTCCATGTTAAAAAAGAAAGAAAGAAGGAAGGAAGGGAGGGAGGGAGGGAGGGAAAGGAAAGGAAGGAAGAAATAGTAACCAAGCCAGGTGCATACCTAATCCCATCTATTCAGGAGGCTGAGTCAGAGGATCCTAAGTTCAAGGCCAGTTTCAGCACTAAGTGAGATCCTGAAGGGAGTGACAGGAGGGGCAGCTGTGAATTGTGACCATGATGGGAGTATGGCCTGAGAGAGGTTCTCTCCCTATGGCTGAATCCAGGCAGAGGGGATGAACCTGTGCTGTGGAGTGACTGAACCTACACTTACAGCTTAAGAAACTGAGGCACAGAGGAACAAAGTCACCTGATCCATACACTCAGACAACCAGGCCCAAACCAGAACTTAAGCTGGTATGTGAAGGATCCCAGCACCTGACTCCCTGCCTGCCTGGCACACAGCAGGTGTCCAATAACCACAGCACACAGTTAAGTAACAGCACTTCACTAGCCCAGCCCTGGCTGTGAGCTTCCGTGTGTTCACTTATAAAATCATCACAACTCTGTGAGATTTGCATGTCATCATCCCCAGCTAGCAGATGAGAAATTGAGGCCCTGAGAAGTTAATAATTTGTCCATGATCACACAGCTGGTGAACAGCAAAGCTGAGATGTGGACTTAGGTCTGTCTGGGCCCAGAATCTGGGCTCTTAATCATCAGGCTAAGACATTCCCCAGTCTTAGGGATTGAACCCATGGGTGCTCTACCACTGAACTACACCCCTGACCCTTTTTATTTTTATTTTTTATTTTAATTTGAGATAGGGTTTTACTAAGTTGCTGAGGCAGGCCTTGAACTTGAGATATTCCTGCCTCAGCATCTCAAGTTGTTGGGCTCATAGGGATGCACCACTGTATCTTGCTCAACACTTCTTTTTTTTAAAATTTTTTAGTTGTTGATGAACCTTTATTTTACGCATTTATTTATATGTGGTGCTGAGAATCAAACCAGGGCCTCATACATGGTAGGCAAGTTCTCTACCACTGAGCCACAACCCCTAGCCTCTAAGACTTTATATATATATATATATATATATATATATATATATATATATAGTTGTCCATGAACCTCCATTTTATTTATTTATATGTGGTGCTGAGAATCGAACCCCAGTGCCTCACACATGCTAGGCAAGCGCTTTTCCTCTGAGCTACAACCAATACTTCTTAATATAACAAATGCTAACAGGGTACGCTTATTTAAGGAAAAGAGTCCACATCGGTGAGGGCTCAGGCAAAGCAGCAAAGGTGGAAATAATGAGGAGGATAACAATGGCAACAATAATATCTGACACTTATTGATGTTGACATGTGCAAAGCAATGTTCTAAGTGACTTATACATATTAATGCTCACAAGTATCCTATGAAGTAGGTTCTGTTATTTCCCTCATTTTACAATTGAGAAGTCTGAGGCAGAGAAGTCAAGTGACCTGCTCCAGGTCACACAGCTAGGAAGAGCTGGGATGGAAAGCTCCAGTATCTGTGTTCTCAACTCCATAGCTCTAATCCTGCAAAACAACCTCTCCAGTGGGTAGGCAAGCTCCCTCAAGATGCTAAGAAGGGGTCTGAGATGCAGAGAGGAATGAGACATCATGGCCCTCAAGGCTTGGCCCTGCTGTTACCCCAACACCTCCAGGCAGATTCTAGTCCATCTCAGAGATGCTGCTTGCTCAGTCAGCTACCGCTGCTCCAAGGAGAGCCAAGGCCAAGTCAGGTCAGGGAAAAGGAGAAGGGGTGGGATGGGCAACTGCCCCTGGCTGGGCCCTTGCTCTACCCCAGCTCTTGCTGAGCTGCCAGCGCAGGCTCCATCTGCTGCAATGCAGAGGCCTTGGGGAGTGAGGGAGTGGGTGAGCTCCACTCAGAGCCCAGGAAGGGAAGCTCCTGGCCCAGTGCCAACCTGTTCTCCTGGCCAAACCACTGCCAGCTGCACTAGGTCCTGCCAGTCACCTCAGCCGCTGCCTCGTCTTGGTGGGCACAAGATCCACATCCCCAGAAAGGGGTTGGGGCTCAGAAGCAGGAAAGGTAACAGATCAGCCAGGGTCATGAAGGCTGGATTGCAGCCCAGGAGCCTGGCCAGGTCCCCACCTCTGACTCCTAGTCACTGGGGGAGTTCCTTCCTGATGTCCCACAACCCAGGTGGCCAGCTGCCTACCTGGGAGCCCCCAATACTTATCTTCTCAGGAATAAACAAAATTCCAAACAATGACATGGACCCTCTGAATCATGCTTTGCATTTGAGGAAGTGAAGCCCAGGGAGGGCAGAGGTGAGACTTATCCAGAGCCACACAGCAAGCTAAGCAGAGCATGATAGCACCCAAGCTCCCTACCCCCAAGTGCTGAGTCCTTCTACTCCAAGCTCCGGGCTGAGCAGAATCTAACTCAGTTCAGATCAGGTTACAGTCTTCAGTGAGGACAAGTTACTCTGTTATTTTTAAAGTTACTAAGCAGGAGAAGGAAGGGGACAAGACCACAAGCTAAGGCTGCAGGGTGGGGAGGCTGGAGATCATGAGGCTGCATGTCCCTGCCCTCCATCTGCCCGACTCTGAGGACTCAGCTGAGCTGGACAAATGGCTCTGGAGGGCAAACTGTGGGTATTCAGGTGATGTGTGTGGCCTAAGAGACAAGGACAAGGTGGTGGCCAGAGGCCAGGGCAGGCCCCACATGGCCCAGGGCAGACAGGAGCAACTTGCTATCATTCCAAATCCTAAGGAATGGCATTTAGCAAGGGACCCTATCCCCACTGGAGGCCTCATTAAAGACCTTTCTTCCCAGTAGAGGAGACACTGGTTGGGCTTCTCCAACAGTCAGTTTCAGAAAAAGGTATGGAACAACCAAGAAATAATAAATAACTCTTACTACAACCACAACAGCTACCATCTGCAAGGAGTTACTAGGTGCTAGGCACCTCCCAGCTCTTCACCACCACCCTGGAGGCCCACAGTTACCATGCCCACCAGACAGCTTGAGGAGGCTGAGTGGCCTATGGGAAATGGTTGAAGGCAGAATCAAGAACTGACACTTCACTCTTTTGGGGGTCCCCTACCCAGGCTACTAAGGGATTGCAGGAAAAGGTCCTGACTTGTGTGGCCCAAGTGGCCCCTGTGCACCCCGAACTTGATGAGCCTTTTACCCTAACGTGGATTAGCCTTGGGAAGACCCAGTGGCTGCTCAGCATGCACTGGCTGGCAGAGGCCTGTGTGGTGGATGGTGTTGCAGTGGGATCTCTGGAGGCAGGGACAGTTCTGGGCTGGGCCCATGTGGTTCCATCCTGATTCCCACCCTCACTGAGCTCACTGTGTTCCATGTTGGGCCTGGTCCTCACTCTGGGACTTGGGAAAGTTGCAGCAGGTAACTTGTGGCCTAAGCCAAGCAAACTGGGGAACCCTTCCTATAGCCTTCCTCTTGGCCCTGGGCCACCTGAAGCAGGGGCCTGGAGGCCATCCCATCTTCAGGGGTGGGGCAGAAGGCGGGTAGTCCATCAACCCAGCTTAAAGCTATCTCAGTTAAAGCAAGCTGGGGGAGGAGGCCTATTTCCACAGAGGCCCAGAAACCAGGGCGGGGCAGGAGCACCCACAGGCCTAACTGCCCAGGAGGGTGCATGAGGAGCAGTGTCAGCCCAAGGGCCATCTGGGAAAACTGAAGGGACTGGCTCTGCCCAAGTGGGCAGGCCCAGGCCACCCCCAGGCTTCTATCATAGCCAGAGAGCTCAGGATCTCTGTCAGGCCCTGCTGTGGGAGGTGGGGAACCCTCAGAAGTCACTCCAGCCCCATCATAGCGGAACATCAGCCTCCCAAGATCCCACCAAAATGCTCTCTTCACACCATTTTCCAGGAGATGGCGTCGCCTCAGGGGTTAAAAGAAATACAACATCCACCCTGCAGGCCCTGAAGGGATGCTGCCGGGACGGGGGCGGTGGGGGAGGGGGCTGGCATCTGCAGTGCCCGGGTCCCAGGTATCCTGGCAGGGGCCTAAGGAGGTTCCCACCTTCTGCCGAGATGCCTATTCCCACCGAGGCAAGGGTACCCATACGCTCCCCACGCAGTGTCCGGCCTGGCGCACTAACCTGGTAGGGTCTTAGGTCGGGGGTCCCTCTCGCTGGGCCCTTACCTGGCACCAGGTGGGCCGTAGCGGGGGGCGCGCAGCTGGCTCAGGTCGTCCAGGGCGCAGGTTCCACGCAGCTCATTGGAGATCGCGCTGCGAGCTGAGCCTGCTGCGCTCCGCCCGCCGCTGCTCCCGCCTCCTACCCGCGCTACGCCGCTGCAAGGTCGGAGCTGAGCCCCGCGGGCGCAGCGGCCGGCTGACAGGCGGGGCGGGGCCTCGGGGGGGCGGAGTAGGCAGGGATTCCAAGAAGGGCGGGGCTCCCAGGGTACGACCTAGCGAAATCTCGCTGGCGGGGCGGGGCCCGGGAAATTGGGCATGGTCTAGCAAACGGGGCGGGGCTTCCTGGCTAGAGGTCTATGAGCCTCCCCCGGAAGGCGGAGCCTCTTGGGGCGGGGCCGGGGCTAGTCGCCTGCTCACCTGCGGCAAGCCACGCCCCCATCTGGCTCGCTGGCCTCCAAGCTCTGGGTTTACCTGGAGGTTGCAGGTCCTGCTCAGGTCACCCAAAAGACCTCACCTGCTGGAAACCTGCTCTTTAACAGGTTTGTTTTCTCTTTTTTCCCTGGAGGACAGCCTGTGAACCCTGGAGGTTGGGGGTTAGGATCCTCACTCATCCATGCAACTGTCACTGAGGAAAAAGGGCCAAGTTGCTTATCCCAAACTAACGAATCTACACATTCTGTACGAGGATCGATGCAACCTAAAATATTTATCCATACTTTTTCTTTGAGAGTCTTACACAATATATTAACCATACTTTTTGCATCCTAGAACTAAGGAAATTGACCAACTGCCTGCTTACCCACCAGGACAGCACAGGTAGAACCTGACCCGATAGCTTCAGCTGCAATGCAAGCGTGGTTCTTTTTTAGGCTCGTTACCATCTCACTGTACTGCATTTCCCTATTAAGATTTCCTTAATCTTGTGCCATGTCAGTTGACAATCACCATGACAACGACCAAAGGAGCCCTTAATAGGAGCCAGAGGAGCACTTGAATTCTTAGAAAATCTCCACCCAATCCTAGAAACCACAGGAATATTCCTTTCTTTAATCTATATCTACTACCTGCTCAGCCTCTGGGCTTCTCCTATTCTTTGTCCAAGAATAAAACTTTCCATGCTGCTTGACCAGGTTCTATTCTTTTTGCTGTGTGACCTTGGGTGGATGCCTTAGTCTCTCTGAGCCTGATGGGTTCTACAATTCCGAGAGGGAAAAAGGACCTAGCTTGGGTCAACATTGGTAACACAATGAAGATAAACCTTGAACAGGTTTGTTTTCTCTTTTTTCCCTGGAGGACACTTATGGAGTGTCTATGGAGCACTATGCATCATACACTATTCTAAGCATTCGAGGAGCTGCTGCTACTCGGAAGGCTGAGGAAGGGGCATCACTGTAGCACAGGAGTTCAGGATCAGCCTGGCAACATAGCAAGAACCTGTCTCTTAAAACAAAGCAAAACAATACAAATAGGCATTTGAGATGTGACACCCAGAAATGAACCAAACAATATCCTCGCCCCTTCTGTAGGTGACAGCCTAGTGAGGGAGTCAGACAATACCTAGAAGTAAATTATATATGATAGAAGGAAATAAATACATTTTATGAAGAAAAATGGAATATTATATGAGATTGGGAGAGAGAAGGCAGCAAAGGTACCGAATGACTGCTGAGGGCCAGGTGTTAGGAATCTAGCTGTGTGTGAAAAGAAAACTCCCAGCCTTTGGAGAGCAGAGAGAAAAACCACAAGTAAATAACAGGATCCTTTCAGTGTTGTAAATGAAATAAAACTCAGGGCAGTGACTGGAATTGGCATGGAGCGACTCAAATTGGAAAAACACTTCTCTGAGAAAGGGGAAGGGGAAAGATGAGGAGGAAGCCACGGCTGATTGCGGGGAAGAGCATCTGGGCTAAAGGAACTGCAAGTTTAGAAGCCCTGAGGTGGGAATTAGCCTGGCATCTAAGAACAGAAAGGGTCAGTGTGGTCTGAACCATGGAAATGAGCCCTGGGTAGGGAATGAGCCAATGCCCAGCAGGGAGCAGGAGACAAGATGTCTGTCCTCAGGCAGAGGATCAGAGTACAGCCTCTGCCGCTCACATGGGACACCTTCATGGAGGGGAATTTGGTAAAGTTCAGAATTTAAAACACTTTCTTTTGAGCAGCGCCTCATGGTGCACGCCTGTAATCCCAGCGACTTGGGAGGCTGAGGCAGAAGGATTGCAAGTTGAGGCCAGCCTCAGCAACTTTGTGAGGTCCTAAGCAACTTAGTGAGACCCTGTCTCAAAATAATAAATAAAAAGGGCTTGGGATGTAGTTCAGTTGTTAAGCGTCCCTGGGTTCCTAGTACCGACCCAAACAAAAACACTTTCTTTTCTTTTTAAAGCATTAGATTTTTTTTCTTAGTTGTAGATGGACACAATACCTTAATTTTATTTAATTTTATGTGGTGCTAAGGATCAAACCCAGTGCCTCACATGTGCTAGGCAAGTGCTCTGCCCCTGAACCACAACACCAAACACGCTTTTGATCAAGTAAGAATTTCTTGTATAAATTAATGGAAAAGTGCTAAGAGATCATCATGAAGACAGCTATTATAGTAGCAAAAATCTGGATATAACCTAAATACCATCCCATAGGGAACTGGTGAGATAATTAGAGAGCATCCCTTTAGTAAAATATTCAATAGCAGGAGAAAAAAGGCACATATGTGACAGAAAGTTATATAAAGGCATGAAATGACCTAAATCTATTGGGGAAAGTTGAGCCAGAATACTGCTTGTGTAAAAATAAAGCAAATATACAATGTATTTGAAAAGAGTATCTTGGATGGATACGTCAAAAAGCATAAGTTGGGCTAGAGATATAGCTAAGTTGTTAGAGTGCTTGTCTCACATATACAAGGTCCTGGGTTCAATCCCCAGCACCACACACACAAAAAAAAAAACCCACAAGTGACAGAATTGTATCCACATTCAGGTTCTTTTTGCTGTGTGACCTTGGGTGGATGCCTTACTCTCTCTGACCCTGTTTCCTCATCAGAGAGATGGGTAATAAAGATACCTATGCACTGGTGTACTATGAAGGTGGAATTTTAAAACCCTGTAAGGTCGGCCCAAGGCACTGGTAAGGAAATGAGGATTATTTTGGAGAATGATGGATGACTCTGAACCTCTACTCACCTAATAGCATTACCAAAATACGAGTAAAAACTGTTAGTAATGTAAAACTGAGAGGAATAGGTTGACCTCAAATTATCTCGTGGGTGTTGACAAATCAATTCCAAGGTATGCAAGGAAAAGTAAAAGACTTAGAATAGATAATATAATATGGAAGGAGAGTAAAGCAGGAGGACTATTTCCCAACTTCAAGGCCATAGTGATCCAGACAGTGTGGTATTGGTGGAATAGTAGACAAATAAATCAATGGAACAGAACAGAGAGCACAGACCTAGACCCACATGAATACAGTTAACAGATCTTTGACAAAAGAACAAAGGCAACATAATGGAGAAAAGACAGTCTTTTCAATAAATGATGCTAAACTAACTATTGGATGTTTACCTGTAAAACAAGGATTCTAGACACAGACATCTAAATACCCTCAAAAAGTTAAATACCCTCAAAATACATCACAGTGCTGGGTGTGGTGGTGCATAGCTGCAATCCCAGTAACTGGGGAGGCTGAGGCAGGAGGACCTTGAGTTTAAGGCCAGCCTGGGCAACTTAGTGAGGTCCCAAACAACTTAGTGAGACGCTGTCCCAAAAATAAATGAAAAGGGCTGGGGATGTAGCTCAGTGGTCAAGCACTCTGCCATTGAGCTACATATTCCAGCTTTTATAAAATTTGAAACAGTCTCATTAAATTGCTAAGGCTGGCCTCCAACTTGTAATCCTCCTGCCTCAACCTCCCCAGTCACTGGGATAACAGGTATGTGCCATTATGGCTGGCTAGTGATACAACACCAAAGGCATAATCCATGAAAGATGTAATTAATAAACTGGTAAAAATTTCTTCTCTGGGAAGGACCCTATCAAGAGAGTGAAGAAAGACAGGACTGGGGTTTTGGCTCAGTGGCAGAGCATTTGCCTCGCACACGTGAGGCACTGGTTTTGATCCTCGGCACCACATTAAAAAAAAAAAAAAAAAAAAGAAATGAAAATATTGTGTCCGTCTATAACTAAAATTTTTTTTTAATATTAAAAAAAAAAAAAGTGAAGACAAAGCCAGGCTTGGTGGCATATGTCTGTAGTCCCAGAAACTTGGGAGGCTGAGACAGGAAAATCACAAATTTGAAGCCATCCTCAGCAACTAAGCAAAGCCCTAGGAAACTTAACAAAACCCTGTCTCAAAAATAAAAAGTAAATGGGTGCAGTGATGCATGTCTATAATCCCAGCGATTCAGGAGGCTAAGGCAGGAGGATCACAGCCAGCCTCAGCAACTTAGCGAGGCCCTAAGCAACATATGGCTCAGTGTAAAGTACCTCTGGGTTAGATCCCCAGTACTGAGAGGAAAGGGAGAGGGAGAGGGAGGGAGGGAGGGAGAAAGAGACAGAGACGAGGGTGGGGAGGGAGAGACAAGCCCACAGACTGGAGTAAAATATTTGCAAAAGATAGATCTGATAAACGACTTATCCAAAACATACAAAGAAATCTCAAAATTCAAATAAAAGAAAACCACCCAATTAAAAAAAAAAATGAGTCAAAGATCTTAGGGACATCTCACCAAAGAAGACATACAGATGCCAAATAAGCATGTGAAAAGGTGCTCAACACATCCTGTGCCATCAAGAAAATGCAAATTAAAGCAACAGTGAGAGACCACTGCATGCCTGTTAGAACAGGAACACTGACGCCCCAAAGGCTGGCACCAGGAACTTCTTCATCCCTGATGGGAATGCAAAACGGTACTTTGGAAGACAGCTTGACAGTTTCTTACAAAACTAAACATATTCTTACCATACGATCCAGCAATTACACTCCTTGGTATTTAACCAGAGTGGTTAAAAACTTATGTCCACATAAAAATCTGCATATGGATGTTTACAGAAGCTTTAGTGATAACTGCCTCAACTTGAAAGCAAGCAAGATCTCCTTCCGGAGGTGAAGGGTAAATAAACTCTAGGCAAATGACCTGAAGGCACCCAGGTGGTATACGCAGAAAATGGAATTTTATTCAGAGCTAAAAATAAATAAGCCATCAAAGTAATGAATAGATGTGGAAGAACCTGAAATGCATATCAGTGAAAGAAGTCAATATGGAAATTACATAATAATTACTGTGAAATTCCAGAGCTGGGTGTAGTTCAATGGTAGAGTATGTGCTTAGCATGTGTGAGTCCTGGGTTCCATCCCCAGCACCTTAAAAAAAAGTCACTGTGTAATTCCAGCCATGTGACATTCTGATAAAAGGCAGAACTATGACAATATCCAAAAGATTAGTGTTTATGCTTGCTTTGGCAGCAAATATACTAAAATTGGAATGATACAGAGATTAATGTGGCCCCTAAACAAGAGTGACACACACATTCAGGAAGCATTCCATAAAAAAAAAAAAAAAAAAAAAAAAAAAATCAGTGTTGGCCAGGGGTTAAGAGAGAAGGGATGAACAGGCAGGGCACGGAGGATTTTTAGGACAGTAAAACTACTCTGTATGAGATTATAATGGTGGATATATGCCATATACATTTGTCAAAAACCATGGAATATACAACTCCAGCAGTGAACTCTAAAGGAAACCATGGGCTTTGGGTGACAATGACGTGTCAATGTGGCTTCACTGAGTAGCACATGCATGAATCTGGTAGGGGCATTGTTGGGGAGGGCTGTGCATATGGGGGGCAATTATGGGAATTCTCTGTACTTCACACTAGATTTTGCTGTGAACCTAAAATTTCTCCAAAAACAAACATCTAATAAAAGTGGTCAGAAGCCAGGGGTGGCAGCGCATGCCTGTAACCCCAGCGGCTCTGGAGGCTGAGGCAGGAGGATAGTGAGTTCCAAGCCAGCCTCAACAAAAGTGAGGCGCTAAGAAAGTCAGTGAGATCCTGTCTCTAAATAAAATACAAAAAAGGGCTGGGGATGTGGCTCAGTGGTTTTTCTTTCACTGATATGCACCCCCCTCAAAAAAATTGGTCAAAATGTTAAAATTTTATGCATCTTTTATCACACATTTTAAAAACAATGTTTGTAGCAGTTTTCTTAAAAACATCTCCAAAACAAAAGCAATGCAAATGCTGGCCAACTGCAGGAAGGGTCAGCAAACAGTTCAAAGTTCACTGAAACAAGTAGGACACAGTCTAGAAAAACTGCTACACCAACTGCTACACACAAGCTCATAAGGCCAATCTCAAGGATGCGGTCTTGAGTGAAAGAAGCGGTGTGCAGGAAAGTGCCCAGCAGAGTGTGCAGGAGAGTGTGCGGGAGAGAGCATACGATATGGTTTTCTTTGTATCAAATGCAAGAACTGACTACCTTTTGCTATTAGGAGTCAGGGCGATGATCAGCCCTAGGAGGTGGGTAGTGACCAAGAGTGGGGCTGGGCACTGTGTGGGTCTTGGTCTCATGGGTATGTCCAGTTTGAAAACTCACAGATTGTACATTTATGAGTTGTAACCCTCCTTTTCATTTTCTTTGGGCGGGGAGGGGCACCCTACCATGAACTGCATCCCTAGCCCTTTCTATTTTAAAGTTTATTGTGAGACAGGGTCTCACAAAGTTGCCCAGGTTGGCCTCAAACTTGTGAACCTCCCACCTCAGATTGCCAAGTAGCTGGGATCACACACCAGGTTTATGTCCTCTTTTGTATATGGCTCTGTCAATTTATAAAGCTTGTGCGCGCACACACACACACACACACACATCAACACACATATACATATATACATGTATTTATACACACAAACATGACGAATGTGTAACACACACACCACTTCCAGGCAGATAGAAGTGTGTTTTAATTCATGAATGTTCTAATTCTGCCACTCATTAGGTTTATTTATTTATTTTGGTGCTGGGGATTGAACCCAAGGGCTCTACCACTAAGCTCCATCTGCAATCCTTTTTATTTTGAGACAGGGCCGCACTAAGTTGTTGGGGCCTTGCCAGGTCCCTGAGGCTGGCCTCCAACTTGCAGTCCTCCTGCCTCAGCCTTCCAAGTTGCTGGGATTGCAGGAGTGCGCCATTGCACCTGGCTCACTTACTACCCTACATAGGCCCTTACACTCCACTGAGCCTCAGTTTCCTCATCTGCAAAATGAAATTAGCAGGACCTGGAGCAGTGAACAAGGAAGCATGTCCAGATTCCATGCTTATTGACTCCTCTTGCTACAGTTCCCTTGGTCACTAAGCCCAGGCTGGAACAGGGTAGCAGTGAGGTCACTGTCCTCAAGGAGGACGGGTCCTTGAGGAGTGCCTGTTTGAGCTGATAAACTTGCAAACTGCTGCAAAGAGAGATGTCCAATCAGGAGGAGCAGAGGAGGGGGTGGGGTGGGGGGCTGCCTGGGACCAGGCTGGGGGACTGACCACCCCAGGCAATTAGGGGGATCATCGAGCTGGGGAAACAGATCCCTGTCTGGTTAGCAGGGCCGTTCACTATCACGGGGCAATCAAGACAACTGTACAACCTTTAGCACCTTCTTGGCTGAGCTTCTCTGGGCTGTGGAGTCAGGTTCTTTTCACGGTAACCTCCTCCATGGGGAAGCCCAGTAATTTCAGGAGGCCCAGGCTGGGCTCCAGAATCCCCATGGCCCAGTGATCTCACATATGAGGAGAGGGGATACTGAGGGAGACCCGACTGCCCCTTGGGAATAACTCAGAAGAATTCGACTTGGGTTGAATTCCATACTAGCTCACTTACCAGCCGTTTGTCCTCGGGTGGGCCAGGTGACCCTCTGGCCCTCATTTTTCTCATAGTGTTTGTAGTGAGGATCAAAAAGCTTCCCTCCTCACAAAGAGTGAAACCTAAAGTGTCCGCATGGCCTCCAATGCACAATCATTTGGTCCCAACAGCACCGGGGCTCATTCCCTGTCTCAGCCCCTGTACACTTTGCTATTCTTTATGAAACCAAGCTCCTTCTCACTGCAGGACAAGGGACTTTCGTTTTCCCTGCCTAGAATCACATCCTGCCACATCTTGCTGCGGTGGTCAGATCTCAGCTGAGCGTCACTCCTGAGGGGGCAGGTCCTGCCTGGCTGCCCTGTCTAGAGCAGCTGCTCCCAGGCCTCTCTCCCTCTCTTCTCCCAACCTGCCTTCCCAGCATTTGCAACTGAGTGGAAGAAAGTGGCTTGTGAATTTGTTTTCTTGCTTACTCCTGTCTTCCACACCCGACTGGAGAGCTCTTGAGGGTGGAATGACGCCCCTCTCAAAAAAGACAGGTGTACATTCGAATCCCTGGAACCTGTGAATGTGACTGTATTTAGAAAAAAGGTCTTTGTAGATATCATGAAGACCCCAGGATGAGGTTATCTGGATTGTGAGAGCGGGCCCTACCTAACTCTAATGCAAGTGTCTTAATAAGACACTCAGGGACGGATATACACAGAGGAGGAGGTCTCATACACAGAGGTAAAGACCGGGGTGTCGTGGCCACAAAGCCACTAGAGCTGGAAGACACAGAGAAGACTCTTCCTTTAGAGCCTCCTGCAGGAGCACGGCTCTCTCAACACCATGCTATCTAACTGGCCACCAGAGTTGTGAGAGCACACATTTTCATTGTTTTAAGCCACCCAGTTTCTGGCTATTTGTTATGGTGGCCTTAGAAAACTAATGTGGGCAGAGAGCTTGTACGCAGCTCTAAACACCCCTCCACACAGTCAGGTGCATTCCCATGTGCATACAGGCTCCTGCACAGCCAGTGTGAAAACCTGTAGGGCTGTTGTAGCCTTGGCCCAGAAATGAGGGGCTCTTTTGGTCTCCTAGGATGCTGGAGGCAGGGAGAGGCTTTGCTAGCTGGAGGCTTGGAACCCTAAATGTGTTGACGGAGACATCAGGAGAGTATAGCCAGTGACCCGAGTCACAGGATGTTAGGGTTTCCCAGGCTCTTTCTGTGGCAGCATCCGGTGTCAGGAGCCATCCATGGGATAACATGTGGGTCACTGTGCATGGGAGCTAGTGAAGAGAGACACCTGGTGTCTGGAAATGATTGTTGGGTTCCAACCCCATATTGTTTTTTATAGGCTGTGGACAATTTTTCTGGTCAATTGCCCAGGGACAATGTGAATTTCTAATCCACTCTGCGGTGGCCCACACAGCACCTGAGATGGGTATGGCCTGCCAAGATGTCAATCAACCTGCTGACTGCAAGACATCCCCAAGCAAGACTCCTCCCTTGAAACCTTATCCCTGCCTTTGATATACCCCCTTAAATAAACCTCCAGAGCCATTTTTCCTTGTCTAGTTCCAGAGCCCATGTGGACTAGACCGATCAGGGGCTTCACCTTTTGTAAATATATTTCTGAATATTTGTGTTTTGTTATTCACTAATTAGTTTAGATTTTGCATTTGAGGGTGTCTTAGATTCTCCCGGGCAGGAAGAAGAACCCCTCAATGAGACGTTGGCCCCCAAAAGCAGGGGGGCTTGGAGCTCAGCATTCTATGGAGAAGAAAGGAAGGAGGGCTGAGTTGCCCCCGTGTGCACGAGAGTGCCTGCCACTGTGTGGGGTGTGGGTGAAAGTGTGAGGGGGTGCATGCACGCGAACGCGTGACACTGTGTGAGAATGCTTTGGATGTGGAATGTGTGTGGGGAGGTGCTGACCGTCAGGAAGGGAGTGCATGTACGAGTGTGTGGGGGGATATAAGGATGTACTGCAGAAAGTGTGCATGAAGATGAGTCAGTGCGCGTTGGTGTATGAATGACAACGTTTGTGAGGACACTTGGAGGAAAGGAGAAGACAGCAGAGAGAAAAATCCAAAGTCCCACAGAATCCCCCAACTCAGAGATTCCCTGGGGTGGGGAAAGGGTGGGGCATGGTGAAGGGGAGGAGTCTCAGGGCAGACTGTTGGTTTCCAACCCCATATTGTTTTTTTACAGGCGGTGTGACCTGGGGTAGGTCAATACACCTCCCTGAGCCTCAGTTTCCCCATCTTTAATGTAGTGATACGAGAGCACCTAGTTCAGGTTTGCTGTGAGGATGGAAAGAGACAGGGTGGGTGGCCAATCCCTCAGCGTAGGTCTGGGTAGAGGGGAGGATAGGACAAGAGGAGCTGTCACTTGTAGTCACCTCTGGGGTAAAACCTTCCCCGCTCTCAACGCTACACCTCGCTGAGCCATGGAGGAAACTTTACGGCAGGATGGGGCCAGTTCCAAAGGACACTTCCTCCCTTTCTCGGCGCCTTAGTTCTCCCCTGAGCGATGCGGCTCTGCAGACCTGGGCCCGCGGGGTGCGCGGCGGGACGGTGGGACCGCGGCGGAGTGTGTGTGTGTGTGCGGTGGTGGGCCTCGCAGAGGTGGGGATGCTGCCCGGAGGACATTAACGTACTTATCTCCCTCTCTGTCGCTCTGCGGAACTCAAACGCAGTCCAGACGTGAGGTGTGGCCTCCGGCAGACCGCGCCCAGTGCCCCGCCCACACACGGCTTAGCCCACCCCGCCCCCTTTGCGATCCCTGCCGGAAGTCGCGAGGGACGGAGCTTTTTCGTGGAGACACTCCAGAGAGCCGCGCCGCTTTTTGAGAGTTCTCGGCAAAGCCCTGGGAGCGCCAGGCAAGGGTGCGGGGTAAATGCTAAACCCGACCTCAGACGCATAGAATCGCTGGCTCCTTAGCTGCGGGCGGAAATGAGGCCGGACCTCACAATCCCTAACTGACCCGGCTGCCTCGCGGGGTGAGGTCAGGCGGTTCTCCAAAGGCGCCTAGAAGAGGGGAGCAGCGTTTAAATAAAAGGCTTTGTTGTTTTGAGTCCCTGCTTTTCCGCGTCCAGTGAGGCTGTGACACTTCACCTATCTGTAAAGTGGGGTCATTAGTTCGTGCCTCGTAGTGGAGAAATTATGAGACATAACGTGGAGGCCGCGTGCTCTCTGTCGAGGCCGTCGGCTCCACTTCGGCCCGCGAACGTTTCCCCTCACTCCACCTTCTGACCGTTTTCTGGAGAGGATAGTCTTCGTTCTTTTCTGCTCTTGGGAATTAAGGACGGCCCCTTGGTCGCTGTAGCGCACATTTCCCGGGTTGGGGGTGTACCCGGAAGTGCTCCTACGGAAGCCGGCTGGGCCGCGCGGCGTCTCACCATGGCGACGGCGGGGGCCCAGCGGCGATTCTGCCGCTGCGCCTGCTTCTGCTCGGAGAACTTGTACGTGGCGCGCTACGGGCTGCACCTATGCTTCCGTAGCGAGCAGCAGCTGCGCCAGGATTACGGTCCTGTGAGTGTCCTCTGCTGGCTTTCCTGGGAAGCGGGCGGAGGCTGGGGAGAAGCCTTTGGCCCCGAGATGGTTTGGCTTGCCCACGGCACACAGGGAGCCTCACTTAGGAGGAGAATGACTTTCCTCTCCATGCCCCCGTTTCCCTTTCTTAAAGGGGGGGTGGTGATAGCATCTCCTGTTAGTGAGCCGCGTGTGGAGGGAATGAAGAAACATGCGGGTAGAGCGCGCAGGGCAGGCCCTGGCTCAGGATGCTCTCTCGGTGTTGGTGGGAGTAACTGGGAACCCAGCTCTGCTTAACGCGGTCATCGCAGTTCCTTCTCTGAGGGATCCCGTGACGTACGGGCTCTCAACTCCACTTTAAGGAGGGGAAACTGAGACTCAGAGATGTTAAAGGACTTGCACAAAGTCACGAAATCATGTTCACTGGTCTTCCTGCTCCCAGATCCTGCGCAGCCGAGGCTGTGTCAGCACCAAGGACTTCCAACAGCTCTTGGCAGAGGTAACACTCCCCCACTCCCTGCACTGCAGCTTGGCCCTTCCTCTAGATTTGTGTCAGCAGTCTGAGGGGTTTCCCAGCCTCGGCCTGTCAGTCTCCGATCGCTGAAGGACTCCTCAATCCTCTGTACCTGCTTCCTGCTCCCCTCACCCTTACTCCTGCGTTCTGGCACCAGAAGAATAGAAATGGAGAAGTGCCAAGTTGTCTATGTCATGCCCTTCTTAACAGCTTTGTGAGGTAGACACATTTTGGGATGAGAAACTGAGTCTCAAAGAGGGGGGTTGCTTTCCTAAATTCTCACAGAGGATGGAGTTGAGATTACCAGGGCTACTACATCTCTGCCTCTTTTAACACACACCCCCCCAGGCTGAGTTGCTGCTCATCTCCCACCTCCTCCCTCACCTGGGGGTTAGAGTTGGTAGCTTTCTAAGAGAGTCTTTTGCAGCCTCTGTAACACAGGATCTGACTGTGACCATTCCCCTCCCCATAGTGGGCCCAGCTAGTTGAGGGGCCTCCAGGGTCTCTCCTCCCATCCAGCCTAGCAGTCCCTCTTCTAGAAGTCCCTTTCAACTAGTAGTTTGGTATTTGCAATTGACTCAGGAGTATAGGGAGACTTGCCTTCCATCCTGGGCCCCATTCTGGCCTTCATGATCCTCAGTTTCTTCATCTGTACCATGGCTTCAGGGGAATGGGAGGCTCTGTATGATAATTTATCCCTGTGCCACCCCAGCTTCAGCAGGAGGTGGCGCGGCGGCAGAGGCTGGGGCAGGAGTCAGCTGCCAGGAAAGCCCTCATCGCCAGTTCTTACCACCCAGCACAGCCAGAGGTTTACAATTCACTGCAGGTACTAGGCAGGGAAATTGGGAGCTGGTTACTGGAGGGAGGAAGCAACTTTTTCAGGCCTGGGGTGCTGTCTTCCCCATAGCTGTTATGTTCTGCCCCCAGGATGCAGCTCTGGCTCCTGAGTTTCTGTCCGTTGCGGAGTACAGTGCATCCCCAGGTGCAGACCTCCAGGGCCTTCTCCAGCGGCTGCAGACAGTGTCAGGTGAGAGCATGGCATGACTTGGGGGTGGCAGCCTAAGATACCTGGGCAATAGAGACCGGGGTCCTCCCACCTATCATATTTGTTCTCAAAAACCAGACCAGCAGGAACAGGAAGGGCCAGTGAGACCAACCTGCCAGGAGCAGGGCATCTGTATTCATTTGTTCATTCATTCATTGACCAACCTTCCTGGCAAAGGTATAGTTTCAAATGACAGTCTGGCATCAGCTTGACCCCTGGAGAGCTCAGAAAGGGAACCCACAGTTGCTCACAGCACCAGTTAGTGACTTCAGAATGGGGCAAGGCAATGGTCCTGAGAAGTGAAGGATCTCACTATCTCCACTGTACAGATGAGGAAACTGAGGCTGGGGACAGTGAAAAGCCGCGCCCGCTCATGAGAAGATTGAGACCCAAGCCTGTCTGACCTTGCCTCAGAGCTCTAACCTACTATCTGTCTCCCTCCACAGAAGAGAAGCGCATCTACCGGGTGCCTGTATTTACTGCGTCTTTCTGCCAAGCCCTGCTGGAGGAGCTGGAGCACTTTGAGCGGTCAGACATGCCCAAGGGAAGGCCCAACACCATGAACAATTATGGGGTAGGTGAGGCCTGGCCCATGCACCCACCTGAGGAGTCCAGGCAGCTAGGATGGGAGACATATCTGAGGTGCTGCAGGCAAGCTGCCCATCCCTGCCTTCAGAGCAAGATCATGGTAGATAACTGTGACGGTATCAGTTTGCTTTGTCCTTAACAGCAAATCCCTCACCCAGGGAAGCAGGATAAGGCCCCAGCAGTCTTCCTGCTCACCACAGGCATCCTCTTCCAGGTGCTACTGCATGAGTTGGGCCTGGACGAACCACTGGTGACACCACTGCGGGAGCGCTTCCTGCAGCCATTGATGGCCCTGCTGTACCCAGACTGTGGTGGGGGCCGGCTTGACAGTCACCGTGCCTTTGTGGTCAAATATGCACCAGGCCAGGACCGTGAGCTGGGCTGCCACTATGATAATGCTGAGCTCACTCTCAATGTGGCCCTGGGCAAGGCCTTCACAGGAGGTGCCCTATACTTTGGAGGCCTCTTCCAGGTGAGTATTTCAGACCCATGGGACAGGATCTGGGTCAGCCATGAGTGCCCAGGCCTGAGATCTGCCATCTGCAGGCACCAGCAGCCCTGACAGAGCCCCTGGAGGTGCAGCATGTGGTGGGCCAGGGTGTCTTGCACCGGGGCGGACAGCTGCATGGCGCCCGGCCGCTAGGCACTGGTGAGCGCTGGAACCTCGTGGTGTGGCTCCGGGCCTCTGCTGTGCGCAACCGCCTCTGTCCCATGTGCTGCCGTGAGCCAGACCTGGTGGACGACGAGGGATTTGGCGACGGCTTCACCCGGGAGGAGCCCACCACGGTGGATGTGTGTGCGCTAACTTGAGCCTGGTTTGGCCCAGTGGTGGTGGGGAGGTGGTGTGGCAAGTGAGGACCTGCCATCTCAGGTTGGAAGGGGCAGAAATAAACTTGCAACCATGGAACTCCTTGGATCAAAAGGTTAGGCCAGCATCTGGGTCATTATTTCCAGAGGTAGGCTGGCTTAGTGCAGGTTTGCTTGAAGCAGAGCTTGATATGGGATTCATGGAGGGTGGATCCTCAGAGGGGAGTAAGGAAGCAGGAGAGGGTACTGAAAGTGGCTTCACAAAGATGTGGTTTCAGGTGACAGTCCAGCATCAGCCTGCTCCTGGGGAGCTCCAGAGCTAGAATTCCCACCAGTTGGCTCCTAGTAACAGTTAGTGGCTCCTGGATGGAGCTGCGAGGCAGGAGTAACTTCCCAGACATCTGCCTCCAGGGGAGGGTGGCTCCCAGTGGCTGCAGGAGGCCTTCAATGAAGAGTTATCAGTGGTGGACAGCACCAATTGCAACCTCTGAATAGGTGTGAAAGGCTTACTTCGGAGAAATCAAGAACAGATTTCTGGAGCCAGACTACCTGGATTCAGATCCTGGCTCTGCCACTTTCCACTCTGTGGCCACGGGTGACCCACTGACCTCTATGCTCTAGGTGCTATTGTGAGAATCCAATGACCTAACACAGATAAAGTGATTTATATCAGCCCTTGGCTGTGTTCGTTATTTTTATTGAAGACCTTATAACTGGGTGGCCCTAAGATTGATGAGTTGTGTACACAGAGCTGTGCTTTTTGGGGGCTACACATCTGAAAACCAAGGTGTTTTCCATATTGAAATCTTAAATTTTTATTTTAGTTGTTAATGGACCTTTTATTTTATTTATTTATAAATAAATAAAATAAAAGGTCCATGCTAGTAAATAAATAAAATAAAAGGTTTTTATTTTAAATAAAATAAATAAAATAAAAG
The DNA here is from genome assembly GCF_047511675.1 of Marmota flaviventris. NCBI lineage: Eukaryota > Metazoa > Chordata > Mammalia > Rodentia > Sciuridae > Marmota > Marmota flaviventris. The sequence goes on along the minus strand of NC_092498.1, from coordinate 135,971,452 downwards.
GTCATTGAACCCAGTGTCTCAAACACGCTAGGCTAGTGCTCTACCACTGAGCCACAACCCAGTCCCCTCCATGTTGAAATCTTGAATTTTAGCTTCCTCCGGAAGGAGGGAAGACGTGGAAACACGCAGTCCCATTCCCATACTGCAAAAGCCACCTGGAGCAGAGTCTCAGCTGCGTACTTTAGAAAGGCTTGAGTGTCACTCTTTCATTAGGTGTCGTGAACTAACTCTCCGTCCCTTTATGGACACTTGAGTTTGCGACCTCTATATTACTGGGTATATATGTTAGAAAGACAGGGACGTCTCTGCTGGGATCTCACAGTCAGATGGGGTGGACAGGTTCGCAGACCAGCCAGGGAGGAACGTGGCGCGCGGGAAGATGGGGCTTTAGGTAGGTGGGTGATGCGGGTACGGCAACCAAAGCGCAGTCTTGGGAGACGGTGCGGCTGTGGCATAAATAGACGAGAGGCGCCTGAGAGCCCGGGGATTGGCGCCAAGCTGGAGACGTGTCCCAGGGCGGAGCGGCGGGAGTGGGCTCCCTCACCAGCGTGGTCTCTGCAAAGAGATGGGCGCTCCGGAGACGGAACCCGCGGTTTCAGAACTAAAGGCAGCATCGCCTCGCTTCCCACCCGGACAGCCTCCCCGCGCACCGCTCCAGGCCGGAAGTGGTCCGGAAGCCACCGTGCTGCTGCTTCCTTGCGAAGTCGGGGTGTGGAGCTGGCGGTCCCATCGATGGGCGGTTGAGGTGAGAAGAGGAGAGCCTCGGGGCCCTCTTTAAGGCGGCGAGGCCGCGAAGGGAGCAGGGAGGAGGATGGGAGCACGCGGGGAAGAACTCGGGACGCCCCTTGCGGTTGAGGAAAGCTGTCGGTTCCCAGGACGCCGCGCTTGGTGCGCAGGTGTGGAGCGTCCGGGCGGGGGCGGGACCTTAAAGGGGCCGACGCGTGGGGTCCTGGAGTCGGCGGAGAAGCCAGGGTCTCCAAGGGGGTGGAGGGGATAGCGCGGGTCCCCGCTGCGGTGCTGGGTATCGGGGGCCCTGAGAACCAGACCCCATTGGAGCCACCCTTGGAGCTCACACTGCGGTCCGGGTCCAGAGAGCCGCGGATTAAACGCGTCTCTTCCCATCGCCAGCCTGCGCCGCTATGGCTCACGTTGGCTCTCGCAAGCGTTCGAGAAGTCGCAGCCGCTCCCGGGGTCGAAGGTCGGAAAAGAGAAGGAAGAAGAGTAGTAGGGACGCCTCGAGGAGTTGCTCAGTTTCTGGATCCCAAGGTCGTAAGGCCAGCACCGCCTCAGGGACTGAGGGTGAGGACCCCAGGGACTGGGAAAGGGGGTGCAGCAACTTCTCCGCAGGCAGCTGCAGGCAGCTGGGACTGGCTGTGGAGAAATCGGAATGAGAGCATTCAGGGGTGCAGAGTGGAGACTGGAGAACCCCCAGACAGGGAGGAGACTGGGCCCTGCCCAGCTGGTGAGTGTGGATCTAAGGGTTCACTTAGTGTAGCTATGAGAGGTGGAGCCTGGCCTCCTGCCCATGAGACAGTGTCCTGTGGAGCCCGGAAGGTGCTTCTCCAGGAGAGCACTGATCTCTTCTGGAGAGCCTGGCAGGGAGCGTCTCACTGGACAGACCTGGTCCTACCCAAGGCCAGAGCAAGGGGACCAAAGTTTACTCCTTGCCCTCCTGGCCTTCCAGCCTCACCTTCTCCCTGCATCACAGAGAGAAGCAAGCAAAAGGCCCGGAGGAGACCACGATCCAGCTCCTCCTCCTCTTCTTCCAGTTCTTCTAGCTCCTCTTCTTCCTCCTCGTCCTCCTCCTCTTCCTCCAGTGACGGTCGGAAGAAGCGGGGAAAGCACAAGGACAAGAAGAGGAAGAAGAAGAAGAGGAAAAAGAAGCTGAAGAGGAGGCGCAAAGAGAAGGCCGAGGTGCTCCAGGCCGAAGCTCCGCCTGGCCCCTCGCTGGACCAGTGGCACAGATCCACGGGGGAGGAAGACGATGGCCCAGGTACTGTGCCACCAGTTGTGTAGGAGGGAGAGAACCCCTCCCCAGGTCTGCCCACAGTCTCCTCCCATCTTCCTTTCCAGTCCTGACGGACGAGCAGAAGTCTCGTATTCAGGCCATGAAGCCTATGACCAAGGAGGAGTGGGATGCTCGGCAGAGTGTCATCCGCAAAGTGGTGGACCCCGAGACGGGACGCACCAGGTGGGGGTGCCAGGCACAGGCAGGCCCTGCGTGGTGTACCTGGGAGTTGTGACCCAGAATATGGGCTTTCAGGAGGAGTAGGGTGTGGTTGCAGCTGCTCCAAAAAGGCCAATATGGGAGAAAACTGTCACTTGTGACATATCAGCTGTTCTTCCCCTTTGCCTGGTATAAGGGTCTCAGTGAGAGACCTTTTTCAAGCAGCTACTGTTGCCCAGACTGGTAGTGCAGGCTGGCAAGGCAGCCTACCTGGGCTCCCTACATCCCAATCCCAAAGGTGGTGGGGGCCGAATTGGCACCCAGGCTCCCCCTGCTCGAGCTGGTGGGGCCTGAGCCCTGGGGACCCGTTGCTGGTTGCTCTGGCATTAGGGGCTCAGCCTGTTTCTTGCTGATGGACATCCTCCCACCCTAGGCTCATTAAGGGAGATGGTGAGGTCTTGGAGGAAATCGTAACCAAAGAGCGACACAGAGAAATCAATAAGGTTGGTGTTGCCCCTTTCCCTGTGGTCTGCCCCCAGCTGTCTCTGATGTCCCACTTCTGTATGTTTTCTTCCCTAGCAAGCCACCCGAGGGGATGGCCTGGCTTTCCAGATGCGAGCTGGGCTGCTTCCCTGAGGGCCCCTGGCCGACTGAGGCCTGTGGACAGTGTCGTGCCATGGCCTGGAGGTTGGCCACAGGGCGGGCAGCAGCAACACTGACTGGTGCTGATGGCTTTTCACCTGTGGAGCCAGTCCAGCCTCCTCAGGAGCAAGGTTAGAGGTGAGACTTACGGATGCCTCAGTAACCTCTCCTGAAAGAGCAAGGGCAGTGTACCTGATATTAAATGTTCTCTGGTCTTAGACTTCTTGCTCTCTTGCTTTTTGTGGTCAGGGTTGGGGAGATTGGTGTGAACTTCCAGGGGGCATTGGGCTTTAGGAGCTTTGGGGAAAGCTGGAATGTTGGGCCCCAGCCCTCTCTGCCCTGCTGCTCATCTGTCAGCCGATTGCACTACATCTGACTCCATGGCTTAGTCCCAAATCAGTCTTAGCTCTTCAATGGGACCCACTTATGCTTGGGGAGAGACAGCTTCGCTCAGTTCATTTCACAGATCACAACAGGTAAGGGCTAGGTGGCTTACTGCTGTGTCCCCTGTAAAGCAGAGAGGCTCACAAACCTGCCTCATTCAGCTATGCCTTGGAAGAGACACAAGTCCTGCATGAGTGTACTGGTGACACTGCAAGCAGCAGGTGGCACTGACTGGGAGGGTTTATGCTTTTAGACAGGTCCTTTTCCAACCTGAACCCCGAGGTGCCGCCGCAGTAAAGAGATCACAAGGAAGCCTTCCTGCTTCTTTAATTGGTGTAACAGACAGTGACATATACAGAGCACACTCAGGTCCAATGATGCAGGGACAGCAGGGAGGGAGTCAGGACACTGTTCACACATGGCCCAGAGACAGACAGCACGAGGACAGATGGGAGGGGTCCAGATGTGAAGGCTGCGATGGGGTGGGGCAGGAGGCAGGCAGCTCATACTGAGCCAGGGAGGGGTGGGTCTCTGCTGAATCCTTCTTTAGAAATCAAAGAGAAGGCAGGTGGTGGAGCTGGGTGGTGGTTGAGGCTCAGTCCTGGGGTTCGGGGTGGGTGGGGTGGACTAAGGCTTCTATTCTAACAGGCCTGGGGTGGGGGTGGCAGTCAGCAAGGCCTGCCTCACCCTTTGGTTACGACTGGTCGGGCCTGAGCCCTGCAGCTCAGCACCCAACACTGTAAACATTTTTGGTATTTAAAGGACTTTGCCCTTCCCTCTCTTGGTTTCTGAAAAACTGGTGCTTCCTCGGGAGAGTGTGGTGAAAGGACTCTTAGGGAGGCAGAAAGCAGACCTGGATATAGAAGAGACTTGGGAGGGAGGCTGCCCGTCTCACCGTCTATGGCTGAGGGCCTGGGAGAGGCCCAGGGGACTATTGCTGTTGTCCTTGGCATGGCTGATGACTGGGCAGGCTGTGGGGGGTGCGGAGCCATGGGGGCTTCCTTGGGAGAGGCTGAGTCTGCCCACAGGGCCTCCTGGCCTTTATTGCAGGCGGGCCCAGGACTTCCAGGTGCTTCTCTGGATGGCTAGTCACCGAGGTATAGGTGAGGTGGGGCAAGGTGGGGCTTATAGAGGTGGTGGCACTGGCCACAGGGGCCCCTGGCCAGGGCTGTGATTGTCGGGCCAGCGACTCCTGCTGGGAGCAAGGGGTCAGCTATTGCACTTTCACTGCAACAGTTACGAGGATACTTGGTCCATAAAATAGTCGTTGCTTTATACAATATGCCTGAAACAACAAAAAGCTACATCTTAAATGTGAATAGCCCTGGAGGCTCCATCCCCCAGGTGTTTTCTCTGCACAAAATAAATAGCTCTTCCTCTGTATAGGCCCCCATTTGAGAACATTTACATGACCCTTTGCTGTACATATCTACACACGGGGAAAGTTGCCCTCAGCCTGCACACCTCCCCAGCCCAGCAGGGCCCTGAGCTGTATCCAGGTTGGCAGAGTCTCAGGAACAGAGTGCAGTGGCTGGAGGGCTGTCCGGGGCCTTGGGGATGGTGGAGGAACCTGGGGCGGCAGCCGAGGTTGCCCGGTGCTGGGAAGGGGAGACAGGTGTCAGGCCCGGGTGCAGCACTCCTGGTGTGGGTGAGAAGTGAAGTCCTGGCTGCCTGCCCTTAAGCTAGCAAGCGAGCTGTGGCTTAGATTCAGCATTGAAACGGAATTGGCATTAAAAAACCTAAGTGTGGCCCTGTCCCAACCCCCCTCCCCCATAGAAATTCAGTGGAATTAATGGGTCAGGTGAGGCAGGGAGCCCGCACCCCGATGAGTGGGCTAGGGTGGGGCCCACGGGACCCAGAACCAGGCTGGACTCCGTCACAGTGCTGGGTGTTCTCAATGTGGATGGGCTGCGCTTGGTACTGAAAGAGTTAAGAAAGGAAGCAGCCGAGGATTGCTCATTTAAAAAAACCTCATAGAAATCAGGTTGAGAAGTAGAAAGGCGTAGAAACGCGGAGGGCAGGCGGGTGGGTGGGTGGGCCACGGCCTGGGGCCCTACCGATGGCAGGCAAGGAGAAGAGGCCAGGCTTGTCCAGGCCCCATGGCCCAAGGTGGGACAACGAGGGAGCCGGCCTTGTGTTTCATTGGCCTCATGCCTGGGCTGTGCTCAGGGCTGGAAATAACACCAGCCCCATGACGGCACTGGGCCCCAGCTGGGCAGACAGGCGGGCAGGGGTCCCGGGGCTGCCATGGCTCTGGCAGGCCAGGCAGGGCTGCAGGAATTAAGATATGGCCTTGCTCTCCTGCTTGCACACGGATTTGCCAAACTGGAACCTTCTGTGTGGTAACAGGTCCTGGATCAGCAGATATTGAGTTTTCATGCATGTCAGCGAGTCTGTAGCCATAGATGGTAAAGGGTCCCACATTCAAAAACCAGGGCAAAACCAGTGAGGTCGGACAGTTGAGAATCTGGAGTCAACGAGAAGCAGGCTGGACCCCTGTTGGAGCTGCTACCAAATGGAGGGGACCTTGGGGTGGAGGATAGTGGACAGGGAGGTGGCAGGATGGGCTCAGGCCCACCCCTGGCACCAGGAGGCTGGGAGACCAACACAGGGCACAATGTCCAGAAGTGCCTCCCAGGCCAGGCTCAGTGGGATGTCTTGGTCCTTCTGTCATCCTGGCTGGTTGTCCTGCCGTCTTCCACGATATGCTGGACCCCACAGGCCCTATGACAGGAGGCAGGGCTGGGAGGACTGGGTGGCATGGCCTGTGTCCTCCAGTGGGCCGTGGGACAAGCTCTCAGGCGTGTCTGTTCCTCCCCAGCCACCTGCGTGTGCTTAGGCCAGACCTCCTGGTGGAGCTGGAACCCTGGCCTAGCACTGCCTAAGAGACCATGGTGCCTCGCTGACGGTGCCCTACTTGGGGCCCGTGGCTGTCCCTGGATCAAGCCGGCCTGTCATGGTGCGGCCCCAGCAGCTGGCTGCCATGCTCATGCTGCGCTGGCCTCGCTGTTCACAGTCTACCTGGCCCTGCGTCCGCTCGAGTCGGCTGGGGCCGCTGGGCTGAGCTGAGATGGTGCGGAGCAGGTGGTTCCGGGAACGCAGGAAGTCCCCCTGGCCAGGAAGGCCGAAGCTGCCCTTGCGTAGTGCCATGCGGGTGGCGGTGTTGCGGGCTGGCCGTGCCCGGTGGTTGTACTTGAGCTGGGCCAGGTGGGCTGCGTAGCCATCCGTGATGAACTGCAGGGGCAGTGAGGAGGACAGGCCATCAGCGGGGGTACCCCAGCTGCTCCCTGGCCCCTGGTTCGCCTACTCACCTGGCACTGCTGCTGCAGCTTCTTGGTGGGCCGGCCCACAATGTAGATCTGCATGGGGGACAGGCTGATGGAGCTGTAGACCGCCACGTCCTTCGTGGAGCCGTAGGCCGCGTGCACGCGCAGGTGCAGCTGTGGGCAAGACGGTGTGGGCGTGGGCATGGCCTCTGCTCCCATCTGTGCCCTGCCCCCTCTCCCTGGACCCACCTCAGAGATGAGCAGCTTCAAGAAGTTGGCCTTGTGCCGCAGTGGGTCGTGCACCAGGCCATCACAGAAGGACACCACGCCGTGGGGGAAGTTGTGCTGGGCCAGCCACGCCACCACCCGCTGCTTCTGCATATCCGGCCGGCCCGTCACATAGATGATGAGGTAGCCCAGGTCCTGCCAGTGCCTGGGGCAAGGGGCAGGCCTGGGTGTCCCATGCTGCCTCTTCCTCCCTCTGGGCCTCCCTGTCTCCTGCCCAGCCCAAGTGCCCTGCTTGGGCCACTGAGAAAAGCATCTCTAACTGGACTCAGACAACATGTCAATAGAAATGGCAGTGACGTGGCAACAGACCCTCCAGTGTCCCAGTGAGCCCCACAGTTGCAGCCCTGCAGGAGAGCTGCCTGTTCTTGCCAGCCTTCCTCTCCAGGGAACTGGACACTAGGCCACCCACAGTCATGCAGCTAACCAGTGGTGGCCTAAGGCTCCAGGCCTGGACCACAAGGTCCAGGGCCATGCAGGTCCTCATTCTGGTGCCACCAGGTCTCCCTCGCCTAATATGCAGGAGCCTCCTGCTGCTGAGCCCACCCACCTTGTGAAAGTCTCACTGTGCCCATGGGGCCACTCACCGCACCACATCCACGGCCCCGGCCCGCACCTTGGGGTCGCTGCCCATGATGGACACGCTGGCGGCAAAGGAGCCGTCGATGCTGAAGACCACAAACTCCGTGCCCTTGGGCAGCACAGTGATGTAGCTGTCAGCAAACGTGTGGTCTCCCCTGGCCAGTGGGGACAGCTTGTCAGAACCAACCAGAGCCCCTCATCTTGCACCCCAGAGGCGGGCCCTGTCCTGCCACCCCTTGGAGGTGCATACCTGACCACCATCTTGATGGGGTAGACCCCCACTCCCAGCCGGTGTGTCTCGGGGATCGTGTAGGAGACACGCCCACTGCTGTTGGTCACCAGTGTGTCCAGGTATAGCCACTCACCCGAGGGTGGCTGCATCATGATGTGCACGTCCACCTGTGAGCAGGGGCGAGTGGTCACAGCTGGTCATACCCTAACCTCCTCACTCCAGGTGCCTCAGCCAAGGGGATGTGCAGGCTCCCTGAGGTCCCCCTGTTTCCTCACCTTCTCCCCGGTTAGGGTGACCATGTCCAGGGGCCCATACATGAACCGGCCTGTCACAACTTGTGGGCCGTCCTCGTTGGCAACTGCGTCACTGATCCGGTGGTTGGCCGTCACGTTCTGGGGAGGGGAGAGCTAGCCTGGGTCAGGGTGGGGCATGGAGAGCAGCTGGGGTCTCCGAGGCTCAGTGCATGCTCCCTTGGGCCTGAGGAGTGAGGCCACCCGACTTCCTGGCCCTGGGCAAGTGACGTCCTTGCTGGGCTTCCTTCCTGCTGTGAAATGGGCTCGTGGCCCCAACTGCAGAGACCGAGGCTCAAACAGACCTGTGCTTCTCTGCAACTCAGTCTCCTCTGTAATAGGGGCCACCTGTGAGGGTCACATAGGACTACAGCCATGTCCCCTCACCCGCAGCTTCACATGTGTCCTCTTGCGCTGCCACTTCTCTCTGGGCTGTGAGGGGGTGAACACCGACACCTCCTTGCCATCCAGCTCCAAGATGCTGGAGCTGTCGTGCCTCATGACCTGGGGACAGAGACGCCAGGGCAGGCTCAGGCCAGGGCTGCTGCTCCAGGAGTGAGAGGCCCAGCCACCCTGGAGGCCAGCCGTGTTCAGGTGATTGACATTTGATCCACTCCAGTCTGCCTCTAGCCCCCAGAGGCCCTCTGTCCTGTGTGTGCAGATGCGCTGCACCCACCCCCAACCCGCCAACTCATCCTGCACAGAGCTTCCTCCCTCCTGCCTGGAGTCTGGTGGGTCAGAGGGAGGGGCCCCAAGTGTCCACCTCTCCTGCCTGGGCAACAGCCCGGTACCTGTCTGAGTAGGAAGGACACCACATCCGTTGACTCCCAGTAGCTAGCGTGGAAGAGGTGGGGCAGGGCCACCGTGGGGAAGGCCGTGAGGGCGTCGGGGCAGTATAGGGCATAGTCGATCCGCTTCTGGCCCCACCACTTAGCAGCAACTGCAGGGAGGAGGGACCATGACTGGGTGGGGCCAAGACATGGGCAGGGACCCAGAGGGTCACCTGTCCCTTCAGGCCTATTCGGCCCAGACTTCTCCGGGTACAGGCAAAGCAGATCTCTTCCTAGGCTGGTGACAGGCAAGCAGCTATGTGGGCAGAAGGCACCAGGCCCGCACCCAGGCAGCCAAGGGTCCAGCGGGTGGCCCTGTGGCAGTGTCCCATGGAAGTACTAAAGGTCTCCGCAAGGGCCTGGGGAAGCAGGGGACAAGTCCAGGTCTGAAGGCAGTATCATTTGTCCCCAGGTGTCACAGATTCTGAGGAGTCCTTCCCTGAATCTTCAGGCAGGGGTTGCTGCCTTCCTCAGCCCCAGGGTAGTGGGGAGGCCTCAGGACTTCCAGAGGGACAGTGGCATGCGCCTCTGCTCTGCCACTTCGGGTTGGGCCACCGCCCTCCCTGGAGACAAGGTTGCATACAGGAGGAGCCAGCAGACATGCCTATTTATGGCCCTGGCTCCCCTGGGTTCTGCCCGCAGCCTTGGTGACAGAGAACCCCAAGCAGCTCCTTTGGTCCTTACCTGGTCTCCTCCCAGCTCCTCAGGGTCCCCTGGGTCCCCAGCTGACCCTAACCACTGTCCCTCCTCCCTAGATGCTTGTGTCCTCCCAGCCCAAGCCTCCAGTCCCATTAGCCTCAGCGGGGGCACAGGTGGCAGGGCCTAGTAGTTAGGGGTGAGCATGCTTGGCAAGAGTGGCCCGCGTTAGAGTCTGTGGTGGGTACCTTCTCCGATGTCCACGCCAAGGAGGAAGGGGGCCCTGTCCAGGCTGGGGCTCGCCCGGGGGTGGGGCCCTGGGGTGGCAGGGGGTGGGGAGGGCAGGGCAAGCAGGGACAGGCGCCTGATGCTGGGGGTGTGGCTGAGCGCTGAGGGGGCCTCTGAGAAGCAAGAACAGGGCAGCGACTCAGCCACACTGCCACAGCCAGCCCCAAGGATGCTGCGAGAACAGGGCCCGGGGCCAGGGGCACACCTCTCCCTGCAGACAGTCGGCACTGCCCAAAACACCCCCAGCCCCAGCCCAGAGAGCCCGTGCCCAGCTCGGGGTGTGCCACCTGTATCTGCTTCCAGTGCGGGGAGGCTTCTGGGAGGGGCGGGGCTGTGGAGCTTCTCTCCAGGACCCTCCCAGGAGGGTCCACTGGCTGGCCCGCTGTGGGGGCTTCCTGGGTCCTGTGGCTGTTCAGCAGCCCCCCTGCCCTCTGCCAGCCTCATGCCCCCAGCACCCCCTCCCCAGTGTGGCACCTAAGGATGTCTCTGGACATGGCCAACTGTCCCCTCGAGCTTAGGCCCCTCGCTGTGATGGTGAGGAGGGCGCGGGCGGCTGCACTCACTCTGGGCGATGCTGGACGCCGTGTAGCTCTCGGCCAGGCCTGACACCTGGCTGGCGATGCTGATCTCGCTGGCTCTGCGGTAGCCGCGGCTGGTGGGGGCCGTGCCGGGCGACGAGGGGGCTGCATGCTCTTGGAAGACCACGTTGTGAGTCTGGAGTGCATCTGCTACAGGTGGATGGGGAGAGGGGCCCAGGTAAGCGAGGCCCAGCATGGCCCCTCGTCCCCCCAGCAGTGTTGGGGGCAGTGTGCTGGGTCCAGCGAGCTCCTGGGCTAGGGTGGGCTGGGATGTGGCTGGGCCAAGGGTGGCCAGCTCAGGGCCACTGCAGAGGGCATGAGCTGGGGAAGGGGAGGAGGAAGGCTGGGGTAGGGAAGAATGGACAGATAGACACAGACACAGGGTGTGGAGGTGAGGTGAGGGGCTTTCCCCCTGTGGCCACTCCCTGCCCTACACGTGGCTCCTCAGCTGGTCTCTGGCAGTCCAGCAGCACAGGGTCCTTCTGGGCCTCTGGGTTTGACCCAACCTGCCTGACCCACAGCTCACAGCGGCAGAGGCAGCCCAGCCTGTGCTGAAGGGTGCTGGCAACAGGGGCCCTAGATATGCTGGGGACAGAGAGGAGGCAGCCCCTGCCCCTGGCATCCCTCATGCATGGGCCATGATGAATGGGGACAAAGTCAGGTGCTGAGGACTCCAGCCAGGCTCACCTAGGTTTGGGCTGAGGATAGGATAGGGCAGGGAGGACAGGGCTCAGCAGAGGAGCCAGGCTGCATGGGTTGTAGAGGGAGGCTGAGCATCTCCAGGGGGGAAGGAATGGCAACCAGAGACCGCAACTCCTTGCTGGAACCAAAATTTTCTAGGTGTTGAGGGAGGGCACAGCCTCACCCTACCTCTTATCTGCTCCCAAAAGCCACAAAAAGGAGGGCCAGCACCCTTGGACTGTCATTGGCAAGCTGTGTGACTCTGGGGCAGCCTCTGTCTGTCTCTGGGCTGCTACAACTATTTTTGCTTTGGGTCCTCTCAGCCCAGTGTGCAAAAAAAAGTCACCAAGATTAACTCCCCACTGCCTTCCTGCTTGCCTGCCACCAAGGTCCCCTGAACTCTGAGTAGCCAAAGGGGGGGTGAGGGGGAATGGGGGCAGGGGGCAGGGGGCAGGGGCAGGAGCCAAGCAGACGTCACCACAGTGGGGTACACACACTCGGCACAGCCCAGGCTCTGGCGGGGCCCATCTTGCCAGGTGAGCGCGGGAACGGGGATACTGGTTTCCAGGAAGCCGTCCCCATGGGGGAGAGGGGCCAGGGGGCCACCCTCCAGGACCAGCTCGGGGTTTCTCTGCACGGTCTCGACTGGAGGCAGATGGGAGAGAACAGAGGACAAGAACAGACACTTGCATGGGCTGTCCGTACACACACCAACGTAGACTCCGGCTCCTCGAGGACCAGACACCACAAGATGCTGGGACACACGCTGGGGCTGGGGGACAGGCGGGGCTCTGTGGGGGGCCCCACCCACCAAGCGCCCCATCTCTGGGCTTACTGCCTGCCATGCGAGGGCCCAGCCTACCGGTCCCCCAACCCGGCAAGGGTCCTCCTCCTGCCTGCTCCCAAGGGGTGAAGCCCTGACCACGCCCTTTGAAAGGTGGAAGTCACCGAAGTCTCCCAGGAACTCCCAGGAAGGAGCAGCTCCTGCACCAGGTGCCCTTCAGGAGGGGTGTCCTCCTGCTGACCCTCTCGTACCTGGGCCGCCCCACCCTCCAGAACAGGGTGCTGATTGTCACCTTCCCGGGGGGACCTCTCACCCAGCAGCGTGGAGCAGCCGTCCCCCAGCGGGTAGCGCTGGTAGCGGGGGATGCTGCAGGGTGGCAGGGCATGGAAGCGGCGCTCCAGCAGGGGCTCCAGGCGGGAGGCCGAGGGGTCGGCGGGGTGGAAGAGGTTGTAGACTTGCTGGCAGGCTGGCCGCAGCTGGAAAACTGGGGCAGAGAAAGGAGACTGGGTGGCGGGTGGGGCCTGGGTCCCAGGTGGTCTCTGCCGCGCGTGCCTTTCAGTTTGGGATCTGGCTGGGTCACTTTCCCTCTGTGGACCAGGAATGTCTTGTGTGGGTGCTGGGATGGCACCTGGGCATCACATGCATGCTGGGCCAGTGCTGGACACAAAGGGCCCTGTGGCTCTCAGAGTTTTTTTCTTTTCTTTTTTTTTTTTTTCGGATGGGGGTTGGGTTCCAGGGATTGAACTCTGGGGCACTCGACCACTGAGCCACGTCCCCAGCCCTATTTTATATTTTATTTAGCGACAGGGTCTCACTGAGTGCTTAGCGCCTCACTGTTGTTGAGGCTGGTTTTGAACTCCCTATTCTCCTGCCTCGGCTTCCCAAGCCGCTGGGATTACAGGTGTGTGCCACCTCGCCAGCTCTCACAGAGTTTTTAATTGAAAAAGTTATAATGACCTACTAAGAACAAGTGTGCGAGTGTGAGAGGATGTACAGTGACGAACTTCCAAACTCTAAGGGAGACTAGACACCTGGAGGCTAGTCTGTCCCCATGTGACCCTGGGCTGTGCCTCCCTCTCCTGGACCTCCACTGTCCCATGTCCTCTGCTCTGGACACCTTGGAAAGGGAATGGACCAGCAGGTGTTGAGGACAGGGCCAGTGACTGGGTTGGTGGAGCAGAAATAAGAGGCCAAGGTCCTTTGTGGATGGGGACAGGAAAAGGCCCAGGCCATCACCATGGCCTGTGTCAGGGGTCCACTGAGATCTCTGCCCAACTCGTGCCCCTTGTCCTGCCCCACAAGGCTCTCACCATCCAGGGCAGGGATGACGGTTTTCCGTAAAGCCAGGACCAGACCCAGTGGGCACCCGAAGAGGAAGAGATCTGCGATTTCAAAGTCAAACTTGCCCAGGGCGCCGGCGCCATCCAGCATGGTGGAGCTGCTCGAGCGGCGGGAGCCGGGCTCGTTCCTCAGCACACTGGCATGCAGGCTGTGGTGGGATGTGCCAGGTCACACCCAGTCCTTCTCAGGGCCACCCTCCCTCAGCCTAGGAGGGACAGGCTGGGTCTGATGGCCCCTTCAGGGACTTGCCCTGTGCTGTCCTGAGGGTACAGCTGCCCAGCACCTGTGGGGACACTGTCAGTGGCCTCTCCAGGGAGCCTACCACCATTGGGATATCCCTGACCGAGGCCACACTGCCCCTGGTTGGCTCTGCCCCTGCTCAGCCGTACCTCCCCAGGACAACCTGCTTCCTGTGGCTCAAGGTGGCCTGGGGCATACACAGACCATGTACCCAATAAGCCAGAGGGGCCCCAATAGGGCACCTGGCAGAGCCCCCAGGACCTCAGAGACCCCAGTCCCTGATTCCAGAGGGACTCTGCGATGCCCCCTCCCTCTTGCAGCCTCCTTCCTCACCTGGCCTGTCCCCTGAGCCCACCTGGACAGGAAGGCCTGGTGCTGCTGGATGGTGTCCAGCTCGTAGGTGGACGAGTCACTCCTCTTGCGGGGCAGCTGCCTTCTGGAGTCCTCGGCACCAGTGCTGCGGGGGATGTCGGTGCTGCTGCGGCTCAGGTGCCGGCTGCTCTCCAGGCTGGAGCCACCGCCGCCACTGCCACTGGAGCCGTGGGCTGCATTCCCCAGGGTGCCCGGGGACAGCAGCTCAGCATCCTGGAATGGCCCCACGGAGGCTCACTGCTGGGTGGCCACCTCCTGGAGCTGCCCCTCCCTCCTGCCGGCCGATGCCCCGCTCAGGCTTCCCACTGAAGCCAGCGGGGAAGCAGAGGGGACACCCTGGTCTCCTGCCCCTCAGCCTGCAGCTCAGGCCTAGCAACCTTCATTCCTGGCCTATCTGTCCACCTGAGACCTGGGGGACCTCCCCCAGGCTGCTGGCCACTCTGCGGCAGGGGAACTTGTGTCTTCCCTTCCTGCTGGGAAACAGACAGGGTCCCCTATCACATTTCCCGGCCTAGAGCCCACTCCATCTGTGCAGACCTGGTTTGTGGCCTATGAAGCCACATGCTCTCTTAGATCGGCCATGCTACAGTTCTCCAGCTGCCATGTGCCTGCTCTGCCACCTCTGGGTACCAGGGCTGGCAGCTCCTATGGATTCTGAGAAGTACTCCCCTGGCTTCTTCAGGGCCCAGGGTGAACCTGCAACTTGGGCACCTTCCCTGAGTTCTCAGCAAGAGACACTGGGCTTCCTCTGCTCCCCAGGCCTCTCTGTGCACTCGGGTCCTGCCTGTAGGCTCAGGGCCTTGGGTGATGTTTGTTGATGGACAGAAGAGACGCAGCTTGGCTGGGGGTCTGAGTGAGCTCACCTCAGAGTCTCTGCCGGGTACTCTGCTTGTGGGCCACCACATGGGGCCAGGTAGTGGCCAGGTGCCCTGAAGCAGGTAAGGGCAGCTGCTCTACATGACACACGTTTCCGTGGAGGTCTGGGGCCAAGGGAGGGGCATCCCACCACCATGGCCCTGCTCTGGTACCTGCACGCTGACCACGCTGCCGCGGCGGCTGCTGCTCTGACTCTCAGACACTGGCTGGTTGCTGTGGCACAAGGCATCAAATGCCAGGATGCCCCCAACGCAGTCCCCAATCAGGCAGACCTGCAGGCAGGAGAGGCCCGGGCCCACGTTTCCACCCTGCTGGCTGGGAAAGAAGACCCCGCCCTCCAGCCAGCCCTGCAGGGTCCTCCTTCTCCACCCTCCCACCAGTTACCTGCCCACTGAAGGTCACGCCCTCTTGGGACTTGATGAAGTCCCCGTAGGCCAGGTTGGCCCTCTGAATCACTGTGGCAACTGCCTCCTGGTACTGAGGTGAGGAAGTGGCCAGCAGAGGCAGGGCGGCCAGGGGGATGTGGTCCTGACTGCTGGACAGGTAGCCCTCATCGTGGCTGTAGGGACTGAGGCTGAGGGAGAGGGGCTGGGTCAGGAGGGGCCGCAGGGTAGACAGAGCTACCTGGCCCCAAGTGCTCATGGACAGTCCTAGGTCCAGCCCGGGGCCACTGCCAGGGCCCAGGGCTGCCAACTGGATCTGCATCCGACGTTACAGAATTGGAAACTGACTCAGCCCTGGACTCAGCTCCTGGACTCCAAGCTGAGGCTGCGTGCACAGGCTCTCCCCCTCCGGGCAGAGGAGGCTCAACGCAGCTCGGGCCATCTGGACTGGGGGGCCACCGATGCTCAGGGCAGGTGGAAGACAGCATTCTTCTGTGATGCCCTCCCTGTGGGCAGAGGGGTACAGCTGGCAGATGGCACTCACTTGGAGACGAGGGCGAAGGCGTCGGCGCAGACAGGGGGGCAGGGCACCAGGCGGATGGCAAGGTGGCCCAGGGCGCTGGGGTAGTGCACACGCATGACGGTGTCAAACACGTTAGCGATGGTGTTGGCATCTCCCTGCTTGGAGCTGGGGTCCCCGGTGCCCGTGTCCAGGATGGTGCCTCCGTGCAGCACCAGCAGCAGCACGTGGATCTTGGAGGGCGGTGCAGCCAGTGGCTGGCTGACTTCGTCCTGCACAGGCGAGGAAGGGGGTCAACTCCTTGCCAGGCCCCTGTCACACTGTAGGGAGGCCCAAATGCTCCTTCTGAGGGCTCCAATTTTGGTTACCCAGCTATGGAGCCTGGGGTTTGGGAGCTTCCTCCCGTCCCTCAGACCCCTGCAAGGACCACAGCCCGGAGCAGGGAGGCCTGACCACGGGCACAGAGGACTCGGGTGTGGGGGGTCAGCTTTCTCCTCTGAAAGCTCCATGTCTCTGGGAGGCAAAGGCAGTGGCTTCTGCTTGGTCTCCTGGCATGAGGAAGAGGCAGAAGCTCAGCCGGGCCTGGCCTCTGGGGCCTGCTGCTCCTATGGGTGTCCAGGCAAGGGCCTGTCTTGGCTGGAGCAGACAGGGCCACCACTGGCTCAGAGTCACAGGGGTTATTAGGAGTGGCCAGGGTCAGGGCAGTGTTACGACCACTCTGTCTACAGTGCCAAGCTCTCCCTGGACCTCCTCTGGTCCTTCGGTCTCCAGGTCCTGCTATTCCTGGAATCTAAGACCAAGGTCACCAAGAGCAGAGACACCCTGGCAGAGGCAGGGCTCCAGAACATTCAGCAGAAATGACAATACAGGTTTGTGGCCCTGATTACAAAGGTCATGATCCCACCTTCCTGCTGGCCAGGACTGCTGTGAGGTCAGAGTGGACCCTAGATCACATAGGTATGTGTAGACTGCTTGTCCTCTAGAGACAAGGTGATGGGCCCAGGAGAGGCCTGGGGACTGGGCCACCATCCTGTGGTGCACTGCCCAAAGCCTCTGCCAAAGCTCAGCAGGGCTGTGGGCCACAGGCTGTGGCCCTGTCCCCAGGGCCCCCCTGCTCCCTTCCTAAGCTTCTTTGTGGGTGGCCAGGAGATGCAAGTGAGGGACCACTGGGCTGTCCTTGCTGTGTGTGCCATGTCGTCCTCAGGGGCGTGGGCAGGGGACAGAAAAAGGTGCTAAAGCCAGGTGTGGGCCATGGGGTTTTGTGTACACAGGGGGACTGCCCACTGGTGGCTGGCCTGGCAGGGGGACATCTGGACAGCCCCATCCATGTCACTTAAGAAGGGGTTCTCCAACACAGTAGGAGAAGGCATAAGACATGTCCAAGGCAGGGGAGTTTTGTCCAGCAGTGCTTGGTCCCCTAGGCAGTGCAGGTGACTGAGGGCTGAGTCTTGTTTGTGCCCGTCTGGCTGGACCCAGCACTGGGGACTACTCAGGGACCCCTGCAGGCTCCAGAAAGACACCCATCCTCACGTTCAGCTTGACATAGGAACTACACCTGCCTGAGCCCCAGTGGTGACAGAGCCCCCGGGAACCGTGGGGACAGCTCTGGAGAGCCGGGTCATGCCCCACCCCTGGTCAGTGTCTCCATAAAGCTGCCTGCTTCCGTCAGGAAAGGCTGCCGTGTGGGGGCTTTTGCAAGCACGGGGGTCTGACTGGGGACGGCAGCACCCAGGATCAGAGCTGGGTTCCACTGCACATCCAGAGGCAGGTCCCGAGCCCCAGGCCCCTTCCGCCCTCCCCTGGGGGGGCAGTCAGAGCTGTGTGCACTGCAGGTGGGGAGGGGCCTGTTGGCTTGATCCACTTTAGGCAGCAAAGGAAATCCGTCTCCCTGCCCACTGCCCCTGCTGCAAAACCCACTGTCCTCAGACCTGAGAGCAGAGAACCCCAGGAGGTGGGGAGGTGGGGATGCTCCTGCGCCAGACTCCCCAGGCGACCCGAGGAGGGGCCGATCCACCTTAGGTAGCTTGGTCCTGGGACTCAGCCCCCAGTGCAAACAGCTCTGACGGCCCGCAGGTGGAGGGGGGCGTGAGCTCCAGCAAAGAACCCCCGAAGCGGACACAGGTTCCACAAAGAGCTTTATTGGACACACTGAGCGCTGCCTGACCCCTGCAGGCCACCTGCAGCCGTGGCCACATCACTGCTGCCTGGGGGGCTTTTGCTTCCTCCCCTTCTGTCTTTTGCTCTTCAGACAGGCTGGGCACAAGGCGAGGATCTTATTTTTGATCTGGAATTTACAAGTTTCTCATTGTACTTTCCACAGGTGCAACTTGCTCAAGGTCTTCTTGGGGGGCTGTCTGCTGTCCCTGGTTCTCAGGGGCCTCAGAGAGAGGGCGGGCGGGCACCTCCCTAGTAGGGTGGCAAAGGAAGGCGCCTCCAGGGCCAGCGCAGGGGTGAGGTGCAGTGCGGGGCTCCGCCTCCTGTGCCCCTGGACTGTCCCTCTGAGCCCTGCCCCTTCCCAGGTAGCCTTAGATGGCAGCTCCCAGGCACCCACCTCAATGATGTTCAGCTGCTCCACGCTGGAGGCCACCCTGAACTCTGGGCTGCTCTGGCCATACAGACTCTCTGCAACACAGAAGCCTCGGTGAGCAGGGCACAGCTGGCCCCGCAGAGGCTGTAACCGCCACAAGGGGAACTGGAGCCCTGGGTCCCCCCCCTTCGCCCCGGGGTGCCTAGCACTGTGCCGGAGCTGGGTGGGTTACCCTGTGTGTCCTCTGGCTCTGGGCTCTCAATGGTGTCCATGAGGTCGTTGGAGCTCCACTTGGTGATGTCCTTGGGGAACATCTCCTCCGAGTCAGACAGGTCCTCTGTGGAGGGGGGTGTTCAGCAGGGATGGGATACACCAGGAGCCTCCAGCTCCCCGGCCTTCGCCCAGTGCATCTTGTTCCTGCTCGCTCCCTTCCTCACCAGGACAGCCAGGCAGCTGACACCACCCAACCTTTTTGTTTTTTCAGCCATACCACATAAAATTCACAGTGTAAACCATTTTAAGTGGTATTTAGTGTCTTTGCAAAGCTGTGTGGCCAGCGCCCTTCATCATCCTTGGACAGAAACCCCAGCCAAGAGTGGCCACCCTCCCCGGCCTCCCTGGGCAGCCGCTGGCCAGCAGTCCTTTCTCTCTGCGCTTGCCTATTCTGGTCACTTAGCAGCACCATGCCACGCGACGTGGTCTTTTGTGGCGAGCCTCTCTCACACAGTGTCGTGCTCTCGAGGTCCCTCCTGCTGGAGGCTTGTCAGCGTGTCCTTCCTTTTCATGGCTGAGCCATACCCCGTGTATCCCTCACCAGCTGACGTCGTTAACGTCCACAGCGGCAGCTCAGGGAGCAGCTGGCGAGGAGTGCTGCTGTGTCCACCTGCAGCCGCCCCTGCTTTCCTCCCCTCTCCTGCGGGGACTAACCCAGAGCCACCACGAGCTCGGTCCCTGGTGCTCCTCTCTGCTTTCTTGGGATTTCTGTTGGGGCCCAGCAGCTGTCTGGGTTTGGGCTCCCGCTGGCCCCCTCCTCTGGCCTTGAATGGCTCCTGGGCCAGTTTCCCCAGGACTCTTTTGCTTCTACATCATTTTCTACACTAGCTGTGTATTTTCCTTTTTTCAGGGACAAAGAGCCAGCCTGGGATGAGTGGGACACCAAAGACACCCCTTCCCCACCTCAGCAGCCTGTCTGGACCAGAGTAAACCCAGAACCTTCTCTTGCCTGGACACTATTCCCCACATCCTTGCCCCTCCGGGCTGATGGCCAATTAACTGAAATGCCACACTTAGCTGGTTCTCCTGCTCCTCCCAGTCGTGGTGGTGGCACAAGCGGGCTCTCGCTGCCCCTGCCCTGTGCAAGCCTGTGGACACATCCCTGTCTCTGGGCCCTGCCATGCCAGGTACCCTGCAGAGGGCCATCTCTCTGCATTGCCCGCTGGTCCCTCTGGCTTCACTGAGGGGGACAGCAAAGGCACTGAGCAAGGAGGCCCCACTCACGTCTTCCGGCACAGGCTGCTTCTGGTGTTTATGCCAGGATCAGGGGAAATGAGCAGTTCTTCTATTTCTGCTTATTGCATTTTCTAAAGTGTCTACTTTAGGTGCATATTTAATTTACATTAATGGCATTAATTTAATCAGGAATAAACAAGGTTAAGTACAAGATTAAGTAACTACAAAAATTTATAACACTGTAAGTTATACTTCTTATGGAAATAAATTCACAAATGGAAAAATGTCCCCGTGCGACTTGCATGTCCTTTTGGGGTGGTCTTGAGAGAGCAGCCCCCTCCAGTCAGGCCCACAGGTACATCTCAACTTCTGGGTAGGTTAGCCTGAGACTGGCGCTCAAGGGAACGTGACCCTAGGTGAGGCCAAGTCACCCTCCAAACCCTGTGCCCACCCTCACACACCCCTCCCTGCCTCTCCCAGGAAGGCCAAGGGCGCACAGCTGCCCACTTACCATGGGCATCAAAGAACTCGTCGTCTGAGCTCTCGTCAGAGTCCCTGGCAATACTCTGCATCCTCCACTCTGAGATGCTGTGGCGGGAAGGGCTGGCTGCAAGGCAAAATCCCAGACTGACTGTCTGGCCTGCAGCGGAAGGGCCAGTGGCTCTGCGGAGCGGGCAACAGCAGGGAGGTGGAAACCTGAGGCTTAGGCGGACATGGGCAGAGCCGTCCTAGGGAGGTCCAGGGAGAACGTGGGGCAGGAGGAAATGGGGTCTGAGTCCAGGACCTGAGCTCTGCTGGTAGGCTTGGGTCTGACCCTGAAGAGATTTCTTAAGCTGAGCTGCAGCAGCCTCACAAATGGGGTGTGATGCTGCAGGACAGTGGGGGGTGGCGGGGCGTGTCTCACTACTCAGGTCCAGGGAGCGGGGGCTTGCGAAGGGAAGCTCCACTTCACCCTCCTCCTAGGCCTTGTAGGCTCCCGGGGGAGGTGAAGCCTCCTGCAGGTGTCAGGGAGCCGCCAGTCCTGCTCCTCAGGTGGGGCCGTCTCACCCTGGGCCGTACACGTGCTCAGGTGGGGCCTGCTGGGGTGGGGGGACCTGGCTTCACTGCAGCTAGGCCTGGCTTGGTGCCAGTCAGAGAAGGCTGTCACCAGCAGGCTTAGCTTCACAATGTCCATGAGAAAGAGGCCATTTTCAGAGCTGGAAGGCCCAGCAACCCAGCAATGGCACAGGCTGCCTGGGGGGCAGGGCAGACAGGGACACCACATGGCCAGGCGGCGCTGGGGCTCACCTCCCCGCTTGGATGACCGTGACGATTTAGAGGACGTGGACCACTGCTTCTTCAGGCCACGCCCCACCAGGGGCTCCCCGTGGCTGCTGCTGGGCTCAGGGGGCACCCCGGATGCCTGGTCCTGGGTGTCCTGGTCCTTGGCGAGCTCGGTGGCCCCCTCGTCCTCACTGAACTGGGCCATCTTGCGGGACAGCATGAGCTGCGCCTCCCTCTCCAGCTCCCGGATGTTCTCCATGCTCAGCCCGTACCACTCATCCTGCCAGCACCAGGCCTGCCTGTGGGCCCGCACCATGACCCGCCGCAGGCCTGCGTAGGTGCAGGGGAATCGTCAGTCTGAGACTGAAACAGGAGCCCCAGGCTGGCTACCCTGGAGCTGCAGGTCAGACTTGAGGCACTGCTTGCCTGTGCCCCATCTTTTCTATCTGGAAAATGAGGGTACTGGCTCCCAGATGGCCTCACAAACTCACAGTGATTCTACACTCAGAGGGGAGGGGCCTCCTAGGTAAGGTGTCTGGTCAGAAGCCAGATTTTAATTTGGGGGGAAGTCCTTGCCCTTTGGGAAGTAGAGTAGGACTTCCTAAGTCTCCTCTCTCAGTGCCAGTCTACTTTTCCTGTCCAAGTTCAAGTTCAAAATGGGATTGAACCCAGGGGTGCTTTACCACTGAGCTACATCCTCAGTGCTTTTTATTTTTTATTTTGAGGCAGGGTGTCACTAAGTTGCTGAGGCTGGCCTTCATCTTTCAATCCTCTTGTCTCAGTCTCCAAGTAACTGGGATTACAGGTGTGCACCACCATGTCTGGCTTAAAAAATGCTTTCAAAAGACTATATTTTACATGTGAGATAGATAAGAATATATTATGCAAATAAAATAAGATACAATCATATGGCTTTTAAGGAGAAAGACAAGCCAGGAGCAAGGGGCCCTCTGGGGTGACAGGATATGGGGAGCTCAGTGTACAGCTGTGAATATTGTCCTGAAACTGACCTGGCTGTCCTCACACAGGTAAGCTGCATGGCACACAAAACCATGCCTCCATGAAGCTGCTTAAAAGAAACACTAAAAAGAAACCAAACATTCACCACCCAGCAAAGGTATAGACTGTCCCAGTGACACCTCCCCACCCGTGTTCCCTCCCTGTAAGAGTCTGCCCTAGATTTTACATCTGCCACTTGTTTGGTTTCTCGTTTGGCAGGTGTGTTTTTCTGCACGTGTTGGGCTGTTGGGCTGTGGTTGAAATTTACATGTACGAGTCATGCTGTGTGAACTCTCCTGCCACTTGCTTCTCTGGGTGAGTTTCACCTGCAACCACGCCTGTGTGGGGCTCTGGGGCACTGGGCTTTTGGCTGCATGGCATTTATGTGTTGGAAACACCACATTTTATTATTCCTTTTCCTGCCAGTGGCTTTTGGCTCATTTGCATCATTTTTCTGTCTCGCGGCTCTGAACATTCTGGAACACGTTTCTCCTGGCTCCCAGGGCACGCACCTTCTGCTCTCCTGGAGAGTGCAGAGGGGTCCTCCAAGAGGCCTCAGGATGACAGGGCTTCCTCTGCACTCCCCTCCCCAGTCCCACCTCCTGGTCTGCCACCTGTGGGGTGTGTCCGCCCACCTTCGCTATGCCATGGTACCCTCCTGGCCCCAGAGGTCTGTATCCCCAGCCCAGCCGTGGGGTGGCTTCAGACACCATGCTGATGAGCCTGTCTCCTTTTCTGTGACTGTCTGCTGGCCTCACGGGGCTGCTCCAACCCATATGGGGAATGGCCTCAGTCTGGGGTGGCTGGAAGGGCTTAGCACCAGGGGGTAAGGCTAAGGCTATGCGGGACAGCATGAGGCTATGCTAAGCCCAGCTCACACGGGTTCACCAGTTCTCCCTGGGAGGACACTAATGTTCGTAGCAGCAGACACGATTGTGTCGTGCCCCCTCCCTGGTTCTGCACCCCATGATCTTGTCCTGGAGCAGCCCTGTGTAACTGGCACCACTACACCCACTTCTCAGACAAGGAAAGCAAGTCTCAGGGAAGAGCTGCAGAGTCGCCATGTGACAGAGCTGGGACTGGGTGTCAGAACTGTCCCCTCCCCTCCAGCCCCATTTTCCTTTCTGGGAGGAGAGCTGACTTTTTGGGGCTGGAGATCCCTGTAGTTTGGCCAGGCTCTCAGGCTGTGTGGGGCAGGGAGGGCCGAGGGGCACACTGGCTTCTGGGCCAGGGTCCCAGCCTGGGCTCTGCCGGGACCTGTAGTGGGCTGACCCTGGAGAAGCCTGACATGAATGGATCCCTGGGGTGGAGAAAGGGAAAGGCCAGGCAGGCCATGCAGCTCCTGTGAGCTGAGAACTGTTAACTTCCACTGCAGGAAGTGGGGACCATGGCCACGACGGGTATGGCCAAGCTGGGCTGGGGATACAGACACCCAGGCTGTCTCCAGGACACTGTCCTTTCTGCTTAGAACTGGGGACATGTATCCTGGCTTTTGAGTCCTGGGTAAAGAAGGAGGTGACTTGGGATGATCTGAGCTCCCATGTGGTTAGACAGCTGGACTGCAGGGATGTGTCCCCTTCAGTGGGGTGGGATGTCTTCTTTCTCCTGCTACCTGCCCTGGCCCCTGCTGAGGGACACATAGTAGCTCCCTGAAAAGGAGCAGCCATGGGGGTGGAGCTGGTGACACTGCCGTGTCAACAGGGCATCTCTGCCTCTCCGAGCAGAAGCCAGCCTTCTTGGGCCCCAGGGCTCCGCCGCAGCACCGACTTCTAAGGTCAGGCAGTACTGCTGTGGGCACCCTCCACTGTGGCTGGGGGATGCCTGCCCTCGTGGTCATCAAGCACCAACGTGACAGGTGTGAGGCATGTTATCAGAGTGTGGCTCTGTCCCATCTAGATAAGTCACCCTTGCTAATGGCATCACACGGTGTCTGCCTGGAATAAACGTAGGGCTATGAGCCCTGGGTCGGGACCAGATGGGAACTGACATACAGCGACCTCTTGGGCAGGTGCTGAGGGCTCAGAGGTGGTGAGGGCCTTGGCTAGCACCTGCTGGGTGGGGAGCCCAGGCATCTGTGGGGACACCTGCTCTGGGAAGGCTGGGTGGGTGTGAAGGACAGTACAATGTCTGAGACATTCTGCCCTCCAGAACTTTCCACCCTGTCAGGAGGCGCAGAGCTGTGGGCTGGGCTTGGGCCGGCAGCCTCTCAGGTACAGCCAACAGGCCTGGGAGCCAGGGGCCCTGTGGGCAGCAGGGAGGTTGCCCTCAGTGAGTACTCCCCAGAGTCGAGTGTAGGCTACACGCTATCATTCACAAATGGGGGCAGGAACAGAACAGAGCCTGGGGCACATGCAGCAGAAACTGTGCATAGCATTCAGGGAAGGCCAAGATAAGCTGGGGGTGCTGAGCACCGAGGCGTGTGCCTGTAAGTCTTGTGACCTGGGAGGCTGAGGCAGGAGGATTGCAAATTCAAGGCCATTGCAACTTAGCCAGACCCTGTCTAAAATAAAAAGGCCTGGGAATGAGGCTCAGTGGCAGAGCACCCTTGGGTTCAATCCATAGTACCAAAAAATAAAAATAAGAAGGGGCTGGGGTGGTAGCTCAGTGGTACAGCGCTTGCCTAGCATGCGTGAGGCACCACATACAAAATAAAGGTCCATCAACCACTAAAAAAATATTTAAAATAAATAAATAAATAAAATAAGAAGACACAAATGGTATGACTCTTCGTCATGTACAACCAGAGATATGAAAAACTGTGCCCTCTATGTGTCATATGAATTGAAATGCCTTCTGCTGTCATACATACCAAATTAGAGTAAACTTTAAAAAATAAATAATGAAAGGTAAGATAAGCTGGGGGTGGGGGTGGGAGGTGAACAGGGCTTTGGCTTCACCTTTCAGGACTAAAGCAGAAGCAGGCCGAGGAGAGGGAGGCAGGGAGGAGCGGGGCCTCGGCCCGTGTGCCTGGGGCTGGGTGCTCACCGGTGTCGTGGATGAACCTCTCGATCTTGGACTGCATGCCCCAGTAGCGGAACTCCACCTTGCAGAGCTTGTAGGCACACATGAGGGGCAGCAGCTGCTTCTTGTACTCCTCGATCCAGTTGTCGGACAGCGGCCCGCGGTGGGTCTTGGTTGACTGGAATAGCTTGGGGTCCTCTTCGGCCTTGTACTCATTGGGCGGCACAGGGTCCTTGACGATGTCGATGAAGTCTGGGGGACACTGTGAGTGGTCACACCTGCCTGGCCTGCACCCCACCCTTGCCAGACCCTCCATGCCCACATCCTCGGAGAGCCCCAGACCTCGCATGTGGAAGGGACATGGGGGAGCAAGTATGGCGCCCTGGGTAGCTCCCTGACTGCCAGGCCTGTGCCTTTCAAGTCATGTCGACAAGCCCCACAGTCAGTGTGCCCACCACCTGGCAAAGCAGGTAACGGAGGAGGCCCTGGAGGGTCTTTTCATGGGACAGAGAGAAGGCTGGAGACGTTTCCCAGGAAAGGTGGTGTCCTGGCAGCAGGGGTGTGGACTGAGGTGGGGACTTGGGAACTGCCCAGGTATGTATGGGGCAGGGTGGCCACTGTGGTGAGATGATGGGTGTGCAGTGGGACGCCGTCCATTTCTTGCCACACGAGGTGCCAGGCCAGCACCTGGGCCAGGGCACCTACACACAGGCTCATACTGGGAGGACCCGGCCGGCTGAGCTGTTGGGGAGTTGGGCCCGGCCCCCAGAGGCCTGCTGTTTGACTAGGCTTAAGTTTATTGAATTATCTGCCAACATTTGGGAAAGTGGAAATTTCTCATGAAAACCCTGCTCTCTGGTTTCCTTAGTAAAGCTCTTAGTGAGTGGGTCCTGCTTCCTGCATGGCAGCTCCAGCTGTGGGACGGAGCCATCAGGGCACAGCCTCCATCTGCCACGGCCCCCATGGCCCGGGCTCTCATGTGAGGCTGCCAGTCTAGGGTGGCTTCCCAAGAGCCGCCGGTGCCCTTCTGGGGCTGGAGGGGCAGGGCTGTGAGCAGGAGAGGCCTCTGTCCTGGGGTGCAGGACCCCAACCTGCCTCCAGGATTGGGCCACGCTGGGGCTGAGGGGGACGGTGGGGGAGGCACAGACAGTGGCCAGGCAGGGCCTCCTGCTCACCTGTCATCAGCTGGTTCTTTTCCACAGGAGACAGGCTGAAGACGTCCGGGTTCTCCCCAGCATCGGTTTTATAAAAGGTTTCGATGTCGATGGAAAACTTCTCCACGAAAGGGCAGGTGAACCTGGGGGCAAACGGCGGCCATTGGGGCTGTGCCTGGGGGCTGCAGGTGGCCGCCTGGCCTGTTGGCACAGCTGGAGAGGGACAGGAGTGTAGGCCTGGCCAAGATGGGTTTCCCAGTCTCCTCTGGACTGTCACCTTGTCCCCAGAACAGTCAAGCCACTGAGGAGGAGGGCTGGGTTTAGGCAGCGGGGAGTCAGGGAAGGGAGCTTCTGGAAGCTGCGTCTCGAGTCCATATGCTCATGGTGGTGGCAATGTCACACAGGTAGGGCACTGTACACAGAGCTGGTGGAACTTGAGCCCTACTCCAGGACACGCCACCCCACCCCACAAGAGCCAGCTCTGGCAACGGGAACAGCTGGTACTCCCTAGTGTAGGAAGGAAGGAGGCCCTGGAAGGCGGGTGGGGACCCTGCCTGCTCAGCACGTGGAGTGGCTGGAGCAGCCCCCATCCCTCCCCCAGCAGTGCTCAGCCGCACACTGGTACAGAGTGAAGACCTGAGAGAAGCCCTGCTCAGCATGGAGTGCAGACTCCCTGCATCTGGCTACCCTCCGTTCCTTCACAGCAGGAAAAGCCCCCTGGTTTGCACTCCTCGGGCCTTCTCAGAAACCCTGGCTTGAATACCACCTTCTTTGTGGCCTCCATTTGAGGGAGGCATAGGGTATATTCCTCCCTCTTCTGTGTGTGACTGCCCTGGGGCCCTTCAGGGCACCGGTCTTGGACACAGCCTAGTACCCTTGTGAGTGCAGGGGCTGAGCCCATATAGACTCCCACTGCTGGATCTGTAGGGTTTCTTCCCACCCGACGGAGGCAGAGGAGGGCGGAGGCCGGCGCACCTGGTTCGTGTGTAGGGGTAGGCATTCCAGGACTCCTCCACCACCCGCAGGGCCGCCTTGGGCAGGATGGAGCGGAACCAGCCGGGGATGTGCATGCCCACGTGGTACACCTTGTGTGTGTACTGGCCTGAGCCGCCGGGGCCGTCTGTGTACGGCCGGTTCTCCAGGATCTCCACGCCGCTGCCCTCACCGTAGGTCTCATTTCGGCTTTTCTTCTGTGGGGACAAAAGCATGACGACGTGTGTGGTTAGAGCTTCTGCACAGGACTGGGGCCCAATAGGCCAAGCCCCAGTGTAGAATGGGAAGAAAGGCTCTGGCCACAGGCTGGCTCCGCCTGGGCCTTTCAGACCCTCCCAAATTAGACCCAAGCTCATGTGGCCCAAGCTCCCTGTGGTCAGATTCCCTCTCTGAGGCCCAGCACTGCTGATTCCTGCCTGTCCCAGGACTGAAAGTTTCCCAGGGCAAGGACAGGGTAAGGATGCCTGCTTTCTGGCTTTCACTCAGTATTGGACTGGAGATTTTAGAAGAGTTATGAGGCAAGAAAAAGAAATTGTAAGAGGCATCTGAATTGGGAAGACAGAAAGAAGCTGTCCTTGTTTGCTGAGGACATGAACTTTATACAGAAAACCCCCCCAAATTTCTTCCAAATTCATTAGACCTAATAAATGAATTCAGTAAAGTGGCCGGATACAAGACCAACACACAGAAACAAAGACTGCAAAAAAGAGATTAAGAAATCAGGGGCTGGGTTGTGGCTCAGGGGTAGAGGCACTTGCCTAGCACGTGTGAGGCCCTGGGTTCGATCCTCAGCACCACATAAAAATAAATAAATAAAATAAAGATATTGGTGTACAACTAAAAAATAAATATTAAGAAATCAACCGCATTTATAATAGCATCTGAAAGAATAAATATTTAGGAATAAGTTTAATCAAGTAGCTCCATAAAAATACTTGTGCACTAAAAACTACAAAACATTGCTGAAAGAAATCAAGGTCCTAAATAACTGGAAAAACGTCCTGTGTTCATGGACCAGAAGATTTACTATTGTTAATATAGCAATAATCCCCCAAGAAGCATACAGACCCAGTGCAGCACCTACTGAAATTCCAGAAGCCTTTTTTTTAATATAGAAAAAGAAAAACTAATGCTAAAATTCATATGGTATTGCAAGGGACCCCAAATAGCCAAAATAATCTTGAAAACAAGACAAAACTAAGCTGGAAGACTCACACTTCCTATATTAACATTTACTACAGAAAAGAAAAAGCAGAAATGGCGATATCAATATCAGGTAACAAAGAATATCAGGCTAAAGAATTCGCTACAAAGTTACAGAAATCAAAACAGTATGGTACTGTCATAGGATCAATGGAATAATATTCAGAGCCTAGAAATAAACCATATATCTAATGGCCAATTAATTTTTAAAATTAACTTATTTATTTGCTTATTTATTGGAGGTACTGGGGATTGAACCTAGGGGCATTCTACCACTGAGCTACAGCCCGAGTCCTTTTAGACTTTATTTTGTGATAGGGTCTTGGTAAGCTGCCCAGGCTGGTTTTGAACTTGTGATCCTCCTTGTCTCAGCCTCCCAAGTCACTGGGATTATAGGTGTGTGCCACCATGCATGACTGGCCAATTAATTTTGACAAGAGTGTCAAGACCATCCAATGGATAAAGACTAGTCTTTAACAAACGGTGCTGGGACAACTGGATATCTACATGTGGGAGAATGAAGTTGGACCCTACCTCACATCATACATAAAAATACAATGAAAATGGACCAAAGAATTAAATGTAAGAACTAAAACTATGAAACTGTTAGAAGGAAATAGGTCATCTTCATGACTTTGGACTTGGCAATGGTTTCTTAAATATATCAAAAGCATAATCAACAAAAGAATAGACAAATTGGTTTATCAAAATTTACAACTAGCTGGGTGCAGTGGTGCACACCTGTAATCCCAGTGGCTCAGGAGGCTGAGGCAGGAGAATCTCAAGTTCAAAGCCAGCCTCAGCAACTTAGCAAGGCCCTAAGCAACTCAGTGAGATCCTATCTTTAATAAAATACAAAAGAGGGCTGAGGATGTGGCTCAGTGGTTGAGTGCCTTTGAGTTCAGTCCCTGATACATTAAAAAAAAATTAAAACTAATGTTTATCAGAGGACAGCATCAAGAGAGTGAAGTCGATCCACTGAACATGAGAA
This sequence comes from Marmota flaviventris, assembly GCF_047511675.1. Classification (NCBI taxonomy): domain Eukaryota; kingdom Metazoa; phylum Chordata; class Mammalia; order Rodentia; family Sciuridae; genus Marmota; species Marmota flaviventris. The sequence continues at coordinate 135,942,535 of NC_092498.1, read as the reverse complement.
AATATTTGTATATCATATCTGATAAGGGACTTGTATCCAGAATATATAAAGAACTCAACTCAACAACAAAACAGAAAACCCAAATTCAAAAGTGGCCAAAGGACTTGAACAGCCCTTTTGCCAGAGAAGACAGAAATGACTAAGAAGTCCATCTCCTGGCACAGAGAGCAACACCCAGGCCCAGAGGAAAGTCTAGCCTGCTCTTCAAATCGTGGGCCACTACCCATTAGTGGGTCTGAGAGTCATTTCAGTGGTTGGCCACCACCGTTAAAAAGAGAAGCAGCAGCAGAACAGAAAACCTAGGTGAGAAGAGGCTGACACCATTAGTCATCAGGAAAATGCAAATCAAACTTCGAGAGACAGTGGACCATTAAGATGGTTAAGATTAAAAACAAAAACCCAGCAGACGATCAGTGCTGGAGAGGGTATAGAGAAGCCGGGACCCTTGTACACTGCTGCTGGGGATGGGAGGGCACATAAAATGGGGGGAATGCAAAAATGGTGGAAAACAGTTTGGAGGTTTCTCAAAAAGAGACACAGGGGGACTGGGGCTCAGTGGTACAGCACTTGCGTGGCATGTGTGAAGCGCTGGATTCGATTCTCAGCACCACGTATAAATAAATGAACAGAATAAAGGTCCATCAACAACTAAAAAAAAATCTAAAAATAAAAAAAATAAAGAGAGACATAGGATTACCACATGACCAACAAGTACACTTCTGGTTGCGTGCACAAAAGACTTGAGAACAGGGGCTGAACAGACACTGAGTGCCCCTGTGATTTTGGTGACCTGAGGTCAACCACAGTCTGAAAACATTTCATGGAAAATTCCAGAAATAGACAATTTGTAAGTGTTAAATAACTTTTATTATAGTATGCTATTATAATTATTCTATTTTGTTATTAGTTGTTATTCTCTTACTGTGCCTACTTAAACTTTTCCCTGAAACTTATTTTACTGTGAAAAAAAAAATATAAAATATATATATTTTTTTCTTTTTGAATTTTGAGACAGGGTCTTGCTGAGTTGCCCAGGATGGCCTTGAACTCTTGCTTTAGACTCTCTGGTAGCTAGGATCATGAGCATGCCCCACCATGCCCAGCTCTCTAATTTGTAAATTAAACTTTATCATAGATCTGTATGGAGAAAAATGAAGCGTAGGAGTTTGGTACTGTCCATAGCTTCGGGCAACCACAGAGGTCTTAGAATGTATCCCCTGCAGATAAAAGGGGGAGACTGTGCTTGTGCACCAGGCCTTCAGACGACCCCAGTTCTTCCAAACTGTCTGTCAACTAAAGAATGGATAAATGAAATATGTTCCACCTGCATCAAAGGATATCATTCAGATGTATGTGTTTCAAGGTGGGCCAACTTGGAAACATTGTGCTGAATGACAGGAGCCAGTCACAGACACCACAGATGTGACTCCACTCCTGTGAAATGTCTAAAACAGACAAATCCACAGAGACAGAAAGTGGGGTAGTGGGGACTTGGGGCTGGGAGGCGGGGTAGAAATGAAGGATGACTGCTAATGGGTCCAGGTTTCTTTTGAGGTGATCAAAATATTCTAATGGACTTTTCTTGGGGGTGCTGGGGAGCCAACCCAGGGCCTTACACGTGCTAAGCGTGGGTTCTTACTACTGAGCTGCACTCCCAGCTCTCAACATATTCTGGAATCACTGTGGTAATGGCTGGTCACGCACTCTGCGAACACACTAGAAGGGAAGATTACATGGTGGGTGAATGACAGTTTGGGAGCTGTTTTCTGGGAACAGGGCTCCAATGTCAAGGAGGCATGGGGGGTTGCTGGGGCTGAGAATGTCCTGCTATGTACACAGATGTTCACTGGATGGGAACCCACCTTGGCAGGTGCTCACGGATCATACCCTTTCTTTTTTTTTTTTTTTTTTTAAATATTTATTTATTTTTTTAGTTTTTCGGCGGACACAACATCTTTGTTTGTATGTGGTGCTGAGGATCGAACCCCGGGCCGCACGCATGCCAGGCGAGCGCGCCACCGCTTGAGCCACATCCCCAGCCCCGGATCATACCCTTTCTACATATGTAAATCCTTGAATAAAAAGTGAAGGGAATTGGGGCTGTGGCTCAGTGGTGGAGCCTAGCATGTGTGAGGCCCTGGGTTCGATCCTCAGCACCACATAAAAATAAATAAATAAAATAAAGGTATCGTGTCATAACTTAAAAAAAAAAAAGTGAAGAGAATTAGGAACAAAACCAAAGGAAAAAACAGCTACAGCTCAGAGTATCCCACCTACAGAGTGCCAGGCCAGAGGGACCCTGCCACAGAGCCATGTTCCAAGGGGAATGCCAACTTGCCAGGGGAAGCTGACTGGCCCTCTGGCAGGGCTTCTGGGGAAAGACAGCCGCCTCTACTTGCAGTTGCCAGGTGCCAGCTTCAGCCCAGCCTGGGGTGGGGCAGGGGATCCTCCAGCCTCCAAAGCCCACACGCTGCTCAGGTGTTTCCCTGAAGGACGGAGCGAGGAGCCAGGATGTCTGATTCTCTGCTTGGCCTCGTTTTCTAGTCTCGGATCAGCCACTAACATGGCAGCTGGGTTGTAAGATTGCAGGGCAGAGGAGAAGGGCTGGTCCAGAGGATGTGGCTGGGGAGGAAGGCCCTCCCGTGGCCATAGCACTAGGTCCCCTGTCACCCTGCAGGACATCAGACACAGGCACTTGTGGAGCCTGCTGGGGCCAAGACATGGAGACAGCGGCCATGCAGGGCAGGCCAGCATTACCGGGAACCAGTGCAGCCAGGGAAGAGGCTTCCTGGGAGAGGTGGTCCCCAGGGGCAACCACTGCTCCTCCCTGAGCAGGAGCCTTGTGGAGCCTTCTGGACTTGCCTCAGACACAGCTAACCCTTGAGGCCCACGTCCCCTCCGCATTCAGAGCTGCCGCCCCATCCCACAGTGAGGAGATGGAGCCCACCCAGGGGACAGCCCTGCTCCCATGTGGGAGCAGCTGGGCAGCATGGAGACAGAGGACGAGGCACATCACCCTGCCCTGCTGGGAGCTGCTTGGTACCAAAGCTCAGAGTATCCCACCTACAGAGTGCCAGGCCATCAGGGACCCTGTGGGCCAGGCCATCAGGAGACGTACTGGGGGGCAATGCGTTTACACTCAGGGACCCCATGTGCCTGGTTGTCTCCCTTCAGTGCCCCACCCCAGCAGCTCCTTCCAGATGGAGTGGCAAGCATCCTCTGATCTGTCTCTTCTCCTGCTGCCCTGGCTAGGGGTGACTCAGTCTACCAGCGGGGCCAGTAGCATCTCCTGACCATTAGCCCTGACATCTAACTTACTCTACAGCAGGGGGGGTGGATGGGTCAGCTCACAGTATAGCTGGAAGGGACAGGGCTCACTGGAGGGAGGGGGCACCTAGGAGTGTCCCCTGCTACCAAACAGCCTGATCCCAGTCTCCTAAGCTTGGCACATGACTTGGGAGACTGAGGTCTGTGATCATGTGCTGGGCTACTGCTCAGGGTGTCAGTGTGTGTGTGCGCAGCACACATGTGGGATGTGTGCGCCTCCAGGAGCCGAGGGCCCATGGATTCAGGGCTTTTCTGGGCAGAGCAGAAGGAGAATGTGCTCGCAGCTGTCTCTAGAGGAAGAGATTCCAAAGGCAAAGACACTGACAGTAACACATCCTGAGATAACCTGTGTGTGATGCCCTGGGGAAACTGAGGGCCAGGGGCGGAAATGAGGTGTGAGGCCACACAGCCAGGTGCCAGACAGGAGGGATTCTCCCAGGCCCCAGGCAACATAGAGGTCCACAAACTCCCCAAAGACCTGACTTTCTCACGGCTGCTGCTCACAGCTCATTAAAAACACGTTCTCCTAAACATAAGAGCTAAAACTATAAAACTATTAGAAGAAAACACAGGCATGAATCTTGATGACCTTGGATTAAGCAGTGGTCTCGGAACAATAATGCCAAAAGCCTAAGCAATTAACAAAGAAAAAAAAAACAGATAAACTAGGCTTAAACACAATTAATAACCTCTGTGCTCCAAAGGACATTAAAAAGAAGGTGAAAAGAGAAGCTTACATAATGGGAGAAATTTTTTTGAGGAGCTCATATCCAAAATATATAAAGAATTCTTAAAATTCAACAATGAGACAAACAACCCAAGTCAAAAATGGTCAAAGGGTGTGAATAGTCGTTTCTCCAAAGAAGATACAAATGGCCAAAATAGCACCTGAAGAGATGCTCAGCATCACTAGTATTAGGTAAATGCAAACCCAAACCACAATGAGGAGGCACTTCACTCCCCCTGTGCTGCCTCACCCCCAGGCGGGACCCTGGGAACAGACAGCAGCAGGGCCTGAGGTGGAGGAACGGACCCCACACGCGGATGGGGGAATGTAAGGTGGCACAGTTGCTGTGGAACAGAGTGGCAGGTCCTCAGAAAGTCAAACTCAGAGTTGCTGCACGACCTAGAAATTCTACCCCCAGGCATACACCCTGCAAAAGGGAAAACCTGTGTCCACACAAAAACTTGTAGATGAACATTTAAGTGTAGTAGCCGAAAGGCAGAAACCACCTGCATGTCCACCAACAGATGGTGGATCAACAAATATGGGGGGCTTCTGTTGGGGAGTGGCCAGTGGCAAAGAGGAACCAACTACTGGTACTTGCCATAATGTGGATGAGCCCTGAAACCATTAAATGACAGAAACCAGACCGGGAAGGCCACAGGTTGCAGGGTCCCACTGAGATGAGATGTCCAGAACACAAACCCAGAACCTGGAAGCAGGCAGGCCACTGCCAGGGGCTGGGCGCGGTGGGGGGACGGACAGCGGCTCCTTTCTGGGTGATGAAAATGTGCTCAAATCGATTGTGGTGATGGCGCATCTCTGTGGACATGCTGACCTCTGACCTGTACACTTTAAACAGGTGAGTCACGTGGGAAAACCCCATCCTGACTCCTATGCTCACTAAGATTTAAGAAAGGTCAAATGTGAGGAGTGGGATAGGGCTTGGTGACCCTGTCTGACAGAGATGACATCTGAGTCACCTCTAAGTGTCTCTGCCACAAATGACTTTCCTTGTGCCCCAAAGGTCAGTTTTCTGCTCATGCAGAAAACCTCATGCTTGAGGTGTGGGTGACTTTAAGTCATGGGGACGTGACGGCGTGGTCAGGGCTGTCTTCAGTCAGTTTCCTGAACAGCAGGTGTGTGTCCACACACTCACACCTGGCACCAAGCTAAGCATACACACCTATGTGCACAGGTGCTCACAGAGGTACTCCCAGGGCGCTGCCTCCTGCCTGGGGCAGGACTGCCGCAGTCTGGCTGGGCACAAATAACTGAGCCGCCACAAAACCTTGTAGGTTCAAACAACAACTACTTTATTTCCGAACTCCTGCAAACGCCACACATGCGGCCTTCTCCCGGGACACACCACACACCAACCGGAAAATCTCTCCCCCGGGCTGCGCGCACACTCACTCTCGGAACCCCGCGAGAACTCAACACGGGAACTCCAAAGTAACAGGCCCGTTGCAGCAAGAGCCATCCTATTACCGGCCAGTAAAGGTCTAATATACAATTGAATCAATCCAGCATCATCTTAATGGCTCGCCTCTCAACCAATACTATTGACAAAATGCCAGGGGCCATTCCGACTCGGTTGTGGCTCTCAGCACAGGACCCTCTGCACAGCACAAAGAGGTGCTCCTTCTTCATGGCCCAGAGCTCCCAAGTCTAGGCTTCAGAAGAAAGAAGACCTGGTGAGGCACAGATGAAGTCAGGTGCCATCCCTCTGCCTCTCAAAGGGCTCCTGGACCGAGGGCCAGACACCTGGTGAACATGACCCTTGCGGCCTGAATGCTCTCAACTGTGCCCATGCCTCAGATGACCTTCTCCTTCAGCTGCCCCACCATCCCTTGAGCAAGGGGCAGTATTACTGTGACCCCAATTTGCAAATGAGGAGGAGACTGTGAGAGGTGGTCACCTGTCCACAGTTCTGAGTGGCAGAGCTGGCCTTGACCCTCTTGATTCCAGGGACTGCTCAGCCCACAGGGCTGGCTGCCCCGGGGAAAGCACAAGGCAGGTGTTTGGCAAATACTTGCTGAAGGTCTAAATGGACTCTGAGCTCACCTCTGTGGCCACTCCCATAGGCCGGACAGGTCACTTCCCTCTGGTCTCAGTTCCTAAAACCAAAAGTGTGTGGGGTACCTATCTGCCCACATCTTGGTTTAGGCAGCTGGAATGTCCTCCTCACCCCCACATTTACGTGCGCCTAGAACCTCAGAATGAGACTTATTTGGAGCTAGGGTCTCTGCAGGTGTCATTAGTGATGCTGTCACAGGCCAGGAAACACCTGCAGCGGCAGAAGCTAGAAGACAAGGCAGCGCCCTCCCCCACAGCCTGGCAGGGAGGGGCCCTGCAGGGACCTTGATGCCCAGCTTCAGGGATCCTAAGCCACAAGGGAATAAACTCCTGCTGTTTCAAGCCACCCCGCTTATGCTTCTCTGTTACCAAAAAACCGCTCTGAGAAGACACGTGAGGCCAGGGCTGTCAGGACCTTGCAGGAGTCTCTAATGGCATCCCCCACCTGCCAGGGTGCAGAAGGCTGGGGGGGAAGCTGACAAGGAGCAGGGAGGGGTCTCTTCCACTTAGTCTACAGGGTGTTTGGGATGCTGTGCAAATGTCCCCACTCAGGCGGACTTAGACCTTGTCCTCCCCAGGCGCTCCTAGAAGGGCCAGCAAGCCTACCAGAGCAACTCCCTCCAGAGACTCCAGGGAGGACCGTTCCCTGCCTCCTTCAGCTCCGGGGACTCTTTCTTCAGCAGAGTGACATCAGTTGCCTCTCTGCCTGTCTTCTCGTGCCTCTCTCCATCCTCTCCTCCTCCTCTGTTTTGTGGTGCTGGGGACTGAGCCCAGGGCTTGGTGCATGCTGGACAAGCACTCCACCACTGAGCTACATCCCCAGCCCCTTTAAACTTTTTACTTTGAGACAAGGTCTTGCCAAATTGCCCTGGCTGGCCTTGAACTTGTGATCCTCCTGCCTTAGCCTCCTAAATAGCTGAGATTACAGGCACCTGCCACCACACCCAGCCTGTCCTTTCCTCTTCTTAGAGTGGACCCTAAATTGAATGGCTATTGTCCCTATAAGTCCAGGATGACCTCATCTCAAGATTCTTAATAGATTACATATGTAAAGACTCTAGTTCAAATCACAGTCATGAGCCGAAGTTCAGCTGCACATGGATTTTGGGGGACACTAGTCAATCAGCTGGTAGCACCCACAATGGCTCCTGTAGCTGGACTTCAGCTGCCATCGGATAAACAGGAGTACCCCCTGCTCATCCCCCCATGCCCAGCAGGTGAGCTCCTCATCTCTCAGAGGGGGCCTCCATGCCTCCTGCCCAGCCACAAAGCCTTCAGTTACCAGACTTTTCCCCAGCATGTGGTGACTGTGGGCTGATCACACCACCTGGCCTGGCTGATCCAAGGTGACCTTGAGTTATGTGTATGAGTACTTGAGTCCTGGGATGCTGCGGGTAGGGCTATGTAAGGGGGTAGACGACATCTCTGATCCAATCCCCTGAAGGTGTGATTTCAGAGAGGGTAAGAGGGGGGTCCACAGGAGACCTTGCAATGTGCAAAGGAAGCTAGCCAGGTCTCCAGAGACTGGCTCCATGGGGTCAGCTGTGGATACTCCGACAAGTTCTTTGACATCTCTGAACTCCTGCCCCTAGGGGGCACTGCCACCAACCCTGCAGGTCATCAGGAGGATTAAATGCTTCAGGCTCAGGGCTGCCACCATCACCAGTGACATTATGGATGGCTAGGTAACTTGTGGGGTTGGGACAGTGGGGCACCCTCAGGCAAAGGCCACAGTTGGTCCTGGCTGGCCCTAGAGTCTGCATGACCCAGCACTTTGACGCCTCCGCATAGCAGATGTGTAGTGAAGAGTGAGTCAGTAAGCTCTAGCCACTGTCATCAGGAACTCTGGAGCTGGTGTGCCCAGGGCAGCCAGCCCTGCCCAGGTGACCCCTGGGTCCCTGTGGGCCTGGAGCGCTGCGGCTGTTGTGCCACGTGGGAGCATGCTCTTCCCAGTCATGCTGCGCTCTGCCCACTCAGGAAACTACCCGGTCCCTGCCTCCTGTCCTTGAGCTGTGCTGCCAGGCTCCCAAGAGGGAAGGACGCAAGACCAAGGGCCCCTGCAGGGCAGCCTCAGAGCTGTCCAGGGTCCTGGTCCAACCCCTCTGCTCCTCTCTTGGTGGCAAGCCCTGGCTGAGCCTTGGTGGATGCTCCCAGCCAGTAACTCTACACTGTGTGTGCTGGGCGCTGCCCAGGCATGGGCGAGGTGCGTGGCCACGGGAGTTCCGTCCATCTTTTCCAAGACCTTCCCGTGGTAGCAGGTCCAGAGGAAGGCCTCTTCCCAGATGCTGCCCAGCTGTGGGCAGCACAGTGGGGGTGGACTGAGCTTGCTACTCTCTCAAGAAAATGAGGCTGCCTCTTAAGGCCCATTACAGAACATGCCAGTCCCTGGCATGCTGGCCTGAGCCCGTGCACTGACCTGTCCCCCACTCTCTCCCAGCTCTCCCCCATTCCTGCCCGTGTTTGGGGTGGCTGCATCTGTATCATCTCCTGGGACATGCTGGTGTCACTCCATTTGCCTCTGCAATCAGCCCTCGCACAGGCAGGGCACAGAGAAGCCTGTGGACCCAGCTACTGTTTAACACGGTCCAACTGACACAGCAAACCGCGCACATGTCAAGGTGCGGATTCTGACATCTTCAGACCTCTGAGCCCTTCCCCACAGGGACTCAAGACCCCAGGACTCCAGGTCCAAAGTCAGGGCAGGAAGGGGCCAGTGCAGGAGCAGAAGGAGTGGGCCAAGTGGAAGACAGGATGTGGGGCTGGGAAGAGCGAGCGCCACAGGCCCTGGAGTGGCAGAGAGACCACGGAACAGAGGAGTGACCCTTGGCCCTGTGGGATGTGCAGGGCCTCAGGAGATGGGCTCTGTCTGTGAGCGGGAGTCTCAGGGACAGGAAGGACACAGTCAAGTGCCTGTGTTCTAGTCCCCATATCTGGCGGTCCCCACTGGCCTCTGTTGCCCTCCCTGTCCACCCGAGGGCCTGGGGGCACAGCTCATGCCACTTCCCACCAGCACCCTCTCATGGGATGAGGTGTGGGGAGGTGCTGATTCCTGGAGAGGCTGCCTCTCTCCCTGTTCTGGGTGTGGGGGTTTCTTGTCCTCTCTCGCTGGCCCCCTGCTCCTGTCTGCCAAGGCACCCCCACTTCTGAGGCTGGTAGTAGCTTCCCCTGCAGCCCCACAGGAGTCCCAGAGCTCTCCAGGCCAGAGAGGCCACCCAGGAGCTGGAGGAGCTGGGTTCCAGTCCTGGATCTGGGAGCTCAATTTTCCTACCTGTAGAGCAGGAAGTTGGCTTCCAGAGCCCTTCCTGTTCTCACAGAGCTGGTGCTCTGTGAGAGGCCAGCTATGTAAAAGACAAAGAAAGCAAAGCTTGGAGAGACTCACTCGCCTGCTCGCCCGCTCGCCAGGACTGGACTTAACTGAGGGTCAGCTGGGCCCTAAAAGCCCACCCTTTCTCCAAAAGACTGAGATTCTTAGCTGCGTTGTTGCCTGGAGACGGACCACACCTCGACTCCAGCTGGTCCTGTACACATCTGCTCTGGAGTCCCTGGCTATAGTGTCTTCACGATGCTGAGGCTCAACCTTCCTGCCTCTGCCAGTATGGGCCATGAGGAAGGGCTGGGAGACCCCAAGTCAGCTGAGCAGAGGCCTGGGTCCCCCACAGGGGTCCTAGTCTCAGAGGAGAGGCTGCGCTGGCCTTGAGAGCAGCCAGAGAGGTGGCTGTGGTGAGAACTGGAGTGTTCCTGTGTGTGTCCACGAGGGGACACGGGCTCACCTGTGTTGGTGAGCACCCCAGCCACACTGTCCGCCTTCGCCTGGGCACACCAACACTGGGCACAAAACACCTTTCTGGGTGACACCTGACTGGTTTTGCCTATGTGGGGAGGAAAGAAGATGTGTGCCCACGTGCTTACCGACCAGAAGGACTACAGGGAAAGACTGGAAGCTCAGAGTGGCTGAGGAACCCAGCTAGTACCAGGAGGCCACCTGGACTCAGCTGGGAGGGAGGCCCCACCTGGCCTGAGGGCCGACACTTCTGGGCGCTCCTGGTCTGCAGGCGGGGAGCCGTCTCCACCCACCACGCGCCTGGTTAACAGTTCAGCATTCATCAAAAGACGCTGCACACAATTCACAGTGGCCAAACTTGGAGTCAGCCTAGGTGTCCGTCAACAGGTGAACAGATAGAGAGAATGTTGTAGATGTACACAACGGAGCTTAATCAGCCGTAAAGAAGAACAAAACCATGTCCTGGCAGGAAGATGGATGGAACCATTATGTTAAGTGAAATACGTCAAACTCCGAATGTCAGGGGTCTGATGTTTTCTCTCAAACGTGAAAGCTAGAGAGAAAAAAGGAATAGGAAGGTGTGGGGAGGGGGATGTCATGAAAATCAGAGGGAAATGGCTGGAGGAGAGGGAGCAAGGGTGGGAGGTGGGGAGTGCTGGGGAGGGCTGAATCATATTGCTATATTGTGTGCATGCACAAATGTGTAACAATGATCCCATCAATACGTATGATAAAAAATGTGAGAGAGGGAGAGGAAAAAAGATGGCACTGCACAGGTTGGGAGGGCCTTGGCTGCGTGGAGGAAGTCTGCCATCACACAGGGGCTGCGAGTTGCTTAACAGCCACATTCACAGAAGACATAAAGACAGATGCTGTGCAAATGGCAGGTATTTGGAGGGGCCCAGAGTCATGGGTGGTTCTGTGCTGGAGAGAAGCAGATTTGGGGTGATCCAGAGGCTGGAGGCACATCCTTCTGGACCCCCATCGTCCACCCTGGAAGGCCAGGTGCAGTGGAGGGGTTGCCTGCTGTGGTCGGGGCTCACTGCTAGGGCAGGAATTGAGAAGCTGCAGGACAAATGGCAGCTGTAGCAGATGGGCCTGGTCCTAGAATGAGCTGAGCTATTTCCAGAGCGCTAAGAGCTGGGCCTGATTTAAACTTCCTCCTCTCCCCACTCTAGAAATAATTAAGGGGTAAGTGGCTCGAGAGGGAATTGAGCGGTCCTTCTGAAGCAGCTTAGAGCAAACAGCCCCCCAGAGAGCTGGGCCACCTCCTGCTCTCCTCCCCGCAAGCCTGGCCAATCCTTGTAGCTCCATTCACCTCCTCCCTGGTGGGAGCTGGGTCTCTAGACTCTGCTGGGGGCTCATAATACCCCCGACCCAGGTAAACCCAGGGATGGGAGGTCCAAGCCTTGCCAGCAGCAGCGCCCCTCTGCCCGACAGCTCACGTGATGAGGTGACCAGGTGACTGTGCAGCAAGAAGCTGGCCCAAGGCAGAGACCAGAGGCCCCAGTGTGCCCAGAGGAGCCAGAGACAGGCCAAGCAGGTTCCTAATCAGTGGGAGGCCCTAAGGCCCTCAGCTTGAAGGAAAACAGACAGGTTGGGCAGAGGCCACACTGGACCATGCAGGAGGCTGGCTGGAGAGCTGGACTGGGAGACCCTGCGGAGCGAAGACCCCAGCCAGGACCCCAGTGGGTGGGGTCACGGGGGGGGGTCTGGTGTTAGGGCCAGAGCAGCCAGGATCCTGGGTTCCAGGCTGGGCAGGCACTGAGGAGGGAGCAGCCATGTCTCCTGGGAATGGGTGAGAGCTGCTGGCTCCTCACGAACCTCACACTCACGTGAGACTGTGAACCAGGCACGTGTCCCACAGTGCTGCTTAAGTGGCAGCAACCATAGTAATGTGGGGGTCCGAGAGCTAGGAGACAGGCTGCGTGCTTCTGGGTAAGTCACTGAACCTCTCTGACCTCAAAAGTACCTGACTTTTAAATGGGGTGCTATAGACTGAATGTTGTGTCCCCTGAAGATTCCCACAGTGAAGTTCTAACCCCTAGTACGATGGTCTCCGGAGAAGGGGCCTTTCAGAGGCCGTTAGGGCTCATGAGGTCATGAGCTCAGAGCCCGGGATGGGCTCAGCACACTCACAGACTCACGAGAAGAAGAAAAGATACCAGAATGTTCTTTCCCACTCCTTCTCCCCGCCCCTCTTCCTCTGCCACGCCAGGACACAGGGGGAGGGTACATGTGTGCAAACTAGGAGGAGAACTCTCCCCAGAAATGGACCTACCAGACCTGGAGCCAGGCCAACCAGTGCCTGATGCTCAAGCCCCAGGCCGGGTACTTGGTGGCTGCCGTCTGAGCTAAGACCTGGGCTCAGAGTTAGTCCTGAGAGAACAGTGCTGGCCAAAGACTCTGGTGCCACATAGTGTGCCTGGATGCCCAGCATCATGCTTGGAAGCCAGAAATCCAGTCCAGGCCCGCGGTTGTCTGCACTGGCCCCGACCCACCTGTATCATGTAGAGCTGGGCGATGCGGTACTCCTCCACGGTCATCGGCAGAGGGATCCGATATTCCTTTATAATCATCTTGGAGTCCCAGCCTTCCCGACGATGGGGAACTGCGAGTTAGGACTTCTAGACGAGGCTCCTTAATTTACCATGACAGAATGCACCAAGGGCCCCTGAGAGAAAGAGAGAGGATAGGACAGTCACTTTCTGCAAAGGCTGATGAATGCCACAGCACAGAGGAAAGCCTGGTCTAGACCCAGGCCAGAATTCCAGTGTCCACCCCAGCCCAGGCCAGCAGGGTGACCCGAGTGAATTCCTCGCCTCCTCAGCCTCCCTGTTCCTTGTCTGCTCAGCAATCTTCAGAGCTGGGAGGACGGAGGCTGTGTGTCCGCTCTGATCAACCAATAGTCCCGGGAGGGAAGGACAGCTTCCGAGGGCCAGGCAGAGGGCACAGCTCCCTCGGGGTCCTGACAGACCTCAGCCCGGGTCCCCAGTCCCTGTGGGTGGCCCTTGTGATGTGGCAAATGGAGACGGCCCATTGTGGGAAAGAAGCCGAATAAATAAAAGGATGAAAAACAGACGTGAGGAATTGAAAGTCAGCAGGCCAGCCCTTCTGTGTGGGGGCAGCCGGTCCTGCTCCTGTCACCAGGGGCAACAGAGTCACTGAGTCCGGGCAGAAGACGGGATCTGAAGTTTGGTTTCAGTTCAATGCAAGCAATCACATTAGGAAGCCATCCTCTGTGAGCCAGGCCCGGACCCGCAGCCTTTGCTGAAAACGTCATTTCATGACCGCCTGAGGTCCCACAAAGCCATTGATGGGAGCTGAGTGAAGGCTTCTGAGATGGGGTTTGGCAGAACTAGGAGGGCATTTCAGAAAGGCCACTCCAGGGTGGCAGCTGGGGCAGGGCACCAGCTAAGTGGAGAGAGCCGGCCACTCGGGCAGCCTCCCCAGGGCACCATCTGCACGGAGCACATGGCACCAGCGGGGCATTAAAGCATTAGGGACCTCAGATGGAGAAGTATGTTTACCAGAATATTGGAAAATAGGCACAGAGGACTGAAGGAAGCCTTTAATATGGCCTTCAGGGAGAGAGGCGGGGCAGGGGGACACCAAACAAATGGGTCAGAGATGGCCCCTGTTAGCCCCAACAACCCCATACTGCTTACTTCATAGCAGATAGGAACACGGCCCAAAGCCCACTGGGCCCCCAGCTCCAGTTCCCACATCCGACGGCTTTAAATAGTCAGAATACACGCTCTCTTAGCCGATTGGAACCTGTCTACTTTATACACCCAGGAGCTTGCACCTCTGTCGGCCATAGAGAAGACAAACCTGGAGCCAGGTAGGATCCTGGCGGGGTCCCCCTGAGAGCCCTGTGACTACAGACTCCCCCACTGGACACACCTTGATCCACCTGGACACACAGGCACCCCCTGACGCCCCCCCCCTCCCCCCCGGGAGTTCCACTCCTGCCCTGGGGCGGAGGGACTTCCTGTCTCCAGCCGACTGCCCATGTATCTATTCCCTGGACACTCTCTAGGCGTCCTGTCTGTTCCCCGGGCAGCCTTGGGTCTCACCTCACCACCCAGGGCAAGAGCTGTGCTCAGGTGAAAGAGGCCACTGCTGTTCTTTCCTTCAGGGTCTGGATGACAGGGACAAGGGGCAGATTTGGGGCCCAAGTAAAGAAAGCTGAGGCTGAGGGCTGCTCCCCAGGATTTCCTCTTCACTCAGCTCTGGACCGCCCGCCTGGGACTGCATGCTCTGCTCAAGTGTGGCTGGACACGAGGCCACAGGACAGAGAAGGGATGTCCCTATAACCTCCAGGCCGCACCTCATCCCACGGGAAGGTGTGAAACAGAAGCCCTGCTCAGCCAAAGCAGCAAGAAATCTGACACCTGGATGAACTTCCAACTAGCCAAGAGGATGGCTCAGACCCCTGATTAGGGACAGTTCCTTGCACACACCAAGGAGAGAGCGCCCAATGCTTGGGAGAAGGAGCTGGATGAAATGAGGCAGTACAGGAGAGGGATGCTGAGGTTCCATGGGGCTGCTCCAGGGCTTTTCTGTGTGAGGCTCTTCACTGAAGCCTAAGGTTGGCTGACCTGGGTGAGCAGAGAAGAGCCACGTGGTACCTACACGTACGCAGTGTGCGGGCCTTAGGTGTGATCCCCATGTCCTAGGGTGGATGCCATCATCCTGAGTGACTCTGACTCAGTCCCATTCTATTCCCGAGTAAGAGGTCAGACACACTCTCTAGGTGTCCTTCAGAAACCCCAAGTCTCCGCCTCTGCACTCCTGGGGTCTCCCTGGTGAATGACCTGTCCATGTGCACGCACACCCAAATCGGATCACCCCAGCCCTGGCTCTGGGCCCCCCAATGCTGCTGCAGTGCTGGGTTGGGTGGTGCAGGACCCTGCACTGGGCCCTGCACCCTCCTTAAAGACCTCCATTCCCTCAAGCAAAAGCAGGGATGACATCTCAGAGCCTGGGTCAGCAGCTGGCACTGGCTCGGGTCTCAGACTTCAGAGGCTCCTTGAGCATGGTCTAGACCAGGCCCATAAGGACACTCTCCAAAGATGAGCTGCCAGGTGAGCTGTGGCCACACAGATGGCGGCCACATCTTCATGTGCAGGCCCAGCCTGGCGGCAGAGGCCCACGGCAGCCCATCACCCTGTGGAGCTGGGCTGGCGGCAAAGCTTAGGGCTGCCCAGGGAGTGGCCAGACAACCGTTCTGAGGACCACCAGGCAACGGGAACGCGGAGGCTGCAATTCTGTCTGAGGCTGGGCTAGAGAAAAGGGACTGTGCTCTGCCCACGAGGCATTAAGGAGCCTCAGAGATTGTGGTGCTTAGCTGGGACCGTGTCACAACATCTGCTCCTTCCTCTATCCTAGAGCACTCAGCTTCAACAGCCATGCGACTGTGACAGAGGTCACAGTGTGGGGTCCTCTCTGGGATCCAGCTGTAAAGCCGGACAGTGCCTCTACTAGCCATGTGGCCTCCCAGGACAGGTCACTGGGCCTGTGTTGCTCCCCAAGCAAAGTGGGGCTGAGACCAGCCAGCTTCCATGACTACCACGAGTGTCATCAGAATAAGGGAGGGCAGGAGGGCTCCCAGGCACTGGGAGACTTGGGAAAGCCTTTGTGAAGGTGGAGCTGGGCCAGGAGGTTATTTCAGAAAGGCCAGAGTGGGCCTGTGTGGGTTCATGTAGGGGCACAGGCTCATAGATGTTGGTAAGCACCCCAACCACACTGCCCAGCCTTCCCCTGGGCACGCCAACACTGGGCATGAAACACCTTTCTGAGTGACGCCTGACTGGTTTTGCCTATGTGGGGAGGAAAGCAGTTGTAAGGAGGACATGCTGCAGCTGAAGAAAGCATGAGCAAAGGCCCTGCGGCCAGCATGAGCTGCTTCATCAGAGCATTCTCCTATCAGTACGTACTTAGCACAGCCATGTCAAATCCCAGGGAGACAGAGGCAGCCAGGCCCACCCTTACGCCCATGAAAGTCAGTGTCAAGACCATCACAGACTTCTGGAGTGTCCCCCCTCTGAGAGAAAGACACACACTAGACAAGACATGACACTGAGTGTCAGGATATGTGTTTCAACACAGAAGCCAAGGCCATCCTGCACAGAAAGCCCTGGAAGGCCATGTTCACCCCATGCCCAGCTGGGCTGCTCCTTGGGAAGGCTGCAAGCTCGGTGCCCTCTTAGGATGCCTCTGGAAGAGGAATGGATCCTGGGGAATGAGCTTGGAGCTTTCTGGGTGCTGGCCACCTGGGAGTCCTTTCTAGGGCCTCACTCTAAGGGCACCAATGTCCCGACTGGTCCAGCGCTGGCCTTTCCTTACACAGAGCGTGGGCCTGCTTCCCCCCAGCTGCGCCACACTAGTGCACCTGGCATCCTGCTAGAGATGGCCTGAGAGAGGGTCTCAGTTCCACTGTCCTCCCTGCAAACATGGAGGGACTTCTCAAGGCAGAGCAGTCACTTGGCTGAGAGAGCAGGGAAACTGCTACATCCCTAGCCCCAGACTGTGAGGGCCGCCGGCCAGGTCCAGTAACATCTGAGCTGGGAGGAGGAAACAACCTGAGGGCTATCACACTCCACCTTGGACCCCAACAGATACCCCTCTCAAAGTCACAGCCACGGCTCTCGCATTCGAATGACAAGATCTAGGCAGGGGTGCATCCTGGGAGGGGTAAGGAATTGTCCTGTTTTTTTTTGTTGTTGTTGTTTGTTTTCTGGCTTTTTACTTTTTGGGGTGGGGGGTCCTGGGGATTGAGGTCAGGGGCACTCGACCACTGAGCCCCAGCCCCAGCCCTGTTTTGTATTTTATTTAGAGACAGGGTCTCACTGAGTTGCTAGTGCCTCGTTTTTGCTGAGGCTGGCTTTGAACTCGCAATCCTCCTGTCTCTGCCTCCCTAGCTGCTGGGATGACATGTGTGTGCTGTCGCACTGACTGCTTTTTACTTTATTTTGAAATATTACACACATACAAAAATGTTCACATACCATCAGTCATAATTAGGAATTTTCAATGATTAAACTAATTTATACGACCAGCACCCACATCAAGGGATAGAAAATTGGGGCTGGGGTGCAGGTCGGGGCAGAGCACTTGGCCAGCACGTGCCTGGCCCTGAGTTCCATCCCCAGCAATGCAAAACCACACAATAAACCATACAGCCCCAGCAGCCCCCATGTCTCTCTGGCCACGTCCCCCAGCCATGGGCAGTCCTGCCGTTCATCTGGTTGTGTGCCTTATATTAGGTTGAAGCCTATGAATTGCCAACATTCACTTGCCTCTGACCTACAGGACCAGCAACTTCACATGGAATCACACAGTGTTGCTTCTTTTGTGATTGACATGATGTTCCTTCCAAGTTATTGGTCCTGGGGACAGAACTCAGGGGTGCTCTACTACTGAGCCACATCCCCACTCCTTTTTATTTTTTGAGATAAGGTCTTACTAAGTTACTGAGGCTGGCCTTGAACTTTCGATCCTCCTGACTCAACCTTCAAGTCACTGGGATTACAGGTGGGCACTACTGTGCCTGGCCAACTATTATACCTTGATGGGCATTTGGGTGATTTCTGGTTTGGACTGGTGTGAACAGTGCTGCTGCGGATTACTGAGTTCACGGAGAGGTGTGACATCTCACTATGGAATGGAAGAGGTGTGAGTCTGATGGAGAAATCATGGCGTTTCTACATTGTAACCCAGGGGTCCGGTTAAGGGAGACGCCAGGAGAAAAGAGGGCCTTGGGAGGGCGGGGAGACCATGCTGGTGCAGCCATGACACAGGTGGTCAAGAACCAGAAAGAACTTTGCCGTGAACACAAAGACCTCGTGAGCTTTGAACCCTCCAGGGCCAAGGGTAGATAGTAGCTCTAGCAAGAGAGTCTTCCAGATGATGAGCCCAAAATGCTGCTGCTCTCCACACCCCAGAACATTTCCTATACTCTCCACACCCTAGAAGCAGAAAGGGAGCTAAAGAATAAATAATAATCCCTGTGTGTTGAGGGAGAGAAAACAAAGAGCGCACACCACCAGAAAGATCGTCCAGAGAAAAACCAAAAGACATTGGGCAAAAGAGTTCTCTAGACACTCAAGGGGACTGCAGATACAATTGTTTAAAATTGGAGGGAGCAGGGAGATGGAAGAAAAGAGATACGGATATTTATTGTATATGCTGCCGAAGCAAACATGTGAGACACAGGAACTTAAAAGAAATTACTTGACAATAGAAAGAGATGAAAGGTGAATGCAAGATAGCCGAGCTCAAGGGAGAAATGGGAAAAAATAAAATTAAAAGCATCAGCGATGTTTTCAGAAAGCTATATTAAACCATGAATCAACAGAAAAAGCATAACATGAACAATTAGAGATGTGGTGGATGGTTTGAAGAAGTCACAAAAATTCAATGGAGAAGAAGAATAAGACAAAATAGCAGATTCAGAAGCAAAAGGAAATCCAACCCAAACTCTAACTGGTGCGCTTCGGAAACAAATCAGAATAAAGCAGGGGAAGAGCAAGACACAATCTGAAAAAAAAATACCGACCTTAAAGGATAAAAGACCATATAAGTGGGAGGTGAAGGGAGACGGGTGGGGAGAATTCGATCCCTCTACAGCAACACAATTTCAGAAACCAGTGGAATGATACATATGGAATTCTAAGAGAAAGACATTATGAAATGGGATTGTCTTTGTTTTTGTTTTGAGACAGCATCTCTATTATGTTGCCCAGGCTGGCCTGACTCAGCTTCCAGAAGAGTAGCTAGGATTACAGGAAAATACCATAAGCCTGGCTGGAATCAGATTTTTTTTTTTTTTTTTTGGTACTAGGAATTTAAAGCAGGTGTCCTTTACCACTAAGCTACATTGACTTACATCCTAGCCCTTTTTCTTTTTTTGTTTTGAGATAGGGTCTCACTAAATTGCTTAGGGCCTCATTAAGTTGTTAAGGCTGACTTGAACTTTGCAATTCTCCTGTCTCAGCTTCCCAGGTCACTGGGATTATAGGTGTGTGCCACAGCACGGGGCTGGAACCAAAATTTTTATACTCAGCTAAATTTCCTGTTAAGTATAAGTTAACCAACATTCTGAAACAAATTTAGTGGCTTAGACATATATAAAGTCTTCTTGAAAAAAAAATACTGGATGCTGAAATCCAACCAATCAAATGATAAGTCATAATAAGAGAAATCCTGATGGATACTGAATAATATTTTTGAAATCTTGGCAATTTTGATTATTGAAAACAGTATAAAAACCTCAATAACCAGACATGGTGGTGCTTACCTATAATCCCAGCAGCTCCGGAGGCTGAGCCAGGAGGATCATGAGTACAATGCCAGCCTCAGCATTTAGCAAAGCCCTAAGCAATTTAGTGAGAAGCCTGCCTCAAAATTTAAAAATAATAAGAAGGGCTGGGACATAGCTGAGTGGTTAAGGGCCCCTGAATTAAATCCCCAGTACCTAAACAAAACAAAACAAAAACTCAACAATGTTCCTAGCAAAAATTAGAAGTGGGATAATGGCAGTGGAAATATAATTTCTTCAATTTTCATAGAACAGAAATTGGTTCATTATGTGTCTAAATTCAAGTAAAATCAAATTTTGCATATTTGAGGTAATGGGTATGCTAAAAAAATAAATTTTATTATTATTTTGTTGTTGTTGTTTTTGGGAATTGAACCCAGGGGCTTGCACATGCTCAGCACATGCTCTACAACTGAGCTGCAGCCCCAGCCCTGATATTAATTTTCAAAATGTATTTTTAAACTTAAAAATAATATTATCCCTACTCTGTATAGGTCTGTTTGTGTACAGCCTTAATGAACTATTCAAATGCTCATGAACGAGGCTGCCTCAGACTAGTGGAATCAGGGTAAATTCTATTTGGACATTTCTGCACAACTTGATTTTTATAAAGAGGCGCAGCAGCAGAGTTTGAACTGTGTGTTTCAATGGCCAAAGGTGGCCACTAGTGACATGAATACAGACACCAGCTAAGCCTTCTGCCCGCTCCTCAATGTGACCCACTATGGCTTAATTCTTCGATCTTTCATTTTATTTTTTACAAAATGGCAGGAGGGGGGATTGTCCCTGTGTTGTTGGGTTGTTTTGTGGATTAAATGAGATATTGTGTTAAAAAGTGCTTGCTAGTGCCAGCTGGCATGCAACTCGTGGGAGCAGGCAACTCAGCAGGTCACAGTGCCCAGCAGGATCTGGAGGGTGGGTTACTGAGACACAGGGCTTGTGGCCATCCTGGCTGGGTGCCGGCCTCAGGTGCAGACACTAAACCCACTGCCACAGGGGAAAAGGCCAGACACCTCAGCACGGAGGCCAGGAAGAGGGAGAAGCCCCCTGCAGGTGATGGCCACACACAGTCCTGCTGGGCAGGACAGGGCCTCCTGGCTTTCCTCCTGTGTGCCCGAGGCCAGGGAGCAGGGCTGCACCTCTTCCATGTGGAGAAGCCATCCTAACCCCAAGCCAGTGCATGAACCTCACCCAGACACCCAGAGCACACCCCCTCGGGCTGCGTGGGTGGGAGCAGACACTCCAGCTTGTCTTTGGGAGCTGTGATGGGTAGCAGAATGATCCTCTCTGCTTTGCGCAGGACAGCGTTGGGCCCGGCACAGGGAGAGGAAAAATGGAAAAACAGAGGTCTCCAGCGGCCCTTCTACAAGGGAAGTCAGGCCGGGTCTGGATGAACCCCACGTGCACAGTACCTATGGCTCCTCTCCCAGGAGGACACGAAATCTCTTTGGGACCCCAAACATGGCAGGTGGGCCCAGCCTTTAGAGAAGCCTTGGGTTCCAGACACCTGAATTCAGGGCCCAAGAAAGGCCACCCAGTCCTATATTCATTGGTGTATCTGATGAAACAACAGGACAAGACATGTTAGAGTGGGAGCCACTTGGTGGACTCCCTCCCTGGGAGGCCATGGGAGCAGGAGAGACCAGCCCTGGACAGGGTGCTAGGTATGCGCTGTGCCTAGGTAGGGGCTCCCGGCACAGGCAGAGGGCCAGAGAGGAGGTGTGACTGGACGTCACCCCAGGAACCATAGGCATGGCCTCCCACAGAAACACCTGGCTGGGCCCCCAGGGCTGGAGCCCCAGGGTCTTCCCACTGCAGGGAGAGGGACGAAGCCAGCAGGGGCCACTGGCCTGCAGGAGGATCTGCGGTGGGGCTGGCTCAGGGCCGGGAGCTAGCAGGGAGGTCGGTGGCTCCTTGAGACTCCCTGACTAGGAGGCGGGAGAAGGAGTTTACAAGACTTAATCTGTTTTTCCGTGATTAGCTGGGCTTTG
The DNA here is from genome assembly GCF_047511675.1 of Marmota flaviventris. NCBI lineage: Eukaryota > Metazoa > Chordata > Mammalia > Rodentia > Sciuridae > Marmota > Marmota flaviventris. The sequence goes on along the minus strand of NC_092498.1, from coordinate 135,921,308 downwards.
ACGTCACAGATGGAATTTAGGAGTGAGCAGTACGGACGCGGAGGGCGGAATCTGTCCAGACGCAGGCCAGCTGCATTTGCTATTAAATCTGGAAGCTGCTCCAAGCCAGACCAGCAGAGCCTCGACTTTGGCAGCAGAAGGGAGGGTGGCTGGTGGGGGACGAGGGAGCTCTGGTCAGGGTGGGGAGAGGGCCCCGGGACCTGGGTGCTCACATGCTCTGCAACCTCAGCCTCCTGCACTAGGAAAGTCCCTGCTGAGCAGCCAAAAGGCTAACTAGCTAAGGCCACTGTCACCTGCCACCCTGTCCATCTGCATCTAGCAATAATGGGGGGGAGCATGGGCAAAAGGGTCATTGTGGGTGTAGAAGGAAGACAGCCCCAAGGCCTGGAGTTGGAACTGCTCTGGACATGTGTAAAAGGTCAGCACCCACCAGCCTCTAGGCAGCAAAGGGCCTGTCCCCCACCATGTCCCCACCCCAGAATAGCTCTACCTCATCTGCCAGACACAGGGCTCCCCAACCTTCACTTTATAAATAGACAAAGGTTCAAGGAACAGGAAGGCGGGGACACTGACTTCAGGCCTCCTCCCCATGAGCTGCCCTGCTCTGGGAGGGCCGAGGATGAAGAAGCCCTTAAGCAGGAACAGCCCTACCCTGCTGAGAGTGGAGGAGGGCTCAGAGAGCCTAGAGCCCCGGGCACTGCGCAGCCACCCGAGATCCCGCGGAGGCCACCAATCTCACCATTGCATGTCTGGATCGCCAAGCTGGGGCGACTGCCAAGCCACTGCGGGACTGCCACCTGGGGACACCACAGGGGTGCAGGGCTCTGCAGGGTACTGCATCGGTTGACACCTCAACACAAAGGGCAGCTTCTGGAAGCAGCGGGTGCAGAGGACAAAAGAGCCTGGGAGAAGGCGGTGTCCTGCTCGAGGACGGCTGCTGGTCAGGGAGCCCCACTTTTATGGCTCCTGCTCTCTGGCCCTGGCTGCCAGCTCCGCAGCCTCTGCTGGGTGGACAAGGGCAGAGAGGAAACAGTGCTGATCCCAGGGCCTGGGGGCCGGGGGAGCTGGCCACTGAGTCACACCATACCACGCAGTCTCTGGGCGTGGTGCCCCCCGTGGAACTGTGAGGACAGCTGAAAGCTGGGTCCTCCACACCAAGTGACTCGAGAGGCTCAGATATGAACACAGACCTGGGCTCACTGGGTTCCACCCTCACTCCCGTCCGTCCCTCCCCATGGGCCACTGCTGTAGCAACAGCACGGAGACCATCCTTCTGAGAAATGACACCCGCCGAGGGGAGAGAGCTCCCAGCTCCTGGGGCTCATGGCAGGGAGGACCCCTTGAGATGCTTGGAAGCGGGGAGCACTTCCAGGGCAGGGAGGCCTCAGGGCCCATTTCAGGGAGTTGGCTGTGCCGAAGGCCCTGCCCCAAAGCCACCCTGGGCGCCACCAACCCCTCAGGAAACCCAAGCTCCATGGAAATGCCCAGGACACCAGAGCTGTGAAGAGACACAGCTGGGAGTTTCTCCAGGGGCCTCTTGCTCCAAAATGGGCTGTGACATGCAGTGACGCTCATACCTGCTGAACATCAGCAGCAGCCACCGTCCTTCCCCCAGCCCCTGCCACCTGCTACCCCGACCTGGCTCCTGCACTTCCCGCTCCCCGGCCTGTCCTCCTCACTTCCTCAAGCTCCTGCCATCAAATACTCCAACTGCTGCATCAAATCCACCTGCTGCCCTTCGGCAGGCAGGCAGGCAGGCAGGCAGGCAGACAGACGTCTGCTGCTGGAAGCCAGCTCTCTGCCTGGAGCCCACGGGGTGAGATTCCAGCCCCAGGGCTCCCAGCCAAGTCCTTTGGTGCCTATCAGTTAACGGCTGCAAGTTATTTTCTTTATGTTCCAAACAGCCAGCTGGTGTTATGAGGTCTGCAAGCTGACCTCAGTCTAGAGAGGCACAAACCCTGTGGTAACATCTTAGGAATGTCACAAGTCCTGCCCCCTGAAGCCCTCCCGGCTCATGGAACCAGAAAAGCATGCCACCAGGGTTCTAAGCCCCTGGCTGGCAGGGCACAGGCCCAGCTGAGAAACTGCCCCTAGCTCCCTGGACTGTAATTAACCTGATGCTCCTTAAAGACACAAAAAGGTCAAAGACTTGGTCTCCATCCCCCAATTCTTCCTGCACACTGCGAGGGGGACAGAGGAAGAAATACACAGTTCTGGGGTATCATGAGCGTCTCAACAAACCCACCCGCAACGACCCCTCCCTGGAGCAGCACATCTGGAAAACCAGACGGGTCAGCGCATCCCTTGGTTCATAAATCCCTTCCATTACTGTACACACTTGGGCTGCAGGAAAGAAGGGATCGTCACCACCACCTCAGTTAGGCGTATTGTCCCCACTGATTGGCTGATTTTATGGAGTTATAATTCACAGGCATGTCATTCACCCCTTTAAAGTGGCTTTTAGTGTCTTGGCAGTGGGGCGACCAACCACCCTCATTATCTGCTCTCCAGAACATTTTCCTCACCTAAAGAAATCCCACACTCATTAGCATCACTTCCCATGACCACCCCATCCCACCCCAACCCCAAAGCAGCCACTGACCTTCTTTCTGTCTCCAAGGATATGTCATATAATCAGGTTCGACCTGCACGGGGCCTGCTGTGTCTGTCCCCTTGCACGCTGGCTAATGTGTTCAAGGTCAGGGGCAGCAGGGGGCTGTGGCTCATTCTTTCTTATGACAGAACAGTATTGTACAATGTGGCCCTGGCCCCCTTTTTATAACTAAGGAGACTGTGACTCTGTGTCACTAAGCTCCCTCGTCCCTAACTGTAAGTGGAGGAGTCAGGTGTTTCTTACTGAACAGCCGGGGGGAAAACCAATTTAAGAACAGCACCGTCTCCGTCTTGATTTGCCTCCGTTTGTGCAAACGTGTGCCCCCAGCTTTGATGATACCACTTTATGGTTCACAAATGCTTTTAGCTTTTTTGCTCTTCCTTTCTCAGAGGAATCCTCCAAAGTGGAAAAGGCAAAGGTGCCCCCATTTTTGGAAGGAATCAAAGCTGCAAAAATGTAAGCAGTGTATGTTCAGGGCTAGCAGTATTTATTGATGGGCAAATGGTGGTCGCGTCCAAATCTGTACACAGCGGGAGGGGCCAGCATCACTTTACGCTTTTTTACAAAGATGCATGACTTAGAGAAATAATTTTTGGTTTCTCCTTTCAAATTAGCTTGTAGTGAATGCAAGCCTTTCGGCTGAGGGAGAGCCCCACTTAAACTCCATCAAAGAGGCATTACTTGGTTTTGCTGTAATGCTTTCAATTGATGTTAGAAATAAAGGCTGGTGTCTCTTTCCAATCACAGGCTCCAGCCCAGGTCTAGGCATCGCAGAGGAAGGGGCCTGGGAATATGTTTTTAACAAGTTCCCTAGGGTGGCTTGTATGCACAGGAACGTCACCTGGGAGCCAAAGCCCCACAACCTGAAAGGGGTCTTTTACCACAACCCTGAAAGGGGTCTTTTACCCCGTTAGTCTCACAGAACCTCCAACCTCATGTCACAGAATCTTTGTACCCGGGCCACACCAAACTCCAGGCCACTAGCTAATGTCCTCCAGGCACCTTCCAGGAGCCAGGTTCTGTAGGTGCTGAGGGTAGAGAGGACCAGGACGGTGTCCTCAGGAAGCCTCGAAGCTATGGGAAGATCATGTCACAAAAAGTTAACAAAACCTGAGAGGAGAAAGACATGTTGGGACCTGGGTGAGCCTCGAAGGTCTCACGCCAATGGAAAACACCCGTCACAGATGCTGTTCGACTCTACTTACATGAGGTCAAATTCACAGAGACAAGAAGGACAACAGGGGGTGCCAGGGGCTGGGGGGACCAGGTGACAGTGTTTAATGGGGAGAACTGGGTGACGGTGATGGATATAGAGGGTGTGGATTTTTTAAAATATTTTTTTAGTTGTAGGTGGACACAATATCTTTATTTATTTATTTTTATGTGGTGCTGAGGATCGAACCTCAGTGCTCTACCAATGAGCTACAGCCCCAGCCCAGTGTGGATGCTTTTAATGCCACAGAATTGGACACGTGAAAATGTCCTGGAGAACTGTAGTTAATTTTTTTTGGCCACAATTTAAAAACAAAATCTCTCCAGGGGGCCACAGCGGAGAACCCAGGATCTGCTGGAGGTCACCCGCACATGGGGTCCTGGGGCTGCTGTGCTGAGTGGCCCCTCTCTGGCCTTCTCAAGATCCTGTCCTCCCTCCCGGGCCCCCAGCAGGCGGAGCCTCCAGTGCCGTACCCCACACCCATGGGCTTTGAGAAGGCTCCCCTGTCCAGGCACAGCCTGGTGGACACCCGGCTTACCCCCAACCTCTACCTTCCCTCTGGGGTCCTGCCTCCCACCAGCAGCACCTCCTGCATGGCTACACTCTGGCCACCCGTTGCTACCTTTTCCTGGAACACACCACACTCAGCTCCCAGCTGCCGCTGGGCCTGGTAAGCGCCTGTTCCCCAGGCCTGGGCACAGCTGCTCCTTGTCATCATCCGGGTCTTGGTCCAAATGTCATGCCCTCCCTGTCCCTGCGGCAGTGGGCTCTGGCGCCGCGCTCTGGAATGAGCTGACTTGTTTACTGTAGGCCACGGGAGGGCAGGGACCTCGCCCTCCCGGCTCATCTGTTGCTATAATTCCAGCAGCTGGAAGAGTGAATGTAGAGGGTGGCGAGTCTGGGGCCAGACGGCACTTAGTAGGTGCTCAAGAAGGGTGGCTGGCGAATGTTCCCGCCACCCACTACAGGCAGACAAAGCGCCATTCCGAGCTGCTCTGTTCGCAGTTCCTCAGCCCCGCTCTCAGCTCCTCCAAGAATAGAGTGCCGCCCTCCTTGCCAGGCCCTCCTTCCTGACATCGTCCATGACTCAGACGCCTGCAGCCAGACTTCCTTCCCCAAGGGTGTGTGCAGGGCCAGACAGCCAGGCTGCTGCGGGGCGCTGGGGCTAGGGGAAGCGGGCCACCCCAGCCCCCTTCCCATGGGCAGGCTTTGGAGAGCCAAGCATGGCCCCAGTGAGACCAGCTCAGACGGTGCTTTACGTCACAGTGGATCAGACGCTGCCCTGATGGTCCTATTGGCAACTCAGTGAGGGGAGCCATCAGGGCCAGATGGGAAGAGAAAGGCCCAGAAAGGCTGAGTCACCTGAAGAGGCCACACAGTGGGGCCTGTGGATGTGGTCCACAGTCTACATTCCCTGGCCTGCAATTCAGCCCTGACAGCTGTGGCCTGCACCCCAGGCCTCCCAGAGCTGCCAGGGGCGAAGCATGCTTGGAAAGCTTCCCAGGTAACTGGCTCTTCTTTACAGAGCTATTAGCTTCCTTTCATCGCCCCATAAAACCCTCTGGCTGATGATGGATGCCATCCCTCTCCAGGGAGGGAGAGGGGGAGGAAAGAAAACACAAAGGAAAAGTCACTGGTCGGAACTGGAAAGCCCCACGGGTGAATACCTGGGAAGGAAAGTCCTCAGAGCCGGTTGGGTTGGAGTTGCCTCGTTCAGCTGCATAGGCTGTGCACTGCTAAACTCTAAGTAATGCCATTCTGACACCCTACAATGCAAACTCCCTCAAGTTAGTTGGTGCTGGAAAAGGCCCCTGCCAGATTTGGGATAATGTCTTCAATATTCTCAGAGTCTACTCCTCACTGATACCTGGTCCTAGCTTGAGGATCACTCAGTTCTCTGTACATGCTCATGGATACCCACAGGCAGGAAGAGCTGACCAAGAAGGGAGGTCAAGATGAAGGGTTTGGCTTCCTGGCGTTTCTGGGGGCTTGGTCCATGGCCAAGAGAGGAAGGGCTGTCTCTGGAGAGTTAGATCCTGCTTAATGGACTCTGACTTATCTTTCTCTCTCCTCCGTCTGGAATTCTGGGCAGATGATGGTCAGACTTTCCCTTCTCTGGGTACCTAACCCCTAGAGCTCCTTTTCTTTCCAGTACTGCATCCTGCAGGCTTTCTTCCCACCTGGTTTCCGATACTGACCCTTTCTCCAGGTCTGGCTTCTCTCCTGTTAAGAGCTCACTTTGATTCTGCTGCAAACCTGCTCCGTCACTCTGGAGCTCCTGGCTCCCTGCACTTATCTCAACTTGGCCTTTGTTCATTTACGTGCATGGCCTTCTCACTGGTGCACTTCAACCTGCAGCTCTGAAGTCCCTGGAGGGGCTGTATCTGCTGCGAGGCGTCCATGCTGTCCTGGCTTGTGGTGCCTGGTCACCTCTTGGGACTGTGTTTCTTTGTTTGCTTTTTATTTTTGTGACACTTTGGATGGGACCCAGGGCCTCCTGCTTGTTAGGCACCATACATCTCCTGCCTGGCTGCTCATTTTCTGTGGAAGTTATTTGTGGAAATTCTGTGGCACTTAGGACAAGGCTCTGTTTTTCCAGACAACCTCTATTTGCTTTGCCAGGCGCCTGGGCTGTGGCCTGGGGGAGCTGGCTCTCAGTTCTAAGCTGGAGGTTTACTGAACCAGCAGGTTGTCTGAGTTCACTCCCTCTTCCCCCTGTTCTCCCTGCAGGGTGGACATGGGGAGACCTTTCCCGGGGCTACCATTACAGTGTGTCACAAACCAGGAGGTTTTAAACATCATAAAATTTTCCTCTCAAGTTCTGGAGGCCAAAAATCCAAAATCAAGGTGCCCACAAGGGCGGTTCCTCCTGGAAGCTCGAGGAAGAGCCTGCTCCCTGCCTCTCCTTTTCTGCTGGTTGCCCTGAGCCTTGGCAAACCTGGCCGGCAGCTGCACTGACTGAATCCCTGCGTTGGTTGCCATGGGCATTCTCTCTCTGTGGGCTTTCTTCTTCTTCTTCATTATTATTATTATTGTTGTTGTTGTTGTTTTTGGTGGTACTGGGGATTGAACCCAGGAGTGCTCTACCACTGAGAGACCGGGCACCAGGCCTGGCTGAGTTGCTGAGGTTGGCCTTGAACTTGTGATCCTCCTGCTTCAGCCTCTCAAGTTGCTGGGATTACAGGCGTGTGTCACTGCACTCAGCTCTCATGACCTTCTTACAGGATCAATTATCATCGGATTCAGGTGTCCACTGGACTTGGGGACCTGTCCCTATGACAGGGACAGCAGGTAGGAAGGGCAACAAGACACAGTTTTCCCAGTATCCCTCAGCACCAGCCAAGTGTCATCTGCTTGTGTAATCTAGGATCGAATGGCTCGATCATTAAAAAATATAGTATCACAGATTATGTGAAAATATTTTCTAATACTGTATCTTCCTTCCATTTCTAGGGCTGACTGTATTTGATCACATATATTATCATAATGTGCATATTGTAATATTCAGCCAAATTAAATTCACTGGCATTTTATTTGGGTGTGTTTTGTTTTTCAGAACGTGAGACTGGTCTGAGTTTTGCTGCATTATCCTTCTCTGACTTTGGTACATGGACAGGGTCCCCTGTAAGATGAGTCATAACATCTTTTTGTATGTGCTTAAATAATTAATCTAACCAAGAGATATTTAGGAGCAGGATTTTCTTGAGCTCATTTTGATCATTTTTTAAAATTTTTTTTTAATATTTATTTTTTAGTTTTTGGCAGACACAATGTCTTTGTTTTGTATGTGGTGCTGAGGATGGAACCCAGGCCGCACGCACGCCAGGCAAGCGCGCTACCGCTTGAGCCACATCCCCAGTCCTCATTTTGGTCATTTTTTAAAAATACTTTCTTCTTTAGTTGTAGATGGACACAGTACATTTACTTTATTTTTATGAGGTGCTGAGGATCAACCCAATGCCTCACGCATGCCAACTCTACCACTGAGCCCCAGCCCCAGCCCATTCTGGTCATTTTTATTTGCTTAGAAAAACATACACTTCACTCAGGTTTTCTAATTGATTGTCAAGAAGTTGCACATACCCTTCCTTCCTCCCTCCCTCCTTCCCTCCCAGTGCTGGGTATTGAACCCAGGGCTTCCCCACCATTGAGCTACCCCTTCACACACTTTTTATTTTTTATTTTAAGACATTACTTTCTTCTTTCATAGCTACATCCTCTTTTTTTCTTAGTGTCTTCTACCTTGGTTTTCTTTTCTTTCTTTCTTTCTTTTTTTTTTTTTTTAAATTGGACTTCCAAAGGTTTCTCTCTTTTTTCTTAGCCCTTTCAAAGCATTGTTTTTTGGGGATGATTGATGAATGCAACTCAGTTTTCATCTTCATTTTTTGGGGGGGTGGTACCAGGGATTGAACTCAGGTGCACTCCACCACTGAGCCACATCCCCAGCCCTATTTTGTATTTCATCAGAGTCAAGATCTGAGTTGCTTAGCACCTTACTAAGTTGCTGAGGCTGGCTTTGAACTCGAGATCCTCCAGTCTCTGCCTCCTGAGCAACTGGAATTACAGGTATGTGCCACCGTGCCCGGCCTTGTCTTCATTTTAATTGCTTCTTTTATTTTCTTGGAAGGTTATTTGTTTTTCTAGCTTCCTGAATTGAAAGTTAAGTTCAGTAACTCTTAATCTTACTTGTCTCTCAATAAATAATGTAGGACTATAAATTTTCCTCCGAGCGCTGGTTTGGCTTCCTGTCTTCCAACCATTCACTTGAAACATTGTGGTTTAGAGTTTTCCCCCTGTCTTTCTGGGATCCCTCAGGTTTCTATTCCATTGAAAACATATCTGTGCCCACATGGATACGAGTTTTTAATACTATTATTTTTTCCTGCCATATTAAGCGGATTAGAAGAGGAAGATTATGCCACCATGATCTCACCCTGCTTATACCTCCTGGGGACTTTTCTTTCCTCCCTCAGGGTTAAAAACAGAGAATGTGGGTCAGTCCTGTCCTGATGCAAAGGCCAGAAAGCTATCAGCAGCTGTGTTCCCTCCCATCGAGCATGTGGCATCGGTGCCCAGGCCTGCTGCACCCCTGTGGGTTAGCTTCCCTTTCTGTCTTGGCCAGCTCAGATGGAATTTCTGTCACTCACAACCAGGAAAGGGCTGACTGATCTTTTGACCTTCTGCCTGTCATCCATGTGCTGAGCAGATCCTTGTCTCCTAAAGCACAAAACAATACATTTCACTCTGCCCAAGGTCACACAGTGATTAAAACTCCCGATCAGTTAAGTGTTCTTCCCTGTATAATCGTGCAGAAATCCTGCCTCTGAGTCCAGTAAGACATGGCATAATCTGGTCCTGGGGTGGAGGGCAGGTACTGGGCAACCTGGCACCCCATGTTCTGGACCTGCATCACTGTCCATAAGATGTGGGCACTGTCTGTGCACCTGCGACCTTGCAGAGGGCCTGGGGGACCTTGCAAAGGTATCTGCTGTTGGCCCGCCCATCGTGGGCACAGCACCACTTGTGCTGGGTGCTAAACAGATACAATACTGGGAACTAAAATAAACCCGGCTCAGTGACATCTTGACACCGCTTCGTAGGAACAGCAGGCTCCTGTGTACACACCGTACCACTCTGCACACCTATTTGTGAGTTAATCACACATCAGCAAACTTGGCTCAGAGCCACGTGTTCCTGGACCACGCCGAGGGCAGCTCAGGCTACGGGATTCTCTGCCTCGCTCTAACCCAGATCCTTCCCACAGATCCCAAGCCAGTCTTCTGCCACCCTCTCTCCAGCCACCCTCCTCTTTTCCCTGCCAGGAGAAACACAGAGGGTGGGGGTGGCGGCTCCCAGAGAGCGCCGTCAATAAGGGTGTCCCTGATACACTAATAAGATGGTTTAATCACGCCGCCAAGATGCGAGTGGAGCCAGACGGCAAGCAGAGGAGGAGCTGGAGTGTCACTTCTCAGCATGTGTCCACGCCCCTCCAGGCTCCAGCCCCGTTTGTCCTCTCCCTGGTGGTGCCAACCTCACTCTGCCTCTAGAATACTGCCTGGTCTGACCCGCCCAGCTCCCCTGAGTCAGCTCTGAGGGGTCCTGGGCTCTGCCTCAAGGTCCCGGTGGTGGCAGTGAGTCCTGGCACAGGCCAGGGGAAGGGGGTCGGTCAAGCTGGGCCACTTCTGTCTGTGGCATGGCCCCGCCTCTGCTTACTCATCTGGGAAGGAGGGCCCAGACTGAGCTCAGCCAGGCTGGAGGCAGTGCTGGGGGAGGCACAGGCTGCAGCCTCTCCTCACGTTGCCTGGAGACAAATCCTATTCAGTTTGGAGATGACCCCTCTCACCCTGAAGGTTCCAACTGACAGACAGGTGTGAGGACAGCGTGGCCATGGTGGATAACTCATGGACATTCAGGTTCACTCTGCCACTAACTCCCTCCCCCCGACAGATGTGCAATGGGAAACAACTATAGTACACAACCCCCATCCAGCAGGACCTCCTGGTTGATGGGGACACTGGACACTATCACGTCCTCTCCTGGAAGGCCCCAGGCCAGGAGCTAGGGTGACCTCCCAACATCATGGGCCTTGGGCTCTCCCCTCATTCATTCAGCTCAATCAGGAGCCAACGCACAGGGTTTGTTAAGATGGAGGCCAGTGATCACCGAGGATGAGAAATACCTTCAAGTTTTTCCTGCAGGACTTTGTGGTCTGGCCCTGCCCCTGCACGGGAACCAGGCAGGTGAGGACGGGGAGTGGGAACAGGCCAGAGCTGGGGAGCCTCAGATCCCAAGAGTGTGAAGTGCGTGGAGAGCTCCTTCCTGACAGGAGCGCTGAAGGCCTGTCCCCGACCCTGCTATGCTACCTGGGCCCTGGGAGACCTGTCCCACGCAGGCTGGGCACAGGGCCTGCTTCCCAAGAGCTGTCTCCAGCTGTCTCCGCTGTCCCAGGCAGTGGCCTCCAGCCTCTGACACTGCAGCAGTCAGGTTTCGGCCTCCTGGTCCCCACAAGGTGGGTGCTGGGAGAGTCCAGCTGAGCTAACTGCCTGAACGTACCCTGAGGAGAACGGCAGGCCAGTGGGCCAGGAGAGGGCCAGGTGAGGGTAGGTGTGACTACTCCCTGGAGTGGGGCATCTGGGACAGACCCAAGGGAAGTGCAGATTAGGAGGTGTCCTTCTGCAGCAGCTGGGCCAGGGCCCCAGGGACAGCTCCTGCACACTGCCAGGTGCTCCCCTCAGGGCTGCTCACACATCCTTCACACCCTGACCTTGAACTCTTCTAGGTATCCATGAACCTATTCTTCATTCCTTCCTGTGAGCCTTCTGCAGAAGGGTAAACCAAGCCAGGTGAAATCAGGGAAGAGGCCAGGATGTGGACCAGGTACCCCAGTGCCACCCTGGGGTGAACTCACCTTCTGCCAGATCCAAGGCTGGGGAGTCCCTCCTGCCAGGCCCCTCTCTGCTTAGCCCCTGCCCTGCCTCCTAGGCTCTGGGCCTAGTCCATGCTGGTAGGAACAGCTCCTAATTGGTCCACATGCTCCCAGTTGTGGGGCCCCTGAAGTCCTCCTTCTAGAAACACACAGGGTTTGTTAAGATGGAGGCCAGTGATCACAGAGGGCATCTTCCAGCCACAGAGGGCATCTTCCCAATGCACACCCGGCCGTGTTCAACAGCTCTGTGGAATGTCACCCAAGGCCATCACGGGTACCCTGTGGCTTCTCTGGGTCGTCCCCCAGCTCTTGCTGTTCACTGCTGGCAGTGGGTAGCCTGGCCCCTCAGCACCCTTTGCTCCAGAGCCCTGAAGGGCACTCCCATACCTTGATCCCCAGCATGCTGCATGTCTCAGGAGTCCCCTAACTGCTACCTCAGGCACGCACTGGGGATCACACTAGCCGCTCCTTGCTCCTCCCAAAGCCAAACGCAGGACCCTTCCCACCTAGTCTACATGGGAGGCTCCGCCCACACAGCACATTCTCCCAGAGCCCTCAGGCTGCCCCCAGGGTGCTCTTGCTACTTTGTCCCTGAGCTTGAAGTTCAGGACAGAGCCTGCTGGTTCATTCGTGTCTTCAGTGCAAGCCCATGGCTAGGTGTTCCGTAGACCTCCATAAAAACCAGGGCAGCCTCTACCTTGTACCTGTGGCTTCAGAGAGCACTGGGCAATGGACTCAGGGACCAGAACAGCCACAAGGGCCAGGGGAGGCCAGCTGGAAACAGGGACGGGCTGGGGACGGTGGCACAGGTACTCGTACAAAAGAGACTCTGAGAAGCAAACAGGGTCTGGGGCAGAGAGAGGGGAGTGGGCTCCCAAGAAGGCCTTGCAGCAGTCACACCCAGGCCTGTACCCAGGGGCAAGGCCCGGCCTCCACCTGCTGCTCTCTCCTTCCACACGCACTGGGTTCCCAGACCCTGTGACCTCCCAAGTTCAACATGCTTTGGTTGCAAATTCAGGAGACAAGTTGCCTTGTCCCCAGAATCCCCAGAGGCAGCAGGATGGAAGAGAGAGTTAGAGCCCAGGATGGCCCTCTTACCTCTCTCTCAGCCTCAGTTCACTCATTTGTACAGGGTTTGGTAACGGAGCCAACGAGGTGTTCAGCATGAGGGTGGAGAGCACCCTGGTGCGGTCTGGAAACCAGTACCTGTTCAGCTGCCCATGTGATCCTGAGGAGGCCTAGCCTCTGGGTATCTGGGGGATGGTGGTGGTGTCCCCAGGGCCTGTGAGTAGCTCCAGGAATTCCAGGGAAGGGACCCTGGGGGAGCAGGGAGCAGATGCTATTTAGGGGCAGTAGAAAAGTACAGATTTCAGAATTTCCTGTACTTGAGACAGGTAATACTGCACATTCCTCAGCACCCAATAACCAAACGCCCTTAACAGCATGAGTATAGGAAACGTAAAGGCTATAAATAGCCTCGCTTAGACTATAAATAGCCTCACCTCAGTTCAAGAGATTTTGCTGCCAAATGAGCTATGACAAAGCGTTTGGCTTTCAGAGCTGCTGGATCTCGGCATCGAGAGTAAGGGATCGTGGATGTGCATGTCAATGATCTCACCACATGTCGCAAACCAGTTGCACCTCGGCCCTGCCTCAGCCCACAGCAGCGCGGTTCAGAGGCGGGTTACGTGTGCCTCCCCGTGAAAGCTCACCAGGCCCTCTGACCTTGGGGAACACAATCCAAGGGCATCAGTAACATACAAAACCAAATGTAAACATAAACCTCATGCACGCACACGCATGGACAGCAGTGTCCCCCACAAATGCGATCGTGACACTGTATACACAGGGATCCGGGAAGACCTGATCAGGCCAAGCCCTGTCCACAGACAAGAGCCAGTGTGAGCAGCTGGGCTGGGCTTGGGGGCACATGGACCTGGTGGGAGCCCAGGCACAGAGTTCTCACCAGTCGGGGCCTGGCCTCCTGGCTGAGTGGCGTTCCTTCACCTGCAAAGCTGAGCGCCACAGGCCTTCCAGGGCTCACGGGAGGCAGCAGGCTGCAGGCTTGTTGGGCAGCTGGTGCCAACAAACGCCTGCTGACTGCTCTGCGAAGTTGCTCAGATGCACAGTAGGAATGAGGTGCTTACGTGGATGGTCCCTTCAGTCACCTGGGGCCTGCGGACTCTCTTTTGAGGCAGGGCCAGTTGTGGGCCTCTATCCTATACCAGTGCTCCCTATCTCAATGGAGATGGTACCTTCCAGATACTCCTCCAAGATCCTAGGCTCAGGGTCTGGAGGGAAGAGCCTAGGGCCAGGCAGGGTTCCCCTAAGGAAGGCCCCACCTGCTGGCCAGGGCGCAGGCCAGGGTGCCAGCCCTCTAACAAGCTACCCAAACTTACTGACCTGTTCTCATGCTTATAGGACTAGGCCTAATACCAAAGGCAGCTAAAGGGTGAGCATGGGGCCCCATTAAGGGACAATGCATGTAAATCCCCAGCACAGGAAATGGCAGTGGCTGTGCTGATGACAGTGATGACAAGGACAGCTCTACCCATGGACGCTCATGATCATAAGAAACGATGCCTGGTATATTACTGTTGTGTCCCTCTGCATCACACGACCTTCCCAGCACCCACTGGGGCCTCCAAGTAGCATTGCGAGGCAGGGGAGAAGGTGCCCTCTCCCCACTTCAAATTAGATAACAGAAGCCATGAGGGACATGGGGACTTGGTCAAGGTCATCGAGCAAGTTAGGAACAGGGAGGACATAAGGACCTCTGATCCTAGATCCAGGGTGACACCACAGCCATCCCAACCAGCACCCTGGACCAGCAGCCCCCAGCAGCCTCTGGGTCCTCCCCGTCTGGGGGTAACGGGAGGAGAGAGCAAGAAGGAGAGGGGGTGGACGGGTGCAGGGAACTGAGTCATCTTCCCACTGGTCCAAGCCATTGCACACAGTCTGGCCCCTCTATCTTTGGCGGGGAGCGGGGCGGGGGGGCTATTTTGGGAAGCTCTGCACACGCCCGCCACTTCCCTGCCAGGCTGACTGGGTCAAAAACAAAACCAGCCCAGCAACAGCCCTGTGTCAACAGGGTGGGAGGTGAGGAGGCGCTGAGCAGCCCTGAGCAGAACAGCAGGAACGGGGAAAGCGGGGGAGGCAAGCACAACACCCCCACCCTGCAGAAAAAAGGCAGTTGGGGGAGGCAAACAAAATCGAGTTGGAGGCAGCAAGATGCAGCAGGAAAGCCTGGGGTCAGACAGAGCCAACCACACACAAACTCTGTCTCCAAGCAAGTTGCTTTGCTGTTCTGGGCCTCAGTTTACCCACTGACAGGAATGGCCCACCCACTGCCAGGAGAGTGCCTGAGACCCCCGCCGGGCCCTGCCCAGGGCCACCTCTGCAGGGCAGAGCATCTACAGTGCTGGTCCTGCAGGCACCAGCCACCAGGGTGGAGGACCAAATGAGGCACCTGTCCATTCTTAAGTGACCACAGTTCTTGAGGTCAGAGCAGCTGCCTGATAAATCTATGAGGTCAAGCCCAAGGGCCCCTCCAAAAAGCTCTCTGAGGAGCATCCAAGAAACCAAGGAGAAGGAAGCAGAGACCCCTCCACTGCACCCAGGGTTCCTCCCATCATTGTTAAGGGGTAAGTGGCTGGTCACTAGCTGCTGCCATTCAGAGAAAGGGAGAGAACCATCTGGTCCAGGGACAGAGCACACTGCCCTACCCAGAGCAGGTGTTCAAAAAACACCTGTGGGTGGAATAGGGCTGGCGGCAGAGGCAAGAGGATGGAGGATGGGAATGGCCGTGGAAGCTGCTGATGCCCTGGAGGCAGACCATTGTGGGAGCTCTCCCAATCCCACAAACCCACCAGCTGGCCAGGAGCAAGAGCCCAGGCCAGGCCTGCAGGGAAGGCCTGGCAGGGGTATCTGTGCTGGCCACCAAGATATTGCTAGAGAGTTCCACACCGGGCAGAGCTGAGCAGAGCTCGCTTCCCTGGGAATCAACCCAGGGCTTTGTTGGCTCTTCAGGGCTCCATTGGACTTTCTTCTCCTGGACCCCCTAAAGTGGGTGTGTGAAGGGTGCATCTGGCCAGGACGCCTGTCTCCTGAGCCACCCCCCTGCTTCAGTCTCTGATTCTGCTCAGGGAAGGAAGCAAAGCTGCCCTGGCTGATGACAGATCTGAGGCTGCTAAAAGATACACATCTGTTTCCTGGGCAGCTGCCACTCCACTGTCCCTGGACATCACAGTGACATCCTACCTACAGGGTATAGCAGGTGGAATAGCATCCCCCTCCCCAGCAATCCCCAATTTACATCTACCCAGAACCTCAGAGGTAGGGTCTTCATAGAGATAACTAATTAAGGAGCTTGAGATGAAATCACCTGGGTTAAGAGTCAAAATCCAGTGATACGTGTCCCTATGAGAAGAGGAGGGGATGCAGAGACACAGAGGTGGGGCCATGGGAAGATAGGCAGGCTGCAGTGATGCAGCCCCGAGCCAAGGGTCCTGGAGCCACCAGAGGCTGGAAGATACAGGGGAGCATGTGCCTCAGAGCCCTCAGAGTCTCTGCAGACACCTGACTTTAGACTCCTGGCCTCCAGGGCTGTGAGAGAATACACCACTGCTGTCTAAGCCACTGGCTTACGGCACTGTTATGGCAGCCCAGGAGAGGAGCACCCTGGGCTTGTGGCTCTGGGAAACAGTACAAATCCAGGGTTGACCACGTATGTGTCAGTCAGGGTCCTCTGCTCTGGGGGCCTGCAGGAGATAAGCCAGAGGCACCCTGGCTGGGAGGGCGAGCCCAGCACTTGGGTGGAACTGAGCCAGCCTGTTGCCAGGCTGTTACCAGGGCTACAGCCCAATAAGCCCAGGGCACTTAAGGAGCCAGCGTGGGCAGTCCATCTGCGTCCAGGCTACTAATATGCTGGAGGGGATGCAGCCACTTAGGCCATAGTGTGTGGACTTCCTGCCACCCAGCCCCTCTATGCTCCTTGATTTCCCAATTTGGCACCTGGACAGCCGTTTCTAGACCCTCAGGTGAGGCCTGCCCTGCCCAGCCAAAATTCCTGGGGTGCACCAACTCTAGGCAAGTGGCCTTCAGTACTGACCCAGGTATATGTCCTAACCCAGGGAGGCACATAGGATGGGAGATCTGGACACACAGGCCCCACACTGCCCCTGGCTCAACATCTCTTTGTCACTAGTTTTGGGGATCCTCTCAGGATGGGCACAGGGAGTTGGCCAAGGCTTCCGAGAGCTTCAGGGCTGAAACCAAGCATTTCTCTGAGACCCAGCAAAGGAGGGGGCACCAGCAGTGGTGAGCCCTCTCCTCGTCCCAGCTCTGTGGGCTAACCAAGTCAAGGGACGTGCTCAGGACCATCTTGGGACTGGTAATGTCTGCAGGGCTCAAAGGGCTCTGAGATGGCTGAGCCCAGCATTTCCAAACCCAAAAGCCTGGTAGGCCTGGTTCAGATGCAGACACCCTCCACCCAGACCCACCGACTCACAGCTTCCTGCCAAGGGCCCAGGAACCTGCATTTTATTTATTTATTTATAATTTTTATTGTTGGTTGTTCAAAACATTACATAGTTCTTGATATATCATATTTCACACTTTGATTCAAGTGGGTTATGAACTCCCATTTTTACCCCGTATACAGATTGCAGAATCACATCAGTTACACACCCATTGATTTACATATTGCCATACTAGTGTCTGTTGTATTCTGCTGCCTTTCCTATCCTCTACTATCCCCCAGGAACCTGCATTTTAAATACCTCCCAGGTTAAGGGGAAGGCCCTAGAGAGTGAGAACAAGGGGCCAAGGCTGGACTCCATCCCCTCAGGCTCAGTCTTCCAGGAAGCCTTCCCTGGCCCCGGGACACCTTGCGCTGACTTCACTGGCCTTTATCAGCCTGTCCTGTGGCCACGTGTTTGCCTTCAAATTCAGGCCCTGAGCCTTGTTCAGAGTGGCTTCCCAGGATTCAGCCAGAGAAGCTGCCCAACAAATATTTGTTAGGTGAATAATAATTTCAATTCTAAACTCTGTTCCCAAGCCATTGTGTGACCTTGGGCAGGTCATTCCTCTCAATTTCTGTGTCCCTGCATGGAACAGATCACAGTGAGTGAGCTGATGATCCCCATGCAATGTGCTCAGGAACTGCTGGCGGCAGTAAGACCTGGCTCCGGCCTCACACACTGGTGCCCACACAGTGGGTCCTTACTGAGGTCTGGCAAGATCCAGCCAGGAGGCTCTGCAGGAGGACAGAGGTAGAGGGAGAGAACCCAGGGGCAGCAGAATCCCCAGGAGAGGTGGATACGTGGATTTCAGAGGCTCTGCTCACCTCACAGGGCCCTGGGGGAAGCAACCCTGCCCTGGCCCTAACCCAGCCTGGTTCATGGCTCTTGGGGTTCCCAGTGGGGGGAGTTGGGACAGTGACTGAATGCCACCAGGCTGCAGACAGGAGCTCACATCAAAAAACAGTAACAGGGCCCTGAGAGCTAGAGCAGGTATCTGGCCCTGCGTGGTCCTCCATCTCCAGGTATCTAGGCCAGGCTCCAGCGGGGCCACATCCCAGGGCCCCAGAAGTGTGCAGGCAGGGACAGCTCACACAGCTAGGCCTCTGCCAAGGAGGAGTGGGGAGCTCAAGCCTGAGACCTGTGCCATTCCTTTTAATTATTCCAGGGAACCAACAGGTTCTTCAGCCCAGCCTAGCCAGGGGAGAGGGGATGGGATACCCCTCAGGGCCCAGCCTAGCCAAGGGGGAGGATGCCTTCAGGGCCCAGCATCCATGTGCCTGTTCACACATCCACCCAACTGGCTCAGAAGGGGTATTGCTATAGTCCCAGGTAGTTTCAAGTGACTTGGGGAAGCCCCAGGGTCTCCATGAGTCAGCCTCACCATCCATCAGGTCTGATTGAGGGCCCTAGTGTGTGACTGCTGCCTGACAGGCAGAAGCAGGCCAAGCTCAGGTGGGCTGGGCAGAGGGCTGAGGCGGCAGTGAGGACAGCTAGCAGGCTCCTGTCCTCCTGCTGGAGTGCCAGCTGGTGATTTACATGGGAACTCTGGCCCTGTCTTTCTTCAGGGTCCAGGGGAGGCCCCTCCTTGGCACCATGGCCACATCTAAGTTCCAGTCTGGTGCTGCCTGCTGGGACCTGGGATGGGAGACAGTCAGGAAGAGCTGAGGGCTGGTAAGCACCACTGCCTGTCCTAGAAGGCAGGCTTGGTCCGGGAGTGCTCTGCAGCTGGTGGCTAGCTGGGCACAGCTGGCTCCGTGGTGTTAGCCTGGCACTTAGGACGGACTCCAGTACAGAGTGGCCATCTGGAGAGAGCCCTGTGAAGCCATCGCCCCATCTTGCATCCCTTCATGAGCAGGGCGAAGAGCGGAGCCTTGGAGACTATCATAGCATGGCCAGGGGCCACCTGCCTGCCCCATTCTGTGCTCCAGGAAACTGAGGTGCAAAGGGATTCAGGAGCCACCATGCATCACACAGTCCCATGGGTCACCCAAACCTGGGCCTGTGTGGTCCTCATATTTTGCTCTCAGGGCCCAGGGATGTCTCCACCAGCAGAGTCCTGATCTGCTTCATCCCAGGAGCCCAGTTGTGGAGAGAGCACTCCAGCCATGCTACAAAGAGGGGCCTGCAGGCAAGTGAGAGCAGGGGCGAGCCTGTTAAAATGCAGCCCTCCCGCTCCCTGTCCGCGCTGCCTCTGACAAAGCCTGTTCACTGCCACTGGCTGTGATCGGTGTGCCCACGCCTAGGAGGCTGTGAAGAGCTTTACAAGGGCACTGGCTCAGTGCACTTCAGACACGATCCTTTTGTCCCTCCCAGCCTCCCCAGTGTGCCCTTCGTTAACCCTGTCACACAAACCAAGAAACAGGCTCAGAGAGGCCAAGGGAGTCCCAAGGATCTCACAATCAGGCTGATGGCAGAGCAGGGACAAGGGCAGCTTTCCTGATTTGCTCTCTGCCCTGATCGCACCCTGCTTTGGGAGAGGTGACAAGCACCTGGTAAGGGAAGTTCCTCTTGCTATAGCAACAAGGTGGGGAAACTGAGGCACAGAGTGGGCAGGTACTGACAAACAGCCCCCTCCCAAAACATCACCAGCACTTTGCAGGCTGACAGGGCACATTCAGGCCCCTGGTTCAGGCATTTCCACCAAGCTTGGCTTTATGAGAGATAATGTTAGCTTGGAAAGGTCCCCATGAAGCAGAGTGGGGACCCCAGACTCTCAGACCTTGGGTCTCATGATCCCTCTCAATAGCTGTCTAGGTTCTGAGGTTGGACATTTATCTGAAAGGGGCTGTCACAAGGCTGGGCAGCAACAGAGGACCACGAAGCTTACTTACGGGGGGAACCCAAAGCTGCACACTGAACCTAAAAGCAGCAGCATCTCGTCCAGAAAGCGCAGGAACCAACTCCCTCGCACCCAGAGCTCTGAAGGAGAGGCTCAGGCACCAGGCAGAGCCCCTGGGGAAAGCACCCAAGCCTGAATCCCGAGTTCAGTCAGGGATCCTGGAAGAAGCTCAACTTCTGAGGTTGTGTCCAAGGAACCTTTCCTCCCACAGCTCCTCGTCCCCCAGGACTGGCTGGCCACTCCCACAAGGACAGGACTTGAGTTTTTTCATTTAGCTTCTTGTAGGATCCTTAAGGTATGAACCCTCCTCTCTGTCCACACTTTAGAAGAACCCTCAAACACCTCAGAATTTTTAAAAACATTTTCACATAATCTCTAACATATGGAAAAATTGCAAAACTAACAGGAACTTCCACAGACACTCTTCTAGAAGTGCAGATTGCCCACCTTTTCCCCTGTTTACTTTATGTTTGTGCCCCCCTCTCCCTCACACATCTGTAGGGGCACACAAATCTGCCCCAGTTCGTTAGAAGGGAAGTTCCTGGAACGTTTCACCCACAACAGCCCTACCACCTCTGCCACTGCCAAAGCACATGTTTGTTCCCATGTCTGTCCTTTGTGTTTGGTACGTGACACACACATGACACAGACCATGCTCTCTCCACATTATAGGTGGGAAACCAAGGCACAGGTCTCTTGATGGGTAGCATCCCTCCCACCTCATGGAGCCACCTACGCCTAAGTCCTCAGCATAAAACAGACCCCACAGCGCAGCCACTGCCCCAGAGCAGGACAATGTAAAGGTCTTTAAAAGAAAGAGCCACTGTTCCAGAGCCGAGCAGAGTGCACTGGGTCTGGGCCACTAGGATCTCTTCTGCAAAGTCACTCGCATACCTTGGTGGGGACGGCAGCCAGGATGGGGGCTGGGTGTGGGACCCCCTCCCCAACTGCTCTCCGTCCTTGGCTTTCCTTTTCTCTTCCTGAGATGATGGGATGGGACAGAAGGAGACCAAGCCTCCTCTGTAGGTCCCTCCCAGGGGCAGGGGCTGGGTCTAGTCCTCACCCTAGAGCCCAGTGCTGCAGACAGCTGCACGAGGAAACAAGGAGTGGACCCGACGGAGATGGACCTATGGCTCTGCCCAAGGCAGCTGTCCGCCGAGACTTGGTTTGGGGCATGTAAAAAGGGGTGATTATAAACCATAAATGTCAAGAACTATGTAATGTTTTGAACAACTAATAATAAAAATTAAAAAAAAAAATAAACCATAAAATCCATGAGATGGTGAAGATCAAGTAAGGGGTGAAAGAGTCTGCCCACCTGGCTCCGGAAACAGAGCCAGAAACAGGGGGAAACGGATGTGAAGCCAGGACACCCAGACAGAAACAGCATGGAATGTACACACACCACACACACAACCACCACACACACCGCACATGCACACACCATCAATGTACAGGCACACCACACACACAGCACATCCACCAACTCATACACACACAGCACACTAAACTCACACCACACAAACACATCCTACACAACATACCCCACATGCACACACGAACATAGACCCCACACACATAAACATGCATACACACCGGCAAGCACAGATGCCACACATGCACACACTCATAACATGCCACACACGTGCACACACAGGTTTGCATTCAGCGCACCCTAAGCTGAGTAGTCTCCCTCTGATGAGTCCTTTCCCTGGGGGTGGAGACCCTCAGAGGGCTGGCACCTGGGGCTGCCCTGCAGAGAACCATGCCCACCCCAGGAACACACCAGACGGCGCGGCACAGCCTCAGGTGAGGGAAAGGGACAGCAGAGGGAGGCAGCTCTCCAGAGTGGACAAGGACGGGCTGCCTCTGGAGAGACACGGAGCTGGAAAGCATAAAGGGTGGCTGTGGGGTCCAACAGTGCTGGGAACATTAGCATGGGCAGGATGCAGCCAGGACGGAGCAGGAGGGAAAGGTGCATCTGTGGGGTGTACACACATGTGCATGTGGGTGTGTGCACAGTGGATGAGGGCTGTGCGAGTGTGCCTGTGTGTGTTCAAGGAGACCAGGGGAGGCCGGCGGGAGCTGGAGCTGCCTTCTTCCTGCACAGTTCAAGTCATTTGTCATTCATGGAATACCACCAAGAGACTCCAAGGAGCTGGGCCCAGGGCTGGTTGAGGACAGAGGTACCTCCGGGGCAGGCGGCTGTCCTAAGCCCCAGGATCCCCCACCCAAGTCTGAGCTGTCTGTCCTGCCCCCCCGCACAGTGGACCCCAGCTCAGGAAAAGACAAAGCCAACTGTCCCCTCAGAGCTTCAGGGGCTCCCTGAGGTCTGCCGACTGCTTTCCACGGGGCCCTTCCCTGAATACAGCACTCGGTCGAATTAAAGAAGAATAACTCACCGCCTGGAAGCCAGCCAGCTCGGCGATTATTCCACTTTTCCTGGAATGAGCTTTCCACACTTTCGCCGGCAGGAGCCATTGGCAGCCAGGGCTCCCGCCTCTCCAAGCTGCTCTCACACCCTCTGTGCTCTGCACTTGCAGTCAAGTGAGGCACTGCTAAATGCAATTACGCTCCGGAGCATCCTCTGAGAAGGAGGGGAGGGAGGGGCGGGCAGGCGGGGCAGCCCGGGGCCCACCTGGCCCAAGGCAGGCAGCCGGGGCGGGGGAGCCTGCCTCTGCCCCTTGGCCAAGCCCTGGCTGTCCGACTTGGCTGTGTGGGTGGACCATGCAGGCGGATCACGGTGGGAGCACATGGGGACCTGAGGGCAGAGGAACCCCCTCCTCAGCACTGCAGGACCAGCCTCCCACGGAGGCTGAGCAAAGGCAAGAGGGCGCGGGCACTCAAGAGCTGGCCTGTAACTGTCACATCAGAGTTTCCATTCACAGGCAAACCAAAACCAAACCAAACAAGACCAGCACACACACCCGCTCCCCATCACACAACTGCTAACCCATCAGAATTCACAGCCAGCCAACCAGAATCCAGACGCCGGCAATGTCATTAAGAAGCCTGCACAACACTCAGATGCCAGGAGGGTCTCGGTGAGTCTCCAGACTCAAGCAGAGGAAAAGCAGGACAGCGCTGATGTCTGCAGACACAAAAGCCTTCCTCTCTTCCTGCTCAGCAGGACCCATCTCACTGCTCTTGGGGAAGCACCAAGAATCTGGGGTCTGAGGCCATTGTAAAGAAACGGGCGGTGCAGGAGATGAGCACCCGACCACAGAACTGCACAGGGAGTCCTGCCTCCGGCCGCCTTCAAAGCTCTGCTGCCGTTATTAAGGCAATCTGTCAGAGAGAATGCCCAAACCAAAATAGAACCCAATCAGGTGGCCGTGAGCCTGACCTTATCAACAGCACTCAGCCTGCCGCACCACTCTGAGCTGGTAGAGCCAGCACGCTCCCTCCCAACTCCGCTGGCACCTGGCACACGGTACATACCTGAAAGGCTAGGCTTCTCTGCAGTCAGCCTCCCAAGCTGCACACCTTTGTTAGAATCGGGTGCGGACTCCCTGATACCTGCACTGGGCTCTGAAGCTCCCCAAGTCAGACGGGGCTACTCGGCGTGCGCTTTCTATTTAAAGATCAGACAGGCTCACGCTCAGACACCATTCAGGCCTGGAGCTTCTAAGAACTGGGTGCTAAATCCGGTCTCTTTGGCCTCACTTTCCATCAACACAGGAGACGTTCTTGTTGACAACCACGGGTTCTATTTTCCAGCGCCGGCTGCACAGGAAGCAGAGGTAGCGGGGGAGCGGCCTCGCCTCCTGGGCTGGGCCACTCACGGTCACCATCATCGGCTTACTTGGAGGAGACGTTGGGGAGCCGAGCTGAATGCTGCTGTCGGGACATGACTGAACCAGACTGCTGAGGGGCTGTCCCAAAACACACGGGGCCTCTGCAAGCGACACAGGACACTGGTGTTCCACCCGGAACCGGCCAGCAGACAGGTCCCTCTCCACTGTCTTCTTGGACATCCTGAGGGCGGGGGACACCCACCCCCGACTGAATGCCCATTTTCGGAGGATAAAGGGTTGGCTGAAGCGACAGCCAGTGCGCAGCCAGTGCCCGGCCCGCTGGGGTGCACGTGCGCGCCTCGAAATATCCTCCCCTCTCCCGCTGGACCACGCTCGAGGAAAGAGACCGGCGCACTGTGGAGCAGCCACCGTGGAAGACAGGAGTGCAACAGAGCGCTGTCCCCAGCCCCAGGAGGCAGAAGCCAAGCCACCAGACTCTCCAGAGGAGAAGCCCATGCACCCTGTTCTGCCCTGCCCTTCCAAGCTTGGGCAGGCCGGGCCAGGCCTCTTGGTCCTTCTCTCCCTCCATCCCGCCTCCTTGGAGAGAAAACAAGCAGCCCGTGTGACAAGACGGAGCCTTCCTCGCTAATAAACCCATCCTATGTCTGTGACATGTTTCAAAAGGAGCAGAAAATTACCTTCCAGGAAGCCAACGAGAGGTAAGGGGCGGGGGGCCACGTGTCAGAGCGGGCACCACCGGCCGCAGGGGCTGGGCTGGGGCTCATCCAGCAGCCCCCATGCCCGAAGCATCGCTGAGCTCCTCAGGTGCCAGTGTCAGGGAGCCGCCCGGGGCCCAGGGCTCCCCAGGCAGTCCATGCCTAGAGGGTGCCAGCACGGGTCCCAGGCTGGGTGGACAGAGGAGCCACAGCGGGCGGGGATGACGGAGGAGGGAAGAAGGCAGGCCGGAGAGGAAGGGGTGGGGAGCAGAGCGGGAGGGCGGGAAGGAGGGAGAATTGATTCTCTCTCCTCCACTGGGACCACTGAGCTAAGTTGCCATGGAGAAAGGGGAGCCGCTGGCAGAGCTCAAGGCGGGCGGAGGAGCCATATGCCAGAGGGAAGGCGTCAGCGGAGAACCAATCCCACAGTTCTGCTGCTGCAGCCTCCCCCAGGCCAGGCCTCCGGGCCCCGGCGACAAGGCTGGGAGGGGTACCAGCTGAACCCGCAGACAAAAACAGCAGCCCTCAGGAAAGGGAGGCTGGAGGGGGATGCTCTGGCCACCCCCAGGCAGGCACGCAGACCCCCACCTCAAGCCTCCATTCTCAAGCTGCAGGGCTAGTCAGAGGTCAAGACCCCAGGACTGAGGAGCCCACAGGCCCCCCCCAGGCCTGAGTGGCACTCAAGCCTGGTGCCTGGGGAGGCACTGCTGGTCCACATCTGCCTCCCTCTTCCTAAACATCAGTTGCCAAATCCTGAGTCACATTTTCCCACCCTCGGGAAGGAGGGGATGCCCACCTACGGGAGGGCTTCAGTGGCCCAGCACCACCCAGGCAGGAGGCAGGAAAGGGAGGCTGCTCGGCACGAGCCTGTGGAGGAGGCTGCTCCTGGACGCTGTGGGCTGGGCCACGCCAGGCTGCACTGCCTGCCCGGCTGCTGCCATCCCCACTGCTGCTGCTGGGTGCCTCTGGCTCCAGGACTGGCCTCGGACACTCGGGGCTACAGAAACGGGGCTGGGAGGGGCCAGGGCCTGGGCGGGAGCCTCAGCTTCTCCTTTTGGCCATGTCCCTGGGCTTCCATCTTTTCACTACCAACAGGGACAAGACCACCGGCTCTACCAAGCCACGCTGAGGGCACTGCAAGGCTGACAGAGTGGGGAAGCCTGGGGCAGTGGACGCCCGGAAGGCCTTGGTGCCACCTCAGGGAATCTCCTTGGGGGGCTGAAGGACAGGGCAGCGCCCAACGTCCTGCCTCCCCTCACCTGCTTGGTGGCCAGGCCCCAGGACAGGGTCCCCAGGGCCGCTGCGCTGACACAGAAGCATCGGAGGGTCTGGCACTAGACCCTGTCCCTGAAGCTGTGGGCTTCTCTCTCCTGGCCCCACTGACTTTCCCCTCAACATTTTGTGGCATATGGCAAAGGAGGAAATGTCAGAAGGAACGTCCATGAATTCACTACCTAGAGTCAACTGTTTCCTCTCACTCTTTTTTTTTTATTGTGGCAAAATACATATAACATAAAATTTACCATTTTAACCATTTTAAAGCGTACACTTTGGTGGCATGAAATTCATCCATGACATGGCACAACCTCCGCCTCTGTGGAGTTCCGACCCATTCTTTTCACCCCAAGAGGAGAGCCATGAAGCAGTCACTCCCATTTCCTCTTCCCTTCAGCCCCCAACAACCACTATCCTCCTGTCTCTACAAATGTACCTGTTCTGGACATTTCACATGAATGGAAGTGGCCCTTTGTAACTGGCTTCTTTCACTTAACATCATGTTTGTGTGCTGTAGCCTGAGTCACTACCTCACTCTTTTTCTTGGCTGAGTAATATATCATTTTGTGAATAGACAATGTTTTATTTATCTATTCATCAGTGGATGAACACCTGGGTTGTTTCTATTGTCCTCTCACATTTATTTATTTATTGATTGATTGATTGATTGATTGGTGGTGCTGAGGATTGAACCCAGAGCCCTATGCATGCGAGGCAAGCACTTTACCAACTGAGCTATACCCCCAGCCCCTGTCCTGTCACTTTTAAAATGAGGTATTTTTTAGAGCCCTGGGAAGTGTCCTGACATCCTCCCATTCCTTGGTCTTCAAGTTGCAGGTCTCAGAGGCCCCCAAACTGAGCACTATTCCTACCCCGTCTTTCCATTAAGCAACACTCCTCACTGGATGGCCAACAGGGGAGGCTGCCTGGCCTGGGGCCCAAGGCAGGGACCCTAAGTGGCCTCAATCTCCTCTGTCCCAGGGAGCCTGCATCAACTCCAACCCCCAACTCCAAAACAAGATGAGCCTGGGTTCCAGAGCCGTCCTGCACCCCTGCTGCATGGCTCATGAGTCATCCCCTGGAAGCTTCGACTTCTCCACTTTTAAAGTGGGGACAAGGATCTCTACCTTGGCGGTGCCCCAGAGCAGGGCCAATGCTGCCAGAAGAACTCCCACTGCAATGGCACGCTCCACACCTGTACCACCCAGGACCCAATTCCACTCATTTACAACTGAGATGAAACAAATCACAAGAATCCAGTGGTGCGCGCCCTGCTTGGAGCAGCCCTGCGGACGAGGAGATGGAGAACACGAATGGGCACGGGCCCAGGCCTGGCTCCTGGGTCTTCATGGCTTCCCTTTCCTCTCTGTACTTACCTTCTGCGTCTGGCCAGTGGGGCTGGCTTCTGTCTGCAGCCTGGCCCAGAGACCCCTCTAAAAGGACAGGGGGAGGGTGGTCAGATTCTCAGGGAACCAAACAGCTGCCAGCCGGGCAGTGGGCTTCTCAGACTCCATAATGACAGGGTCTCTGAACCATGGACCCTGCCTCTCTGCCTGTTCTAGAATCCTCCTCCCCGTCTCCCCCAGCAACTCCTGAGGCCATCCCTGGAATGTCCAGGCAGGGGCTGCAGGAGTGGAACCCCACCCCCAATGCAGTGGCAGAACCCCCAGCGGGATCTGCAGAGAGAGGGTCCTGGCTCCAGGCCAGTGCTCAGGGAGACCCTCTCATGCTATGGGCTGCTCTCAAGGCTCCTCTGACACAGAGGGTCTGCACAGAATCCAGGCGGGACTTGTGCAGCCTTCTCACTGCAGATGCAGAGACATAGAAGCTCCTCTGGGGTCAAGCAGCAAGGCAGTGGCAAAGGTGGGTCTGCACTGGGCCCGGCCCCCGGGGTGGTATGGGGGCTTGTGTAAGCATACACCCTGCTGGGGTTTCCAGTCCTTGACCCCCTCACCAGGCAGGCAAAGAGCTGTGAGCCTCAGAGCGGGACAGCAAGGACTGAAAATGGAGTAAGCCACTCGTCTCCTGTCCCAACCACTCGGAGCCACCATCTGGAGGAGAAGCCATGGGGGGGAATAAAGGCTCCAGATACACAACAGAAGGGTACACCCAACCACAAAGCACCGTGCCCCCCTTTCCACATCCAAGATCCAATCAGCTGCAGACTGGAGACATTAGGACACACTGCGTCTGTACCTGGCAAGAGTCATAGCTGCCTCCCCCAGGCCCCATTTGTAGACTAACTCCCAGCCCCACTACACAGCCTAGCCCCTTGCCCTGGAGTCCCAAGCCCACCCTGAGGGAAGGCCACAGTCAACGTGACAGGGCCCACATCAGTCACAGAAGGCTTCTTCCAGATGGCTGACTGTTCTGTGGCATTCCCCTCAGAGATGGCATGTCCAGGGAGAATTGTTCATAGGCAGGTAAGAGTTCCCCGCTGCAGGGTAACAGTGAGCCTGGGGCTCTCATAGGACAGCAGCTGCAAGGGCAGCGTGGCAGTGAAGAGAGAGGAGCCAGAAGAACCAGAACACCCGGATCACCAGAGCCAGAGCCCAGTGCCCGGAAGGGCAGAGGCCTGCACAGGCGTCCAGGAGCCTGGAGCCAGCTGCAGCCCTGCTTGGGAACTGGGCCCATAGCCTTGAGTGCTTGCCTCTCACGTTCTCCATGACTGCTTAGCTATTTGCAGGTGCCCCCTTGGAGAGCTTCTTACCTGCTTTTCTGAGCTGGACAATAGGCGGAACCCACTGAAGCATCCAACATCCCTGAAGGGTGACTGACTAGGCCAGGCCTGTCTGCACCCCCTGCCCTGTGAAAGGGACCCTCAGAGCCTGCTGAGAGCCACAGGTAACCACGCCCTGCCAGGCTCAGGGTCCCCCTTGGGGAGGAGGTGTCCAAGGAGAGGGCAACAGTGAAGCAGCGAGGCAACCCTAACCAGGATGCCTGTGGGTAGCAACCCCAGGAGGCCAGGTCACCTAGAGCCCTCTCTGCTCCAGGAAAAGCAAGCAGACCGGGAGAGTGGGAGACAGCTGTACCTTTAAATCGTCTGACCACAGACACGAAAACATTTGCACGGGGAAGCTGTTTGCATCGTGGGTTATTTTTAGGGTGAACCCAGTTGCCTCCCCTTGAAACTGGATGAAGCCCCAGAGGCACGTAGTCCTTTTTCCCAGATAGGGGTCCTGCTCCGGTTTCCCTGGGAATGAGGACTCAAGCATGGGATCTCTGGGACCCCCACCCCGAACTCTGGCTGGTGGGAAGGACTTGTGCACTGGGAGTCAAGACAGGTTTGCCTGGACTGTGAAGTTCACCACCACCGACACAGGCCACCCACCTGGGCCCAGAGAGAGCACCCTGGTACCCCCCACTCAACCCTCAGCCCCTCCCCAGGCAAGGCCCAGCTGAGGGGAATAGCTGGCGGCCACACTTCCAGAATAAGCAGCAATCAGAGTGAATGTTCTCTTCCACTCCCCCTCCTCAAAACAGGAACGAATCCATTCTACCAATTTCCCAGCTAATGATTTCCTCCATTAAATTAAAAAGAAGAAGAAAATGTTTTTTTAAACGGATTACCAGCCCTGTGCTTTCAGAGAGCCCATGACCCGTCAGCTCCTCCTAAGTCCGGAAACACCAACGCCCCTCAATTAATTTCTGATAAATAAAAAAACCACGGTCTCAGAATCACGGCTCAGCCCCTTCCCACCACCCCCACAGGCACACAAGGTCCACTCTGGCCAGGCTCTGGGATGCAGGCTTCATCGAATCAGAGATAACTCTTGGCAGTTGGGGCCTGAGGTCCCTTCACAGATGGGAAAAGTGAGATGGGAGAGGCCTAAGCCCCCCCCAGGATCCAGGGGGACCTAGAGTTGTGACGTGCACCATGAGTACCGAATGTGGCCTGGACCCTGGATTTCCAGGTGCTCCTCTGGGAAAACGCCCACAGGCAGGCCCAGGAGCTGAGGAGTCCCCGCAGGGCAACCAGAGTGTCACCACCTGCTGTGGCCTCGCCAGGCAGGACCTGGGCTTCTCCTGCTGGTCTCTTTTCCTGCAGCACCTGGTAACACCCTGTTTGTTCCGTTTTGTTTTAAAGAATCCACCTCTCAAGAACATGGAAGAACTCGAAAACATGATGCTAAGCGAGATGACTCCGTCCATATAAACTGCTCAGAATAGGCAAATTCACAGAGGCAAGAGAACAGAGGGTACGGCGGGAGGTGGGGACTGTTATTTAATAGGCATGGAGTTTCTGTTGGGGAGACAGAAAGTTCTAGAAATGGCCAGGGCCGTGTCCCCCACACTGGGAATGGACATGGTGCCACTGCCTGCTCACTCCCAGGTGGCGAGCAGGGTCACCTCTGTGCTCTGTACACTTTACCACCTCAACAAGATCATATAAGCAAGCCCGGGTCCACTCTCCAGGATGCTATGTGAAGACTTGGAGTGGCCATAATGCCACATGGGCTGTGCTCGGTCCCTCTGCAGTCTGCCCCAGTGCCAGGTGGAACCCTGCACCTACAGCCCAGCTCGGAAGTGCATAGTTCCTCTCTTGTCACCTGAGAACCCAGGGACCTTCAGAGAAAGGCTCTTCATGTTAGCCAGCCTCACTGAGCCAGAATTCCAAACTCACAATGGCCAAAGTACAGGCAGAGCCTGAGGGCTCAGGGGTTGCCCTCTCCAGGGTACTGGAGGGCTTGGCACCTCACAGCTATCCCTGGAAGGTACATCCCTATTGTTAGGTAATTTGCTTCCCACATTTAATTCAGGTTTATGCAGAGAGTTTCTCTCTGACCATTTACAATCAGAAAGATGTAAGGAAGGTCCAGGGCCAGGGAGTGTAGTCAGGGGCGGGAATGACAGTCCAAGAGCCCAGCTCAGCCAGCAGCTAGCTACACGGCCTCCCAGCACCCACTCCATTTACCAGCCAGAGTTCTTTGGCAAGTTCCTCTGTCTTCCCAAGCCTTGATTTTCTCTTCTACAAAATGGGGAGGGAAAGCATACAGGTCTCGGGGGCCTGCTCGAGGACTAACAAGGTGACCCACACGTGGCACTCAGCATATGGTTGGGATGTGGTTAAGTCAGGAAATGGTAAGGATAAATGGATCAGGATTACAGTCCCCCAAACAGGCAGGAATGCCCCTCCTAAGAGGATCAGGGCAGCAGTCCCAGAAAGCTCAAAAGCCATCAGGCAACACTAGTCACTCAAGGCCGGCCAGCAGGCCAGGGAAGGCCCAGGCGGGGCTACGGCAGCATGCAAATGAACTGATTTGATCCTTTAGTTCCTGTTTTGTTTTGTGCCAGGGTTGAACCCAGGGTGCTTAGCGGCTGAGCCACATCCCCAGCTCTTTCATTTTTTATTTTGAGACAGGGTCTTGATAAATTGCTTAGGGCTTTGCAAAGGCTTGCTGGGGCTGGCTTTGAATTTGCGATTCTCCTGCCTCACCCTCCTGTGCTGCTGGGATTACAGATGTTTTTGCAAGCAAAATGAAACCCTGGGAGGTTAGAGACCTGCCCCCAGCTAGGAGGTGGTGAAGTCTGGACACAACTCCCCCCACCCCATTCTCAGGCCTAAGCTGTCACTACTGGTCCACAGGGTGTCCCAGGAGAAGCAGGGAGGGAGCAAAAACTGAGGCAGAGAGGGGAGCCCCAGTCACTTTCGCAGCTCTGACATGGGGAATTGATGAGCTTCTGGAATCCTGATGGTAAGTTCTCAGGGCAGCTCCCTCAAGGACAGCCATGGAAGGTTGGACAGGCCAGGTGCATCTTGAGGGTCCCCAAGGTCAGGCCCAAGACCTGCACACACTGTTACACTAGGCCAGCTGCTTTGGTCAACACCCAAATGTGCAATTAACTCCCTCAGAGCCAGGGCTGGGTGCTGGGGAAGGAGTATTCCACAGCTGCGCTCATGAGGTCTCCCAAGCCTCAGGGCACCCAGGGGACACCTGGAGGCCCTGACCTTTCCAGGGGCACTCCACACAGACAAGGGATTCTGGGCATGGCCAAGATCTGAAGGTGCTGCCTGACCTCCAGGGTACTTCCTAAAATTCCTGCAAAGCTCTGAGCTGACAGTAGCCACAGTTCCCATGTTAGAATGTGAGTGCATGTGAGAGGATGTCACCCTACCTTGACGTCCTCCCAGGGCTCCTCTATGCTTAGGATGAGTCCAGCCTTCACCAGGGCCTGCAGCCCTCTGAGATCAGGCCCCACATTGCTCCACTGTCTCTTACTGCCTTTCCTCTGTCATTCTGTTCTGGCCTCTAGTCCCCAAACCCGCCAGGCACACGTCTATCTGGGGACCTTTGCGCCTATTCTCTTCCCAGGTATCATGTGTCTTGCTTCCCAAGGTTATTTAGGTTTCCACAGAGAGGTCCTTTCTGACCACCCCATGTAAACCCACCAGCACCTCTTCCTCTCCCTCCCCCTCCATTTGCTTGTTTCTTCCTGGCATTTGTATCACCAAAGAGTATAGTTTAGGCAGAGATTCCACATGGCCTGCCACTGCATCTCCAGTGCTCAGACCAATGCCTGCACTCGAGTGGTCTTCAGGACACCTCTGATGGCTTTAGAGGCAAGGAGGGCTGGTGGGAAGTGGGGGTGGGAAGTGGGGTTGGGGGGAAGGGCTGCTGGGGTTAGGAAAGTAGAAATGGCTGGAATAAGTAAGCTTGCGATCATTTAAAATGGCAATCAAGGGTTACCTGCCCCCCAAAAAAGCTCCAGGCCCAGACACTTGCATAGGTGATTCTAGCAAACATTCTAGCAAGCTCTGGGGGAGGAGTGCCTCTAGTTGGAAAGGACAGGGACAGGCAAGTCTTCATGAGCAGGCTGCCTTCCAGCAGGCCCCAGGAAGATCTAGGCTGGAAGCAACAGGGCAGCCAGAATGTGGAACCCCAGGCCCCCAAGCCCTCCTTGCCACTCCCATTACCCACTCTAGAAATGCTCTTCTCCCCTGGCCTACGTAGTCTGGATCTCTGTCCACCAGCACACTGGCCATCTAAGTGCATGGTAAGCACCCCATGAATGTTGGCTGCTACTGGATTTACTATGTACATGTCCACCTACCCTGGTAATTACCAGCCAAGGGTGGGGCCCTCTCTGGTTTATTTTGGTGTCCCCACAGCTGGAAGCACACAGCAGGTATTAGAAAAAAAGGGTGAAATAAATGAGCAACACACAAAAAAGACCTGGAGACTGCCTTCCATTTGCTAAGAGAAGCTTTCAGGAGCCATTGCTGTGGGCCTGCAAACCAGCCCCCTGTGCTGCAGAGTGCCGAGGCCGCCCTCAGACTCTCGGCCCCTGTGGGGTCCAGCAGTGGGGTCCTAGGTGAGCCCAGGGGCACGCGGTCTGCCTCAGAGCCTCGCTTAGCTTCCTGATGTGAGCAAGGGGGTGGCGACGCACGGAAGCACACCCCCACCACGCGGGAAGCTGGAGGAGGCTCTAGCAGGGCTCAGTCCTCCAGTTTCCCCTCTGTGCAGCTCAGTGGCTACTAGTGGGGGACCAGCCTGTGGTGAGAGGGAAAGAAGCAAGTCCTACAATCTCAGGTGGCCTACAGGGCTGGGCCAAGGGAAGGGAGAGGGTAGGGTGGCCACAGGGCTGGGCCAAGGGAAGAGAGAGGGGAAGAAAGCAGAGAAGGAAGAGAACAGACCTTTCCCTCCAGACTCGGACAAAGAGGGTCCTGAACAGGCCTGTTCCTTCCCCAGCTACAGCCATTATGCAAAGAAAGCCAGAGAACCCCAGGCCATCTGCTGCTCCAGGCACAGCTGGGTCCTGCTCCCGTCACCGGCCTGACCCAACCAGCCCTCAAACTCAGGCCGAAGGCCAACTGTTCTAAGGAGCAGGAAAGCAGGTGAGCCCTTTGGGGTTCTGGATGTGACAAGCCACAGCTCTATAGGAAAAGGCCTACTGAAGTCTGCAAACATGGTCAGAGCAACCAGTGGGCATGTTTGCAGCCAGCAGAGACAGTGAGAGTCACCCATGAACCCAGGTGGCTTGGAGGAGCAGCAGAAAGGGAGCAGACATTTACAGAGCTCTGTGTGAGTTATCCACAGACGTAGAGATCGCCTAAAACTCAGTGGTTTGAAACAATACGTACGTATTACTTAATGCTGCTTCTGTGGCTCAGCAAGCTGCAGGTCTGGCTGAGTGGTTCTGGCCAAGGGTCATGCATGGGTTATGATCAAGACATTGATGAGCTGCCAGCCTCAGAAGGTTTGGCTGGGGCTGGAAGAGTCGCTCCGAGGTAGCTCACTCTCATTACTGAGTCAGTGCAGGTCCTAATCACCTTTCTAGACCTTTCCAGAGGAGTCCATGCAAGATAGTGGCTGGATTCCCAGAGCAAAGGATCCAAGAGGAAGACAGCAGAAGCCACACCGTCTTTACAATGGGGTCTTGGAAGTCATGCTGTCCTTTCCAATATCCTGTAGGACACAGGTCAGTCCTGCTCAGTGGGAGGGACAGCGGTGGCATGGCCTGGGGTGGGGGCTGGGCCCTGGGCGGTCCTCTTCGTTTTGCAGATCGATGTGGACTCTGTGAGGGTGCTCAAGCCTCATCAGTGTTAGGGACCAGCCAGGGCTGGTTCTGCAGGGCTTGCTCTCAATGAGAACCCTCGGGGCAGTTAGGCCTCCAAAAGAGCCAAAGGTCAGCCAGCAATCCCTCCCTCAGTCTCCTCATCTAAGCCCTGAGGCAAGATAGGGCACTTCACAAGGGCTGCCCAAAGATGAAGAGAAGTGACCAGACACTACCCTGTCCCCTGCACAGGACACCCTCGGTAAAAACCAGTGGCTACTCTAACATCTGGGTAAGCTAAGTCCTCAATGTATCCCCCAGGGAGAGTGAGGCCCCTGCAGGTTGCCACTGACCAGACCTCCCACCCAGGGAGAGAACGATGGTGAGCCAGGCGATGTGGAGATGGCCGCGGGCACAGGAGACCAGAGCTAGGAGGGGAGGCACTGGGTTAGGCCGCTCACAAGGTCATCCCCTTGCTGCCAGGGCCAGCCACAGCCACCAGTGGCTTTACAGAAACAGCAGGGGAGTCTCCTCTCACGGTTCTGCCACCTCACTCCCTGCCAAGGTGCCTGCCTTCGCAGCAGGATCCCATCCTACAGCCACTTCATTAGGAGGCCACCTGCTCTCCACACTAAGCAATCTGCGTCCACAGGTGCTGCCTCTCGGGGAGCGCAATTCACAGCCATGTGGGGGCCCAGGACCCCAGTACAAAACACGCCAGGACTGCTGCTGTCAGGGCTCACGAGTCTCCCCCACTTCATTCTCACCCGCACTGACGAAAAAAGCTGTGATCTAACTTCTCCAAGGGCTCCATGGTTGTCAGCCTGTGCCAGGCGGGCTGGAGGGAAGCCGTGTAGAGAAGCCGTGGCCTCGGGAGCTAGAGACACAGGTCATGGACAGTGGGGAGACCCCCATGGCTGTGTCCTCTTGCACCCACCTTACAGGGTGGAAGAGAAGGCCACTGAGTGTGTGGGTCAAGGCTCTGACCCAGGGAGACTCCCCGCGGGCGAGGTTTGTCCCTGTGGCCTGGCTCTCCTGCCCTGGGTTAGGGTCAGAGGTGTCCCTGGAGCGAAGGGGCCCAGCAGCAATGCTCCCCACAGTGTCCTGCACTGGTGTGCTGGGGAGCAGAGCAGGCCCCCTGAAGAAGCAGAGGTCCCCACTCTGCTGGGACCTCTGCCTGCAGCCTTTGGGCCCAAGAACCAGCCCGGCTCGGGTGTGGCCCAGCAGAGAGGACCTGATCTCTGAATAAAGCGACTTCATTCTCC
Source organism: Marmota flaviventris (assembly GCF_047511675.1). Lineage (NCBI taxonomy): Eukaryota > Metazoa > Chordata > Mammalia > Rodentia > Sciuridae > Marmota > Marmota flaviventris. Next base: position 135,886,205 of record NC_092498.1, on the reverse strand, counting down.
AGAAAGCTCTTCCACGACTGTAAGCAGGATTACTAGTCACCAAAGAGTGGAGACAGACAAGAGTAAACACACATTCAGCCGCCCTTTCCTAGGCCCCGCTGTTATCAGTCCGGCTGGCTCCAATCTCAGCTCTGTTTCCGGGTCTGCTCCTCAGGTTCCTCCAGGCCTCAGATCTGCTGCTCAGGCTCTGCCTGTCCTTTCCTGCTGTCCCCTCCAGCAGAGCCATTTGCCCTGGGCAGCCTTCTGCTCACCTACCAGCGTATCACCTCCCCTGGTCTTCCAGAGAGGAGAGAGCTGCCAGGGAACCCAAAAGGACCCCCACCCAGTCCCCTCAACCGTCTCTCCTCCCAAGTGACTGCTCGAAGGGACCTCAGACATCACTTCCCAGTTCGGCTGCAGGCTCTGTGCCCCCAGCCTCTCTAGGAAGGTGTTCCTGTTCCTCTCTGGGAAAGTGTCCACGGCACGGTCCCCAACCCTTCACCAACGCAGAACCGTGTTTGAGACGTAAATCACCCTTTAAAACGATGCTTGTCATCAAATGTGGTTTATCATGTGATGGGCTGTGACTCAGTCACAAAAAGGAAGTCCTGGTCCACGCCACAGCATGAATAAGCTTGAAAACATGCTAAGTGACAGACGCCAGACATACAAGTTCAGACTGCAGGATTCCATTTTAACAGAATGTCCAGAAGAGGCAATTCCATGGAGAGTAGTAGGTCAGTAGAGGTCAGGGGCATGGGGATAATAATGTCTGCAAGGTTCCTTTTGGGGGAAATGAAAAAAAAAAAAATTCTAAAATCGTGATGCTGATTGCCCAACTCTGAACATTTTTTATTTTGGTGCTGAGGGTTGAACCCAGGAGCTTAGCCACTGAGCCCCATCCCCAGCCCTTTTTTATTTTTTATTTAGAGACAAGGCCTCACTGAGTTGCTGAGGCTGGCTTTGAATCTGTGATCCTCCTGCCTCAGCCTCATGAGCCACTGTGCCTGGCCCAACTCCGAACATTTTAAAAACCACTGAATTGAAAAATTTAAATGGACGGGTTGTATGGTATCTGAACTGCATCTCAATAAGGCTTGTTTTTAAATGCAGGAGATGAGCCAACAGACCCTGACCACCCATTTGTAATGGGTGCTGGAGAAGCTTGGCTGCTGGAGGAGGCTCTGCAGTGGAGTCCCCTCTGCCCTGCAGTTAGGGTCCCTCGTCAGGTCCCAGCTACATCCTGGACAAGCCCTACTAGCACCAGACATCCGAGCATCTCATGGGCAGGGCGACAGTGGTAGGCCAGGCCGAGGCTGGGGCAGTGGGGCTGGGGGAGTTTGGGGCATGGTGCAGAGCCAGGAGACCTGGGCCAGCACCCAACGCTGTCAGAACCCTCGGGCAGAGGGCTTCCTGCCCAAGGTTCTGGGATCAGCCCCTCCTCTCTGGGACACAGCCTGGGATCCAAGCAGGAGGCTACTGTGGGCTGGTGCCGGGGGCTGTGTGAGAGGTCCAAGCACGGCCACAGGGACACGAAGCATCGTCCAGCACTCCAGACTCACCAGGCCGAGGCAGCTGCTTCTGCCACACTGTGAGGTCACAAGCTCTCTCTGGTGGAGCTGGCAGCTTGGCCAACCAAGCCAGGTGACTCATTTCAGAAGGACTTGTCTTATTTGGGCATCGTCAGCCCAGGCCAACCAAATATTTAGATAAAGAAGGTGGCCTTGGCTCAGAGACACTCCAGTTTGTTCAGGAGAAAGAAGCTGAAGTGGTCCAGGGGTCCTGGAGCCTCAGAAAGCAGGCCAGGTGCCAGAGAGTCAGGAAGGCTTCCTGGGGGAGGTGACCATGGTGGCCCTGGGTCCTAATGGCCTAGGAGCTCACACTCGCTCCCCAGGTTTGTTCCCTGGTGCATGTTGCTCTTGCACATGACACTGGAGTCTCTATCATCTGCTTTGGCCCAGGAAAGCTAGCAGAGTCCTCTGGGGACGTTATCCAAACAGCTGTCTCCCATTCCGGCCTAAAGCCAAGAATTTGGGAAGCTGATGTTTGGAGGAATTCTTCCCCACAGCTCCATAAATCACCAACCTCCATCTGCACAGACATATCCGAGGTCAGGCAGTGCTCTTTCTGAAGCCCCTAAAGCAGGCAGTGGCGTGGGGTCCCCAGGTCAGCTGCCACCTCCCAACACCAGCTTCCAACAGGGCCAAGAAGGGGAGGCAGTGATGGGACAGTGGCTTGTGAAGGAGGTGGCCACGCCCCAGCTCCCAGTGGGACAGGATCCTCCTCCCTCCACCCCAGGAGGGAGGACCTCCCTCCCCTGGCTGAGGGTCTGCAGGAAAGACCAGAGGAAGAAATGGAAGGTTCCTCGAAATCTCCCCAACCTTCTGCTGTGAGCACAAGACTGGCTCCCAGACCCTAAAAGTATCTGTCAAACAAATGAAGTCCTGCAAACGCAGGCCTGGGCTGCAAGCTCAATCCCTTGGACAGATGAGGAAACCGAGCCTTGTCCAAGGTCACCCAGGTGGACCCTGACTGGCTAGAGGTCCCTTCCCACTGTCCCCAGCGGCCTGCAACACACCCAGGGGAGGAGAGCAGGGACAGCCACTCTGAGAACAGCACCAGGCTGGGCTGTGGCCCTCAGAGTCACGTCCTTCCTGAGCCGGGCTCCCCTCTGCGCCTTTGGGGCCACCATTTCCTTAAAGGGCAGCTGCGTGGGTCAGTGAGGCCACATGTATTCACTGGCCTGCTCCATTTGGTTTCATCTAATCCTAGGCCAACCCCAGCAGGCCGACACTTTAGGACTCCTATTTTGCCATGTGACTGTGGGGAAGCTCAGAAGGGCCTTCCGAGGCCGTGGAGCTGGAATCCCTCGGACTCTAGGACTCAGGACCCCAGCCCCTGAGAGAGCCGTCCCAGCGTGTTTCTATGTCCCTGGTCTGCACAGGGGATGGCAGCCAAGGGTACAGGAAAGCCTCAGGCTCCCTGGAGCCAAGTGGGTGTGATCGGCCTCCCATCTCCTACTCAGGAAAGGAGAACAACCCTGCAGGCTGCGGAACAGGCGTTCTAACAGGGGGCCCAAGGGGGCCCAGCACCACTGCTGGTTCAGGACTAGGCCCTGCGGAGTCCCTCATGTGCCTCTGGACAGGGGTCCCCCCCAACCTCCAGGGAACCAGTTTCCCCATCTAAGAAATGCATGCTGGGGACTGAAGATCTTTGACCCCCGAGGCAGTGGCCCTGCCAGCTTCTCACGCCTGGGTCCTTCGCCAACTCCACCCCTGTCCCTTCTCCATTTTGCTTATCAGGCCACAGGGCAGAACCACACACGAAAATATTTACACAACCAGACTAACTCCCTGGTGAGTGTGCCCGTCCCACACGCACGTCCCCTTCACCTACTTCTCCCGGGAGGGGCTGGGGAGGTCCCGCTGGCAGGCGAGGATCTGAGGGCCCGCCCTGCACCACCTCAAGCGGCTGAGTCACAGAGCCCGCAAGGGAGCCCGTGCCAGTGCTGAGTAGTCCAGACCAGGAATACCGCAGGGCCAAGCTTGCTGGACAAAGTCACTCCCCTGGTGACAAGGACAGCCAAGCCAACTGGAACCGAAGGGTCTACGCTTGGCACAGGTGCCTCGTCAGCCCCTGCGAAGGGGGCTCAGCACAGCCAACTGTAGAAATCATGGACTCTGGGACACACACCCATGTGTGGACGTACTTAACAGGCCCTGTGAAAGGCAGAACCCTTGGGTATTCGACAAAGCAAGACACTGTGGTTATTGTCACCAGGCTGCCTCTCCTCCCCTGCCTCCGACCTGTCACTCACATGGAAGTCAGTCAGAGCTTCTAGTACACACATCAGGGCATGTCCCCCTCTAGATTAAAGCTCAACGCTGCCCCAGTCAAGATGATGAACTCTGTAACCGCGCACAAGGCCTTCGGGGTCCTTGCTCAGCTCAGCTGCCCGCAGCACAATCCCCACCGGGCTGTCACACAGGAGCCGGGTGCCTGACCTGCCTCAGTGCCTTGGCACAGGCTGCCTAGAAGAGGAGCTTACATCCAATCCCATCTCTGTGCTGAGAGAACTCAGCGCGTTCCCAGGGCCCAGTTCATAGGTCAACACTTCAAGGGCAGAAGCCCACTCACTCCCCTAGGGCTTGGAATTGTCACAGGTATCACCACTGCCTGTGGCTCTGTCCCCTCCAGTGGAGCATGAGCTCTGGACCTGGCTCCTCTTGGCAGCACTGTGAGCTCAGAGCTCACACTCAGTTCTGAATACCACAGACATGCTGCCCCTCAAAAGGTCAAAAGGACCCTTCCCTCAGATGCTTCCCTTTGTCCCGGAAGCTCTGCAGCACAGGAGGGCACAGACTCCCTCCCCCAAGGGTGCAGCACAGGCAGCCCTCCATCTGCGGTCCACAAACCTCCTGGGACATTTATCTATGCAACACAAGCAGCTCACACACCCCAGCTCTGGGCCCTGCTTCCTGAGGCTGCAGAAGGGGGACTGGCGGCTGCAGCAGGATTTTATTCATGGTGAGCTCCCTCAATCGACTCTTTTCCTGGCCAGCCCAGAGGAGGGAACGTGGGGAGGGGACGAGACCAGGGAGAGTGCAGGGACATCCAGGAAGGAAGGGAGGGGAGGCAGGCGAGGGGGGTGAGCGATGGGGGAGCAGCTCCAGCCTACAGGAGCAGCCAGCCAGTCAGGGGCTTCCAGCCAGGACAGGACCAGAGGACAGACAAAGCCAGCCAGGGCGGCCGCGTGGGAGAAAGACGCCAGAGTGAGACTTGTGCCGTCCTCCGGCAGGACTTCCCACCCAGGGCCCTGGAGTCCTCTAGGCCCAGCGACACCCGGACTGGGGCCACCATCCTTAGTACACCACGACTTCCCTGCAGCCCTGCTGCCCCTGGACCCCTCATCCGGGGCCATCGTCGTTTCTCTTCTGTAAGAAATTAAGCATTGCCAATGCCAAACAGGTCCAGCAGCCTGCCCTGCTGTCCAAGGTCCCCAACAGACCAGAGGACAGAGTGGATAGCGCCTTCTCCCGTCCCCTCTCTGCAGGAACAAATGTGCTCTGGCAGTCGGGGAGGAAGGCTGTCTTTCTGAGCGAGCAAGCAGAGCAAGCACACGCAGCGGTGGCGGCGTGGCTGGGGGGTGTTCCAGCAGGCTTATTTATAGCCGGCCCGTCCGCACGCTCCCCAGCGCTGCCTGCCCGCCCGCCACTGGGGCTTTTCAATCTGTGTCTATATTTATCGCTTGAAGCCGTTGGGATAATGGCAAGGCCAGAAATAGCCTCAAAGACATTCACGTGAAGCTGATGGGCAGGTCCCTGGCTCCCAGGCTGACCTCACCCCAACATCTGCTGCTTGGCAGTGGGGAACGAGAACAGCTGGACAGGGCCAGGGAGGCAGCCACAGCCAGATTGGAACAACATAATCCCTCTTCCCCCACTGGCTTCGGCCCTCTGCAGTGAGGCAGGGGACACGTCCCAACGATACATCACAGCTGCCAGGCTGAGGGTAGACCAAAGGTGACACAGCTCCCTGACGTCAGTGCTGATCAGAGCTGCTGCTCAGCCCAGTGTGGGGGAGAGAACCAGAGTTAGCAGGAACAGACTCACAAAGCAGGTCACCTGCGCCAGGACTTGCAGGAGCTGCTCCTGCCCTGGCCCCTGGCCAGCAGTGGGACAGCGGGTGTGGGTCCTGATTACCTGACTGCTTCCCACCCCAGGTAGGGAGGGAGATGCAGAGAGAGCCCGCAGGCAGGGAAGGAGATGGGAGGGGAGTGGATGGAGGAGGCCCACTCCTTTCCAGATTCAGTGTCCAGTTGACTGAGGATCTCCTGGAGGGAAAAGCAGTCAGAGGCTCAGCCTCCAGAGCCCACACGAACCTCATTCAAACCCGCTGCATCCCCAGTGGCACGGTGAGCAAAGGGCTGGTGCTCTGGGAGCTTAATGTCCTCATCCAAAAAAACAGCATTCTGGCTGAGACTGGCACGAATCCCACACCCGAGAGCTCCCAGGAGGGCAACGGGCACTCTGAGATCCATCTGCAAATGTGGTTCTTCCCCAAAGGGGCCTGGGGGAGATGTTCAGGGGAGGCCTGGAAGGGGCCAGAGCTCCAGAGGGTAGGAGGAGCATGAGCTAAGTCAAGACCAGGCTGGGGCTAGAGAGGCAAGCAGGGGATGTCAGGAGACCCCATCATGGGAGGGGCCTGGCGAGACCCTGAACACGCAGTGGAGAAGGGTGGCTCCTCCCTGGTGGTAGCAACACACAAGTCATAGGAACCTGTAGGGTGGCGAGGAGTCCCCTGACCTCAGTCTCTCCATCCTGGGATCAGGTGAGTGCAGGCCCCAGCCTCCGCCCCTTCACCCCTGACCCTGCACTGCAGCAGTCTGGCGCTCCTCGGCACTCCCCAGACACACGAATAACTTGAGAGCAGAAGGCTTCAATGTGCGCCATTCCCTCTGCCTTTCCCCCTCTCTCCTGGAAAACTCCTCTGCACCCTTCAAAGCCCAGCTAAAATGCCCTTTCTTCTGTGACCCTCCCACAGGCAGTCGGCGGCTGCTTTCTCCCTGCTCCACCTGGACTCTGCCTCCCCACCCCTGCCTCTAGTCCCACACACACAGTGAGCGCTAACCTGCATCCGTCCCCCATCCCAGAAGGCCAGTTCTTCTTCCTTGCTGGATCCCACTGCCTGGCAGTGAACGTCTGCCAGGGGACAGTGGGAACTCAGGCCACGCTCACCCAGTTCTGTCCCAGAGCTGTCATTTTTTTTGGGGGGGGAACTGTGAAGAGCAGAACCTCATCCGGACTCCCTTGGCTGACGGGGCCGGAGGACAGCCATGGTTGCCCTCTGAACCTGCCTCCCATTTTCTGTGGAGAACAGGGAAGCTGCTGCTGCACAGACGCTCTGCAGGTGGGGGACACTCGGGCAAAGGAGCAGTCACCTCCGCTGGGGTGGGTGGGGCTCCCAACACCTGCAGCCCCAGGGCTCCTGAGCAGACTCCACAGGTCGTGCTGACGCCCCAGGGGTCTGGCCAGTCACAGAGCAGGGCCTGGTGCCGCTCAGAGCTGTGGCTGGGTTCTGCCCTGTGGTGCCAGAGCTGTGGCTTTTCGAGGACTAACGCCCGACTTGCACGTGCCTGTGCCCAGAGCTCACCTCGGGCCTGAGTTTGTATGCTGTCCCACGAGCGCTGTCCCAGAGCCCTCCTTCAACCTCTCAGGTCCCCACGGCCACTGCTACCTGGCACAGTCCCTGGGGTGGAGGAGATCCGCAGGGCAATCAGGAGAGGATAGTGGTCCAGGGGCAGTACCCAGAAGGCAGGCTCTGCACCTGCTGAATACATCACTGGCAGATGCCCTGGCACCCATGGTCTGAGGGACCATCCCGGTTCTGACACCAGTCAGCCCTGGCCAGCCCTCCCAGAGGGCACAGCGTACAGCAGGTCCTGATGTCCTCCAGTTCCACAGATGGGAAGCTGAGGCACCGGGCGGTGTCCGGGGTGGCGTGGCTCAGGGGCAGCCAGCAGCCGCCTCACTAGGGAAGGTCTCGATGCTGCATGCCCACTGAGTGCCCGGCAGTGCTCTGGGCTGTAACCCTTGGCCTTTCCATACCTAGGCAATCTGTGGGAGAGCCTTAATGGTTAAAAACAACACACCATGGGGCTGGGGTTGTGGCTCAGAGGTAGAGCACTTGTCTTGCACGTTGAGGCACTGCGTTTGGTTCTCAGCACCACCCATAAATAAGTAAATAAAATAAAGGTCCATTAACAGCTAATAAAAAATTTAAAAAAAAATACCTGCACCCCAGATGTGTCCTTGAGTGGGACATCAGATGGGCGGATCCTGGGCCAATCTGAGAGGGGGCACGGCCCCCACAGAGACGTCCCTCCCCGACCCTGTCTGCCCCAGTCTCCCTGACTGGTGGGGCTTCCTGATTCGGTTAGTGAACTTGGCCACAGTAGAGTGCTAGGGAGCAAATGTGACCTATTTCCCAAGGGTATCCGTTATTGGAATGAAAATGGAGAGAGGGCAGTGCTTGACTGGCAGGGGGAAGGGACGAAGGGACTTCAAGCACAGGGTGGGGGTGGGGGGTCCTTCTCCTTCCCAAGCCCCTCAAAACACTCATTCTTTTCACCTGCAGCACACAGCACAGCTCAGGCACACAGCGGGGCTCGTGCTGGTTAGCCATCCACTGGGCCTCCCCTCCTGTGTGGGGCGGGCTGAGCCCACCAGTTCCTCTGTCTTGGGAAAACAGAAGCCAAAGGCCGAGGGCTTCCTGGCAACACAGGGCACAACCTGCACAGCACCCAACCTCAGGGGCCCTGGTGCATGGTCTACGCCTGAGAATCGCAGGGAAATGCTGTGGAGCCCCAGGGAATGTGTATTGGAGCTGCAGCCCCAGCAGGCAGCGTCGGACCAGAGGGCTGGAGCACAAGGGGAGGGGGCTAAGGGACATGGGGCAGGGGACGCTGCAGCTGCCTCCCTCAAGGTCAGCAAGCTATTTCTAGTTTCTTTGCTACGCTGCCTCAGCCATCCCAGCTTCAGGAAGGCACCAACTTCTGGCTTTCACAAGAACAAGAGGCTCCCAGCACCGACCTGGCCAGGCCTCCCCGCCTCCGGGAGGCCAGTCCCTGCTCCCCCACCTCGGGTCCTCAGCTGTGTCCTGTGATCACCTAGAAAAGGGCAGCTGCTGGAGGCAGTTTGTAAAGCAACCACTGCAGCGGTCTCCAAGCTGTCCCTCCTGGACAGTTTACTGCGAGCGGGAAAGATCAGAGTTAAATGGCCAAGGAAAAAGTCCAGCTGGATCTTTCTGCCTCCTTTGGCTTCCAGCTTCAACCTCCCCCAAAAGAGCAAAAGCAAGATCTCCCTCCACTTCCCCACACAGCCCTGTGCTGAAGAATCTACAGGTGACATCCAGGTCTCCCCCTGCCAAACTGGGATAGCACAGCCCCTCCTGTACCCTGCTGGTCACAGGGCACAACACAGCCTGTCACCAGAGCAGCCTTGCAAGCCAACACAAAAGGGACCAGCCTTCCTTCTCCTCCAAAGAAGCACGCTGATGAGCCCACAGGGCCTCCCAGCAAGTGGACTGGGCCAAGTCAGTCCTCAGAGTTCAGTGACACAGCTGAAGGGCAGAGACCCAGACCCTAACCAGTCTCTGCTGCCCACTCTCGGTTTTTTGTTTATTTTTGGTGGGGCTGAGTATGGAACACAAGGCCTCCCATACATGAGGCAAGCACTTTGCCACTGAGCCACTCCCCAGCCCCTGTGCCCCTGCATTAATAGACTAAATCATGGATTCAAACAGAACATCTTGGTGGACATGGGTCTCTGGCTTGTGCTCACCAGGGGTATTTGGTGGCTGCAGAGAGTGTTCAGTGCCTTATCTTGGATCAACAATGGATGCCCTGACCTTGACAGTTCCCTGCACACACCTCAAACGTGGGCTTAGGATCACTGCATGTGCTTCCTTAGTCGACCTGTCTGCCTCCCTGGGACTGTGGGCTCCTGAGGACTGGGATACCTTACTCGATAAACAATGAATGGATAGTACTTGAGAACTTCCACTCGGATCCGGCCAGGGCCTCGGGTGACATCAAGGCTGCAGCCCAGCTAAGGTCTAACGCTACCCAGAGTGCCAAGATCCTCAGCTCACAAAGCCTCGTCTCCTGGCCATGGCACTAAGGGTCCCAGGGCTCTGTCTCCTGGGCCTTGGACAGCCCTTCTCCCTCCAGCCCCCAAACCTCCACCAATTGAGCCACCCATTGGTCCAGCTGCAGAAATGTTAGATTCCAAAAGCCCCGATTTTGGGCCGAACCATTTGCTGTGTGACTAGACAGGCAGCTTTCTTTACAGAGTCTGTTTCCCCTGAGCTTACATGAAAAGTCGAACCTAGAAGATTTCGTTTTCTATTTTTTGGGGGGTGGGGTTGAACCCAGGAGTGCTAACCATGTGCTGCAAAGGCCCTGAGGGTACAAGGGATTGAACCCAGGGGTGCTAAACATGTGCTGCAAAGGCCCCTGTGCCAGCTTGGTCTAGGCGCCCTGCACCTCCTGCTGTGACCATCATTTCCCCCTGGTCTCCCTGCTCCCTCTCTGCACCCCACCCTTAACACAGTAGCCAGAAGCCATCCTTTTATAATACAAGTTGGATACTGGCCCTTGACTTCAGCAGCTTTGCAGCACCTCAGAGTCAAGATCAAAGCCCCGACCTGACCTACAAGGCCCTACTCCATGCAGGCTCATTTTTCTTTCACCTCCTCCCCTTACTTACTCCAGCTTCTTGAACAGCTCCTGCCTCAGGGCCTTTGCACAGGCTGTCTGCTCTGCCCATATGTTCTTCCCCAGGGGACCTTCCTGGCTCTCTCCCTCACCTTTTCCAGGCCTTTGTGTCATTGTCCCTTCTTAGGCCTTCTTTTCAGCTTTGTTTAGCTTTGATCATCATCTAACATCTGTTCCACTCCCTGTTGGTCTATTGTTTGCAGAATTTTTAATGGCTGTCACACACTTGGACCCACCTGGGGTCACTCGTACTGCTACAGGGAACACAGCAGAGCCACACAACCCTCCCGCTTGAATACCCTCTTGGGAATCCCTCTGAGAATTCCTAGCTCTGGACACTCCCCAGGAATAAAAGTGACCGTACAGCTCTAGAGTTAAGTGGGTGACTATGGAAAGAAAAGAACTGCATACTCTGCCTGAGAGGAGGGGCAGGAGGACCTCCCCACCAATGTCCAGGGAGCAGGAGGCGTGAACAGATGCAGGCAGCTCGGACCAGAAGACAGGCGGGAGGGAGGGAGACACGGCCAGGCACAGTTTGAACCTCGGGCAAGCATGGCACAGGCCCTGTGGCAGCACCGCGCTTAGGGACAGGCCGGTCTCTGGTCCCCAGACGCACCCATGCCACTCACCCCTCTCCTCTCACCGCTCGGCCTCAGGAGCCAGGTGCTGTGGAAGGCAGTGCAGTGAGTGCTTCTCACTGACCCTCTGTGTCTGACTGCTGTCCTGCCTGGGCGGAAGGCTGAAGGATGGGAGGCTGCAGAGGCCAGCCTGGGGGAGGGGCAGGGAGCAGGGAGAGGCCCCAGTGATCTCCCGCTGAAGCCCACCACCTGGCAGAGCGGGAGGGGGCTGGAGTCGAGAGTCAAGCCAGGACATGGACACGGGTCAGAGTCAGGTCCCTCCCGGCTCTCCTGCCAGCATTATGGGGACCACAAAGAGCTCAGAAGGAAGCTCTGTCCTCACAGACCTCAGGGCAGCCTCCTGCTCCGAGGCCTCCTCTCCTGTTGGCCTCCCTCTGCTCTAGGTGGACAGCCTCCTAACCTCTCCCTACCCACCCACCCAGCCTAGGCCAGCTCCCAGGGGGCAGAACCGCCCAGAGGAGGGGTGAAAACGGCCTGTGGGCTGGCGCAGGTGGATTCCTCACCGGCCAGGCCAGGCCCACCAGGAGCCTGTGTCCCTTGCTGCTCAGGTGGAGGTCCTGCCTCAGTTCTCAGCTCTCTTCCTCCTCAGGAGGCAGTCCCCTTGCCAAGGCCTGTCATGGAGACAATGGCAGGAAACACCCCTCCCACGGGGAGTCCGGAAGGAAGCCACTGCCTGCGCCCCAGACCCTCCCCCTGTGTCTGCCACAAGGTCGCAAGGTGAACAGCGGCTCCGCTCAACCATCTCCAACTAGTAGGGCAGCACTGGGGTGGGGCTCTCCTTATGGGGGCCCCTTCTTTGGGGCAGACCCTCTCTCTGGATGCCACTCTGAGTCAGGTGGATGCAGAAGATGGCCAGGCTGTGCTGAGAAACACCAGTGCTGCCCCGGCCCCCCACTGCCACCCCCTACCCCTACCCCACCTTCTGAAAGAAAAGGCTCCCGGCTTCTCTGGAGAAAGGAACTTGTCTAAATATAAGCCCTGGGGCTCCCAAAGAGAGCCTGGAGGGGCATTCTCAGCCACCCCTGCCCAGGGTTGCCTCTCTCCACCCGCAACCTCCCTCTGCCCAGAGCACAGTGGCCTCTATGCCCATCGTGGCCACCAGCTCCTAGGAGCTCAGGGGGTGATCCTGACCATCCTGCCATGTTGGCGTATGGTGCCAAGAATTCTGTCCTCGGAACCGCTGTGACGACACAGGGAAGGGGGGCGGCTAGCGTGGGTCAGGGGCCTGCAAAGAGCTTCAGAGAAAAGGAGGTGTTTGAAATGGAACCTGACGGGCAGGGGAGGAAGAGGGAGCGGGGAGACACTGGAGCAGCATCAGCAAAGCACAGAGCACGCAGGGCAGCAGCTCCGGCCTGTGGGGACTCCTGTCTGCCCCAGGCACAGCTGTGTGCCTGGCACCTGGGGCAATACCTGGCACATGCCAAGCATTCCATAAATATTCAATAAATATTTTCAGGATAAGTGAGTAGGTACAGAACTCCTAAGGACACTGTGGGTCCCAGCAAGGACCTCCAGGGGAAGCAGGCACAGGATGTCCTCTCTGCAACCCCCTCTGGAATGCAGCTGCCCAGCAGGAGAAGAACCCCTTCCTGTAAGAAAGGAAGCAGGAAGCCCAGGCTTGCTGGGGCAGGGTCCCTTGGAGCAGCTCACCCAGGTTCCTGCCTTGAGGGGGAGGCCAAGGCCCCCAGCATGTGGCACAACCACAGTGAGCAGCAGTGACCCCTGGAGAAGCCTGGCGTCAGAGCTGAGCATTACTACGCCCCACCCCCACCCAGCAGCTGAGACACCTCAGAAAGTGAACTAAAACAAAACAAAAAGCAAAGACACAACATAGCACCCTCGCCCCTTCACACCCGGGCCTTTTCACAGCAAGGAAAGAGGGTGAGCAGTCGGAGAAGAAAACAGCCCGCGGCGCCCGCCTGAGACTCAGCTGGACACACTCGCCCTGCCACAGGCAGCCTGGGCCCTGGGCACCCTGCCAGGTACCCACCCAGCAAGGAGGGAGGCCTGGGAGGGCAGGAGCCAGGCTGAAATCCAGGCCTGGGCCTGGGCCTGAACCAGGGTCCCTGCATCAGGGGCTAAACTTGGAAATTCAGACCACAGGCTCCCAAGTTCAGACTTGGGGTCCAGTCCCAAAGCCAGCGCTGACTAGCTGTGTGACTGTGAGTCTGACATCTGCCATCTCTGCACCTCAGCTTTGACTCCCTCTTGTGAAACAAGACGCCAGTGGCCGCTGGGCAGCGTTGCTGTGAGACTGGCATAGATGGTGCTTTGAAAGGCCACGGCCAGCCCCACAAAGCAGAGGCTAGGGACCTCAACTGCCCCCCTCCCCAATTTCTGAGCTTCCCTGGATGGAAGACCCAGGCTCTAGGACCCCAAAGCTCACACTAACGAAGAGTACATGGGGGCAGGGGGCAGGGGAGTCCAGGAAAGGAGAGGAAACCACTTCTGCTCTTGTTCTAGGCACCAAAGGCCTCAGCATGAACAAAGGGCAGGGTGGGGCATAGGAAGTATAGAGGCCAGAGGCGGGCGGGGACGGGCGGGGCTCTGCTCTCCGCTGGGCAGAAGGTGGAGGGTGCCAGGAATCTGCCACTCAATCTCTGGTCCTGAGGCGGCCACTAGTGCACCGGCCTCCATTTCTCTCTGGGGAGTGAGTGCCCAGAGGGAGAGTATCCGTGAAAACACGCCCATGCTGGTTTCTGGGCCACTGACCACTGACCACAGCTGGTGGGCAACAGGGCGAGGCTGGAGCCAGGGCTCTGCTCTGGAAGGAGCCGCCATCTTCAAGGCAAAACTCCAAGGGTCCCGGAGTGGGTAGCACAGGGCAGGAGTGGCAAAGAGCCACCCAGGGTGCCACCGGGGCCCCAGGGTGGTATCAAATCTGGAATCCAGAGGTACCAGACATAGGATGCAGGTCCTTCCTATGTGAGGAACATAGACCAATATTTGTAAGAAGCGTAATCAATGAACACAACCTACCCCATGTTGATCAGATGGTCAGGGTTTTAAGGGAGGAGGAAAGGGCAACGGGCTCCACACACCCAAACCCTGAAGGCCAGGAGGCTGATCACTGTGCAGGGCGTGGCCTTACCTGCAGGTCTGAGTGGCTCCGTTGATGTCCCTGCCACCGAAGAGGAACAGATCAGTAGGCCCACAGAAGGGTGTCGGGGACCAGGACACACGTGCCAGCATCCTGCAGGAAGAAGCCCAACAGGAGGGAGGTGAGATGACGGGACTCCCAATCACCCATGCTAATCCGCAGGGAGGTCAGCAGAGCCAGTCTCACCAGAGCAACGACGTAAAGCCCGGTCCCCCTGGAACAAGAGGATAGAACGGGACATCTGAGTGAGGGGGTCTCCACTTTACAAAGCGACCCAGTCCAGGGTGCTCTCAGGGAGCAAGTTCTGGCTTAGAACTGGTGACGGGTGCACCTTGACACTGCCCCGTGCTGAGGAAACTGCCGGGAGCTGGACCCATACCCGCACGCACAGCTGCCTCCTTCCCCTCCTGGAAGCCTTAGGGTCTTCACCCAGGAAACCTGTTGGGATCAGAGGACCCCAAACTGTGAGTTGGGGAGGGTGAGGGGCTGGAAAACCAGACAAAGCAGGAAGAAGAGCAGGGGTGTGTGCCCCAGAGCACTCAGACAGAAGATGTAGGACCTCCAGCTGGACGGTGGGACGGGACGCCCCCTTTGCAAGCCACCAAGGCCAAGATGAGCACACAACAGAATTGCAAGAGAGAGGGGCCTCCAGGGACTCCTGAGTCTAACCGACCCCACAGATGCCACTGAAGCTGCCACCCAGTCTGGGGCTCCAACAGGGACCCAGGACACCCCCAGGCTACAGTGCAGCACAAGACATCCTGGAACCCCTGTACCTATGAGCAGGGAGCAGGCAGTGGCCTAGGAGGTACCCCTGATGACCACGGCCAGAAGGCAGCTCCCTTGCAGGCTGTGGATGCTGGATGGGTCCAGGAACCGAAGCCCCAAGTCCAGGACAGCCCTGCTTTACAGGCTGAGCCAGGCGCCCGGGCCCCTCAGGTACCCGTCTGTGCCCCTAGAGGGTGAGCAGGTCTTGACAGGTATAAGCCAACCCCAGGGGAACTGAACGGAGGCTCGGAATGACAAAGTGATCAACTGCCAGCGAGCAGCACAGATGCAGGAGCCAGAGCAGGAGAGGAGGGAATGGGAGGCGCAGAGAGCCTGGTACAGGCGGTGGGCAGTGCGGGAACGGGCTCTTCACACACGCCCCCACCAGCCCACGCTCCCAGGGAAGCCACAGCCAGGGCTGCAGACAACTTCTGAGGACCTAGGCTCCTCGGCAGCCCGCCTCCGCCCTCAGCTCCAGGGCCTCAGTCTGTGCCCACATGGACCCTGCACAATAAAGCATCCCAGGTCCTAGAGGGCCCTAGGGTGCGGCTCCCGGGCTCCTGCACACTGCTCAGGTGCCTCTGCAGGGCCCTACACCTGCTTCTCAGGGTCACTGCCACCCCAACACGGCAGGGTCAGCAGCATCCCCCCACTGGGAGGTCAGGAATCCCACACAGGCTGAGTGCTCACCACGGTGACACCCCGGCCAAGGGTGACCAGATTTGGCAGGCAAGGCCCCTCCACACCTCAGGATGCCTCCCCGTGGGTGAGAAGGTCAATGGTGACTCACACCCAGCAGAATTAGATCCACAGGGGCAAGGAGAAAAAAGGCGCTCTTGGAACGCAAAGAGGGGTGCCGGGGGAATGGTATTTCTGACCCCCCCCCAAAAAAAACCGTATTTTTAAAGTCCAATAAGTGAAGGCAGGATCTGGTGAGGAGCCAGACCAGCAGGGCACAAAATACCCCTGCAATGACATGGAAAGCTGCTGCCTGTGGAGGCAGTGACCCCCTCACATAAAGTCCACGCCCTGAAGGGAAACGAAACCCACAACAACATGGGATTCCTTGCTGAGAGCCCTGGAGGCACCCTGATGACCATAGCCAAGGTCCTGGGGCCAAGGGTCTGAAACCAAGTGACACCCCACCCCCCCACCCCCCCACCCCCCGCTTGCTGGGCCCAGGGACTAAAGGAAAGCCCTCCACCCCTGAGAGTTTTCAAACTACGTCTTCACTGTGCTTCTCAAAGGACGTGGGGAATCACAGGGGACAGGAAAACAAAACAAAAACAGCCTCGGAGACCCACAGGAACGGCAGAAGTCAGAACTGCTTCCCTAAACATCTCTCAGCTCCCTGGTGCCGAGTGGGGCGGTGGGAGTGAACGAGTAAGTGAATCTGTTTCTCTATACGGTTTCTATTAATAGCCTATCAGTCTCTCCTCATCCCCACTAAATAAATGTCAAACAAACACTTAAAGAATACCAGCTTGAAGGGGCGCCAAGCTGCAAGCCTACCCAGACGTCCGCGTGTCTCGAGCTGGCCCTGGCTGGGAGCTCGAGTTCCAAGCAAGTGGGTAGTGTCATGAGCTGGCCTCACCCCTGGACGACATGGAGCCTGAGGCGGGTGGCTGGAGGACTGGGGGTGGGGGCTGTGGTAAGTGTCCAGCCATCAGCACACTCACATCTGAAACATTTCATCACCCTAAGAGAAACCCTGTGCCCAAGAGTGGTCATTTCCTGTCCTCCCTCCTCCGGGCCCTGGCAACCACCCATCTGCTTTCTGCCTCTAGGGGTCTGCCTCTTCCGGAGGCCACACACTGTATTCTGTATCTCTTTGGCATTATGGAACCCACAGGCGCCTTCTGTGTCTGGCTTCTCCACTTAGCATTATGCTCTCAGTTCCGGCCTTTGGCGCACAGAAGTGAATCACTGCTTTTAATGGCCAAGTAATATTCCACTGTGTGGACTGGCCACATTGTTTCTCCACCTGTCTGCTGTAGGACAGCTGGTTCTTTCTACATTTTGACTGTTTGAACAAGGCTGATGAGAGTATTTGTGAACAAGTTTTCCTGTGGACATGTAATCTTGACTCTTCTGAGTATATATACCTGGGGGTTCCTAATTTTTAAATAAAATAATGTTGCTTAATTTAAATCAAGAAATACATGTGCATTTTGAAAAACTCTCAAAACTCAAAAGAGTAAGTTTCCCTTTTGTCCTGGGACCAGAGGCAAATTCCAGTTCTGCCTGATCCTGCCATACACACCATCCATTTTGAAAACCAGTGCCTGGGAGGACAGATCAGGCCAGAGTCGGCCTAAGGATGCCAGGGAAGAGCGCAGGGCACAGCTGGCATCCGATGTTTGGGCGGGTCAGCCACTAAATGGGAAGCCACTTAGCCTGGAGAGGTGACAAAGCCAGAGGCTGAGAAGGCCTACAGATGGACAGAACAGACACCTGGTCTACCACAGCCTGGCTCTGAGGACGGAGCAGCACTGAGCCTCCCTGGACTTGGCTTCCTTATCTGAGAGGCAGTGGACACTAGTGGCTATGTCACAGAGCCTGAGTCCAGCAGCCAGTCAAAGCAACTGCCTGATCCAAGCACTGACGGTCACTGCCTCTGTCCTGTTATTTCTACTCCTCTGCCCCCTTGAGCTGACCCTGCTTCCTCACCAGGAAGGAGGCACCTCCAGGCCCATGAGACCCCCGGGTAGGGCCCACTGTGCAGCCATTTCCAGGCAAGGGGCTCCAGGGGCTAGAATGGCTGCCCTACAGGCCCACCTCCCCACATGCTGTGCCAGGCCCTCCTGAGAGTGGGTCTCCACCCACCCTCTCATCAGGAACAGCCCTGGGCCTCCGCCTGTGCCTGCCCCCCACCCAGGCCCAGGGAAGGGCCTGCCACCCAGACCCCGCAGGGAGGCTGGCTGCTTCTCTCACTGCTGTCCCTTCAGCTTCCTCCCTCTCCTGCTCAAGAGCATGCTGCTCTTTCCCAAGCCCAGACTGCTGGAGGCAGAGGGCCCCAGGAGACCCTGGGTGAGGGCTCTGCAGTGACAGGGGTGCGGACGGTCAGAGGGCCACTGTGAGGCCGAAGGACTCCTCCTCTCCCAGTGGGTGGGCGGCCATGGCAGAGCCTGGAGGCATGAAACCCAGACCTGGGAAGGCAGAGCTGGAGAGAAGGAACCCAGCTGTGCTTGCTTGAGTGTGCAAGTATTGAGTGTGCAAGTTCACAGGGGAAAAAACCAGCACAATGCACAAGCGCGCACACGCATAACAAAAAGGAGAAATTCTTAGCCTGCAGCAGTTGGTAGCATTATGTAAAATCCCAAGCCCACAAAAATATCATTTGGATGATAAAAAGTTAAATTTAGCCAAGTACAGAGTGACTAATACTATGAGGGAGAGGCAGCACCCCCAGTTGCCTGGAGCTGATACAACTGGCTTTTGGAAACTTTTGACAAGTAACCAGGGCCTGGTGCAGCACAGAAAGACAGATTATGTAATACGAGGTGCAGCCGTCAGCAAGCAAGACGCAGAGCAACTGCAGTCCCCTCCAGGGAGGGAACAGCTGGGCTGGGGCTCGAGCTCCTCCACGGGCCCTGCCCAGAGCGCCAGGGCCACGGCACCCGTGCATTCCAGAAGCCTTGGCGGGCTGAGCCAGGCCTTGGTGGGGTTGCCTGAGAGGTCTGCAGGATCCTTCCCCAAGTGGCTGTGATGGGCTGCTCCTCCGGTGGCCTCCAGTGGCCACACCCTTTGAATCCAGCCTGCCCTCCAACCAAGAGTGGGTTGGAATGACACTGTGCCAACTTTCTACCCATGCCACAGGAGGCCCTGGCCGAGAGGCAAGAGGCGAGAGGCAAGAGGCGGCCTACAAATAGGAACCTGCTTGCCATGTTCACAGCTATGGAAAGGCGGGCGCAGCCCAGGCAACTGCGTGGGGCCTGCAAAACCTGCTCCATCCATATGATGCACACAACTGTAAAGGATAAGGGAATTCCAAGCCACGCTGTGACACAGATGCACCTGGAAGACACTGTGCCGAGCGAGATCAACCAGCCACCAAGAGACAACCACCGCAGGACTCCATTTATTTACACGAGGAGACAGAGCAGCCGGGCTCAGAGACCAGGAAGTGGCGTGGCGGGTGCCCAGCCAGGGCCGCTCCGTCTAATGACACGGGGTTTCAGTTTTCTGTGCAAGGAGTCCTGTGGATGGATGGTGGTGGTGGCTGCATGATGGCGTAGTCACTTGATGCCACTTGGCTGTGCATTTAAAGATGGCTAAGAGTTCAATTTTATGTTATGTATATTTTTATCACAGTAAAAGAAATTAAGAAACAGGAAGGTGGAAAGTGGCAGGATCGGATGCTTCTGCATTTCCACTCTGGGGGGACAGCAGCCACCTGCATAGGGAGCCACCTGCCTGGATGTCACGAAGCCGTGAAGAACCCAGCCACCTGCAGGCACACCTCACCAGCCACAGGAGCAGGGCCACCTGGGAAATGCCTGCTCAGCCCAAGTCAAGCGGTCCCAGCTGACACCCATGATCAGAGAGATACAATCCCCACAAAGCCTGTCCAAACTGCCACATGGCAGCAACACAGTGGCCGAGTCCGAGCCCTCCACTGCAGAGGTAGAGGCCCCTGTCAGGTTCTCTAGGGTTCGTGGGAAGGACATCTTTCACTCTCCCACACACGAGTCACTGCCAGGGGCAGCGCGTAAGCCAGCCTTGGGAAGAACCCACCGTCCACTCCTGGTGTCCCGGGTGGCTGCCGGAGAAGGCTGGTATGAATGTCAACGGCTGCACCAAGGCCAGAACCTCTCAAGAGACCCCACAGAGGACTCAGGTCACCACCCGTCAGCCCGATGGTCAGCCCATGGTTTCATTCCCAGACTCCCCATCGTCCTGACCAGAGCAGGAATTCACACACTGGGCAGATGTGGACAGGATGCCCTGTGTGCCATGGGGGATCCCTGGGTGGGGTTTGGAGCAGGGCTCCCGCTGACCAACTCTGTGAGGGTCGGCTCCCCTGGCCAGGCCCTGGCTCCCCTTCTGCAGATGAGGACAGGGCTGGATGGTCTCTAAAAGGCCTGTCCATGTCTCCCACTTCTGCCAGCCTGTGGTCCTGACAGATGAGAACGTGGACACACAGCCCAAGCCCTGAACCAAGAACAAGGACTTGCATCCAGGGGCAGACACACTCACTGGGACCCTTGCGATGTCCCCTTGGAGGCCTCCCCTATGTCCTTCATGAATTGTTCATCTGCTCCACGCCATCTGGCTTTCCAACTGCCTCTTCCTTAGTCCCCTGGAGCTAAAAGAGGCCCTGGGACAAGAGGACACCACCCTCAGGCCTGGCCCTGCAGCCGTCCCACCCAGTCCTCCATGTGTGCCCTCTTTCCCTCCCTCTGCCTCCCTCCCCGCACCCACCAGCTGACTGACAGATCCAGGGTGGGATTCCAGGGAAACCCTAGGGACAGTGCAACCACAGTAGGAGGGGCCCAGGTCGCTGATTCACTACCTGCGGCCACTGTGGCCACCCGCACAGCACTGTCCAATTCAACAGCTCCAGGGGTGAAGAGCAGCCTCAGCACTAGCTGAGGGCCCTGTGGCCCAGCTGCCGGCCCTAGTTATCCTAACTCACTAGCCGAGGGCCCTGTGGCCCAGCCGTCAGCCCCAGTTATCCTAACTAACCCATCCCCCAGACTAATGCTACCCATCGGCATCGAAAGACATGGCAGAACTAGGCCAGGCCCGTCTCGGAGCCACCAGTGTAGCTGGTAATTCACAGAGGCCAGACACAGGCTGATTCTGCACCTGGCAATCGCACACTGGGCAGACAGCGGGGCCTGTTCATGCCGTTCCACGCCACCTGCTCCCAGAAACCGTACAATGCAGGCTCACTACATCCCCCACCACCCCAACCAGGAGAGGAACAAAGAAGGAAACCAAAGGAGAGGAAGACAAATCTAGGCTAAGACTCCTTACTGAGGACGATCGACAAGCAAATGAGGATAAATGCCAGCTGTGTGCTTCCTAGTAGGCAAAGCAATGAGGGAAATAAGCTGTGTCAGCACACTCTACCCAATAGGAAAGCATGGCAGGTCACGAGAGGTGAACTTCCCAGGGTTAGGAGCTCTGAGGGGAACAGTCTACAGCTGAGCCCAGCCAGCAGGGACCACATCACCTCAAAAGCTGCCCACTCCAGGGTGTAGGGGCGGCTCTGCAGCACTGCCTGGAGCCTGACTGGCTCTTGCTGGAGAACGCCTCGGTGTAGTTCTTAATCCTCCTTAATGTGAACATGGCAGCACCATGATAATGACGGAAAATATTTACATACCATGCCGCGATGGGTTGTTTGGACCATCTGGCTACTGGATGCGGTGTGTTGGTGAACACATGGCCCTTCCATGAGGACTGTGTCTCAGCCCTGAGGGGGACGGGCCGCAGGGACCCAGACGTGGCCCTCACCCATTCCCGGTCCCTGCCACCCCACACTGGGTTACAGGTGGAACGCAGGGCTCTCACGCGCCCACACCCCAGCCACGGGCACCTGGCAGTGATGGTTACCGGGACAGAGCCCTCCTGGCAACTTCAGGGACCGCTGGGACACCTCAGGGACTCTGCCCAACACAGCTTCTGCCATGCTTTGCCAGCTCCACAGGACTCGGGCCTCACGCAGCGGCACAGCAGGGGCAGGACGGTGGCCCTCAGGTCGCCCAGTGGGAGCTCCTGAGTTCCTACACCCCTGGGTGTGCCCTGGATTGTTTTATTTTTCCCCGGGTTGATGCTAAACACTTTTTCTTTTCTTTTTTTCTTTTTAAGTTTGGAATGTACGTGGGTTGTTTTATTATTTTCTTACTTTTAGTATAGGGGGACAGTCCCCTTCCAAGTCTGTTCTGAAGCAGCAATTGTCTAACGAGAAGCAGGAACTGACCACCCTTGCGGAGGCTGTGGGCTCCAATCCTGACGGCCAGGAGCCCAGGAGCGCGTTTGTCCCCACAGCGCTAGCTGGCGGGACGCACAGGGCTTTCCCAGGGCGCTCAGCAGGGCAGGAGCTCCCAGGTTCAAGGTCTTTTCCTAATGGTCTCCTGCTCAGATTTAAAATGCCCCACCTTTAGTGTCCCAAGCCTGGAGAACAAAGGAGCCAGCAAAGGCTCAGCCTGGGTGCGAGCGTGGGCAGCGCCTGCCTCCTGGGCCTGTCCATTCACCACGTGGCTCTCAGCAGCTTCCTGAGTGCTGGGATGCGCTGGCCCAGGTCAGGGGCTCTGAGGCCACACACCCTTCAGCGGGTCCCTGGCCGTCCCTGGACTAGTGAGTGGAGTGAAGCCCCCAAACCTCACCTATGGACAGAGGACAGCAATCAAAGTCAGAGCCCTTGGCCAGATGGGGCAGGAGGCTCATCCACTGTCAAAGGCACCCCTGGCCAGGTGAGTAAGTCATGGGCACGCCCTGGGACAGCGCGAACTCAGCAGCTGCGTCTCCTGAGAACTACCATCTGGGATAACTGATGCTTTCACTCACAAAGCACGAGCCCCTCACTGAGGTGGGGTGGCCATGCAGAGCCAGGTCCCTTCTTTCTGGTCAGAACCTGAGCCCAGCAGAGACGTGCCCTCTGAGCACCTGTGCGGGGCACCAGGTAGCCCCAGACAGGACCTGCTCTGTTCCCCTGCTTCTAGGCGGGCCATGCAAATGTTCTTTTTGCAGATATTTGAGCCTCTGAGGAAACAGGAAAATCTAACAAAGACCATCAGGTCACTGAGGCTTTGCTTGCACTACTCCAAAACATCCAGCAGTCACTGGGGGTGCACTCGTTAAAACACAGGGAAGTAATGCCCCAGGGTGGACACGGTGCTAGCCCCAGGCCTCCCCAGTTGCACAACAGGGTCTCTGGCCACAGAGCCATGGCCGACCCCACCCGAGCTCCCTCTAGGGAACCCTCTCTGGGTCTGGCATCGACTGCCTCCCTTTGGCCTCCCAACCAACCCCAGGGAGCAGGCCCGCAGCCCCAGGCCCAGCGGCCTCTCAGCGGTTCAAGGTGAAACCAAAGCAGCATGGTGGAGGGCTGGGCTGCTCACAAAGCCCCATTTACTCTCTCTATTCTGAGGTCGGACCTTCCCTGCCTCTTCCGGTACCTCTGTTGATGCAGGGGCAGGGGCCACAGTGACTGCAGCTGCGTGTGGTAAGTAGACCTAACACTTGCCAAGCTGCACAGGGGCCCAAGTCGCTGGAGGTGGGCAGCTTCGAGGCAAGTTGAGTGCCCTTGGTGCTATACAAACTTCACTGCCATCCAAAACGGCTCCCGCCCAGCACTAGGCCCATTACTCCTGCCCTGCCAGCCCCGGGTCACCTCTGCACGCTACAGCTCTGTGGGAGGAATGCCCATACTTGGGAAAACGACTTTTCATTTTACAGGTCTGTGGAGTCCCGCTGAGCCTTCTCCTGGACACATCTGTGTCCCCTACACATAGCTCCCAGAGCTCTGAGCAGGTCAGACCTGTGGGTGTCCAGAGAGCAGCTATGATGGACAAGAGGACAGAGGAGGGGCAAGGCAGCGTCTGCCCACCCTCGCCTCCCACCAGGAAGGACCCCAGACCACAGACTGAAGTTCAGCGTCCAAACCCCAAGGGCCCCCTCTCCGTCATGCCCACACAGGCACCACCACTGCAGCTCTTGCCAAGGAGGAACTACTCACCCAGAACATTGCTCCAGATTTTCATTTCACTTAAAAGCTCTTCCTTGTCTGGGGTTTTGAGGTTAAAAGCCACTGGCTGGCACTCACACACTGTAACCGGGAGTGCACACTGGCACTCCCCTCATGGAGAGCAATTCAGCCATCACTGTCACCAGCAGAAGGAACTCACCCCACTGACCTGGCAGCTGCACCTCGGGAATGCGTTCTGCAGGTGCGAGCTTGCATTTGCAGGAGGCCCACCTGCTCTAGGCCCCTGCTACAGCTTACCTGCCTCTCTCTAGCACTGCAGACCCCACCAACAGGGAGCTGGCTGGTCCAGTGAAGGGCAGCCATCCGCAGAACGCTAAGCCTATCACTAGAAGAACCAGGCAACTTCAGCGGGCGCGGCGGTGCACACCTGTGATCCCAGGGACTGGGGAAGCCAAGACAGGAGGATCGCAAGTTCAAGGCCAGCCTCAGCAACTTACCAAGACCCTGTCTCAAAATAAATTTTAAAAATGGCTGGGGATGCGACACAGTGCTAAGCACCCCTGGGTTCAATCCCCAATACCAAAAATTAAAATAAGAAAGGGGAAGAAAACGAAGGAGCAGCTGAACCAGGCAACTCTAAGTGAACCAACAGGAGCTGTCTCTGGGATTCACATCCTGTTAAGTCAAAAAGCAGACGCACAGCCACAGGCAGCTCTGTGTGTGTGTGTGTGTGTGTGTGTGTTTAAATAATATATATTCATACTACAGAGAATCCCCCAGAAAGCACACACACAAGCCTAGCAACGTCGCTGTCTCTAAAGACAGGTGTGGGTATACTGCGGGGCCCTTCGGGGAGGGTGCCAGGCCCAGGACACCACTGGCTCAAACCACTTGCCAAGTGACGCTCAGGACCCTGGTTTGTGCACTCCATCACTTTCCTGTAACCTATACCTGAGGGTTTCATAAATCAAGGGACAAATCTAATTTACCTTGAGAACCTTGCCAATACCCAGCACCACGTCACGCCACACAAGTGGTCTTCGCAATGCTTTGTCATTTCTTTTTAACAGACAAAAGAATGAGTGAGTGAACCACTGTGTGAATGAACACTGGAGGCGAGCATCAGAAAAACAATGTTCTTTGCAAACTAGAAAACTGAGCTCTGGGAGGAAAGGCAGGGAAACACCTGATTAGTTGCTGTCTAGGTTCCAAAAGCAGATTCAGGAATATCCAAGGGCAGCGCCTGCCACCAGCCACATGACTGAGCTGAGGTTTGAAGGGTTGAGCAGAGCTTTAAAATTTTTAAATTTTATCTATTTTATGTCTTAAAATGCCAACATTTAAAGTTTCTTTGGAAATAACAGAATGCTAAGAAAATAATGAGGGGTCCAAACAATTTCAAAACGTTTGTTGGACGCACGTTACAGACTGTTAATTCTGCAAAGTGTTTTCTATGGTCTGAAAGAATCAGAAAACTGAACTCTGAAGGGGCCAGACTCCCCGGCAAACTGACTATACTTTAGGGGTTCTCTGGGGACTCTGTGTGCCCGGTATGGGGAACCCTTGCCCTGTTAACCCCCAGCTCCTGCTCAGTCCAGCATGCCAGGCAGGATGACAGCCACCTCGGCCACTAAGAAGTGGGCCAACGAGCGGCCAAGGCCACGGAGCTTCAGCGCAGTCGCAAAGCCCTGGGACATCAGTCATGAAGAACGGCGCTGGCCCCTCGGGCAGCCATACAAACACCTGTGGTTGAAATATGGGAAAATGAAAAGCAGCAAAACCACATGGGGGAGAGAAGGAAAAATAACTAGGGGGAGGGGAGGCCACTTAGGGGCTCATCCTGAGCAAACTGGGGGATGCACCCCATCACCCTCCCACCTCCTTCGCCCCTCCAGCATTCACCACTGAAGGAAAGCCAGGAGAGAAGTGCCCCCAGGAGGACGAGGATGGGGGAGGAGCACAGCTGGCTGCCAGGTGCAACCTGCAGGGGATCTCAGGCTTCTAGCAGGCGCTTTGTGGATGCCAGGGCAGGGCCCGTGAAGTTAAGGGACATTCTGAGAGCCTCCCTCAAAGAACATGAAGAGGATGGTTCATCTGTGCTGGGACTGCAGTCATCCTTCAGGATGCAGATCATGGGTGTCTGGCCTCCATAATGCAATGGAAGTGTTTGCAAATGTGTTCCAGAACATTCTGGGAGATTCCTCAGAATAATCCTGATGGAAGACCTGAGCACTCTGCACCCCACCGCACACACCACTGTCCCCCCATCTTCTGGGATGCTGGGTCCCAGGAGGCACCAGAGAGGCAGCAGTGGCTCCAACTGCCTGCGTGTCACTCACTGAACCAGATGACAGGGCAGTGGCTGCTGACACCCAAGCACACAGGTGTCAGAGGTCTCCTTCGAGTCAAGCTCACCCAGTGTTTCCGTTGACGCACTGGAAAGCCACTGCGAGTTATTTTAAACGGGCTGCCACACGGTCTCACTGTGGTTCTTCTGCTTGTTTTCCAGTTTACCTACTGTGAGAGCCCAAGGCGACCACTGCGTCCCCTCAGAACACGCACCCTGCAGCCGCCCCTCCATTAGGTCCCACCTCCTCCTGACCACCACCTCAGCCTGAATCTAGAACAAAGATTAATTAATGATGAGAGCCAGGTTCGATGACCAGGGGGTGATGGTGCCTGGCCATAGACTGCAAAACAATGCCTCTCAGGGCACGGCTCTCTGGATGACGCTGGCCCTGACCCTGTTTTGAGGTGACACCTGGGGTAGTCTGTGTCCCTCGGACAGGCCCTGGCACGAAGTCAGGGCTGACCGGAGAGGCTCCACTGTGAACTCGCTGCCTGCCCCTCGGCCTCTGTGTTTCTAGAGAGATGGGTGCCGAACTCCGCGGATCTTCCTGGCCTCTACCCTTCCCCTCCTCTCTTTTGTAATAAAATCCTGGTGTTTATCCACCTACTCATAATTTTGTTTAATCTTTATTTATTTATTTTTATGTGGTGCTGCGGATCGAGCCCAGTGCTTCACACGTGCGAGGCAGGTGCTCTACGCTGAGCCGCGGCCCCAGCCCTACTTATGATTTTGAGAGTGTTCCATGACCCCGCATGATGAGCCCTGTGCTGGGGAGACAGGGAGCTCCTGCCCGGGAGGAGAGGGACAGAGGAAAGACCGCACGCTCGTGCACACCCCTGCACAGTGTGCACCCTGGGGAACAGAGGTGAGCACTCAAGAATCATTGTATCGGGCTGGGATTGTGGCTCAGCAGTAGAGCGTTAGCCTAGCATGGGTGGGACCCAGGTTCGATCCTCAGCACCACATAAAAATAAAGGCATTGCGTTGTGTCCATCTACACCAAAAAAAAAAAGAAAGAAATATTAAAAAAAAAAAAAAGAATCATTGTGTCACATGCAGGACACAGTGAGGACCCCATGTGTGAACCAGGTTCATCACAGAAGGGGCACAGAGTGTCGGGGACAAGGTGGGAATCAGGGGCCCTGGCTTGTGGGGGAACCCAGGGTGCACTTCCCTGCTGACAGTTTTCTCAGCAGCAAAACAGTAGAAGAAATTCAGACTGCACGGCACCTTCTGAGATGCCCAGGTCAGCTACCTTCACTTGCAGTCTGAAGGCGAGTTCAGAGCGGGAGCTGGTTTGCCCAAGGTCACGGGGCTATCCCTACGTCCTTCTTGGCTCCAAGGGGAGGGAAGAGAAACACAAGGACTCTGAGAGCTCGGCAGAGAGCCCGCACATCATGGCCTGCCCCCAAAAGGCACTGAGGCTCCCACCTCAAGAACCAGCGGAGTCAGGAGTTAGCCAGTGCGGTGTGCTCAGGATGCAGAGGCCAGGGGCAGGAGGGCCTGGACAGGAAGAGGGTACGATGTGGGAGCCACCCCACGGCATGCCCAGGCCACCAGACACGCCTCCCTTCTGCATGCACACATCTAAGCAGACCCACAAGGTGGCTTTTAAGTCACTCATGCAGCGAGCACAGAGCCATTCTGGGTTGAAGAGCCCCCAAATTCACTTCCTTCTCAGAAACACATGCTTGTAAATAGGGTTGTTGCAGGTGGAATTAGTTAAGGGGAGGTCCCAGGGTGGGATGCGTCCTCAGGATGTCCTTATAAGAGATGGGTGCCCTTATAAGAGAGCCAGATTTGGTGGCTCACATCTGTAATCCCAGTGACTCAGGAGGCTGAGGCAGGAGGATCCCAAGTTCAAGGCCAGCCACAGCAAGTTATCGAGGCCTTGAGCAACTTCGTGAGATGCTGTCTCAAAATAAAAAACAAAACAGACTGCTAGTGCAGCTCTACGTAAAGTATCCCTGGGTTCGAATAAGTGGAAGAGGAAGAGGAAGAGACACCAGGAGACGGCCATACGATGACCAAGGCAGAGTGAATCCACTAGTCCTCAAGTCAAGGGACACCAAGGATGCTGCCACCGCCACAGCTGGGAGAGGCATGGAAGCCTCTAGAAGGAGCCAACCCTGCCAACACCCTAGAGGTGGGCTCCTGGTCTCCCAACTGTGAGATGAGAAATTTGGGTGGGCTGGAGCCACTTGGTCTGTAGTACTTTGTTATGGGGACCCTGGGACACCAGCAGAAACACCTCAGGGAGGGCGCCATGGGTGTGCTGGAGCAGGGGACTCCACAAGGCCGAGGAGAAGCCTAGCTCCATAGGGCGCCCTCAAGCACACTGCCCCTTCCCCTGTCACGGGGCCTTGCCCTGCCCACTGGCCGCCCTTCCACCACATGTCCAGGCCACCTGTTGCCAGAGTCCTGACAGAAGGTGCCGACAGCCCCGGCTGACCGTAACAGCTTGCTGAAAAGGAAGGCCCTTCCCACCCCTGCCAGACAGGGATGAATCCACATGCTGTCCATCCCTGGGGGGCACAAGCACGGTGCCGGCCACTCCCATACATTCTCCTTGAAGACCAGGTCCAGCCAGAGGCAGCCAACAGAAGCTCCCACAGGACCAGCTCAAGGTCCCCAGCAGCTCCATGGCACAGCAAGGCTCCAGACTCAGGCTACCTGCATGGGACCTGGGGATCCTCTGCCCACCCACTGCCTGCTGCCCAGCCTGCAGCTGGTGCCCCTCGGCACTGCCATCTCCCACTTACTCTGCAGCAAGGGACCCAGGGACTGTGGGCAGGTGGCATCTGCCCCCTGAAAAGGTGTTTGTCTTTCCACTGTGTGAGGCCAAGTGAAAGCCATACAGGGACATGCCCGGCGTCAGGGCACAGTCTTCCACAGAAACAGAGGTCCCCGTGCCGCACGGTAACTGCCAGGAACACCCCGCAGAGGAGCTCAGGGCGCTGCCGAGTGGGAGGTCGTGGGCAGGCTGCAGGGGCGGCACCTCTCCCCATGCCGGGGGCAGCAAGGCTCCCCAACTGCAGGATCTGGCCCCACTTGCTACCTGAGGTTCTACGAGTATCCATGAACAACCCTGAAAGCCTGAAGTCACTTTTTTTTCTTTCCCCCATTTTTAATCATTTTTATTTTGGTGGGGGGAGGTAATGGGCATTGAACCCAGGGGTGCTTAACCACTGAGCCACACCCCCAGCCCTTTTTATTTTGAGATAGGGTCTTGCTAAGTTGCTTAGGGCCTTGCTAAGTTGCTGACACTGGCCTTGAACTTGAGATCCTCCTGCCTCAGCCTCTCGACTTGCTGGGATTACAGATATATGCCACTGCATTTGTCACCATTTCAATCACTTTTAAGTGTGCTATCTCCAGAACACTTTCATCATTCCAAACAGAAGCGCTTTGCCCGTTAAACAACAGCTCCATCTCCCTCCACCTATCACTGTAAGCTCTAATCTACTTTCTGTCTCTGCTTCTTCGGGGACCACATGTAAGTGGAATCATGCTGTTTTGTCCTCTGTGTCTGGCTTCTTTCACTCAGCATCAAGCTTCCAAGGCTCATCCGAGCAGGAGGAGGTATCAGTGCTTCATTCCTGTTCACAGCTGAATAATATTCCACTTCTGGAGCAACCACTCATCTGCTGCTGGGTGCTTGGGCTGTTTTCTCCTCTTGGCTACTATGAACAGTGCTGCTATGAACCCTGGTGAGCAAGTGTCTGCTTCAGTTCCTGCTTTCACTTTTCCTGGGTGTTGACTGAGGAGCAGAATTGCTGGCTACATGTGATTCTGAATTTAAATATGTGAAGACCTGCCAGACTCCTTTCCGCGGAGCCTTCCCGCATCCCTGCATCCCCACCAACACCTGCTATTCCATCTTATTTCTTAATTTGGACGACAGTTGAATCTGAGATCTTAAAGAGAGGGCAGAGGCAGGTCCCCCAGGGGCGCAGCATGGCTCCAGGGCCTGCTGCTATGTCCATTTTTTCCCCTCCAGTCTGCACAGCAATGCAAAGAACAAATGCTGGCGTGGACTCTGGGGACTCGGTTCTGGCTGTGTGACTCTAGATGCACATTTTAACCTTTCTGAGCCTCAGTTATGTCCACCATGGGAAAGGAGCTCATGCACTGAGTGTCACTGCACACCGTGGGCGGGGCTGTGAATCTGACACGATGTCAGATTTTTATGAGCTCTAACGAGGACACCAAGGTAGATGGGGTGGGGGGACTGTTTCACCCTTCCTGGATATATCTGTTATGACAAAGTACAAAAGGGACTGGAACATCTTCCCCTTCAACCTCCTCTTTCTCTGTCTTCAAGTGGAGAAGGCAAAATAAAAGAGCAGAAAGACGAGGAGTGGGCGGAGGGGGTCTGGATGTTCTCCTGAGGACGGCCCTAGCAACACAATCATTACTGGCACACACACACACACACACACACACAGCGCTTGCTTCTCACCGTGGACTGGAAGTTGTTCCAATTAATGATGTCACCAGATCCAGAGAAGCAGGCAGGGCGGGAGTTGCCACCCCAACTTGTCATGCATGAAGGTCTAGAGAGGTTAAGCAACCTGGCCCAAGGTCACACAGCATTGCTCAAATCAGGCCCCCAGACTCCTGAGCCAAACCAAGAGACAGCCGTGGCACTGCCCAAACACAGGGCCCAGCCCCAGGGACAGTTCAGCGCAGAGGCAGCACCTTCCCGTCTCCGTCACTGTCTGTCTCTCCCAGTCTGTCTGCCGCCTCTCACACACGGGTACACATGCAAGCTGACGGAGGCCTTGACCCACAAGTCCCAGGAAGCAAACAGGACCCCTTTCCTCCCTGGGAGGAGACGCACTGGCCCAGTATCTCCATAGTGACCAGGTGACAGAGGCTGTGGGGCTAAAAATAGACCCTCTACCTGCTGAAGCCCCATCTGTTGGGCTCTAGCTGTGTGGGGCTCTGAGCAGCTCAGGATCTGGATGATACCTTGACCTCGAAGAGGCCTCTGAGAGGCAAGAAGGACACAGCCCGCTTGGGACGCTGTCCACCCCTGTGCAGCCAAGGTTGCAGTCCAACAGGCTTCTCGAGGGCAGCCCGGAAGGCCCTCGGGGCACCAGTGTTCTTGGACACGCAAACATACCCTTCCTGGCAGGCCACGGGTGCTGGCTCCCCGCAAGGCTGACAGTGAGACGGCTCCTTCTCCAGGTGTTCCCGGGACAGGCTCACCAGCCAAAACCAAAACGTTCCCACAGTACCCCAGTCCTAGGACAGGAGCCCAGCGGGCTATTTAGTAGTTAACCCCCACACAGGTCCCCAATGGCAAACTATCAAAAACAGCAGATCAGCAGAGACCAGAGCCAGGCTGGATCTGAATCTAGGTGCCACAGGAACTTGAGGACAGTGCCTTGCCTCCCAGGGCCTCCGCTTTCCCATCTGTACAGTGGGCTAACTCCAAAGTGGTACAATGAAGTATGGACCCGGCACAGAGTAAGTGCCCCAAGAAGCATGGGATTCTGTACCCGGTAGAAATGAAACTCAGTAGTTCAGCTGGGTGATGGACTGTGGGCTAGCCTGGAAACCTAATCCTGTGAACAGACATTCCTAGGAAAGCGACCTTTCACAGAGACAGGTGTGCATCAGCCGGACACTCCCACACTGACCAGCATTCACAGTCTGAGCTCAGCCTGGCCATACCCAGCCCAGGTCACTGAAGGGCAGAGGTCAAACAGAGATGGCCAGGATGAGGGCAGAATCTGTCCCAGCGGCAGGAACATACCTGCAAACCTACAGGTTCGGTGAACATTAAAAACAAAGTTTTTAACTGAGGAACACTATGCTTCTCATTTTATAGGTTTTAAAATTATCTGATGTTAAAACCTTTTTCTGAGGGGCAAGGTGGCTATGCCTGTAATCCTAGCCACTTGGGAAGCTGAGGCAGGAGGGCTGTGAGTTCAAAGCCAGCCTCAGCAACTTGGTAAAACTCTAAGCAACTTAGCAAAACCCTGTCTCAAAATAAAATAAAATAAATAAAGACTGGGGATGTGGCTCAGTGGTAAAGGCACCTCTGGTCTCAATCCCAGGGCCATCTGTCCCCCCACACACAAAAAAAACTTTGATTGGAAGTTTTTTCAATCATTTTCAAACAACTGATTGAAAAAAAAAAATTGTTGCACTAAGAACACTTCAAGTGAAATCTATCCTCTTAGCTGGGTGTGGTGGCACACACGCTGTAGTCCTAGGACTGGGAGGCTGAGGAGGGAGGATCTCTTGGAACAGGAGTTCAAGATCAGCCTAGATAACATAACAAGACACTGTCTCCAAAAAAAAAAAAGAATACTATCTTCTGTTCTGAACCTATTTTCCCCCCATGCTGGGGTGGAGCCCAGGGCCTCCTGCATTAGCCCCCTGCAGTGGCTCTGCCATTGGCCACAGCCCCAGCCCTCTTGAGATTCTTTAATGTGCAGCACAGTACGGTTGACTTGGGTCCTGCGTTGTGCTGACCTCCAGAGCCTCTCCGCCTTGCCGACTGATCCTCACGCCTGTTGATGGTGGTCTGAAGCCCTCTCCGGAGCCCTGGCAGCCCCTTTCCACTTGGATTCTCTAGATCTGGGGACTCTAAGAGCCCTGCTCAAGTGGACTCTCACAGAGCTGGTCTTTCTGTCACTGTCACAATATCCTCAAGCTTCATCCTCGTCCTCCCGTAAGTCAGCATTTTCTTCCTCTATGAGGCTGAATAATATTCCATTCTATGGGCAGACACTTTCTTCATCAGTTGACAGGCAATTTAAAGCTATTAGATTTCTAAATTTTGTCAATTTACCATGAACATAGATCACCTTCAATTTTTTTCATGTGTTTAAACACTAGAAATGAAAATGGAGATCTAACCTGGGGCTAAAAACAGAGGCCCTTTGCTGCTGTTGTTTGAAGCCCCCCAGTCAGAACTTCCATCCCAGTCCATGTGACCTTGCAGGAATCCACCCTTCGCCCCAGCTCCTCTATCAGGGGGAACATGGCCCACAGTCCTCAAGCGACTAGAAACCATGCTCCTGCTGATTTGTAAACAGCCTTAAAAGTCCCAAGCAAAGCACAAGGAGTGCACCTCCTCATTAGCCACCAGCCTGAGTTAATAATTAAGCACCCTTAATTGGCGGATGCGGAAATGTGCAGCATGCCTTCCCAGGCTCCGCTGCAGCCACACTGACCCCACTGCTGATGGACTTCCTAAGTCACTCGCTGGCGGAGCTAATTCACATCCAAAGTTAATTAGCTTAATGAAGGCAAGTGTCACTTCGAGAGTCCCAGGCTGGCTTTCAGCTCCTACTCAGCCACCAGGGAGGCTGCCGGTATCATCCTCCAGATTTTATTTCCTGGAGCTCCACGGGAGGGGGCCCAGGGGACAGTACTTTGGGAGGCCCTGTGCCACTCATCTGTCCTACCCCTACCTGCTGGGAGTCAACAAGCACCCAGAAGGCCACGAGGCCCCAGGACACCTGCCTGCTACCCTTCAAGGACCTTGCCCCAAACCTCCACCAGGGGAGCAGCTTTCAGCAGGAGGAGGCCACAGGCAAGCCCCTCCCCTCCAGGCCCAGGTGGGCGGGGCAGACCCTCTAACCCTCTTTGATGAAGATCCCTCCCAGCCAGGAACCTGGTCCATAGCATCCCCAGGAGGGACATTGCTCCCCTTTTGGGACAGACACAGAGAACAAGGCTCAGAAGACATGGACTTGGGGCTCTGGGCTTATTGTTCCTCATCCACAGGCAAGCCAAAGCCAAGGTCTCACTGGCCCAGAAACCCCCAAAAGCCCACAGAGGGATGAACAGAGACTCAAAATGAGGTCTGTCCACACAATGGACTATTATTCACCCTTTAAAGAAGAAAATTCTGATGCACGCTACAACGCAGGGGACCCCTGAGGACACCACTGTTATGATTCCCCCTTGTGACGTCCCTAGAGGAGTCAAATTCTTAGAGGCACAAAGTGGAACAATGATGGCCAGGGGCCAGGGAGGGAGCAGGATGCTGTCATTTAATGGGGACAGGCTTTCAGCTTGGAGAGAGGCGGGGGGATTTGGGGGACGGACAGTGATGAGGCTGTGTGGTGGCCAGGTATCCACAGCCAGTAGGCTGTGTGCAAAACGGTGGATTTTATATCACACACATTTTATCACACACAGGACTGAAGAAGTGATGCCTGCCACACCGCTGAACCCCGAAAACATGATGCTGTGGAAGCGGACACCCCAAAGGCCACAGGTGACATCCAGAACAGATGGGCGCATGGACACCAAGCTGGGGGTGGGAGAATGGGAGTGACTGCCAAGGGGTGGAGGTTCCTTTTCAGAGTGCCAAGGTCGCATGCCACTGAACCCTGGGCTTAAAAATGGCTAATTTTACATGATGTGAGTTTCACCTCAATAAAAAAAGAAAAGAGCCTGGGTGTGGTGGCACATGCCTGTAATGCCAGCAGCTTGGGAGGAGGAGGACCACAAGTTCAGTCTTGGCAACTTAGTGAGACCTTGTCTCAAAACAAAAAATAAAAAGGGCCGGGAATGTGGCTCAGCGTAAAGCTCCCCAAGTTCAATCTCTGGTGCCAAAAATAAATAAATAAATAAATAATAAAATAAAAGAGAAGAAAACTGCACCTCCATCCTTTCTCTGGCTGCACTCAAAGCCTCCCCTGAAGCCCCTCCTCTCCCACTGGGCTCCCAGCAGCCTTCCTGACCCTCCCATGTGCCCAGTGTGCTAGAACCTTCTCTCTGCATCCAAGACCTGAACATAGCCACAGACTGCGATACTGGGTTATTCCAAGCACCCCATCAAGACTGTCATATGAATAAGAGAAAACTGGCAATCTGCCATCAGGAGAGCAGGTGGCCCAGGCTGAGGCCCCAGGGCTGGCTTTGGGGGTCCCTGGGTCTCTAGGCAGGACTTGGTGCTCTCCTTCCCCAGACCACCTCCCTCAAGTTTTCTTTCATTCAGATATTTATCTAGCTCCTTCTCCAAGTTGAGAGCCAGGCCAGGCACTCGGAGGAAACCAAGAGGAACAAGTTGTGGGCCCCACTGTTTGGCTCTGAGAGGATGGTGAGGCAGGTGTGGCTTCAGCTGCTCAGAACACACCTAGCCTCCTGGGGAGGGCAGACCCTGTTGCTCCTGCTGAAGGGGACTGAGTCCTAGGCTCCCATACTGGGCCTGTGTCCCCTCCTGATCCTCTCAACCCAGAGGCCACAGACCTAGTACTCCTTCTGCTCCAGAGCCCAGAGCAACTACGAAGCTGGGCACCTGCAGGAGGATGTGGCAGGGTCCCAGCCTCCCCCTCCCTGGCTGGCTCCCTGGTGCCTTCCTCACAAGGCTGGCTCTGGGGCCTCACTCCTCTCTAGGAAGAAGAAAGCAGGGAACAGGTAGAGAAGAAGGAGGGACCACGCTGTCTCTGGCTCAGGACAAGCCCCAGCCCACAGAACTATGGTCTTCTGAACGTTCCCCTCCCCGGGTGGAGCAGAGAGGAGGCTGAGTAGGAGGACCCCGACCAGTGGTGCTCACCACCTGGAAGCCGCTCTCCCTGCAGGGAAAGGCCCTGACTCCCAGGCACACCCACTCCTGGGACCTCAGGACCACACCCAGGGCCTGGCCTCTGCCCTCCAGCTGGCCAGGACACCTCATGGCAGCATCAGAATTGGCCTCAGAATTCTAAGTATCTGGGACCCTGGGGCATGTGGCCCTGTCTTGGGGAGTCTGCCCTCTGTCCATGGAGCCCTTTGGCATCGTTTTGAAAATCAAAAGCTGTAGAATAAACAGAAGAGGGATTCCGCTTTCCCCTCTGGAAACAAAAGAAAGAGCCGACCCGTACAAATTCAAACTGAGAAGGTCAGACTACAAGGTCGGGAGGTGCTGGTGGGTTCTGCAAAGCAATGGAAGCCCATGGCACAGGCGATATTACAAGGGTGACCGGTGGGGACCTCATAGGCCTAGAGTCTGAGTCAGCGGCTAACTGCTTGTGACTAGGACTAAATCATGACCTCTTAATCACAGGGTCCCTGTCTGAAAACATGACAGGGGGCCAGATCATGACCTTTCTGAACCTCGGTGTCCTCACCTACAAAATGGGTGCAGCTGCATCTGTGAGTCAACCAGAGTGTGATGGGCAGAGGCTCTCTGCACTGTGTGCTGGGACTCAGGGTAGAGGGGAGGGGAGGGTCCTCGCCTCTGCACCTCCAGGCAGCACCTTCCCCACGCTGGCCACCAGGTACGGAACCAGCACCAGGCTGCTGTGCAAACCCTGTGACAAGTAAGCTATGGCCCTGGCAGCTGTGCAGCAGCTGGGCCAGGCCAGGGGCCCCTGTGGCCAGCAGGCTTCCCAGGAGAGGGAAGAACAGTCTCTCTAAGCAAGAGTCTGGGTGGCAGAAAAGTTCCATAATCCAGGGCCAGCCTGTGCGGGTGTGGTCGGGGTGCCATCAGCCTGAACCCTCCAGGCACCAGTTCTGCTGCTGCCAGGCTACCAGGACACCCTCGAGTGTACCGGACGTCCCAGGTTTTACGAGCCGGCCTCTGGTTCAGCAGTGCGTCCTTGAGTGTTAATCCTGCTCAGCTACCAACACCAGCGCCCAGCCCTGGATCCCGGGGCCTAGGGGAAATGGAAAGTCATTGCTTTTCGTGGAAAGGTCAGGCCCTTGGACTTGGTTTTTTCCAGTCTCCTTCTGGCTCTCCCGTTGGGTTCTAATTCCCTCCTTCTCCCCAGGCCCCCGCAGGGAAGCTGGACAGAACATTCCTCAGGAAAGCAAACTTGTTCGAGGGGAAGAGCCCAATGAAGTAAAAGGCAAGGGGTCAGGCACCATGGCACCTGGTGCCCAGGGAGGGAGGATGACCGTGGCGGTCACGGCCATGGGCTCACCATGCCTTGGTGAGTCACCCAAGGCTCGGAACAGACATCAAGCTAGCATCCTCTGTCACAGTATAGGAGGGAGCACAGCTGCACACAAACGGCTAGAATCTGAAACGCGCCCCTGGCTGCCCTGTGGTGACACCCAGGCCACCTCACTCCCCAGGACACACCGAGGAGCTCCTTCCCTGCTGGCTTAATACAAATTGTGTTCCAGCCCGCATCTTCCCCACGCAGGCCACCAGGCTCGGAACCAGCACCAGGCTGCTGTACAGACCCACGATGAGTAAGCTATGGTCCTGACAGCTGTGCAGGGGCTGGGCCAGGCCAGGGGCTCCTGTGGCTAGTAGGCTTCCCAGGAGAGGGAAGAACAGCCTCTCCGAGCAAGAGTCTGGGTGGCCACTTCAGGCCACTTCAGGACTTTGCTTGGCTGTGCTGGAAAATGTCAGGCGTGGGGGCAAATGAAGCCTGGGCACGTGCAGGCCTTGGCCGGGTGCGCAGACTCCAGCTCCACAGGCCTGGGTGACCGTGAGCGTCAGCTGGGGCTCTTCAACACGGCAAGCCAATTCCTTTCGCCTGGTAGTTACCGGCTGCCACGGGGAAGGCTGTGGGCCTCCCACCTCCCAGATGGTCCAACCACAATAAACGTTTGGCCTGTCAGATGCACAGCACTGACGAACTAATTGAAATATGCTGCAACCAGCAAACCCCAAATAAATGTGAAATGATTATTTCCTCACACGACAACCCGCCGAGTTGCCTGCGCGTCTGGCCACCCGCTGAGAGCGCCCCCACCCCTTCTCCTCAGCCTCACTTATGTGCGGTTTTCAAAGGGCTTAAATGCTTTTTTCAGTTTGATTACCCAAGTGCGGAAAGTTCTAATTGCAAAAAATGCTTGGTTTTTCTCCCTCTGATGGGGGAAAAAATGTGCAAGTGAAAAGTCAATTTTTACAAAGTGCCAGGGATAGCACTTCACAGGCCTCCAGCAGGAGGGGACGGCCTCCAGCCCAGCCATAGGCACCTGTCTGCACCTGCGGCAAGCCCTGCCTCTGGGCCATGGGAGCTGCTCCCTTGTGACAGACCCGGAATGACCACCTATTACTGCCTCACACACCTCTACCCCTGTCCCTGTCCCAAGCTGCTAGTGTCTGGCCAGGTGGGCCTGCCCCAGCGGGGCCAGAGGCCGCAGGGCCTGACTCCAACCCCATCCCCCACAGCAGTGCACCCCACAGCAGGCCCGCGGGCAGACCTGGCTGGAAGCCCCTAGTTGCCAGCGAGAACCAGCCTGGAGAGAAGGAATGGCAACCTGTAGGACCTGGCACCAAGTCTCAGTGGGGCACACGGAGGCTGAAGCCCAGGGGTCAAAGCCAGGATTGAGGCAAGCGGCTGTGGGAAGTCCCACGGTGGCCTGAAACACCTCCTTAAGAGGGTCATTCCTTTGGGCCCAGGCCTGCTTCTCAGCTCCTCACAGCAAAGACAATGTGTCCCAGGTCCACACTGAGTGCTGTCACCCCCTGTGCATGAGGAGAGTCCCTCCTCCACTTTGGAGAGGGGAGATGGGCACCAGCCAGCAGGAAGTGGAGAGGACAGGCCTCCTTTCCCAGCGCCTAGGACGAGCAAATGCAAGAACCTGCCCAACAGCCTTGGCTCGGGCCTTCGTTCACCAGGAACTGGCGGGGTGGCAGCAGCATGCCATGACCTGGCTGGAGACATGAGGGGACATACGTGATGTCCAAGACTGCAGATCCTCAGTATTTGTGAATCCCATACTTGTGGATTCACCTTGTCATTACAATTTAATCGCAACCCCCAAATCAATGCTTCAGTGTTCTCAGGTTCATGGTCAAACTTGTGCACACTGACAGGAAGTGTGGGTGGCCTGTGCTGAGGTGGAACAGGGCCACACTCCACCTTCTCCTTTGAGCTCTCGCTGAAAGCAAGCATCTTGCCCTGCCCTGCTCAGGTCCCTGTTTGTCACATGTCTATGCTTTCTGTTGTTGACTTCACTGTTCTCAACGATCCCCAGGCGTAAGGCCACAGGCTGCATTCCAGAGGACAAGAAGGTCCCATGTGTGCTCAACGGGCTTCCTTCAGGCACGGGTCGCAGGCTGCTGGCTATGGGTTCAACGTCCAATAAACATCTTAAATAAGGTGTCTTCTGACAGGAATGCACGTGAGGTAAGGCTGCATGTTCGTCAGCTGACAGAAACGTCGTTACCCAGCAGAGGCTCGGGGTTGGCTTCGTCAGAGTTCGGGTGACTGTGGAATACAACTACCAGGAGTGACGAGACTCAACTGTCCATGTGCCCTCCTACAGAGGTGCTCCGCTCCGCAGGGCCACCTGCTCTGTGGCTGCAGGTTGGCATGCCCACGCCCAACAGCAGTCCCAGCTGTCGCTCCAGCTCTGAGTTCCACCAGCCTCAGCATCTCCCTGCTCCTCCCCACCCACAACTCCTTCTGCTGCTGCTCCTGATGTCAGGGGCACTCACAAGAAAGCTGTGACGGACGGGGGCGTCACCAAGCAGAGGGTTCTTCCACAGGATGACTGCCTGGTTGGTGGCCTGTTAGTGGATCCCTGCCTCTTGGTTCACTTCTACTTTATCTCCTGGCAAGGGCTGTTCCCAATGAGCGCCTGGAGTGAACGGCAGCCTGCCCTCCTCACACAGCTCTGCCCGTCTCTGGCCACAGAGGTTGGCAGAGGTTTGTCCTGGTGTTTGCTGGGCCAGCGCCCTTATACCCACTGTCCAGAAAGAAAGGACCCATGTGGGGGGCCAGCGCCAGCCTCCACATAAAGGAGGAGCCACCTGGTCACAAGGCACCTTGGTCCCAGGCTGGCATAGTGGCCTGTGCAAGGTCAGTTCTGTCCACCTCAGTCTCTCCTCCCTGGCAGGGGGGATGAGCTCAGACCCTCTGTCAAAGCCATAGAGGATTTGAAAAAGGCAAAGCCTGGCTCCCTGCGGGAGGCTCTGGAGCACTTCTCTCCTTTCCCACCAGATGTTCTGACGGGGTGTTGTGAACACCCCAGATTTTAGACTCTTGCTGAGGCCAGTCAAGTGTCCCTCTCCCAAAAAGCCAACCCTGACCTCCTCAACCAGAAAGGCAGTTGCCTGCTGAACCCTGCCTTCAAGCAACAATTGCCACACACAGCCTGGGGTGCTGAGAACACATCTCCCCAGCCACGCTGCTGTGACAGAAGCAGGGGTTAGGTGAAAAGTGACTTCCTGTATCAATGCACTATCTGTCCACTGTTTTCCAGAAACCTTTTATGATGACTTATAAAGAGCACAGAGCCAGCTGAAGCAGCACACGCCTGTAATCCCAGCTATTCAGAAGGCTGAGGCAGGAGGACAAGTTTGAGAACCAGCCTTAGCAACTAAGGGAGACCCTGCCTCAAAATAAACAAAAAAGGATTGGGGATACGGCACAGTGGTAAAGCACTTCTGGGTTCAATTCCCAGAACTGCATAAATAAATAAGGAAAGAAGGAAGGAAAAGACAATGTGTATAGAAAAGGCCGGATAGAAATGAATACAAATCTGACTCAGTCAGAACAGCTGATGTCCCTGTGTCTCAACTTCTTTCTCTGCAGGAATCACCCACCTGCAGGGTGCTTGGCCTTTGGGCACCACGGTACGGGCAGGGCATGCCAGCAGAACATGCTTTCCTTCCCCACTTTCTTTTTGTTATCAAAGGAGAAAGCAGCTTAGTTTCCCAGGGAAGGCAAAGTTTGCCTAGCCCTAAATTCTAAAACCAAGTTTTCATAAGAAACACTGTCAGAAGCTGTCGGCCCAGGCGGCAATGCCTCAGATCATGGTTTTAGAACAGACCAGACAGGGATTTGTGACACCTCTTTTTGATAACATCCCAGGGTATTCAGTAACATAAACAAAGACCAAATGACCTCTGCAAAGACCACTTAGCTCTACATGCATCCAGAGGCAGGGGGTTAAACAGGTTCCGGGGTGACTGTCTGCAAAGGGTTTGGTCTCAGCCAAGCAAAGGGAAGATCCTGAGCTCACTTTGGATTGACCACATGGTCACCAACAGCAGCCTCTGCCTATGTCCTCCATGCACACCCAGAGCACACAGCCCCCAGCATCCTTCCGGAACAAGACAGGAGCAGCCACTTCCCCTTTTATCTCTCCGAATAACTGCATATCCTCCATGACTGGCTCTTCTCAAAGACCAAGCCGCCTGGCCTTAACTTGAAGGGCTTTTAGGAGAGCACTGCCTGGTGTTCAAACAGGTTCAGGACAGGGAGGAAGGCAATGTGACATAGAAGGGACGCTCCAGGCTGTGGCCAAGAAGGGCTCTCAGGGGCTGTCCAGGCCAATCTCACCACCTAGTCTACATTTTCCCAAGTGCCTACTGCACACCAGGCACTGGGGACAGAGAAAGAGAATTTACCATGACTGCCTGGAAGCTCACAGTCCACGGGGAGGCACATGGAAAGGCAAGAGGGGTTGGGGAGTAGCAAAGGCAGAGGGGGTCGACTCTACCTGGGAAGGCCAGGGAAAGCAAACTGGGTCCCCATCACTGAAGAGGTGAGGCACACAGAGAAGGAGCACCACGCCTTGGAAAACCTCGAGATAGCCTGGGAGGGCTGGAGCATGGAGTGTGAGGGATGACATGGTGGCGGGGGACAGGTATGGTGAATGGGGCCCAGATCCTCGGGCCTTGTACATGCAGATGAATTTTCTTTCAAATTTGGTTCCCCCACCCTCTTTTTTTTTTGGCAGTACCAGGTATCCAAACCAGGACTTCACATGCCAGGCAAGCACTCTACCACTAGCCACATCCCCAGGCCCCAGGTTTGGAAAGGATCAAACAAGACCAAGAAAAACCAAATGACTTAGTTAACAGCAAGTTAGGGGGCAGGCCAAGCATGCAAGCCAGATCTCCTGGTTCCCATGGTCGATTCTCTACCCAGGTGCCTCCCAAGTATTAGCAGATAAGCCATTCAACTCACCACCCGAAGAACTCACAGTCAGGACCTGGCCATCTCTCCAGCAGTGAATATGCTGTCCTGTTCCCTTGGCAAGTCACTCCCTACAACAGCTCTTCCTAACTCACTGTGGCTCTCTGCAGTGGGAGAGAGCTGGACAGCTATTCCAATCAGAGTACAGTCTCTTCATGGGAGAACTGACCCACAACAGTCCCTGAGCCAGGCAAGCTAGAGTCCCTGAGGCAAGCCCAGAGGGGTTTCTGCTCCATGCAGGCCCTAAACCCCACAGGCCCTGATTGCACACAGGATGCTGACCCAGGCTGGGGGCCAGAGATGAATCAAACTCCACCCCAGTAGCTCACAGTCCAGCAGAGGAGATAAGCCAGGCACAAAAGTAACTATAAAATAAGGCAGATAGTGATAAGAGCCAGAGATAAACTGCAGTGGGGTTCAGAACAGCAAGAGGAGTCGGGCTTGGGTGCGACGGGTGATTCAAAGAGAGTATTGACTACCTTCTCCCCTGAGATGCAGGATGGGGGACCTGGGGGAGCACGGCTGCTACCCTAACAGTTCTGCTGACTCCCAGAGGCAGGGGAGGAGCTGGCAGTGGACAAAGAAAGATGCTCCTGAAGCATCCAGATTCAGGCAGGGAGGGGGAAGGTAGGCCACAGTGTTTCGGAGATAAGGAGGGGTGGGGGAGGAGGAGCCTAGGATTTCTATGCAGGAGCGGCAAGTCCCTTGAAAGGGGACAATGCTAGAGGACCTGCCTTGGAATGGCATCAGTGTGGCAGGCACTGTGTTTACTTGGGATGTCCATTTAGGATGTGGGGTGGGGATCAGTGCACATTGGGGAAGGGGGACACAAGAGTTTCCCTCTCCCCAGGCCGCCCCCAAACCCCACCACTGATAAGAAAGGATGCAGGGTGGTGGAAGAGGAAGCTGCCGGCCCTAGGAAGAGCAGGCACCTCCCAGTACGGCGGGAGAGAGAGAGAGAGAGCCCATCCTGGGGTCCTCGACGCCCACCCGGCCGGGGCCGGGGAGAAGCCCGCGGAAACCGAGCCTCCGGGCAGCCGGCTCGCGCCTCCCCGGGTGCGGGGCCCGGCGCTGCGCACGCACCTGCCCCCGGGCTGCCGCGACACCTGCCCCGGGGCGGGGGTCGCCCTTACGCCGCCGGGCCGTGGCCCCGGGTCTCGGCAACGCGCCAGGCCGCGGGTCCCCTCGCCACGCCCTCCGCCGCCCAGCCTCGGCCTCGGCCGGGCGCTCTGGGCTCCCTCGGGCCGCACGGCCGCCCTCCGCCCCGGCCCGGCGGTCACTCACCCGCCCGCGGCCGCCGCTAGTCCCTCCGATCGCGCTGGGCCGCCGCCGCCTCACGCCGCCGCAGGGGCAGCGCGGGCCCCGCGGCCCCGGCCCGGCCGGCTGCGCCCCGCGGCCCCGCGCGCCCCCGCCGCCGGCTGGCCCTGGGCGAGCGGCCGGGCGGCGGGCATGCTCCGGGCCGTCGGGGCGCCGCTGCTCCGGGGGCCGCGCGGCCGACTCTCCGCGCCCAGCCGCGCCTCAGCCGCCGCTGCCCGCGCGCGCCGCTCGCATTCCCCCACTCGCCGCGGCGCGGCGCCTCCTCCGGCCGCGCGGGGGAGCGGCGCGGGGCGTCCCTCCGGGCCCGGCCGCTGCCGCCGGAAGAGCCCGGCTCGCCGGGGCGCCCGAGTGTCGCGGAGTGGCGGCTCCTAACAGCTCGCCTTTGAAAACGACGCTCCGGAATCGGTGGCGAAGCCGGCAGCCGCCGGCGAGGCCGCCCGGGCACTGGGATGGGGGCGCGGGCCGGCGAAGCCCCACCTGCGTGCTCGGCTGCGGACCCAGACCCGCGCCAACCTGCGCCGGGTCCTCCCCAAGACCCCAGCAGGCCCGGGGCGCCTGCGGGCCATAAGCACGGGACAGCCAGCGCCGGGGAGGATGCTCGGAGCCCTGGTCCCCACCTGCGAAAGGAGCTGGACGAGGTGCAGAGGCAGCTCGCCCCTGGTGTTCCATCCTGACAGGCCTCCGCCTGGCACATGGAGAGACCAACAGGGTGCTTGGGTGAGACTGACAGGAAAACAGGAAGTGTGCATTTAGGTTGAGGAAGGACAGACCGTTTGCCAAAACCTGAAGTCATGGAACTTAGTGGAGCCATCACTTAGTATCACCTTATGTGGCCTAGAGAGTGTGGAATACTTCCCTGGAAGGGCAAACCCAAGATGAAAATAAAGAGGTCCAAGCTGGGCACGGTGGCCGCACGGTGGCCCCACAGTGGCTCATGCCTGTAATCCCACTGATTGGGAATTCAGAAGGCTGAAGTAGGGAGATGCAAGTTCCAGGATGGCCTCAGAAAATAAGTGAAGCCCTAGCAAGTTAGTGAGATTCTGTCTGAAAAAATAAAAAGGGCTGGAAATGTTCAGGCATAAAGGGCCCATGGGTTCAATCCCCAGTATTCCCCCCAACAAAATTAAAAATAAGGGATGTGTTGAGACAAAGTAAAGGAGTGCCAACCACACAGGCTATTTATCCCTCTGGGTTGTGGGCAGATGTTCAACCTGAAAGGGCCAGGAGAGCCACCATTGCCCTCCCATCCAAGGTGGGTAAAGGTGTTCCATCAAATACTGCCCCCTCAGTTCCTTCCCTCCACCAGTCTGCCCTACGGTGCAATAAGATTGATTTCTGGAGCATTTCCAGGGTGAGGCTCTTTGAAACTTTGCTCTGTCAGTAGGAACTGAGCTCCGAGACAGAACATCATTGTGGCATTTTATTAAAACGTTCCCCAGCATTGAGAACTAAACCTAGGGCCCAGCAAGTTAGGCAAGCATTTTACCACTGTGCTACAGTCCCCATTATAACCTTTTTTTTTTTTTTTTTTTTTTTCAGTGCTGGGGATTGAAACTGGGGCTTTACATATGCTAGGCAAATGCTTTATTACTGAGCTACACCCTAGTCCCCACTGTAGCATTTTGATGACTATACACAAATGAGGTAACTTCAAGGACTTATATATGCCTGAGACTTTAAAAACACCATTAAAAACTATCTCAGCCAGGCATGGGGGCACACACCTGTAATCCCAGCAACTAGGAGACTGAAGCAGGAGGATCACAAGTTCAAGGCCAGCTTCAGTAATCTAGTGAGACCCCCTCAAAATATAAAAAAGGGCTAGAGAGGGCTGGGGTTGTGGCTCAGTGGTACAGCCCTTGCCTAACAAGTGTGAGGCACTGGACTCAAATCTCAACACTACATACAAGTAAATAAATAAATGTCTATTTACAACTAAAATATATATATTTAAAAGGGGGGAGGCTTGGGATATAGCTCTGTAGAAAGAA
Source organism: Marmota flaviventris (assembly GCF_047511675.1). Taxonomy (NCBI): domain Eukaryota; kingdom Metazoa; phylum Chordata; class Mammalia; order Rodentia; family Sciuridae; genus Marmota; species Marmota flaviventris. The sequence continues at coordinate 135,841,285 of NC_092498.1, read as the reverse complement.
TCCCTGGGTTCAGTTCCCAGTACCGCCAAAGTAGGTATGAATAAATACACTAATACCATAAGACAGTTCACATCCACAAATATTTATTAAATGTCCATATGTGCCATATTTGAGAAAGACGACATGATTCCTGGTCTCGTGGAGCTTGATGACTCATTACTCCAACAGTTGACTAGATTTAAAGCAACTGCAACAAGCACTGTCATTTTCTACCCATCAGAGCACTATATGTGAAGCATTTTTTTCACATTATTGGTCACTGTTACAGTGAAATTGTTAAATACACAATTGTCCTTAAAATCTGTAGTCATAGTGACAACATGGTACACAACGTCCAGCAAGTACAAATTTATGGCTTGATTCCTCATAGAGCTGAGGTCTCTACTGAGATAAAGCACAAATCAGATGAGAAAAGGCTTAGAAACAGGTCCTAAGAATACTGGTATCTTTTAATACATTATCAAACCAGAGCTCTTGACAGGGCAGGAAATTATTTCCAGCAAAATTGTGCAATATAATCAGTTTAGTGAGACCCAAAAAGTCTCATAACCAGATATATTTTACTTATGACAAATATGATTTACCTTTATGATTCCTAAAGGGCTCTAGATGTACATCTATTTTTAATTAATTAATTATTTTATTATTGTTTTTTAGTACCGGGGATTGAACCCAGGGGCACTTAGCCACTGAGTTAATATCCCCAGCCCTTTTTATATTTTATTTAGAGACAAGATCTCATTAAGTTGCTGAGGCTGGCTTTGAATGTGTGAGCCTCCTGCCTCAGCCTCCCCAGCCGCTGGGATTACAGGTGTGCACCACTATACCCAGCTTTTTTTTTTTTTTTTTTTTTTTTTTTTGAGACTGAGTTTCACTATGTTGCCCAGGCTGGTCTTGAACTCCTGGACTCAAGTGATCCTCCCACCTTCCAAGTAGCTGGGACTACAGGTGTGAGCCACTACACCCAGCTACATTTATTTTTTAAAGCTTGGTTCTCAGACATGCAGAGCAAATAAACATTAAAATTTAGTAAAAACTGTTATTATTTAAAAATTAAAAGGATGAAATGTCTAATTTTATTACATATAAACCTTTCATTTTATTACATATAAACCTTTCATCTATGCATGTAATAAAATGTTCCGAATTCAAACAGCATTCACCAAATCACCTGGCTTTCCTGGATTTAAAAGGCAAACACTCTCTGGTTGGTTATCAATTTCCAAGTGGTCATCTCTAAATTTTTTTTTAAGGTGGACACAATATCTTTATTTTACATTTATGTGGTGCATGCTAGGCGAGCGAGCTATCACTTGAGCCACATCCCCAGCCCCCATCTCTAAATCTTTAGGGGCCCAGTGGCTGGTACTTCCTTCACATGGTCCTGTTCAAGGCCACCCCATCACCTGTAGAGGTCTACTCATGGAACACTTGAAGGAAAAGTTATTTTTATTGCAGTGGCAATAACTTTTAGGAAAACAGTCTGTATTTATTTCTAAATTCCCAAATCACCAATTTTATTAAGATGAAAGTACTGTCTGAACTAACATTTGATAGGTTATCCATTTTAAATTTTTTAGTCATTAAGAACAACAAAACCCACACCAGAGGAACGTTCCTTTAGACTCCAAGAAAACCCACGTTTTCATGCAAAGGGTATAGGGTCTTGATTTAACATTGAGCAGCCATTTTAAATGTTAACTGCCATCCTACAAGATATTAAGTTTCACTTTCCTGTACTTCCTCTTACCTGAACTCCCCACCCCCACCTCCTAGGTAGTGACCTACCCCATGGTACCATAACCCTAAGCCAATCTCAGAAGGACACGACCCCTTTGCTCTGGAAAGCCCCATGATGCCGTCAACCTAGTCCAATCCCATGCCATTCCCACCTGCCTAGCTCAGACGCCCTGAACCTATCCCACAGTGCCATAGCTCCAACTCCAAACCCCTACCCCACAAAAGCTGAACGCCCAAACATCTCGGGGCCTCTCTCCTCTCTATAGAAAGATGACCTTTATTTGTCAGCTTTGAGAAATAAACCTTTGTGTGGATCTCTGCCTGGTCTCTTCCCTTCATTTCTTACTCGATTTCTTACTTGCCCTTCTCTCGCTTTCTCACTTTCTTTTCAAGGAGCAAGACCATCTTAGACCCCCAACAGAAATGCCAACCGAAGATGTATTTTTTTTTTTAAGTCAATTGCTTTGGATATAATCCTATTTAAAAGAAATGGTGGAGTTCACCTGTAATCCTAGTGACTCAGGAGGCTGAGGCAGGAGGATTGAAAGTTGGAGGCCAGCCTGAGCAATTTAGAGACCCTGCCTCAAAACAAAGTAAAAAGGGCTGGGTGGGATGTAGCTCAGTTGTAGAGAACCAACTGGTTTAATCCCCAATATCACAAAACAAAACAAAAAAACCTTTTTTGGCTTGTGGTTGTGGCTCAGTGTTAGAGCACTTGCTTAGCACGTGTGAGGCACTGAGTTCAATTCCTAGTATCACAGAGGGGGAAGAAAAAAAAGCAAAAGCAACTGTTACCTTAAAAGCCCACTTAACTCATACTGAATCTGAAGGTATTATTTATGCACACTTATTAAGCACCAGGCACTTGACAGAATCTTCATTAATGAAAGGGATCCTATCACAGCTGGGGAAAGCAGACCTGAGCCAGGGCGTGACCCTGGTCTGCCTGGCTCGAAGTCTCCCCTCTCCAACCCCTGTGCCCAGCTGTGCACTGCCTCAGCTTGGCTGTGAGTTATAGTCGCTCCAGCTCCAGCTGGAGATGTGGCCAGGAGCCACTGCTGGCTCCTGCGGATAGGCTCTGTATGGGGAAGAAAAGGGCAAAACTGGACCTCAGGAGAGGTGACTTGCCATTTGCATTTTAGAAGGCACTTCCCAGAAGTGGAAGGTTCACTTTGGTTTTTCACTAACTGAAACACAGCCCCAGCAACAAAAATAGTTTACCTCCCTGGGGTAATAGTGGATGCTCTTTAAGACTGCCACCTTTCCCACCTCAGGCCCACGTGTGTTCCCCTGGAGCATTCCTAAGATATGCATCACCTAGGGAAAGACAGCTATAAGAATTTCCCTGGGGTCCCTTCTTTACAACTATGAAAAAAAAAAAAAAGAATCAAATTTCTTTTTTTTTTTTAAATAAGTAACTGATAGTTCCAATCTATTACACACTTCAAAAATGAAAGCATATGCTTTCGGAGAGGCACAGAAGATGTTTTGATGGAGCTTAATGCCTTTTTTGGAATAAGCCAATTACAGGCTACTCAGAAGATAACTCCTTGGCAAGAAATGACAACTTCCCTACTCTTAAGAATGTAGTAGTCTTTACAATAAAAGTAGGGGACAGGGTTTGGGTTGTGGCTCAGTGGTAGAATGCTTTCCTAGCATGTGTGAGGAACTGGGTTCAATCCTCAGCACCACATGTAAATAAATATCCATCAACAACAACAACAATTTTTTTTTTAAGTAGGGGACAATGAAATATTCTACCAATTTTTTATTTTTTTGAGTGTGTGTGGTGGGGAGATACAAGGGAATGAAGCCAGGGGTGTTTAAACACTGAGCCACATCCCCAGCCCTTTTTTTATTTATATATATTTTGAGGCAGAGTCTCACTAAATTGCTTTAGTGTCTCACTAAATTGCTGAGGCTGGCTTTGAACTTTGCAATCCTCATGTCTCAGCCTCCCATGCTGCTGGGATTACAAGCATGCACCACTGCACCTGTTTTAGTTAGTTTTGAATGTCATATATACACACACACTAAAGGGAATATCACCAGTAAAGCCAACACCTTTACTAGGTTTACACCCAAGCTGTTAAAATGAACTTCTTCTTTACTACTAACTAGAAGTTTGGGGTGGGGGGCTAGAAGACAAAATCAAGAAGGAAGGCACTTGATTCTGTTGATAAGTAATTCTTATTAGCTCAAAGTCTTCAACTGGTTGCAGAAGCTGAAAAGTTCAACTGCTCCATCCCAAGGGTCTTTCTTCCTGGCTAAGAATCCCCACAGGGAGAAGGGAGCAGGGATGTGGGCCTAGCCCTGGAGATAAGACAGGTGATGTGGGGTGAAAGGTGCTCAACAACCACTGGAGATCCTGCAGGAAGGCATGCATACCTTGAGGAGTCATTGAGTGGAATTGATGCACTGTACATATTTTAAGAGCCACATAAGGGGGGAAAAAAGCTCAAAAGCAAACCAGGATTTAGAACCTGAGCACTGCCAGTGGGAATCAGTTCTGTTTACCAACTAAATATATGTCCCTGTGTCTAATCAGTCTATTTACCAACTCATGCTGAGCTTGAATGTGTGGGCACTAGGTCTGACTGGCCAGCAAAAACTTTGGAGGTTAAGCAGTGCCATCCTAACCTGCTGCTGCCCACAGGCTGCTTCTGAACCAGGAAGCACTGCCCAGACGGGGCCGCAGCCCTCTAGCCAGGTCAAGGAACGGCAGCAGGCTCTGTTGACACATTCCCTGTCCACAAACAGGCAGAGCACTGGTCCAAACCTTGGGATCTTGAAGCACAGACAACTGGAGTATTTGCTTTTCCTTCTGGCACGGGTGGAGGAGGTGGAGAGGGGTGAAAAGGCCTGGAAGATAACTGACTGGCACCCGAAGTCACCTGCTGTAAGGAAACCAGGGTCCCACTGGCTCCTCATGGGGTGACACAGATGGCTAGGGTATGTCCCTGTGTCTCATCAAGGCTTTACCCATGCCTTTCTTGTCCAGGGGATACAAGTCAGATTAGAATGGGGAGCAGAGGCCTACAGCTCTCCAATTGCTTTTTCAAAGTACTATATATGAGACAAAATTAGAGAAAATTAGAGAATTACATCCCTCTGTTTATTTATTTCCTTATAAACAATAAGGTTTTAGGGAAATAAAATGACTAAAATTTATGGAGCCTTCAAAACTTTCCAATAATCCAGTATTACTATCTGATAGTTACTTTAAAACATGTTTCCAATAGGACTTGTATCATCATTTTTTATAAACCTCCACACCACTGAAAGGTATGCTAAAATGTATTCAGCATGTGTTAGTCTGTCGTTATGGAAGCTGTTAAGCATTTATTTTTATTAAAAAATGAGTTATATTTACAATGTAGAACAAGTTTATAAAACTGGTGTGCAAAGTTCATTGTAAAAGGACAACACTATTTGTTTAGAAACAAGCTGCCTGCCCTGTTTACATTTCCTTATTCTCTATATAAATTGAAGATATACTATTTAAAAATAATGCTTTTTAAATAGTAAAATATACAAGAGATTCCTGAGCATAACAAAAATATCTTGAAAATATGTGGCCATCTGAAGTATAAAATAGCAGGTGTAAGAATAGCATGATTGTAAAACTACTGTTTGAAGGCTTAGAAACAGTACAAAATAGCTCGCCTCTTCTGAGTGCATAATTATACATTAGTGCAAACAAAATGTCTCAAAATTTAATGGCTACAAATCTCAAAGATTTGCAGAGGTGCGCAAAACATGGAACTTTTTTAGTGTCATGCGAACCGAGCCCAGTTCTCGGTTGATCCTTTCCAAACGATCTTCCAAGGCTTCCTAGATGAAAACAATGGGGAAAGAGTAATGAGAATTCTACATCACCTTTGTTGGTTCTATTATTACCATAAAACTGACCTTTCTTATAGCAAAAGAGCTAATATAAACGTTAAGATTGCGGATTATTTTGCTTTCAACACAAATCGTCTTATTGATTTATTTTAAACTAAACAATATGAATAGGCTTCTCAACCCTTTAAAATAACTGCTGCCCTTTATAATAGTCTCAACATGTCTGGCACATTCAGTACATGGAAATTACAGAAATAGCAGGAGAGCCAACCAGAAAGGGATACTGCTTTGTGACAAAATGAGAACAGTACAAGAGCAGGGCATATGAGATCAGTGCTGTATCCCACTTATACAAAATCAAATAGCTTTCTTTAGACAAAAATTTCTAAGTTAAAAAGGAAAAAAACAGCAGCGTGAGGTAGCACATGCCTGTAATCCCAGCAGCTCGGGAGGATCGCAAGTTCAAAGCCAGAGTGGTAAGAGCCCTGGGTTCAGTCCTCAGTACCAAAAAAATAAAAATAAAAATAAATAAATAAATTGGGCTGGGGAAATAGTCAGTGGTAAAGCATTCTGGGTTCAATTCCTAATACCAAAAACAAAAAACAAAACCTGATTTAAATATTGTTTAATTTAAACATGTAAAATACATTTTCTGTATATAGGCACACTTTAAAAAAAAATAAAAACAGAATCAAACTTAAATCAAATTAATATTTCAAAATATTTTTCATTTGAACTTTCTTGCCATGTTTTCAAATATATTTCTACAATACCCTTTTAAATTAATAAACACTATTCCATCACTGATAATATATAAAACCAGGAATTTTTTTTAAAGTTTTAATAGAAATTTAGGTTGCTCAGAATTTTTAATCCCATAAATAAGATTGCAATACATTTCTTCTTCTTTTTTTTGGGTACCATGGATTGAACCCAAGTGCATTCTACCACTGAGCCAAATCCCAACCCTTTTTATATTTATTTTGAGACAGGGCCTCGAGATAAGTTGCTGAGGCTGGCTCTGAACTTGTAATCCTCCTGCTTCAGCCTCCTGAGTCACTGGGATTCATAGGCACGCACCACCACGCCTGGAACAATATATTTCTTAAACATCTCTCTTTGCAGTATCTGTAAATACTGCCTTAGGAATCATCCCCAGAAGTAAAAAAGTGTTAGGTTTGAAGAAATGTAAAATTCTGAGGGTTTGGATATATGTCAAATTGTACTCCAGAAGGTCTGAGACAATTTCTACTTCTACCTGCTGTGTATGGAAATAAGCTTTTCTACATCTAAGAATTCATTTTCTAAAAAATTCCTGCTAATAAACCAAGCACAGTGGTGCATGTCTATAATCCCAGCAGCTCGGGGGATTGAGGCAGGAGGATCACAAGTTCAAAGCCAGCCTCAGCAAAAGGAAGGCATTAAGTAACTCAGTGAGACCCTGTCTCTAAATAAAATACAAAATAGAGCTGGAGATGTAGCTCAGTGGTTGAGTGCTCCCGAGTTAAATCCCTGGTACCACCGCCCAAAAAATTCCTGCTAATAAAAAGTTGACGTCTTTGTTTAAATGTGTACCATTCTTATTCATTTGTGAAGCTGAACATTTCTCATCTCTTTTTTCACTTATGAATCATGTGAACATCTTCAGACCCTTTTTTTGCTATCATTTGTTTTTAGTGGATTGAAGCAGCACTGACATGCATGTACAAAAACTAATGCCCTTTAAATATTATTTTAAGAGCCAGAAATAACTTACAATGTTCATTATATAAAAATCAATTAAGTATTTCAGACTGGTTTATAGTAAGAGTATCCAGTTTTCCTTCTGCATTCCTACTAAACTATTTTGAGAGTTTCCTATATTGATTCTTATAAATTATTCAATAAAAAATTTCAGAACATTAAAAAAATGAAAGAAAAAAATGGAAGGTAGAGTACAAGCCTTAGAAAAAGTCCTATTTTCTTTGGTTCTTTCTGGTATCATAGATCAGACTGAAAATGAACTTTAACTGAAGTTAAGGCACTGGAAAGCAATAAGAGATATATACTTGCTGTCATGTATACAACATTACTAAAAGCAGATTTTTTAAAATGTCTCATCATTTCATAATTCTCTTTGAAAAGATGTACAGAAGCCACAATGCCTGCACCACCTCCTGCCTGGTAATGGAATCACAGCTCTTTCTCTAGCTCTTTGCCCTTTTTAACCTCTAAGGTCATTCCAACTGCAAAAATGCAGCTTTTCCCAAGCTTACCACACAGGAAGGGCTTCAAAAAAAAAAAAATGTCAGATATGGGCAGAGATGGGATGGCAAACAGAAAATGAGACTTAACATAAGGGCATGAGCTTAACAATGTGAAATCTGTTCAAAGGTGCTCACTGGACTGGGGAAGGTAGCTCAGGGGTAGGGCACTTGCCTAGCATGGAAGAGGCCCTAGGTTCCATCTTCAACACCGGAAAAAAAAAAAAAAGTAAAAAAAACATAAAACACTGCCATTTGTTCCCAAGTTATAATAACATGAACACCATTTTCCTTAAGCCTAAAGGTAAAATCAGTTTTCACTCCTAAAAGCTAGCATGTAAAGCCCGCACACAGTTAGTTATAAAATGACTATAACCACCAAGAAGTGTCATACTGCTTCAGTGTGCCCTGAGTTTACTGCCCTGGATAAGTGGAGCACCAACTAGCACTAAGCCTCTAACGCAGAGTCCAGCCAGACATCCCACCTGATTTAATCTTGTCTGCAGAGTGATTCTTCCTCCAGGAGAAGGCATTCGGTTTAGTGCTGCCTCAATCTGTTAACACAAAAAATTTAAATAAAAACAAAATTATTCTAATTACTGGAGAGGTTTATGGCATAGAATGGAAGGAAAAGACTTCAGCCTTATATTTTCTTCTTGTTCACTGAGGCTTAATGTGAGTTTCCTCTGTCGTCAATTATATTTCTAGTATATGATCTTCAATACTGGGGTAATTCCCTGGGTAGGGGCTGACTCAATAATTCCCTTCTAACTAGTTCTTAGACATAAGCACTTAGTTCAGAGAAATATTTTTTTTTAAATATTTTTGTTAATTTTACCTGGTCCTTTTCTTTTGTAAGTTCATCAAAAAATCGTTCCGTTTCAGCTAGGGTCCTAATTTTTGCCGTATACTCAAAATCATTACCCTGTGGTGTTACTGAAACAGGCTTACACTGTTCATAGCTAACTGACTTATTCTTCTCCCAGGCCGATCTCACAGACGCTTTCTTCATTCCATTTGGCAAAGATTCAGAGCAAGAGTTATGATTACCATGGTTGTCAGTGGCATTTTCTAAATATATTTTTTCTGTCAGAAAACAAAGAAATTTCTTATCAATTTTTCCAAAAGCGAGCAGTGCTTCTTCTCAAAGGAACTCTACAAGCCTTACTCTTAGTTTGTCAACCCTCAAGCTTCCCTAAGTGAAGGGAATTTCCCTTAAGCAAATGCTACATAAATGTAACTGGACTTCAAGTAAACTCAAAGCAACAAAAACAAAAAAAGTTTAAAAACTAAACAAAACTCATCACATTCTAGTGGACATAAACCAACCCTGAACAGTTAACATCCTGAGGGCCTACACGAGTGATTTCATCATATATATTATCTTTTTCCAAACTCAAATACAATGAGAAAAAAGAAATTATCCAAAGCCTAAGTTGCTTATAAATTATAGAGTTTAAAAGTAAAGAGAATAACTGGAAAGTACAGCCCTGGTAATTAAACATTAACATCCCCATATCTCAGTGTCCCAACTTTCCAATGAGAATAACAGCACTGACATAACAATATGAAGCATCACGAATGCTTGCTTTTAGAGACCCTGGAGTAGAAAATATTTGAGCATAGGATATCACGAGACAATATTTAGAACTTGAAAAGATACTGGACTCTTGGAAAAAATGACTACCCCCATAGGTAATAATTTTGTGGGAAAAGATACCTTTTGAGTCGTCTAGAGGAACAAACTGGAGCTGTTTTCTTGGATTATTTCGTTGTAATGTGGACACAGGAACAGTATCTAAATCATCCAAAAGCATATCAAATCTATTGAATGAAGCAAGTTACTTGTGAGAAAAAAATGTTAACTTATTTTCCCTATCTCCACTAGAAAGACGAGCTGGCATCCAGTTAAGTCACATATTTATATAGTTTCTTCTTTAAAAAAAAGCTGGTCACGTGATCTTCTAAAACTGAAATCAAATATTTATTTTCGTTTTTGGTCCTGGGGATTGAACCCAGGGGTGCTCTACCACTGAGCTACATCCGTAGCCCTTTTTATTTTTTTTATTTTGAGACAGAGTCTTTCTGAGTTGCTGAGGTTGGACTAGAACTTATGATCCTCCTGCCTCAGCCTCCTGAGTAGCTGGGACCATGGGCATGTACCATCATTCCTGTTTCAAATGATTATTTTTTAACACAAATTATGTTTACTTACTAGAGCTGGGCATAGTGACACATGCCTATAATCTCAGCATCTCTGGAGGCTTAGGCAGGAGGATCGTGAATTCAAAGCCAAACTCAGCAACTTAACGAGACTCTGTCTCTAAATAAAATATAAAAAAGGGCTGGGGATGTGGGCCAGTGGTTATGTACCTCTGGGTTCAATCCCCAGGACTCCCTCCCTCCCCCCCCCAAAAAAAATATATATGTATGTATATATATTTACTTATTAGAGACTTAAAGCACTTACCCAAACATTATGTAATTTCATCCCCAACCCCACCGGTAATGAGGATTAAACCCAGGAGCATTTTACCACTGAGCCCACATCCCCAACACTTTTTGAGACAGGGTCTCACTAAGTTGCTTAGGGCCTTATTAAGTTGCTGCAGCTGGCCTTGAACTTGAGATCCTCCTGCCTCAGTTTCCTGAGTCACTGGGATCAAAGGCATGTGCCACTGTACCCAGTTATGTCATCTCATTTTATAACAGTGTTAAATAAGCAGGGTTGGTATCGTTATTACCACTTATTAAGAAGAAAAAACAGGTTCAGTGTGCTTAAGTGACCTCCCGAGACCTTATGGACCAGAAGGCAAGGTCCTCCCCTCCCCAAGGTCTGCCCCTATCATGGAAAGGACAGTTGCTCAAGAGCAGGTGAACTTGTATCTGGTGCCAAGGCCATCCTTGTGCAGCCCATGTTCTAACTCAAATGGTTCAAAAGTTTCCCTGTGTCATAAAACCTTTTCAGAAAGAAAAAAAAAAAAACTTGTCCTACATCCAAAAGCTGCATGGGATGCTGAGGTGGTACTAAAAAGTCTAGCAGAAGCAAGTTTACATGGTTAAGAACTGTTTCCTCACACTGTAGTGCTTTATTTTTACTATGACTTTGATGTAAATTATTTAAACCCACAGAACTCCCACTGGTAACTGAAAAATTACTGATAGCCAGAGGCATAAGTTGACATTTTAAAAATCAGTAATGTATGTTCTATTCCAGTTTTGAAGAACTTACCTAATTGGATTGCTTTCGTTTTTGCTAAGTAGATGACTAAATCCCGGAGATAAATTTTCTTTAGGGGATCGCTTTGGACTATAAGCCACAGTCACTGGTGTTAACATAATCTCTCTTTTTGCTAAAAAAGAAAACAGAGAAAATATTCTTTTCCTTTAACATGCATTATGTTAGCAGAACAAAGTTTTTCAGCAGATGACTTTTTCCTAATTTTAAAAAGAATACAATTTCATTGTAAAACTTCCTGAGAGATAAACAAGAATACAAAAAATAAAAATAAATAACCCATAACCCTGACATCTAGAGGGAACCCCTGTTGATGTTTGAGTAAAGCAGAGTACAACATTAGTGCTCTGGTTCCAAGCTGGTTGTCCAGGGTTTTCCAGGTGGACTAAACTAAGATGGGAAAGCAATGCAGAGCAAACACCCCCACAACACCCGCATGGCACTGTGAGGACAAGTCCTCAGCTGTCGTGAGGGAGGAACTGAGCACAGAAATCCAATGCTTCAATTTTAAAACAAACCTGTAAATGGCCAAGATGAGGTGACTGATCCCAAGTAACTGAGGTCAAATATATCAGAGCACTTTCTGTTTTTAGACTAGCATGAACTGATTTGTTGGAATGAATTTTTAATAACTGTCTACTACATCAAAATCTTTGAAGTGGTATCCGTTGCAAACAATTTACTGGACATACAAAAATATCTCACTTAAACTTTAAGAGGGGCTGGGGTTGTGGCTCAGTGGTAGAGCTTTCGTCTAGCACATCCGAGGCCCTGGGTTCGATCCTCAGCACCACATAAAAATAAATAAATAAAATAAAGGTATTATGTCCAACTACAACTAAAAATATATTTTAAAAAAATAAAAAATAAATAAACTTTAAGAGATTTCTTTTTTTGTGAAAGCTCATTTTTAAAATTCTAATTAGTTATACATAACAATAGAATGCATTTTGACACATCATATATAAGTGGAGTATTAACTTCTCATTCATCTGGCTGTACATGATGTGGAATTGCACAGGGCATGTAATCATATATGCACATAGGATGATAATGTCTAATTCATTCTATTATCATTCCTACCCCCCAGGTCCCCTCCCCTCCTCTCACTCCTCTCTAACTAACTAAATAAACTTGAGATTCCTTAAATGATGCTGGCAGTATCTGTGCAACTAGACAATTTTACTTATTAAAAATTATTGTGTTTAGACATCATGTGCCCAGGGCACTCTACCATTAGGAAATAGCACACATAGCTCAGACATCACTCTCTCCAGCCCAAGAGACACACATGTCTAATCCTTACTTGGAGTACTGGATTTACGATTTGAAGGTGGTAAAGATGATGATCTCTGTGAAGCAGAATTCTGTCTCTTTTGTCTCTGCTGAGCACATTTCTCTGGGGAAGGATTTGCATTGACTGAAGATTCAGTTTGCCGAGAATTCACTAATTCTGTAGCAGACAAATGTGAGGGGGAAAAAAAAATCAGATCAAACCTGTTTTCAGTTACTTGCCTTTATCACAGATGTCACCCTGCACAAGGCCTTCACTGAGTACATGCTCTGCTCACAGCGCCTCTTCTCACCATTACAGCTGTGACAGTTATTAGTAAATGCACCACATTATGATAGAAAAGGACTGATGAAGAAAAACATGGGAGTTAATACTGAATTCATTCTGGCTTCCTGTTTACAACTGGCATTCAAGATGAATTTTCAGGAGTTTATTTTAGGAAGTAGGTTACTAATTTATTTACTAGGAGACACTGCTGTGGGATGCAACACCAAAGACGCAAGGCATGTGGCGGGCCTCAGCACACGGGCCCAGGTAGCTAGAGAAGCACTAGTGACCTGGAACTGTGAAAACGTACAGCATTAGAGATCCTTCTCATCCTTCCTACAGATGCTCAATAACTAAGAAAGGGAAGAAATAATAAGAAACATTACACCTCACTTTGAAAATACTAAATGTCTGACAAAATTTTCTAGTGCATGCATGCAAGACAAAGGTATGTAGACATTTTTCAAGCATCCTTAAGAATGCCACATTAGGGCTGGGTATAGCTCAGTGGGAAATCACCTTCCTAGCATGCATGAGACCCTGAGTTCCATCCCTTATACTACCCCCCCCCCAAAAAAAAGAATGCCACATAAGCCTTTTTAATAATCAAAACATAATATGCAATTTGCTTTATATAAAAAACACATGTTATGCCAGGACTGTGATAAATTATTAAATAGGAGATTCAATTATCTATGAAGTGGGGCTGAAGCAGCAGTTTCATAAGTTGAATAATACTTCACAGTATTAATTCAAGAATTTAATTTTAAAGAAGGTAATATAATGAGGGAAAAGGGACAATACTTAAATCAATCTGTCTGTTAAACAAGGAATAAACTAAACACTTACTACTTGAGGTATCCTCTTTCTCTGTCTGTGTCCCCCAATTTTTAAGTATCTTTTCTTCATCAAGTTCTTTTAATGCTTTCATGATCGGTGTGTCTGAAGTCTCTCTTTGTTTTTTAATCAAGAAGCTTGTTGGTGAACTTCCAGGAGAAGAATCCTTTTCAGGAGGAGAATAATACCTTAAATAATAATTGTAATTATAAGTGCTATGGACTGAATACCTGTATGTATCTGCCTCACCCCCAAATGTACAGGTTGAAATTCTAATCTTAAGTGATGGTACTTAGGAGTGAAGCTTTGGGGGAGGCAATTAGGCCTAGATGAAGTCACAAGAGTGGTACCTTCATGATGGGATTAATACCCTCATTTAAAAAAGAGAAGGAAACATGACAGCGCTCTCCCTGGCCAACACCAAGGGCAGGCTATATGCAGACGCCCATGGGAAGAAGGCCCTCTCCAAGCCTCTGATATGCTGCTCTCTGATCTTGCCTTGCAGCCCCCAGAACTAGAGAAATAAACGTTCTAAATTCTTGGAGTAGATCAAGCGAGGTCTACACACAGTTCTGGGTCGTTAAGGGATTAACAGGAGAGCAGACAATTATACTGCACAATGAGTACATATGCTTTTTAAGAATATTTTTTAGTTGTAAATGGACACAATTCCTGTATTTATTTATCTTTATGTGGTGCTGAGGATAAAACCCAGTGCCTCATGTGGGCTAGGCAAGTGCTGTTCCACTGAGCTACAACCTCAGCCATGAGGTTTCATGCTTTATAATGAAAATGCTTAAAACTGATCGTGCATATATTGCTTCCCGATCCTTTAACATCCTGCACATGCAGAAATACATTTGTCTAGCACCCTGAGGGACAGGGCTGAGCTTATTCATGGGGGCTTGATCTCTGGATCTCTTGTCAGAACCTGCAAGCCCACGCTGTGTCCCTGAGCACAGGCAGGGAATCACTGCAGAGCCAAGGAAGAAAAATTAGCCTGGCAAAGTAAGATTAAAAACTAGGTCATTGAAATTAAGACATTAAAGAACCAAAGAGTTGGCTCTTGGGCTAGGGATGTAGCTCAGTGGTGGAGCTCTTGCCCAGCATGCTCAAGGCCCTGTATTCCATCCCTACCACTGCAAAAGGGATGAGGGTAGGGGAGAGATGGCTCTTTATAGCTTTCTGAACATGTAAAGGCAACCAAGTCTCTAAGAAAACATAACATTTGTAAATGGGCCTTGTGGCAGTTATTTTACCCAGGAACATAGGTTCCCTCCAGCTGATTATCCACCTTCCTGTCCTGGATGTCCAGAGGCTGGCCAGTGAAGATGGAATACTCTGCGCCTGGTATCAGCCACTTCCGCCTGCTGACATCTGAGGTTGCCAGCGTGCTATCAGAACAAGAAATGCTGAGAGGTTTGCACTTGGCTTTAGACCACACTTCAACTTAGACTGCACACATGTCGATCTGCTTTCAGGCTGTATTCACATATTTGTACAATGACTTAAAAACCACATGTAATAATCTATTTTAGATACATGAATTCTATTCTATGATTTTAAGATTTGGGTTTCTGTTACTCTTGTATATTCCTGAATTGCAGTTAAGATTCAGGTACTCAGAGCTCTCAACCGCCCTTGGCTGCCACCTAGCACACCCCACAGCCTCTATTTCTCTGCAGCAATCAAGGTAAGGAGATAAAGCAGAGTGTCCCTGTTCCTTCAGACCAATGTTGTTCAATTGAATTTTCTACGAAACCAGAAATGTTCTCTTTTGCACCATCCAGTACAGCAGCCACAAATCACATGCTGCTACTGAGCACCTGAAGAGTAGCCAGTGAGACCAAGGAGCTAATTTAAAATGTTAACTTTAGCTGGGCACAGTGATACAACATGACCTCAATTCCAGCGACTTGGGAGAGTGAGGAAGGAGGATCTCCAGTTCAAGGCCAGCCTCACCAACTTAGCTAGACCCTGTCTCAAAATAAAAGGGTTGGGAATGTACCTGTGGCAAAGTGCCCTTGGATGCAACCCCCAACAACCTCCCGCCCCCTGCCCCCAAGAAAAGTTAATTTAATCAATTTCAATAGTCACATGTAGCCATCAGCACAACTGTACTGAGCAGCACACATGTTCTAGATTATAACTGTCTCTTGTGTTATCATGAAAAACCTGCTTGTCTGAGGTTCACACCATTATATGTTAACCCCAAGCCCTTTGTTAGACTTTGAACCTGTCCCATCTGCTCCATACCTACTGCTGCCCTCACACTAGGTGACTTCAGGAGCTGTCCTTGACTCTTGTTCAGTGGTTTGACCCTCTACTTAGTCATGCACTTTGGAGGACATCACTGGACTCTGTCGTCACCAGAGACCACACACCCCCAGAAAATACCAACACTCCAGACTCCTAACCTGGGCATCACTGCAGCACTGGCCCCCAGCCCTAGACTCCTTCCTATTCGCCACTCCTCCCAGCTCCTCTGTGTCTGCTCTAGAGTCCACATGATTACTCAGGGCCTTGACTTCCTGCCCCTTGCACCTTCCATCACACCATCTGACTGGCAGCAAATCCACCCTTCTAAGTGAAGGTGAGCTCATTTTCAATCCACACCTCCACAGCTGAGCGCTGCTGGAAGTCACCACTGTGCAGATGCACTATCGCCATCTCAGCTGGACCACTGGCACATGCTGGCCACATGCCTTTCTGCCATCAGTGAGCTCTAGGCCTCCAAGGTGACTCTACACCGTTCTTGTCTCCACCTACCTCAAAACTCCTAGCCTTCAGCCTCCTGACAACCTCAGGCCCAACTTCAAGGAGAAAACAAACCCTGAGACAAGAGCGCCCTCTCTTTCTTCCTCTCTGCCCTTTCACAGCAACAGGAGTTACCTCTTACCTGTTTCCCTGTCAATACTCAGTCAGTGCCGGGAGCCTAACCCAGGGTCTTCAGCATGCCAGCAAGCACTGCCACCGAGTCACTCGAGTCTGCCCTGAGCTACATCCCAACCTCTTTATTGTTGTTTATTTTGAGTCAGGTTCTCATAAGTTGCCCAGGCTGGTCTAGACCTTAGTAGTCTTCTGCCTCAGGCTCCTGAGTCACTGGAATAATAGGCATGTGCCAACAAGCCTGGATCCTCCTATGTTTAAATTAAGAAATACTCAAACATTCTTAGAAAATTACAAAGAATACTACACAACAAGCAGCCACCTACCCACTCTCAGTTTCAACAGATGCTAAGATCTTGCCATATTTGTTTTTCATTGTAAGACATAAGATTTTATATATATAGCTGCATTTAAATAAGGGCATAATGTATACATTCTTTTAACACTGCTCTTTCTACTCACCATTATGTTTGTGATTTATCCATGTTTATATGTATAGCTTTATCATTTTACTCACTTATCTACAGTATGAATGCAAGCTATTTATCCTCTTTCCTGGCTATGACAGTTTAGTTTCTAATATATCACCATTCAACAATGCTACAATTAACACATGTAAAAACTGATCTAAGGTAAATAATTAAGAACGGAAATGTGCTGGGATGGGATTGTGGCTCAGTGGTAGACTGCCTGCTTAGCATGTGTGAAGCACTGGGTTTGATCCTCAGCACCACACATAAATAAATAGGTAAAATAAAGATACATCAACAACTAATAAAAATATTTTTAAAAAAAGAATGGAAATGTGCTGCATTTCTATACATAAGTGATGAATCTACTGCAAGAGAAATTAGAACAGAGACTCTGTACATAATAGAAGAAAAAGTAGGCCCAAATCTTCATCATGTCAGCTTAGGACCTGACTTCCCTAACAAGACTCCTACAATCAAGAGTCAATAAATATCCCATTCACAATAACTGTGAAAAAAAAAAAAATACCTGGGAATAAATCTAAAAAAAAAGAGGTGAAAGACCTCTACAATGAAAACTACAGAACACTAAAGAAATTTAAGAAGACCTTTGAAAATGGAAAGATCTCCCATGCTCTTGGATAGGCAGAATTAATATAGTCAAAATGGCCATACTACTGTTATACAGATTTAATGCAATTCCTATTAAAATCTTAATGACATTCTTCATAGAACTAGAAAAAAGTAATCATGAAATTCATTTGGAAAAATAAGAGACCCAGAATAGCCAAAGAAATCCTTAGCAAGAAGAATGAAGCAGGAGGCATCACAATATAAGAACTTAAACTATACTAAAGAGCAATAGTAACAAAAACGGCATGGTATTGGCACCAAAATAGACATGTAGACCAATGGTACAGAATAGAAGACAAAGAGATAAACCCACACAATTATGGTTATCTCATACTAGACAAAGGCACCAGAAACATTCTTTGGAGGAAAGATACCCTATTCAACAGATGGTGCTGGAAATCCATATGTAGCAAAATGAAATTAAACTTCTCTCTTTCACCCTGCAAAAAATCAACTCAAAGTGGATCAAAGACTTAGGCACTAGAACAGAGACCCCGTGCATAATAGAAAAAAAAAGTAGGCCCAAATCTTCATCATGTTGGCTTGAAACCTGACTTTCTTAACAAGACTCCTAAAGCGCAAGAAGTAAAATCAAGAATCAAAATAACCCAATCAATAAATGGGCTAAGGAACTGAACAGGCACTTCACAGAAAAAATACAATCGATCAACAAACATATGAAAAAATATTCATCATCTCTAGCAATCAAAGAAATGCAAATCAAAACTACTCTAAGATTTTTTCTCACTCCAATCAGAATGGCAATCATCAAGAATACAGGCAACAATAAATGTTGGCAAAAATGTGAGCAAAAAAGTACACTCATACATTGCTGGTAGGGCTGCAAATTGACGCAACCACTATGGAAAGAAGTATAGAGATTCCCCAGAAAACTTGAAACGGAACCACCCACTCCATGATTTATACCCAAAGGACTTAAAATCAGCATACTACAGTGACACAGCCACATCGATGTTTATAGCAGCTCAATTCACAATAGCCAAACTATGGAACCAATCTAGATGCCTTTCAACAGATGAATGGATAATGAAAATGTGGTACATATACACAATGAAATATTACTCAGCCTTAAAGAAGAATGAAATCATGGCATTTGTAGGTAAATGGATGGAACTAGAGACTATCATGCTAAGTGAGATAAGCCAATCCCCCAAAAAAACAAAGAAGATGTTTTCTCTGATCAGCAGATGTGATCCATAGTGGGTGGGGGATAGGGAAGAATGAGAGAACTTTGGATTGTGCAGAGGAGAGTAAGGGGAGGAATGGGATTGTAGGATGAGAAGGACAGTAGAATGAGACACACATCATTACCCTATATGCATGTATAATTACACAACTGGTGTGACACTGCACCATGTAGAGCCAAAGGATGGAGAAGTTGTGCTACATTTGTGTACAATATGTCAAAATGCAACCACTACAGAAAACCTAATGTCATGTGTAACTAAGTAGAATAAAAAAAAAAAAAATGGAAATATGGAATTTGGGGTGTATACATCCTCTTCACTCTTCCTGGCTATTGTCAATCACTCTCCAGATGAGTTACACTGACATCCAGTCAACCACTAGTTTGAGTTCCTATTTCTTCACATCTCTGCCAGACTTTGGGATGATCAGGTTGTACATCTGGCCAGTCCATTAGCAAAGACCCTACCCTATTACTGTTCCAATTTGTACTTTCCTCCCTATTTATCACAATGTGCATCTCTTCACTTCTATTAGCCATTTAGGTTTCTTTTTCTGTAAATTGCTTGTTGATATTCTTTTACCATTTTTTTACTGAGGAGGTTGTATTTTTTCCTATTAGGCTGTAAAAATTCTTTTATATTTTGAATGCTCATTCTTTATTGGTTCCTGTTCACTTAAAATAATATTGCAAGCATGCATAGACATGCAGGCAATACTCACACAATGGCCATCCAATATTATGAAATCTTAATTATTTCTTATATATCCTTTAGATTTTTTTTTCCAGCTCTAGGGATTGCACACAGGATCTCATACATGCTAGGCATGTATGAGAGGTAAAGCGTTTGCTTTACCTTGAGCTACATCCCCAGTTCCTATCCTTTTATTTTTGAGACAGGGTCTCCCTAAGTTGTCCAAGCTGGCCTTGAACTTGAGATTCTCCTGCCTTACCTTAGTAGCTGAAATAGCAGGGGTGCACCTACACTTGGTCCCTTTACATGTTTACATAGAGAGACACTACAGATACAATTAAAGCCCCTGGGGACCCCCTACAAACTCATTCTTCTCTTCCTCCAAAAAAAAAACACCATTTATTACTAAATGTGTGCTCAGCATGTTTTGATACTTTTACTACATTTGAGTGAACCCGTAAGATACACACAGAACTGTTACACATGCTAAAGTACACAAAAACATCCTACGTCAGGCTGTGGGTATAGCTCAATGGTAGAGTGACTGCCTAGGAACACATATATCCTCAGTTGGACTTGTAGCACCTCAAAAAGAAAAACATCATAGCTATTCAACCTTGGTGCAGTTGTGCAAAAGCAACTACAATCAATAAATGAATGACCTTGCTTACATTCCAATGAAAACTTATTTACAGACACTGACATTTGAATTCCATAAATTTTTCACATATCACGAAATATTTTTTCCAAACATTTAAAATGTACAAACTAGGGGCTGGGGATGTGGCTCAAGTGGTAGCGCGCTCGCCTGGCATGCGTGCGGCCCGGGTTCGATCCTCAGCACCACATACAAACAAAGATGTTGTGTCCGCCAAAAAGCTAAAAAATAAATATTAAAAAAATTCTCTCTCTCTCTCTCTCTCTCTCTCTCTCTCTCTCTCTCTCTCTCCACTCTCTCTTTAAAAAAAATAAAAATAAAAAAATAAAATGTACAAACTATTCTTCAGGATTCGGCCTGAAGATTGTAGTTTGCCAACCTCTGTCACATGGTATAGTGTCATCTATAAATATATTACAACACATGGATATTCCAGCTGTTGGACATTTAGATTGTTTTCATTCACTTTTTAATACACTTCAAATGGGTTTGACTTCTATCACTCCTTCCCAAATCTAGGCACTAGCAGCCTCTACCTTACAAATCCAATAGATGCTGTCAGTCCTCACACTGCTGAACCTCTGGGCAGCACTCGGCACCAGGAACTGCTTCAGTCTTCCCAGTTTTCAAGCAGCTCTTTCTCATTCCTTTACCAACTCCTCTACCCAGTATCAAAACAGGTTTCTTCAGGGTTTTTTGCTGAGCTCACTTTTCACCAAACACACTCAATTCCTATCCATCCTGTAGCTGCAGCACCACCCAGAAAAAAATGGCTCAATATTCACAATTCCAGCCTAAGACCTTACTTTTAGCTCCAAACTTAAAAGTTTATAATTACCACTGGGTGTAGTGGCACACACCTGTAATCCCAGAGGCTTGGGAGACTGAGGCAGGAGGATCACAAGTTCAAAGCCAGACTCAGCAACTTAGTGAGGTCCTAAGCAAATCAGTGAGACCCTATCGCTAAATAAAATACAAAAAAGGGCTGGGGATCTGGCTCAGTGGTTGAGTGCCCCTGGATTCACTCCCTAGTACTATATATATATACATACACACACATATATATAAAAAATTACCCACTTGATGCTTGGAATCTATGTGAATCTCAAACGAAAATATTCACAATGGAAATTCTGATCCCTTCCCTAGTTTTGTATGTGTCACCTTTAGGTGTTCAATAAGAAATCAAGAGCTATTCTGAGCCTTCCCTTCTTGCCTTGCCAGCCAATTCACAACCATGTTCTGTGGATTTCATCTCCAGAATCTCTCATGCCTGTGGTTACCATCCAGTTAACATCACCTCTCCTAATGCTGCAGTAGCCTAACTAGTCTCCCCGTTTCTACTTTTTTTTTTTCAGTTTTAGGTAGACACAATATCTTTATTTTATTTTTATGTGGTGCTTAAGATCAAACCCAGTGCCCCGCACATTCCAGGCAAGTGTGCTACCTCTTGAGCCACATCCCCAGCCCCTGTTTCTACTCTTTTTTCCTCTCCATCCTTTCCTCATGGCAGAAATATTTAAAAAGTAAAAATCAAATGACATTATTTTACCACTCAAAAATCTTCTAAGCCTAAGCATGGTAGCACATGCCTGAAATCCCAGCAACCTGAAAGGCTGAAGGCTGGAGATGTAGCTTCCAGGCTGTGTGAGGTCCTGGGTTCATCCCCAGTACCACTGGGGTGGGGATAGAAAAAATAATACTCTCAGATTATAGCAATGCTAATTCTGAAACAACTAAGAAAAATACATACAACCTAATGCAGATTCATCTTTACAAGTTCTGCCATTAACACAAGAATAAGATGTTTGGAGTTTTAGGGCTAAAAGACCTTTTCAGATGTTATCTTAGTTTTACAGAAAATAAAACTGAACTTTAGGGGGGAAAAAAATGTGATTGCCTAAGGTCTCACAGTTGAAGAGTCAAGTACAAAATATTCCAAATTTCCTTTTCCCAACTTGAACCTACTCTTTCCTTACTTTAGTAAATGCCTATGTGTAGGAACACTGACATTATCTAATCATTAACTTTTTATACACATCTAAGATTTTTTGTTTGTTTGTTTGTTTTTTGGTTCAGGGATTCAACTTTGGTACTGGGGATTGGTGAAGTAGCACTTTACCACTGAGAACATTCCTAGCCCTTCTTATTTTTCATTTTGAGACAGGACCGAGTCACTGGGATTATAAGAATATGGCACTGAGCCCAGCTTATACACATCCAAGTTCTATAGGGATATTCAACCATGGCTTTCTTATGATTTGGACAACGAGCTCCTCATTTTAATAGAAGTGTGCACCTACTTCTAGCTTTACCAAGATTAAATAAAATAACTTACTTGGCACGTGAGGGTCTCACATGAGTTTTAGAATTATGACGAAGACTTAACATATTTTCATGCTCTACTTGCTTCACTTGAGCTTCAAGTTTTGAGATTGTCCTAATTCAAAAGCAATAAAATAAAATAAGTACATTTCAACAAATTGAAAATATGCTCAACTACAGTTACTTACAAAGCAGTCCCTCTTGGAAAAGATTACAAAAGAGTTGTCTGTCCATAAACCTTTTTCATGGTAAATTACCATCATTAAACTTTTAAAAGCTGAACAAAATCAGGAAAAAAAGAGAGAAAAACAAGTACAAAAATGTTCAAAGGAACATTTAATATACTACAACTAAATAAAAATGGAACAACAAATAGATTTAATAGGGCAAGTAAAAAAATTTATATATTTTGATTACAAATCAAAAATGTGCTGGGTATAAATGAAATAAAAATAAATTAAAATATCAAATAAACTGCATCCTAATGTTTTTGACAAATATGTATTTGTGCATGCAGAGTATAATGGGTAACAGTTTCACAAACATGGAAACAGAAAACAGCTATTGAAAAGAACTTTCTAAGCCAGATGTGATGGTACACACCTATAATCCCAGCAACTCGGGAGGCTAAGACAGGAGGATTACAAATTCAAAGTTAGCCTCAGCAATTTATCGAGGTCATAAGTGAGATTTTGTCTCAAAAAAAAAAACCACATAAAAAGGGGTGGGGCCTGGAGATGTAATTCAGTGGTTAAGCGCCCCTAGGTTCAATACCCATTAACCCCCCAAAAACTCTGGAATTTTAAAAAAAAGGCCAAGGGAAAAATACCCCAACAACTCTCAACCTATAAGCAGTCTCATTTGTACCCTGTTCAGAGTAAAAGTCCATTTCAAGTTTACCAGCAGAAGAATACTCAGGTCAGTTTATTATTTCCAGGATATCCTTGCCTTCTGTTTTTTTAAACTTTGTATATGTCTTTAAACCTGAATTCTCACCCACCCTGATGCAAGGAAGGCTTGAGAAAGAATAGCTCTTAGGGCTGATGCTTATCCCAATCTGATAAGGAAGCTCTCACTGAATGAACGGCTCACAGGGCAGAGTCAGGAAGATGAGAACTCTAGACAGCTGTCTGTCCTCCTCTGTGAGGAGTCCTTCATACAGCAGCAACATTTCTAAATGAGGGACATTATTTATATCCAAACACAAACATAAAATATGCTCTAAAGTCAATTTAGATATTTCTAATCATTTGCAATATGGATTATTTATGATTCTTTTCCTATTTAATTAAGCAAGTCAGATTAATATAGTCTCTAAACTGGGTCTTTCTGAAAGTGGATCACCACAAACTTGGTTGAAAACTTTCATTTTCTTTTTGGATCACAAAAATAAGTGAGCCAGCATGGTGGCACATAGTTGTAATCCCGGCAACTCAGGAGGCTGAGACAGGAGGATCACTAGTTCAAGGTCAGCCTCAGCAACTTAGTGAGACCCTGTCTCAGAATTTAAAAGGGCTGGGATGCAGCCTATTGGTAAGAGTACCTGGGTTTAATTTCCAGTGCCAAAAAAACCCAAAACCCATGATCACTAACTGCTTCCTGAAGTTCTTTTCAGAGGTTAAATATCACTCAGATCTTACCAATGCTAGAAAACACTCAATGTCTGGGGTAGTGCTCATCCCTGAGGCTCAATCACCACCAGTACTGTTCTAATCACTTCAAAATCTCTGGCTAAGGGAGCTAGGGTTGCGGCTCAGTGGTAGAGCACTTGCCTTGCATGTGTGAAGCACTGGGTTCGATTCTCAGCACCACATAAATATAAATGAATAAAATAAAGGTCCATCAACAATTAAAAAAAAATCTCTGGCTAAGATCAAATGTATTCCATGTCAGGAGAAAGACTAGGATAAAGCTAGTTTTCAAACTATTTAAAAATCCTCAAGAAAACAAAAATTCTTTAATACAGACATGTAAAGGAACAATTAGATGTATTTTACCTTTTCAAATCAGAAATCTGAGTATGTGCATCAAGAAGTTTATTCTCAGTTATATTTAATGTATCCTGTGAAAATAAAGAAAAAATTCAGATAACTGAAGTATTCAGATGTATCCTTTAAAATGCATGAGACAAACCTAAGACCAAACCAATTATACAAATATTCCCAAGGTCAGTCTCTGCACACTCTACAGTTTTAATGAGACCTTAGGAGGCTGACAGGAGGATCATGAGTTCAAAGCCAACCTCAACAAATCAGTGAGACCCTGTCTCTAAATAAAATACAAAAAAGGGCTGAGGATGAGGCTCAGTGGTTAAGTGTCCCTGGGTTCAGTCCCTGGCACCATAAATAAATAAATAAATAAATAAGGGCTAGAGCTATAGCTCAGGGGCAGAGTGCACCAATGCAGACAACAAAGGGGGAAGGAGACAGAGCCCAGATCACAGGCCTACAACAGCACTTCAGTATGCCAAGTCAAGTTCATTATGCTTTGTCAAATTAGAAACAATCCCAATGGATGTATTTTAACCACAAACATAACTAAGAGCTTAATAGAATGATAAAACAGATCCCTGCAGTGATGAGGTTTGACATATAGTGTGAGTCATCCCTGAACCCCTAGAGCCCTTGGCAGGATGGAGGGGCTGTGGAGCTACATGGGCCTTCATACTGACCTTATTCACAACCCTGCATTCCAGGCAACAGAAACTCCTCAACTCTACCTTCAGTACATTGTGAGATTTCACTGAATTCCTATATGCAGATGCCAAACAGATCTCTAATTAAGAATTCAGATAAAATGAATAAACTCATACCCACAAAAAAACACTCATGTTTTGAAAAATTAAAACTATAAATGTAAACTGTGTGGATACATGTATTTATTTATTTTTATTTTATTTTTTATTTTTGGTGGTATTGGGGATCATGCATGTTAGGAGGGCACTCCACCACTGAGCTATATCCCAGGCCTTTCTATTTTATTTTGCAACAAGGTCTTGCTAAGTTGGCCTCCAACTTCTGAGCCTCCTGCCTCAGGCACCACCATCTGCCCCCTAGGAGCTGGGATTACAGGTATAACCCACCATACCCAGCTGTAAACAGTACTAAAAATTATTTGCATCTACATGGAAGTTATATTCTTCTAAACAATTTCACCTCCACTCATCACAAAGGCAAGAGCCAGTCAGCAAATGTCTGTTAAATTAATTAAACAAACTTGTGGGTTAAGTAGGGCAGACATTTGGGGGAAAAAAAGGCTATCCACCCAGAGAGAGTAAGTAGTTCGGTTCAAACAGTATGGGGTGAGGAAGGGAGGAGTGGAGGAGGAGGACAGGCTCCTTAGTCCCCAGGACGGGGCTCTTGCCTCAAATGAAATCCAGGACAGGCAGCCTCACCCATTACCTTTACTCGTCCGTGTTCTTTTCCAAGGGACTCATACTCTCCTAAGAGCTACAAGGAAAAACAAAGAACTGCATCACAAAATTAAACATCACAACATCAATTAAGGGATAGTGTACAAAATAACAGCCCACACCCTCCCAAAATGCCAATGTCATGCAGATAGAGGACTACACAGAATTGGTGATTCTGGTAAAGGCAATACAGAAACAATTCCTGATTTACGCTTGTGAGTTTTCTTTAAGTTTGAAATTTCAAAAGTAAAACAGGGCTGGGGCTGTAGCTCAGGGGCAGAGCACTTGCCTAGCACATGTGAGGCACTAGGTTCGATCCTTAGCACCACATCATTTATGAACAAATAAAATAAAGGTATTCTGTCCCTCTACAACTACAAAAAAATTTTTTTAAAAAGTAAAAATAAATGACAATAATGATGATGATGATGATGATGATGTTAGTTAAGGCCTTTTAAGTATTTTCAAAAGTAGAATCTATACTAATCTTGGGGCTGGGGATGTGGCTCAAGCAGTAGTGTGCTCGCCTGCCATGCGTGCGGCCCAGGTTCAATCCTCAGCACCACATACAAACAAGGATGTTGTGTCCGCCGAAAACTAGAAAATAAATATTAAAAAATTCTCTCTTTCTTTAAAAAAAAGGAATCTGTACTAATCTTTAAATATATATATATATATTTATTTATATTTATTTATTCAACTATCTTCAATTATCTATCTTCAACTAAAATTATATATATATATATATATATATATATATATATATGTATTTCCAATAACTTTCTTTATTTTTATGTGGTGCTGATTGAACCCAGTGCTTCACACATGCTAGGCAAGCACTCCACCATTGAGCTACAACCCTAGCTTTTCTGCATTTTTTTTTTTTTTAATTTTTTTGAAGTTGTAGATGGACAGAATGCCTTTATTTTATTTGTTTATTTTTATGTGGTGCTAGGGATTGAACCCAGTGCCTCACACATGCTAGGCAAGTGCTCTGCCACTTAGCTACAGCCCCAGCCCCTGCATTTTTTTTAAATATTTATTTTTTAATTGTAGTTGGATACAATAACTTTATTTTATTTATTTATTTTTATGTGGTGCTGAGGATCAAACCCAGGGCTTCCCATGTGCTAGGGGAGCGCTTTAACACTGAGCCACAACCCTAGACCTATACTGTTGTTTTTTAGAATTGTTACACATTATATTTTGCTGCTTGTTCAATAGAGTAAAAGCAGAGTGCTGAAAGTTTCACATAGCTAAGTAATTTATTTAAAAAGACATAGGTGAGGGGCCTCATTTTGTTAAGTTGGCCTCAAACTTCTGAGCCTCCTACCTCAGTCACCACCTTCTGCCCCTCAGAAGCTAGGACTACAGGCATGCCCCACCACGCCCAGCTATAAACAGTACTAAGAATTATTTGCATCTACATGGTACGTTATATTCTTCTAAACAATTTCACCTTGGCTCATCACAAATGCAAGAGTTGTGGGGTTGTGGCTCAGTGATAGAGCGCTTGCCTTGCACACATGAGGCACTGGGTTCGAATCTCAGCACCACATATAAGTAAAAAAAAGGTCTATCAACAACTAAAAATATAATTTAAAAAAAAAGGAAAAAGAGGCACATCTAAACCTATCAGGAATCAGATTACTTATGTACCATAATAATCTGAAAAAAGACATTAAGAAAAACAAGAAAAAGATACAACCTACAACCATCCAGTATCAATGCTAAATAAATACATTTCTGTGGGAGACCAACCTTACACGTGACTGGGTTACACTCCCCGGCCAGGTGCTGAGGTGCTCAGTGGCAGAAATGTGGCAGAGCTTTCCCCACCCTTCTTGGGTCCGAAGGTAGGTGTCTTGCTACAGCCCCATGGGTGAAGCTATGCTCACTTGTTCCTTTGTAATATAACCCCTTGCCCTGTTTAGGATAGAATCTTCCATGGAAGTGCCTTGTGTGTGTCCCCTTCTCTTACTGT
This sequence comes from Marmota flaviventris, assembly GCF_047511675.1. Classification (NCBI taxonomy): domain Eukaryota; kingdom Metazoa; phylum Chordata; class Mammalia; order Rodentia; family Sciuridae; genus Marmota; species Marmota flaviventris. The sequence goes on along the minus strand of NC_092498.1, from coordinate 135,813,548 downwards.
GCCCTTGGATGTGGTCTACCCAGGTGTCAGTCAACCTGCTGACAGTGGACATCATGAAGATAGACTCAGCCCTCTGAAACCTGACCCCTTGCCTCATTTGAATAGCTTCTCCTCAATAAAAGGGGTCAGTGTGTGCTCTCGCTCGCTCTCTCTTTCTGCGGACGCTTAGGTCAGAGGAGCCGTCACAGCGACCCCAAAGAAAAAGGTATTTGTGTCTCTTGTGTGGTTATTTCATGCAGCCCAGTTAGCCCAGTTTAACTGGAGTGACCCCTGAGCCTTTTAGTCTTGAGAACAGAGAAACCCAGCACATTTCGGGGGAGGGTGTGTTTCTGCAGTACTAGGGACTAAACCTTGAGCCTTATGTGCACCAAGCAACTGCTCTACCACTGAGCTATGCCCTTAAACCAAGAAATCTAAATTTTAAGTAAAATTAAATCAAAGTGAAAAAATTCAATCCAACTTGTTCTAAATCTGGTTCACAATATTTTACTCTGCCAGACAGACGTCATGATAGCTCAAAAGCTGGTCTGCTAAAGACAGACGGTGTGGGAGCAAGGCCAGCATTTTAGAGCTCTGACTTTCTGCTTTAAGACAAGACCCAGCTGCCTCCCCAGGAGGGTATAAACCTACAGCTATAGCCAAGGTACCTCAAACCAAAATAAACTTGGAAAAAGTCCTAATAATAGCTTGTATACTACAAGACTTAAGTAAACCACTTTTAGCCAACCATCTAATTAAGTTACCATTTTTTGTTACTCACATCTTGAAACATTTTGTTTTCTTGTTTTAGTCTTGCTTCTTTATCATCTGAAAGTTTGTAAGCATTCTCAAATGCTTCTTCTAAATCCTGCAGCCTAGATTTTAGTCGAATGATGGTATTGTCTTTTTCTTTATTGCTTGTTCTCATTTCTTCAATTCGTTCCTGCAAAATTTTGGAGGCACTGTTGGCTGCACTAAAGCGTTCTCTCAAATCATTCTACAAAGTAAAGACCAAGATAAATTATTTTAAATGAAAAAATAGATGTTTCAATAGCAGCTAGAAATTAATGCCCATGCATTAAAATATAAAAAATTCAAAACATACAAATGGAAATTAAAAAATAGTATTTTTCATACCCTGAGATGAAGAGACCAGAAAGTATTACTCTACTAGAATAGCTTCATGAAGTTATCACAAGTTAAAACAGAAAGCTACTGTCTGAGGTTAAGGACTCACTAAGATAGCAGTGCCTCTAGATCACCTCAATGACAAAACTGTCACAGCCACAAGAGAGATCATTCTGTACATATAGCTGGAATATGTTGCCCAGCCTTAATACTTGGGGGAAGGATTTCTTACTCCACTGTCACAACGTGAAAACAGAAAACTCAAAATGCATTTAATATGTTAATATTCATTCAACAATTATTTCTGGAATACCCACTATGTGCCAGGCAGCAGAGCACTATAAATGTAAGATTAAAGCTGGATGTGATGGCATATGCCTGTAGTCCTGGCTACTTAGGAGGCTGAGGCAGGAGGATCACCTGAGCCCAGGAATTTGAGACAAGCCTAAAGCAACACTGAGAGATCCCAACTCAAAACAAGATTATAGAGAAACAAAATAATGCCTAACTTTGTCAAGCTTACACTCAAGGAGACAAAAATAACTGGGAAAACAGAACAAAACAACAACAAAAAACCATCAAAGACAGAAACAAGCTGGGTGCAGTGACGCATGCCTGTAATCCCAGCAGCCTGGTAGGCTAAGAGAGGAGGATCTTGAATTCAAAGCCAGCCTCAGCAACTTAGTGAGCCCTTAAGCAACTCAGTGAGACCCTGTTTCTAAATAAATTATATAAAAGGTCTAGAGATATGGCTCAGTGGTTAAGCGCCCCTGGGTTCAATTCCTGGTACCAAACAATAACAAAAACAAAAAAAAAAGAAACAACATACAGAACAAAATGCACATTTTTTTTTTTTAAAATGTTTCCAGGGAATGAACCCATGGGGCTTAACCACTGAGCCACATCCCCAGCTTTTTTTTTTTTTTAATTTAAAAACACAGTCTCAATAAATTGCTTAGGGCTGTGCTGTTACTGAGGTTAGCTTTGAACTTGCGATCCTCCTGCTTCAGCCTCTGAGCCGCTGGGATTACACTGCTCAGTTTCACACAAATTTTGTTTATAAGCTAATATACAAAAGAATAAAATTTGGTAATACAGGAGAACAGAATGTAATTTAAGAGTAAAGTTTATGCACTTCAAATTACATATTCAAAAAAAAACCAAAACTAAAAATACGCACATAAACTCTTGTCCACAGGACTGCGTGTGTAGCCCAGTGATAAGGTATATGTTTAGCATACTCAAAGCCTTGGATTCAATCTTTCATCTCCAGCACACATACACACATACACATCACACACACAAATCCTGAACACAAACATTCATAGCAATTTCACTCATAACCAGCCAAAAGGGGGAAAGAATCTAAATATCAGTCACATGATGAATGAATGAACAAAATGTGATGCATTGATATAATGGAATATTAATCAACTATAAAAAGGAATAAAGTCCTGATACATGCTACAACCTGGATGAGCCTAAGTCAAAGAAGCCAGACACAAAAGTCTATGATGCACTCACATTAGTGTTCAGAACAGGCAAGTCACAGAGCAGAGCAGCTGTGGCCAGGGACTGAGGAGAGCACTGGGGGCAATGGCTAAGGATGTTCTATAATGGATTGTGGTGATGGTTCTACAATTCTGAATATATTAAACCACTGAACTGCACATTTCGAAAGAATGAGTTCTATGGTATGCAACTTACATCCCAATTAAGAAATAAGCTTTAGGGCTGGGGATATAGCTCAGTTGGTAGAGTGCTTGCCTCACATGTACAAGGCCCTGGATTCAAGCCCCAGCACCAAAAAAAAAAGAGGAATTTTAAAGGGTAAAGTAGAACTCAAAATGCAAACTTAATAAGTTTTGTTTTTTTTGTACTGGAAAATGAACCCAGGGACACTTGACCACTGATCCACATTGCCAGCCCTTTTTTGCATCTTTTTTAGAGACAGGGACTCACTGAGTTACTTAGGGCCTCACTAAGTTGTTAAGACTGGCTTCAAATTCATGATCCTCCTCTCTCAGATTCCCAAGCTGCTGGGAATACAGGCATGTGCCACTGCTCAGCTCATAAGTGATTCTTAACGAAAAGATACAGGTAAGCAGGGTTATCATAAAACTAATCATATGTCTCTGGAGTTCAGTTAATAACTAGTTTTTTTTTTTTTTTAACATTAAGCCCTAGAACAAACATGAGAAAAAAATAATACTTACCACTTCTATTTCCAACATGTTATTCTTACTTTCAAGCATTCTCACATGACCAGTAGCTTCATTCAAAGCACTATCTAACTGGCCACATCTAAAAAACATAAAAGTTTAGTTTCAATTACAAAATAAAAACATTTCCCTTAAAATGTATTATATAAACCTAATCCATATATGTAATATAAGACAAATTCTCAAATGTTAGCTGAGATCCAGGATGCCACCATAGTAAAATATATCCCAAAGACTCTGAAGATGGTCTAGTATCTGGAGAAAATAACAGGCTAAAATAACAATAGGACCTATAATCCCAGAAGCTCAAAAGACTAAAGCAGGAGGATTGGGAGTTCAAAGCCAGCCTCAGCAAAAGTGAGGCACTAAGTAACTCAGTGAGACCCTGTCTCTAAATAAAATACAAAATAGGGCTGGGGATGTGGCTCAGTGGTGAGTGCCCCTGAGTTAAATTCCTGTACACCCCCACAAATAGGAAAAGATTCCTAAAAATATATGCAACGAGGATGAGGAGTAGGTCAGTGGTAGAGCACATGCTTAGCAAGCATGAAGCCCAGGTTCAGTCCCAGCACACACACAAAAAAAGAGAGTACAAAGCAAGGTACAAACAGGTATTTATACACCTGTATTCACAGCAGCTCTATTCACAGCATTCTTTAATAGATAAGCAGCTAAACAAACATGGTACTTCATACAATGGATTATTGAATGTGAAAAAGGAAGGAAACTAACACATGCTATAACACGGTGAACCTTGAAAAGATCATGCCAAGTGAAATAAGTCAGGATCAAGATGACAAATGCTGCATGATTCCAGTTATGTGAGTAATCAAATTCAAAGAAAGAAAGCAGAATGATGGTTGCCAGGGATTGGGGGAAACAGGTAACAGGGAGTGACTGTTTAAAGAGTTTGAGTTTTGCAAAATGAAAATAGTTCTGGAGATAGATGATGATGATGGTTGTACAATGATGCAAAGACACTTAGGCCACTGAATTGTTCACTTCAAAATGGTGAATTTTGTTATGTATGATTTAGTGTTTAAAATTTAAAAAGAAAGAAAGCTTCACAAGCCAGGCACGGTGGCACGTGCCTGTAATTCCAGCAACTCGGGAGGCTGAGGCAGGAGGACAGCAAAGTTCTAAATGAGCCTTAAAAATGTAGTGAGGCCCTAGGGCTGGGGATGTGGCTCAAGTGGTAGCGCGCTCACCTGGCATTCGCAGGGCTCTGGGTTCGATCCTCAGCACCACATAAAAATAAAATAAAGATGTTGTGTCCACCGAAACTAAAAAATAAATATTAAAAAATCATCTTTAAAAAAAATGTAGTGAGGCCCTAAGCAACTTGGCAAGACCCTGTCTCAAAATAAAAAATAAAAAGGACTAAAGATGTGGATCATTAGTGGAGCATCCCTGAGATAAATCCCCAGCAGAAAAGAGAAGGGGCAGGGGGAAAGGAAGGAAGGAAGAAGGAAAGAAGGAAGAAATAGCTTGACTTGAGTTGTGAAAAAAAAATGTGTACATATATACGTGTGTGCGCGCATGCGCGCACGTGCATTATAATTTCTGGAAGGATATGAAAGATTAAATACAGTACGCTGAGACCAAGGATTGGAGTAGGAAAGCTGACCTTCTTTTTTTTTTTCTTTGTTTCTGGGGATTAAACCCAGGAGTGCTTTACTACTGAGCGGCATCCCCAGACAGTATCTCACTTAATTGTTGCAGCTGGCCTCCAACTTGATTTCCTCCTTCTCAGCCTCCAGAGTTTCTGGGAGATTACAGGCATGTGACACTGTACCCAGTGAGGTTATTACACTTATTACATTCTTGTGTACTATTTCAAACTTAGTATGAATTTTTTTTAAAGACTTCCTTTGTAAATTATAGAACCTCAAAATAACAAAATATATAGAATTCAGTCACCATTTTGATTTAGTGTTCAATGATATACTGGGAATAAAAGTCTTATTTTTATTACTGATTATATACCAGGTCTATGTTAAACATATTACATTTATTCTCACAATCTTATGAGTTATGATGATCAACAGTACCATTTTACAGATGAGATAACAAAGACAGAAAATTGGGTTCCTAGGAGCTGAGATTGTGGCTCAGCGGTGGAGGGCTTGCCTAGCACATTCAAGGAGCTGGGTTCGGAACTCAGCACCACATGAAAATAAATAAATAAAATAAAGGTATCGTGTCCAACTACAACTAAAAAAAAAAATTTTTTTTTTTTTTTTTTTTTTTTTAAAGAAAATTGGGTTCCTAGATTAAAGGTCCCATGGGGGTAAGGGGCCTCACTGAACCTTTTGTTTTTTTGCAGTGTTCAGGATGGAACTCAGGGCCTTATGCATTCAAAGAACATGCTCTACCACTGAGCTACATTCCCAGCCCTTTCGCTGAGATTCTAAAGCCAAATACTCAGGCTCTAGAGTTTATGCTTCTAACCACTTTGCATTAATACCCTTCAAAGATAAAATACTGAAAAAACTGGTCTTTTTTAGTGGGTTGGGAGGTCTGGTTGGAGATTGAACCCAGAGTCTTGCACATGCCTGGCAGGTGCTCTATCATTCAGGTATATCCCACCCCGGAATAAGACTGCTCTTGTAAGAAAGACCACTTAGATAGTCAAGTGCATATTAACTGCATTCTACTGTTTTTATTACCACACTGACTCTGCCATGCTAGAGAACATTGTCCCCAGGGTTGCAACTGTGACATAATATCTGGTATCATAGCTGGCTTGCAATATATAACCCTGTTTACAGAACCAGTGCATTTCTCCAATTTGCAATTTTCAGTTTGAAAAAAGTTGGGGTGGCTGGGCACAGGTAGCGCACACCTGTAGTTCCAGAGGCTTGGGTGCTGAGGCAGGAAGATTGCAATTTCAAATTCAGCCGCAGCAACTGTGAGATGCTAAGCAACTCAGCGAAACCCTATCTCTAAAAAAAATACAAAACAGGGCTGGGGATGTGGCTCAGTGGTTGAGTGCCCCTGAGTTCAATCCCAAGTACCAAAAAAAAAAAAATTATTTAGGAAACGTATCTGTTAAAATTTTGAATCCAAAGTACATGTTTTCAGAAGGTTTATTATCACAATATAGATTGTACTTATGTAGAGGCAATACATCCAAATTGGAAAAACACTAACTTCATAGTTAATGTAAGTTTTACCTGTCTACAAGAATTTGATTGGTTTTCTTCCACTCTTCAACTGCAGAAATTTCTTTTGCCTCCAGCTTCTGTTTCAAACTATTTATTTCTGACTCATAATAAGTTCGAAGATCAGCTATGTGCCGAGCATGCTTCTCCTTCAGATTCTGCCTAATCCTGCTGGTGAGAGTGAAGCACATGACTGAGAAAGCACATCCCTCCTCTCCTTCCCACAGGAGAAACCAAGAGCATACTCATTCTCATGGGCAAAGTGCAGTCTATTTCCTGTGCACACCCCAAGGAAACAAGCAGATGCTCCGTGTGCTCAGCATCCTCTAGACATAAAGATATAAAAATACACAATAGGCCTGTAATCCCAGCAGCTCAGAAGTTTGAGGCAGGAGGATCACAAGTTCAAAGCCAGCTTCAGCAAAAGCAAGGCATTACGCAACTCAGTGAGACCCTGTTTCTAAATTTAAAAAGTACAAAATAGGGCTGGGGATATGGCTCAGTGGTCGAGTGCCCCTGAGTTCAACCCCCCGTTTACTGGCTATGTCAGCAGTTGTCTCTAATCCCCCAAAAGCTGACAATAAAGTGAAAAAGACAGATTACTTAATTTTTAGATGCTTTATCTTAAAAATGCTATATCTTTAAATCTTTATACATTACTAAGGTTCAATAAAAATAATTCTCAGGGCTGGGGTTGTGGCTCAGCAGTAGAGCGCTCACGTACCACATGTGAGGTGCTGGGTTCGATCCTCAGCACCACATAAAAATAAATAAATAAAATAAAGGTATTGTGCCCACCTACAACTAAAAAACAATATTTAAAAAAAAATCATTCTCATCATTCAATCAGACATCACAGAAAATCTGTTAACATTACAAGCCGTCACCGAAATACATACTTAGACAATATCACGGGATCTTCCAGGGAAGTCAATGAAATGCATTCTGGGACACTGTTGGCTGCATCTGGAAGCTGGGCCTGACTGACCGAGGCTGACGCTACCATGACAGTGTTCTCTTCATCTACAGTGTTGACTGAGATATTGTTACTAGTCATAGTGTACACTGAAGGAAATGTGGAACTGGTCCTACTTTCACTTTGGAATGCATGATTCTTCCAAGAGTCCATTGATGAGGCTTTTGCATTTGAAGGATATTTTGGAAATCTGGATAACTGAGAAGTGATATTGCTTGCTTGTGAAAATGAGTCGATGTCAGAGTGACTAGATACACTTGGTTCCAGAACAGAGTCTGGTGAAAAGGATATTCTGTCATCAAGAGCATTCAAAAAGCCATGTGGTTGAATCCCCGAAGTCTGCTGATTTGGCTTCATATGCAACGTCGGATCTAGAGTAAGGACCTAGAAATAAGACAGACAACCAGAAGTTTCCCTTGGCACACTCAGGCGTTTTGCTTGCCTTCAGTGAGTAGGCTTTACACCTCCTGGGGACAAGGAAGCTCACGGTAAGAGTCAGCGTCAGAAGCATCTTTCATTTCCACTCAGCAGTGACAGCTCTACCTCTGGAAGATGGTTTGGGTTGGAAGCAGAAGTGAGATTCCTCTCAGGTAACTGCTTGTTTTCCCTTTGCTTTTTATGATAAATATCCTTCAGTGATCGGAGCTTCATCTCATTACTAGTATTAGACTTAAAGATATGAAACAAAATTATTTAACTGGTATCATCAACAATGAAAAAAATTTACTGACATCAAGATAAGAACCATAAAAATTTTTTGAAAGACTTTTAAATAAATTGAAAATCTAGACAGTCAGATTAAGAATACAAGTTTGGAAGCTGAATTTCCTATGTTAAGTTGTCTTCAGAATGAAAAAACTTCATATCTCCTAAAAGTGAGTACCAAGAGGACAATTTGAACCTAAATTATTTAGCAGCCTATGAATACTTCCAAAGAATATGACCCCTTGGTAATTCCTATTACAATCTGGATTCTGAATGTCCCCAGAGGCTCATGTGTTGAAGGATGATCCCCAGCTGACAGAGCTACTGGGAGGTGAGGCCTGGTAGAAAGAAGTCAGGTTGGGGGTGGGCCCTTTTAAGGAGATGTTGGGACCCTGGACCTTTCCTTTTCCTCTGTGCCCCTTGGCATCCAAGGCGGGCAGTACTCTCTGCCACAAGCTCCTGCCATGACATACAACCTTACCACAGGCCCCAAAGCAACACAGCCAAGCAATCACAAACAAACCTCTGAAAGCAAGAGCCAAAAAAACCCTTTCCTCCCTTAAGTTGATTATCTTACTTATTTTATTACAGCAATGCAAAGCTGACTCCAACACCCCTCCCACTTAAAAAAGAACCAAGTTTTCAGGTAAGGAAAAAAACCTCACAATGAATGACTGAAGCAGGACAAGAAAACTTCTGGCCAAACTGATTTCAGGTGACATGGGGACAAGTTTACAGAGACAGAATTCCTCATCTACTTGGTAATATTTATTATTTTTTTTAAAGAATTGGCAGATAATAAAAAAATAAAGAAGGGCTGGGATTGTGGCTCAGTGACAGAGCGATTGTCTTGTACATATAAGGCCCTGGGTTCGATCCTCAGCACCACACATAAATAAATAAATAAAGGTATTGTGTCCATCTACAACTAAAAAAAAAAATAAAATAAAGAAAATAAATTAATCAATAAAAATAAACTTCTTTAATCATTAAAATAAGACTCAATACTAAAGCTTAAAATCATTCTCAAGCATTCTGAGGACCATCCTCAGCAAATTAGTGAGACCCTATTTCAAAATAAAAACAATTGGGGATATGGCTCAAGGACTTTGCTATGCTGTAAATGTCACAGAATTACTATAAAGCTTTAAATAGTAAATCTTTAGGGTTGTATTATTTCAAGGTGTGACCCATAGGTTGTGACACAGGTACCAATTAAACCTGGGCCTCAAATTTAAACTGTGGACATTACCGCAAATGAAATTATAGATCCAACAAGAAATCTACTGATAGGATACTCATCATACAGCTTTGAGCTTATGTTTCATTTCCAGACCTCCAAAGCCTGCAGCATACCAGGAATCCTTTCTGTTTTTATGTTGCCCAGGATGGCCTCAAATTCCTGGGATTACCAATTCTCTACCTAACCTCCCAAGTAGGTGGGACCACAGGTCCCATCACACCTGGCTTACCATGAATTAATATTTTTTAATAAAACCTATAACCAGGGGCTGGGGCTGGGGCTCGGGCTCAGCAGTAGCACACTTGCCTGGCATGTGTGAGGCACTGGGTTTGATTCTCAGCACCACATATAAATACATAAATAAAATAAAGGTCTATCAACAACTTTAAATAAATAAAACCTATAACTAGCTTTTGAACAGGACAATTAATTATACTTTTTATGCATGCATTAAAGACATTAATCTGTTAAAAACTAAACCTTTACAATGTACAATTCCCATAATCCTGTTTTGGAATTCTACTCAGTGACCATAAGGCCCTTCACAAGTCCTGAAGTTCATGACAAGTAGCAGCACTCCAGCTATAGGCTGCAGCCTGAAGAGTCCCCGCCTGGTGGCCTGAGTGAGCAGCTGGCATTCACACTTAGAGCTCATGACAATAAGGTGCTATTTTCACTACTTTATGATATTCTTTTCTTTCATATTTTAATATCTCTGAAGTGAGAATGCCTCCGGTAATTAATGGCATCTTTCAATTGCTTTAAGTCAAATAACAGTTGTGACATAATGGTCACTGCCTACTCATAAGCAAATATCAAAACTTTTCAAATAGGTCTTAGCAGCTTAGAATAAAAATCTTGGAGACTACAGAGGAATTTCTGAGAGCCCTTATTTAAGGAAAAGGTTAACCACCCATGTTTAGCAATGATTTTTATAGGGGAGTCAAAAGCAAGCCATTACTATAGGTAAAACTCAGTACCATGGCCTTTTTTTAAAGAAATGTCGAACCACTGGGTGTGGTGGCACACACACCTATAATCTCAGCACCCTGGGAGGCTGAGGCAGGAGGATTAAAAGTTTAGGACCAGCCTCAGCAAATTAGTGAGATCCTGTCTCAAAATAGTTGAGGACACAGCTGCATGGTAAAGCATCCCTGGGTCTAATTCCCAGCACCAGAAGGAAAAAAAAAAAAAAAGAGAATTGTTCAATCACCATTTCAATCATTGAATCACTGTTGGTGGTGGAAAGATATGTAGAAAAACATGGAAACCAACACTGAATTGAAAAGAAAAGCGTTATTTTGAGACAGGGTCTCACTAGTTTATCCCACCTCCCCCAAATTCATTTAACTCTTGTGTTCATCTGTCTCTGTTTCTTCCCTGAAGTTTGGGATATTAGTTCCAGTCACTTTCTGAGTCTGATACTTACAAATACCTTGATGTCCCCACTACCCGGTCTGTTCCTACATGTCACTATTTTTTTTACCTCACCATTGGCTTCTTAGATTCTCTCTCCTTTCCCAGTCTACTGTCTCTCATTACCTGATCAAAATACAGAAATAAAGTATGTACATCACACACACATCCAAGATGGTATTATTTATTTGGTTGTTCTGAAGTAAATAAAATGTTTACAGAAAGAAATATTATTTTCTTATTCAAAGAAAATAGAGCAAATTAATTTGCCCATAATTATGATACAAATGGATCAGTGGGAGATGTGACAGAATGGAAAATAAATATCAGAAGATCTTGGAAAAAGGGAAGTTGTTAATAGCTGAAGACAGGCATGAAAGCATTTCATTGAGTTTCACAACACTAACTGGCCATTTTTAATTCCATTTTAAAGTAAGCTTTCTAAAATCACACAGGCAATAAACGTCAGACACAATTCGTAAGCAAAGGAATATGAGTCTAATACAGAACTTACAACGGAGAACTTAACTACAGTCACAAAACACAAACACCCACGCACGTTCATTACCTGGTTCGGTGACACATCTGCCAAGGTGCAGGGTACAAACGTCTTCTCTAAAGATTGAGGCAGACAGCGATACATGTCCTTCTCCTCCAGCTTCCAATAGGTCAGTCCTGACATGACAAATGCACAGAACAGCAAGGAGTGAGGAGAGAGCAAAAGTGCTTTCTAAAATAACTAGTACTATGTAAGGAAGATGAAAAATAGCAAGGAACTAGCTTCTGGCTACCTGGGGAAAGCAAGCTGAATTTTTATAAAGAATCAAATAAATGCCTTACCATGTCAGAATCCTGACTTAATGATGCAAATATTAAAACAGATATTATTAAAAGCCAAATGAATTAGTGCAACTTAAAATACATTTTGCAGGGGTGGGTACCAGGGATTGAACTCAGGGGCACTCGACCACTGAGCCACATCCCCAGCCCTATTCTGTATTTTATTTAGAGACAGGATCTCGCTGAGTTGCTTAGGGCCTTGCACCACCGTGCCTGGCTTAAAATATATTTTATTTTTTAATTTATTTTAATTTTTTTTTTTAGTTGTTGATAGACCTTTATTTATTTTACATGGTGCTGAGAATTGAACCCAGTGCCTCACACATGCCAGGCAAGTGTGCTACCACTGAGCCATAGCCCCAGCCCTTAAAATACATTTTAAAACAGACAATGTCTTTTACTGTGCCAGGCTAGGAGGCAGAAGGAATGAAAAGTGAACAAGTGCAGGATACACAGGAGGTTGCAAGATGACAAGCACTCAGCGCAAAGTTTCATAATAGGATAAACGGCTCAAGGAGGAGGCAGGACTATTTTCATAGGGTGATCAGGGTTGGCTAGCTGAGAGGGTAGCGATTACTAGGTACGTGGCCATTTTCACCATTCGAGGAAGTCTCCCCACATGGAGAGAACACTTTCAACAGAGGAAGCAGCTGATGGGAAAGCCATGAAATGAGAACTTGGCTTGCGCTGGAGCAGGTGTGGAGGAAAGGAAGGACAAAGAGCTAGAAGGCTGGCTCCTGCTGGGCTTCCTGGATCTCTGTTATCCTGAGGAAACAGGGAACCACTGCAGGCCTCAGGGCAGAGGAGTCACATACCTAACATATCTTCTGAAAGGATCCCTTTGACCACTCTGCTGAGGACAGGTTGGAGGGTGATGGGGGGGAGCAAGGGCTGTTAGGAAGCTTGAAGAAATGGGGAGGGGAGGCCCTCCATGGGTGTCAGCAGGGAAGGAGGTGAAACCGGCTTAGATCCTGTGATACCTGTAAGGTAAAGCCAATCCATCCTCATAAATTAGATGTGGGAAATAAAGAAAAAGGAAAAAAAGGAAGGGAGCCCTAATATATAAAGATGAGAAGAGCTACCTAAACTTGTCAGCCACTCAGACCAGAATAGCTCACCAAGGATTGCACAAAATGGCTCACAGAGGCTCTGAATTTATTAATTCATTCTGGAGAAACTTAAAAAGGCTGAGATGATTTTTGCAGCCATTTGAAATTGTTGCAAAAGTACCTCATTCCTCTGTCCTTACAGACTTATTAATGCAAGCAAGAAAGTCATGGCTACCAGGGGATGCCACAACATGTGGCGCCTTCACACAAACCATACTCATACCCTATGTGCGGTATCTCCATGGAGTGGGAAATGCAGCCAGCTGCAAAAAAAACTAAACCAACAAACCAGAACCTTGCTGGCAAAAGGAAAAAAAAAAAAATCCAAAAATTAAAAAAGTTTTCCAGTGCTCGCTTCGGCAGCACATATACTAAAACTGGAACGATACAGAGAAGATTAGCATGGCCCCTGCGCAAGGATGACACGAAAATTCGTGAAGCGTTCCATATTTTTGAAGGTAAAGTCCTTCCTGGGGTGGATGCTCTCAGCAATGTTTAGTACTTTCCTGCCTTTTGGTTCCTGTGCACGGCCCCTAAGTCATCTTAGCATTTTTCACATCTCCATTTGGCATTAGCTAAAACCTCCCCCCACATCAAGATTCAGCTAGTGGCCAAGAGAGGTAGCACCAGGAACCCTTAAACAGTTGCACAGCATCTCAGCTCATCTTTACTGCACCCTGGATTTGCCTATATTCTTCAAGGTCTCATTTAAATTTCTTAGTGACTAAACCATTATGCATTCTAGAGTGCATCTATTTATATTTTGCCTGTTAAAACAAAGTGAGCTGTGTTAGCTTAGTTCTCTTTTTGAAGTAGCTTATTTTGATTAGCTTGTCACTTTTCACTACTCGGCATGGAAACAAGATGAAATTCCAGTTTTAGGGAGAAGCAATTGATGAACTATTAAATGATCAATAAACATGTCCATTGAAACTGGGGGAAAAAAAAAAAGAAAAAAGTTTTCCATACCTGTTCCTGAATCAGACATCCACGAGCTTGGATCTTCGTCTGGTTTAGAGAGGTAAAAAGCACGAGGGTGTGCAGCAGCAGCAGCAAAATCAGACTGCAAGTCAAGAAAGAAAACACCAGACCTCTAAAATCACTGCATACACACCACTGACCCAATGAGTGACCACCAGCGCCACACCAGGTAAAGACCTACAGCGTGTCCATGAGGAAGAAGGTCCTGCTTTCCCTAGTTATAAAAGCACAAAGCAAGAGGACCAACAGTGAAGGACTTTCCTGCCCCTGTGTAATTTATGAGTTCATTCTGGTTCTCTGTGAAACTACAAAGAGAAAACTTGAGTCTAATGAGTTCAGAACAAAAATGTATTTATCATTTGCTGTCTACTTCCAAAAGAAATTTGAGGTGCCTGAAATTAAAGGATAAAAATGAATGTTTAAAAACCTTAACAGGGCTGGGGATGTGGCTCAAGCAGTAGCGTGCTTGTCTGGCATGCGCGGGGCGCTGGGTTCGATCCTCAGCACCACATAAAAATAAAATAAAAGATGTTGTGTCCACCGGAAAAAATAAAAAAAAATAAAAATAAAAACCTTAACAGTTTGTTTTGTTACAATTATAATAAATCAAATTAATTCGGAAGATCACATATCAATAATATGAACCTTAAATAGTAAAGTATTTCTTATACACAATTGGTTATTAGACACAAAAAAGGCAAAAAATGCTTATTATCATCCATTCTGATAAAAATATTAACTTATTTTTATTAAGTTAATATTTAACTTAATAAAAATATTAAGTTAAATTATTAACTTAATATTAAAAATTAATAACTTCTGTGGGTCAGAAGTATTAACTTCTCTTCACAATCTCTCTGATTGCCACATGAAATCTATTTCCAAACAGAGATATGTATCATAGATATTTCCATAGAACCTTTTTTTAGTTTTTATTTATTGATTGATTTATTTATATTGGGTGGGGGTACTGGGGGTTGAACACAGAGGTGCTTTATCATGGAATTACATCCCCAACCCTTTTTATTTTTGAGACAAGGTCTTGCTAAGTTGCTGAGGGTCTCACTAAATTGCTAAGACTGTCCTCAAACTTGCAATCCTCCTGCCTCAGCCTTCCAAATTGCTGGGCTTACAGGTGTGCGCCACCACACCTGGCCCCATGGAAGCTTTTCTTATCAGTTCCTCCATCATGAAAGTTTTCATTCCCGTTAAAAAGTTTTGGTTTTTTGTTTTTTTTAATTTTAACTTTTGGTAGTGCGGATTGAACCCAGGAGCACTGTACCACTGAGCTACACTCCAAGTCCTTTTTATTTTTTGAGACAAGGCCTCACTAAATTACTGAGGTTGGCTTCAAATTTGTGATCCTCTTGCCTCAGCCTCCCAAGTCACTGGGATTACAGGCATGTGCCACTGTGCCTGGAACTCCACCATTTTTATAAAGTGATAATGCTAGAATCTAAAAGTAAGCCTAAACTTGTCTCCAATACTTCTGGATAGTATTAATTAGGTAGAAATGCATCTTTCAATAGCTTCCACCTTGTAAATCCTAGTTTACTGACTCCTTGAGGTCACAGGAAAACAGATCTTATCCTTGACTCACAGAGGTTTTCAAATTTAAAATGTTGTGGCCAGGCGCCATGGAGCACACCTGTAATCCCAGCAGCTCAGGAGGCTGAGACAGGAGGATCACGAGTTCAAAGCCAGCCTAGCAAAAGTGCTAAGCAACTCAGTGAGACCCTGTCTCTAAATAAAATACAAATATAGGGCTGAGGATGTGGGTCAGTGGTTGAGTGCCACTGAGTTCAATCCCTGGTACAAAAAAAAAACCAGAAAAGAAAAATGAAACATGGTTTCCAGAGGTTGACATACTCCCTGGGCTAACCCCCCAGCAACTACAACAACTTTTCTACATGGGAAAATCCACCATGTAGGGAAAGAAAATCCATGGGAAAATCACCTCACTCACATTCTCTGACTCTGCCCAGCCCTCTTAAAAGTCTTTAAATTATATTTGCTTATGACCACTCATGCAGTCACTGCAGGAGCAACAGTAACTGAGGTGGCAACACTTTATCTCCAGGAGGAAGTTAATCACAGGAGCCTATAAAGCACCATTCAGCCTCTTTTTTTTTTCAAGAGACAAATTCCTCAATCTACTTCCTTTCTTAAAACTCTTACCTGGGGCTGTGGTTGTGGCTCCAGTGGTACAGCACTCCCCTAGCATGTGGAGGCCCTAGGTTTGATCCTCGCTTGGCACCACATAAAAATAAAGGTATTGTGTCCATCTACAACTAAAAAATAAATAAAATAAAAAAAAATAAACTCCTATCTGTTGGACCAGGAAAGGTGGCTGGAGAAGTCCAAATCTAACAATCCCAAGTAGAACACTTCTCCCCGCCGCACTGAAGCACAAGCTTCAGTGCACTGGATGGACACCATAGGCGCAGGGCTCCCTGCACACAGCAGCTTGCCCACAGCAGGCAGACAAGGCACCACTGAAGAAAACATGTCCTGCTCTGGAGGAAAATATAAGCATGGTGCAACAAAAAGCCCTTCTAAAACATAAACCCTCTGAGCTCAAGAAGCCAGTCCAAGCTGAGCACGAGGGTTTGCTAATCTGCTCAGCAAGTCAAGGGGCCCCTCTGGAGAAACACTCAGAAGTCCTACAGCCTGGGAAATGGGTGAGTCACTTCTATCCAAGACAAAGGACCAAGGAAACAAAGAACAACTTCAGCTCTAGAAAACACTTATTGCTAAACAATATACAATTTCAAGATGTACTTCAAAGCAGCTATTACTCAAAATAAATCAGCACTGTGCAAAAAGAAAATTAGATCAGAAGAGAATCTGACAAGCATTCCCCCTTTAGAATGAAACTGAAAACAGGGAAAGAGGATCAAGAGGAAAGTGCCCACTCTGTGAAGCCAGAATTATGCAGGAAGAATGCATTTCAAGTGTGCTGCCTCTGATTCACCAACCAGCACACCTCAAAATCATTCAAAGTTCAGAAATACAAAGAAACTTGATTTCCCCCAAATAATTCAATACCAAATATATCATTCACCTAAAAAAATGAAAAATTAAACATGCATAGGAGATGACCAAAGAAAAGGAAAAGACTCAGAGGGGACCATCACCTCTTGCCAGATTCTTGGCTGCCCTGCAGATGCCAGGGCAGAGATGCTGTCAGAAGGGCATTTCTGAGCAGCCGGCCAGGCAGCGGTAGCTGATGGGATTCACCCTTGACCTGAGGAGGAAAGCTAGGCTGGTCAGCCTTTCTCAAACTGTATTGCACATAGGAATCACCTGAGGAGCTTTTAAAACTCCTCAAACACAGGTTACCCCCCACACCAAGGCAGTCAGGACTCCTGGGCCTGGCAGCCGAGATAAGTACGTTTTTCCACCTCCTCAGGTGGTTCTAATGTGCAGTAAAGTTTGGGAACCACTGGACTACATCAAATACAGACTGAGATTCAATCACAAAACACAACAAAAAAACCCACCGAATCCACCAAATACATAACACAAAGGAGAAAAGTCTTGGGGCTGGGGGTGTTGCTCAGCAGTAAAGCAGGTATTTAGTACACTTGAGGCCATGAGGTCAATCCCCAGTACCAAAAAAAAAAAAAAAAAAATTTAGAGATGGAGTTTCAGTTTTGGCCTTACAAACAACAGAAGAAACTACATTAGAGAACATTCTCCGTTTTCCAACGTATGAAAAGAACAACATCAAAAAAGCGGTTTTTATCTGTCTCCAAACGTTTGCATGCTATCACACACACAAGGAAAGCCCATCCTTGACAGCATATGAGTCAAAAGAACAGAACTGCCCAGGAGGCACCAAAGGGCTTTTCTAAGTTACAAAAGCTTTTATGCTTCATGCAGCTGTATTCACCTTCACTTCCCTCCTCCTGAACACAAATCTGAAAAAGTTCAAAGAAGGATGATATTAGAAAGCCTAATATCACATGTTGAAAAGAGAAATAAGGGGTTTGGGGATGCAGCTCAGGGGTGGCATGCTTTCCTAGCACACATGAGGACCTGTGTTCAGTCCCCAGCATAAAAAATAAAGTACAAAAGAGAGAAATAAGTAGCGCCTTACTTATAAAGGCTGGGAATTATCTTCTTATGACTTCTTTAACAGATCTTTAGCCTTGGATGGTGAAAAGACTATATTTAAGACAATCAAGATTTAGCCAACAACCAACTTCTAAAGGTTATCAGGTTCCAGAAAGACTAGACTTTGCAATTTCAACATATTTTTTTTTTTTTTGAGAGAGAGAGAGAGAGAGAACTTCAACATTTATTTTTCATTTTTCAGCGGACACAACATCCCTGTTTGTATGTGGTGCTGAGAATCGAACCCAGGCTGCACGCATGCCAGGTGAGCGCGCCACCGCTTGAGCCACATCCCCAGCCCCACAATTTAAACATATTATACTAAGTAATGCTGTTCTACGATACTTGAGACCAACAAAGGCTATACCAAAGAACTGAAACTTGGCCAAGTGCAGTGGCACATGACTATAATCCCAACAGCTCGGGAGGCTGAAGCAGGAGGATTGAGAGTTACAGATATAGCTCAGTTGGTAGAGTGCTTGCCTCACATGCACAAGGCCCTGAGTTCAATCCCCAACTCCACACACACACACACACACACACAAAGAACAAAATAGGGCTAGGGATGTGTGGCTCAGTGGTTAAGTGCCCAGGAGTTGAATTCCTGGTATCCCACCCACCCTCCCCCGCCAAAAAAAAAAAAAAAAAAGTACCGAAACTTACTCCATGTCTGGAACTCTTTAATGAGCTGCTAAACTGGCATGGGGGCCACAATCAATTTAAACATTCAATCTCTTGTAATTTGGATTACAAATTCATAATTGTCCAAATTTCAATATCTTTATAAAGGCATCTTAAGGCTTCAATACATACAGTACTACTCCTTACAACTTAATAGTAATATGAATTATTTGAAGGGTTTTTCTGCTGTTTGTTTGGGGTGCTGGCGATCAAACTCAGGGCCTCAAATGTGCTAGGCAAGTACGCCATCACTGAGCTCCACTCACAGCCTTGAAGGGTTTTATTAAACCATTAAATGGGTTACTCTCAGGCTAAATGTAAACATTTGCAGTTCACAAAGAAAGAAGACCCTTACAAATGATCCATGCTTGTAGTATTTTATCCCTCATGAGCTAATTTCCAGGCTACAAAAGAAGCAATATTTACAGCAAATCATTATGTTCAATCTTTTGAAACAAAAGAAAAATTTGTAATTGAACAAATTAACAAGAAAGGGCAAAAAAAAATAATGACACCGAGAATTCGGCAAGCCCAAGAGCTCAGGCTGCCAGAGAAGGGACCAGCACCTACCTTCTCAGCGGGAGGTCTCTTGCTATGCTCACTCCCCTGCTTAGATTTTGAACATCCATCCTCTATATGGGCTCTCTTGGTTTGGTTCTGCTTCAGCTTTTGTGCCCATGATGTTATGGATTTACTATTAAAGAAGAGAAAGCCAAGATACTTTTTCTAGATACTGTCTTTCACATATAAGGGAAAACACAATAAATACTGCTTCAGTGGGAAATGCTTGGAGTTGTTTTTCTAGTAGGGGAAAGATGACGGGTTTTTAGTTATTCACCTAAATTTCTTTTTTCAATTTCTAATTACCAAAGGCAAAGAAAGCAAAGAGACTAACAGTGATTAACAATACATATAGTCCATGGTCATGGACAAGAACAAAAACCAAAACACACCCCCAAGCACTTCAAGTACTAAATATTATCTCTACTGTTAAAACACACTTATTAGGCCTGTGGCACATGCCTGTAATCCCAGCAGCTCAGGAGGCTGAGACAGGAGGATCGTGAGTTCAAAGCCAGCCTCAGCAAAAGCGAGGTGTTAAGCAACTTAGTGAGATACTGTCTCTAAATAAAATACAAAATAGGGCTGGGGATGTAGCTCAGTGGTCCAGTGCCTCTGAGTTCAATCCCCAGTACCACCCCCTCTCCCCCCAAAAAAGACAGGAGAATTACACTTTTGAGGACAGTGACTTAGTGAGACACTGTCTAAATTTAAAAAAAAAAAGGGGGGGGCGCGTGGCTGGAGATGTACTTCAGTTCCCAAGTTCATAAAAAAAGAAAGAAAAGGGCTGGGGATGTGGCTCAAGCGGTAGCACGCTCGCCTAGCATGCGTGCGGGCCCGGGTTCGATCCTCAGCACCACATACAAACAAAGATGTTGTGTCCGCCGAAAACTAAAAAATAAATATTAAAAAAGTTCTCTCTCTCTCTCTAAAAAAAAAAGAAAAAACACACTTATTACATATATGAAGACACGAATGGTGTGACTATACTTTGTGTACAACTAGAGAAATAAAAAATTGTTGGGCTGGGGATGTGGCTCAAGCGGTAGCACGCTCGCCTGGCATGCGTGCGGCCCGGGTTTGATCCTCAGCACCACATACAAAGATGTTGTGTCCGCCAAATACTAAAAAATAAATATTAAAATTCTCTCTCTCCCTCTCTCTTTAATTTTTTTTTTTTTTGTGAGTTAGTAATTTTTTTTTAAAGAGAGAGAGAGAGAGAATTTTAATATTTATTTTTTAGTTCTTGGCGGACACAACATCTTTGTTTGTATGTGGTGCTGAGGATCGAACCCGGGCCGCACGCACGCCAGGCGAGCGCGCTACTGCTTGAGCCACATCCCCAGCCCCTCTCTCCCTCTCTCTTTAAAATAAAAAAAAAAATTGTGCTCCGACTGTGTAATATGAATCAAAATGCATTCTGCTATCATGTATAACAAATTAGAATAAACTTATTAATTTAAAAAAAACATAATCATTGACAAAGATGAATAATTATACTTGAGGAGGGTAATAAGATTTGTGTTGCTATGGCTAAGCACCTTTAGCTGACACATCTGACATGTGAAGATATTAAACTGAAAATTTAGGGTAAACTCCAAAATTATACATTATTATTATTTTATTTATTTATTTATTTATTTTTACAAACGAGTATGGGGCTGGGGTTATGGTTCAGCGGTAGAGCACTAGCCTAGCACGTGGGAGGCCCTGGGTTCGATCCTCAGCATCACATAAAAGTAAATGAATAAAATAAAGGTATTGTATCTATCTACAACTAAAAATATTTTTTTTAAAAAAACAGTATGTGTGTACATAAGTTTTGGTTTCAAATCACATGAACATGAGTGACAAGATCCCATAGTAATATAATTATTATAATTTGTTAAGTTTCTAGCAAATTTGTATATTAGTCACTGTAAGAAACAAAAAATATTTTTCTGGCAAGGCCTCCTACCTTAAGATTTAATAGTCTTATAATATTGCAAATGGGAAGAAAGTCAAATGTCCTTAGTATATAGCAGATTTTATTTCAATTTTCTACATGCAACAAATAAAAAATCAATTTAATGATAAAACTGTTACTTCTTTTTTTTTAATATTTTTTTAGTTGTTGATGGACTTTATTGTCTTTATTTTTATGTGGTGCTGAGAATCGAACCCAGTGCCTCATGCATGCTAGGTGAGCACACTACCACTGAGCTACAACCCCAGCCCCTAAAACTGCTACATTTTTTTTTTTAAAAATCTTATTCTCTTACAGTCCAGTTAAGAGGAACTGTATTTACTAGATTCTGAATGTAATCAACGAGTAAAAATCCTCTTGAATGATGGAGAAATTCTACTTACCTATCTGCTTTTCCACTGTATACTTCAGAAATCTTATTTTCACCAAGAAAATTATGTTCAAATTCATCAGGAAAACTAGAAATATCTTCCTTTAAAGATTCACAAAACTCTTCAGGAGATTGTGCATAAAAACTGCCATTTCCTGCACCATCTACAGGCGAATCTGTCTGTACTCCTGGTGCTGGGTATTGTCCCTTGGGAAGGCCTGTGTGCTCCATGAGCTCTGCAGAGTCCTTGGATTTGTAGGTGTTCAATTCTGAGATACAAAAGGTGCCATACCCACTGCTCACAGAGCTGCCGTCCACATTGCAGTCTGGCTGTGATGTGGACATTTCTTGTTGCATCTCAGGCTCCTTAGGCTCGGGATAACTAATAACAGATTCATTTCTTTCACTATTTTCAGAAAAAAAACCCATCTGACTTTCTGAAAATAATTGTTTGCTTGAAGGACTTTTATCACTGGAAGCCCAGGAAACATTACTGATCTGCAATTTGACTAAATTTCTGATCTCCTCCTGTATACGCTGCAAACAAAAAGTTAAAGATTGGGTAAGAAACTATATTCACATCACATTTTTACAAATGTTATAAAAATGCCATGTTTCACAATATATCACTCTAAACATATCTTTAGTTCACAAAAAATTGATATAAAGTATAAATTGTTTTGCTAAAAATCTTATAAATACTAAAAACAAAAAAAAAAAGAAAATCAATATAAATGATTACTTACTTGAATTTGGTTGTGGAACTGTTCTTGCTGAGCAACTATTTGTTCTTGGCATTGTTTTTCCACCAAATTGAACAGCTGTAACCACCTAGTCTATTTAATTATACAATATCTTAGTTAAAAAAATTTTAACTATTTCACAGAAAAATTCCTTCAATGTGATATGGCTTTTTAAAAATAAGGATTTTAATTTAAAGTTTATAAGCAAAATTAGTTTTTTTTTTAATATTTAATACAAAAATATAAAGACAAGAAGCTTGGGTACCCCCACTTTTTTTTTCCCCTGCTGCGGTTCTGTGGAATGAACCCAGGAGCACTCTACAACAGAGCTACCTACCCATCCTTTTTATTTATTTTTTTCTGAAACAGGGTCTCACTAAATTGCCCAGGCTAGCCTCCAACTTGCAATCTTCCTACCTCAGCCTCCCATATCACTCAGATTACAGGAATACATCTAGTTACCCCCTTTAAAAAAAAAAAAAAAAAAATTCTACGTGTAGATGGACAGCATGCCTTTGTTTATTTTTGTGGTTTTGAGGATTGAACCCAGTGCCTTATGCATGCTAGGCAAGCACTCTACTGCCGAGCTATAGCCCCAGCCCATAGTTACCCCTTTTTTATGTAACCTGCAATATGGATAAATAGAAGGTCTGGGTAATGTTTTCGTTGAATAATGCTCAAGATAGACTGTCCCTATTTTTCAGTAGAGCTCAACTTTATTAGATCCAAAGCCTTACACACAAGTTTTCTTTTCACTGTTACTTTGGGGTGTGTGTGTGTGTGTGTGTGTGTGTATGTGTGTTTGTACTAGGGACTGACCTAGGGCCTCACATATGCTAGTCCTCTACCACTGAATTACATATCCCTAAAGCAACTGTTACTTTTTTTTTTTTTTTTTTTTGCAGAACTGGGGATTGAATTAAGGGGCAACTTTACCACTACATCCCCAGTCTTTTTTTATGAGACAGAGTCTCACTAAATTGCCCAGGCTGTATTGAACTTGTGATCCTCCTACCCCAGCTTTCAGAATAGCTGGGTTTACAGGTGCGTGCCAGTTTATTGGGCCTCGCTCTGTTACATTTTTTTTTTTCTATCACAATATAATCTATGATGGGGCTGGGGTTGTGGCTCAGCAGTAGAGCGCTCACTGAGCATGTGCGGGGGGCTATGTTCAATCCTCAGCACTACATAAAAATACATAAATAAAATAATATTTATTTAAATAAATAAATATATACATATATATATAAATAAAATCTATGAATTTGGACTGAGGTTGTGGCTCAGCAGTAGAGCACTCATCAAGCACATGCAAAGTACTGGGTTTGATCCTCAGCACCACACTAAAAATAAAAAATAAAAATAAGGGGGCTGGGGTTGTGGATCAGTGGTAGAGTGCTTGCCTAGTATGCGTGAGACACTGGGTTCGAATCTCAGCACCACATATAAACAAATTAATAAGCAAAATAAAGTCCATCAAAAATTCTTTTAAGGGCTGGGGATGTGGCTCAAGTGGTAGTGCGCTCGCCTGGCATGCGTGCAGCCCGGGTTCGATCCTCAGCACCACATACAAACAAAGATGTTGTGTCCGCCGAAAACTAAAAAATAAATATTAAAAAAATTCTCTCTCTTTAAAAAAAAAAAAATTCTTTTAAAACAAATAAATAAATAAATGGGAACAAAAATAAAAATAAAAAATAAACAATAAAGGTACTGTGTCCATCTACAACTAAAAATATTTTTTAAAATAATAATTATCTGTGAATTGAAGAAAGGCTGACCTAAAACAATATAATGCAAGGTACAATAGGTACCTGTGGTAAAGTACTAACTAGAAGCTTTAACTCGTAAGCACAACAGCCAAAATACTTCAAAGTGGATTTAGATTTTCCAAAATGAGGATAATTCCATATAAATTACTTAAAATATTAAGACCAATAATTTTAATTATTAATTATTTTAATAATAATTTTAATGGTAATTTTTAATTATTATTATGGGGGTTCTCAGTTCTCTGAACAAAGATATTTTAGTTCACATTTTTTTTTAATCTTTTTAATATTTATTTTTTAGTTTTCGGCGGACACAACATCTTTCTTTGTATGTGGTGCTGAGGATTGAACCCGGGCGGCACGCATGCCAGGCGAGCACGCTCCGCTTGAGCTACATCCCCAGCCCCTAGTTCATATTTAATATACAAATGTTTCATCACTAATATATTGTTAAAAAATACTTTTTTTCCTTCTCTTTCCCTCCCTCCTCCCTCCCTTAATCCACTTGCTCAACCCTACTGATCTCCCTTCTATTATTATTATCGCTGTTATTTTATTATTTCATTGACTTTATTTTTGAGGATTGAACTCCAGCCCTAGTATTTTTATTTTAATCAGTGCATTAAAATTACACATATAAGCCATGTTCACCATGGCATCTTCCTATGTGGACACTGTGTAACGTGGTGAACTCACTACCATGCCTCCCCCCCTTTCCCGCTCTCTCCACCTCCTTCCTCTACTCTACTGGTCTCCCGTCTATTTTTGTGAGACCCATCAAAAATACTTTTTTTTATGATGCTGGGGATTGAACCCAGGACCTTGTGCATGCAAGGCAAACCCTCTACCAACTGAGCTATAGTCCCAGCCCAAAAATATTTTTGATCACCTTTTTTACATTCAATATTGTTCTCCAACAAACATACCTGACTACTTCCACAATAAGTATTGTGCTCTTCTGAATACAAATTCGTAATAGAATTCAGTAGAAGTTCATTTAAATGTAATTATTTTAAAATTATCAAAATAAAACAAAACAAGATACGATACCTCACAGTTTTTCCAAAGTTCCGAATCAGTCTTTCCACTGTTCTGTAGCTCTTGCGTTAAGGAGTTTAGGAACTCAGCTGTACCTTGAATGGCAGAGGGTCTGGTCTTCCCTGAGAAAGAGGATACCCCATTTGTACTACTTCTGTTGAAACATAAATAATTCAAATGGTTTTCTTCATTCTACCAAAGTGTTGAATAATTCAGCAGTCCAAGATTTAACAAAGTAATACAAAACCACTGATATTTAATCCTTCTAATGGTACCTCAATCGTTGAAAATCTGATCATAAGTCTGGTCACAAAAGGAAGACATCAGTAAAATGACAGGCAGTGCTTAGAAATCTTTAAAAAAAAAAAAAAAAAAAAACCCAACAGAAAGACCTCTCAGGCATAATGAAAACACTCCAAAGAATCAGCAGGAAATGAGTCTGTGGTAGCAGGTACTAAGCAGTCTCCAGGTGAGAATCTCTATGTTCCAGAGCACTATCTCGAGCCTAATTAGAGAATAGCAGTTCCCTGTGTAGTGGGGACTCTCTCTCCACTTCCAAAATTACAGTCAAGTCTTGTCACCTGGATCCCCTCATTGGTGTGATGTTCTGGTGCTTATGCCAAGTAAATTAGCAGCAAATATTCAGGACTTATTTAGCCTATTCATTGTGATTCCTTCCAGGAAGACTGATTTTTCCAAACTTAAGTTTAATTCACATTTATTTTATAAACATATACATCATAATTCAGGATACTGAATTTTGTTTAAAATCTAGGCACTGAAATGTCATTTTAATTTTTATTAATACCCTGCTTTGTTTCACAAAGAATTTGTTAAAAAAAGAAAGAGAAAGAGGTAATAATGAAAAATAATAGTAAAATAATAGAGTTAGGACAGGTAAAGTATTAAAATTTCAAGGGAAAGAACATGATATGTTGTTCATAAGGGATTTATACAGTTTTAATAATCTAGTTTCATCATGTAGATTTAACTGCCGGTCATAAGGACAAGGAAGCCAAGTGCAATTACAAAATTTTCATAAGAAAGCCATATTTAGGTTCCTCCAGGCAAATCAAATGCTATATTCTAAAAGGAATTTCTTCCAGAAATGAACTTCAGAGAGGCCACCAAATGAGAACAGCAAACAAAACATGTGGCCAACCTTCAGCAAGTGTACACAGACAGACTATTGGAGCAGACATCTCTTGTATGCCTTTTTTTTTTTCCCCTTGAATACTGGGGATTGAATCCAGGGTCTTGGGCATGCCAGG
Source organism: Marmota flaviventris (assembly GCF_047511675.1). Taxonomy (NCBI): domain Eukaryota; kingdom Metazoa; phylum Chordata; class Mammalia; order Rodentia; family Sciuridae; genus Marmota; species Marmota flaviventris. Next base: position 135,787,264 of record NC_092498.1, on the reverse strand, counting down.
CAAACACTCTACCAACAGAGCTTTATATCCAGCCCTCATTTTAATTATTCTTGTAAACTGCTTTAAATTCCTCAGAAGGCAGGCAGAAAATTAAGTTATTAAAGTAACTTATTTATAATACACCATTCCTTCAAGACCCATGAGTTTAAAGCTATTTACCCCTTCATAGGTAAGCCCTAAATGGCTGTGTCCTTGCTTTCTGCTATGTATCTGCTTTTTATAACTGATTGTCTAATATACCCTGACTTGTGGCTGTTGGTTTTTGTTGTTGTTGTTGTTGTTTTTGTAGTTGCAGATGGACAGCATGCCTTTATTTTATTCTTTTACTTTTTATGTGGTGCTAAGGATCAAACCCAGGGCCTCATGCATGCTAGGCAAGCACTCTGCCACTGAACTACAGCCCCAGCCCTCGTGGCTGTTTTTAAGCTACTATAAACTTACAAATAATGGAGCTTGTTGGCCTGCAAATTAAAAGTACAGAGTCTGATTAAAAACAAACCAATGGGCTGGAGGTACAATTCATTGTTAGAACACTTGCCAATCATGAACAAGGCCCTGGGTTCGATCCCCAGTACCACAAAACAAAAAACAAAAACCACTGGGCAGCCAGGCACCAGTAACCCAGGAAGCTGAGTCAGGAGAATCCCAAGTTCAAGGCCAGCCTCAGCAACTTAGTAAGACCCTATCTCAAAATAAAAAAATTAAACGGGCTGGAAATGTGGAAAAGAGCCCCTGGGTTTAATCTCAGCACCAAAAAAACCCCCCACACCAGGCTGGGATGTACTCAGTGGTAGTGATAGAGGGTCTGCTTAGCATGCACAAGGCCCCAGGTTCCATCCAACACAACAAAAACAAAAAATCAACTATGGAATAGCTTAAAAATAAGATGCATTTTGTTGACTATTTTGTTATCTCAGAGTCTGTTTTTTGCTTAGTTCCTAATATTTAATTTTAATTTCTACTTTCCAGATTGGTGAGGTATTTCTGCAATACAAGACATTAGTTGTACCATTAATTTAAAATGCAGAAATAATAGTTAGGCAACAAAAATTTTTAAATATTCTTATTTACCAAAGCAAAAAATTAAAAATTTAAAAAAGCATAAACAATTAGCAAAATAAGTTCTTCTCACAATGCTCCACATGCAAAAACACATTTTTTCTAGAAGAAATGAAAAACACAAAAGAACTAAAAGTATTCTCAACTTAAATAATTGTTCCTGAACAGTTCCTGATTTTTTTTAACACATTTAAATCAGCAACTATGACACTATTTGGATAAACTGATACACTATGCAAATAAAGTTATTTTAGTTTATTGTTACAAAATATCTATCCCATTCTTACCTATTAGTATTTAAGCTCAATCCAAGAGAATGGGGAGAATTTTTGATATCAGATTCTACAGATGAAGCTTTTTGTAAGGTTTTCACCAAGTCAAAATCCTCCATAGTGTACAGAAATTGTTATACTCTCTTATTTGAAAATATAGGCTTTTTCACTGTTTGAGGAAACTGAATCCGAGTCATCTTCAGATGCTTCATCATCTACTGGCATTTTCAGTTGCTAACATTCAGAACTGTGAAATATCCTAAACTTCCTTGAGAGTCTGAAAATGAATGGGGAAAAAATACTTGTACAAAAAGCCACTAACTTAGCAACTGTCCTTTTGTGACTTTGGAAATCTTCACTTCTTTTATAAAATCTACATTAAAGACAGCATCAATATTCACAATGGCCAAAATACAGAAACAACCCAAATGTCCATCAACAGAGGCATGGATGATGACAAGTAGCACATTCATATGATGGAGTATGATTCAGCTTTAAAAAGGAATGAAGTATTGGTACATGCTATAACATGAATGAAACATAATGCTAAGTAAAAGTCAGTCACAAAAACCACATAATGTATGATTCCAATTATATGAAATACTTAAATTGGCAAATTCAGAGACAGAGAGTAGATTAACATTTGTTAGCAGTCGCAGGTAGGAAAGAATCAGAGTGACTGCAATAGGTACAGGGTTTCTTTTGGGGGTAATGAAAAGTTTTGCATTTAGTGATGGTTCTACAGCCTTGTAAAAACCACTGAAACTTATTTGAAAAGGATAAATTTTATGGCATGTGAATTATAGATCTCAATTTAAAAATCTACATTAAGGGTGATTTACAAACACAGCAGCATCTTTTTCAGAATTTTGTATTTAATAATCAAGCTTCTAGACACAATCCTATTATGTAACAATTGGAATGCTTACATTCATTGTTCACTTAATAAATTCTAACAAGTATGCTTGTTAGTTTCATGCAGTGACTAGAAGAACTTAACTGCTTATTATTAAAAAGAGAAAACTGTTAACACAGTTTCCCTACTGTCTGGAAGCAAACTTTGCACTATCTAGCCTTTTGTACTCTGTGCATGTATCATTTCTTTAAAAATAAACTATGTGTCAGGTCAACTAAATTTTAACTGAATTATAACTAAACTATTACAATATGCCTCCTTCTTTGCGAATTCAGGCATTTAAAAAGAATTGAGGAAACAAGGGGAAAAGAAAGACAAAAGGGGGTGGGGGGTAAACCTGTGCTGCTCACAATAAGAAGCGTTTAAAAGAGTGCAACCGAGGACCATTACCTAGGGCTCCCACTTCCTAGGGCCTGGTTTTAGAAAAGCACTTCACCAAAAGCTATCAGCTCATCAAGGAAGCATCTCCTTCGGGGACAGGTGTGAAAGCCCAGGGTAACCGGACCGAGCTAAATGCAGGCCTCCCCAGTGGCTCGGCCCAGCACCAATGACAAACGGGGCATTGAACAAGCCTGGGGCTGCCCGCTCCACACCCGAGTCCCAGCCACCCCGCGCCACGCCAGGGGGCCGGATCTGCAACCCCATCTATTACCTCCCCGGCTGAGGCCACCAGATGCGGTGGAACCCGACGGAAAACCAGAAATTCCGGGTGGCCTCTCCGGTTGGGGCGCGGGGCGGGTGAAGTCAGCAAAACGGGGGAGGGGCTGACATAAGATGCAAAATGTTTTTAAAAAAAGGGAAATTTGATAGGGAATAAATATAGCAACAGAGGCGTTTTTATATTTTTCCAGCAACAAAATCTGCCCCTCCAGCCCCCACCCCCACGCACTAGAAAACGGGGGTGGGGACAGGGAACACCGATGGGGCCCACAGCAGCCGGAGGTGGACAGGGCGTCCTCCCCGCAGGGCGGCCGCGGCACCGCTGCGGGCGGAGGCCAGAGCCCCTATTGCTGGAGGCGGCTACCGCGTCAAACCAGAGAAGAAAGAAAAGCGCTGGTGGCAGAAACCACCGCGGAGACTCAGACACCCAGGCACCTTGTCAATTAAAAAAAAAAGAAGAAGAAATTAATTAATAATAAAAAAGCCCCCCCCCCGCCCCTCAGAAAGGCCGCTCTGCGATTGGGCCGCGCGGGTGTCACTCAAGGGCACCGAGTCTAGAAGAGGCGCACGCAGAGCTGAAGAACCCCACACGCCAGTGAGCTCTGGCCGGGCTGCTCCCCAGACAGTTGTCTCCCCTCACCCTGGCCCATCTGAGCACTCAGGTGTCCGCTACATCTCGTGCCCCATGCCCGGCGGCCAGCAGCTCTCCGCAGGCAGACTGTCACTTACCTGGCCGCCGCTCCCACTGCCGAAGTCAGGGTCAGCCGAGCGGCCTCGAGCGACCGTTAAACTCCGGAGAACGTGCGCGCGTCCGGCGTCTCTCCCGCGATTGGCTGCTCGGAAAGGGGCGGAGACGGCTAAGCGCGGTGCGCGCGTCTGCCACCCACTTCCCCGCGCGCCAAACGGGAAGGTTCGAAGCTAGGGGTGTGGGAGTGGGGCTACTGTCAAGATCTCCCCTCTGATTGGCTTTCTGGGAACCTACCGCTGCACGCGGGAAAGAAGTCTCAGCTTCTCGCATGCGCAGTTAGTGGGCATGCGCCTCCGGCAGGTGAGGGACTCCGCTGCGAGCGTACTGCGCGTGCGCACTTGCGCGCTCCCAGGTCTGCGGTGCTTCTGGTTCACCCTGAACGTTTTCGGAGGGAGGTCCGTGCCAAGACCAGGTAAGCATCCACGAAGAAGGCAGAGTCCCTAGGGCTGCTCACGATTGTCCAGGGCTCTAGAGAGGCCTAGGAGCCAAGACGCCTGAGTGTTTCCCGTCTTGCGAACTGTCAAACAACCAGCTTACCTGGGGGCCTGGTAGCGAAGTGGAGCAGGAGCCGGTCCCGACCCCAGCGCGCGTTTTACCCTAAGCTGCTTGGGTAGAGTTGCTGGTCCTCAAGCCCTCGGGGCGCGGGAGAGGAGCAGAGATCCCCGCTCTGGAGAGAGCAGTTCCCAGAGGCGGAAGAGAAAGGTCTAATTTGCATGTTAAGCAGAGCGGGATGCAGCTGTGGCCACGCAGCGAGTGCTGTCCTGGGAGTGGCACGTAGTAGGTGTCGGCACTGCCCTTGCTAAGTTTGGGAAGACCGCCGAAAGCCGCTTTACTTCCCGTGGGCCTCAGCCCATCTGATACGTACTGACCAGCATGTTCTTCAGCCTAGTTAGCCTTTAATACTAAGCGAATACTTTCTGCGGTCCTGTCACTTTAGTGTGCCAGAGATGATACTGAGAAGCCAGGATGCAAAGGATGGATTTCCCCTTGGAATGACTAATGTCTCTGGAGGCCTCCATCTCATTGCACTTCCTTAGAATACCTATTATTTTCAACAGTAAAACAGTCTCCATCCAAAACCCCATCAGTGTGTCAGATCTGAGGCTTAAATAAATGGAAACCCAGACCCCGTGTGGTAATCCACCTATCAGTATTATGCTCATGTAACACCTAACCAAAATCAAAATGTTCTCAGCACCTGGCTGTATTTTCAGTGACAATATATCAGGTCCACACACACAAAATTATCACTAATTTCGGCTGAGAGGCACTATAGAATCTGGCACTCACAGAAGAACTGAGAAGAGTTCTAGACAACCAAAGATCTGTTTCAGAAAAGAAATATTAGCCCTAAAAGCTATTACTAGTGATTAGTTAATAACCATGAAAAAGGTAGTTGATCATTGCTTTTGATTACAAAATCAGACTTACTTTGATAGTGTATTTGGAGTTATTATTATTATTATTTTTAGTTATTGATAGACTTTTATTTTTATGTGGTTCTGAGGATCGAATTCAGTGCCTCACACATGCTAGGCAATACTCTACTTCTGTGATACAACCCCAGCCCTGGGAGTGTGTTTTTTATTTAGTTTTTGGCAGAGCAATTTTAGGGGACTTGTAGGTAATTTCTTTTTAATTCATGAATGTCTTAATAAGCCAATGTGTTCAGGATCTAGCATTATATTATCATTATTAAATGATGCAGTGATATATTTTGATAAGATTGCTTACACCATATGTCTTTTTTAAAATATTTATTTTTTCTTTAGTTGTAGATGGACATAATAACTTTATTTTATGTATTTATTCATTTTTATGTGGTGCTGAGGATCGAACCCAGGGCCTCACACATGCTAGGTGAGCCCTCTACTGCTGAGCCACAACCCTTGCCCCCCCCCCATATGTCTTTAGTAGAGTCTTAATTTTAAAAAATTCAAAGTGGAAATTGCCTTTACTGGATTAAGAAATGTCTTTTTAAAAGCTTTGTAAACAAGCTAAGAATGTCTGTTTTTAAAGTCCAAGGAAAGCTAAAAGCAGAGGCTTCAAAAATTCAAGTAATGTCTTAACACAATTGTCTAATATGAATAACCCTCATGCCAGAGACCTTGCATTAGTGAACTCTAGTTTATGACTTTTATAATGTTGCGAGATTACCTTATAGTTTTATCATAACATCAAGTTTTCAAGTATTTCTTGTTTGTCTTGAAAGCTTCAAATTAATAGTTTTTAAGTAATCAAACAGCTGTTGAGCAATAGAGGCCATTGATGACTTGAGATATTTCCTGTTAACCAGGGTGTTACTTTTTGTCATTGACTTTTATATCCAAACAATTTGCTGTGGCGGGGGTGGGAGGGTGTCTTCACAGCAATAAAATGAGAAATAATAAGTCTTTAAGCCAGGTATGGTGACTCACATCATAATCGCAGCCACTTGGGAAGGTTAAGGCAGGAAAAGTGCAAATGTGAAGCCAACCTAGGCAACTAAGGGAGACCCTACCTAAAAAAAATAATTTTTTAAATGGGCTGGGGATATAACTCACAGAATTCTTGCCTGGGATGGGCAAAGCCCTGGGTTCAGTTTCAAATTTTTTTCATGGTACTTAGGATCATATCCAGGTTCTCAAGCATGCTGTGCAGTTGATCTACCATTAAGCTACATCCCCAACCTTACATTTAATTTTTTCTATATCTTTCCTCTTTCTGTATTCCTAGATACAGCTATGTTTGAGCCAGGGATTACTTTGCTGTAAGTGTTCTTATCTTTCAATGGGAGCCTGCCAAGAATTCAGACTGTATTTTGGCATCATAATGATCCCAGTTCATGGACCAGAATTATGACCTCACCAAATAACTGTCTCCTGCAATTTTGTGGTTTCCAAGTATTTCTTAAATTGGACCAACCAAAGAAAATAACTTGCAGGTCACTGTTCTAGCTGCCTTTTCAATCTGAACTCCGAAAAGCCCATGGAATAATTAGTTTATATGCCATAAGACCACGACTTATGTGGTATGTTAGTCAGAGGTTCCTCAGCTTTGTAGTTTAGGCAATTGAAGTGCTACCACTTAGTAAGCACTAGAGCTTTACATTTGTGGCAACATGTAGGATTTGTTCTCACCCTAGATGTTATTGTCTCCATTTTACAGATGAGGAAACATGGCCAAAGTTACACAAAGAGTTGAGACATTGAATACTGGACAGAGTGGCAGGGAGACATCTTACTAGGAAAAGAACTATTTGGTGAAGCTAAGGAAAGGATAAACTTAGTTTCAAAAATTGAAAACTCGGGGCTCGGATTGTGGCTCAGTGGCAAAGCACTTGCCTAGCATGTGTGAGGCACTGGGTTTGATTCTCAGCACTGTGTGTCAATAAATAAAATAGGGGAGGGCGGGGCCTGTGCGCCATCACCGCGGCCTGTGGGAGACTCTGGAGTCTCCCAAGATGCCCATCATAGTGTCGGACATCATGAAGCAGCTGTGCTCCGTCTCCCAGGAAAGCAAGATGAAGGCAGCTGTCAAGCACTCTGGGAGGGGTGCCCTGGTCACAGGGGCTGTGGCCTTTGTTGGTGGTTTGATGGGTGGCCCACCAGGACTAGCTGTTGGAGGGGCTGTAGGAGGTCTATTAGGTGCCTGGATGATGAGTGGACAGCTTAAGCCAGTTCCACAGATCTTAATGGAGCTGCCTCCCGCTGAGCAGCAGAAGCTCTTTAATGAAGCCACTACCATCATCAGGCACTTGGATTGGACAGACGCTGTGCAGCTGACTACTCTGGTTATGGGCAGTGAGGCCCTGAAGCATCAGCTAATGGCAATGCTGGTGAACTATATCACTAAGGAGCTGCAGGCTGAAATTCAGTACGATGACTAGGCTGACCCTCTGAGAAGTGGTGGTTTCGCTTCAATGATTCTTTGATTTTCCAAAGGTAACGGGGAGTTAGGGAGAAGCCCAGTGAATCCCCTTGAGAAATCTGCACATCGTCAGTGAATTACGTTACACTGGAGTAGAAGGTCCTGCTGCAGTGGCTACCACTGTACTGGTCATGGCCAGCAGTTATTTATGAAGAAGTCATGTTTTTCGCTCGCTTGTATGTGCTGAGGTACACTGGCAGCACTTCTTGACTGTGAAGCTGGAGGGAGCAAAGGCTGAGTGTTGCAGGCCTTGGCTTTTATGAGTCTGGTTATTGTCTTCAGCTGATTTGCTAAGTATACTTCCTTCTCCTCATTTTGTGAAGATGGCTTCTCTTCCAGACACTTGTTGCAAGACTGGACCCCCCAGGATCCAGGATCTCACTCAGAGCCAGTCTATGCCACAGTCATGAGTGTGCCCCTCTCTGCCCAGTGATTTCTCAGTGGCCTTACGGAGAGTGGTTAGCCTGTTGAGTGAAGCTGCAAATACCAAGCAGGCTGGGCCCATCTCTCACTAGCTGCCCACCTTGTTCTTCTCTTCCTAGGACCTTGTTTCTCCACATGAAAACTCATGGTAATTCTTGAGTTAGACATTTTAAATGAAATATTTTCAGTACAAAGTATTGCTCTTACATAGTAGAATCCTAACCGATCTGTAAGAAAAGTTCCCACCCTAAAGATCCCCCTAATATCATATTTACTTTGCCTTCTGAAATTCTTGACAAATCACAATAAATTTTTTTCTGAAAAGTCAATCAATCAATAAATAAATAAATAAAATAAAATAAAAGGTCCATTGACTACTAAAAAAAATATTTAAAATAAAAACATTGAAAACCAGAGCTGGAGTTATAGTTCAGCGGTGGAGTGTTTGCCTAGCACGTGTGAGGCACTGGGTTCACTCCTCAGCACCAGTACAAATAAATAGAATAAAGGTATTGTGTCTATCTACAACTTAAGGAAAAAAAAATTAATTGAAAACTCAGTAATCTTCCAAGATAAGTCTTCCTGAGAGAATCCATATATTGTACCTTCCCTATTTTCTTCATTTGTGTCAAATCCAATAATACATGTTAAAGTGCTTTGAAACATTTTAAATAATAAATACAAGGCATCATTAATGGCTATAGGCTTTGAGACTTTTAGAAGAAAATGTAATGTTATTGCTGCTCTTTTATGTGTTTCTGTTTTTAAAATGTAGTTGATAAATTATAAGGTTCCTGTGAGATGCCATAAATAGAAGAAAATCACAGTGGTGCTCACAAATAGGACAAGTGTAATTCTCTTTAAAGTTTTCTGTTTAAAAAAAAAAGATGAACAGGATGTCAGTATTATATGAATTGGATGTTTCTCTTTATATACTTCATTACCTGTCTCTTGAACTCTGCAGCAGTGAGCCTATTACATTTAGACCAGACCCAGAGCCGTCATCTTTTCCACTGGTCCCCCAAATCAAAGATGACAGCTCTGCATTTCCTGCTGGATCTATTGTGCTGTACTTGTTGGAAAGATAATTCTCTGTGAACACTGACTGTGGGTGAGAGGTGCTTTATCCTCAGCGTGAAGCCCCACGCCTGTCCTGCAGGACACCAGCAGTTCCCTTTGGAGAGGAAAGTCAGCCCTTACAAGGACTTCAGGCCTTCGGGTATAGGGGGATGAGCTACATGCGAAAAACAGAGAAAGGCTACTTTCTTTTAACTCCCATTTTATAGGGGGCATCAGAAAACACTTTTGAGGGCTGGGGTGTGTCTCGGTGGTAGAGCACTTGCCTAGCATGCACAAAGCTCTGATTTTGATCCCTAGCACTGCAAACACAAACAAACAGCAACAACAACAGAAAAATCCACGCTCTCAGAAAATCATTCTCCTCTCTCTCTTAGCTTCTGTGCCGTCAGCAGGCCATTTTGTCTTTTTAAAGACATTTTCAACATGTTTGATCCTTCATCATTTATTGGATTTTTTGTTTTGAGACTTGTGGTTTATTGGGGAAGGGGAGAGAAGACTCACATGAATAAGCAATTACTCAGCCCTTCTGAATTCTACTCTCACCTTAAATGTTATAAAAATAAAATAAACAGTAGCTGTATTTTTTTCCCCCTGCCCTGAGGATTGAACCCAGAGAGTGCTCTGCCACTGAGCTACATCCCCAGTCCTTTTTGTTTTGAGGCAGGGTCTTGCTGAGTTGCTGAGGCTGACCTCAAACTTGTGATCCTCCTGCCTCAGCCTCTCAAGTTGCTGAGATTACAGGCAAGGGCCACCATGCCAGCTGTTTATTACCTATTGAAATAATATTCTTTTTTTAATTTTTTTTTTGGATGGACACAATATCTCCACTTTATTTGTTTATTTTTATGTGGTGCTGGGGATCGAACCCAGTGCCCCATGCATGCCAGGCAAGCGCCCCACCACTGAGCTACAACCCCAGCCCTGAAATAATATTCTTAACACATTGTGCTAAATATATTATAAATAATCAGTTTTATGATTTTTAGTATGATTACTAGAAAACTTAGAATTCACATGCAGCTAGCAGTATATTTTCGTTGGGTAATACTATTCTGGAACATTAATGCCACAGAGGCAACGTTTTTTGTATTCTTTCCATTTGACCCAGTTTTTCAATCCATGCATTGCCATGTCACCTTCTCTGCGAGTTCAAACCAACAATCTTTTAGTTCTCTGGTCTAGATGGTTTCCCAATCCTCCCACCACACTCTTTTACAACCCCAGGCTCTCCTCAGGCAGTCACATGACCTTAAGTGCAGGGTGCCTGCAGCAGCCTGGCTCAAAGCTCTTGGACACCCAGAGTACAGTCTCTGGATCTGCAGCAATAGCCTCAACCCAGGGCTGGCTAGAAAAACAGAATCTGAGGCCTTGTACCCCACTGAAGAACTAGCATCAGATTTAGAAAGACTCCAGGGTGGAGAAGGGGGTGCATTGGAATTGGAATTTGAGTGGTGAGCCTGGCTGTGAACATCTTTCCTCAAGCATCCTGTTCCAGTAAGTCTCCACATTGGCTCCTTCAGTTGATTCTGCAAGGTTGCAGAGTGTGAAAGTTGTGACTAAGGGAAACCAGTACTCTCCCTTCCTAAGAAAAACACTTAAAATAGTGAATTTTAAATAAATAGTATCTAGAAGACAGGTCCAGAGATCAAAATCTTGTACTTTACTAAAACAGATTCAAATCAAATAGCTTTGTCTGTCTTAGGGACACTAAAGGAGCAGCAGGTACCACCACCCTCCACCCTCCCCAGAGCAGTGCAGTTGTTGGTGGCATGGCCTTGCCTCCTGCGTCCAGTTTTAACCTCAGACAGTCCCGTCTGGGCTTGGTGCTGACTTGAGCCTATGTCCCTGCAGCTAGCTGTGTTTCTTGGGTTGAACTGATTGTGGAGCTAGAGGAGGGGATGAGCTCTCTGGATCCAGTGATGAAGACAGGTGCAGCTTAATGGAATGCAGCTTCCACGTCTTGATAACAAGCGCTCCAAGTGATTTGGGGCCGTATTAAAGTTTGAGAACTACAGCTCAATAGCATGTTGTCTGTCCTGGGCTATGGCATGAATCATTTTTATAGATGTCTTAATTTTTGTTTTATGATATAGGCTCCTTGGGCTCCCTGAGACCTATGCCTTAAACTCAGTAGATAATTAAAATATTTATTGGACAAATTAACATTTCCTTTTGTGAAGTCCTCAGACCTGTCATCTCTGAGTTGAAATGGACTGAGGGCTTTACTCTAAACTTTGATGAGCTGTTTAAGAGTGAAAGCCATCTCAAAGGAAGGCAGAGCAGAGGGAAGTGGGGACGGAGCCGGCCCTCAATTAGAGCCCACACTCCCAGAATGAGGGCAAAGCTGTTGTGACTGCTGGTTTCTCCTTACTCGCACTTCTTTTTACCATTTTTCTCTTTCTCTTTTTTAATGTCATGATGAGCTATAATTTGAGCTGTTTTAATGTTCTCCAAAAAACTTTAGATTGCTCTGTGTATATCACAAGAACTGAAATCCAATCCATATTCTTTGGGTGTTGGGAAAGGGGACTGTCACTTTTAGCAGTCATTGGAATAGGGCCAAAGCTCCAGGAGATACTAGAAGTGTCTAGAATTGTCTGATTGGTTATTGGAATTAACCATTAAGCGAAGCAGCCAGTAACCAAACACTGAGGACCTTCTTGAACTTCATTTGGGTGGGAGATCTTCCAGGATGTCTGTCAGCTCTGAATTGGGACAGAAGAGCCAAGGTTTGAACAGTGGTCTGTAACAAAGCAGCTCTGAAATCTCTCCACTGCCTGCTTTGTCTGAGGCTCGCCTCGTCTAGGCGTCTTCCTCTCTTTGTCGCGGCACCATCTACCAGTGCTGTCCTGCCTCCTCCAATTCACAAATGAGCGGAAGAGAAACCCCAGAGAGGCTCTGGGCTCATGTTCCAGAGTGAATCCACTCTCGGGTCCAGAAGCTGCTGACACACAAAGGAATTTTGTTCTGCAGATGGAGAGCAAAAACGAGGGAGGGGGAACTGTGGACATGTACTCGTCTACTCTCTCGACCACACGTAGTCCTTTGTTGAAGAGATTGTGGAGGAAGTGTCTGGCTTTAGTATTTATCTTTTCTTGAGGATACTTGTAAAATATTTCACATACATTAAACAAAACCAGTTTTCAAAACCCCATTTTCGTTGGCACTCTCTTTCAAAACATATCCTCCACAGCCAAGGAGGTCCTTGCCTACTGAGACTGAGCATGCCGTGGTCACCACAAGAAGACATGCATATAACCCATAGAATTGAGAACTAGCAGAGCAGAAGGTTGGAAAACCTGTCGTGTGAGGTCTCATTATAGTCCCACATAAACAGCAGAGGTAAAGGTGAGGGAATTGTCTTGTTATTCAAAGATGACCAGTGTCATCTCAGTGTCAATTGTACTGATCACTCAGTAATAGGAAAAGCACCTGGGTCACTCCCCCGCAACACTCCTCCAGAGCTCCAAGTGCACTCAGTGATGTCAGCAGGCACAGTTGACAGTGTGGGGAGGGTGAACAGGCTGAGGGCAGAGCTGGGGCAGTGACCCACCTTTGAGAGTTGGCAGAGCCGTCACCGAAGAGCAGCGCCTCTGTTCACTACCTTGTCTCCCAACGAAGACACCATCGGCAAGCGTGAGAGCTGCAGTTCCCACCGTCCACCTGGCTGATAAATCCGTCTTAAACATAGAAGGCACCCACAGAGCCCTCTCCAGAACACTTGTTTTCTGGTCTTTTCTGTGCCTGTGTGGGATGGGTGGAGAAGGGTTAATTCACCCATTTTCCAATTTAGAATTCAGGCCCAGGGCTATAGCTCTCCCTGTTCTTGGGGAGACCAGATTCGTCTGCGTTTGTCCCTTTGAAAAAAGCAAAGGCCTGTGGGATTCACTACCACCTCATAGCCGATATTCCTACATGTTCATTTACCAGCTAACTGATTTCAACCTTATGCTCTATCTCAAGTAGTTAAATATTTTATTGTTGGCTGTTTCTACATCTCTACATGGCCCTCATTCTCCCTTAATTGTGTATTCCTTGCTTCATCCAAAAAGCTTCTCACTCAAGATGGCCAGCATCCTCCATATTGAACAATGTACATTTCTTACTTCTTTACCCCCAAAATGTGTATGTCTTAAGATAGCCCACATTTCTCTCTCCTTCTCCCTCTCCCACTTTCCCAGTGTTGGGGATGTAGCTCAGTGGTAGAACATGTGCTCAGCACCACGAGGCCCTGTGTTCAGTCCTCAGCACCTCAACTCTCACTTGCTTTTTAAATATCTTCTCATACTAGCTTGTAAGCCCCATGAAGACAGAGGCCAGCTCTTTTTCATCTCCTAACCCTCACTACACTGAACATGCGGTTTCAAATTTCACAGGCACCTTAATGAAACTTGGTTGATTTGGTAGTCCTAGCGATAAGGACCAGTTGGATCACATTATTGGCAGTGTGTCCAGGGGAACAGATGTTCTTATTCAAATTCATGAAACTGGAAACATTGAAAAACAACAATCATGACATTGATTGATAGTGAAGTTTACTGTGTCAGACTGTTTAAGCTCAGCTCTAAAATGGAGTCATACTGTCATCTTTACATTTTGATTTCAAATTCACAGACATTTAAATACTGTCATTTGATTAACATCCTAATCCTTGCCTCATGTGCTACTTAAATAATTATCAAGTTATGTCCCTGTTCCTTTGAATTTCACACTCAAACCTCTCTTTCCTGAGAGAACAGCACCTCTGGGTGCTTTGAAGATATTTTTGGCCTGTTAGGAGGAGATATTTATTAGCTGGCAGGGATGGACTGGGGAGGACACCATGGGCAAGGCCAGCTGGACGCAGGTGCTGAGTGGCTCGTCTCTTCTCAGGTGGGGCGGGTCATCATTTGAATTGTATTAAAAGCTGCCTTAGAACTTGTTCTGCCGTCTTCAGAGCAAAGGCATCTTCCTGAAAAGCTGGTCTTTTTCCTTGTCCATTTTAGGTCCTGAATAAGCCCAGCCACATCCTTTATGAGCATCTCAGGTTTATTCCGATTTCCTGCACCACTGACCAGACTATGCAGAGTGCCTCGGGGACTTGGGCTTTGGGAGAAGCTGACGCTGCTATCCCCAGGAATAGCTGCCACGGTTGTCCAGATGGCAGGCAAGAAGGACTGTCCTGCTCTGCTTCCCCTGGATGAGAATGAACTTGAAGAGCAGTTTGTGAAAGGACACGGTCCAGGGGGCCAAGCCACCAACAAAACCAGCAACTGTGTGGTGCTGAAGCATATCCCCTCCGGCATCGTCGTCAAGGTAGAGGGGAGAGGCCAGGGGCTCTGCAGCCACAGTGGGCTTCTCCTAAGTGCAGGTGGTGTTTGCTGAGGGCATTCTCATCCTGGCATGGGCCATCCTCTGCCAGCAGATCTGCCCTGTGCCCTGGGCCAGTTTCCCCATACAGCATTAGAAGCTTGGTTCCAGGACCCTCTGGAGCCAAGGTACTAGTGCCATCCTTGAATTAGCAGGCAGCACTGGTGGTGTCTGGTTGCTGCCTACGCAGCAGCATCTCAACCAGGCAAAGTGGTGGTGGCTGGTAAAGGCAGGTCCCTGGGTAGCGTGTTTCCTTCAAATCCACTCTAGCTACTGGTGACCAGAGACCTGTGGCAATGCTGTGGCCTTGGGTCTCTGAGGGGCAGCAAGTGGGCCCATGCTGCCTGCTAGCTGTGGCAGCCATCAGCTGACGGCTTTCTAATGAATGGCCACGTCCTCCATGTTCTTCTGGCGCCACTTTGGTCAATGTCAGTGACACCTACCCATCCAGCAAATCATGTTGAGCCTCAGAAGAAAAAGTGCTCTGTACAGCTGCCTGTAGGCATCTCCTTATTTAAAAAAAAAAAAAAAAAAAAATCCCTTATCAAAAATACCACCAGGGGCTGGGGATGTGGCTCAAACAGTAGCGCGCTCGCCTGGCATGCGTGCAGCCCGGGTTCGATCCTCAGCACCACATACAAACAAAGATGTTGTGTCCGCTGATAACTAAAAAAAATAAATATTAAAAAAAAAAAAATACCACCAGCTCTCAGCCAGTCTTGAACCTCTAGCAAGTGGTGAAGTGCTCTCACCTGTCTCCTGGTCTGGTCTTGGAGCTGCCAGCCCATCTTACCACACATCTATCACTAGAGGGCCCCAAAGCAGCGCCAGCCTGGAGGGACACTAGAGAGAGCTAGCACAGGGGCAAATGAGTCGTCCCCAGGTACTCGTAGCAAATACCCACACATCACATGACATGTGACAGACACTCTTATAAGCAACTGTACACACACACTGACTTTTTCCATCTCCACAACCCCATGCTTGTCACATAACTTGCCCAAGGTTTGACTGAACCCAGGGTCCATGTTCCTGATAGCTACAGTTTACTGCCAACTTCGGAAGCCAAGGGCATACCAGTTAAAAGCTCAAATTACTTTTCTTTTCCTCCTAAGAAAAACTGTCATTCACAAGTAATGAAATTCTGAAAACTTGTATCATTAATTTTTGTTGAGCCTCTCTACTTCATGTGGCTTCTGGCTTGCTTCTGGTATTCTTTCACTCTTGTTTCACAGTATTTCATTTGTCAACCAGCTTTGCAAGTTATTTGCCCATAATGACAATGCCTTTATATAAGGAATGCTGTGATTGGCTAATAATATAGTATTTTCCTCTGTTAGATATTAGCTTACAAATGGTGCATATAGATGATGCACGGGTTTGTTCCCTGGTCACAGCCAGATCATCAGTTAATGTTTTCACAATTTTGGGGGGGACTTAAGCTATTTAAAGGCTATTGTTGCTTCTAAACAAAAATAACATAACTGCTGGGCATGGTGGCACACGCCTGTAATCCCAGCAGCTCAGGAGGCTGAGACAGGAGGATCACAAGTTCAAAGCCAGCTTCAACAACTTAGCAAAGCCCTAAGCAATTCAGTGAGATCCGTCTCTTAAAAAAAAAAGGAGGTTCTGGGGATGTGACTCAGTGATTAAGCGACCCTGGGTTCAATCCCTGGTACCAAAAAGAAAAAAAATAATAACAACTATAAAACAGACACAGTGAAAGTCACATAACCCAGCTGGGGTGTGAGAAGGGGCAGCGACCTAGAGCAAAGGAGGAAGAATATGGTATTCACTGTCACAGACTCAGGGGAACTCCTGGCCAGTGCTGTGCCTCCCTAGCCTGACCAGACCATAAAGGGCAGAGATTTCTCACAGGTCCTTCCATCTCTTGACACCTATGATTTTCACATCATGGAACATTATCTCTTGCAGTGCCATCAGACAAGATCTGTTGATCACAACAGAAAGCTCGCTCGGAAAATCCTACAAGAGAAAGTGGATGTTTTCTACAATGGTGAAAATAGTCCTGTTTACAAAGAAAAACAGGAGGCAGCAAAGAAAAAGCAAGACAGGAAAAAAAGAGCAAAGGAAACTCTAGAAAAAAAGAAACTATTGAAACAATTATGGGAATCAAGTAAAAATTCTACTGAGAAAGTAATCACTGATTCCAGCTGACTTCGCCAAAAGGCTTCCAGGGAAAGATGATGGCGACTCCTGTCACCAGCACTGGTACAAAGCTTTTAAAGAAATAACTGACAGATTTAAAAGACATCAGTTTTTAAGTGGTGAACTAAACTATAGTGAATATTGATGCACACTTTGGAAATAAAACTATAAAACACAAGAAAGTTGTCACTATAAAAGGGTACTGGCTACTTCTGGGGGGAGGCACTTGATGTGACTTCCAGGATGGCTAGAGGAGTTGTTTCTTGACCTGGGCAACAGTTGGAAGTTACCTGCTCATGGGTCTGCGTATGGTAGGTGGTGCGCTGGGGATTGAACTTAGAGCATCACACATACTAGATGGGTACCCTTCCAATATTGTAACCTCAGCCCTTTTTTTTCCCCAAAGAAAGGGTCTTTGGGGCTGCTGCAGAGCTCAGAGGTAGAGCACTCGCCTATAATGCATAAGGCCCCATGTTCAATCCTCAGAACCACAAAAAAAAAAAAGAAAGAAAAGGAAAGGCAGGCTGGCCCCAAACTCTTGAATCAAGTGATCCTCCTGCCTCAGCCTCTAGAGCAGTGGGGACTAAAGTGTTCCCCTCACACCTGGCTTATTCTTTACCTTACTTGAAGCTATTCATTGATTTATGTGATTGAGTTTTCTTTTTTTCTTTTAGTTGTAGATGGACACAGTACCTTTATTTATTTTTGTGTTGTGCTGAGAATTGAACCCTGTGCCTTATACATGAGAGGCAAGCGCTCTGCCACTGAGCCACAATCCTAGTCCTGATTGTCTATTGTATAAAACCTTTAGAAATTTGCTGGGTGCAGTAGTGCATGCCTGTAATCCCAGTGGCTTGGGAGGCTGAGACAGGAAGATCACGCATTCAAAGCCAGCCTCAGGAACTCAGCAAGATCCTGTCTCTAAATATTTTTTTTTTATATAGGGATAGGGATAGGGTCTGGAGTTGTAACTCAGTGGTAGAGTGCTTGCCTAGCATGCATGAGGCACTGGGTTCGATCCTCAGCACCACATAAATGTAAAATATATTGTGTCCACCTAAAACTAAATTTTAAAGGGGGGGGGGGTGGTTGGGGATGTGGTTCAGTGGTTAAGCACTGAACAAAATCCCTGAACAAAAAAAGATGTCATTTATCCTAAGGTTGGTTTGAGAGTAAGAGAAAGTGATGATGAAAGTTAAAAAAAGATACTCAAGTTACTTGCCCATTTACTAAGACACACTGTATGTTGCCAAGTAATGTCTCTTGATGTAGAAAAACATGTCATTCTGTGTTGACATGCAAGCAGATGTGTTAGGAATAAGGTTCCAAAACCTGATGTGTTTGTGAGTTTGCATCACTCTGGACTTGACCTTATAGGTTTGGTTTTGTCACTGTTCTCTGGGTTTTTTATATCCATGGTTAACAGCTTGCAGGTAGGGAAAATACTGAGGTGAGGGGGCCACCATCAGACTGCCAGAAATCCGGCCTACATCACCTGCCGTGAAGCTGATCCATCCAGCAGCCCAGCCCTTTTGACATCCGAGCAGGGCTCTCCATGCCTCCCACTGGTGCATCAGGGACCCTACCCACCAGCTCCCCTGAGCAATAGTCTCTTCAGTGAGAGCCAAGAAACCAGTAAGATTGGAAGGCAGACTTAGAGCCACAGCCAGAAAGAACAGAGGCTGACCTCTCCTCTTCACCCTTGTCACATGCTTGGAGAAGGTACAGAGGAGCCACCCCACCACAGCCCACACCCACCAGTCAGATCTTGCCTCCCACCTGCAAAACTCCCTCCCTTTTCCTGGGTCTACCCTCAGCAAGGCAAACCCTCACCACAGGGGTCAGTGCTGAGGTTGCACAGCAGAAATGAACTGAGCCCCTATGGAAAGCACTGCTGGAAAGCACCACATGGAGTCACTCCTCTCAGCTCCAGAGCAGACCCTTCCTCCAGCGCATACCCAAGTCGCCACCACGTGGAATGAGAAATAGCCTCTGGGGCTCCTAACACCCTGGTGGAAAGGGCAGTTCCTAACACCCTGGCAGAAAGGGCAGTTCACGGCTGCCGCAGGTTTCCTAGCATACACTTAACTACATCTTAAATAAACCCATCGTGCAACTCTGCGTCATCCCTACCTATGCTAAAGCAAACACGTCCTTTCTCCACCCAGCTGAACTTTGTCAGAAAATGTCCTTTGACAGGTCATCTCCAATCTTTCACAAAGGCTGAACTGCTTTAATTGCACTTAGAAATTCAAGGAATATACATCTCAATACACATTGTTAATGAAAATAAGCTTTATTACATCAAGTAATAAATACATACAAAGATGCAAACAGTTTTAGTCATTTTCTTCCAGATGTTTTGATCAACTTACAGTAAACACAAACTGAAATCTACATACAGTCTTAGTATGAAAATTTTCGGGGTCCTTATTAGATTTGGTAGGTTGCTCTTTCTTCTGTATTTATAACTTGTGCACTCTTAAAATTGACTTCAAAGCACTAAGAGTCATGCAAATGCTTAAGCAAAAAAGAAGTGCCAGTAAGCAGAATCTACACTGTATGGCACATGGGACCAGCTAAGTGAAGCAGGTGGTCAGGATGCATTAAAACAAAGTCCTTGGGATCAAATGAGCTTATGAAAAGGTACAAATAACAACTTGGGTGACATAAAGTATTCAAAAGATTAAAGGGAGACACTGGTATCTTGGAGCCAAACAATAGTTTGCTGAAAAATAACTTCACATGCATCTTAAAAAAACAAAAACAAAAAAACCTGGGTCATTCCTAACTACTTAAAATGCAAATCCTAATTAACTTCGAAATCTTTTCCCAATATTTTGAGACTGTGAATCTTGGGAGAAAAAACTAAACTGTTACCATTTTGAAAATGAGTATTTCATCTGAACAGGGGAGATGAGCTGTAGAGAGCCAGGAACCCCCAAGCTGGCGGGGAGGCTAGGACCTGGCATTCCGTTCCGTTTCAGCCAAGCACTCCCGAACCAGTCCTCGTGCGTGAATGATGCCTGAAAGAGAAGCCCAGGTCTGGAATCAACCCAATCAGCACCCTTTCCAGAACAGGAGGATCCACCATAAAACCCTCAAATTGTCACAAGTTTGAGGCCAGCCTCAGCATGTTAGCAAGACCCTGTCTCAAAAAATAAAGGCTGAGGGGGGTTAGGGTTGTGGCTCAGTGGTAGAACACTTGCCTGGCACGTGAGGCCCTGGGTTCAAATCTCAGCACCGCATGTAAATAAATAAAGGTCCATCGACAACTAAAAATTAAAAAAAAAAAAAAAAGGCTGAGGATGTAGCTCAGTGGTGAAGCACCCCTGGGTTCAATCCCTGGTAAACCCCCCACCCCCCCAAAAAAATTCCTCAGATTGTGCCCAGTATGTTGGCTCACACCTGTAATCCTAGATGCTTGGAAAGCTATAGCAGGAAGACCAGAAGTTCAAGTTCAAGGCCAGCCTTGCCAACTTAGTGAGACTCTGCCTCAAAATAAAAAGAAAATGGGGCTGGGGCTCAAGCGGTAGCGCGCGCGCCTGGCATGCGTGTGGCCCGGGTTCGATCCTCAGCACCACATACAAAGACATTGTGTCTGCCAAAAACTAAATAAATATTTTAAAAAAATAAAAGAAAAAGAAAAAAGGGCTGGGATAGCTCAAAGGTTGAAAGATATGCCTAACGAGTGCAGCCCTGGGTTTGCCAGCACTGCAAAAACTAAAAATAAGGGGTTGGGGATATAGCTCAGTTGGTAGAATGCTTGCCTCACATGCCTAAGGCCCTGGGTTCAATCCCCATCACCACAAATAAATAAATAAGAAATAAAAATAATACCTCAGACTAGAAGGGAACCTGGGAACTACATGCAAAAAACTCAAAGCCAGGGGTAGTGGTGCACACCTATGGTATCTGCTGTTAGAGGGTGGTGCAGGAGGATCACTTGGGTCCAGAGATCAAGACCACCTTGGGTAACATTGAGGACCACTGCCTCCAATAGAAAACCCAAATATATGAGCTGTTAAGGGACATTAACAGTCCCACCTTTAAAGCTCCTTGCTCCTAGGCAAAAAAACCTCTTTGTACTGCCAAAATCTCTCCTGCACTCAGAGTGGCACCAGCAAGCTATCCTTTTCAACATTTTGTTGGAAGGTGGGAGAAAAAAATGCAAAAGTTCTTTTACATTGGACACAATGTGGCTTCTTCAAATTCTAAATCCTAGAAAGGGATAAGCCAGTGTCAAGTAGGTAAGAGGAAACCCCCAGTCCACATGCCTCAGGCACAAGAGGACACTGCTCACCTGTGGAACTGCTGGTGCACTTTGACATCCTTCCCCTAGGAACTTCAGCTGCCCTGTGCCCATGAAGCTCCCCAACTTTTTCTCTGTGGTTTGGTGGCTAACTTTTTCTTTCTGCCCCTACTTAGCTTCATAAAATATTAATCTCATTTAAAGAGACACCAAAAATTCTATTCTAGTATATGACTAGAGGCCACTATGATCACCTCTCCAAACCACCAGCAGCTAAAACAAGGCGTCCACACCCAGTATTCTTACAATCTGCCTCAGAGGTTCAGAAAACTTGCTCAAATCGTCAGCATTTATTACAGGGTTTCACGGTCTGTCACTGCTTCTCTACTCGGCTAGCATATAGTGAAAGCAGCCAGGCGTAATGTACAAACCATGAGTGTAGCCAGTCCAAATCAATCTGTATTTATGAACACTGAAGTCTCAATTTCATATGTCTCCAAATCACTTTTTTTTTTTTTTTTGCAACCAATAAAAACTATAAAAACCTTTCTCAGTTCATGGGCTATAGTTTACCTGTCTATCAACAATGCTTTCTGCTGGGTACAGTGGCAGATGCCTATAGTCCTAGCCACTCGAGAGGCTGAGACAGAAGAGTCACAAATCCCAGGCCAGTCTGGGGAACTCAGGGAAAACCTCTCTCAAAAAAATAATAAATAAACTGCTGAGGATGTAGCTCAGTGAACAGCCAACTTCTCTAACTAGAAATCCTCCTCTCCCTGCATGCATCTGATGTCATGAGGCAGCAAGCTACTTCACATCCTCCTCCCGAGTTATTGTGACAGCACCCTCTTGACCTTCCTCTCGCCTCCATCACTAAAGAACCTGAGGGTGCCCCACACTGAAGACACGCTGCCCCCTTCCTTGGTCCTGTGCCAAAGATGTGACAGCAGAGGGCAGCGTAGACAACTAGAAGCCCTAAACCCAGGCCTTCCAGTAACCTCTGCACAACACTGCCCAGGAAGAGCCTGCTGCAGCTGGCTCCCTGCTGGTATCACCTAAGGGGACAGAGCAGCCAGGGAACATGGCCTCCGGGTCTGGAGCCGCAGGGCCTCTCATGCAGCATGCCAGAGTGACAGCGCACTGCAAACTCCACCTGTAACACCCAGCCTTCACTGGCCCTGCCCCCACCCCACTGCACCGCAGCAAAGCAGACCATGGAGCAGGAGACCCTTTTCTACCTCTAGCATTTTCCCGAGAAAACCTTTCAGTTTTTTTATTGAGATGGATCACACTATGTTGCCCCAGCTGGTGTCAAATTCCTGGGGGCTCATGTGATCCTCCGGCCTTGACCACCCAAGAAGCTGGGACTCTGAGCATGTGCCATCATGACCAGCTTTAAAAAAAAATCTTTCAAAATAGTGACTGGATCAGCCTGTAGGTCCCCCAGGACCTCTGCTCACCTCGTTTTAGTCTCTCCATGGCGCTCTTGCTCCCTGCATAGGTGGGTCTTATCTCCTTCCCCAGCTCTTCAATGATGGCCAGCAGTTCCGCATACTTGCTCTGGGGCACCTGGCTATTTCCAGTTCCCTAGAATCACAAGGACGGGGTTTCAAATGCATTGAACCTGACCCCAATGCCATGGTTAGGCCCCGACCACAAACAGGCACAGCCCAGGGCAGGATCAGAGCAGGGAAAGCCTGGGGTGGGCTCCCAGGACTTGCGGGGACAATACCAGAGAAGACTGACCCCCAAGAGCCCAGAAAGCTCCTTTCCACCCCAAAGGAAAATAAAGAACTGTCTCCAGGAAAAGAATTCACAGGGAGTTCCCTGGGGCCATGAGGAAAGAGTCTCTGGGGGCTGAGTGTCCACAGCAATGGCAGATGGAAGCCACCCCGAGGTGAGGTGGAAATGGCAACTCCAAGATCCCAGCCGGGGCCAGGAGTATATCAAATCACCCAGTCCTCCCCATAGGCAGGGCCACCCGCCAGAAAGTCCCTTTCTCCAGACCACTGCCACCAGCGCCGCCCGCAAGCACCCAGATCAGCGAGGCGCCAGGCTCAGGCCACTCCTCCTCCTGGGCCTGCTCAGCCCTCGGTGGCACCAGGGCAGCCAGCTCTCTCTGCAAGGCCCTCGCCTGCTCCTCCCGCCTCTGCCGCCTCTGCTCCCTGGCCTCGCCAGCAGGCCTCGAGGCCCAGCCTGGCCGCCCGGCCTCCTGGCACGGCTGCCTCCTGGCCTCACGCTTCTCCCGGCGCCGGCGCAGCATGGCCAGAGCGTTGCGCTGCCGCTCCAGGCTGCGCCGCAGCCCGTCCTCCCGCCGATGCCGCTTCTTCAGGCGGTCCCTCTCCTGGGCCCGGGCCTGCTTCTCCTCCTGGGACAAGACAGCCTGCTGGGGCATGGCTGGGAAGCCACACTCAGTGACAGAGAGGCCACCTCAACCCCGGCGCAGGCTCCACGGCAACCCCGGAACTCGGCCTGGGGTCTGGCCCAAGAGAGAATCTTCAGCTGGTGACCAGGGCTTCCAGAGGACTGGGAACCTCCCCGGGCACCATATCTCCCGAGTTGTGGCTAAAGTGGTGGCTCCTCCTTCCCTGAGGACCCTGAGTCTCCTGGAGATTTCCAAGGGGGGCTGCAGTCCCTTAAGTGCAGAACCACTCACTTGGGGACCACACTGGTAACTGCCAGCTCTTGATGAGGAGGCCTTACCTCTGACCCAGCCTACAGCCCAGAGTCAGTCAGGCCTTACTTGCCAGGAAACGGGAAAAGAAGGAGCCACCAGAGATGTGGGGTGCTGGCCCTGGCAGAACTGCATCTCAGAGACTGCGAGACCTTCCCTGTGCTTGCCCCTCCTCAAACCTCAGCGTCCCCTGTCACTCAGTCCTGGCTGCCTCTCCATCCTGCAGCTTCAAGTCCTGACCATGACCCAACAGGGCTGGGAGAGGTTTCGAGGAGACTGCCTCAGTCTGTGAGCACATCTCCCCAGAGCCCCAGGCCCTCCCACCTTGCGGGCGCCCACACTGCCCTACCTGGGTGTAGCCCAGCGATGGTGGCCCATAGTCACTCAGCAGCTGGCGGTACTGGGAGGATGCTGCCATGCTGGTGGAAGGCGAGTGGACACTTCCAGCTGTAAGGGAGGAGAGAAGGATAAGAACCTTGCAGTCTTAGCTAACTGCACCCTAGGCAAGGACATTGGGACTCACGTCACCATCTGTGATCTTTGCTCTTCACAGGGCAGAGAACTCTGCTCTTGACCTCCAAAGGCCACGTTCCTGACATGCAGCCTTGATAACTGGCCCATCCCGGCCACAGCAAGCCTTCCACACAAGAGGGGACTGGCACCAAAGACAAAATCTACCCTTCTCAGCCTAATCCTTACTATCTGTCCCTGCGTCCTGCACACTAGAGGCTGGTGACCCAGAGCCATGTCCCTGCCACAAAGTC
This sequence comes from Marmota flaviventris, assembly GCF_047511675.1. Lineage (NCBI taxonomy): Eukaryota > Metazoa > Chordata > Mammalia > Rodentia > Sciuridae > Marmota > Marmota flaviventris. The sequence goes on along the minus strand of NC_092498.1, from coordinate 135,762,989 downwards.
CCCCAGGACCAAGATCTCATACACATGGAAACCCCTGTTCTTGTGTGCTTGGTCTCTGCACACAATATGTAACAGAGACTGAAGACTAGAAGGCCTCGAAGGAACTGAGCCCAGCCCTAGTTGTCGACAGGTGCCCTGCACACCAGAACAACATTCTTAACTGCTTGGTCTCTGCACACAATATGTAACAGAGACTGAAGACTAGAAGGCCTCGAAGGAACTGAGCCCAGCCCTAGTTGTCGACAGGTGCCCTGCACACCAGAACAACACTCTTAACATCACAGCCTGTGTGCCTCAGACAGGCCTCTCAACCACTCTGAGCCAATGTCATTCCTCCCCCCAAAAGGGACAGGATTGATGACAGTCTATGCCCCCCAGGGCTCTGCACCCTGAGAGGGGAGGGCTAGGCCCCACCCATGGAATGCAACACTTGAGCACGCTGTCTGTAGCCAGTAGTTGGGGACCAAGTACAGTCCAGAGCCCAGCTAAAAGAATGTCACCTCCTGGATGTGGGTTGGAGGGGGCCCGTGGCAGGAACATGCAGACCCATAATGGCGTCCGAGTGGCCATTAGCGGGTAAAGGATGTCCTGCAGAATTACAAACAGCGGTAACCATGGAGAATTTACCTAGTCCTCTTCAGCAGCTGCCTGCCTGTCGCCCCCAGAGCCAAACGGTGTCTCACATACAGCGGGCTCCACGGACTTGGCCCCAGGGATGGACAGCTGGTGCCAGGCCGGCCAACAGACCAGCTGCTCATTTGGTATGGGCGAAGGGAGGGGCAGGAGGAAGTTCAGGAGCCCCAGGCTGCTGGAGCTGGGAGGGGCCCTGAGAACCCTGGATCCAAGCCCCAACTGCAGAGAGGCTCAGAGCCACAGAAGAGGTTGAGCAACAAGCCAGCGCCCCACAATCCCTCCCTCTGCCCAGAAGCTGGGGAGAGCAGCTGAGGTGTCTTCCTAGGGGTCTGGCCCGCGCGGTTTCCCCCCTGGGACCGCTCCAGTGTGGATCCAGACCCTGAGCCGGACTGAGCACTGTCCACTCCAAGCCCAGGCTCTACGCCCCTCAGTGGGGATGATTAGACACCTGTGCTATGGGGACATGCTGCACAGGATGGGGATGCAGACAAGCATACCTATGACCCCCATCCACAGAAACCATGGCCATACAGACACCAACACACAGGCAGGGTGGCAACCTCCTGCTCCCTGACCATAACAGCCAGACCCCAGTATCCAGAGCCTTCGGATGTGGCCTGCGTGTGGTCTGGGGGTACGGGCTCCACAGTCCGAGGCTTGGGTTCCAATCCTGACTGCTGCAGGCCATCACATCACTCTGGGCTCAGAAAGGCAGAGCAGCTGTGACAGGCTGGCATGCCACTGCACAGCACTTGGAGGTGGTTAGAAGACTCCAGCGCCCGGTAGGAGGTGGGCTGGCCACGTCCTTGAAGCCCTAGACCACCTTCTGCCCTGTCCCTTGGAGCTCTTTTCACTGTTTCTCACCTCCCCTGGACCCTTCTTCCCTCCTGGACTAGGGGCCCATCGCACCTGTACCCCCCCTGGCTGTGTGATCCTCAACAAGGTGCTTCCTTCTCTGGGTCTCAGTTTCTCCATCTGTTGGAGGCAATGCTCCCCAATAGAAGGTCTAGAATCTACAGTTTGATGAAGTTAGGTTTGGAGGTTTGGGCATGGGGAGAAGAGGAATAAGTCGCCTCACTACAGTTGTAGGAGTTGAGCAATAGCTCCAAGACTGGCATTCCCATCACCCAGGTACAGTGGCGGAGGACCCTGGTTCACCAAGGCCAGACCGTTATTCAGTGTTGGGGGTATGCTCGGTCCTAGGGAGAGTTAGTGGAAGGGCCCTGAGTGCCGCTCACGCCCACTCCTTCCTGCAGACACAGGGACCTGGCCAGGGGAGGCCACCGAGAGGCAGCTCCACGTCAGCACAAGCCAGTGGAGCAGCGCATCTCAGACAATGAGCACAGTGTACAGGGAGCCGGGAGGGCTTGGCAGAGGCCAGGAAGCTCCTGGGGCCAGGCGCAGCTCCCCGCCCCCACGCCAGACAAAGAGCAGCCTGGGCCTGGGGAGCTGGCGGCCTTCCCGCCACTTGGGGCGCCTGGGGGGGCTCTCGGGCGGGGGAGGCAGGGGCTTTGTCTAACTCCGCCACTGCCACCACCGGCCAGGCCGCAGCTTGGCAACCCATGAGCAGGAGGCAGGGCTGGAGGGCGTGAGGAATGATGACAGGGAAGCCGCAGGAGCGGCAGTGAGAGTCCATCTTGGATGCAGATGGCAGAGGACAGTGGGCTTTCTGCAAAGGGGTCCCCCAGGAGGTGGGTGGCCTCCTACTAAAACCCCAGACAGGTGGGGACCTCTGTATTCTTCCTGGCACTCCTCCACAGGAGAAAGAAAAAAAGGTGCACACAGGTACTAGCCACCCAGAACAGAGAGGCTTCGGGATCCCAGTGGGTGCCTCTGTCATTATGACCCCAGGCCCTACAGGTCCCAGTTAGGGCCTTCGCTCCAAGTATCCCACGACAGGCCCAAGATCTCTAGCCCTGTCCAGGCTGGCAGTGCCACCCACCCGGACACAGAGAAGGCTACAGGAAATCCTACCTGGCAACAAAGCCTGTCTTTGTAAGGTCTGCAGACCCCAGGCAGGTGACAGAGACCAAATCGTGGCTGCCTATTCTAAGGGCACTCAGCTGACATGTGAGCAATTCAACTCTCCCTCACTAGCACCCCGAATCTTAACCCTTTCCAAACCCCAAATGTCAGCCCCTGAGAAGTTAGTTTAAAAAAAAAAAAAACTCGCTTTTTGGGTCTTTCTTGGGAATTTTAGAGTGCTGGAATCAATGATTGCAGGCAAGGCCCTGAACTTGAAGCCAGCCGCCAGCGTGGCATTTTTGACCAGCCTGGCAAGTCCCCTAGCTCCTCCAGACCCTTTGCCCTCTCGGCATGCCCCACCCCCAACGCACCTCGCTTTTTAAGTTCATTCTCAGCCAAGTGTCTAAGGAGGAGGGGCCCTGGAGAGGGCCCCAAAGCCGGTCACCCCCCGAAGGCCACGGTTTCACACCCCTCCCCAAGGCTCCCTCGGTGCTTGGGGCCAGTCCCTGGACACAGCCTAGAGCTGCCTGACAACTTCTGGAGGAGTTTCCCGGAGCGCTCAACGCCAGCCGGAGTGGGAGAGGAGCCCCTCGGCCTTCTGCAGAGTGGCCCTGGGGGCGCGGACGCGGCGGCTCCGGGACGCAGACCCCGCCGACCCGGGCTCCGCCGCCCCCTCACGCCCGCAGGCCCCCGCAGCCGCGCCTCTCCGCCAACTTCTTTCCCCCAGCGCCCGCCCAGGCCGCGGCCCCTGCCGCGAGTTCCCGCCGCCCGCGCCCCCAGCCCCTCCCGCGGCCCCGTGCACCTGGCCGCCCCCGCCCTGCCCACGCGCGGCCCGGCCCCGCACGCACGCCCGCAGCCGGCCCGCGCCCCGCGCCCCCCGCGCGGCCGCTCCCGCCTCCCGCCGGCAGGGGCCCTCGCCGAGCCGCCCAAAAGCCGGAGGAAAAAGGAGCGAGAGAAAGCCTCCCCCGCCCGGCGCCCCGCGCCCGCGGCCGCCGGCATGGGTCCCCGCGGCCGCCCGGCCCCGGCCCCGGCCCCGGCCGCCGAGCGCGGGGCGCACCCGCCAACTTTGGCGGCGCGGCGTGGGGATCATGGCGGCGGCCCGCGCCGCCCCGGCCGGGACCCGCCGCCCGCCGCCCCCGGCCGCCGCGGAGCCCCCGGGCACGCCGGGCAGGGCCGCGCGCGCGGGCCCCCAACTTGGCGGCACTTGGGGCGCGGCCCGGGCGCGCTCACTTACCGGCGTGGAGGGCGGCGGCGGGCATGTGCGCGGCCAAGTTCGGCTTGTACGACATCCCCCCGGGCGGCGGGCGCGCCGGGCGCAGCCGGGCCAGGCCGCGAGGGCGGCGGCGGCGGCGAGGCCGGGCGGCGGCGCGGCGGCCCCCGCGTCCCCGCGCCCGTCCGAGCGCCCGCCGAGCGCCCGCGCACTTTTTGTTGTTGACGGCTCGGGCCGCACCGGCAAATATGGCCGTCCCTCACCCTGACACCGCCGCAGTATATCACCCATACATCGGGCGCGCGGCGCAGGGGCGGCCGCAAACTTTGAGCCGAGCCAGCGGGGCCGGCCCGGCCGGGAGGGGCGGCGGCGTCAGGGGGCGGCTCCGCCCGCGGCCGCGCCCCGCGCCTCCGGCGGCGCCCGGCGCCCGCAACTTGCCAAAGTTTGGGGGGCTGGGGTCCTGGCGGTGCCGGCCCGCGCCCCCCGCCGCCGCCCGCGCGCCCCTGCCCCTTCCCAGGGAGCCAGCGGGACCCGAGAAGTACTTTTTTGGGGACTGTGGGGGCAGGGGTGGAAAATTACCTGGAGAAAATGGTGGCGACCCGTCTTCTCTCAAGCACGTAGATTATTCCAGATGCCCAGGTCTGGCTGTGCCCCAGGATTAGAATAGCCCGTTCCTGACATTGATTTCGAATAAATTTCATGTCCCTGCCTGTATTAAGTGGTTTTTAACCCTTTGGGGACCTCAGACTCCTTTGAGACTGACAAAAGCGAGAGGCCTCCTCCCCCGGAACATTCGCCCTCGCGACCACGTAATTTTGCACGTTAACTCGTGCCAGTATTTAGGGGGAGCGCCTTCTGTATGCCAGGCACCGTGCTAGGCGCTGAGGGAACCAGAGAGGAACTTGTCCAAGTTTCTGCTCCCCTGGAGTTCGCTTGCATTTTCTGACCCTCCTTCTACCCCACCCCACCCCCCACCCATCCCCGGATGGGACTGAACATATTTAGGGTTAGATGAATAACCTCCCCAAGGTACTATATTTTGGAGTTCTGTCTGAATAGTAATGCTCCTGGAATTACATAAAACGCCCACCCTTTTATGTTGTTTTAATCGCCATGGTTTGCAGGTTTTTTTTAATTAGTCACATTCAAACATCATCTCTGGATCTGATGACAAAGGCGTCAACCTCTCTGCCCAAGAAGGAAGGTAACACCCGCCCAGGCCTTCCCTCCTTCCCTTTAGGGCTAAAGGTGCAGGAGACACCCCCTCCCCAGCTTGGCCAGCTCCCCTGCTCAGCTTCAGGCCAGCTCTAGGGAAGGCTGCTCAGTGACATTTTATCTCATGAAGAAGTCAATGCCACCCCTTTTACACTGGCTAATATAAACATAAAACAAGCTAATATGTAATTTTACATTTAGATCTTAATTTTAAAGTCCCATTTCAGGAAGTAAAAAGAAACATGAAATTGATTTTAATATATTGTATTTAACAGGATGAATCCAGAAGAATATGATTTCAGAATGTAACAATACATGGAAAATACTAATAAGACACTTGGCATTCTTTTTATCATATTAAGTCTTCAAAACTCAACTGTGCATTTTGCACTCACAGGGCATCTTAACCCAGACTAGCTCGTTTCAGGCACTCAGTAGCCATCATAGCTCAGCAGTCACCATATTGGACTGTGCAGGGCTGGAAGCCAAAAGAGGGTCCTTCAGCTAGGTACTAATTCTGCTCCCCACCTCTTATGTGTCCTGGCCTCCATTTCCTTGGGGCGGAAATTCAGATCTCAGTGGCTGCTCAGGCCCTTCCATGGGTTGTTCTCAGTTAGTCTGTTTCCGTGATGTTATATTTTTACCATGATTCCCCTCAGTTTAAGTCCTGGTCATTTGGAAGGGGAAAAAAAAATGTATATATATAATTTCACTTATCATGAAAATATTTTGTAATATAATTCACTTATCATGAAATACAACCTTTTGAAGTACACAGTCCTGTGGGTTTTAGTATATTGAGAGTTGTACAAGCCTTACCTCTATCTAAATCTGGCACATGTCCATCGACTATAAAGAACCTCCACCCCTAGTCAGTCCTCACTCCCCACTCCCCACTCCCCACCCACTTAGTATACTTTACTTTTTCTCTAAGGATTTGCCTATTCAGGACATTTCATGGAAATAAAATCATACACATGTGGCATTTTGTGTCTGACTTTTTCTTTTTCCCTTTTTTTCCAGTACTAGGGATTGAATCCAGAGGTGCTCTACTATATCCCCAGCCTTTTTAATTTTCATTTTGAGACAGCGTCTCACTAAGTTGCCATAGCTGGCCTTGAACTTGGGATCCTCCTGTCTCAGCCTTCTGCTCACTGGGATTACAGGTAGTGTTCATTACCAAAGCCAGGTTTATAACTAGCTTCTCTCTCTCTCTCTCTCTCTCTCTCTCTCTCTCTCTCTCTCTCTCTCTCTCTCTCTCTTTATATATATATTTTTAGTTGTAGATAGACACAATACCTTTATTTATTTTTATATGGTGCTGAGGATTGAATCTAATTAGTGTATTTTTTTTTTTAGATATGTCATTTATTAACAGAAAAGGCCTACAGACTCATTTCTTCTTGGTCATACCCACAGTACACTGCCAGGTGGACTTGGTGTGTTGGCCTTGGACAGGAAGGCACCAGAAGGGATGCAGCTCCCTATGGGCCCTAATCTTCCCGTCACTCCAGATCATCCTGGAGCTTATTGTCTAGAATGCGGCCAGACCTGGGCTGTATTTTTCATCTTTACATCCTTCTGTCTATTCAAGAACCAGTCTGGGATCTTGTGCTGCCGCGGATCCTGCATAATGGCCATCCCACATTCAACCTCATCCTTAGCAAGTCCTCCAGCCTTCTTGATGAGGTCAACATCTGCTTTCCTCAACACAGGAGCACATCTTCGCCCCACACCCTTAGCAGCAGTGATGGCAAAGGCTATTTTCCAATGCCTATGGATATTTCTGTTAAGTACTTGCAAGATGTGCTGGAACTTCTCAAGAATCACTAGAGAAAAGACAACAGAAAACGGGTGGGTGTAGGCCTCCTGGGGAAGATACTTAGTGTCTTGTTCTCATGTTTCATCCACATTGTAGCATGTGTCAGTACTTTGGCTGCTTTTTATAACTGAGTAATATTCCTTTGTGTAGACATAGCCTTTTGTTTCTCCATAAATCTATGGACATTTGAGTCACTGCTACTGCTATGAACATCTGTATACAAGTTTCTGTGTAAACATGTTTTCAATTCTTCTGGAGATAGAGTCATAGAAATGCAATCAATTAATATAGTCACTCGGGTGGTGTATGTGGTTATGGGTGTGTGTTACAGAGGATTAAACTCAGGGACACTCTATTATTGGCCTAAGTCCCCTGCCCTTTTTGTGGAGGGAAGGGGTACTGGGTACTGGGGACTAAACTCAGGGGCACTCAACCACTGAGCCATGTCCTCAGCTGTTTTTTTTTGTTGTTGTTGTTGTTTGTATTTTATTTAGAGACAGGGTCTCACTGAGTTGCTTAGAGCCTCTCTGTTGTTGAGGCTGGCTTTGAATTCTCAATCCTCCTGCCTCAGCCTCTTAAGTCACTGGGATTACAGGCATGAGCCACTGTGCCCAGCTCCTGCCCTTTTAATTTTTTGAGACAAGCTCTCACTAAGTCACTGAGTGACTGGCCTCCAACTTGTGATCCTCCTGTCTCAGTCTCCCCAGTCGCTGGGCTTACAGGTGGCATCTATACCCCACACCTGGCATCTTTAACTTTTGGAGAACTACCAAGCTCCTTTCCTTAGTGGCTGTACCCTTTCACATTCTCACCAGCAGTGTAGGATTCCAATTTCTCCACATCAACACCAGTGCTTCCGAATTTCCTAATAGCTTTTTCCTTTTCCTTTTTAAGTACCCTAGTGTGAAAGCTGTTATCTCCTTGTGGCTTTGATTTCTATTTTCCTCTTGAATAGTGACCCGGGCATCTTTTCAGGTGCCTACTGATCATTTCCATATCTTCCTTGGGGGAGGGAACTTCTATTTTGATTCCTTGCCCTTTTTTTTTTGGTACTGGAGATTGAACTCAGGGGCACTCAACCACTGAGCCACCTCCTCAGCCCTATTTTAATTTTATTTAGAGACAGGGTCTCACTGAGTTGCTTAGTGCCTCGCCATTGCTGAGGCTGGCTTTGAACTTGTGATTCTCCTGTCTCAGCCTCCCAAGGGCTGGGATTACAGGCCTGTCCCACTGCAGCTGGCAGTTGCCCACTTTTGATTGGGATATGTGTCTTACTTGCTGAATTGTAAAAATTCTATACATTATGGATACCAGGCTCTTGGGGGGTACCAGGGATTGAATTCAGGGGCACTTGACCACTGAGTTACATCCCCAGCCCTTTTTAGTATTTTATTTAGAGACTGGGTCTCACTGAGTTGCTTTGTACCTTGCTGTTACTGAGGCTGGCTTTGAACTTGCAATCCTCCTGCCTGAGCCTCCCAAGCCACAGAGATCACAGGTGTGTACCACCACGCTGGACGATACTATACTCATTTTGTTTGTTTGTTTGTTTAGTTATATACATGGACACAATATCTTTATTTTGTTTGTTTATTTATTTGTATGTGGTCCTAAGGACTGAACCCAGTGCCTCACATGTTCGAGGCAAGCACTCTGCCACTGAGCCACAGCCCCAACCCCCCCCCCCCATGCTATACTCTCAATGGTTATGGGATTTTTTTCCCATTCTATGGGTCACAATTTTTTTTGGGGGGGTGTACTGGGGATTGAACCCAGAGGTGCTTTACCACTGAGCTGCATCACTAATCCTTTTTATTTTTTGAAACGGTATCACCTTGCTTAGGGCATCACTAAGTTTCTGAGGCTGGCCTCAAACTTTTGATCCTCCTGCCACTGCCTTCTGAGTTGCTGGGATTGCAGGTATGTGCCATCCCACCCAGCTTTCATTCCTTGCATTTATTTCCACATGAGTTTCAGGACCAGGTTGTCCACATAAGAAAAATTTGAGCTTATACTAAATCAGCCTCAATTTAGGGAGTATGGCTATCTTCATATTTTTTTCAGGGGGAGGTGTTAGGGATCAAATCCAGGACCTTAAGCATGCTAGGCAAGTGCTCTACCACTGGGCTACACCCTAGCCACTTAATCACAGTACCAGGTCTTTCAAACCATAAACACAGAATGTCTTTCCATTGATTTCTCTTAATTTTTTAAAATTTTGATGATGTTCTGTAGCTCACAGTATGCAAGACTTTTACTTGTTTGGTTAAATTTATTCCTAAAGCTGATTTTGTTTGTTTAGACAGATCTTTAGTTGCCCAGGCTGGCTGGAAAGCCCACCTTAGCTCCCAAGTGGCTGAGTCTGCAGGCACACACCACCATGCCTGGCTTAGTATTTCATTGTTTTTGATGCTATTATAAATGCAACCATTCTCTTAATTTCATTTTGGACTATTCAATGCTGTGCGTAGAAGTACAACTGATTTTTTTTTTTGTGTGTGTGTGATGATCTTGAATCCCACAAGAGAGGTGAACTGAACTCACTTGCTAGCTCTAACAGTATGTGCATGAATCTTCAGGGGTTTCTTTTTTGTAGTTCTGGGGATTGAACCCAGGGTTTCTATACCATGGAACTACTTCCCCCAGTCCTTTTTATTTTGAAACAAGGTCTTGCTAAGTTGCTGAGGCTGGCCTCAAACTTGCCATCCTCCTGCCTCAATCTCCCAAGTCGTTGGGATCACAGGCGTGCAACACTGTCCCTGGCTCTCCAGGTTCTGTGTGTGTAAGGTCGAGTTATCTGCAAATGGAGACAGTTTTACTTCTTCGATTCCAGTTGGATGCCTTCTATTTCTCCTTCTCCCCCAGCTGCCCTCACCAGAACCTCCAGTACAATGTTGATAGAAATGGCTGCAATAGCAGACATCCTTGTCTTATTCTTGATCAGAAGGGAACGATGTTTTTTTTTTCATTAAGTGCAGTGTTATATGTGGGCTCTTCGTAGATGTCCTTTATGAAGTTCCCTTCAATTCCTACTTTTTGACTGATTTTTTATCATGAAAAGATGTTCCCTTTTGTAAAATGCTTATTCTGCATCTAATGAGAGACCATGTGTCTTCCTCTTTGTTTCTGTGTAAACATGTTTTCAATTCTTCTGGAGATAGAGTCCTAGAGATAGAATCAATATCGTCACATGTGTGTGTGTGTGTGTGTGTGTGTACCATCCACTGACAGGCAGTATTCTAGGGGCAGTTGGGAAGGACAGTCCCCATGTTGTCCAGAAACATATTCTAATCAGGCACAGTGGCACATGCCTGTAATCCCTGTTACTTGGGAGGCTGAGGCAAGAGAATCACAAGTTCGGGCTGGGGATGTGGCTCAAGCGGTAGCGCGCTCGCCTGGCATGCGTGCGGCCCGGGTTCGATCCTCAGCACCACATACATACAAAGATGTTGTGTCCGCCGAAAACTAAAAAATAAATATTAAAAATTCTCTCTCTTAAAAAAAAAAAAAAGCAAGAGTTCTTTCCTATTAAAAAAAAAAAGAGAGAGAGAATCACAAGTTCTAGGCCAGCCTTAGCTACTCAGCAAGATCCTGTCTCAAAATAATAAAATAAAAAGGGCTGGGGATGTAGCTCAGTGGTAAAGTGCCCCTGGATTCAACCCCCAATACTGAGAAAAGGAAGGAGGCAGGGAGGAGACCCATTCTAGCCATGGCATATTATTTAGTTATCCTCTCACCTACCACATTGGGATCATCTCCTTACCCTTACTTCATTCACTTATTATTCTCCAGGCTGGAGAATAATCTCTCTGGACAAGTGGAGTTTCTCTCTTTGAAGGCTGTGGGAAGATTCTTTGCCTCCTTAAACTTCTGGTGGCCCCAGGTGTGTGGCCACCTCACTCCAGCCTGCCTTTACCTTCCCTCACATGGCCTTCCTCCCTGAGTGTCCTCTACTTTTCTCTGGAATTAGGCGCATACTAGACCGGGCTGATGTCATCTGGAGATCCTTAAATGAGTTACATCTTTTTTCACATAAAGTTACATCTACCCCTTTGGTGGGGAAAGCATTCAACTCACCTCAATAGGCTTCAAAAAGAATTGGGATTTTTCCCCCTTCCTCCTCTAAGAGTTATAAACTGTCAAAGGGGAAGTGGCTAGATACTGTCGATATCCAAAACTCACCTAAGCAGCTCTCTTTCCTTCTTTTTGTATCAGGGATTGAACTCAGGGGTGCTAAACCACTGAGCCCCATCCCCAGCACTACTTTGTATTTTATTTAGACACAGGGTCTCACTGAGTTGCTTAGTACCTCACTATTGCTGAGGCTGGCTTTGAACTCAGGATCCTCCTGCCTCAGCTTCCCTAACTGCAGGGATTATAGACATGCATCACCGCATCCAACCCTTATAATTTTGTTTAATAGTTGTCAATAGACTTAATTTATTTATATGTGGTGCTGAGAATTGAACCCAATGCCTCACACATGCTAGGCAAGCACTCTCCCACTGAGTCACAGCCCCAACCCAACCCCCTTTTAATTTGAGACAGCATTTTGCTAAGTTGCTGAGGTTGGCCTTGAACTTGCGATCCTCTTGCCTCAGCTTCCCAAGTCACTGGGATTACAGGCAAGTGCTACAGTGCCTTGCTCCCCCTGTACCCTGCAATTGGATCAAAAAAGTTGAGAGATCACTGACCTAAGAAACTATGCTGGCAAGTGCTCCAACATGTGCTCACCCTCAAGGCAGGTCTAGTTTTTAAGATGGGTCTCATGGGGCTAGGGCTGAGAGGCAGAGCACTCGCCTAGCACATGTAAGGCCCTGGGTTCAATCCTCAGCACCACCTAAAAATAAAATATATTGTGTCCACCTATAACTAAAAAAATATACTTAAAAAAATAAAAAGATGGGTCTCGCTGCCCAAACTGGCCTTGAATTTGTGATCCTCCTGCCTCAGTGTCCAGAGCAGCTGGGATTACAGTGCATACCCAGCCTCATCAATTTTTTTTTTTTTAAGAGAGAGAGAATTTTAATATTTATTTTTTAGTTTTTGGTGGACACAACATCTTTGTTTGTATGGGTGTTGAGGATTGAACACGGGCTGCACACATGCCAGGCAAGCGTGCTACCGCTGGAGCCACATCCCCAGCCCCCTCATCAGGCTTTTAATCAGAGGTTGACTCTCAAAATTTACACATTTTCAGTTTTGTTTCTGCCATCACATCTGTTTTTAGACCTAGAACCAACTTTTTTTTTTTAAATCCCTGGGTGGGCTCCAGCCAGCCAGCATTTTATGTGAAGGGCCTGATAGCAAATACTTATTTGTAAGCCATTGAGCTTTTTAACCACAAAGCTCTGCCACTGTAGCTCTCAAGGGGCCACAGACAATACACAAAAGGACAGGCATGGCTGCCTTCCAAGGAAACTTGATTTATGATACTGAAACTTAAAATTCACGTAATTTTCACATTATAAAATCATCTTTTTCTCCCCAACAATTTCAAAACGTCAAAGCCACTCTTGGCTTTCAAGGCCAGGCAGTAACAGGTGGTGGGCGGGATTTGACCCACAGACAACAGAGTATGTTAATGGTTTGGATGTGAGGTGTCCCCAAAACTCACAGGAGACAATGCGGAAGGTTCAGAGGAGTGATGATTGGGCCGTCAAGTCAACCCAGTCAGTGATTAATCCCCAGACAGGGGTTACTTGAGTGGTAACTGAAGTGGTATCTCTGGACAAGTGGAGTTTCTCTGCCTCCAGGTCACCCTGAAGTGACCTGCTTCCCTCCACCACTGTCAGGATGTTCAGCTTCACCTGGAGCTCTGAAGAATGGAGCCAGCCTTCTATGGACTAAGATCTCTGAAACTGTGAGCCCTCAAATAAAATTTTCCTCCTCTAGAATTGTTCTGGTCAGATCCTTTAGTCACAGCATTGAAAACGCTGAATGAAATAGTGTTTTGTTTTGTGGTACCATGGGCCCTTGCCACTGAGCCACATCCCCAGCCCTTTTTACTTATTTTGAAACAGGGTCTCCCTAAATTGCTGAGGCTAGCCTCAAACTTTCAATCCTCCTGCTTCAGCCTTTTGAGTTTCTGGGATTACAGGGGTACATCCAGCAAGGGTTTCCTTAAGTTGATTTCCTATGGATAGAAAGCCAGAGATGGGACACGCAAACATGAGGACATAAACACCCATCCCCAGGGCTGGGATGTGGCCCAGTGGTAGAGGACTTGATGGCATGTGCATTCCCCAGCACTTCAAAAAAAAGGTTTTGGTGGGAATAGACTCCCCAAAGTTTCCATTTTTCATCTCTAGTCCTAAATTGAAATAAATAATACAAAGCTCTCAATTCCTGCACTGACACTGATTTGTCTAGCTTTCTGTTTCCACAGCTTCCAGTGTGTGTGTGCCTGCACATCTTCATACATCCATATGAAGATGGGATCTCCCCCCCCCACCCAGGGCGGGGCTGGGATGGAGCTCAGGATCCTGGATATGTTAAGCAAGTGCTCTACCATTGAGCCACACCTCAACCCAACCCCAAACACTTTACTTTCGGCTGCAGGTTAATGCTGCTGGATTTCCTAACTTTTTTTTTTAATATTGAGGGTTTGGGCTGGGGTTGTGGCTCAGCGGTAGAATGCTCGCCAAGCACGTGTGAGGTCCTAGGTTTGACCCTCAGCACCACATAAAGATAAATAAATAAAGGTATTGTGTCCCTCTATTAACTAAAAAATATTTTTTAAAAAATTAAAATTTGGGCTAGGGATATGGCTCAAGTGATAGTGCGCTCACCTAGCACGTGTGAGGCACTGGGTTCGATCCTTAGCACCACATAAAAATAAAAAAATAAAGATTGTGTCCACCTAAAACTAAAAAATTAAAAAGAAAACACTGAGGGTTGAACCCAGGATCACTTTACTACTGAGCTACATTCCCTTTTAAATTATTTTTATTTTGAGACAGGGTCTTGCCTAATTTCCCAGGCTGGCTTGCAATGTGAAATCCTCCTGCCTCAGCCTCCTGAATTGCTGGGATTACAGACGTGAGCCACTGTGTCCAGCTAACTTCCTACAATTTTATTAATTTTTTTTTTGAGAGAGAGAGAGAGAATTTTAATATTTATTTTTTAGTTTTTGGCAGACACAACATCTTTGTATGTGGTGCTGAGGATCGAACCCGGGCCGCACGCATGCCAGGCAAGCGCGCTACCGCTTGAGCCATATCCCCAGCCCTACAATTTTATTAATTATTCTAGTTTGGATTTCTCCAGCAACCAAGGGCTCTCACATCAATCGTTGCAAAAACGAAATCATACCTGGAACCGAAGTAAACAACAGATGTTAGACCATTTTCTGAGACTGCAAAATGTACCCTCTAAAGTTCCTCGAGAAAAGAAGAAACTGAACAGAATGTCCACATGGAAAAGGGAACGGGGCAGCAGAGCAGGAAGAAGCAGTTTCCACTGTACCTTCTCATCTGCCTGTTGCCGTGCGCTCGTACTTATTCAAGCAAACCACCAACTGAAGAAGTAAAATCATGTATTTCAGACTAAGTTAGTGTCACCCTAGCCATCTTACCTTTGTATGTACTCAGTGGTAGTTCTCCAGTCAACAATGATCTGGATTCAAGAGCATGGCACTGCCTCTCCTAACCCAGTAATACACTTGACACCCAGAGTGGGCAGCTTTCAGAGGACGAAGCCAACTTGCAGAGAATTGGACTCTAAAAATAAGCACTTTGCACATTTCTTTTAGCTTCTTTCTCCCCATAAAGGCCTCCACAGATGGCTTCTTTACATCATGCTCTCAAATGACTAGCTGATAAATATTCATACTTATGGAAATGGTATTGTACGCATTCCAAGTCATCAGCCCACTAACGTTTGTATTTTCTGTATCTCAGGGGTGGCGCCCTTTGTTCATGGGATTTGTCCTCTATGAAATGCACACAAATGTGTACTTGCGTATGCACTCACATATACACAACATAGACATGAGCTTTTGCCTTTTTATGGCTGATTTGCTCGAATGGGGCTCCCAGGGATGACTTTGCCCTTCATGGGGTACTTAGGCATTCTGGGTTGTCACAAATGGGAGGGGAGTATACACTAGTGAGAACTGGTGGGTGTAAGCCAGGGATGGTGCTGACAAGGGCAGTTGCCACCACAATGGCCAGAGCCAAAAGTCTGTGGAGCCAAGATCAGAGCAACACAAGGCAAAGCTAAAATCTGACTCGGAGACAAAGAAAGCACCGAAGACAATGAGGTCAAAACATATTAAACTGTAGCAAGAAAACTCAAGAGGATGGTGGAGGCTCTGCTGGAATTTTGGTCTCTCATTTTTTATTTAAATTAATACTCAATTTATTAATTTATTTTGGTACTGGGGATTGAACCCAGGAGTGCTTTACCACTGAGTTATATTCCCACACTTTATTTTTAGACAGGGTCTAAGTTGCCCAGACTGGTCTTAAACTTACCATCCTCCTGCTTCAGCCTCCCAAGTCGCTGCGATTATAGGCATGTGCCAGCTTATCTGGCCAATACTCAATTTATCAAACTTACTGAGGAAGGAGGATTGCAGGTTCGAGGCCAGCCTCAACAACTTAGTGAGGCCCTACACAACTTAATGAAATCCTGTCTCAAAATGAACAATATGGCTGGGGTTGTGGCTCATTGCTAGTGCACTCACCTGGCATGTATGAGGCACTGGGTTTGATTCTCAGCACGGCATATAAATAAATAAAATAAAGGTCTATCAACAAATTCTTAAAAGTAGACACCTTTTATTATTTTTTTCGTTTTTGGTACCAGGGATTGAACCCAGGGCCTTGTGCATGCTAGGCAAGCACTCTACCAAATGAGCTATATCGCAAGCCCCAACTATCAACAATTTTTAAAAAATTAAAAATAAAACCTTAAAAAGGGGGGAGGGGCTGGAGCTCAGTGGTAAAGCACCCCTGGGTTCAATCCCCAGAGAAAAAAAGTTATACATAAATTTTAAAACATAAATTTCCTTTTAGTCTTCAAGCTCAACAAGTATTTGTCAAATTTTATTCAAAAAAATCCACCCTGGGGCTTCACTCCTTCTCCCCCAGCCCATGTGCATAGAGGTCTGGCAGACAGCAGGGTGGGCTCTGGGCCCACATTACCTGGCTGGAAGCAGGCCCCAGCCCTGCAGGTTTTCTTGATGTCTTGAGTCTGTCTCATCTGTAAACAGTTGACAGCTAAACCTCACAGGGACATGTAAAGGCTTAAAGCAGTTGTGGAGGGTGAGGACACCTCCACCCCCACCCCCACCCCCAGTTATCTGTAGGCAGCTGTAAACAAGCCCTGCTTCCCTCTCTGGTGGTGCTTTCCCTCCATTTCCAGTTTCCTGACTTCCCTTCTAGGGTGGGAGTAGGCTAGACGTCTGGGCAAGTCCCTTCCAGCCCACCCACCTGCATCCCAGAGACATTCAGCTTCCTGGTGTTGGCTCAGGGGTCAATGGCCTCCTTAAAGGGTCCCCAGGCCCTTGCTGCATTCCTGATTTCAGTTCTTCTCCTAATTCCATACCCTCCAGAAGTTTTTTTTTTTTTTGGTAGTATGAGGATTGAGCCCAGGGGTGCTTAACCACTTAACCATTGAGCCACATCCCCCAGGCACCCTTATTTTCACTCCCCTCTATTTTTTTATGGTGCCAGGGATTGAACCCAGTGTCTCACGCATGGTAGGCAAGCACTCTACCACTGAGCTACAATCCCAGCCCTCACCCCTCTCTTTTTGAAGATAGGGTCTCATCAAGTGGCTGAGGCTGGCCTTGAACTCATGATCCTCCTGCCTCATTTAAACACAATGCCCACAAAAAAGCCCCAATCTCCCACAGAGAAAACAGCTCTCTAGGTGACTGAGATGGCATTGACAGAGGGTGACAGAAGCGAAGAAGCTGAGAGAGAAGCATATTCATTTATTTATTTAAGAAGTTTACAAAAAAAAAAAAAAAGAAGAAGAAGAAGAAGAAAGAAAAACAAAAACCTAAATACAGAATTTGTTGCTTCATGGTTGATCTTTTTACTTGCAAGAGTAAACCTTGTTGCTAGATGCAGCCGACACACATTATTGCATGAGACAGATGTTTAGTTACACATATATCAAAATGGTGGGGACAGTCGATTCTGGACACTTGGTACCGTGTTCCCAGGACAATCTGAGGCAGCAGTGCAGCATCACTGAGAACAGTGCGTACCCTCCACACCAACGCTCTGAACAGAGCAGCAACACAAAATGGGAGACTGAAGAGAAAGAAGAGAACAAAGACAACCCAGAGTTCACATCCACCTCTGGTCTTTGGATTCCACCAGATGTCGTCTCAAGATGCACCATGTCGGACTAGTAAAGGAGGAAGATCTACGCCTATGTAGAAAATATCCTTTGCTCAAGGAGGTAGAACCTGGCAAAAGTTTTATTGCAGAGATACAGCATACCTCTTCACACCTCTCATGGTTGATGGTAGATACAAGTGGCTATTGAAAAATAATATCAGTAGTTGCAGATTCAGTATAAATCACAAACAGGATGATTTTTCCGCATAGTGGTGAGACTGCAATGTGCTATGTAGGAAAAAAGCTCTCTCTGTCCCCTAATTGGGAGCCAGAGGGAAGACTCCAGCTTCTTTACCCTCTTCAGTGCCACAAACACTGCCACAATGAGAATGGCCCTCAGTGCCTACAAGCCAGAGATACCTTCTCAGGGCAGGGTCTGGGTTAGAAGGCTGCAAGTGCAAAAGCCAGTTGTGTCTCCCCAAGGAACCTGCAGACTGACCTTCAGCCCTGAAGAGGCCAAAATTGCAAAATTAAAAAAGAACCAGCTCCCTCAGGCTTCCCTCCTTTATCAACTCTGCTGGACAGGTAATCTAGCCTAGCTGCACCCTGCCACCTGCTGCTGCAAACCACCTGGGCCAACTGCTGCTGGGAGCAGAAAATACAGCAGGGCAACTTACACTGGGAGGCTCTGTGACAGGCCCCAATGCCTGACACATCAAGTTCCCAAGACTCATCCAAATGCAGACAACATCGAAAATGTCAACTGGTCTACCAAGCTAAATAATAATGAATGAAATTTATACATGAAGGAAAGGCCCAGGAAGTGCTCACAGCAATCTTTCCTGAAAATTAGAGAGGAACATTTTTCTTAAAGGTGCAAAATCTGTAAGTAAAAACCCAATGTTGGGCTGGGGATATGGCTTACTTGGTAGAATGCTTGCCTCTAATACACAAGGCCCTAGTTCAATCCCCAGCACCATAAAACATCCCCCCACCCCCCACACAAAAATCTTTGCTTCCTGGGTGATAATTGACACTGTCCCCATAAACCAGCCTAGGGCCTTCCCTATTGCTAACACTATTAGAACACATTACTCCAGCCCAGCTCCTACCTTCATGTCTGACCCAGTCAAGTCCCCAGGACTGGGGTGTGATTCAGTGGTAGAGAGCTTGCCTAGCATGTAAGAAGCCCTGGGTTTAATTCTTAGAACAAGGAGGCGGGTGGGATTAAGTCCCCAACATAGGGGAGAGCAGCAGCGGAGGAGACTCACTGGTTGGCCCTTCAACAGAAATTGTGGTGTGCTGGAGGCTGTGGCAGCATTCACTGGTGGTGCTCTCCTTGGGAGGACAGATGTTCCTTAATGCACATTCTCTAAAGTCACCTGTCAACCTTCTACCAGGCTTGTCTCCCACCTGTTAAAAACACGCTCAACAAATTGCACCAAAAGCTGGGTTTGCTGCAAAGTACATTTCTGATTGTTCTATATGGTTTAAAAGTATAGCCAGCCCCAACTTCTTTAAATAAACACAAGGAATCTACAGCAGCAGCAGGCCATGAGCCACTGTTTCAAATGTTCCTGTCAGTGGAAAGCTGGAGCTCTGGGACTTGGTACAGGCCTGAAAATTTCAAGGGCAGAGGCAAGTCAGGTTTCCTGAAGAGTTAGGCTTGATCCCAAATGCACTGAAGAAGTTAGAGGAGCTTCAAGCAAGTTTTGGGATTTTTTTTTTTTTTTTTTTAAGATGTGAAAACATCAGGCTCACTACAGCCTCCAAAGAACATGAATGATGACAGCATCAGAAATGGCACTCAAGTGCACTCCCCCAATACAATGCACTGCACGTAGTAAAAACTGTAATAAAAATGCAAACAAGCATGTTGAAAAACATTAACACAAACCAGACAGGAATTCTATAGCAAAATGCAAAACTAAATACCAAAATATAGGAACAATTTCAAATAAAACAAGTTTTCCATACTTTCCTAAATTATTAAAAAAAAAAAAAAAAAGTAAGATGCCCCATTTGAGAAGTCAAAAGAATAAATAGGAATGAAGGGAAGAGGGGAAAGGGAAAAACAAGCAGGTAGGGTCCCAAATGTACAAGAAATATTTACATTCAGAATTCAAAAGAACTCTCATTTCTATATATACACACATATGTACACATATATAAGTACAGCATACATCTGAGAGTGGGCTCTAGATATCACCAACATACTCAGACAAAAATCTACTAGCTAATAAGCTTGAGTTGCATGTATCTAGATGTTTCTTTCACTTAAAAGTCACTGGCATTTGTAATGGACAATTGGCCTTGAATGAGGATTATTGTTCTGCAAATGCACTTGCTGAGCTGCAGCCAAACAGGGAATACTTGCTACATTCAGCAGCAAAGTGTGCATGGGGTGTGGTGTTAGCCACGCAGACCACAGACACAAGGGCGACAACAAATGCCCACTGTCACAGTGGTTGTATGCCATTGGGACTCCTGAACTAATCAAAACATTCCTCATCTGGATCCAGCCCAACAGTAGCTCCTTCATAGCACCATTCTTAGAAACTACCCAATACAGCTTAGGTCCATTTTTAAAATGAGATTACCTGGATAAGGCCCATCCTTCTAACATCTTACTAAGAAAAGGACCTGAAGGGAACTTCTGTCCCTACCTCTTAATGTAAGATGCAGCTATCACTTTAATCTATTGCTTTTTGCCCTCATGCTAAAATGGAAAGGGGGGTGGGGTCCTAAGTGTAAGAGGTGTCCTGGCACCCCTTTTCTTCCCTGTTAGAAGTTGTTCTAATAGAGCATCATATGGAGACCAGCCAATCGATGCCTCAGGGGCTACAGTAAAACACTGTGACTCTAAAAGATTATATTCCTCCAAAGTTTCATAATCTAAAACTTTTACCTTTATAGATAGAGCAAACTCAAAACTGAAGGTTCTTCATTGTTGCAACTCAAAAAGGTTTCTGAAGTGCTACTGAATTAGAATAAATACATTCTCGCTCCCTCCATTCCCCCGCTACAGTGCTTTGGATGCTGGTTCTTGCTAATTTATATACATGTAAAGAGAAGATAAGAGCATCTGCAATTTAGCAAAAGGAAAATTGCTTAATACATCCACTTTTTGATCAAATTTTGCTTAAATAAATACTTTGTTAATATTTTCATGAATTCAACACTGAAAACCTCTCTGGATAAGGCAGCTAGACTGCAGACAGAACCTGTGGTGTGTAGGCTGCTGAGTGAGGGGAACACCACTTCCCCAACTAGGACAACTGAGCAGCTCTGGACTCAGGGAATGGTTTGTACCATGATCAGCACTGTGAACTCTGAAACCCTGATGATTTACAATCAAATCCACATGCTCAGAGTCATATTGCTAAAGAGGAAAAAAGGCATTGGAGAGGCCGAATGGACTCACGTTGGGTTAACAAGGCCTCTGGGTATAGACGTGGCATTTAGATCCTGAAAAACACAAACCTATTTTAAACAGATTAGCTGTTGTGAAGACTTGATTTTTGACAGAAGCCCTTGAATGCTGGAGCTTCCCTGGCGGCCAACTTAGACTTGCTGACTTTTGTAGGAGCATGGTATAAGACACCAGATATTCACCTCCAGGGGTTGGGCACTAGCCCTCGGTGCTATACATGTACAACAGATGTGGGCATGTGGCACCCCAGCTCCCATCCATCCACACTGGTCACCTTTTGGAAATCTTTCAGATGCCTTGTTTCTGGATCTTATTTTTAAAATAAACAACAAAAAGGAGGTTCTACAAAGAACAGAACCTACATAGGCCCTTCTGTATCAGGGTGACTACTCTAAGAACAAACATGACAGCATGACCTGGGGTAGAGTGAGGGAAGTATCACTTAACAATCAGCCGAAGAATCTTTCTGCTGATGCTGTTCTGAAAACACCATAAAAAGCCAGGACCTGCTAAAACAGATGCCCTCACACCGAGAAAGGGGAAGAGTCAAACAATCTCATAGTACTTTTCCTGACCCCAACATTTTATCTCATGGGAGGGAGCAAATTAGATATGCCTCCCTTCCCCAGTGCACATCCACCTTACCACCAGCTGAAAAACAGAAGCACTAACTTGGAGGTTCTCCTGAAGGTGGACACAACTCTGCTCATGGCTGTCAGCTGGACCTAGTGGCTCTGACAGGGACACTGGTGGGTATGTATATGGGTCACTGCCTGAGACACATGGACTAGACTGAGGATGAGAGTCTACTGGGCAAAGTGTACACAACAAGAAGAGTGACTCTCAATTTGTTCTTTAGGCACTAAGAATAAATAAATCCAAAGAAAACTTATTGGGTAAACATAACCAAACTCAGGTTGAAAGAAACAGAAGATGAAAGCCCTAAACTTTTCATCAGGTTCTATCACTTAACACACATCTCACTCAATTCTCTGGAAAATTTAAAAAAGTACAATAGGAACAATTCAGTTTTCGAAAGTATTGTCATGTTACCCTTTCCTCAACAATACCTCAAATTTAAGCAAATTTTATACAGACTCTAAAGCTACCTGGAATGCTGAGGCCATACCAACTTCTACAGAGCCCCATCAGACTATTTCTAAAAGTCCCCAGTGAGGGCCTAAACAAGAGTCCACTTCATTAGTAATAATAACTTTTTTATTTAACATCTACAAGATATTGGTATCTTGCAGCTTTTGACCAGGTTTATACAATCTCAATTTTTCAATAGTGCAACCTGTGCAAGCAAAAAAAGGAGGGGCGGGGGGAGAAACAAAAAGACCAACTGTCCCCTCACTTGTTTTTATAAACATCTATTATAGGCGAAACAAAACTTACCCATGTTATAGATAAGTGTCTATTCACATTTGTACATTACCATTTTTAACAGCTTGAAATAAACTCTACAATGTCTTACAACATGTTAAACATATTCAAGTTACTGGGTAACAACGACAACAACATCAACAACAACAAAAAACACATACAGCAGAAGCCTCAAGTGTTTCCTCATTGTCTAGTTCACAACTCAAGTATGGTTTCCTGTTCATGAATGACAAAGTAAATTCAGATAATGGAAAAAAAAAAAAAAAAGAAAAAAAAGATTGTTTGCCAGATGGAAGCCAATTGTATTTCTTCCTAAAACTGTCCTTAAGGAAAATGTAACTTTAAGAAAAAGGGGCTTATAGCCATTTTTTGCAGCACACATTAGGAATACTATTAATACATTAAAATTAACTTTTCAGAGTTTTATCACAAAAAAGGTATGTACTCATTATCTTGACAAGAAACCTGGGGCAAGAGGAGATGGGGGAGGGGGGTTTGCAGGGTTAGAAGCAATACCCAGGTATAAACACTATAAAAATGCAATGACCAATGCTGTACACCTAAAAATGTTTCTCTCTGATACTTGACTCCTGTGTTAATCTTGTTTACGCATGCTTTCAAAGACATGCACGGTCAAAACAAAACTACAGAAGAACCCGAATGCATGATAATGCAACCTTTCATTTCATGCTTTAGTAAACCTATTGTTTAAGTTGGAAAAAGAAACCAATATATATTTTCTATAATTACAGACTTGAAACACATGCATCTGGGGATAATTCCCACAGCAATGACATGGATGTACTGTGTTAACCCTGAGCACTGTGTAACAGAAAATAAAGCCAGTTTGGGAAGTTCCAAGCATTTTAAATTGATTGTGGTTTGTAGCCTTTAACAAATCCACAAACAGACTCACTCTCTCACACATACACACACACACAGAACATACGTGCACACACATCCTCCTCTGCTCACCCAAAGTAAAAGCATACAGAAGTCCCAAAAGAAGCAAAAGGAAAGACACATGTACCACCAATGGCACTGCTGATTTTCAGTTTTCTTATCTATTCCAGGTTGTCCTTATTCCCCCAAAAATTAACTACAGAGAGCACAACTGAAAAAAATATATAATTCTTTGGAAACTGTCCCTGATTTTTATGCAAATGATATGCTCCCACAGCATTTCAGATACATCCGTTTTGAAACCTAACTTTTCTTTATGCGTTGCTCAAGTTGGCAATGCTCTGCGGGTGATGCTGCTGCCATAACTGTTTTTGTTGGACTGCAAGCTGTTGAGACTGGTCTGAAGTTGATAGGAGATTTATAAGAGGAGATACACAATTTGCTGGAATGATCAAACCTGCAATTAACAACAACAATTTTAAATATTGCTCAAGTAGACACCATACTGTATTTTATATCTTCACAGCATATTTAAAATGAGGAATAAACAATAATTTTGCCAAAAATTTAAACAAGTACCTAAAAACTGCAATGGTCCATTAAGATGTAACCTGATTCTTCAACAGTGTTTCCCACAAGCACTTCAAGCACATGTGTCTAGTTAACACCATCTTTTTTTCTCTTCTTTTTGGTACAAGGGATTAAACTCGGGTACTTAACCACTGAGCCACATCCCTAGCCCTTTATTTATATTTAAGCAGGATCTGGCTGAGTTGCTTAGGGCCTCACTAAGTTGCTGAGGCCTGAGGCTAGCTTTGAACCCACAGTCCTCCTGCCTTAGCCCCCTGAGCCGCTGAGATTGCAGGTGTGTGCCACTGCGTCCACCTAACACCATCTTCTTAATGAAAGATCAGAAGAGCAAAGTATAGCATTTCTCTGCCCACCATCATTCTGGCTCTGCAAAAATACGCAGAAATCTTCTTTGACAGGTACTAATACACAAAATGACATAAAACAAGAGTTACAAACTCAAATGCTCTTCCAAGCAGGTAACTTTGAAAGGACAACTGGAAATCATAGGTCCTGGTTATGGGAACTTCAAAATCTGTCATATGGGAATGTGAACTCAATGTTCCACATAAAATTTTTTTGAGAAACAGGTGGAAATTCAGGCTTTTATATGAAACCTCTTGAGTTTTTAAATACTGGCAACTAATTCGTGAAAATCTGTTGCAACCAAAAATACAGCTGGTTACACTGAAGCTCACCTGTAATTTCAGTGACTCAGGAGACTGAGGCAGGGGGATCACAAGTTTGAGGCCAGCCTCAGCAATTTAGTGAGGCCTACATCAACTTTACAATACCTTATCTTGAAATTTTAAAAAAATTACAAAGGAGGGCTGAGGTTGTGGCTCAGTGGGAGAGCACCTGGCATATGTGAGGCACTGGGTTCAATCCTCAGCCCCACATAAAAATGATGAAATAAAATAAAGGTATTGTTTCAATCTACAACTAAAAAAAATTTTTTTTTTAATTATAAAGGATTTGGGATGTAGCTCAGTGTGAAATGCTCCTGGGTTCAATCAGTACAAAAGCTAAAAGTAAACTTGAAGGCTTGGCAGGGGGGTGGTGGTGTCAAGTTTATGGAATGTCTTTGGCACATGGGCTATCAATCTTTAACCCACTGTACAAAAAGCAATGGCTATAAACTGAAGAACAATAACTGGTCCACTTGCTGGGACACTGAAACAAAGAGCAATAATTGGTCCACCTGATGGGACAGCTGTAGTTGAGCAAATGATGGGCTGCCACTCTGGTCTGTTCTTGCTTCCTGCAGTATTTGGAACATCCTCTGTGGCCAGTGGCTTTGAGTTCAGTAGCCTCAACCTAGCTCAACGCAGAGCCCTAGGTAAGAGCCTGGGCTGTCTTTACCACAAGCAGCCCACCCAAAGAGCAGCAGCAGCAGGCAGTGGACCAAGACGAGCTGTAAGAAGCACCATAGGGACCATCAAATGAGAACTATAGCCAGATTGCAATGTCTGTTCAAAGACCTGCAAGTTCTGCACCCACTGCTGGAACACATTTTAGATCCATCTGGAATAAATCTGTTAGAAGAAAAACAAGAACAAGGCAGGATCTACTTTCTACCTACAACTCAGAACCAAAATGAAAATTAGGCTCACCTACAATCCGTTGTCCATCTTCTGTTCTTAGCCGAACTATTTGCATTTTCACATTTGTGCCACTGACAGATGCGAGAACACCTTCAACTTTTGTCCACACACTCAGCACTGAACCACATAATACATAATATGTGCGGCAGCGAAGACCTATTTCACAAACTAATCCCAAACTTGCTTTTTTGCAATTGCCACGCCTAGAAAAGATGGGGGATGGTTATGTACATACAAACACACATATTCATAAAAGGGTTTACAAAGCCTATCCAAATTTCAAATGGAAACCACGGCGCATTATTTGCCTTTAGTTTTTTATACATAATAATCTTTGGCATACTGGATTATCCTTCCAAATTATTCCAAGACTACAGCTGTTTGTGGGGCTGCCTAGGTGTAAAAGGGCTGACTTACTGTGTTAGTAAGCATTTTAACCACTTTTATATCTACTGTAGTAATGCTGTTTTCTGAAGCCAGTCATTTCTACATTATTAAATTGCCAATATACCAGTCTAAATCCAATTAATGGAAAAGGCCTCAGTAAACAAACAAAAAGAGACTACATGGAGAAAAAAGTAATACATACCAATATCTTATGGTCAAAGTTATTATCAACAGAAATCTTTCTGGTCAGGATCAAATCAAGATGAATTTAATACAACGAGTATGTATATAACTGTGTATATGTATCATATGGGTACGTTTTTTTTTTTTGCTTATCACACAAAGCAAATGTTTTAGACAACTTTTGCAGGCTAACTTAAAACAAAAATTTTCCCCCTAATAATGGGCACAGAACCCAGGGACACTTTACTATTAAGGTATATCCCCCCATTTTAAATTATTTGAGACAGGGTCTCCCTAAGTTGCTCAGAGTCCTAATAAACTGTCCTGGATGGCCTTGAACTTGTGATCTTCCTGCCTCGGCCTCCCAAGTGTCAGGATTACAGGCATGCACCACCAAACATGGCTTAGAGGTTAACTTCTAAAAATATTTTATGTTGCCTTAATTATCTCAAAATGAAAACAAAAACACTGCTCCCATTGAAGAAAATTTATCTACCTGTATGAATAAAAAATCAAAATAAGCTTAGCACATTGGTGCATGCCTATAATTCAAGCAACACAACAAGAGGCAGAGGCAGAAGAATTTCAAGTTTGAGGTCAGTCTTGGCAAGTTAGTGAGATCCTGTCTCAAAATTTAAAAGGGTTGGAGATATAGGACAGTTGTAAAGCATGCCTGGCTTCAATTCCCATACTAACATAAAATCAACAAACTCTGAGCTCAAATTCACTTCTATTCTACAACCCTTTTCAGAGAATGGAACAGGCAGTATAAAAGTAGTACTGAATGTATGATAAAACACTGCAGAATACTGAAATACTGTAATAGACCCTGAAATGAACACAGAAAGGGGTGAGCTGGGGAGCCCAGAGGGATTAGCTCCAGGAAAGAACATCAAGTTTACTTGTGTTATGCAGCTACTTTGGGCATCTCCCAGTTTCTTAGAAGTTCCTTGGAGCTGGACACAGTAAAGCTTTAAAATAAATAAAAACAGGGCTGGGGTTGTGGCTCAGCAGTAGAGCACTTGCCTCGCATGTGTGAAGTACTGGGTTTGATCCTCAGAACCACATAAAAATAAACAAAATAAAGGTATTGTGTCCATCTAAACTGAAAAACTTGAAAATAAATAAAAATAAAGAAGGGAAAGAAGATATATAGGGAGGGAGAAAATAAGAAACTGAGAAGAAAAAGCAAGTTATAACACCAAGGATGACAGTTAAGACCATACTGCTAGATAACAGCTGGGTGGAAATAATAAAGCATCAAGGAAGAGTCAGGGGATACCTGGACAGCATCTGGTCCACAAATGCCCAGGAAGAATTCCTGATGAAATCAACCAAGCCTAATAACAGCTAGCTTGTTCATTTACTCATAAAAGATAAAGTGTGTTTAAATCTTGACTGCTCTTTAAAAAAAAATGGTGAGAAACATGAAAATACTAACCAGTAAGCATGAGTACAAGTATCTGCAGATGAATTATACTGATCTAACCAGTGCACCAGGGCATCATCTGAGACTACCTATAAAAATAAAACAAAAATTCCATTTAAACAGTATTGCTTTGATTGTCTAATCCAGCCTTTAACTTCAAAGGCAGGCCAACTTAAAATTATTTCTATACAGAAAACCTAACCATTGTTATTAGCTGAATTTGAACACCACTCAAAATGTTTTGTGATTATAAGAGTTAATAATGAATTTCAAATGAGAATGGCTAGGAATAATAATTTAAGAGAATACTAAAAAACCAAAAACTAATCATAATATTACTTAAAACAAACAAGTTATTTGTATTTTCTAGAAATCATTGCGAGATACAAAAAATACCACTCACAAAAAAACCAAGAGTTGGTACTAAGAAATTTCAATCTCACACATCTTCACTTTTTTAAAAGAAAATTCTAACTCCTGTCCTCAGCACTGAAGTGACCTTTACTGATAATATACAGTGTTTAAAATCATCATCATTAAGTGCTCAATGGTCAATAAAACATTAAGACTGGGATATTAGTGTAACAAAACAATATTTTTCTGAAACTTGTCCTTTAAACAGTAAACAAATAATGGGCTAGGGTTGTGGCTCAGTGATAGAGCACTGGTCTAGCATGTGTGAGACACTGAGTTCGATCCTCAGCACCATATAAAAAAAATAAACAAATAAAGGTATCATGTTCATCTACAACAATAACAAAAAAAAGTAGCCAAATAAAAATTGACAATTTTATGTCTAGAAGTTATTATTGACATAATTTTAACATATCATAAAACAAGTATTAAATACGCAGTGCAATATACACAAATAAGAAAATACCTTCTTATATTTCTTTTTTAGATCAGCATAAATTTCTAATTTGAGCTGTTTCCCAGTATTTGGTCGATAAACCAAGAAGAGTTTCTTTTTAGGGTTTACTTCTTTAACTAAGATTGCAGTTTTCTTGTTGTTCCTTATCTATTAAAAGAAAAAAAAAATGAGAAAATATGAAAATTTGATACTATAGATTTTAAAACACATTTTTGTTACATCATATCTTCAAATATAATCATTGAAAAGATTAAAATACCAAGACAGGCATGGTGATACACTCCTGTAATACCAGCAACTGGGAGGCTGAATCAGAAGGATCCTAAATTCATGGCCAGCCTTAGCAGCCATGAACTTAGGAGTCCCTGTCTCAAAGTGGAGGGGTAGGGGGGCAGTGGTGGCATCCTGGGGTATAGCTCAGTGGTAGAACATCCTAGGTTCAAACTCCTCAGTACCTCCCTGCCTCTCAAAAAAAGATTATGAAATGTTGAGAAAGGACCATAACACATGATTCAAGGGACTAGGGTGGCTGAGGCAGGGGGAATGCGTCCCTGGGTTACCAAAAATGGAAGGAAAGAAGGAAGGGAGGGAGGGAAGGAGGGAGAGAGGAAAGAAACAGTAATGTTTAGACTTTAACAAGGCCATACCAGAGAGGCAGCAACATAAATCTGGCTAAAAACACAGGTTGAGGGCCATGGTATTCTTTAGAAAAATGTTAGAAATAAGCTTTTAAAGTATGAATGTCCAATACAGACAATTTTGCTTCTTCTATTCTCTGTACAGTCAAGCAGTCTGAGAGGAAAAAAATACATATAACACAACTACTAGACTATTATTTGTAATCTAGGTGGTATACATTAGGGTACCTCAGGAAAACTTTTTCTTCTCTGCTTTATATTTTAAAATTTTCATAAAAACTGCTAGAGAAAGCTCTTTCAGTTGCAAAAAAATTCAACCTCCTCCAAAATGCCCTCCAGAGAGCCTGGCCCTCTGTCTTTGGGCTCTCCATCAACGCGCCCTTCCTTTCCCTGTATCCCAGGGTGGTTGTGAGTTGAAATGAGACAAAGCATGATGTCCTATATAAGCTTTCTGTGAACAGCAAGGCTATGACAGCAGAAAGCCAAAATGCTGAGCAAATTAAGAGTGACTAAGTATGCAGAAAAGGAAACTCTAAGGAAACATGGAAATTAAGTCTATATTTTTGACCTTTATTATTTTGGAGATTTGGGGTCTATGTTGCTCAGGCTGGCCTTGGTTCAAATGATTCTCCTGACTCAAGTCTCCTGAGTGGGACTACAGGCATGAACCAATATATTGGCTTTAAGAGATATGTGTAATTTATTATTTTTAAAACTTTTTTGGGGGCTGGGGATGTGGTTCAAGTGGTAGCGCACTCGCCTGGCATGCGTGCGGCCCGGGTTCAATCCTCAGCACCACATACAAACAAAGATGTTGTGTCCACCGAAAACTAAAAATATTAAAAATTTTTTCTCTTAACAAAACTTTTTTTGCAGTACTAGGGATTGAACATGCTCTACCATTGGGCTGTAACCCCAGCCCTTCACATTTATTTTTTAAAATACATATATTTTTAGTTGTAGGTGGACACAATACCTTTCTTTTATTTTTATGTGGTGCTGAGGATCAAATCCAGTGCCTCAAGCATGCTAGGTGAGCACACTACCACTGAACCACAACTGTAGCCCCCAGCCCTTCTCATTTTGAAGAAAGGTCTCAATAAACTGCCCAGGGTAGTCTCCCAAACAGCTCAGATTAAAAGGTGTGCACCATACTGAGTCTTGGCTGAATATTTTTAATTTTTTAAAAATTTGGACTTATAAGAGGTATTTGAGGGGCTGGGGGTGTGGCTCAAGCGGTAGCGCGCTCGCCTGGCATGCGTGCGGCCCGGGTTCGATCCTCAGCACCACATACAAACAAAGATGTTGTGTCCACCGAGAATTAAAATAAATAAATAAATATTTAAACAAAAAAAAAAAGAGGTATTTGAGGAAAAGGAATTATTTCTTCTTTAATAAGGTACAGAACTTCCAAGCAATTCTCTCTTTTTTTTTTTGGTGGGGGTACTGGGAATTGAACCCAGGAGTACTCGACCACTGAGCCACATCCCCAACCCTATTTTGTATTTTACTTAGAGACAGGGTCTACACTGAGTTATTTAGCGCCTCACTTTTTGCTGAGGCTGGCTCTGAACTAGTGATCCTCCGATCTCAGCCTCCTGAGCTGCTGGGATTATAGGCATGCACCACTGTGCCCAGCTCCAAGCAATAGTCTCTAGTATGGAAATGGAGGGAAAATTTTATAACACAAATGCTTTACCACCTCCTCCACACAATATAACAGCGCTCAATAACAGTGCTCACTGAGCTATTAATTTTATATTATGATAAAAGCCACGTCTTACAATGGTTAAAAGGCAGTATTTCACTCTCTAATTTGTGGACGTTAAAGATGCTTTGTCTTTTACCTGTTCAAGTTTAAAAAAAAATTTTTTTACTATAATTTACATAATTATAGTAAAGTCACAAAATAATAAAGGGAAAATTACACTTTTAAAGTTTCCATCAGATGATGTGAAACACACTAACTGTCCCTTAGAGGACATGCAATGTCCTATAAGTGTCATGCTAACTAGTTACAGTTACAAAATAAATCATCATGGTATAAGGGAAATAAAGGTGACCCTTTCCACTGCTGCTTAAGGATAGCACACATTATACACATAACGCATGTCTGCTTAATGCTGTGGAGGTTCAGAGACAAATGGCTGCACATTCCTGGAATGATGCCCCTCTAGAACCATTGCCCTTGGGATCCAGTCTCCGAATGCCATGTGGGAAACCAATTACCACATCCTTCTACTCAAGGGGAGCTAAAAATCAGAACTTTCAACCAATTCTGAAAATAATTTCAATTAAAAAAACAACAGCACCCTATTTAAACTAATTAATCAAAATCCAATCTAGGGGAAAACCTGAATAAAATGGGTTATTTATTTAGTGGTGCTGGGAATTGAACCCATACCTTGTGCATGGGAGGCAAGCACTCTACCAAATGAGCTATATCCCCAGCCCCTAAACTAGGTTAATTATTAACATCCTATTTGATTGTTAACATCATAATTGTGATACTACAGTCTTGCAAAATATTACCATAAAGGGAAGTGGGCAAAGTATATAACGATTTCTCAAAAAATTTTTTTTTCTTTTTGTATGGAGAATTGAATCTAAGGGGGCTTGACCACTGAACTACATCCCCACTTCTTTTTATTTTAAGACATTTGCTGGTATTACAGGTGTGCACCACCACGCCTGGCTCTAAATTCTTTTAGATGCACGTGAATCCACATCCATTAAAAAAATTCTCCCAGCACCACTCAAAACTAACAAGCAAGCAAGCCAGGCATGGTGGTATATGTCTATAGATACAGATACTCAGGAGGTTGCAGCAGGAGGATCACTTGAGCCCAGGAGTTCAAGGTCACCCTGAGCAACAAAATAAGACCACATCTTACAGAAAAGGAAAAAAACCTCAAAACTCCAAAACTACAAACTAGAAGCCAGATGGTTTGAGGGCTCTACTTTAAATCAGGAACCAGCAAATTGGACTCTACCCTGAGGCTCCTAAGTTTAAGTACAGTTCAAAAAAGGAAGGAAAGAGAGAAAAAGAAATAAAAAAAAAAAAAAAAAAAAGAAAGGATATATAACATAGACCAGAGATTGCTTTCAAAACCTGACACAGTTATTATCAATTGGGCCTTTTACAGAAAGGTTAAGGGAATTATGCTGTTTATGACACCATCGTATATGATTCCCTCATGCACTTATTTATTTTTGGCACTGGACATCCAACCAAGACCTTGCATATGCTAAGCACTCACTCTACCACTGAGCTACATCTCCAGCCCCACTGCAGTTGATCTCTGTCTTTACAGCTGTCACTCCATAAATAGTTCCAAAATGTGAATTTACAACCAATGGAATATTGTCCATCCTTTTCAAAAAGGAATGAGGAGGCTCCAACACATGCCATAATATGAATAAACCTGGAAGACATTAGACTAAGGGAAATAAGTCAGACATAAAAAAGCAAATATAGTATGATTCAATTTACATTAGGTATCTAGAATAGACAAATTCATAGAATAAGTAGAACAGTGGTAGCTGGCGTAATGGGGCATTATGGCTTAATGGTCTGAGTTTGGGATAATTAAAACTTTTGGACAGAAGTTGGTGATGGGTTGCAAAATACTGTGACTATAATTAATGCTACTGAAATGTATCCTTCAAAATAATTAAAATAATAGATTTATATAATATAGGTCCACATAAACAAACAAACAAATAAATAACAATAATATAAGCCCCAATACGGGAGAAAGCCAAAAAAGTAGAATATGAGAAATCATTCAAAAAATAAAATTTATAAAATTTTCTGAAATAAGATTTGAAACTACTGAAAGCATAAAACATTCCTGACAATATAGTGAAACTACTATATTTATTTATTTACCAGGGACTGAATCCAGGATTGCTTAACCACCAACCCACATCCCCAGCTCTTTTTTATATTTTATTAGAGACAGGGTCTCTCTGAGCTGCTTAGGACCTTGCTAAATTGCTGGGTTTGATCTCACAATCCTCCTGCCTCAGCCTCCTAAGTCGATGGGATTATAGGCATGCACCACTGCATCTGGCAAAATTACTATATTTTAAAGAGAACATTCTTTGAGCATTTAGGCAAAAGAAATAAATTAAAAATGAAAGAAAGGGGCTGGGGCTGGAGCTCATCGGTAAAATGCTTGTCTTGCATGTGTGAAGCCCGGGGTTCAATCCTCAACACCACATAAATAAAATAAAGGCACTGTGTCCACCTACAACTTAAAAAAATAAATTAAAATAAATAAATAAAAAAGAAGAAGGAAGAAAGAAAGAAACAAAGAAAGAAAGACCAGAGCACCAGAAACTTTGAGGACAACCTTTTATCCCAGAAGAACACAGTAGCACATTTAAGATGCCAAGGGAAAAAATGTGAACCTATGACTTTGTCTATGGTAAACATGTCTCTTAAGTATAGGGGCAGAGAAAAACTGACTAGCTGGCAGCAACTCAAGGCAATATTCCCACAAGCACTTCTAAATCACTCAAAAAAAACCTCCAAAAAACAACAAAAAACCCATGAAGCATTAAGAAGATTAAAGAAAACTGTTATATTATTTTTAAAAAAGATTTGATTTACTAAGAATAAATTAAAATTATGAACTTGAGTGTAGTAGTGACCCTGTAAATATATTAAGTAAAAAAGCATGTAAAACGGATAAACATACAATCACAAGAATAAACCATCACAACAGAGACAGAAACAACCATAAATGTACAAAAAAAAGGGAAGAGACAGATGCTGGCAGTAAAAAGCATCATGTATTTGAGCAGCCAAGATCCAAAGGAGACATCGTACTTGCAGTGACAAGTAAAAGCCGTCATCTGGTCCTGTCAGCTCCGCCCAAATCTTGGTTGCTTCCTCCCAAGACATTCCCCTCTCTACACTAATCTGTAAAAGAAATCACGGGATTTAAATTAAATTAGCTCTGTAAATGCCCATCACACAATTGAACACGAACATGAACACACTTTTCAAACTTACTGTGTATAATTCTACGTGGCCAGAAGTTGAATATCCTGGAGTCAGAAACTTCTTAACATCACTTTTCCTCACCTTTTCATCTCCAGAACCAAGATCTTAAATGAGAAAAAGCAACATGTAAATGTAAAATGAACACTGATTAGGAATTCATGTGACATGTTAAAAATTCCTCACTTACCTAGGATTCCCATATCATATCTTCCATTTTTTTTGGCATTTTGCACAACGGCAGTAAGTGTGTCCGCAAAATACTGAAACAATGCATTCTGCTGATGCACCTCCATGCCCAGAATTCTATTTAAGAATTTTCCTATGTTGTTATAATCTGCAACAAGATTATATGAACAATTTCATGCATTCAAATGTTAATTAAAATTCTTCTTATCCCTCGAGACAAACTTCAACTTCCACATTATTTTGCAAAGTCTTCCCTTTCAACTCTTATGCTGTCCCTACAATAGGGCTATAATTT
The DNA here is from genome assembly GCF_047511675.1 of Marmota flaviventris. NCBI lineage: Eukaryota > Metazoa > Chordata > Mammalia > Rodentia > Sciuridae > Marmota > Marmota flaviventris. The sequence continues at coordinate 135,728,947 of NC_092498.1, read as the reverse complement.
GCCCATTTCTACCTTTAGCCATTAGCACTGTAGTGCACATTCAGGACATGTTGGCAAATTGATTTTTGGCGTTTTCAACTTTGCTAAAGGAAAATTATGAACACAATTTAGAACTGTTTCATCAACATTAAATCTTCACTCAAGTTGGGAGCAGTGGCACATGCTTGTCAGCCAAGCTACTTAGGAGGCTGAAGCAGGTGGACTGCAAGTTCAAGGCCAGCATGGACAACTTGTAGGACCCTGTCTTTTTTTTTTTTTTTTTTTGAAACTGCCTTTAAAAAAAAAACTTATTTTTATTTTTTAGTTTTAGGTGGACATAATATCTTCATTTTATACTTATGTGGTGCTGAGAATCGAACCCAGTGCCTCACGCATGCTAGGTGAGTGTGCTACTACTTGAGCCTCATCCCCAGCCCAAGACCCTGTCTTAAAATAACAAGGCTAGGGATACAGGTCAGTGGTAAAGTGTCCCTGGCTTGAATCCTCATCACCATAAACATATACAAAAAAACTTAGAACTAAGTTCTAAGTCCTATGAAAACCAGTGAATCTCAACCTTGTCTGGAACACTTGTAAGCTTTGGAAAACTACCACCATCTGTGCTCCACACCTGGAGCCAGTATTACTTAAAAGTTAAACAGTTGATCATATTTGCAGTCAGGTTTGAGAACTACTGCTCAGTAGGCGTAAGAGACTTTTCACTTCATTTGAATAAACCACAATACCCAAAAGCACACAGAGTGGTCAATAATGATAGATTAAGAACTATTGACTAAGGCTGGGGATATGGCTCAGAGATACAGTAATCTTCCCTGGCATGCATGAGGCCCTGGGTTTGATCCCCAGCACCCAAAGACGGTGCAAAAACAAAAACAAGAACACAACTACTGACCTAAAAGCTTCCTCTCTGTTGACAAAAACAAATATGACAAAATGGACTTCACTAATTTAAGCGTTACATGCACATACAAAGTTAACAATACTACCTTTATCAAGAGTAAGAATTCCCGAGCGATCTTCTACATTGATCAGGCCAACTCCTATCAGTCCTTGTCGAACATCTGTAAGAAAATAAATTTGTAAGAAGCCTAATTCAAACAATCCAATGAGCTATTACACAACTAATCTAACTAGATAAATAATTCTACGTTAAGATCCAGCCCATCCGGGCATGGTGGCACAGCCCTGTAAATTCCAGCTACTGGGGATGCTGAGGTAGGAGGATTACAACTTGGAGACCAGCTTGGGCAAGTTAGCAAGACCTCATCAAAAACAAAAAGGGCTGGGGATGCTGCTTAGTGGTAGAGCACAGGACTATCGTGTGGAAGACCCTGGGTTCGATCTCCAAGGACAGAGGACGGGGAAAAATTTCAACCTACATATCTTCCACAGTTCCAAGTAGATGAATAAAGTGATACTCACAGTCCCCAAAGGTCTTTAGCCACTCCAAAATCCTGCAGTACTCAAACCTCATACTATATTACCTTCATTCTTGTTTTTTCTTTCCTAGGGTACGGGGGTTCAAACCCAGGACACCTTGTGCTTGCTAAGAAGGTGACTTATTGAAATGTATATACCCCTGGACCTTCATTAAAATATCTTTCCAATAGCAATACCACACAATGGAGACCTTTCTTTATGCAGCTATCACGCACAGAATCTCAACCATTTTGGACAATCAGCAGAATATTGATCAAATAATTGTATAAATTAATAACATAATAATTCTTCTATCCAGATGTTACCATTATTGACAAAGTAATGCAAAAGGTAAATAACACGTAGTCAATATGCCTTGAATTCTAATACTAAGAGGGGAGTTTATGGACTTTTTTTTAAAAAAAGTAGGAGATTGGGAGTAGAGCTCAGTGATAGAGCACATGGCTAGCATGCACAAGGCCTTGGATTCGAACATGAGTATTGTAAAAGAAAGAAGAAAACCCAAACACCAAATACCAAAAGGAAAAAAAAAAAAGGTATATAGGTTCCAACCCAAACTTACAGAATAAGAGTAAATAAGCGAAGAGGGTCAACTCTGACCCAGACTTCTCCTTTTGGGAATCACTCCAATTGGGGAAAAATCACCTATATGTAAGGATAGCTGTGTAAGTTCAGCACTGTTTCTGGTGGCAAAAAATAGGAAACCATCTGAACAAAGTAAGTGAATAAACTGTCAGATTATTGTTGCTATTAGCATGTATGAGACCCTGGGTTTGCTCCCTAGTACCATAAAACAAATGAACACAATAAGTAAATAAAAGAACACCCCAGCTGTTAAATAGAGAAAAGATGTGGAGTGCTGCCTCTGTTCACACCGTCAATTTCTGTGATTTCAGGGTTAAAAATTAAATGTGACTATTAACTTGTCATTCTGGAGAGAGGGGTTACTAGAAATTGAGCCCAGGGTTGCTCTACCATTGAGCTACATCCACAGCTCCCCTTTTTTTGTACCAGGGATTGAACTCAGGGGCACTTGACCATTGAACCACATCCACAGCCCTTTTTTGTACTTTATTTAGAGACAGGGTCTCACTGAGTTGCTTAAGACCTTGCTAAGTTGCTGAGGCTGGCTTTGAACTCATGATCCTCTTGCCTCAGCCTCTAGAGCTGCTGGGATTACAGGCATACACCATCGCACCCAGCTCCACAGCCCATTTTTTATTTTGAGATAGGGTCTCACTAAATTGCTGAGGCTGGCCTCAAACTTAAGATCCTCCCACCTCAGCAGCCTCTTGAGTAACTGAAATTATAAGATATCCATCACCATGCCCAGTTTCACTATACTTTAGTTGATTTTCATTATTTACAATGAATAAGTGATCATTTAATAATAACAGTAATTTTGTATACTCCCTCCAATGATCAAAAAAGTGAAAGAGAAAGAGTCTCCTTTCTTGGTCATTGGAGGTCTCTGAAGGAAAATAAGAACTGAGTTAAAGCTTTGTCATTTCTTCTGTCAAAAGACAGGGATGATGACTACCCTTATCTGGAAGGTCAACACAGACTATTACAGATGCATATTAGTATGTCCTGATATACTGGAAAGCACTTTCTAGTGAAAAATGTCAATTCCACAATGACAACGCTTTAAGTTACCTGGTCTCTCCTTATATTTCAAAATATTTTCAGTTTTCTGAACTACTAAAATCTAAACTACTTATATTAACGGGGTGAGAAAAGTATAGATTTATAAATTTGGAATGAGTAATTCCCATAGTACTAGCAAGGATTTTTTTTTTTTTTAAGTATGAAAATTTCAAAAAAGAAGATCCTATAAGCCACATGTGCCCATTACCTAGTTTTTACAATGGTTACTATGTCCTTTCATCTACAATCCCCACAAAACCCATCCCCCAGATTATTCACCTTGAGGTTTTTTTAACATTAAAATGAAATTTTAAAAGGTATTTGGCAGAGTGATTTAATTTTTAAAAAAACTACCCTCTTCAAGTAAGTTCAGTTCTAAGACAACATGCAATAAATTCTGCCAAGAGCAAAAGCACTTTCATATGAATTCAGTTACTTATAACCAATCTGTTTATTATAAAAAGTAAACTAAGTTATCTGAAGTTTATAAGTTGTGTTCAAAGAAAAATAAAAACTAAAAAATAATAAATGTTAGAACAGGTTTTAATATATTCCTGTCAGTAAGTATTCTTCATGGTTATGACTTTTTTGTTATCACTATTTTTAAAAATTACCTTTAAAGAATTCTCCGGGATAGTCTGGAGGTGGTGATACCATAGGAGAGTCCAAATTTACAATTGATTTCATAACAATTTCTAAAGCATTTCTTCCATACTACAATAAAAACCAAAATATTTTAACCCACTTTCAGCACTTACAACATTTTTCAATTACATTTTAGACTGAATAAACTATTATTGTACTGAAGAATTCAAGACTAAAAGTTCTCAATTATCTATATATTTGATATGTCAGTACCTCCTACATGCTATGCAAGTGCTCTCCACATGCCACATTGTATGTCTATTCTGTTGCCGAGATCAAGCCTATGTACACATTGTTCAATAAACAATAATTTGCTTTACACTTCCAGGAACTTGCACTTGATTCATTCCTATTTATTATATTTCTATTTCCCAATAGAAGTGGAAAGATAACTATATTGCAGTAGGCTCACTAAAGATGTAACATACATTTGAAATTCCGTCTTAAAGGAAGTCATAATATAAAAGCAAAACTAAAACTGCAGGCAGAGTTTTCAATTATATTTTTGGCAGTACTGGGGATTGAATCCATGCCTCACACTTGCTAGTTAAGTGTTCTACCAGTGAGCTACAGCCCCAGCCCATTTTCAGTTTTAAACAGTAACCTCTTTTCCTTTTGTCACTATAGACATCACATACTTCCATAAGTTTTCAAAAATACTGAATGCCAAAACATACCTTATTATCAAAGTTGAACCTGCTCAGGTCCCTGGATTCTGTTGCTCGCCTGTCTCCATGTGTAAGGGCCCCCTAGCAAAACACAATTTCCAATCAAAGCATGGTTAGCCCCCTTACTAGAAGACAGGTAACACAGACCATCTTTTACACACTAGACTACTCAAAAACTTACCAAACTCTCAAGTCTTTTAGCAACAATAGATGCAAATCTTTGTTCTCCCGCCAACTCAGAAATCAAAAAGACGTACTCGGGAGCAGTAACTTGGTTTGATCTATGAGTTCTTCCTGTAACAACATTTTCTTAGATGTCAATGATTACATTCACTAGAGACAGATACTCTGAGATATTTTCCTAGCATTTAAAATTAAGCTTATACTGAATAACCCATTAAGAGGAAAACAAAGAAATTTTTAACATTTTCCATAGCTACCCAAAAGTACACAGGTGAAAATACTGACAAAAGAAATGCAAATTCAGAGGAATACTCCCCCTTATGAGGAAACAGAACCTTTTGTGAGACTTAAATACTCAAAGTATTATTATTGCTTAGTTTTGGGTAACCATAATGTTGCTAATATGCGGGCACTTTGGATTCTGCCAAAATTGTTGATATTAAATTACCATGTGTCAGGAATATGAAAATGGAAAGCACTAATGATGTACCATTAGTAGAGCTCCTGAGGACTGAAAAAGGGACATGGAAGAAAGAGATGCTGTAACACAAACCCCATAAATCCTACAGGTCCAAAATGAAGATACTTGTAAGAAGCCTCATTCTTAGATAAAATGCCAGAAAGCCCATGAAGTCTCCCAGATCTCTCTCTCTCTCTCTATTCAGGGGGCGGGCTTTGTATGCCACGGATTGAACCGAGGGGCACTTCACCACTGAGCCACATCCCCAGTGCTTTTTAATACATTATTTAGAGAGAGGTTCTCACTGAATTGCTTGGGCCTCACTAAGTTGCTAAGGCTGGCTTTGAACTCATGATCGTCCTGTCTTAGCCTCTGGACCCACTGGGATTACAGGCATGCACCACCATGCCCAGCGGATAGTTTTAAAAATAGAAAACAATTCATGAAGCACTATATGTCATAATGTATATACAATATACCTTAAATGCAAAATCCAAGATTTCAAGTTCTAAAATTTTATGTATGTACACACTTGCCCTATGATTCCCAGGATCCACCTGGTAAAATTCAGTGTAAGAACTCACCAAATTGTTGAATTGCTCTATCAGCACTCCATGGTAACTCCAAAGTCATATGAACTCTTCGCCTTTGATTTTTGGCTCTCCGATCTGCTTGTAATGAAATACCTGAGCTAGCAGCTTCTGAGATGATAGCAATATTCTATATTAAATATAAGAAAAAGAAAAATCACTTTTGTACACAAACAGGGCAGGCCCTAATTAAATACTATTATCTGCCTTTCTCAATAATAGGACTCCCAGTTTTAGCTGGATACATGAATGCCTAGCTAGAATCATGATCAGCTATCCAAGTCTCCCTTATGGCTACAAGTGGGCTTGTAACCAGTTGGATGTAGATAGTAAGGTAAGTACAATATCCTAAAACGTGTTTAAATGTGGGGGACAATCTGGGCATGGTGGTACAGGCCTGTAATCCCAATAACTTCAGAGGCTGGGGCAGGAGGAGAGCAAGTCTTCTCTTTGGTAATACTGGAGACTGAACCCAGTGGCGGTCTTCCATGGACCTATACATGGCCAGCTCTTTTTACTTTGAGGCAGGGTCTTAGCTGCAGAGTCCTGGAACTTGTGATACTCCAGTCTTAGCCACCTGGGATTACAGGTGTGCAGTACCATGACTGCCTTTTATTTTTAGAAGACAACTTTAGGGGGTTGGGATTGTGGTTCAGCGATAGAGCACTCGTCTAGCACGGGCGGGACCCGGGTTCGATCCTCAGCACCACATTAAAAAAAAAAAAAGAAAGAGAGGAAGGAAAGAAAGGAAAGGAAGGAAGGAAGGAAGAAAGGCATTGTGTTTGGGGGGGGAAGACAACTTTAGGACAGAAGTTACATGCCTATTATTCTTTTTTAGTAAATAACTGGGACTATTTTACATGTTTTTATTATCATTTAATCATAAATTGAATACAATGAACCGGATATGGTTCTTGATAGTTTTGGGGTTTTTCTTTTTTAATGCACACTTGTGGATTCAATCCAGGGCCTTAAATATGCAAGGCAAACACTCTGGCACTGAGTTACACATCCTCAGCTCCCTTTTATTTTTACATAGGGTTTCACTAATGTGCCCAGGCTGATCTGCAATTTCTTGCCTCAGCCTACCAAGCAGTTGGCATTACAGGTGATAAATGTGAACCACCACACTAGGCATAGTTTTATAACATTTTTAAAAAAACAACTGTGAGGATGAAGGTTGTAGCAAAGTGATAGAACACTTGCCTAGCATGCACAAGGCCACGGAGTCAATCCATAGAACCACATGGATTTGCGCACAAAAGGTAATTTTAATAGGGAAAAAAGCCCTAAAGCTTAACATATGGGAATTCTTCCTTTCCCTTTTTTATAAATGAAAGCATCTAAGAAAAACATACCTTATCTCCATCCATAAATCTTTGTTTTTCTGTGATATTTAGTATTTCCACAGGCACATCAAGTTCAGATCTTGACTCATAAGATATGCTTCCATCGTCATTGCTCACAACCCGCCCCTTGCGGCCAGTCATCTGAGAAAAATGAAGACATTACAACAATGGTACTTGACTCTGGGGCATGCAACTCAGCAGCTCCTTCATTAAAGAAATTTAGGTAGCAGAAATAGACAATACTGCAACATAGTCCCTGAGAAAAACTGACACATGGCCACCATCACAAGGACTCTAATTCAAGTGTAGCAAGCACTGAGACTCAGGGCTCCAGACACACTTGTATACTGGAGACAAGATTTCATCAGCTCCAGGACAACTAGAGTAGAATGAGTGTTCTAAGAGTTACCAGAGGAAACCAGAAAGATTATGATGTGGTGATACCCATGCCACAAGTCACTCCACAGGGCTTAAATACCACTCAGTTATAACTTTTAAAAGTGGCTACATTGTTACCAAAACGACATAGCTCTAATAAAGTCCCACACATTTACCTCAGCAACGTTCTCTGGACCACCAAGCTCATCAATAAGTTCATCCAGAGTATTAGGCGGCAGGTCTTCGGCAAGCTTTTCCAATTTATCCAGAAGGTCTTTCTTCATCTGTTGGGCCCTTTCCACAGCATCCTGACTTGTTATGAGGCTACTGTTACTGTTGGTATTACTATTAGCTAGATTTAAAAGAATATTTTTTTAAAAAAAAAAATCAATACAAAGTTTAAAAACTTGTTTCATTTAAAAGTAAATTTTGGGGGCTGGGGTTGTGGCTCAGAGGCGTGCACCACTTGGTTTGATCCTTAGCACCTCAATCAATCAATAAACTGAAAGTCCAACAACTGAAAAAATATATATAAAGACTACACACACACACACACAGAAGAAAACCATATTAAAGATGGGTGTGTTGACCCATGACTATAATCCCAGTGGCTCAGGAGGATTTCAAGTTTGAGGCCAGCTTGGGCAACTTAGCCAGACCCTGTCTCAAAATAGAAAATAGAGGCTGGGGTTGTGCCTCAGTGGTAAAGTGCTTGCCTGGCATATGCGAGGTGTTGGGTTCAACCCTTAGCACTACATAAAAAAATGAATAAAGGTATTATGTCCAACTACAACTAAGAAGGGGGGGGGGGAGGATAACAAAGCTCAGTGGTAGAGCACCTAAGAGTTCAGTCCATAGTACCACAAAAAAGCATATTTTAGTCAGGCACAGTGGCGTACTCCTATAATCGCAACAATGGGGAGGATGAGTCAACAGGGTGGCAAGATCAAGGGCATCCTTGGTAACTTTGTGAGACCATCTCAAAACAAAAAATAAAGAGAGCACTGGGGTTATAACTTGCATGTACGAGGCACTGGATTCGATTCTTACGCCACATATAAGTAAAATAAAAGTCCACTGACAACAACAACAAAAAACATTAAAATACTACAGGGCTGGGGATATCAACTCAGTGGTAGAGTGCCCGGACTTCAATCCCTACTGTCACAATAAATAAACAGCATACATTACAGATAAAGCACATAAGCACATTTCTACAAAGATACCTGGTGTACTGTTAGGAGCGGGTGAGATAACAGGTGTAGATGAAAAACTAGGTCGTTTTGATCCAAGACCTGATGCTAATAAGGCACTTTGAATAGAATCTGGATCTATACTCTTCTTTTTTTTTTTATCTTTGTTTTTTTTGTGATCTTTTCTGATTAACCAGGGATCTGAAAGTCAAGAAAAGATGTCAAATCATCTGTTGAACACACAATATTTAAAGAAGACAACCCCTAACCTTTGAATATTTTTATATTGTGAACTGATACTTCTGAGTCGTCATCACAATGTCCAGTATAACCTTGCCATAAACACAGGCACCATCCCACATTTTGAAGTTCAATTAAAACAACTGCTCAAAACAGATTATCATCTGCCATAAATGAGGTTCAAACCTCCCAAAGACAGATAAGCTAGGAGCTTCCCACCAAGCAAAGGTTAGGACTATGTGACCATTTGTACTACACAGAAAAAAAGATGCTAATATTCCATTGTCGAATACCCTGGAGCATAATATCCTTCATTCACACCCAATACACAGAAAAACTTACCATCTTCATCATCTTCACTAGACTCATCTCTAAACGGATTGAAATCATCATCGTCTCCAGAGCTCATGTTTTTAGAGCTCTCATAGTCACTTTCTTCATTGTCAGAGGCATCAGACTCACTTCCACTGTCATCAGAACTGCTACCAGTAAGGCCACCAACTTTTCGAGCTTTTTTGGCTTCTCGAGCTATTTCTTCACCTACTCTCAAGTCGCAAAAAAGATAGTTAGCCAAAATACATTTTTAAAGACCAGGACATCACACTTAGGTCATGAGTTAATTCAAATGAGAAGCACAGACGGAAAACATTTAGGCAAATATATAATTACAAAGAAAACTCGCAATCAAATGCTAACCTTTTGGTTATAACCTAACAACTCAGGTTATATTCAATCATTCTTGAGAAAAAAATCAGATATCCAAGAACATACTCCAGACCTGCTTACAAAGTGCACATATTTCAAAACAAATTCAGGACAAAAGACTTAAGATGGAATCTCTGGGCCAAACACAATTTCATTGTGTAACAGGTTGTGGGAAGAGCCCAAATAATAAATACAGGTTCATGGTCATGGAATACATATAAAGTATCAATTTATAAATTCTCATTTTAAAGGTAAACAAGCTGTTGTTCTGAACTATTTTACTTATTATTTTAGTTCTGGGGACTCAACCCAGGGGTACTTTATCAATGAACTACATCCCCAACCCTTTTTTGCTTTTGAGACAGCCATTTCACCAGTTTCTCTAAGTTGCTGACACTGGCCTTGAACTTACTATCCCTGCTTCAGCCTCCTGCGTACCTGGGATTACAGGCATTTGCAATGAAAACCTGCCCAAATTCTTCATTTTTCATTTTGCGAAAAGGTTAGGTAAAGTTGCTGAGGCTGACCTTCAAATTGCAATCCTCCTGTCTCAGCTTCCCAAGCCACTAGGATTACAGGTGTGTACCACCATGCCCAGCCTAAAGGCTCTTTGAATTCCTCACGCAACTCTATTTATTAAAAGGCAGTTCTAACGATTGAAAGTCCCAGATTTTGGTCCACATGGCATTGTTCATTAGCCATGTGAAGGTGGAACATTCCTGAACCTATTTATCTTTTTTTGTGTTTTTGTTTTCCTGTCTATAAAACTAAAAAAGCAAAATCTAATTTCCTACGACCTCTGGTGGGTTAAATAACATAATATATGGTCAAATGCTTGACCACAGCGTCTAGCACCTGTCAACTGTTCAAGATCTAAATTAAAACAGGGTATAGTTTCACACTCAATACTACAGAAGCACACCAGTGAAAACTGACCACCTCTTGCCAGTATGAGGACAGTAGTTCATTCATAAAACAAAGTTGTTTCAAAATATTCAAATTTGGGCTAGGGATGTGGCTTAAGCGGTATCGCGCTCGCCTGGCATGCGTGCAGCCTGGGTTCGATCCTCAGCACCACATACAAACAAAGATGTTGTGTCCGCCGAAAACTAAAAAATAAATATTAAAATTCTCTCTCTCTTTTAAAAAAAATTCAAATTTAAGTTCTTTCAACATTAACATTTAAGGAAAAGCACTCACCTTTCCGCTTCTTTACTTTACTTTCTTTACAAGGACTATCTCTGGGTGAGCTGTTATTACTTGGAGCCGTCAGATCAATTCCCAGCAGACTATAAAGTTTCTTTCTATCTGGAGCAGGGAAGTGTTTTTCAATGAGTGACTGTAGGACTCCTCTGTAGGAAAGAGAATAATTTATTACATGTAAAGTCCTACTAAATATATTTCTATGAAAAAAATACACTTTGCTCAATCTTACAAAACACAACCCAGTTCAAATAAATTCTAATTTTCTAGGTCAAATCTGTACAATTATTATACTGTACACAAAATCACATAAGCAATTTTCATATGTCCTCATAGCTACACTATAAAGTAAAAGACCTGGGTATAGTAGAACATAACTGTAGTCCCACTACCTGGAGGCATGGCAGGAGGATCATTTGAGCCAAGACCAGCCTGGGCAAAATAGCAAATACTGGGAAAAGGAAAAAAAAAAACAACAACAAACCAACCCCCAAACCAGCTACTCAGGAGAATCCCAGACTGGGCAACAAAGTGACCCAGTATTTGTGAGGCCCTGGATTTACTTCCTGGTGCCACAAAATAAACACAATCAAATTCATTATTTGGGGGGGGGGGGGCAAGGTGTAGTGGCAGATACCCTTAATCCTTTAATATTAGTGACTTGGGAGGCTAATGCAGAGGTATCACAAGTTCAAGGTTAACCTAAATAAATTATATATTCAGGCAAATATATAATTACAAAGAAAACTCGCAATCAAATGCTAACCTTTTGGACTCCCCTAACAACTCAGGTTATATTCAATCACTCTTGAGAAAAAAAATCAGATATCCAAAACCCTGTTTCTAAAAAATAAGTGAATAATAAAATGGCTGGGATGTAGCTCAATGGTAGATAGCCAGAATTTAATTCATATTACTACAGGAAAATATAAACTTGATAACATTTTAACGCAATATAGCACTTCAATGTTTAATAAGATGTTTTATATTTTTTTCCTTAGGAAGCCTTTGAAATCTGGTGTGTATTTTACATTAATGGCACTAAATCTGGAAAGGTCATTTCAACTGCTCAATAGCCACATGTGACAGGTGGCAGTTCTAGGCAGTTAAGTACAGAAAAATACAAATTTTGCTAAGCTGTTCTCAGTTGTATTTACCTGTATTCCCAAAGGCAAGAAAGAGTATAAAGATTATATACTAATTTTATTATCAGAATTTTTTAAGATTTTGGAAGATCTCAGGTCTATTTTTTTTTTTTTTTTTAGGTATGGGGATATATGGGGGGTTTTCCATATTTTCTAGCATATCTTATAATGGGGCTGACTACAGTTACTATTCTTCTGCGAAATAAAAAATACATAAAGCTTAACTGAAACCCAATCACATTGTCACATATTTCTAAGATGTACAACACAAAAATTAAGTTCTTCTGTTAGTTCACATATTATGTGTAATACTGGCAAAATGCTTAACATTTCAGGATCATGAGATTTTTATATTATTAATTCCCAAAAGACATTGCAATATAAACAAGGACAGAATTGCAAAAACCCAGAAGGGTAAACTTTTGAAAATATAAGTGAACAAAAAATTCTGCCTCAAGGAAATGCCAACATTTGAACTAATCTAAGTAAAAACTCAAGAAGAAAACCAAAAATGTTACTTGGCAGTTGAAACAAAATCATTCAATTCTCCTCCGCCCTCTTCCAAGGCTTCTAAAGTCCTAGCTTCTCCTGTGGACTGCAGACCAATTACGACGCACTGGAGAAAAGAAAATGTATTTATTATAAGTGTATTTAATATAAATAAAAATATATTTATGGTTTCTTATGAAGACATATTTTCAAATAGTGAAAACTTGTTTAAAAAGAGTCAAAGAATGGGCCTGTAATTCCAGCAGCTCAGGAGGTACAGGCAGGAGGATTGCAAGTTCAAAGCCAGCCTCAGCAACAGCAGGGAGCTAAGCAACTCAGTGAGACCCTGTCTCTAAATAAAATATAAAACAGGGTTGGGGATGTGGCTCTGGGGTTATGTGTCCTTGAATTCAAAATTTTCATAGAATGACACCATTAATGTAAAGAATGTTTGATTCATTACATATATTTGAGATATACTATATCTCAAAAACTCAGGAAATAGATTATAAATAGCAAGCAAGATTACTATTCCTGACTTTAGGGAGTTTACAGATCTTGTGTTTTAAGTAGATACTATATTCATCAAGGGTTAGGGTTGTGGCACAGTGGTAGAGCACTTGCCTTGCATGTATAAGGCACTGGGTTCAATTCTCAACACCTCATATAAACAAAATAAAGGCATTCTGTCCATCTACAACTACAAAAATTTTTCTTTAAAAAAAGGCTGGTGATGTAGGGCTGGGCTGTGGCTCAGCAGTAGACCGCTTGCCTAGCATGTGCGAGACCCTGGGTTCAATCCTCAGAACCACATAAAAATAAATAAAATGAAGATATTTAAAAAAGGGGGACCACGATGCAGCTCAGTAATTAAGTGTCCTAGTTTCAATCCCCCATGAAAGTAAAGAAAGAAAGGGGAAAAAAAAAAACAGTTTAAGGAGATACACATCCCCAGATCATTAGCAGTGACAGGTAGGGATGGCAGACATAGAATTATTTATTATATCATATACTGAACTATCTAAAAAATGTTCTAAACAGACACTGGTTTTATGGTTTTAAAAAATCTATGTTTATAAGTTTTAATACATTAATATATTTGCAACTATTCTTCAGAAGATCCAACTCACAAGTAGAAAAAAACACCCACAAAACTAACAACTTAAGGAAAACCAATAAGTCTTCCCCAACTTACTTTTCCATTCTTGATTTCCTCCCGAGCTAGTTGCACAACCCTTTTAACTTTGGATGCTATGCACAAGTATTTGAAAAACCTCTGGTGAGCGGACCAGAACTGACCCCACATGGACTTCTTCATTCGTTGTTCGGCATCAATCAGATCTGCAGCTTGCTGAAACCGCTCTCTGGCAATGACCCACTGAAGATACAGAATCAACATTTTACATATTTCATCTATGAACACAGCTATATAATGCAGTTATTCAATCTTCAGTAACTGGGAATCAAAATTTCTTAATACATAATGCAGTTATCTTACAGGATATAGCTACATTATAATTTCAAAATTTATGTAACCGAAATAAATGGAAAACCTGGAAAATTTGGGAAATGATGACTTGGGTAAATAGCCTGTCATAATATTTATTTGTTGTTTCACAGCGAAATGGTTTCTTGTGGGCTGAGACATTACAATGGACAGACCTAACAGAAGCCTTATCAATTACATTAAAAGCATCAGAAATTAAGAAACATTTCTCACCAGCTTGACTGCTTTGTTATACATTTTAACATAGCTCTGAGAAAGAAGAACTTCCTCAATTTTGAAGGTCACTCCAGTAAAGCTCAGCTGTCGGGCAATGTACATTCCTCTAAGCTTCATATCCATGGCAACAATTTCCATGGCACCAACCCCTCTGAATAAAATTAAAACACACAGTAACTATCAGTAAATAAATTAGAACTTAACATACAGTGATGGGGTTTTAGCAGTAACACATCTATTAAAGATTCCTAATGGGAAAAGTATGCGCCATAAGCCATATTACCTGCGTTCCACTGCTTGAATAAAATCACTGAATTCTCTAAATGGAGTTCCCTCACCCCATATTCCAAGCCGGTTCATGTAGGCCATGTTGCGCGGTTCAGAAGCACCTGGAAAACCCCCAAATATATTAGAACTGCAAAAATGGCATATACCTATCTCTGGTTTTTTTTTTTTTTTTTAAAACAAAGTTGGTGTTATTTTATTTGGACCTTTTTTATTTTGTTAATTTATATGAATCGAACTCTGTGCCTTGCATATACTAGGCAAGTGTTCTACCACTGAACTACAACCCCAGCCCCACCTATCTCTTTACATTAGAAAACTACTTACCAGTGGCACTAGCATAAACAACTCTGGCTTTTGGCAATTTGTTCTGAAGCTCCAGAACTGCTAAGCCTGTCTTGGTTGGCTTTGAAGAACCAACAGGACAAAGGTTTTTTGCTTTATGACATTCATCAAACACTATCTATTAGGAACAAATTAAGGAACATATCACATTAATATTAAATGCCATGGAAGGAGACCCTCATTGTTACACAAATTACATATAAGAGGTTGTGAGGGAAAGGGGAAAAAAACAAGGAGAGGGGCTGGGGATGTGGCTCAAGTGGTAGTGCGCTTGCTTGGCATGCATGTGGCCCGGGTTCGAACCTCAGCACCACATACAAACAAAGATGTTGTGTCCGCCAAAAACTAAAAGAATAAATATTAAAAATTCTCTCTCTCTTTAAAAAAAAAAAAACAAGGAGAGAAATGAATTACAGTAGATGGGGTAGAGAGAGAAGATGGGAGGGGAGGGGAGTGTGGATAGTAGAGGATAGGAAAGGTAGCAGAATACAACAGTTACTAATATGGCATTATATAAAAATGTGGATGTGTAACCGATGCGATTCTGCAATCTGTATTTGGGGTAAAAATGGGAGTTCAAAACCCACTTGAATCTAATGTATGAAATATGATATGTCAAGAGCTTTGTAATGTTTTGAACAACCAATAAAAAAAAAAGAAAGGAAAAAAAAAAGAAAAGCTACTGAGTAAGGTTAAAAAAAAATATTAAATGCCTATGAATTTTCAGCAAAAATTAACTTTTTCTTTGATGTCTTCTGGTTTTCTTTTCAAGATTACAGGCGTGGGCTGAGGATGTGGCTCAAGCGGTAGTGCGCTCGCCTGGCATGCGTGCGGCCCGGGTTCGATCCTCAGCACCACATACAAACAAAGATGTTGTGTCCGCCGAAAATTAAAAAAATAAATATTTAAAAAAAAAATTCTCTCTCTCTTTCCCCCTCTCTTCAAAAAAAAAAATGTGGTGAGCCAGATCATTAAAAAAAAAAAAAGATTACAGCGCATAGGAAGATCTCTATGTGCTTCTCCTCTATTTCATCCCCCGCACCCACCTCCCAGGCTCTGAGGAATCCACTGAATTTGGTATTTATCTTAACCACTGTGTATGTGAACAGTACTAAGAATTAAACCTATGAGCACTTTACTACTGAGCTACATTACATCCCCAGTCTTTTTAAATTTTAAGACAGGGCTAAGGCAGGTCCAAAATTGCATTGCTCTTGCATAAACCTCCAGAATCACTGGGACTACAGGAATACACCAAGCTGTCCAGCTATTTTTTAAAATCCTGAGACAGGGTATGGCTAAATCAGCTGCGCAAAGACTTATAGTCCTCCTGCCTCAGCCTCCCAAGCCGGAATTCCAGGCAAGTGGCGCTGTGCCTGAACAGATATTTAAGTTCTTAATTAGAATGAAAAAAAAATACCTGCTGCAAGAGAGATATTTTGGTAAAAACTATGTACTTAGAAGAATAATTGGCAACTAATTTAACCAGCACTTTAATTTAACCAGGACACTTTATATCCCTCATGCAGGATGATATAAAATGTGCTATGAACAAATACATTTTGAAAAAAAATATTCTTAGGTACTAAATGTTTAAATATGCAATATAAATCCCCAAATAAGTTAACAGGGGACTGGGGATGTGGCTCAAGCGGTAGCCGGCTCGCCTGGCATGCGTGCGGCCCGGGTTCGATCCTCAGCACCACATACAAACAAAGATGTTGTGTCCGCCGAGAACTAAAATAAATAAATAAATAAATATTTAAAAAAAAAAAAAAATTCTCTCTCTCTCCCTCTCTCTCACACACTCTCTTTAAAAAAAAAAAAAAAGGTTAACAGAATAATTCGGAATTCCCCTATATATAAACACTTCCCAAAACCAGGAGTTTAAATATTGATGCACTATCTGACAGATTTTCCAGGTGCCTTAGACTCTAATCATTAAAGTGCTCATTTTCAAAAATTATTAAACTGAGCATTCTTCCTTTGTGAAGGTACTTCCTTAGAAATCTTTGTGCAATTAAGAAATATAAAATAAATACAACTGTCATAAAGGATACCACTCCATCGAAGTCATCACCGCACCAATGCAGAAGTTGTTTTAACCTAGTTTTATATTTACCACCAGATTGGCTTTCACCAATAAGGGAAGAATAGGTAGCAAAAATAACACCCTTTTTCACACTCCCATTATGTTTGGAAGAAATTTTTCCATATTTAAACTAAAAAAAAAAAAGAGAGAGAGAAGAATGTGATTAGCATACCTTTCTCTTGGAAACATTTATCCCATCCCAACCTCTTCACCTGGTAGGCTCAAGACAAGTACAGAAAAATCAAACTACCACTTAAGACAATATGCAAAATTTCTTGTATGTACACACACACACTTTTTGGTACAGGATTTACTTTTCAAATTCTCAAGAAAATCTATCACCAAAAAATGAAAACCAAACTCCCCTAAGAAAAAGGTACAATACTTACTCCACAAATATTTATTGTAGACTGATTATATGGCAGGCACTGTGATTTAAGTTCTAAGAGTATGGATTTATGAGTAATAGTTAATACGCTCTTACTCATCTATACTGCTCAAAAATAAAAACCATTTGTAGATGCCAGTTGCATGTTTTTAAATTGTTCGTAGTCAAAACAGTGTTTTTAACTGCCCATCAATTCAATTCATTATTCAGATCCCCTGTTCATCAGTGACTTGCTTATTGGAGAGGCAACAGCAAAAAATGAACCAATTTAAGACTCACTGGGAAAGTAGACTTACATGTACTTTTTTTTTTTATTTGCACTCTACCACCGTGCCACAACCCCAGCCCCAACATGTACTTATTTTTAAGGATAATGGGGAGTCACTTGTAGGTCTGTCACATGTACCTTTACAATTAAAAGATGCACAGAATGTTAATAAAGCTTTCCTAAATGAACAATAAGGTTCTAATCAAATTAAAATTTGCTTTAGATACCAACATACATTTTCTTGCAGACACGCAAGTCCATTAGCTGGACAAATACTGAAAACAGTCTCCAAGCCAATTTCCAACATACACTATAGGGGATTTGGTGACCTAAAATGACAGGCACACTACCTTTCTACACTACCCTTAATGCCATAAAAAATTACTCTAGAAACTAACACTGAAGACTTAGAGGCTAAATGCTATTACAGCAGGGAACTTGCCTATTTTGCTTGCTACTATATGACAAAGAGTCATACCCTCAAAGAGCAGCTGGCACTCACTACCCTTTCTATGGAATAGCTCATTTAATCCTCAGCAACTGTGGAAAGAGTAGAAACTATTACTCCCATCTCAAAGAGGAGTCAATACTTTACTAAATTTCCAACTGAACAGGAAACTTTCATACCTTATTTAATGAATGAACCAAAATGTTTTTTGCTCCAATATCCCTCAAATCTCTTTCAGCATCATACTTTAAGTCATTTGAAACACTAAACCTGTTTTAAAGAAAAAAAAAATTAAATTCAAATCACATCATTCTAGAATTCAGGAATAAAGCCAGGTTTTGACACTTCAAAAGACCTACACACTAAAACCCATCTCTATATGAAGTTAATTATTCAGAAATGAGAGCTACTGAAGACAAACCAAACTCTTACCATAATGCTCTTTTTCTACTCAACAAGTAATTTTCATAGATGATTCCTGCTATCGTCCTGCCTTTTCCCACACCTGCACCATCACCTATTAGGAAGCCAGCTCGATCTCCATTAGGTAGGAATGTTTCATGTTGCTGAAAAAAAAAAATGGTTAGAGTGTAATCCTATATATGTGTATGTTTTTTTTAAATTTATTTTTATTTATTTATTTTATGTGGTGCTGAAAAATATATGTATATATTTTTTAAATGATTTTACTTATTTGTTTTCAGTAGTGCTGAGGATGTAGCCCAGTGTCACACACATGGTAGGCAAGTATTCTACCACTGAGCTACAACTTCAGCCCCAATCCTATATATATTTTTATCTTTCATATATGGTTTAAAGAACATACTGACTTCACCTATTTTTACATGAATTACAAAGGGTTTAGTACTTCAAGGTAAATACTCTTTACAGACTTATCACATTTTCTTCTCTTATTTTCCCAGTCATCAAAAACTCAGGCTATAAAATGGTGAGAAATCCTCCATACCCCTTTCAACATTTACATACTCAAATGCAAACTTCTATGTCACATGTGATTTGGGGTGGGTGTTAGCTATGTAAGTCATTAATTTCAGAGAAAAAATGTCTAAAATCCTTTCAACACTGGTGTTTAACTCTAGGTCACATAGCTTTCAAGGCCTATTGAATACGCCTTGCAATGTGGTCACATATATTTACTCCATCATCCACAAAAGTAGGAGCAGTCTATCTTTCCAGCTTTGGGTAGTAACAAATATCCACACATACGTATTTTTATTTTTGGTACTGGGGATTGAGCCCAGAAATGCTTTACTACTAAATTATATTTTTATTTTTAATTTAAGACAAGTTCTCAATTGCTAGCACAGGTCTTAAACTTGTAATCCTCATGACTCACACAGTGATTACCAGCATGGGCCATTGTGCTTGGCTTTGTTTGTTTGTTTTGAGGTACTGGAACCCAGGGATGCTCTACCACAAAGCTATATCCCCAGTCCTTTTACTCCCAGCAACTCAGGAGGCAGAGTCAGGAAGATCACAAGTATAAGGCCAGTCTCGGCAAACTTGGTGAGACCCTCGCTCAAAAAAAAAACTTCAAAAACAAAAACAAAAACAAAAAAACACAAACAAAAACACTGGGGATATGGCTCAGAGGTAAAATACCCCTGAGTTCAATCCTTAATACAAAAAAATAAAAATAAAAAAGATTTTCATGCAAAAAAGCTACCTTTCGACTAAAATAACCATAGTACACAGACTCAGGTAAAAAAAAAACATATATTATATATAATTATGAATTCTTGCTTACCTGGGCTGCATATGTAACTGCTTCAAGCTGTAAAGCTGATAACCAGCCATTATCAATGGTCTCTTCAGAAATAGATGTTTTGTACCAAACATCAGGAGGAGTAACACTGGATAAAGAGCTAGTTTCCACTACAGCATCTGGGTGACGCAGGCCAATTTTCACTAGAAAATTTTTAAAACACTTCATTTATAACATTCTAATAACATTTTCAGTTTTATTCTAACATTTTTCTTAAAACAAGAAAATAAATAACTACTCCAAGGTTGTAGAGAAAAAGTTACTGATAATAAAGTAAATAAATTTGGCTAAAATGAGTAACAACTGCATATGATTTGGACAGAGACACAATGATAAGGTCTAATTTTAAAACTCAGAAATTAATTGGGCATTGTGGGCATGTGTATAGTCCCAGGACGTCAAGACAGGAGGATCGCTCCAGTCGATGAGTTTAGAGGCCAGCCTGGGCAACATAGCAGGACATTATTTCAAAAAATAAATAAAGTTAAAAAAAAAAAAAAATTCAAAGACACG
The DNA here is from genome assembly GCF_047511675.1 of Marmota flaviventris. Taxonomy (NCBI): domain Eukaryota; kingdom Metazoa; phylum Chordata; class Mammalia; order Rodentia; family Sciuridae; genus Marmota; species Marmota flaviventris. The sequence goes on along the minus strand of NC_092498.1, from coordinate 135,708,764 downwards.
AATTCAGTGCACACCATCAGGTTTTCCAGAAATAACTCATTAATCCTAGGTTATACCTCACTCATTTCATTCAGAGAAATAAATCTGTAATCTGATTTTACTTTGAAAGGAAAACCCTACCTATAATATTAAAGAGCAATTAACTCCTCACAATGTAGAACACTAATAATCTTAAATGGTGGCAAATGTTTTCTGATCAAATAGTAAATATTTTCAGTCATACAGCTTCCCCTGTAACTACTACAGTGGAAAAGCAGCCATGGACAGTAAATACACCAACGAGTATGACCATGTTTCAACAAAACTTCATTTACTAAAGCAGGGATTTCATCTGCTAACCTCTGTTTTAAAAGGTCATAGGCAGCTGGGCTCATTGGTGAATACCTGTAATCCCAGCAGTTCAGAAGGCTGACACAGGAGGATCTCGAGTTCAAAGCCTGCCTCAGCAATGGTGAGGTGCTAAGCAACTCAGTGAGATCCTGTCTCTATGTAAAATACAAAATAGGGCTAGGGATGTGGCTCAGTGGTCAAGTGCCATGGGGTTCAATCATCAGTTCCCTTGTCCCTCTCAAAAACAAACAAAAAAAAACATAGACAAGTTCCTGACCCTCTCAAAATAAATAAATAAAAATCATAGACAAATTCTTGACCCTTGTGTGAAAACTTTAAATTTAGAAGAAAAAAACAATTCCAGACACCATACCCACCCCGTTTGATATTCTTTTTTTTTTTCCTTTCCTGTACTGGGGGTTAAACTAAGGGTCACTCAACTGCATTCTTACCCCTTTTTTTATTTTGAAACATAGTCTCACTAAATTGCCCAGATTGATGTCAAATTTGCAATCCTCCTGGCCCCAGGCTTCCAAGTTGGTGGCATATATGTGTACATCCCCACTCCTGGCTCAAACCCAATGGCTCACGCATGCTAGGCAAGCACTCTACCACAGAGCCACAACCCTGGCCCAGAAAACTCATTTTAAATATTTAGTGTATCAGGGACAACATGAAGTTGGTCAACAGAATTTTAGTTCAATTTAAATATTACTATTGTAGGGGCTGGGATTGTAGCTCAGTTGGTAGAATGCTTGCCTAGTGAGCGTGGGACACTGCGTTTCATCTGCAGCGCCATATAAAAATAAAATTAAGGTGTTTTGTCTATCTAATAGGAAAAAAAACAATAAAACACTTTTTTCCAAGATTTTTTAAAATACCTTTGTTAAACCCCAGCCCTTGGGCTGGGGATGTGGCTCAAGTACTAGTGCACTCACCTGGCATGCGTGAGGCACTAGGTTCGATTCTCAGCACCACATAAAAATAAAGACATTGTGTCCACCTAAAACTAAAAAATAAATATAAAAAAAAAAACCCCGTCCCTCCAACATTTTTTTAAAATATTTTTTTAGTTGTTGACAGACCTTTATTTTTATTTATTTGTATGCGGTACTGAGAATCGAACCCAGTGCATCACACATGCTAGGCAAGCGCTCCACCACTGAGCTACAATCCCAACTCCATTTTTTTTTTTAGTATTTATTTTTTAGTTGTAGTTGAACACAGTACCCCTATTTCGTTTGTTTATTTCTATCTGGTGCTGAGGATCGAATCTAGTGCCTCACGCGTGCCAGCCAAGCGCTCTATCCCTGAACCACAACCCCAGCCCAATAAAAATATATTTTTAAAAAAATAAATATTAGCAGCTTTTTACAAATTCTAAAATTTATAAAAGATATTTTCTAGACATAGATTTTCATCCATGATATTACCCACACAAAATGAAAAAGTAAAAATTTCTATATAAACACTTAAAAATAATTAAATTTCAACTTTATAGAGTGGCCACTAAAAAAATTAATCATGGATATTATCTTATAGGCAAAAACTATGTTAAGAAAAATCAGTGATTTTTTTTTTTAAAACATTTATTTTTTAGTTGTAGTTGGACACAATACTACCTTTGTTTATTTATTTTTATGTGGTGCTGAGGATGGAATGCAGGGCCTCACACATGTTAGGCAAGTGCTCTACCACTGAGCCATAGCCCCAGCCCAAAAATCAGTTATTTTTAAATAGCACAAGTTATTTAAAAGTCCAATGTCTTTATGCTTTTGAATAACCTGTGCAAAATATACATTATTACATATATTTACATCTCTACAATTTGTTTCGATTTTATAAGCTCTATTTATTTGAGCAAAATAAACTTTAAACAAAATATAACCCAAGAATTTCTTTTTTTTGGTACTAGGGACTGAACCAAGGGTATTTAAACACTGAGCCACATCCCCAGTCCATACTTTATGTTTTGTTTTGAATCAGGCCTCACTAAATTTGGTGAGGTTGGCTTTGAACTCAAGATCTCCTACCTCAGCCTCCCAAGCTGCTGGGATTACAGGCATGCACCACCATGCCCAACTATAACCTAAGAATTATTAATCTTAGTTTTAAAAAAACTTCAACCTGGGGGCTAGGGTTATGGCTCAGTGGTACAGTACTTGCCTAGCATGTATGCATGAGGCGCTGCGTTCGATCCCCAGCACTATATAAAACAATAAGTAAACAAAATAAAGGTATTGAGTCCATCGACAACTAAAAATATTATTTAAAAAAATCTTCAATCTATAACAAAGTTTTCAAATTGTGTAGAGGAAAAAAATCTTCAGTAAAATTTTCATATAGCTTTACTTATTCTTATGGTACTGGAGACTGAATCCAGGGACCCTCTACCACTCAGTTATATGCTCACTCCTTTTTGTTTTTTATATTGAAGTAAGATAAAATTTCAATTTCTCAGGCTTGCCTCAAACTTGCAATCCTTTCTCAGCCTCCCTCCTAGTTGAGATTACAGGCAGGCATCATTGCACCCAGCTAACATAACCAAAACACATTATAAAACGTATATTAGTCAAATCCTATGGTATTCAATACTAACAAGTTCTAATGGATAAAAGTGAGTACGGGAGCCAGGTGTACTAATGCATGCCTGTAATACCAGCTACTTGGGAGGCTAAAGCAAGAGAATTACAAATTCAAGGCCAGTCTAGGCAATTTATTAAGACCTTGTTTCACAATAAAACAATATGGAGCCAGATGTGTGGCAGATGCCTATAATTACAGTGATTCGGGAGGGTGAGGCAAAAGGATCACAATTTCCAAGCCAGCCTCAGCAACTTAGCAAGGCCCTAAGTATCTCAGCGAGACCCTGTCTCAAAAGAAAAACTAAAAAAGGGCTGTTTCTGAGAGATTAAGCAACCTTGGGCTCAATCCCCAATACCACAAAAAGATAGTGTAGAGAAGAGTTATTTAAATTCCAGAGGAACCCAGAAGTCTTATAATTTTGACAAATCCCAAAGACTTACACTTTATCGGCATATATTCAGCATAGGTTTCTGCATGACCCATTTCTTCTTCATCTTCTTCCTCTGGTTCATCTTCCTCTTTTACAACAGGAACCTTCTGTAACAAAGAAAGTATCATCAATACCAAGTCCAGAAGCCAGAGGCCCAGCCAACACAGAAAAACTATTCTGTGGGAATATCCACAATCTTTATACCTGGAAAGTTTGTAATGTCACCTCTTGCACATTTCCTAAAAACTTAAGTCATACTTTGCAACTTCCCTGCTTCTCTAATGATAAGCACAGCCAACAGCAACCCACTCTACTCCTTACAGACAAATCAGTAACCACAGGGCTCCAATCCCTCAGTCACCATTATCTGGAACTATTTTTCCCTTCAATATTACCTCTCTGTTACCCACATCTCACTCTAATACCTCAGTCCTCCTCATTCCAATTCCAGTGCTAGAAAGAACAAGGAATGTGAAGACTAAAAGTGAAATAGCCCAACACAGAGTCCATGCAATCACAGCAGAACTAAGTCTCACATCGGGACCACCTTCTCATTCCACTCCCTCGTGTCTTCTTTCCCTCAGATGCTAATATCAAAACTCAAAAAGAGATTCTGGAGTTTAAAGACTCTTCAAGAGTACAGAGAATTTACTCAAGACTTCTGTTTCTCCACAATCACAACAAGCACACATAAGGTGGCCACAGACTTCATTCTTCAAACCTAACACACTTGAGGGTAAAATGGAGTGCTATAAACAGTTACACTAAGAAACAAAGAATAAACCAAGACTGTCCCTAGTAAATCCAGGGAATGGACCAAATGTTACAGAGAAGGGAATGAAAAGGGAATGAATGGGAAGATCCTGAACATGTCTTTCTTCACTACCAGTAAAACCATTAAACAGCTCCTTATTCCAGGAACAGCAGAGAAAATGTTGTGAAACTCAAGTGTATCAAGAAATCAGAGGGCTGGGGATGTGGCTCAAGCGGTAGCGCGCTCGCCTGGCATGCGTGCGGCCCGGGTTTGATCCTCAGCACCACATAAAGATGTTGTGTCCACCGAAAACTAAAAAATAAATATTAAAAAATTTCTCTCTCTAAAGAAAAAAGAAATCAGAAAGGGCTAGGTTGTGGCTCAGTGGTAGAGCACTTGCCTCGGACATGTGAGGCTCTGGGTTGATCCTCAGCACCACATAAAAAGTAAACAAAGATATTGTGTCCATTTATAACTAAAAAAAATTTAGAAATATTTTTCAAAAGGGCTGGGGTTGTGGCTCTGCGGTAGAGCATTCGCCTTGCACTTGTGAGACCCTGGGTTCGATCCTCAGCACCACTAAAATTAAATAAATGAAATAAAAGTATTGTGTCCAGCTACAACTAAAAAATAAATCATAGCAAGGAGAAAGAGGCAGAAAACCTAGTCAGAAATTCTAGAGTAGAGAGATCCCTGAAAGGTAAGGCAGGTTTATTTCTCTCATTATTTGCCTGAACCTGGAGAATATGATGGCACAAAGATGCTCAGTGTGAAAAGGAAAAGGGGTGTGTGTACATGTGAGAGCACGTGGGGGACCCGCTAATCAATACTGACGGGATCCTGAGATTGAATCCAAAGTACTCCAAAAGTTCTTAGAATTACACCAAAATGAAACCCAATTTCAGAAACTGGAAACCAATGGGACTGGCAAGAAAAACAAAACTGATTCCCAATTCTGTTTTTTTGTTTTTTTTTAATATTTGTTTTGGTTTTTGGTTTTTTTGGTACTGGGGATTGAGCTCAGGGGCACTCTACCATTAAGCCACATCCCCAACCCTATTTTGTATTTTATTTAGAGACAGGACCCCACTGAGTTGCTTAGCAACCTGCTTTGTTGAGACTGGCTTTGAACCTGCTATCCTCCTGCCTCAGCCAAGCTGCTGGGATTACAGGTGTGCAACACCACACCTGGCATCAGTCCCCTTAAAAAAAAAGTTTTAAATAGGTTGTCACTAAGTTTGGCCTTGTACTTATGATTCTTCTACCCCAGCCTCCTCAGTAGCTGATACTATAAGCATGCACAACTGCTGCTCACAGTTCAACACCATTTCTAAGCCAAGTGGTTGTGAAATGGCAACTAACAACAAGTTTTGGATCAAGGAGATAATGGGTTGAGGGAAACCATGACTCCTGGGCAATGCCTGCCAACACACAATGCAGACATTCACTACTCAACACTAGGCAAATTTTACTAGGCAAAGAACACGGGCCTAGGGCTGTCAGATACACTGTTTTTCAAAAATCAGGATTTATGTGGCAGCAACAAATTCAAAATTACTCAAAATATTGTAAATGCCAAAGGGGAAAAAAAACTGTCACCTAGTTTTGGTTCACAGATTACCAATTTGCAATGTATTAGGTGTTTATTCACAAGTAGACTAACCCAGAACTTTTAGGATACTATGGGCAAACTGGTCATGGATTGTAATGGGAACATGAGTAATAAATATATCAAATGTCTCTAAAAGAATAATGCTTTGCTACTGTTATACTAAGTAAACTGGATGTTGCTAGTATGTGGTCTCCTGGTCCCTATTCAAAATCCAAGATACAGGTGCTGTGCAGTCTCCAACAGCCACCTCTCATTTTCTTTTTTTTTTTCTCTTTCCCCTTGCTCTTTTCAAATTCCCTCCTATAATTCTCCTAGGTTAGTCCCTCATTACCTCACTTTTAGATTACTAACCAGTCTTCAACCTGCCTCTCTCCCTACCCATCCTGAGTCACTAGCAGGCTTCTCCCTTTCCTCCAGTGGCTCCACCAAACTGATGTTCTTTAAGCTCAATTCAGGGCCCTCCATAGAACCTTCATCTTTCACTGTAAGTTCTTCCTGCAAATCATACCTCCTTCATAGGTAAAAAGCTTCATGGAGGTCTCACCTTTCTCCAAACTCATAATCTCTATTGTGAGGATCAAACTGTACATTCTGGTCAACCTATACTACTACTTAATTCAGGTGGTTGTCACATTTTATGTTTATGGGAGGGAGGGACACCAAATAACATTCTTCTTATAGAAATCCACTCCACTTACGTTATCCACAGAAAAGTTACTAAATATTTAAAAATCAATTGACCTAACACCTACCACATTTCTAATATAAAGAGAAAAGATTATCACAAATTATTCATATATAAATCATTATACATGGGAGGCTGAGTAAGGAGCATCACAGGTTCAAGGCCTGCTTGGGCAATTTAGTGTATCCCTATCTTGAAATTAAAATATATATTTTTAAATGTGCTACAGATACTGGGCCCAGTGGTGCACACCTGTAATCCCAGCAACTCAGGAGGCTGAAACAGAATGGCAAGTTCAAGGCAAGCTTCAGCAGCAACCTGGGGCCTAAGCAACTTAGAGAGATCCGGTCTCAAAAATATAAAAAAAATTTACAAAGGGCTGGGTATTCAACTCACTGATAAAGTACCCCTGGTTTAAATCCCCAGTTAAAAAAAAAAAAAAACAACTAGGCTCGGGAGGCTGAGGCAGGAGGATGGTGAGTTCAAAGTTAGCCGCAGCAACAGGAAGGTGCTAAGCTACTCAGTGAGACTCTATCTTTGAATAAAATACAAAATAGGGCTGGGGATGTGGCTCAATTGTGAGTGCCCGTGAGTTCAAAACCTTACCCCCCTTACCCCCAAAACCCTGCAGCTCTGCAGATGTAGCTCAGTGACAAGAGTGCCTACCATTGCACTTATACTACCAAAAATAAAATAAAATCCTCAGTACTACCATAAATAAAATAAAAAAGAAATCATTACACAATCTGACAGCTCATTCAGGTTCAATCATAAAATGAACAGTTATCAAAGATATTTACCTCTACATTCTTTTTACGTTCTTTTTTCCTAATCAGGTAAAATTCATAACAAAAACCTGTCAAAGCTACGTGTAATATCAATTCCTATCAAACACATAATTTTATAAAATCATCCAGTTTGGTGATTTTATTTACTCTTATGAGGCTTAAGCTTCTCCCATATTTACGTAACACACTTCTCTGTTCAAATCCTCCTGAGAGTTGCTCTAAAGAACTTAAGTATACTTTCATACTACATAAAAACAGATAAACCTTTTGAAACTCACCAAGGTTGGGGAAAAACTTCTCATTTTCATGTCATTTATCCATATTCTTGCTACTTCTTTATTAGAAGACTCTTTCTTCACTGTACCATTACTTACATCAGCTGAGAGGGAGAATATATTCATATATTAGAACAAAATCTCAATTTCTTTTCCTAGTATACAAATTTAGATTTTTATCCATTTCATAAAGGACATCAATATGCCTATTGCTGAATTTAGTGTAAATGTGAAAACATTCCAAATTATTGTGTCTTTATGCAAGAATCAACTTTAGAAAACAAGTAGTTCAAAAGAAATCCACAGAGTGGTGTGGGGGCACACACCTGTAAACCCAGCTACCAGGGAAGCTGAGGTAAGAGTACCGCAAGTTCTAATTTGGTGGTTACTTACTAATTTCTAAAAGAATGATTATTATTTGTAGAAGAAAAATCATTTTGGGAACTCCTTATTTCACTCTTGCCCTTGGAATAAAGATCCACACAATGACTGGACCCTTTCTTCTATATCAGCGGTTTTCAAAATATTTTTAAATACAGCACCCCAGAACCCAAATCAGTTAAACCTAAACTATTTAACTGAATGGGTTTATGGAGTAGGGTGGGGCCAAAGACTGTGTAACCAACCTCTAATATCCCTGAAGCACCTCTAGTATGAAGGAGTTTTGATATTACAGTGTGAAAATCACCGCTCTTGAGAGAAGGCAGACTGGGGTTGTGGCTCGGCGGTACAGCGCCCACCTAGCACGGGCGAGGCCTTGGGTTCAACCGTCAGCACCACATAAAAATAGATAAATTAATTAAAGATATTGTATCCAACTACAACCAAAAAATAGATATTAAAAAAAAAAAAAAAAAAGAGAGAGAGAGAGAATGCCAGTAAGTTTGATTAGCATCTATCTATTCTACCAAAGATTGGGAGTATTTGGGAAGTTTACCACTTGGGAGTCTAAAATAAGTAGATGTAATAAAAGTCTTAAAAAATATTAAAAAGGAGGAAACTGAAACAGTTGAAAAACTCTGGAAAAAACAGTGATCATTTCAAAATTTTAAGACTAGAACTCAAGGGCTGGTGTTGTAGCTCAGTGGTAGAGCACTTGCCTAGCATGTGTGAGGCACTGGGTTTGATACTCACCGCAGCATACAAATACATGAATAAAGAAAAAAAATAGTAGATCTCAAGTGAGATCAGAACCCAAATGCCTAAGAGCCCCAAAAGGGGCAATACTGCACAATAAAAATGGAACATGTGTCAGGCTCATTGGCACATGCCTGTAATCCCAACGGCTCATGAGGCTGAGGCAGAAGGATTATGAGTTCAAAGCCAGCCTCAGCAAAAGCAAGGCGCTAAGCAACTCAGTGGGACTCTGTCTCTAAATAAAATACAAAGGGCTGGGGTTGTACCTCAATTGGTAAAGCATTTGCCTTGAATGTGTGAGGCACTGGGTTCGATTCTCAGTACCATATAAAACCAAATGTGTCTGTCTACAACTAAAAAAAAAATACTTAAAAGGGACAAATATTAAATAAAATACAAAATAGGGCTGGGGATGTGGCTCAGTGGTTGAGTGCCCCGAGTTCAATACCTGATACCAAAAAAAAAAAAAAAAAAGTGGAACACGCAAAATCATCGTGTCTACCATGTTTACACTTTCAATGTCCTTCTCATCAGGAAAAAGATGATCCTTTCCTACAAACCTTTTTCTTCAGCATTCACTTACCATCTTTCTTTATTTAGTCCTATTCTAGTTTGTTAAGTTTTTCAGGATTACATGCAAGGATGATCTTGATTTGCAGGCTTTCATCTTTTAAAAATTACTACATTGTGGGAGAACTTATACCAGATGTTACTCAGCAAGCTCCAATTTATTCTGTTTTTCTCTTCAAACTCTCTTCCCAATGGCATACATCCTATCTTTGAGTTACAAGGGCATAAGCTAATTTGAAAACTAGGATACTCAGGGAACACCTCATATAAAAGGGGCAGGCTTCCTCATTAAACCCAAAGACCTGACTCAAAAGTGGCTTCCACTAACTGCTGACCACCTCAAAATCCCCAGGAGCCATCTAGATGCTGCCTGAACTTTGGCCCTATCAGGCCACCATCCTAAAATCCATGGCAGGAAAGGAAAACCAGTACTGAGACAATTAAAATTATTTCCCAAGTATCCTTTTGCTGTTGGGATATAGGTGGTTGGGTATAGTTAGATCAAAATGATGATGCAATGGTATGGACCCAAACTTAAAAGATTACATGAAAATTTTAATAACCCAACACAGAGATAAAATTAATTCTACATTATCCTAGAAACACTTCTTAATGATTTTTCAGAAAGCCCTCGCCCTCTACTTAATAAACACATGAACATTACAATTTCCAAGCTATCAATTCTGCCACAAACATGTACTGTTCATAGCTCCAACAAACAGAATAAAGTTCTTTGGAAGGAGAAACTGTCCACTTGAAATCTATCATCTTAGACTGGGGTTGTAGCTCAGCAGTAGAATGCTTGCCTAACCATGGGTTCTTCACCCAACACCATGCAAAAATAAATAAAATAAAATAAAAATCACCACCTAATTTGAAAAGCCTAATGAAATGCTATGTATATACTAGTGAAAATCATCAGGAACATGTCTTAACAGCTCACATTTTATCTTCCTACTATCCCCTTCATCCCCGTAAAATTGACCAAAAAAAAAAAAAAGCTATGAACACCCATGTGTGCTGAAACTATAAAAATAGTGGCCAGCACAGGTTATAGCTGAAGTCAGAGTATCTCCAACGGTGCGCACCAGAGGACTATTATAAAACAGGACTCAACACTGGGGGACTTTTATATAACAAAGATTCAAGACAATCTTTAACCCAATGGAGGAGGGAAGGCAAGTCTCTCCCTCTTACAGGTTAACTTTTTTATTTTTTAGTCTCTTAAAAATATACTGCTAGGACTGGAGTTGTGGCTCAGTGATAGAGCACTTGCCTAGCACAGGTGAAGCACTGCGTTTGATTCTCAGCATCACTTACAAATAAATAAATAAAGGCATTATGTCTACAACTTAAAATACATTATACTGCCAAAGTTTGAAATTGTAATAATTAAAAAAAAAAAAAGACACATTATTCTATTTTACCCTTAAAAATTACCTTGGCACACTTACTGGAAGCTTCCTCTGACCACTCCATTTAAAACTTATTTCCTCCTACCCACACACACATTTTCACTTTTCTCCATGGTTCTAGTTACTCTGATATACTATGTAATTAATTTTTTTAAACTACCTGTCTTTCCCACTAGAAAGCAAACTCCTTGAGTACAGAGTTTTTAGTTGTTTTTTTTTCCCCTAGTTATAGACTCAAAATTCCAGAAGAGTGCCTGGCACCTAATACACATTCAAATATTTGCTGAATGAATGAGCAATAAAAGACACTAGAAATAAGAATAACTATAATACTGACATTCCTTATGTATTTTTTTTTAATTTATTTACAAACAAATTCCTTAAAAAGGTGTGGGTCAAGTCATTATTGAGGGGCTGGGTTTGCAGCTCAGTGGTAGAGCGCTTGCCTAGCACAAGTGAGTCCCAGGGTTTGAGCCTCAGCACCACATAAAAACAAACAAAATAGTTGTAGAGATTACCTACAACTATAAACAAATTCTTAAAAAAATCATTGTTGAGTCTTTCCCACTTATATTCTGAACCTGTTCTTTTTTTTTTTAATATTTATTTTTTAGTTTTCAATGGACACAATATTTTTATGTGGTGCTGAGGATCGAACCCAGGCGAGCACGCTCCCACTTGAGCCACATCCCCAGCCGTGAACCTGTTCTTAATTTGAACATTATAATGGAGATGGTTGCACAACTCTATGAACATACTAAAATCCACTAAATTGTATACTCTGAAAGAATAAATGAGCCATGTTGGAATGCCTCTAATCCCAGAAACTGAGGAAGGCAAGTCAGAAGGATCTGACTGAAGTCAGTCTCAGTAATATAGCAAAATCCTATCTCAAAATAGAAAATAAAATGCTGGGGATATAGCCTAACATGTGTGAGGCCCAGGGATTGATTCTCAGCATTGCAAAATATGTCAATAAATTCATTTATTCATTAAATAAAATAAAGGGCTGGGAATATGGCTGGGTGGCAGAGCACTCCTGGGTTCAATCCCCTGTACTGCAATCAATCAATCAATCAATCAATAAATGGCTATTTATCTGAACTATATGTCTCTGAAAAAAAAAATATTATGGGTGCTCATTCTTCAAAGAAAATATAACAATTTTATATTGAAAGTGTATTACTGAACAGGTGTGATGGCACATACCTATAATCCCAGGGACTCAGGCAGCTAATGCAGAAAGATCACAAGTTGGGAGACCAGCCTCAGCAACTTAACAAGACCTTATCTCTAAAAATAAAAAACGCTGGAGAGGGGCTGGGATTGTGGCTCGGAGGTAGAACGCTCGCCTAGCATGCTTAAGGTACTAAGTTCGATCCTCAGCACCACATAAATGTAAAATAAAGATATTGTGTCCACTTAAAAATAAAAAATATATATATTAAAAAGGGGGGGCAGAGATGTAGCTTAGTGGTAAAGCACCCCCTGGGTTCAATCTCCATATCCAAAAAAAAAAAAAAAAGTGTATTAATGAATCAGAGTACTTAAGACAACTACCCACAAGCGATGAAGCCAAGACAGATAAAATCATAAACCATGTAAGTTTAGAGTATCTAAGTATCTAGCCAGACGTGTGATGGTGTATGCCTCTAATCCCAGCAACTTAGGAGACTGAGGCAGGAGGATCCCAAGTTCAAAGCCACACTCAGCAACTTAGGGAGGTCCTAAGCAATTTAGTGAGACCCTATCTCAAAAGGGGTGATGGTGGAGAGGACTGGAAATGTGGTTCAGTGCTTAGGTGGCCCTTGGTTCAATTCCCAATACTAACCCTCCTTCCAAAGAAAAGCCTGCTACCTCAAGTATGGTCCAAAGACCACCAATAAAACATCTCTGGAGAACTTAGAAATGCAGAATCTTGGGCCTCATTCTAAATCAGGCTCTGCTCTTGAACAAGATTCCCAAGTGATTCATTCATAGGCACAAAGTGTAAGAAGCAATGATTTATGGATTAAGAAAAATGTTATGTTAATAGTTATTCAAAATATAAAAACAAGATGATCTCATGATATTAATGTAGCTATTTGATAATTTCATACACTTCACTGTAGAGTTACCTGCTCTACCTCAGCCTCCAAATGTTTGCTTCCCTTGGATTTCGAATGTTACAAGCATACAGAGCAAGGCAGATAATGCCTCTTTCATGCCCTGTTCTTTTGAGACCCAAGTAAATTCTTAGAAAAAACAAAACATTTTGACATAGCTTACCCAAGACAGAAAATGATACTGCTGAAAACAGACTTACTAGCTGCTGTTGCAACTGGCTGAGCAATATTTGCAGGTGGTTTCAGTTTCATAAGTTCATTAAGACTATTATTTTTGAGTAGATCCTTCAGTTGAACCTGCTCTTTGGAAGGTGCAGAAGTCATGGCATTTCGTACTACTGGTGCTGAGACGGAAGGGCGTGTATTTGCAGTAGTCTGGATAAACTTTGTTAGAGTGATGGTTTGCCGATTGGTTGTAACAGGTGGTGTTTTAGTCATTACAATTGTAGATCCCAAGGTTGGAAGCTGATTTATTTGATTCAACACAAACGTTGTAGTAGATGGAGGCTGCTGCTTAGGAAGGAAAATAAAACACTTAAATACTGACAACATTTTCTTCTCTAACATAGTCTTTACCTATAAACATGGTAAAGCACTTCATTTCTAACTTAAGGTTAGCTATAAATTACCAAGTTAAAACATAGCACTTTGAGGAAAAGAAGGTATGGTAGTAAGGTGACATTTTATATAAACATCAAGGACAGAAAACATAAAAAGAAGTTATTCCAAGCAAACCATGATATACAATAATTCCAAATAATATAGTTAGTAACAGAAAAGATTCCTAATGCCAGCACTGCCCCAACTAGGTAGATAACCTTAGGCAAATCACTTAAACCACTGGAGGTGTGGGTTCTCTTGCAGCCCATTTTCCATTTTTAACATTCTATGATCCCTGTTCAATGATTCATTATATAAGCTACACTATTATTTAGAACTTAAAATAACAAAAGCAACTGAACCAGGTAAACTGCAAACACTGGTGATAATGTAGGTGCTAGTGAGCCTAACACAAAACCACTGTTTTATTTTTATTAGATGGTAAGGTGGAGTGGAAATAAACCCAAAAAAGGGGGGGATGCAAATCTGAAGATCCTTTATCTATTACCATTAGTACAATTGAGATAGTTTTAAATGTCTTTCCTCCTCAAACTATTTGTCCATGAGTCTTTAAATAAAAATCTTCCTCTGGATTACAATTTATTACTTTTTTCTGTGGGAGGGAGGGAGTCCTGGGGATTGAACTCAGGGGCACTTGACCACTGAACCACATCCCCAGCCCTATTTTGTATTTTATTTATAGACAAAGTCTCACTAAGTTGCTTAGTGCCTCACTTTTGCTGAAGCTGGCTTTCAACTCAAAATCCTCCTGCCTCAGCCTCCTGAGCCACTGGGATTACAGGCATGTAATACAACTCAATGACAATACAAATTTATCAGATGTTAACAGGTGGTCCAATAACATTTTATCAGTAGGTGTCAGTTAATAATTTCTGTGCTTAAGGTAATGTTGGAAGAACTCTATAAGTAAAGCATAATTACAGCTGGGCTTGTGTCATACACCCAGCAACTTGGGAGGCTGAGGCAGGAGGACTGCAAATTCAAAGCCAGCATCAGCAACTTAGAATTTTTCTCAAAACAAAACAACAACAAAAAAAGGGGCTCAGAATGTGACTCAGTGATTACGTACTCCTGGGTTCAATCCCAAGTACAAAAAACAAAAAAAGGCTGGGGAGTAGGGGAAGGCAGACTAGGGATGTAACTCAGAGACAGAATTTTGTTAAATTCAATCCCCAGATTTCCCCCCCTCACAAAAACATAACAATCTCATGAAAATTATAATATCAATGGATAGAAACTGAAATAAACAAACAAAAATGAAAATAATGAGATAATGTACATTTCATCCTTATTTCATCAGTTTTAAATGGTTTGCAATAAATTTTTTTTCTAATTACCATTGATCAACACAAGTGACAAGAATCAAAAGTTTTTAAAAAGCAGGAGATAAGAGTAGGATATTGGGTGAGTATTAAAAAAGGAGAACTGGTGAAATAAAAACACTCCATACTCAAAAGGCAATTTTCTTGCTACAATCCTCAACTATTTTAGAATAATGCCAAATCTGGACAATTCTTACCCTCACATTTAACAGTGCGGGAGTAGGTACCGTCTCTGATTCTTGTTTAACAGGAACTGCTGCTTCCGTCTCCAAACCTAGTTCTAATGCACTAAGTGGCACCGACTGGAGAGAAAACACATCAGAGAAAGAAACAGGAGGACAGCAGTAAACTCTGTTTCAAGAACAAGAGTTGCATTTAACAAAAAGAAAAAAGTGTGTGTGTGTGTGTGTGTGTGTGGTGTGAGACTCAGTGGTAAAGCTTGCCTAGCATAAAAAACCCTGGGTTTGAATCCCAGGGGTGGGAGTCAAGCTTTACGTAAAAATGTGAAATCACTAATACCATGTATTGCAAAGCTATTTTTGCAGGCATAAAAACTCCACTAATATTAGAATCTTATTTTTTTATTTCAGAGAATGGACATAGAGAAGACCCAGAAAAATGTCCCTATATAACTACAAAGACAACCATAAAGGAGATTAATGATACTCCCTCAAAAACTCAATAAATTCATCTCTTATGTTTATAAATATAATACCATATCTTGGTTTTCATTGCAAATATTTTCTACCTTATGAAGACAAATACTCAACAGAAAAACACATGTATACTTAAAATTAAAAATTTAATAGTATCTATTTCTATAAGTGAAAACTACAAATTAAGAAAAAATTCTACTCTTTTAACAGGCTTAAAAAACTTACCTGCTGAACTGGAGTGGTAGGCATTGGAGTTGCAAGCCCTGCATCTCCACCATCAATATCAAAGAGGTCATTTGGACTGATTCCACTCTCACTCAAAGCAGCAAGCAGTAAATCTTGCCCTGGTTCCACCATCTTTAGGACAAAATATTAAATAGTAACATAAAAAAACATTAACATTTCTCCAAATATAAATAATCCATCATTCAATATTTATGAAGAACCTGATATATGTCAGGAAATGAGAAAAATAAGAATAAGTCTTCAATTCCAGAAAGCTCAGACTGAAATGGAAAGGATAGAAAAGTATGTCAATCACAGCAAGAATATGTCTACAAAACTCCATGGGGTTGGGGGGGAGCTGGGGTTGTGGCTCAGTGGTAGAGCACTTGCCTCCCACATGTGAGGTACTGGCACACATAAAAATAAATATATTGGGGCTGGGGATGTGGCTCAAGCGGTAGCGCGCTCGCCTGGCATGCGTGCAGCCCGGGTTCAATCCTCAGCACCACATACAAACAAAGATGTTGTGTCCGCCGAAAACTAAAATTCTCTCTCCCCCGCCCCTTTCTTTAAAAAAAAAAAAAAGAAATAGATTTATGTAATATATATATGTAATATTACATATATATGTAATGTTAAAATATATATATAAATATATATAAAAATCCACGTGGGGCCATGTGCATGGTGCACCCCTGAAATCTCAGCAGCTTAGGAGACTGAGGCAGGAGGACTTCATGTTCAAAACCAGCCTCAGCAAAAGCAAGGCAAGTGAGACCCTGTCTATAAATAAAATACAAAATAGGGCTGGGGATGTGGCTCAGTAGTTTAGTGCCCCTGAGTTCAATCCCCAGTAAACAAAAACAAAAACAAAAAAGGGGTTGACCATGGGATCAGAGAAAGAAAAAGTGAACTTTGCCTAGTTAGAGAGATGACAAAGATAATAGAGACCTAGTCTCAAGGAGGAAATCACCATGTGGACAAGACTCTCTGAACATCATGAAGGGATGACAGAATTTGGCTGGGAATGTAGAAGCCTTGCCTAGTATGACCAAGGCCCTGGGTTCAATCTCCAACAACACATACACACACACATACAAAAGAAAAAAGACTTATATCACCCACAGTACTATCCACCATTCTAGAAGGTTCACTTAATCCTGTGGGTAATACAGGTAACTAAAAGAGCTTTTCAGATGGATGACCACTTGAGACAGTAGACTTGCGATTTAGAAAGATTACTCAAAACCAGTGGGGAAGCAAATATAGAGAAGAATCAGACTAAGATCAGAAGCAGGAAGACATATTGGAAAACTGCTACAGCAGACCAAGAGAGAGATGATAGATCTGAATTGCAGGGAGAGGAGAGAATATTCCAGGACAATTAGGAGAAATAATACATCAGACTTAAATATAAACTCAGAATGACTGAGAGAATATAACACATTCCAGAGAAATTAAGAATTAACAGACAATTAAGAATTAAGCCATAAAACAGGGGTGGTATCTCACAACTGTAATCCCAGCGGCTTGGGAGGCTGAGGCAGGAGGATAGCAAGTTCAAAACTAGCCTCGGCAAAAGCGGGCTGCTAAGGAACTCAGTGAGACCCTGTCTCTAAATACAATACAAAATAGAGCTGAGAATGTGGCTCAATGGCCAAGTGTCCCCAAATTCAATCCCAGAACTCTCACTATCACTCCCTCAAAAAAGTTAAGCCATGAGAAAATGAAAACATAAAAGTTAAGACAGGATGGGGCTAGGATTGTGGCTCAGCAGTAGATCGCTCGTCTACATCTACGAGGCCCTGGGTTCAATTCTCAGCACCACAAAAAATAAAATAAATACAATAAAGATATTGTGTCCAGTTACAACTAAAAAATAAATATTAAAAAAAAAAAAGTTGAGCCAGGAAATTTTAAGGACAAGTTATGTGAAGTGTTATTTGGGTTTTGTGTTTTTGTTTTTGCAGTAAACAAAGTGGTTAATTTAGGAGTGGTTAATTTAGGAGTAAACAAGTTCAATTTAAGTTGGGGTTTTTCAAA
Organism: Marmota flaviventris; assembly: GCF_047511675.1. Lineage (NCBI taxonomy): Eukaryota > Metazoa > Chordata > Mammalia > Rodentia > Sciuridae > Marmota > Marmota flaviventris. The sequence continues at coordinate 135,691,210 of NC_092498.1, read as the reverse complement.
ATATAATGATCTCAGGAGCCAGAAGAAAGCATTCTTCCTCCAAGATGGATTTCCCATCTTAAAGAGAAGGGAAACAAAACAGTGTATTCTCAGTTTCAACTTTTCTCAATCTATCTGAAACAACCAATTTATATATATAAACATGAAAAATCTGACTATACTTGTTTTTCTCAAAAAAATTGGGGGGTGTAGTTCAATACCAGCCTAGCATGCACTAGGCCCAGGCCCTGGGTTCAATCCCCAGCACCACCAAAAATAGAACCCAAAACAGACTTTGCCAACAATATACAGAGAAAGAAAAAGAAGTGTAGGAGAGAAAAAACATTTTGAGCAGGAAAGAGCAAGATAAGGAAACTGACAGTGACCAAGTATGTTCCACAAACCTGATACAATGTCAGGCTCCTCATATACATTACCATCAGTAAACTCACAACCACCCTGAATAAAATAGGTAATTTAATTTTTACCACTGAAACTGAAGTTCAGAAAGCTTAAATTACCTAAATTCACTCAACAGAGAGTGGTAGAAGATTAAAATCTACATAGTTTAAACTCTTAAAGGCCATGGGTCTTCTTTTTTTTTAATATTTATTTTTTAGTTTTCGGTGGACACAACATCTTTATTTTATTTTATTTTTAATGTGGTGCTGAAGATCGAACCCAGCGCCCCAAGCATGCCAGGCAAGCGCGCCACCCACTTGAGCCACATCCCCAGCCCTCATGGATCTTCTTTCCAATGAGTAAAGCTGATGTTAATAACCTAAGAAGTTTCAATACCTTATTTTGGAATAAATGCCAGACTGAGATTGAAACTGAAGCGGGGCTGGGTGGAGGGCCACTTGCCAATAATCCTAGCTACACAGGAGGCTGAGGCAGGAGGATTTCAAATTCTAGGCCAGCCTCAGCAATTTAGCAAGAACCTGTTGCAAAAAATAAAAAAGGGCTGGAGACATAGTTCAGTGGTAGAGTACCTCTATGTTCAATACCTAGCACCAAGAAAAACAAAAACAAAAAAATCCTGAAGGGGCAAGGAATAAAGTACTAGACAGTAAGATGAAAATAATATGAGGAAATGGCTGGGGAGGCTAAGGCAGAAGAATCGCGAGTTCAAAGTCAGCATCGGCAATGGTGAGGCACTGAGCAAATCAGTGAGACCCCATCTCTAACTAAAACACAAAATAGGGACTGGGATGTGGCTCAGTGGTCAAATGCCCCTGAGTTCAATCCTCATCCCCCCCCCCCAAAAAAAAGAATACGAAGGAATGGATGACAGGGACACAAAAAAAGGAGAAATGTCCCAATATTCATTTACAATAAAATTTATCCATTTTTCTAATATAAACATATTTGATCATGCTTTACAATTATCCTAGTACATGGTACCTAGAGCTCTAAACTAATGCTTTAAAAACATTTTTTAACCCACATTGGTTCATTAGAACCAATGATCTGTGGGAACAGGGTGTCTTGGGCCACAAGCTATGCTTTTTTTTTTTTTTGGTACTGGGGACTGAACCCAGGGGTGCTTTACCACTGAGCTATATCCCCAGCCCTTTCTATTTTTTACTTAGAGACAGGGTCCTGCTAAAGTTGCTGAAGCTAGCCTTGAACTTGCAGTTCTCCAGAGTTGCTGGTATTACATACAGAGTTGCATCACCACACTCTTTGCTATGGTTAATCTTGACTCAAGAGTAATAAAACTGGGCTGGGGTTGTGGCTCAGAGGTAGAGCGCTCGCCTCACAGGTGAGAGACCCTGGGTTCAATCCTCAGCACCACATACAAAAATAAACAAGTGAAATAAAGGTGTTGTGTCCAACTACAACTAAAAAAAAAAAAAAAAGAGTAATAAAACTTCAGAAACTATCAAAATATTATCTATTTTTTGTAGAATTAGAAATCATTGGTTTACATTTGAAACAAAAGAACGTTTTTATTTTTTTAAGAAACAGGGTCTTAGGGGCTGGGATGTGGCTCAAGCGGTAGCGCGCTCGCCTGGCTTGCGTGCGGCCCGGGTTCGATCCTCAGCACCACATACAAACAAAGATGTTGTGTCTGCCAAATACTAAAAAATAAATATTAAAAAAAAAAAAAAAGAAAGAAACAGGGTCTTAGCTGAGTGTAGTGGCATACACCTGTAATCCCAGGGGCTCAGGAGGCTGAGACAGAAGGATTGTGAGTTAAAAGCCAGCCTCAGCAAAAGCAAGGCGCTAAGTAAGAAACTCAGTGAGACCCTATCTTTAAATAAAATACAAAAAAGGGCTGGGGACATGGCTCAGTGGTTGAGTGCCCCTGAGTTCAATCCCCAGTACCCCTGTCCAGCAAAAAAGAGACAGGGTCTTGCTATGTTTCCCAGGCTGTTCCCAAACTCCTGGGCTCATGCCATCCTCTTGCCTTAGCCTATTCACCACACCCCAAAGTACTGTTTTAAGGCAGCAAATTCTAAACTATAGACCACAGAGCCCTTGTAGTTCAATAGATTCATTAATCCATCATACCAAGTCCTGTGTATTTATACTCAAAGTATAGAAATACCATTTATTAATGAAATATAAATTCACTAAAAAATGTTATAGCTTTTTGAAATGTATTTTCTTAACAATGAGCATTAAAAGTACAAAACTATCATCATGGAAGGGAATTGTGGGGAGAGATTTTGATGCTCATTAAAGACAGCAACATTTATAAATAACAGTGATCAGCTCAGAATTCACTCAAGAGGAATCACAATCTTGCTGTTTCAAATGTATTCAAATACTAGAACAGGTTGTACCTCATAAATATAAAAAATTTTTACACATAAAATAAATAACAATTTGAGACTCTTGGAGTAGTGACCATGTCTGTAAAAGACATTATTTTGCACAAGCTAACAGTGAAAAAGTTCCTAATGTAATATGCATCCTATACAAAAATGGAACCTAAGAATCCATTCTCTCAGCCAACTGGACACAAATTATTTTTTCTTGGGGTGAAGAAGAAAAAGAAGCAAAGCATACTCCAATTCTCTAACGCTATTAAAGAAAACTCTGAAATTTAATTATATTTCTAATTCTGAAACTATTATAAACACATGCAATTTCAGTTCTCAAGCAGATAGAGCCCTTAAAAACTTATAGTAGCCCATCTCATTTTGTAAATAAGTAAGACTTACTCCTGGGAAGGAAAACATTTTCACTTTGAATCCACAAAGTATAATATAAATGCTAAATACTGTTAGATGTTAAGAAAATCACATTAGTATGTTTAAAAAGAAGTTCACAGACCTCAGGTGATACTTACCATGCAGCAACCTAACCCCCAAATTATCACAAACAATAAAAAATTGTTTCAACGTTTATCATACGTGTATGTGAAAACATCACTTATTTCAAAATAGTACGCCTATGAAAATTTCTATGATGAATAAGAAACAAACACCTTTGGCAGGAAGAGAATACTGAGGAACAATACCAATCAGAAGACAGAAAGGAGACAGTTCCCATTGAGAATATAAATACTGAAACGGGACAAGGTTTTTTTTCATTGAAACCTAAAGAGGATCCTTACGGCTCTAAGCAGATACAAGGGATACATATCTGTAAGACAAGAGCACAACACAGAGGTTGAGGACTGTAGGGTCAGACATCATCCACTAATGGTATAATGGTCAAGTAATAACCTCCTGACTCAGTTTCCTTATCTTAAAAGGCAAATAAAAACAGAACTTCCCTTCTGGAACTATTGTATTGAATAGTGAATGTGATGCTACCTACAGTAAATATTTGCTACTAGTTACTATCATTTTGACAAACTTGAGTATTATGATCAAAAAAAAAAAAAAAAAGTTTTGTTTTGTTGGAACTGAGGATGGAACCCAGGGGCACTCTTCCACTGAGCTACATCCCCAGCCCTTTTTGTTTTTATTTATTTTTGCATTACTGGGATTGAACCCAGGGGAACTTTACCACTGAACTATATACCCATCCCTTCTTAATTTTATTTTGAAACTTAGGGTTTCCTAAATTTTCCAAGCTGGCTTAATACTTGTGATCCTCCTGCCTTGGCCTCTCAGTTACTGAGATTATAGGCATGCACCATCATAATCTGTATTTTTCAACACCTACTAATGAACACTGCTCAATAAAATATCCCCCACTGCAAAACCTGTAGAAATATATTCATAAGAGTATGTAAATTATATGAAGTTTAAAAATGCTTTAACAAAAATGCAGGAAAGAATCAGAGAGAGGGGAAAAGTGACAGGACTCTCTCCATCACCACTTGCTCAAATTCAGATGGTTTTGATACTTACTGTATATTTGGGTTTTTCTCTTTTAATCAAGATAACCCTTGAGTATCCCTTGTCACAGGTGAGAAATCAGACTTAGAAAGATGAAATAATATAATAAGTTAACAACTATACAAGCTTGGAAAATTACAAAACCCAGGAGGTCTAATACCACACTTCTCCAAGTTCCTGCCCTTCCAACCCAATATCCCCAGGTTACGCATTTAAGCAATCAACCAACCGAGAATCAAAAATTCTTGGAAAAAAATTCTTCATGTCCTCAACTGTAGACTCCCCCCACCACCCAGTGTTGCATAACAAACCCAAGGTCTTGGACATGCTAGGCAAGTGCTCCACCACTGAGCTACACCCCCAGACCAACACGCAGACTTTTTTCTTGTCATTTCTCAAACAATTATTTATATACCATTTACATTGTATTAAGTATTATAAGTAATCTAAACATGATTTAAAATATAACGGAGAATGTGCAAAAGTTACAAGCAAATCTGATAACATTTTGTAATCTCTTTTGGGGGTTGCAGAACTCATCTCCCAAAAATATCCAAGGGACAAGAGTACCATATTTTCAGTGACAGTTAATGAGTTTTCAAATCGATGGCTAGCATACTTACCCATTTAATAATAGAACAGAAAATTATCACAGAGAAACGTTATTTTGTGAAATATTTGTTATTTGTGTATACACATATACACTAGTTCACAATATAAAACATTTCTTACTGCAGATGTAATACAAATATTTGTAAATCACCACTCTAATTTGTTGCCTCTCAAGAAACAAGTTAGTTTAATGGGTTTTACACTATATCTTACTAATATAAAACACAGTTCCTGCTCTTCAAGAGCCTTTCCACTGACAGAAAAATTCAGTGACATACCAAGATTACTTTTTTTTTTGGTACTAGGGATTGAACCGTGGTGCTTTACCACTGAACTACATCACAAGTTATTTTCATTTTTTGAGACAGAGTCTCACTAGATTGCTGGGGCCACCCTGGACAACTTAGGGAGACCCTCTCTCAAAATAAAAAGGACTAGAAATGTAATTCAGTAATAGAACACCTCTGGGTTCAATCCCCGGTGGGGGGGAGTGGGACAGATGAGTCAATCTGTCAATTAGCTTATAAAAAAGATGATTACAAAAAGTTTAGGATTACATCATTTTGTTATTGATTGGCTACTTAATGTGAAAGCAATTTCTTTCAAAAACTATCTTTACGCCAACTTTAGGCAGGCAAAGCATGGGATCCCAAAGAGACTAATGTTTGCTCTAAGTTCCATTCAATGAAATCAGACCTGAGTGTTCTTGTTCTTCACAGGTGGCAAGTCTCAACTCAAAACTCTAAGAAATGCAATAAAATATCTGTGGATGAAGTCTTTTGAAGCAAATCACTTCTAAGAGCATGAAAAGAAATCTCCATGCAGCCCATTTTTAAATAACAATTTCAGCAAAGCTCTGGAAACATATATTGCCTAGTATTAACAGCATTCAAGGAATGAATAATAAACAACTACTTAGGCTCTCCTTTTTAATACTTCTCCAGTAACTAAAATTAAGTTTTAATTAAAACTTAAGGGAGTTGCATGGAATAAAGATTGGGAGCTAAGTAGAAGCCAAAGAAAAGATGTCTTCTGTCAGGAAAATTTTAGAAACAATTCTTTAGAAGATGAAAGCACGTCTGTTCCTTGCAAAATTAACGTCCTACTCCAATGACCAGTAGCAAATTCTGCATTTCATCCCAAAAATTCTGTATAAGCTATCTTTTGTGCAATGATATGGTTTTTCCCACTAATTATGAAAATCAATTCTTGATCACTGGAAAATACGGGGAAAACAGAATCCATCTGCAAGTGCTAAGTTGATTCCAGCTGGGGCACTTAAGAATTTGACAGTTTGCTGGACCCCCTTGCCCGGCACTTTAGTATTCTTTCATCCCAAATTCAGGCTGTCTGGAGAATATGAAACATATAACTTAACATAAACTGCTCACATGAACTTTTAAAGGTCAAAGGGGAACAGATTTTAACCTTCCCTCAACACGTGTTCAGCACAAACTTCCGGGTGCGGTTACAATTGGCTGCGCAATTCAATGGATAAAAACGTTGCTTTATTTGACTCTCCTTTTCTCGCCGGTTCTTTTCCCACGTTTCTCAACCAGCGACTCCCAAAAACAAAAGCCTCCCACAGTAAACGGACCACGCACATAAATAGAGCTTGTCTGTGCGAGGATCAAGTTAGTGGTCCGCAAACATTAACCAAACAGAAGCACAAAGCCGGGTGGAAAGGGGAGGAGCTGGATGCCAGGGTCAGAAAAGAAACAATCACAAGGGTTCACGAATATCCAAATCTCCTCAGCGGTTAAACCGATCCCGAACTACTTATGGGAAACCCATGAGCAGACACTGCTCTGGGGAACTTTGAATGCTTGGTACACAAGCACTCCCAAAGCAAGCAAATGCCCAACCGCCATTCCCTCGCCTGTGTGCCTACCCTCAGGGTCTACGAGACGAGCTTGCTGGCTCGCTGGAGGCAAAACTAAGCTAATCGCGGGGCGAGGCGTGAAGGGAGCCTCCATGTGTCCCGCCAACCTTCTCCGCTGCCCTAAGGGCTTCTCGGAAAACCGCCGGAGAGGCAGACAGACTCAGGAAGAGCGACCCGTCGCCTCCTTCCCTCGCCCTAAACCGGGACCAAGGCTGGAGGACTTGGAAGGACCCCGAGCTCACTTTCCCCGCGGGTCCGGGACCTCGCCACCGGGTCGTGCGCGGAAGCAAAGGGGGCGACCCGGCGCCGCCGGCGTGCGCAGCCCCCGCCTCCCCAGCCGCAGGGGTACCTCCGGCTCGGGACAGCGGGGCTCCCGGGGCCCGAGAGCCCCACGCGCGGCGACCGCAGGGCCGGCGCTGACGGCGGAGGAAGCGAGTGTAGAGGGCCGCCGCCGGGGCCGTGCGGCCGCGGGGGTCGGCGAGCCCGGAGCGAGGCCCTAAGCCGGAGCGAGGTGGTTACCCCCCCAGCCGGCCCCACACGGACCCCGAGGAAGGTGGGAGTGGGAGGCTGTCCGGGAGGACGAGTAGAAAGAGAAAAGGGTTAAGGGGAGGACTTACTTTCCTCGCGGGACCCGACGCCAGGACAGCTTCTCCCCGGGGCTGAGAGCTTTAAGAGCCAGAGGCGACTGGAGCGGAGGCGGAGGCGGCGGCGGCGGCGGCAGCGGCGTCCGGCTCTGCCTACCTCCCCGCCGCCATCTTGACGCCCCTCCCCCAGCCCCCCGCCCGCAGGGAGGGGAGGGGCGGGGCGACGGATAAGGCACCGCGCGCACGCAGCCCGCACCGCGTCCCACGTGACTTCCTCTCCACCCCACCCCGCGCCCTTCTCCGCCCCGCCTCCCTCCTAGAGTCCACCCCCCCCATCTTGACCGCCCTCTGCCTTCGCCAACAAAAACGGACTCCACTAGCTCTCGCTAGCCTAGTACCAGCGATCGGATCCAAAGGAACTCCGGAACCCAAACGGTCCATTACCGCGGCTCTGGGGTGGGCGAGGGGTAAGGGGGCCGGGTTTCCGAGAAGGGGGAGGGGAGAAAGCGAAGGCCACCTAGGACAGTCACGTGTCTACTGCTTCCGCCGGCTCTCACTGAGACCTCGCGAGAATACCGTTCCCCCTCCCTTTCTCCCCTGCGGGCTGTCGGGAAGAAGGTCGGCATTCTGGGGTTGCCACCAGGAGGTCAGCGGGTGGGCCTTGCGCATGCGTCCCGTGCCAGCTTTCAAAGTCCGGCTAAGGAGGGGCTCGAAGCTATTTTCAGAATCCTGTTGGGGGGTTGCTGTGGCCCGCAAAGTTACCTAGTGGTGTTTCTGTCACTTGGAAAAGCTCTTCAATGCCTAGCCATCCTTGGATAATATTCACATAGCCAGTGCTTGTTAGACTCGTTCAAAGCACTTTATTGAGAAACCGCAATTAACCCGGAGCCCGTGGGTTCCTCCACGGCCATTATCATGCTATGGAGTGTGAGCAACCGCAGTCCCATTTCTAGTCTCTTCCGGCCACCCGAAGCAACTATTGATCTTAACTAATGTTTGCTGTAGGAAACGTTTATCCCTACCACCTTTCACTTTCATTACGATTAAGAGACCTAACAGACCAGACATACTAACTTCTTTTCCTTTTGTAGAGTCATTCTGAGAATGCTGTTTGACTCCGTTGCTTAGGTAATGGGCAGGCCTGGGTGATTCTTGCCCCCTACCGGCTGTGCATCTCACTCGCCTCCTGGTGAAAGCGAACCAGCTCTGTAGTTGGAGCAGTATAAACTCTCCAAGAGAAACTATGGGGGTGGAGGGTATAGGCATGACGAGGGTAACTATGAATCTTCCAACCTGGAGTTGTATGCATATGTATTACGTATGTGTGCATATTTCTATAAACATTTTTAAATGCCAGCTGATCACTTCGGTAATCACTTTACTTTCATGGTTTTATTTTTAGAATACATTTTTATTTTTAGTTGACAATAATTGTACGTATTTATGGGGTACAGTGTGACATTTTAATACATGCATACAATACATAATGATCAGGGTATTTGGCATATCTGTCATATCGAACACCATTTCTGCCAGGGGAGTGGTGGTGCATGCATGTCTGTAATCCCAGGGACTCCGGAAGGCTGAGGCAAGAAGATTGCAAGTTCCAGGATAACTCACCAACTTAAGACCCTAAACAACATAGTAAGACTCTTGTCTCAAAATACAAATAAAAAAGGGTTGTGGATATAACTCAGGATTAAGCAACCCTGGGAGCAATTCCTAATACAAAAAAAAAAAAAAAAATCACTTCTTTGCATTGGAAATATTCAAAATTATCTTACTAGCTATTTTGAAATGCTCAATTAGTTGTTGTCAACCATTTTACCCTACTGTGCTCTAAAACATTAGAAGTTTATCATCCTAGCTGGGCATGGTGGCACATGCCTCTAATCTCAGCAGCTCAGGAGACTGAGGCAGGAGGATGGAGAGTTCAAAGCCAACCTCAGCAACAGCAAGGGGCTAAGCAACTCAGTGAGACTGTCTCTAAATAAAATACAAAAAAGGGCTGCAGATGTGGCTCAGTGATTAAGTGCCTCTGGCTTCAATCCCCAGTATCAAAAAAAGAAAGAAGTTAATCATCCTATCCAGCTGTACTCCTATACCTATTAATCATCCTCTCCCCACATCTTTTCTAGGCTCTGGTAACCTCTGTGTGTGTGTGTTTGTACTTGAGATTGAAACCAGGGGTGTTTTACCACTGAGCTTCAACCCCACCCCTTTTTATTGTTTACTCTGAGAAATTGCTAAGGTTCTCCTAAAGTCACTATAATCCTGCCTTGGCCTCCTCCGTTGTTGGCATTACAGCATTTGCCACTGTACAGGCCACTACTATGCTATTCTCTACTTCTGGGGCTTAGGATGTATAGTTCAGTGATGGAGCACTTGCCAAACATGTGCAAGGCCCTTGACTTCATCCCCAGTACTTCATCCCCCCCACACACACACAAAACAAACAATATTTGCTACTTTGAGATCAATTTTTAAGTTTCTACATAAAAGTGAGAGCATGCAGTATTGATCTTCTGTGTCTGACTTATCTCACTTAACATATGTCCTCCAGTTACATCTGTGTTGTTGTGAATGAGAGAATTTCATTCCTCTTTTATGACCTAACAGTATTCCACTGCACATACATAATTTTTTCATCCATTTATCAGTGGATGGACCCCCTTCCTTGATTCCATACCTTGGCTATCGTGAATAGTGCTGCAATAAACAAAAGTACAGCCAGTAGCAGTAGTGCACCCCTATACCCAGCAATTTGGGAGGCTAAGACAGGATGATTGCAAGTTTGAGGGCAGCCTGGGCACCTTAGCAAGACCCTGTATCAGAATAAAAAATAAAAAGGTCAGGGGCTGGGGTTGTGGCTCAGTGATGGAGTGCTCGCCTAGCATGCACAAGGCACCAGGTTTGATCCTCAGCACCACTTAAATGTAAAATAAAGATATTGTATCCACCTAAAGCTTAAGAATAAATATTTTAAAAATAAATAAATAAAAATAAAAAGGCCAAGCAATAGAGTGAGCCCCTGGGTTCAATCCATACCATACACACACACACACACACACAAAAAAAAATGCATATGTTCTTCAACATATTGGTTTTAGTCCCTTTGGATATATACCTCATAGCAGGATGGTAGGATCCTATGGTAGTTCTATTTCTGATTCCATTTTGAGGAACCTCTATACTGTCTTCCATAATGGCTGTGTTGATTTACATCCCATTTTGTATGAGAGTTTCCCTTCTCTACATCTTCACCAGCATTTATTATTTTTTGTCTTTTTATAGCCTTTATAACTTGGGTGATATGGCATTGCCTTGTTTTTTATTTCCATTTCCCTGATAATTAGTGATGTTGACATTTTTTTCATATACTTGTTGGCCATTTGTATATACTCTTTAAAAATATTGTAGATGGACACAGTACCTTTATTTCATTTATTTATTTTTATGTGGTGTTTAGAATTGACCCCGGCGCCTCACATATGCTAGGCAAGCGCTCTACAGCTGAGCCACAACCCCAGTCCTTGTATATAACTCTTGAGAAATGTCTATTTGGTTTATTTGTCCATTCTCTAATTGATTTTTTTTTTTTTTTTTTGCTATTGAGTTGTTTTGATTCCATACCTTGGCTATTGTGAATAGTGTTTTGAGTTCCTTATATATGCTACATATTAAGTTAATCCCTTAACCAGGTGAATAGTTCCCAAATATATTCTCCCATTCTGTAGGTTATCTCTTCTCTCTGTTGATTGTTTCCTTTGCTGTGATTTTTAGTTTAATGTAATCCCATTTGTCAATTTTTGCTTTTGTTGCCTGATCTTTTGGCTTATATCTTAAAAAAAAAAAAAAACTTTGCCCAAAGTCCTGAAGGATTTTCTCCATTTTCTTCTAGTAGATTGACAGTTGGGGTCTTACATTTGAGTCATTGGTCTATTTTGACTTGATTTTTATATGGTGAGATAGAGATTCCCTTTTGTTTAACCTTCAAACATATATTAAAATAATATTTAAATATTTTCACATGGGCTGGGGTTGCAACTCAGTGGTAGAGTGCTTGCGTAGCATGTGTGAGTACTGGGTTTAATTCTCAGTACCACATATAATTAAATAAAATAAAGATCCATCAACAACTAAAAAAAAAAAAATCAAAATAAAATAAAGGTATTGTGTCCATCTACAACTAAGAAAATATTTAATTTTTTTTTCATACAACAAGGACCTCATTTGTCTTTTTTGCTGTTATTCGCTAGTTTAGCTTATGACCCAGTGCAGAAGACAGCAAACAAGCAATGTCAAATCTGTCATGTTATAAAAGGATAAAGAAATACAGCAGCAGAGACCTAAGGCATTAGGTCTAGTTAATACAGGGTGGGGCTGGGGATGTGGCTCAAGCGGTAGCGCACTCGCCTGGCACGCGTGCGGCCCGGGTTCGATCCTCAGCACCACATACAAACAAAGATGTTGTGTCCGCCAATAACTAAAAAAGAAATAAATATTAAAAAATTCTCTCTCTCTCTCTCTCCTCTCTCTTAAAAATAAATAAATAAATACATTTAAAAAAAAAATAAATACAGGGTGTCTTCAGAGATTGGTTGTTTCCAAATGGCTCCAATTCTAGTTGCACACTAGGATTAAATGAGTACGAGATTCTGGAAGTGAGCCCTGACCTCAGTATTTCCATTCTTTGAGATAATTTTTTTTTCTAAACATCCAAGCCAGAGGCTTGCTACTATCTGCATAATCTCTTTACATTGAACCAAAGTGAAAGATGGTGTTTCAAGGAATATTTTTAACTGCACATATGCACACTAGTGTTATATACAAAGCAATTTATTGCAGCATTATTTATAAAAGTAAAAAATTGGAAACAGCCTAAATGTCTTTGAAGAAGAGCTGGTTGGCCCAACTGTGCTACTCCCCTTGTTCAAAGACAGGTGCCTGAATGAGTGGTGCCTGCTTTTTTTTTTGTGTGTGTGTGTGTGGGTGGGTGGGTGTGATTTGTTCACATGCACGTACAGCATCTCTGAAGGATAACACAAATCAGCAGAAGTTGCATGAGGATTTAGAAACTGAGATATCAGGGAATCAAAGAGGAATGAGCTGAGTGCAGTAGTGGCACATGCCTATAATCTCAGCAACTCAGGAGGCTGAGGCAGGAGGATCACAAGTTCAAAGCCATTCTCAGGAACTAAGCGAGGCTGGGTAATTAAGCTAGATCCTGTCTCAAAATAAATAATAATAATAAATAAGAGCTGGGGGTGTAGCTCAGTAGTTAAGTGCCCCCTGGGTTCAATCCCTGGTACTAAAAAAAAAAAAAAAAAAAAAAAAAAAGGAGGGATGAAAGCCAGCTATACCCAGAAGTGATGCTACTAGAAGCAGAAGATCCAGCATATCCTTATTCAGGCATGATATCCACTACTCACACAGAACTTTTCACTTCATTCAACAAATGTTTACAGGCCTGCTTACCATATGCTAGGCGCTACGTTAGTGGCCAGGAATCCCAGTTTAAGGAAAATAAGATGGGATGATTTCCACCCTTGAGATCAATGCCCTTACAGACTAGTGGACATGAATCAAAACATTACACAAAATGTAAAAACTGTGAGTGTGCTACAAAGTAGTTGGCCAAGCCCACCAAAGGGGAATCTGACCTCATCAGGGCTGTCTTGGCTTCTTTGGAAGTAAGGACTGAACTAATATTTGAAAAGTAGGTATTATCTATTTTATTCGGCTATAAAGAAAAATGAAATTATGTCATTTGAAGAAAAATAGATGGAACTAGAGAAATTATGTTCAACGAAACAAGCCAAACTCAGAAGGTCAAGAGTCATGTTTTCTCTCATGTGGAAGCTAAAGAGGAAAAAAGAAAAGAAAGGTGTTGAGCAGATATCATGAAAATCAAAGGGGGATCAGTAAAGGAAAGGGACCAGGGGTGGGAGGAGGGAGGGGAAATGCTGGGAGGGATGTCGGTCACATTATATTGTTATATTGTGTGTGTGTGTGCAGGTACAAATACGTAACAACAAATCCCATCATTATGTATAATAATAATACACCAATAAAAAATGTGGAAAGAGGCCTGGTGTGGTGGCACATGCCTGTAATCCCAGCAGCTCAGGAGTCTGAGACAGGAAAATCATGAGTGCAAAGCCAGCCTCAGCAAAGGAAGAGTACTAAGAAACTCAGTGAGACCCTGTCTCAAATAAAATACAAAATAGGGCTGGGGATATGGCTCAGTGGTTGAGTGCCCCTGAGATCAATCTCTGGTACCCCTCCACAAAAAAATGTGAAAAGAAAAAAAATCATAAAAAATAGAAATCGCTATACTTTCCACTCAATTTTTATGTGAACCTAAAAAGAAAGAAAGAATAGAAGGTAAAAGAAGATAAAAGAAGAGGGAGATAAAAGAAGATAGATAAAAGAAGAGGGAGATGCAGTTAATGAAGAGGAAACAGCACATGCAAATGTCCTGAGACAGGTGGCTGCAAGCAAAGCAGGTAAAAAGGACAATAAAAGGCAGGGTATGGGTTTTTGTCCCTCAGGCCCAAACCCAAGCTCCTATACTGGGCTTTGTAATGCACTCAAACTACCTCAAACTACGTTTCTGCTTCTCCAGATGTTCTTTGTTAACTGCACAGTGGAAAGTGCTAGAGAGACTCAGCTATGCTGAGCACATAGGAAAAGGTTTCCTATGACTGTCCTCTAAGCAGCACCTCTCCACCCTGGCAGCTGTGCTTCCTTCCTGCAGCAACGGAATGGAGCTTGCAGAACTAGCCTCATCAGGCCAGTCCTTTCCCCTGAGACTCCAGGACCCACCAGAGGCCCCACAGGGGGCCCTCTAAGCTCAGGGACGTGAGCACCAGCTGAGCGGAACTCCCTCCTTGGAGTTTGAGTTCCAGTGACATGAGGCCCCTGCTCCAGGTTTCTAAGGTTAAATTATACCAGCTCTTGTTCTGTGGCCCCTGTGCTTAATGGTGAGACCTGCTTCCTGCAGGTGCTACCTGTGATATCTTGAAGTACTCTCTTACCCTTTCAGTTACCTCAGTTTATGCCTAGGTAGCAAAGCCTTATATCACCTGCATTAAATAACTGGTGTAACCAGGTACTATGGCACACCCCTGTAATCCCAGAGATTCTGGAGGCTCAGACAGGAGAATCACAAGTTCAAGGCCAATGTCAACAACTTAGGTCCTGTCTCAAAAAATAAAAAGCGGGGCTGGGGATATAGCTCAGTTGGTACAATGCTTGTCTTGTGTGAGAAAGAAAGAAAGAAAGGAAGGAAGGGAGGGAGGGAGGGAGGGGAGCCAGGGGCCCTTGGGTCCAAAGGAAGAAAGAAAGACAGACAAGGTCTAGGGATGTAGCTAAGTGGTAGAGCATCCTTGAATTCAATCTCCAATTCCCCCCAAAACATACAAACAAAAACCTGTTGTAGTTTCTTTTCTTTTTTTAAACTGGTATAGTCTCTGTCTCCTTCCTGAACTTTGATTAATACAAACAAAGCATGTGGTGGCCACACTTGTATCCCAGCAACTTGTGGCGAGGTTGAGACGGGAGGATCTCAAGTTTGAGACCAGCCTCACCAACTTATTCAGATCTTGTCTCAAAATAAAAAATAAAGGGCTGGGGTTGTGGCTCAGCCGTAGAGCGCTCGCCTAGCACATGCGAGGCCCCAGGTTCGATCCTTAGCACCACATAAAAATAAATAAATAAAGATATTGTGTCCAACTAAAAAATAAATATTAAATTTTTTTAAAAAATAAGGCTGGGGATGTGGCTCAAGCGGTAGCGCGCTCGCCTGGCATTCGCATGGCGCTGGGTTCAATCCTCAACACCACATACAAATAAAATAAAGATGTTGTGTCCACCAAAAACTAAAAAATAAATATTAAAAAATTCTCTCTCTCTCTCTCTCTCTCTCTCTCTCTCTCTCTCTCTCTGGGACTGGGATATAGCTCAATGTAAAGTGCCCCTGGGTTCAAACCCTAGTACCAAGAAAAAGTTCACAGTAAGGAAAAGGTTGCAAAAAGTATTTGAAGGCCATTCTCAAAGAGCCTTCTATTCTCGAGATTTTGAGTTTAGACTTTATTCCGTAAACTATGGGGAACTCAGAAACCTCCTGTGCAGAAAACCACCACACTTGCATGTGCATGCTAGAAGGTCACTCTGGAAGCCATGGAGTGGCGCAGAGGGCTCTGAGAACTGTACTGCAGGAGACCGGGTGTGGCTCAGGTAGAGCACCAGCACAAGGACCTGGGTTCCAGCCCCAGCAGGGCAGAGGAGAAGGACTGGGCCCCAGATATGAAGGCCAGAAAGGCCAAGAGAAGGTAAGAACCTGAACCAGAGCAGAAATGTTGAACAATAAAAGATGACTAAGTTCAAGAAATATTTAGGAGGTAAAGGCAGGGGAAAAAAAACGGCAACTTGTTGGATAGCAATACTGGAGAGAGAGGAATCTAGGGTGATACCTCAGTTTCTGGCTTGGGTTCTACCCTAGATAATGATGCAATAAGTTGAAACTATGTTCCCAAGAAGAGAAGCAAGTATAAAGAGAAAGTTAATGGCTTTGGCTTCAGGTGCAGAGAATGGTTTCCTTATCTACTGCCATGTAACCAGCTACCCCAAAATGTAAAGGTTAAGCACAACAACCACTTTGTAATTTCTTATGATGTTGCAAATCAGGCTGGGCTTACTTAGCTAAGCAAATGTTGCTAATAGTTATTTGTTGGATGACTATAACTAGCTGATGGGTCAACCATGGGCTGGGCTCAGCTGGGATGTTGGAGTAGCTGATATCTCACTCTTAGACCTGCCCACGTGGTCTCTCCAGTAGCCGCTCCTTGGTTCTTATGTGACAGCCAAGGGATCTCAAGCATATGAAAACAGAAGATGCTAGTCTTTTTAAAATATTAGGTTTACACTTGACAAAGTCATGCTTTATGTTGGTTAACAAGGCTGACTCAAGCCAGGTGTGGTGGCACATGACTGTAATCCCAGAGACTTTGGAGGCCAAGGCAAGAGGATTACAAGTTTGAGCCCAGCCTCAGCAACTCAGCGAGGCCCTAACCAATTTAGTGAGACCCTGTCTCAAAAAAAAAAACACAGGGCTGGGGATGTGGCTCAAGCGGTAGCGCGCTCGCCTGGCATGCGTGCGGCCCGGGTTCGATCCTCAGCACCACATACAAAACAGAGATGTTGTGTCCGCCGATAACTAAAAAATAAATATTAAAAAAAAACAAAAACACAAAAAAACAGAGGACTGGAGAGGTGGCTCAGTGGTAAAGTGCCCCTGGGTTAAGTCCCCAATATCTAAATAAATAAATAAAACAAAAATAAATTGCTGAAGCTGGCCTGGAACATGCAATCCTTCTACCTAAGTCTCCAAAGTCAGTGGTATTATGGGCACGCCTCACTGAACCCGGCTTCTTTTTCTATTTTTTACTTTGAAACAGGGTCTCACTAAGCTTCCCAGGCTGTCCTTGAATTTGTGATCCTCCTGCTTCAGCCTCCCAAGTAGCTGGGATTATGTGCCACTGCACCCATCTTATCATAAAGGAATTGAAAGCCTATGGGAAGTCCAATGGCAGTGTTTAGAAAGTGGCTGGAATCAACATGCTGAGGTTCCTGATGGGGGTTATGACAGGGGAGAATATGAGAGTGTACTAGGAGAGACTGCAGAGACAAGAGCAAGGACCAGGAGCTGACCCTAGAGTTCCCATCTAAGAGGTGAGTGCCCAGTGAGCTTGAGATAGATCAGTCAAGGAGACCAAGTTGAATCTGGGAGAGATTATTTCATGGATGCCAAGGGAGTAAAGTTTCAAGAAATGAGTGGTCTGAAATAGCTAATGCAGCAGAGGATACTGGAATGCGGCAGAAGTATTTATGGTTTTCTTTCAAAATGGCAGACCTCAGGGTAAACACAGTAGTTGTTTCTGACTGTTCAGAATCCATCCTTCTTTCTTCTCATAGAGTACCTCCATTTTATCTCCCCCTCTTAAAAGTCCTCTCAAAAGACACCAACCCTCACCCCCACACAGCATCAAAGTTGAGCTTGAAAGCCAGGTTTGGCCAACTGGAATACTCAACTATTGCAAAGCCAAAGTGATTGACTTAGAGTCAGGCTAGGGAGCCTCAATTCCAGGGTTACTTTTTTTTTTTTTTTTTTTGAACTGGTGATGGTCCCCAGGGGTGCTCTACCACTGAGCTACATCACCAGTCCTTTTTACTTTTTTTTAATATTTATTTATTTATTTTTAGGTGTAGATGGACACAACACAATGCCTTTATTTTTATGTGGTGCTGAGGATCGAACCCAGGTCCCGCCTGTGCTAGGCGAGCGCTCTACCGCTGAGCCACAATCCCAGCCCCTTTACTTTTTATTTTGAGATAGGGTCTCACTAAGTTCCCCATGCTGGCCTTAAACTTGCAATCTTCCTGCCTCAGCCTCCTTCTTCCTGCCCCAGTCTCCTGAGTCGCTGGGATTACAGGCATGCACCACTGCACCCAGCTCGAGTCACTTGACTTTAAGTATGTCAGGTACCTAAGAATCATGTGGAAAAGCTGGCAAATATTGGGGTGACCCTTTCCCCCCCCCCCTAATATCCAGGTTTTGAATCCAGGGACACTTTACCACATCCCCAACCTGTTTTAATGTTTGAAACAGGATCTTGCTAAATTGCCTAGGGCCTTGTTAAATTGTCCAGGCTAGCCTTGAACTTGTGATCTTCCTGTCTCAGCCTCCAGAGCCTCTGCGATGACAGGTGTGCACTTTCTTCCTCAGCCCTCTCAGGGAACCACCCCTGCCAAAATCTTGATATTGGACTTCTAGCCTCCAGGTGAGAAGTTGGCTGTGTAAGCCATCCGGTTTGTGATACTTTGTTACAGCAACCTTAGCAAACTATTGTAACTATTAAGAAAACTTCCTAGGACTGGGGATGTAGCTCAGTTGGTAGAGTGTTCTCTCACATGCATGAGGCTCTGGGTTGGATCCCTAGCACCACAGGCCTGTGCCACTGTACCTGGATAAGATGATAGTTTTTAAAACTCAAAGGACTTGGGCTGGGGTTGTAGCTCATGCATATATACGTAATACTCTGCTTGCCTTGCATTTGTGAGGCCCTGGGTTCATTCCCCAGCACAACATAAAAATAAACAAATAAAAATTATATATATATATATATATATATATCTCAAAGGACTTCCCAATGAATTGCATAACTGGTTTATAATATGTTTGTGTGTGTGTGTGTATGTGTGTGTGTGTTGCTGAGGAACAAACTCAGGGCCGTGTGCATGCCAGGCAAGGGTTCTACAAAGGAGCTACATCCCAGCCCATATCTTTTTTTTTTTTTTTTCCCCACTATTTTTTAAGTTCTAGGGATTGAACTCAGGGGCATTTGACCACTGAGCCACGTCCGCAGCCCTATTTTATATTTTATTTAACAACAGGGTCTCACTGAGTTGCTTAGCTCCTTGCTTTTGCTGAGGCTGGCTTTGAACTCAGGATCCTCCTGCCTCAGCCTCCCGAGCTGCTAGGATTACAGGTATGCTACACCGTGCACAGTCATATCTTTTTGTAAAGAGAGAACGTGGAGAGAAAAGAAGCTATAGCCATTTGACAGATAAGAAAGAAAAAAAAAACTTATCTTTTTAAAAAATATTTTTTAGTTGTTGATGGACTTTTATTTTCACTTATTTGTATGTGGTGCTGAGAATCAAACCCAGTGCCTCAAGCATGCTAGGCAACCCCAACCCCAAGAAAAAAAGGCTTATTAAACATAAAATGTTACTTGGAGAATATTTCATCTGACACCAATTTTTAAGCCCTTGAAACCATATTTTCTGTTCATTTTCTACATGTCCAATGACAAGAGAAACCTGACTATAGAAACTTTTCTTACAGGGCTACTTAAAAGAAAAGTTTCGGCCACCTTCCTAGGACACCAAGGAAAAGTCTAAGGAAGGAAGTGTTGCTAACTCTAAATTACAACAATCCACTAAGATGTGATTTTGTAACTATTTTGTTCACTGCTAAATGGCTAAAAATTTCAAATTCCTACATCATATATGCATTATATTCATTTTTATCACTTAATCCTAACAAACCCATGCAGTAGTTTACATTGTTTTAGTTTTAAGTATATTATATACAGCATATGTGTTATTCATATTAGTGTGTGTACATATGGAAAGGGAATTATATATGTGTTTACATGTAAAACATATATGCATATATACGTAATATTCTGCATGTGTGCATGTATGTGCGTGTGTGAGTATTTATAGTGGAAGAATGGGACGGAGTTAGCCGACCACAGTGGCCACTGGCTGTGAAAGTGGGCCCTCCATATCTGTGGGTTCTACATCCATGGATTCAGCCAACCCAGGATGGAAAATATTGCTGAATCTGTACAGAACACAGATAGATTTTTTGTTCAGGGCATTATTCCCTCAATGATTCAACGAAATCACCACTTTTATAGAATTCACATTGTATTTGATATCATAAAACATCTAGAAAATGACTTAAAGTATGTAAAAAGAATGTACATAGGTTCTATACTTTTCTATTAGGGACTTGAACAACCATAAATTTTGATATCCTGGGGGAAAGGAGTCTTGTAACCAATCCCCTTGGATGCTGAAAAGCAACTCTGTACATATCCCATTTGGCACAGACCTTACAAGAACTTCTCAGCATGATTGAAAAAGCCTGTAATCCCAGTGGCTAACAAGGCTGAGGCAGGAGGATTGAAAGTTCAAAGCCAGCTTCAGCAACTAAAAGAGGCCCTGTCTCAAAATTTAAAAAAAGGGGCTGGGAATGTGGCTCAGTATTAAGCACCCTGGGTTCAATCCCTGGGGGGGCGGGGGGAAATCTTGCAAGAACTGATACTAACACAAAGTATTTAACAATGGCAAATATCTGGAGTAAATATGAACACAAAGATAACACTAGAATAATGAAAGTCATCTTAGCATTTGTGTGATTGCACTGACATAATGTGTCCACCTCAGGAAATAAGGAATCTAATAAATAGACAATCTAGAAATGTGCCACATTATTCCAAGATTCCAAGTCTTAAAGTAGAAACACATAACTTATGTCACCCTTTGCAATTAGAGTTATTCTTCAGATTTCCCAACCTATCTATCTATCCTTTGCTTAAAACCAGTTAGTGGGGGGTGGGGGCTGGGGTTGTGGTTCAGTGGTAGAGCTCTTGCCTTCCATGTGTGAGGCACTAGGCTCGATCCTCAGCACCACATACATAAATAAATAAAAAAAAGGTATCGTGTTATGTGGAACAACAATCAATCAATCAATCAATCAATAAAATCTAACTTCTTTTTTTATGTTTTTTAGTTTTTTTTTTTAAGAGAGAAGGAGGTGGGGGGGAGAGAGAGAGAGAATTTTTTAATATTTATTTTTTAGTTATCAGCGGACACAACATCTTTGTTTGTATGTGGTGCTGAGGATCGAACCCGGGCCGCACGCATGCCAGGCAAGCGCGCTACCGCTTGAGCCACATCCCCAGCCCCTAGTTTTTAGTTTTTGATGGACCTTTATTTTATTTATTTGTATATGGTGCTGAGAATCGAACTCAGGGCGTCATACATGCTAGGCAAGTACGCTACCACTGAGCCACAACCTCAGTTCCATAAATCTAACTTCTTATTAAGCCTCTGTGACAGTTAGGGTCCAGTCAGAAAAACAGAGTTTAAAATAGGAAATTCATGAAACAGGTGCCAGAGGACTAAAAAAGCAAAAAGGGGAATATTGAGGTGACATAAATCACCAGTACAGGAAGCAGCGACCATGTCTCCAAAGCTGCAGAACAAGGTGGGGTGAGCAGAGCTGGTAAAGTGGGAGGGGGAGCCCTGGAGAGCTGGTTCTTCTGCCTCCAAGAAAGGGGTGCCACCAAGTAGCTGCTGGCCCTCCCACGGCCTACAAAACTGGGGCCCAGAATTCTGAGTGGGGGTGGTGCTGGCATTCTGGGGGTGTACGTGAAGGTTGTTTCTTTTCTTTTCTTTCTTTTTTTTTTAGTACCAGGCATTGAACTCAGGGACACTCAACCACTGAGCCACATCCCAGCCATATTTTGAGGTTGTTTAGAGACAGGGTCTCACTGTCTCAGCCTACCTAGCCACTGGAATTACAGGAGTGCACCACCATACCTGGCCATGGAGGTTGTTTCTGTGAGTATGGAAAGAACTTGGAGACTGAATTAAATGCCACTGCCAGAGTAGAATGTCACTACATAGGGAGCAGGTAAGGTACAGTAAGGACATGGGAGTGAGCCAAGAGTAAGTCCCTTCTCTGCCAGCCTTTTGTCCTTCCTCCTCCACTCCTAATAACAGAACCAACTCTAGCTGGCAAGAATTATGATTTGTAGCCCTGATTTCACAGAGCAGCACTGAGAAAAGTGGATTTTGAGCTGAGATACCAGCAAAGACCTAGATGATATAGCCCCTGCTCACCTTCCCAGCCCAATCCCTTTCATTATCCCCCCATTATGAACTCAACTCCAATCATCCTACTGGGCTTCTTTTTATTTCTCAACCACCACTAAGCATTTTTATTTGCTATCCCATCTACCCAGAAGTACCTTTTACTTTGGGTCTTCCTTAAAGCCACCAACTCAAAGAGGACTTCTCTGATTTTACCAACCTAAAAAAAAATAACTGGCTCCCTTTACACACTTGGTAATATTTCCCATTTTCATTTTTCTCATAACATTTATCACTATTTAAATTACGTTTTGCAGCTGGGTACATGGCACAGGACTGTAATCACAATGATTCTGTAGGCTGAGGCAGGAGGACTGCAAGGTCAAAGCCAGCCTCAGCAATGAAGCAAGGCCCTAAGCAAATTAGTGAGACCCTGTCTCAAAATAAAAAGTAAAAAGAGCCAAGGATGTGGCTTAGTGATAAGGTACCAAAGTCCCTGAGTGTTCAATCCCCAGTTCAGCCTTACCACAAGTATTTGTGAAAGTACTGGGGAAAGTAGATTAAAAAAATTTAAAAAAAAAAAAAAAGTTAAAATTTTTGTGGTGCTAGGGGTGAAATCCAGGGTCTCATGCATGCTAGGCACAAGCTCTATCACTGAGCTACACTCTCATCCCCTACTTTTTTTTTCCAGTAGCGGAGTTGAATTTAGGCATGTTTTACCACTGAGCTACATCTTCAATCCTTTTTGCATTTTTTATTTTGAGACAAAGTCTTGCTAAATTGCACAGACTGGACTTGAACTTGCCATCCTCCTGCCTCAGCCTCCTAAGTTGCTGGGATTACAGGCAGGCACCAAAGCCCCTGGCACAAACCTTTCAAATTTAGAAATGAATGAACAAAATTGCTGGAGAGGCCAAGGTGTTGGAGATGCCAAACTCGGCGAACTCGATTGCCCAGGTCATAAGGTGAGGTGCAGGGGTCAAAGGTCGGGTTCCGGTCAACACCAAGAAGAACCGGAAGTCCCAGATCAGGTCCACTCAGCCCGGACCTCCAGCTGCAAGACTAAACTAACCGAGGAGGAGCTTCAGCACCGGGAGAGGGAGGGGCTTGCGGTCCTTCAATGGCAGCTCGACTGTCCTTCCACAGCAGCCAATCAACGCCAGGAGACGGTCAAATTTAAACCCCCTCCCATCTCCTCCGCCTGGACCTGTCCCGAAAGCGTTTGTAGAAAGTGCGGCCGCTGGCCCCGCCCCCGGAGGGGAGGCGGGGAGAAGGGCGGGCTCTCTCAGCCAGTTCGCCTATCACGACCTGCAGCCTTTGGAGAGACGGGGGGAGGCGCCAATCAGGGCGAGCAGCTGCACCTCGCTGGAGCAGTTGGCTACAGTTGTTGCAACTTTTTTCGAAAGCTCGGTTTCCCGGGAGATCCAGGCGGTGACAGAGCCGGGCCATGGCTAGAGGTATTTGCTTGGGTGGCTAGCGCAAGGAGCGGGGGATGGGGGTCCCCTGGAGGGAGCCGGGTGGCGGGAGCGGCGGCGGGGTGGCGCCCTCCTGCGGGTGGAGCGCGGGGGCCGGGGGGAAGGGGGCTGCAACAGAACCTTCCCTGCCCGCTCCCCGCCCCCTGTCCCCTGCCCCTTGCCCCTGCTCCTGAAGCCTGCAGGAGCGCTTCCACCGCGGCGCCTCAGGCTCCTCTCAAGTGTGGGCGCCCACTGACCGCCTCTCCAGAGGCGGCGGACCCATGTGCCAGCGCCCTTTGGAAACTGACGACCGGGGCACCTCTGGGAGCGGTTGTTTGTTCGGGGGGGTGGGGGTCGAGGCTTCGCCCACCTTGGGGCGCCCCGTCGAGGGGCAGGAAGCGACCGGGGCGAGGGCGCAGACCCAGAGCCTGCCTCCTGGGAGCGCCGCGGCGGGCACCCTCCTTCCCCACTCCCTGAGTCAGCTCTGCGCCGCGGGGCGGGGGCCGGCCGCTGGCACACTTCGAGCAGAAACGTGTCCCCCGGCACCTCCCGGAGAAGCCCTCCGCCCAGAAGCCGGCCAGGACTCCAGCCCTTCGCGGATGGCGTGGGTGGGCTTGTGCAGCCTCGGCGGGCGACGTCCCTGCCTCAAGTCAGTCTTTGCATACTTAGTTTGCTGTCAGGACAGTAGAGCCCACGTTATGCGGCAAAGAGATCTCCAACCGCTGGTCATTTCCAGCGGCTGCCTCCTCCTGCTCGCTCAAGGGACAAAAACTTAAGCGTGACAGGCAACTAGAATTACCGATTTTTAAAAAATCGAGTTGTAGTATTATATTCTTCTCGAAATTCCAAGGCATCGTGTGTTGGTAGTAATTTGGCTTACTGTAGTGTACTCCCTGTAGCAATAATAATTAATAAAATCACGATTCATTCAGCAAATCTTTATGGGGCCCCTTTGTTTTCAGGCCCTATACACGATTGCATCATTTATTCAGGGTAGGATCTTTTGGGACAAGAATTCCCCAGGGATTTATTAATTTATTTTGTTAGTACTGGGAATTGAGCCCCGGGGCACTTTACCATTGGGCCATATCTCCAGACATTTTTATTTTATTTTATTTTCATTTTAAGACAGAGTATTGGTGAGTTGCCCAGGCTGGCCTGGAACCTGTGATCCTCCTGCTTCAATAGTAGTTGGGATTACAGACGTGGCCACCGCATGGGGCTAGACTTCCCTAGATTCTAATGAAGTAATGAGGCCTAGTAAACTTCTGGTTAAAGAGCTGTAACCCAATTCATAATTCACAGGGAAATTAAAACTAATATTTTTTCCTTTAAAAAGTATATTCATCTGACAAGACTTAGTAAAACTGATTCTTTGTTTTTCCCATCACTGCAAAAACATTTAAACTACCAGTTTCAAAAGTAAAAGTTTAAAAAAAGAAAAAAAGTGCTTAAAAATCATTATTTTTAAAATTATTTTTTTAGATATTGATGGACCTTTTATTTTATTCATTTATTTATATGCGGTGCTGAGAATCGAACCCAGTGCTTCACATATGGTAGGCAAGTGCTCTACACTGAGCTACAACCCCAGCCCAAATAATAATTATTGAGGGCCAGGCAGTTTATTATCTTATTTAATCTTTTTTTTTTCCTTCACTTCAGATGGGTAATGTGCCTATGCTGTAATATGTTTAGAGGGAGGCACATCTCACACAATTGTGTGAATACCCAATCATCACTTACGAACAGAAGGAGCTCATTTAATCTTACAAAACGTTTTTTCAGAGATGGAAGCTGAAGTTCAAGTCACCTTCCAGACTCTAGCCATGCTGTGCCTTTGCTCATTGGGCCCCCATCTCCCTTAATTAGCCTAAGTGAAGGTCAAAGTTTTCCAGCTTCTACCATGGTAGGCTTACAAATCACCTTTGTAATTATTAGTTAGAGATTTTTTTTTTTTTTAATATTTATTTATTTATTTTCGTTTTCGGCAGACACAACATCTTTGTTTGTATGTGGTGCTGAGGACTGAACCCGGGCCGCACGCATGCCAGGCGAGCACGCTACCGCTTGAGCCACATCCCCAGCCCCTAGTTAGAGATTTTCACTGTCTCACTTGACCCCTGGATTAGTACTTACCTGTTTCTTAGGCTTCGCTAAGCTTGCAGACTAGTAAATTGGATTGTAAACACCAAATTATTTGTAGAATAGCAAAAGAAAGCTTTTTCTTCTAGAAAATCATTCTTTGTTTCAGACTTGCAGTTTATTTTGAGAGCCCCAGTATGTTACAAACTGTTCAGATACCAGTCGACTCCTAGCTGGTTTTGAAGTTTTATTTATTTATTTTTGTGGTGCTGGGAATTGAACCCAGGGCTCTTAACCACTGAGCCACATCCCTAGGCCTTTTTTTTTTTTTAAAGAGAGATAATTTTTTAATATTTATTTTTTAGTTTTTGGTGGGCACAACATCTTTATTTTATTCTTATGTGGTGCTGAGGATCGAACCCAGTGCCCCAAGCATGCCAGGCGAGGGCGCTACCGCTTGAACCACATCCCCAGCCCCATCTAGGCCTCCTGCCTCAGTCTCCTGAGTTGCTAGGATTACAGACATGGGCCTCCCCACCCAGTTGGTTTTAAAATTTTATAGTCACGTAACTATTTGCAACCCCAAGTATTTTATTTTTATTTATTTATTTATTTTTGTAAAGAGAGAGGGAGAGAGAGAGAGAATTTTAATATTTATTTTTTAGTATTTGGCGGACACAACATCTTTGTTTGTATGTGGTGCTGAGGATCGAACCCGGGCCGCACGCATGCCAGGCGAGCGTGCTACCACCGCTTGAGCCACATCCCCAGCCCCAACCCCAAGTATTTTAGCTTGAGGAGGATCAGTCCATCTACTTCTCTCATCTCTTCTATTGCCAAATGGCCCCTTTCAGATTGTTCTTCCTTCATGCATTTTTACCACTTCCAGTTCATTATCCCTTCACAGGTAGAGTAGTTCCCGAGAATACAGATTTTTAGCATGGGACCCTTACTACTCTCTCCTTCACCAATGTTCCCATTGCTCCTAGAATAAAATCCACAGTAACTGTGGCCTAGGAGGTCACCAACAATGCCACCGCAAGACCCCTGGCCTCACTGTGCTCCACCTATTTTTGTTTTCACTACCCTATTTTTATCACAAGACCTGAAACAAAGTAGGTATCCAATAAATATTTGTTGAATGAATGAATCAGTATGTTAGCATTTGAATTCAAGAGATGCTATACACATTCTTTTTTTTTTTTGTAAAATATGCTGGGGCTGGGGATGTGGCTCAAGCGGTAGCGCGCTCGCCTGGCATGCGTGCGGCCCGGGTTTGATCCTCAGCACCACATACAAACAAAGATGTTGTGTCAGCCGAGAACTAAAAAATAAATATTAAAAAATTCTCTCTCTCTCTCTCTCTCTCTCCCCCGCACTCTTTCTTTTAAAAAAAAAAATAAATAAATAAAATAAAATATGCTTATCTAGCAGAACTAGGTTCAGATCCCACCCAGTTTCATCACTTTCTAGTCATGGGACTTATAATGATTTATTTGTTCTGACCCTCAATTTCCACATCTGTGAAACAGGAGTAATAGTACCTTCTCATCATTTCCTGGGAAATTTAAATAATGCAATATTTCAGGGCCTAGCACATCATAAACATTCAATAAGTGTTAGTTATTAGTAGTAATATCACTGTTGCATTATATTTCTACAAATTCCTGGGCAAAATGGAGCATCTGTATTTCCATCGATGGGTTTATATATTATGCAAATAAACAGGTGCCAAGAAGGGGAGAACTGTTTTGATACGCTGAATGATTTGCATTTACTTCTGGGTACTCAAGCTTCAGTTAGAGGAATTGGTGCTAGACTTGAATCCCCTGCTTTTGGGACTAACATTGCAATGAAAGCTATGGCCATAAGTGTAGAGAGGGAGAATGGTATCCTTGTGAAGTGAACAGAATGATTTGTATGTATGTTTCCTTCTCTAGAGCCATGATTCCCATCATAATGTGACAACAGTCTGCAAAATATGCTCTACAGATGTAGAGACACTTTCAAATGGCTCTACTGAGTGTCAGAATGTCACTTTGGAATCCTCTTTCTTCCTCATCCTGGGTATTCAAATACAATAGACTCTGCAGAGGGCATGTGAAGAATGCCCTATCCCACTGGGGTTAATGGTCAGGGTGGATTCCTGTCTTGATGGATGTTAAAACTTGAGCTAGTTTGGGAGGCATTGCCCTGAGTGCCATCCTGTCACTTAATCCTACTCAGTCATATCCCTTCTGAAGGGAGGCAAGGCAGAGAGGTACCTATAGCCTTTTTTTTTTTTTTTTTTTTTTTTTTACCTGTATATGTTAGAAGGTGCCTTGGGTAGATTATGGAATAAAATGTTCTTGGTTTTTACCCATGAGAAGCTGAGGGCTAGCCTGGGGAAATGCCTTGGCCATGGCCACAAAGCATCGTTGGGCAAATACAGTGAGAGAAACCCAGGCAGTAAGAGCTGGACATCTTGAAGTACCTTGTTTGCATCTATGACTTTGCACAAATATACTGACGAATTTTTGGCTGTGGGCCCACAGCTCTAGCAACTACCGCACAAGGCAGTGAGCTCTGCAGAGACAGCCATCGGAGTGCCTGGAACCCTGTCTACCTGGGGCATTTTCTCATGGGAGTTAAGGCAGGAGCACAAGGTGACCTGCTATTCCCTCTGCAACACCATTTTCTCCTCCTAAGCTCAGTTGCCTCATCTGTAACAGGGAAGGGTAGTGGCTAAGGAGAGCAGTCTTCAGGGTCTGTTGTCCTGGACTAGAAACCCGTTTCTAGTTGTGAGATCTGGCCAAACTCTTCACTTCCCTGAAGCTTATTTTCCCCATCTGTAGAAAAGAGTTAATGGTGCCTTCCTGCGTGAGACTGTTGTGAGGTTTGAATGAGACAACTATGCAAGGAAGCACCCAGTAAGCTTATCAATACAAGCCCAGGCTCTGTCTCCCTAGGCCTCCTATCGGCTAAGTACAGATCACTTAGGTTTGACTCTTAGCCCGGTCACTTCCTGGTTCTGTGACTTTGGGCAAACTCCTGCCCAGACCTTTAGCCTCAGCATCCCCATCTTAAACTGAGATGGCGACAGTGCCTGCCCCAGCGGGCTGGCGGAGTTTAAGAGACGTCGGTGAGCACAGCTCCGGGAGCACCGAAGTCCTCTCCTCGCATTCTCCGCTGCTGGTTTCGCCTGGCACCGACCGGGCTCCCTGAATACCCGTGGAACCGCGAGAGGACCGGCCGGCGGGGAGCCTGGCTGTCGTGACCGTGTTCCGCACCCGGTGCTCGCCGAGTGGCAGAGGACGCGCGCGAGGGGGCGCACCCGAGTCCGGATTCGCCGCGCCGCGCCCTCCCTCCCTCCTCCCGCCTCGCTCGCTCCCTCCCTCCGAGGAGCCTTGCAGCGCCGCCCCTGCCAGCCCCCTCCCCGGGCGGGGAGCTGGACGGTGGGCGGCGGCGGCGGCGGCGAGCGGGCCGCGGAGGACGCGCCGCCAGCGCCTCTCTCCTGCGTCCCTCGCCCCGGGCGGCCCGGGGCTGCCGCGGCGCGCGGGTGCCCGCCCTGCCTCGCAGGCCATGGGGGAAGGGGGCGCCGTGGGGCGCCGCCGGCCCTTCCCCGGGGCGCCGCGGCGGCGCTGGTGGCGGCGACAGCAGCAGCAGCAGCGGCAACGGCAGCGCTGGTGGCCGGGCCGCGGCGGCGGCGGCGGCGAGGGCGCGGGGCGCGCCGCCATGGGCCTGGCCGGGCTGCAGGTGGGTGTGTCGGGCCCGGCCGCGCGGGGGGCGGGCGGCGCGCGGGGCCCGGCCGGGCCGGGCGGCGGGAGGGCGACGCGGGCCCCGGCCCGGCCCGGCCGGCCGGCCCCTGCCTCCCGGCGGCGCGGTTGGCCCACCACCGCCGGGCCCTCGAAACATGGCTGCGGCGGGAGGCGCCGCCGCGGCGCCCGGCCCGGGCGGCCCCGCTCCCCGCCCCGCCGCGCCCTGAGCGCCCCCTCCCCCGCTTCCCCCGGGTCCCCCTCTCCAGGCAGGAAGATGTCCAAGCCCCGCGCGGTGGAGGCGGCGGCGGCGGCGGCGGCGGTGGCGGTGGCAGCGACGGCCCCGGGCCCGGAGATGGTGGAGCGGAGGGGCCCGGGGAGGCCCCGCACCAACGGGGTAAGCAGGCACCCTCCCCGCACTCAGCGGTGCGCCCGCCGGGCCCGGGCCGCGAGCACGTGGTCGCACCCGGGCCCCCGCCCGCGCCGCCCTGGGGCGACCGGCCGGGGCAGCTTCCTTTTCTGCTGCCTGGCTGGGAGTGGCGGCCACGCTGGGTTCCGCCATGACCCTAGCAGGGTTTGACCTCGAAAAAGTTTGACGGTGGCTCAATGTGGCTTTCCGCTCCCCGAGACTCAGCGTCTCCGGGGGTGGCCGCCTTCCCAGGGTGTGCGGGGCCTGCCTGGGTGCCCCCAGAGGGGTTGCCGGTTCTCTGACTTGGCGTTGGATGGATCACCAGGCAGCAAGGCCCGCATTGTTTCTGGGGAAGACCTCCCGCTATGTGCTCACTGGGAGGAGAGGCCCCACACCCAGAGACCTGCAGTGACCTGTACCCTAACCCTGTACCGACCTGCCCACTGTTAGTAGCCAAGTGCGGTTTTGCCTTAGGGTGACCGCCCTAAATGTTCTGACCCTGCTCTGCTTTCATTAGTCTCCCTCACCACCCTGGAGAATCTGCCAACCACAGTCCAGGGAGGAGGCTGGGTTGTGGTGATTTGAGAGGGGCCAGGCTGGGCACGCTGGAGGCTCAAGCAATATGACAAGCCTTCCCAGCTGATCTCAGGACCAAGTGATTAATCATGTTCCGTGAGGCCTTGTTTCTAAGTTAGAGTTGCTGCTCCTGCCAGGGAAGTTAACTTCTAAGCTCAGCCCAGCCCTCCAGATTGCCAGTAAGTTTTCCTTGGGTCACTTGGACCTGGTAGGTCAGCTTCCTCCTATGTAGACCTTGGTGTACAACTGGTTCTCCCTCTGGCTAGATACCACCATAATTGGAGACCTCATGTGTTCTTGGATCTGGGGAAATTCTAACCCTGGCAGTGCTCCCCTGAGAATTGGGGCTGGCAATCCCTTGTAGCTTAGTTGTTGTTGAGAGATAATGTCATTTGTCTTTTGTCTTTTTTTTTTTTTTTTTTTTGGTACCAGGGATTGAACCCAGGGGTGCTTTACCACTGAACAACACATCCTCAGTCCTTTTTAAAAATTATTTTTTATTTTGAGACAGGGTTTTGCTACCTTGCTGAGGCTGGCTTCGAACTTGTGATCCTCCTCTCTCAGTCTCCTGAGTTGCTGGGATTACAGGCGTGTGCTCCCACACCCTGCTGTTTTTTGTATTCTTATTTCCCCTTCTCCTCTTAAATGCTATGAGATTTTCTTCTTTTTCAAGCCTCTTTCAGAATACTCATTTGTCTTTTTAGGAGAACGTATTTGCCGGGCAATCAAAGATCTATACCTACATGAGCCCGAACAAATGCTCTGGAATGCGTTCCCCCCTTCAGGAAGAGAACTCAGTTGCACATCACGAAGTCAAATGCCAGGGGAAACCATTAGCTGGAATCTACAGGAAACGAGAAGGTAAGCCTTCAAAATGGTCTTATTCTGATCTCAGCTGGTTAGGTTGCAGAAACTCCCTCCTTTGTAAGGACATATATGTGTATATGTTTATCCAGGCTTTCCAATCCTTAGTTTGAGAAATTTGAACTATGTTCCATCTTCCTGCTAAAAAACACAGGGGAGGGCTGGGGTTCTGTTTGCCTAGCACGTATTGGGTTCGATCCTCTGCACCACCTAAAAATAAATGAATAAAGATGTTGTGTTCATCTACAACTAAAAAATATTTTTAAAAAAATACAGGGGAGAGCTGTGGTTATGGCTTAGCGGTAGAGCGCTCTCCTCACACGTGTGAGACCCTGGGTTCGATCCTCAGCACCTCATAAAAATAAATAAGTGAAATAAAAGTATTGCGTCCAACTACAACTAAAAAATAAATATTAAAAAAAAAAAAAAAAAACAGGAAAAGAGTAGCCTATCCCAGGGCGTGTGCCCTGTTGGTCCAACAGGTTCTCCCTGCCTTCAAAGGAGTCAGCATGTCCTTCAACTTGTCTTGCCAAGTTACAAACTAATGCGCCTGACCCACAGTTAGAGAACCTAAGTGTGAAAAGTACAGATGGTGTAGACAAGGCGATCATGTGCTGTGTGAATACAGGGGATCAACTTTGTTCCCTTTGGTGGGCCTTGACTCCGTTTCTAAAGTTTCTTTCTACCCAAATATTCAGCATTACTGTCTAAAGCAGCATACTCTGCAACAGGATGTGGAATTGAAGTGCTGAGGGAGAGCTGGGGTTTAGCCCCGTCATAGAGCCTAGCACACATCAGACTCTGGGTTTGGTCTTCAGCATGGCAAAATAATTAATTAATTAAAACCAGAAAACGCATGATTATGTAAAATTCTGTCTGGTCCTGCAATCAAGCTAAGAATCTTACTCTCATCCAAATATTCTCTTTTGGAACTTCAATAGGGAGCATGAGTTCTTTCCCAACTAGTTAAAACCTGCCTGACAGGACCAGAGCCTCTGGCTCCCAGCGGCTCCATGGGGGAAGCCTTGTATTTGCCGACAGATAACATCCTAAGTGATGATGGAGCCTGACCTCTGGGGCCAGATCTGAGAACCAGGCATGGAGGCTGGAGCCTGCCCTCAGCTTGATTTCCCCCAGTACACAGAGTGATACTATTTTAATCTCAGATGAGTTGGGTTCTAATCCTAACTGCCATCTAGAAGGAGGAGCCAGGGAGGTTGCTTATCTTCTGCGAGCCTCGAACCTTGGTTGTCTCATCTGTAAGTTGGGAAAGAGCAGTCCTACCTCACCTGCAGGCTATCTAGAGGATCAATTTCAGCATAGATGCAGAATGGCTTTGTGATACTCTCTAGATGCCAGCTTTCCCCACTGCCAGCATCACATCCTTGCTCATTCCTGTTCCTGCAGCACTTAGGATAGCACCTGCCACTCAGGTGTGGGACAGGAAGCTGTTGTGGTAGCCAGCCAGCCTCACATGTATTTTGGGATAGGACAAAATGTATGTTGTCCCAAATAAGCTAACTTATTTGGCTAATGGTGTTACCAACTGGCAATGATTAAAATTTGGAGTCAAATGTACTTTGGAGACCCCAAGGGCCAGGCTCTTACCCCTAGTTCTACCATGGCAGACTGACCGCAGAGGGAATATTCATGGGGACTCCTGCCACACTGACCCCAATATTCTGAGGTTCTACTCAAGAAGGCATGTAAGGGAGTGAAAATGATCAGGATTGATATTGTCAGAACCCACTGACAATCTGTAATTCCTGGTACAGCAGAGATGCTTAAAAAAAGACACGCACACACACATTCAGTAGAAAATGAGCACCGTCTTTACTTTTTTCTCTCCTCCTTTTATACAGCATTGTTAATTAAAACAAGGGAAAAGTAAAAACATCCTTTCGGCAGCTTAATCCTTTTAAGCATGGATAAACATTCTCAGGAAAACTCTGTTTATGGTCACAGTGCTCCGTACTTCTTATCATTTAACTTGCAGTTAGTTATTCCCAGGCAAAAACATATATATATATATATATATATATATATATATATATATATATATATATATATATGCAAAACTTAACTGTGTGCGTGAGCACACATGATATACTTATTTTTTTTTTATTTATTGAGCTGTAGTTCGTGTATCATAAAGTTGAACATTTTAAAATGTACAGTTCAGTGGTTTTGAGTATAGCCACAGATTGTGCAACTATTATCGATGACTGATTCCAGAAGATTTTCATCATCCTTAAAAGAAACCCATGAGGGCTGGGTTGTGGCTCAGTGGTAGAGCACTTGCCTAGCATGTATGAGGCCCTGAGTTCAATCTTCAGCACCACATAAAAATAATGTAAGTTAGGCTGAGTTGTGACTCAGAAGTAGAGCACTTGCCTGGCACATGCGAGGCCCTGGGCTCAATCCTTAGCACCTCATACAAATAAAAAGAAGAAGCCCATGAAGAGCAGTCAGTGTTCTACTCCCTGACTCCCCCAACCTTAGGCAGCCACACACTACTTTCTGTCTGGCTTTGTCATGGTCATTTCATATCAGTGGAATCATATGCAGATAACCTTCTGTTTCTGGCTCTTCATGCAGCAGTGGTATTTTCAAGGCCCATTTGTGTTGTAGTGTTTTGTGCTTCATTCCTTCCTGTGGCTGAATCTCAGTCTACTGTGGATGGACCACGTTGTTTAATCATTCACATGTCGATGGACATTTGAATTGTTTGTACTTTTGGGCTGTTATGAATGAGCTTCTGCATTCTTGTACAGATTTTTGTATAGACATATGTCTTTAATTTTCTCGAGTAGTTGCCTAGAGTAGCATTACTGGGTCATATGGTAGTTCTATGTTTCATGTTTTGAAGAAATGTCAGAAGGTCGTCCAAAGTGGCTGTGCCATTTTACATTCCTACCAAGAGTATATTACTTTAAAAAGTAAATCATTACGGGGGCTGGGGTTGTGGCTCAGTGGTAGAGCACTTAACCTAGCATGTGTGAGGCACTGGGTTCAATCTCCAGCACCACATATAAATAAATGAATAAAATAAATGTCCATCAACATCTTAAAAAAAAGTAAGTCATTAAAAAATTGTTTACAAGGCTTTGAGTTCAATCCCCAGCACCACACACACAAAAAAACACAAACCAAAAAAAAAAAAACCCTGTTCCCTAACACTGGGGCTCCAGGCTTGTCAAGAACACACGTACAGTGCGACTATCAGCTTGCCAGCCTGTCCACCCCACCGTGCCAAGAGCCACTGTGAACGTGGGGCTTCAACCCTCTTTGGACAAGACCTGTTAGGTAGGCTCAGTGGCACGTGCCTGTAATCCAAGCTACTTGGGAGGCTGAGGCAAGAGAATCACAAGTTCTAGGTCACCCTCCACAACTTAGAACCTGTCTCAACATAAAAATTCAAAAGGACCAGGTGTGTAGGTCTGGGGTTGTGGCTCAGTGGTAGAGAGCTTGCCTGGCATGTGTGAGGCATTGGGTTCGATTCTCAGCACCACATATAAAAATAAAATAAAGGTCCATTGACAAGATATTTTTGAAAAACTAAAAAATAAAAAGGACCAGGTGTATAGCTCAGTGGTAAAGTGCTTGCCTAGCATCTGTGAGGCCCTGGGTTGCATCCCCAGCACCACAGATAGAAAAGAAAAAGAGGAGAGAAGGAGAACTTGTTTTGTCAAGCATCTGAAAGGATGCATGCTGGGCAGTGCTTGGACAGAGTTTCTCCTTTGTCCCCTACTTGCATGGACCAGGACTATCGTGCTTTAGGAAGTGAGCTTGTTTTTTGGGATCTGAAACCTAATTCCTAAAATCGGTTGATTGGGTGCTCCTGCCACTGTTGCCGTCCGTGGTGCTTTGCCTCACAGGCTCTCTCCCCTATCAAGAGGCAGAAGGCCAAATCCTCTGCCTGGTGGGTCAGAGACTAGAACCAGGCACTTCTGCCTTAATGGCGTGGTGGGCCCTGGCTCAGTAGGCTGGGCATTGCTGCCTGAGGTTCTCATGATCCTCTGTCTAAAGATTGGAAGACGCGGAGTAGAAAATAAACCCGTCTTTTCCCACCCTCCCCTGCAGAGAAAAGAAGTGCTGGGAATGCCATCCGGAGCTCCCTGAAGTCAGAAGAACAGAAGATCAAAGACGCCAGGAGAGGTCCCCTGGCACCTTTTCCAAACCAAAAATCTGAAGCAGCAGAACCTCCAAAAACTCCAACCTCGACTTGTGATTCTACCAATGCAGCCGTTGCCAAGCAGGCCCTGAAAAAGCCCCTCAAGGGAAAACAGACCCCTCGGAAAAAGTAAGTCCCCTCAATCTCTCCTCCCAGAGCAGAGCAGTTTGACTCCTGTGACCGCCAGAAGGCTGCTTGGGTGCCCACTGGGGTTCAGCAGTCCATCTTCTCAGCCCCTATCGGGCAGAGGCTCAGACCCCTGTGGCCTCATCCTGGTGTCCTTGTATGCCAGCACCTCAGTGTGGCCTGAGCCGACAAGGCCTGCTCTGCCTGTCCCTCCCTGATGAGAATAGACAGTCTGTACTTTGTCTCTGAGGCCCCCCGGCAGGTGAGATGATGTGCCACCAGGCCCCAGTGGGCAGAGGTGTTAGGTGACATTGTGTCCAAGGTGCCACCTCTTAAGGAGCTGTATTGGTGTGGTTTTAGGCCTGATGGTTGCTTTCTCCTCTTCTCACCCAGAGCTCAAGGAAAAACGCAACAGAATCGCAAACTCACGGACTTCTACCCTGTCCGGAGGAGCTCCAGGAAGAGCAAGGCCGAGCTGCAGGTAGAGTTGGGTGGCGTGGCCCCCCGGGCCTGGGCTTCATGCTGTCATCTTGGGCCAGGCCTCTTGTCTCTCTGGAGCTGGTTTTGCCCTCCCTGTAGCAGGGATCACCAAGAGCTTGCTGGGGTCATCGGGGGCTGCAGTTGGGAGGCTTCTGTGAAGAAGCTCAACCTATATCATAGGGCACAGAAAGCCAGGTGTTCTTGTCAGGGTGGCTTTTCCAGGACTTTGGCAGAGCCATTTGGAGCTGGAATTGTGGGAAAGGCCACCTCTTCTTTCAGAGGCTTGCCCTATCTGTAATCTAAAAGTTTCCATGTTGTTGTTCAGGATAGTAAAGAGCAGCGGTTGGAACCATTTCCTGATTGTGCAAGCACAGGTCGGTCACCTACCCTGCCACACGCTCCTATCTGTAGAATGAGGAGATAAAGTAGTGCCTGGCGTGGTTGGTGAGGGGAATAAAGAAATGGGTTCAGATGTGGGGGACACAGGACTGTGCCCGTTCCACAGTGAGGCCAGTTAACTGTGACTATCGTCCCCATTGCTTCCTAGCCAGCTGGGAACATGCAGAATGAGTGGAGAACTCAGGCAGAAAGGCCAGGCAGGCTGTGGCAGCCACACCCGCATGTGCCATGCAGGGGGCTGCAGTGTCCTGTGTGCTGCAGTGGGCGTGGCCACTGCCTTCCTGTTCTGGAACTGCAGGGTGTGGCCGGGCCCCAACACACAGACACACACACCCTGACTCCCCTCCCACAGCCCTCTCGACCTGGGTGCTCAGGATCATCTTCCTGCACAAGGAGGAAGCCCAGCTGGACAGTGTCTCTGCCTCAACCTTTCCAGACTCCTCTAGCACGTGTTATGTTAAATCTGCAAATGTAGATACACAGATCTACCATGCTTTTATTTTTAATTGAGAGAGCTTTATTTAAAAAAAGAAAGAAAGAAATTAAAACAGGGTCCATTTTTCTAACCCCAGAGAACTACTTTGGCTTTATTTTTGGAGAATGGCAGTTTCTTTTGGCCAAGAAGGAGCTGTTATAAAACAGGCCGGCAGTGGGAGGCTGTGCTTGTCACTGCCAAATGTAGTGATGCAGAGGGAGGGCGGGGCCTGCCCAGCGGACTCCTCCCAGCCAGGGCTGGAGCTGCAGGCTGGGGCTCCCATCCAGGCAGCTGAGTTCACCTTGTTGTACTAGGAAGCCAGGGGTCTTGGGCCTGGAGGAGAGAGGAACGCAGTGGGGTCTGCTCAGTCTTGGAGTACATGCTGGGGAGGGAAGGTGCATGTGCTTCTCAGAGCTTGGGCTGCAGACACAAAAAGCTCGTTTGGGGACAGACCAGGAGCCAGTTGTGAGCAACAGCTGTGCTGTGCCCTTCCCTGT
This sequence comes from Marmota flaviventris, assembly GCF_047511675.1. NCBI lineage: Eukaryota > Metazoa > Chordata > Mammalia > Rodentia > Sciuridae > Marmota > Marmota flaviventris. Next base: position 135,654,125 of record NC_092498.1, on the reverse strand, counting down.
GTGTGTGTGGGCTCTGCCGAGTGAATGCTGGGCTGTTGCTGCCCATGGCAGTAAGCCTGCTGCTGGCCAGGGGTGAGGCTGTCTCTGTCCCAGCCAACGTGGCTGTTGTGGGCCTGGGTGTGTACTCTCTTGAGTGTGCAGAGGAAGCCCCAGGGTGTGGCCAGTGGGGCTTGTCTGAGCGGTGAAGTTGGTCTGACCTCACTGCCCTTCAAGGCCAGCAGGAACTGGGCCCAGGCTGGGGTCCAGGTAGGTGGGAGTGAAACTGAAATGAAAACCTCTGAGACATTTCACTGAGCTTGGAGACAAAGTGGGTGATGGGTAGCTGGGTCCAGGGTCCAGGCTGAGGCAGGAGAGAGGAATCAGGCTGCAGGATTTGAACTCGGGATGGGTCCTAGGTAGTTACCTTCAGCCGTGCTGTGCGGAGGGGCCCCAAGGCTGGCTGGCCTGGGTGTGGACAACATGGCAGCCACACTGGGTTGCGAGCTCCACCTTTTGGCAGCCCTTTCTAATTCCCTACCAGCCCCAGGGCTGGACCTGTGGTGTCACTGCCGATCCCACCCTGGCGCTGTTAAAGGCATCTCCTTCTGTCCACAAGCCCCCCTCACCCTCACTCAGGCCCTGCCAACACCACTCCATGTGCTGGAGGCCAGCTTGTATTCTGCCAGAACTCTCCTTAGGAAGCCCAGAACTAACTGCTTGCAGGCCTTGGGCTTCTGGCCTTGAACCAGATTCCAACTCCCTGGCTCTGTGTTCAGGGCATCTAGCTGCTCGGGGTCCTCTAGGCCGCGTTCAGTATCAGCAGGAAAATTCCAATTACCTGTCCCCGGTTTTCCACGCCTGCTCCCATGTATGTGGCCCCCCGCCGTCCCTCATCTGTACACTTTAGCCATCACTACGAGTAAGGTGCATGTGGTTGCTAAAGGAGTTTGTTTGCTCTACCTCCAGGTCCTAGTCAGGATTCTCCAGTGGGAGCAGGGCAGGCTCCTGTGCTCCTGGAGCTTACATTCAGGTGGAGAATGAGTAGCAATTTAAAAAGACCATTGTGCTAAGGACAGTAGTGCAGGCCTGTAATCCCAGGCCCTCGGGAAGCTGGGACAGGAGGATCACAAGTTGGAGGACAGCTATGATAACTTAGTGAGACCCTGTCTCAAAATAAAAATCAAAAAGGGCTCTGGAGGCCTGGGGCTGTAGCTCAGTGGTAGAACGCTTGCATAGCATGTGTGAGGCACTGGGTTCAATCCTTAGAACTACATAAAAATACACAAATAAAATAAAGGCATTCTGTCCATCTGTAACTACAAAAAAAAAAAAAAAAAATTAAAAGAAAAAGGGCTAGAGCTCTAACTCAGTGGTAGAGGACCCCTGGGTTCAATTCCTAGGACCACAATACATTTTTTTAAAAGGGCAGTGAATGCAAAACCCCATGGCAGGAGCAAGCTTAGCCTTGGAGGGGCATCTATGAGGCTGTGGTGGGCTCGGGGTAGGTGGGCATAGGGACTGGGAGGGAGATCTGGATCTTGCAGAACCTTCCAGACCACAGAGGAAAGTCTGGGTTTTTATCCCAGTAGCAGTAGAACCTTTGTTTTTGTTTAAATGAACTTTTAATTTTGTAATTATTGTTTTAGATTTATAGAAAAGTTGCAAAGATAGTACAGAGAGTCCCCACAGAGGCTTTGTTACTCTGGTAAATTTGTCACAACTAAGGAGCCAGCTCTGGGATGTGAGTGCCTACTCTGAAGTCAACACTGCAGTGGCTGATCTCTTCGACCTTTTCAAAAGACTGCTCCCGCTGCTGAGTGCAGAATGGGGTGTGGGGTGGCAGAGTGGCAGCCAGGAGACCAGCAAGGTGTGGCTTGAGTGGAAAGGAGGCAGAGACCTGTCCCATTCACCAGTGTCCCCAACACATCACAGTGTCTGGCCCACTGCAGGTGTAGAGAGCTGGTTCAGGGAGAGCTGGTCTCTGCTGTCCCTTTAGGCGGAGGTCTGCTGCTGCGCTGCGCTGGCCTGAGGCTGCTAGTCGGACTTCAGCAGGGCCCAGCTCCATAGGAAAAGGGAGACTGGGAATGTCCACTCTTCCAGCTTCTCCACTCAGGGCCATGTGGACCCTCTGGCGGGGATGCCCCTTGTCCATGGCCGTGGCTCCTGGGGAGATGCAGAGTTCTGTGGGCCTCACAGAGGTGATGGGCAGGGAAGGGTATGGAGCACACGTGTCCTCTAAAGGGCTCAGCCTCTAACCTCCTACAGTAATTATGTATGGAGTTAGATTCCTGCTACACGCTGAGAAGAACATATCTAGAAGGCCCTGTGTTAGCTTTCTGCATCAGACACCCGAGATGGTCAGCGTATAGTTTGATTTTCTGTTTTTACCTCATAGTTTAGAGGTTTCAATCCATGACCCCCATGGCTTTGGGTTAGCCAGCATGTCACAGAGCAAGTATGTGACAGCAAAACCACTCCCCTTATAGCCAAGAAGAAGAGAGGCGGAGGAAGGGCTGAGGTCCTACTGTGCCCTTCAAGAGCATGTCCCCAGTGACCAGAAGACCCCTTCTAGCTCCTGCTTCCTCAGGGTTTCACTGCCCCCCAGTAGTGCCACACTGGGGACCACACCTTTAACACATGGGCCTTTGGGACATTTAAGATCCAAGATATGACAGACCCCCTCTGCCCTTGGGCCAGCACTGGGTCCCTCCTGCTCCAGGTGAAGCTGGTTCCAGGTGACAGTTGTCTACAACAGATGATGATGAAGAAAGGAGGGTGCTTGGGGCTTGGGCATCTCTGGGGACCCATGTCACAGAGACCAGCCATGGCCCTGTAGTATAGCCTAGAGTAAATGCTGAAACTGCTCTTTTCTCCTCCACCCAGTCTGAAGAAAGGAAGAGAATAGATAAGCTGATTGAAAGTGGGAAGGAAGAAGGCATGAAGGTAAGGGTGGTGATGCGTGCTGGGCTTGCGGGGTTCTGTCCTCCTTCCCAGGGCCCCAGGATTGTGGCTAGCAGCCCTGTTGCCTTTATTGAGGTGTCACTGACAAGTCAGATCAAAAAGCCAGGTAGGAAAACTGTTGTATGAAGGGAGCATGGATGGGCTTCGTATGTAAATGTTATCCTGAGAAACTTCTTAAAAAATTGTAAAATACCCATAACATTTATTATTTAAACTAATCCCAGCTATTCACGAGGCTGAGGCAGGAGGGTGGCAAATTTGAGGCTAGCCTGGGCAATATAGTGAGACCATGTCTTAAAAAAAAAAAAAAGACTGGGGATGTGGCTCAGTGGTGAAGCACCCTTGGGTTCAGTCCCCAGAACCACACACATATTAAAAATATGCATGCCTTTAAAGTGAATGATGCAGGGGCATTTAGAACATTCAGTTTGGGCAGCCAGCATCCCTGTGTACTTCCAGAGCTGCTTCATCTTCCCAAATGGGAACTTGGTACCTTATGCCCACCATTCCCCCACCAGCTCCTGCCCGCCACCGTCTGCTGTCTTCTCCACAGAAGTGACTCTCCAGTCCACACCCATGGAAGCTCATAGTGTGTGGCCGGTTGCACCTGGCTTCTTTCACTTGGCAACACGCCTGGGCAGACTTTTCAAAGAGCAGCTGAGTTTGTCCTGACCTTTCCCACATGACCATGTTCATGACCTTTGCTTTTCTCTGTGTGTGTGCATGTATAAGGGGAAGGTTAATCCTGAACCCAGGACCTCATGCATGCCAAGCACACACTACCCCTGAGCTCCACCCCTGGCCCTTAGTGTATTCCAAACACAAGTGGCTCTGTCAGGAGGGGGTTACTGCCCCACTCTGTGGGGACTGGGAGCCAAGGGACAGAAGGCTTCCTTTCCACCCACCATCTAGGAGGATCCAAACTTAAGCCTTGGGCCCCTCAAGCAGCTACCCTCGGACTCCATTTATAACAGAGCAAGGACAAACATGGAGGGTAAAGGAAGGAGTGCAGGAGAGGCCAGGACACAGGCCCTGCTCCTTACCCAGAGCACAGTGCATTGTGGGCTGACTTCCCACTGCACCCCTTCCCAGCCTCTGGCCTTGGACACATGGCTCTGCCTCAATGTCCTCATCTGCAGATGGGGCAGTACCCACCTAGCAGACTGCTGGGATCTGATGGAACAGTGCTGTGCAGATGGGCGTGGAGGTGCTCTGCAGGGGCCTGGAAGGCACCTACAGTTGCATTGCAGTTGCACAGCCGTGTGCTCTAAGTGAAGCCCCTGCAGCCATGCCCCGGCAGGAGTGGATTTTGTTTTTATTGAGGCCTAGCTCAGTTAAGCTGGTTAAGAACATGCAAGGCTCCAGGAAGCCCTCCAGGCTTGGTAGCATCCATCAGGCTTATCAACCAACAACACTCTTGTCACCTCCTGACAGATTGACCTCATTGATGGCAAAGGCAGGGGCGTGATCGCCACCAAGCAGTTCTCCCGGGGTGACTTTGTGGTGGAGTACCACGGCGACCTTATCGAGATCACTGACGCCAAGAAGCGAGAGGCTCTGTATGCACAAGACCCCTCTACGGGCTGCTACATGTATTATTTTCAGTATCTGAGCAAAACCTACTGGTAAGTGCACTATTTGAGTGACTTTCCCACCTTCTGGGCACAGAGGACGACCACAGGGCCAGGAACCGTGGAGGGCTCCCTGTGCATTGGTCGGGCTGGCCCTGTAGTGCTTGCTGTCTGTATCCAACTGTGATGCAGTGCTCCCTGTTTTTAATATTTGGGATTAGAGACATCCTAGAGGCCATTTCATCTGGCCAGGAGCAGAGGTGTCACACAGAAACCTGCTGGCAGCTCCCCCGACCTCTCCTTGGGGCACCTGGCTGGAGGACCACTCTCTCCTATGCCCAATGGGTTTGATTTTTATCCATTTATTTATTTTGCAAACTCTGCAGCTACCTCTGGTGCCTCCATAAAGAGCCATTTGGATTCTACCCCTAAGCCCCCACCCAGGGCCACTCCAGGCTCTCAAAAGTCACTTTTTGAATTGAATTGCCCAAAATGTGGCTCTAGATTGAGATGCCACCAGAGCGGAGCTGGCGCAGCTCTGCCGGATCAAAAGCCTCTTTATCACTTTGATGCCCTCTTGCCCCCTCCCACCAGCGTGGACGCCACCAGAGAGACAAACCGCCTGGGAAGGCTGATCAATCACAGCAAGTGCGGGAACTGCCAGACGAAGCTGCACGACATCGATGGCGTGCCTCACCTCATCCTCATTGCCTCCCGCGACATCGCAGCCGGGGAGGAGCTGCTGTATGACTACGGGGACCGCAGCAGGGCCTCCATCGAGGCCTACCCATGGCTGAAGCATTGACGCCATCGGCTTCCTCACCCTTCTTCAAAGGACAAAGTGCCCTCAAAGGGAAATGATTTTTTTTTACATACTTAATCTTAGCGGAGTACTTCAGATCTTTTTAAAAAGTATATTAAGATGCCTTTTCACTGTAGTATTTAAATATCTGTTACAGGTTTCCAAGGTGGACTTGAACAGATGGCCTTATATTACCAAAACTTTTATATTCTAGTTGTTTTTGTACCTTTTTTGCATACAAGTTGAACGTTTGTGCTTCCCGTGCATGCAGTCAAAGACTCGGCACAGGTTTTAGAGGAAAGAGTCAAACATGAACTAGGAAGCCGGGGGGGGGGGGGGGGGGGGGGGTGTCTCCTGCCTCCAGGTGAAGAGCGGGCCTGCCCGCACACCCCGACGTCCCAGAACGGGCGGGTGTGAGGGCACCGCTGCCTCCCTGGGCGGGATGTCTCCAAGCTCTTGTCTCCTCACGTCTCGACAGGCGCACCTTGAAGTGTATGAAATATTTTTTAAAGGGTTTCGCAGTAAGCTAGTCTTCCCCTCTGCTTTCTTGAAAGCTTACTGGCCCGCGGCCAGGGAGCGCGGCCAGGCCTATAGACTTTCTCTTCCACGGGCGGCTGCTTTTCCGGGCACCTTGAAGCATCAGGGTGGGTAGTCACCCTAGAGGCAGGCAGGGACAGCGCTGCTCCCTGCACCTGCCAGGGCAGGGCTTCCTGAAACTGGGTTAATTCTTTATAGAAATGTGAACACTGAGTTTATTTTAAAAAAATAATAGTAAAAATTAAAAAAAAAAAAAGTCAAAAAAAAGGAAAAAAAACCACAGAGAACAACTTACATGTATATAGGTCTTGAAGTGAGTGAAGTGGTTGCGATTTCTTTTGTTTTGGGGTTTTTTTTGTTTTTGTAGAAGAGATTTGAGATGGTACTCTATTCTAATCAAAAATAAAGTTTTGTAGCGGGACCAGAAATTATTTCCCCGATCCCCTCACCCACCTGCCCAGTTCTGCTGGGTTGAAAGTTCCAGATCTGCTGTGAGGCCTTCTGTTGTCAGACCACCTGGTGTCCTTCCTGTGAAGCGCAGCCATAACCTGAATTGTGAGCCTAGAGCTCAGGATCCCTCCCAGCCATCTCCACCAGCCTCAAAGAAAGGCATCTGGTGCACATGGAGCGGGCAGGGCCCTTAGCCAGGGAGCAAGGACAAGGCTCAGTTCTCAGCTTGAATGTGATACCAGGAGGAGTAGCTGGCTTCCTCTTCCCTCCCCAGGGGTCTGATTCTCACTCACTGTCCACCTTCTGTCCATGGGGCTGGGGCTCCTGTCCACCCTGGTCCCAGGTAAATGTGAATGGAGACAGGTGTGAGAACCTGTCCTCATCCTTACCCCATCCTGGGCCTCATGACGGTGCTACCTAAGAAAGTCTTCCCCCCACCCCCACTAGCCTGGTCAGTGGTCAGCAAATTGGAGGAGGATCCGGCAGGAGTCTTTAAATGTGAGATAAAATGTCTTGGTTGTACCTGTTTGTGGTTTAGCTTTGTATTTAAGCAAACAAACAAAAAAAGGAAATAAACTTGAAAATTATTTGTCATCATAAAAATGAAACAAAAATTAAAATATTTATTGCCAGGCAAGGCCAACTATGTGTCTTTCTCTTTTTATAAGGTAGAAGTAGAAATACGTAGGGTTTGAGAACCAGCTTTGGGGAATGACCTAGGAATCCAGACAGTCTTGCTGATACAATTTTGAGCAATCCAAACTCTTCAGTTTCCTCACTTGAGTAAGGGGTCAGGAGTCATAGGGCACTTGTGAAGATGAGAAATTTTAGCCCCTAGGACAAGGTCTGGCATGTAGTAAGCACCATAAATTTTAGATGGTATAATTGGTTAGACCCAATTCTCAGGTGGCTCAGTACCATCCACCCAGGTCTGTCGTGCTGGAGATCCTCCTACCAGGCTCTCAATCCCCACTATGCATCCCACTGCCCTCCTTCCGTTCATTCCCTCAATCCCAGTACTTGAGCACTTGGGTAGATTGTGACTGAGGATTTGAGAGGTGTATCATCAGCTTAAGTGTTGTCAGCCCTACGACCTTGGACACAGATCACTTCCCCTCTTAAACCCGTCCATCAGGCTCACCTGCCTTATAGGGGTGCCCTGAGGACTAAGTCACAGGTGTTACTATTTATATTGGAGGGGACTGTGGCCTGGTGGTGGGGTAGGAACTGGAGCTCCTAAGTAAGTAAAGTTTCCTCCTGCATGGCATGGAGAGATGGACTGACATGGGCAAACGTGAGGATTTGGTGAGTTAATATGTAAAAAGCACTTGGACTAGTGCTTTGCACATGGATAATTCTCAGTATCACTGTTAGCTATTAACAGGATTCAAAATTGGTGTTTTGGGCTGGGGACATACCTCAGTTGGTAGAGTGCTTGCCTTGCATGCACAAGGCCCTGGGTTCAATCCCCAGCACCATACACACAAAAAATATTTTACAAGTGCTCAGGACTGATGGCTAATTAGTGCCTCCAAGTTCTGAGCTTTAGTCACTATATTGATTGTATTTTATTTTTTTTGCAGTACTGGAGATTTAACCTAGGACCTTCTGCATGCTAGGCAAGTGCTCCTCCACTGAGCAACAGCCCCAGCCCCTTTTTAATTTTTATTTTATTATTTTATTTCTTGGTACTGGGATTGAACTCAGGGGCACTCAACCATTGAGCCACATCCCCAAACCATTTTTGTATTTTATTTAAAGACAGGGTCTCACGGAGTTGCTTAGGGCTTCACTAAATTGCTGAGGCTGGCTTTGAACTCACGATTCTCTTGCCTCAAGCCTCCTGAGTCACTGGGATTACAGATGTGCGCCACAGTGCCTGGTCTAAAATTTTATTTTGAGGCAGGGTCTTGCTCAGGTAGGTCCAGGTGGGCCTCAACCTTGTGATGCTCCTGCCTTAGCCTCCTGAGTTGTTGGGATCACGAGTGAACACCATTGAGCTTGGCTGATCTTCATTTTTAAAAGATAATTATTGCTGCAACCATTTCTGGTGCCTTCTGAGTCAGGGCTCAAACACCAGCTTCTAAGCCTGCCCCTCCCTGGGACCATGCTGGTTGGAAGCCAGTGTTGTGGGAGCTTTAGAGCCCAGGGATGTGGCAGCTCTCATCTGTGGTTACTCAGAACCCGCCTCTGGGAGAAAAGCTCCCAGGACCCATCTTCCAAGATGCCCATGCCCCAGCCAATGACCAGGGGCTGTGCTCCAAGCATTTCTTGTGACTTCCATGAGTCTCTCTCAGGGAGCCAGAGTCCCCAGGGTCATCTCAACATGACATTGCTTTTGGAGGGGGCTCTTGCCATCTGTCCCCATGAGGGAGAAAGCAGGAGAGCATTTAGACAAGGGGACCCCATATCTCAAGATGCAGGTGTTACAGAAATGGCTGATCAACAGCAACACACCCACCTCATGGGCTTATGAGGACACAACATGGGTGAGATATCTAAGAGGGAACTGAGCAAGGCATGTGGGAAACTTTGGTCACCAAGAACCAGGGCACAGGATTAGGTCTGCCTTTGTACCCCAGGCAGCCACTTCCTGTGTGACCTTGTGAAAGGTACGCATGAACATGAGCTGCCTCAAGTCCTTCCTGCCCCCTGCCCACCTCCCCACCACCTGTATTGGTGATTGATCCCAGGGGCACATGATTGCTGAGCCACAGCCCAGCCTTTTATTGCTTTTATTTTTTAAATATTTTATTAGTTGTTGATGAACCTTTATTTATGAGGTGCTGAGAGTTGAACCCAGTGCCTCACACATCTAGGCAAGCAATCTACCACTGAGCCACAACCCCACCCTCCAGGCTTTTATTTATTTATTTATTTATGGTGGTGCTGGGGATTGAACCCAGGGCCTCATGCATGCAAGGCAGTCACTCTACCAACTGAGCTATATCCCTGGCCCACCTTTTTTTTTGATTTTTGAAACAGGGTCTTGCTAAGATGCCCAGGCTGGGCCTCAGCCTCCCGAGTCACTGGGATTACAAGTGTGATTCACCACACACAGTTTCCTGAATTGTTATGAAGAACAAATCAGGTAATCCATGGTAAGTTAGTGTCACCTACCAAGAAGACAGACCCCTGGGACATGTTCAGCAGGCTCATTCATTTATTTGTAAAGTATGGCCACCTGCACTCTCTGTGGTGCATTTCATAGATTCCTAAATGTCCATTTGTTTTTCACATTTTAACATCTTAAGAAATCAAGATGAGCCTTAAAATTAATAGTCTCTTAAAATTATAATTGCAGCCAGGTATGGTGGCACTCACCTGAAATCCCAGCAACATGGGAAGTTGAAGCAGGAGGATGCCTGGGCAATTTAGTGAGACCCTTCTCAAAAAGGGATGGGGGCTGAGGATGTTGCTTATTGGTAGAGGGCTGCTGGGTTCAATCCCCAGTACCCCCCTCAAAAAAAAAATGTGTGTATATATATATATATACACACACACACACACACACACACGCCATATACACCACCTTAATTCTACCTTAATTCACTGTAAAATAGCTATAGAAAATATAAACGTCTCCCAGCAGATCAGGAGACTGAGGCAGGAGGATCACAATTTTGAGGCTAGCTTCAGCAACTTAGCGAGGCCCTGAGCAATTTAGTAAGACCCCATCTCAAAATAAAAAATATACAGGCTGGGGACTGTGGCTCAGTGGCTAAGCACCCCTGGGTTCAATCCCCAATACTGAAGGGAAGAAAAGAGAAGAAGAAAAAGAAAGAAGTACAAAAGTCATTTAACTTTAATACAAAATCATGTAAAGGAAGTCACAGGAGCTAAATCGAATATTCGCCAAGTACCAGTGAAGAGGGCACTGGGAAGTCAGTACCACGTACTCCTCCTTTCTCCCCCACCTTGCCACCTTCAAAGGCCTGGGGCATTGGTGGGACCAGAAGTGTCCACACACTGGAGGCCTCTCCGGGCCCTAGAGGCAGGAGGTCGCTCTATCTCACACTCCTTCTGCTTTCTGGATTTCTTGGGGCCCCGTCGCCCGCCCTGGCCAGAAGTTCCAGGGTGTCCAGTTCTGTGGCCGTGAGAAGGTGAGCCTGCGACAACCTCCGCTCCTTCCTTGGAAGCAAAAGAGCAAAAACAGTTTGGACGCAGAGGGAGATGGTCTGGAGGGCATCTTGCTGTGGTCAAGTCTGAGGTCAGAGGTCACGGCTTTGATCTAGGTCTGCTTCCCAGACCGGAAGGAGAACCTGGGTGGAGAGAGGGGCAGAGTGAGCAGAGAGCAAGCCACTCTTGTGGGCCATGACTCAAACATTTACTCAGGCTTCTTATGGGTCAAACTCTATTCGGAGTGTTCTGTCCATCAGCCCGAGTCACACTCTCAGCAATTCTGCTGTCACACAATTAATATCTGTTTCATAGGGAGCAAACTGAGGTCCCATGAGGCTAAGGAACAGGCCCCATTTCACACAGTGGGCTGTGCAACCAGGAGTTGGGTCCAGATTCACATTGTCACTGTGCCACCCTGACAGATGGCGTATGGAACTTTTTTTTTTTTTTTTGGTACTGGGGATTGAACCCAGGAGCAGTTAACACCTGAGCCACATCCTTAGTTCTTTTTAATATTTTATTTACTTTCTTTTTTTTGGGGGGGTACTGGGGATTGAACTCAGGGGCACTTCCCACTGAGCCACATCCCCAGCCCTATTTTGTATTTTATTTAGAGACAGGGTCTCACTGAGTTGCTTAGTGCCTCGCTAAATTGTTGAGGCTGGCTTTGAACTTGTGATCCTTCTGCCTCAGCCTCTCAAGCCACTGGGATTATAGGCATGCACCATTTTTTTTTTAAGTTTTGTAATAAAGGTAAAGATAACTTTTCTTTTTTTAAGAGAGAGAGAGAGAAAAATTTTTTTTTTAATATTTATTATTTAGTTTTCGGCGGACACAACATCTTTATTTGTATGTGGTGCTGAGGATCGAACCCAGCGCCTCGCGAATGCCAGGTGAGGGCGCTACCGCTTGAGCCACATCCCCAACCCAAAAATATCACTTTTCAATGTTAACCTACAATTATAAAACAGACCTGTGCAATGAATAACACATGGAGTCCCAGGTAGAACAGACAAAACCTATAAAGGTCTCCCCAGAGCCAGGAACACCAAACTTAGGTGACCTCTCCCTCACAAAGAGCTTAGAACAATGTTGGGCTGGTCACAAAGTACAACCTGGAGAGAGAGGCCAGGACATGCGGGGCCAACATTCGGTGCTGGGCCGAGTCGTGTCCTAAGGGCCAGCCCCTGATCCCCCCAGCAGCCTGTCCCCCCATGTGGATGCTGGTGTCACAGCTGTGCCAGGCCCATCCTCCCCTGAACCAGTAACATGCTCCCCACCCTGTCACTCCTCCTGTCTCAGGAAACGACACCCCCACCTCCAAGTCATTCATGCCAGAGGCCTGGCAGGCGTCCTTGGCCAGCCATCTGCTGCAGGTTAGTCATTGCATCCCGAACACATTCCTGGTATTGCCACTTCTCCTCTGCCACCCCCATCCAGGCCACCACAGCGTGCATGCAACCTCCCAGGGATGCCCGACACCTACGTGTGAAAGCAGCAGCCAAGAGGACCTGTCCTCCACCGTGTGCAGCTGACCAAGCCATTCCTCAGCTTAGCCCCCCCGGGGCTCCCATGTCCTCGGGATCAAGTCAGAAGTCCTCCTCCTGGGCCTGACCCCTTCTCCAGAGCGTCACTCCTTGATTCATTCATTCTTTCCACGGCTCAATAAGCTCATCCGACCACGACTTATGGCCTTGTGCTTGTGCAAAGGACAGATGTTTCATTTCTGTCACATCAGGCTAGAAGTTCAATAAGCGACCAGAGAACTCCCCCAGAAGTGGATGCCTTCTGATACCCTGAGAGCCTGAGCCGAACACCGCAGACCCCTGCCTGGAGCGGGCTGCTCCTCACTGCCTTGCCTGGAAGAGGCCCCCAACCTCACCAGGGAAGCCAGAGGATGTGATGTGTTTACTGCACACGTGCTGACCTCACTCCCAGCTGTTCCCAGCAGGACCCCTGGCTCTCCACCTCCATTGTCTTCACTGTGCAGCCTCCCTGTCCTTCTGTCCCCTAAGCTATCTGCAACCTTGAGGCCCTTTATTCCCACTGTCCCATCTGCCTTCAATTTTTATTGACTTTTGGGGCTTGGCTTGAATGTCACCTCCTCACAGATGCCTCTCAGGACTCCCCAGGTCACTCGCTTGGCACTATGGCACTGTGTCTGATGGTCTTCATAGCACTGTGGCTCTCCGAAATTCCCTGCAGTTTATTTCTGTGCCAGTTCCCTCTCCTCCTGTCCCCACCAGGGTGCCAGCTCCACTGGGGCAGAGACTCCATCTCTGTGTCTCCAGCATCCAGAACAACGGTAGCCTTGACTTTTGTCTTTCTTTTTCTTGCAGTGCCGGGTTGAGCCCAGGCCCTAGAGCATGCTCAACATGCCTCCACCACCGAGCTCCACCCGCCATCTTCCATGTCATTTCTTCTCTTTCTTTCTCTCTTCTTCCCCCCCACAAACAGGGTCTCTGTGTTGCCAGGCTCCAGTCATCCTCCCACCTCAGCCTCCAAGGACCAGGGACTATAGGAGCACAACACATGCCCAGCTTAAATATGCACTGAACAAATGAACGAGCCGGCTGAAGTGGCCACGCATGTAACCCCAGCAGCTCTGGAGGCTGAGGCAGGAGGATTGCGAGTTCAAAGCCAGCCTCAGCAATTTAGCAAGGTCCTAAGTAACTCAGTGAGACCCCATCTCTAAATAAAACACACAGAAGGACAGGGGATGTGTCTCAGGGGTCAAGTGCCCCTGGGTTCATCCCAGTACCAAAAATAAATGAATAAATTTGGTTTCAGGTGGTCTTTTGGAGAAAGCAGCCTCGAGAGGCCATTCCAGACCGCTTGGTGCTGCTCATCCACTTAAGAACGTGCCCCCAGCTAGGTCCATCCCCTCCCTCGCTGCCCTGGGCTCCCCTCCTCCAGCTTCTGCTGGGCTCAGTGACCTGGAGAAGTTGGAAGGAAAGGCAGGGGAGAAGAGAGGCACGGGATCTGTTTTCAGTTTCCCACCAGGCCCCATCTTTGCAGTTCCTCTGCTTGATTTCCTCTCATCCTCCAGCTGTTCGGCCTCTGCCCTCAGACTGAGCAGTCACACAGTCCCCCTGGGCAACAGTCCTGCAGTGCTTCTCCACGCCCCAAGGTTCCCTTGCGCTTACCTCACATCTGCAAAATGTCCCTTCGCTGAATCTCTTTACCTCCCCACCTGTGTGTGTGTGTGTGTGTGTGTGTGTACGTATGCTGGGGACATAACTCAGGACACTGTACCACTGAGCCCTTTTTAAAAATTTCCTTTTGAGACAGGGTGTCACTAAGTTGCCCAGGCTGGCCTCAAACTTGGCAATCTTCTGGCCTCAGCCTCTAGAGTCACTGGGATTACAGGTGGGGCCACCACTTGTTCAGTGATGCCTATTTGAGTGTGACATCTGATTCTTGGCAGGCCCCTGACCAGCGTAGCTCATAGCCCAACAGCTTCACTCATGGAGGCATCTCCCTGGAAAATCTGAATTTCATAGGAATGGGGGTGGTTTTGCTGGCAACCTGGGGGCCCCTCACTGTGCGAAGGATTAGGCTGGGGTGAGAAGCAACTGGTGGAACCTCACACTGCTATCTGGAAGGATCTTAGAAACGGCGCTTACTCATCAACAGATGAATGAATAAACAAAATACGTCCATCCATACAATGAAATATGATTCAGCCTGAGGAAGGAGTGAGGTTCTGACACATGCTATACCACGGATGGACCTGAGGACACTAGGCTAACTGAAATCAACTGGACGCAAGGTACAAATGTAGGGTTTCACCTACAGGAAGATGTGTGAAGACAGAAAGTAGGATAGAAATTACCAAAAGTTGGTAGAAAGGAAAACAGGGAGTTATTGTTTAATGCACAGGGTTCCACCTGGGGATGATGAAAAGGTCGTGGAGGTAATAATGGTAATTAATAGATGTGCTAATGCGGTAAACTCCTGGAGTGGTACACTTAATGGTCAGAATGGTATATCTTATGTTATGAATATTTTACCTATTATTAAAAAAAAAAAAAGAAAGAAAGAAGAAAATCATCTGGACTCAGTTCTCAAGAGCTGAAGATTCTCAGCATGCACCTGCCAGGGCTGAGCTGTTCAATACGGCCGCCCCAGCAACATGTGGCCCCCGAGCCCTCAGAATGCAGCGAGTCTTAACTGAAATGTGCTGTACATTAAATAAACAGCAGATAACACAGAATGGAAAATATCTTATTAATGATGTCTTATAGGAATCACCTGTTGAAATGATAGAATTTTTGGATGTGTTAACAAACTCTATTATTAAAATTAAGAACATGGGCTGGGGCTGGGGCTGGGGCTGGGGCTCAGTGGTAGAGCGCTTGCCTAGCATGTATTAGGCACTGGGTTCAATTCTCAGCACCACATATAAATAAATGAATAAAATAAAGGTCCATCAACATCTAAAAAAAATTTTTTAAAAAGAACATACATATGGGTGGTCAGTGAAAATAATTTAAAAAAATGTTTAGTGGGGAAAAAAAAAGAAAGTCAGGCATGATGGTACATGCCTGTAATCCCAGAGACTCAGGAGGCTGAGTCAGGAGGATGGCAAATTTGAGTCTAGCCTCAGCAATTTAGTGAGATCCCATCTCAAAATAAAAACTAAAAAAAGAGCTAGGAGCCAGCATAGTAGTGTACACCTGTAATTCCAACGGCTCAGGAGGCTGAGGCAGGAGGATCTTGACTTCAAAGCCAGCCCTAGCAATTAAGTGAGGCCCTAAGCAACGTGACAAGACCCTGCCTCTAAAAATATATAAAAATAGGACTGGGGATGTGGTCAGTGGGGTTAAGCATCCCTGGGTTCAATCCCCAGTACAAAAAATATAAAAATTAAAATAAGGGGTTGGGGTTGGGGCTCACCCTCAGCAGTATAGCGCTTGCCTAGCATATGCAAGGCCCTGGGTTCGATCCTCAGCACCACATAAAAACAAATAAATAAAATAAAGGTATTGTGTCCAACTACAACTAAAAGAAAAATTTAAATAAAAGCTGAACAGACACTTCTCAGAAGATATATAATCAACAAGTATATGAAAAAAATGTAATCTCTAGTAATTAGAGAAATGCAAATCAAAACTTAAGATTTCATCTCACATCAGTCATAATGGCAGTTATAAAAAATATAGACAAATGGGGCTGGGGTTGTGGCTTAAGGTAGAGCACTCGCCTACCATGCATGAGGCACTGGGTTCGATCCTCAGCACCACATAAAAATAAAATAAAGATATTGTGTACACCTATAACTAAAAAATAAATATTTTTAAAAAAATACAGACAACAATAAATGTTGGGAAAAAGCACACTGATACATTGCTGGTGGGATTACAAATTGGTGCAACCAATCTGGGAAGCAGGATGGAGATTCCTTAGAAAACTTGGAATGGAACCACCATTTGACCCAGTTATCCCATTCTTTGGTTTATGCCCAAAGGACTTAACATCATCATATTGTAGGAACGCAGCCACATCAATGTTTATAGCAGCTCAATTCACAATTGAGTGTGACAAAACTGTGGAAACAACTTAGATGCCCTTCAATAAATGAGTGGATAAAGAAACTGTGGCATAAATACACGATGGAATATTACTCAGCCTTAAAGAAGAATGAAAGTATGGGATTTGCCAGTAAATGGATAGAGTTGGAGAATACCATGCTGCATGAAATAAGCCAATCCCAAAAAACCAAAGGCTGAATGTTCTCTCTGATAAGTGGATACTGATCCATAATGAGGGTGGGGAGGTATGGGATAAATGGAGGAAACTTGATTGGACAAAGGGGAGGAAGGAATGGGGTGGGGGCAGGAAAGATGGTGAAATGAGATGGACATCATGACCCTAAGTACATGTATGACTACATATATTGTGCAATGCAACATCATGTACAACCAGAGAAATGAAAAGTTGTGCAGCAATTGTGTTCAATGAATCAAAATGAATTCTGCTGTCATATATACCTAATTAAAGTTAATTAATTAATTAATTTTTAAAAAGATTTAAAATAAATATTATTATTTAAAAAAAATACTGGGAAACAGAATAAAGCATTGAAACAAAATTTAAGCTACTACTGAAAACACATCCGCACAGAACAATAAACATGGGTTAGAAATGCAGTCAAGTAAAATGATACATATTAAATTCCATACAGTGGGGGCTGGGGATGTGGCTCAAGCGGTAGAGCGCTTGCCTGGCATGCGTTCGGCCCGGGTTCGATCCTCAGCACCATGTACAAAAAAAGATGTTGTGTCCGCCGAGAACTAAAAAATAAATATTAAGAGAACTAAAAAATAAATATTAAAATCATTTTTTCTCTCTCTCTCTCTCTCTCTCAAAAATAAATAAATAAATAAATTCCATACAGTGGCTGGTGGGGGAGGGTGGCTGGGAAGTAGAGGGGAGTGGGGGATGGGAATGAAAAGGGAATAAATAAGAAAGTGTTTTGTGCTAACAATGAAGACTTGTGCAGGAACTGCAGATCATTAACTCAACCCTGTTCCTGAGGTTAAAAAAAAAAAAAGAAAGAAAGAAGGAAAAGAAAAGCCTAGCTCAGTGGCACCTGCCTGTCCTCCCAGCTCCTGGGGAGGCTGAAGTAGGAAGACTGCAGCCCAGGAATTCAGGGCCAGCCTGGGCCATGTCAACAAGACCCCATCTCAGGGGACTGGGGATGTGGCTCAAGCGGTAGCGCGCTCGCCTGGCATGCGTGCGGCCCGGGTTCGATCCTCAGCACCACATACAAACAAAGATGTTGTGTCCGCCGAGAACTAAAAAATAAATATTAAAAATTCTTTAAAAAAAACAAAAACAAGACCCCATCTCAAGAAACAAAATACAAGCTAGGTGCAGTGGCTCCCGCTTGTAATCCCAGTTACCCAGGAGGCTGAGGCAGGAGGATTGCAAATTTAAGGGCAGTTGGGGCAATTTAGGGAGGCCCTGTCTCAATACAAAAAATCAAAAGGGCTGAGAATGTAGGTGAGTAGTACAGTGTGACCCTGGGTTCAATTCCCAGCAGCCCCCCAGCCCACCAAAAAAAAAAAGAAAGAAAGAAAAGAAAAAAGAAACAAAAGAATCCTAAATTGGTCCTGGAAAGTAACCCAGAATCTCTGACCCCTCAAAAATATTTCCCGCCAGGCGCGGTGGCACATGCCTGTAATCCCAGCCACTTAGGAGGCTAAGATAGGAGGATCTTGAGTTCAGAGCCAGCCTCAGCAACTTAGCAAGGCCCTAAGCAACTCAGTGAGACCCTGTCTCTAAATAAAAACAAAAAGGGCTGGGATGTGGCTCAGTAGTCAAGCACCCCTGAGATCAATCTCTAGTGCCCCCCCACACACACACATATGAAATCAGAACCTCTGACAGCGTGTTATCCCTTGGCCAGACAGAGCTGAGGGACAAATGGCTCCTGCCCTGCCCCACATGCCCATTCTTCCTCTGCACCAACTACTGGGCCCACAGACATTGAGTGTGAGACCCTGGTCTAGGTTGCTTCTCAGTCTCCATCTAGGAGACAGACCTCCCAGAGCAGCCAGAACAACAGCTGTCTGCCTCCGTGTGGGGTGAGGACAAGCGTCTCACTGTCCCAACACCTGGCACCGAGAAGCACATGTCCGCTGACTTGATTCCTGAGAATCTGAATTTCACATGAGAAGGGCCAAATGGGGCTCCACCGTGGTGCACAGACACGAGGGAGAACTGGCCCAGATCTCAACTCACTGTCGCCCACCTGTTTGGACTTGGGTAAATTACTTTACCTCTTGATATCTATTTATCCATCTATAAGATGGGAATGATTAATAGTGCCTACCTAATAGGGTTGTTGTGATGATTCCATGAATTAATACACAATTGTCTCTTTTTATCTGCTGGGGATATGTTCCAGGACCCCCGGTGACACCCCAGACTGCAGATGGTACGAAACCCTATAGATACTATATTTTTCTAAATACACATAACTGTGATAAACTTTCGACTTTGCACTTAAAGGAAGCACTTTGCAGATTCTCGGTGGCACATCCTAATTGCCAGCATCATGGATCTCAAGCTCTGCAGCCATTACTGAGTAAAATAGGGGTCACCTGAACAAAGACCTTGTGACACTATGATTCAGAAATCGTCAATCTGATGCCCAAGACAGCTACCACGTGACTAACAGGCATAGTGTACACACAGCATGGATACTCTGGAAAAACGAATGACGCACTTCCAAGATCAGGAAGTAGGAGGTGCTGCATGTCATCACATGGCTCAGAACAACACTCAAAGTAAAACTCAAGAGCTGGGGCTGGGGCTCAGTGGTAGAGCACTTGCCTAGCATGTGTGAAGTAGTGGGTTCGATTCTCAGCTCAGTAGTGGAGCACTTATCTAGCATGCTCAAGGCCCTGGACTTAACCCCCAGCACTGTAGAAATAAATAAATCTCATGAATTGTTTATTTCTGGAATTTTCCATTTAATATTTTTTGGACTGTGATAGACAACGGTTAATTGAAACCATGGAAAGTGAAGCTGCAAATAATTTTATAATTATATTAATAATATTATGGTTGAAAGTACAAGAGACAGAGAGATTCTGATTCACATACCAAGTCTCCTCTCCACTTTCCCAGTACTGATGGGTGTATGTTCAGTGCTCAGACTTACGATGTCCTCACACTGAGTTTTCCTGTCAGATACAGCACTACCACCAGTAGGAGGAACTCCCAGCCCTGGCAGCTGACCAATCTTCCCTTGCCCCCAAGACTTTCCTGAGCCACCATTTAGTCATAACAGGGATAGCAAGTTGACTTACAGCTTCTTCATGATTGTCTTCTCCTCCTTGTCACTGTTGGCATTGCAGGCTCTGGTAACCACAGTATCGTTTCTTCTTCTTCCCCCTGGGCCTTCTCTTGGTGCAATCAGGCCACTGAGGAAAGGGGGACAAATAAATAGATTGTTTTTTATTTTTTATCTCTGCAGCTTGAAAGTGAAAGGTCTTAATAATTATTCCTATATTAGTAATATTAGGGTTGAAAGTAATTGAATCAGAGATATTTTGATTGAAATACTGAGAATCTTCTCTCCACCTTTCCAGTGTTGATGACTCTTATTTCTTTCTCTTATCTAATGGCATTGGCTAGTATTTCAAGCTTCTGTACTTTCTAGGAACGTGATCATGTATAAATTATCTAACTTATGCCATGTTTTCCCAACCTATAAAATGAAGATAACAGTACCTACCTCATAGGATTGGGGGATTAAATGAGAAAGTATATGCTGTCTGGTATGCGTTCATTAATTAATACAACAAATATTTATAAACTCATCTACTGTGCCAGGACATTATAAATACAACTGTACTTCTATATTCCCAGGTTCTACATGAGTGGATTTAACTAATCATGGATCAAAAATATATCTTTTAAAAAATTGCATCTGTCAGGTATAGTGGCACATGGTTGTAATTCTAACTACTAGGGAGGCCCAGATGGGAAAATCATAAGTTCAAGACCAGCCTTAGCAACATACAGAGAGTCCAACTCATAAAGGGGGAGAAGGGACTGGGGATGCAGTTCAGTAGTAGAGCACTTCCCTACCTAGTACAAGGTCAAAAGTTCAATCCCCGGGGCTAGGGATGTGGCTTAGGGTTGGGGTAGGGTTAGGGTTGGGGTACGCTCGCCTGGCATGCGTAAGGCCCAGGTTAGATCCTCAGCACCACATACAAACAGAGATGTTGTGTCCACCAAAAAACTAAAAAATAAATATTAAAAATTCTCTCTCTTAAAAAAAAAAAAAAAAGTTCAATCCCCAGTACTGAAAAAAGTAATCAACTCTAAGGAATGTAGCTCAGTGGTAGGCTGCAGGCTTATTAAGTGTGAGGTACTGGGTTCAATTTCTGGCAAAATATAAAATAATAATGAACTCATACAGATTTTTTCTTGTCATTATTCCCTAAATAATACAGTATAAAAACTATTTACCTAGCACTTAGATTGCATTAGGTATTGTCAGTCATGTAGAGTTGACTTAAAGTGCACAGGAGGATGTGAGGAGGGCATAAGCAAATAGTGAACCATTTAAGGGACTAGAGTATCTGAAGATTTTGGTATACACAGGGGTCATGGAACCAAGCCCCTACATACAGCAAGGAGAATGGTATGATCTAGACAAAACAGACAAAGTATCAGCTCTCATGCCATTTGTATTTCACTGGGGAAGGAAGAAGAAAACAGTCAATAAATGAAGAAATACGTAAACTAAAAATATAGAATAGGGCCTAGGGTATGTAGCTCAATGGTACTGCACTTGCCTAGCTTTGAGACCCTTGGTCAATCCCCAGTACCACACACACACACACACACACACACACACACAACAGTTGAGACAGGAAGATTGTAAGTTCAAGGCCAGCCTCAGCAACTTAGTGGGGTCCTATGCAACTTTGCAAGACTGTCTCAAAATAAAAATTTTAAAAAGGGCTGGGATATAGCTCAGTGGTTAAGCACCCCTGGGTTCAATCCCTGGTACATCCCACCAAAAAGAAAAAATGTATGTGTGTGTATACACACACACACACACACACAGAGTAAGTAAGATGGTGATAAAAGCTAAACAGCTACTGATTAATCAGTAAGACACTGAGGCCAGGAGAAGTCTGGCTCAAAGACAGGCGGAGCATTTCCCTGGACATCTGGCACACAAGGGGGAAGAAGGCCATTCTCTCTCACTCGTCCAACTGGGATTTTTGCCAGAAGCCACGTTTCCTGAAATTCACAGAAGTCCCTCTGAACAAGCCAAGAGGAGAAGGAAGGAGCAGCCCTTGGCTGCAATTTTAATTCCTGGACCTATTCCAGGACCCCCCTTAATTATATGACCCAAGAAAGTTCCCTTTTGTCTTGATGCTAGTTTAAACTGGGTTCCTGTGAGTTGTGACCTAAAGAAGGTTGTTCATGATGACACGTGTCAGCTTGTGAACTGCACAACGCACGGCATCCATGTGGCGTTCTGAGGGGTGCCTGATGCTACACCACACCTTGTCCCTGAAAAATTCCTACCTGGAAGTCCTAGTCCTTCTTGGTGGTAATTGCCAATGAAGCCTCTGGGAGATAATTAGGTGTAAATGAGGTCCCAAGGGTGGGGCCCACATGATGGATTAATGTCTTTATTTTGGGTGGGGGTTACTGAACCCAGGGGTGCTTTATACTGAGCTACATCCCCAGAGCTTTAAATGTTTTATTCTGAGAAGGGCTTTGCTAAATTGCTGAGGCTAGCCTCAAACTTGCCATTCTCCTGCCTCAGTCTCCTATGTAGCTGGGATTACAGGGGTGTGTATCCTGCCTGGCTGGATTAGTGTCTTTGTGCTCTGTCTCCCTGGCCATGTGAGGACTCCTGTGAAGGCAGCTGTCTACCAGTTCAGTCCTTACCAGAAATTGACCATGCTGGCACCATGACCCTGCACTTCTACCCTCTAGGACTGCGAGAAAAGAAATTTCTGTGGTGAAAGCCCAGCAGTTGGTGATATTTTGTTATAGCAGCTGGAGGTGACTGACACATCTCTTTCAGTGTGAGTCACAGGGCAGGAGTCATCCTCCCTACTTCTTTATGAAAGGGTTTTGAATAGGTGAGTTCTTATTGTTTAATGTTATTATTTTTATTTTATTTATTTTAATGTTAGGATTATTTCATAGTAGGCATCATCTAAAAACTCCCTTTTGGGCTAGGGGTGCAGTTCATTGATAGAGCATGTGCTTAACATGCACAAGGCTCTGGGTTCAATCCCTAGTGCCAAAAGCAAACAAATAAAAATAAATAAAATGCCCTTTTTCAGATGGATGGGGTTGCACATGCCTGCAACTCCAACTACTTGGGGAAGCTGAGGCAAGAGGATCCCAAGTTTGAGGCCATTCAGGGCAACTTAGTGAGAACCTGTCACAAAATTAAAAGGTCTGGGGATGTATGTAGCTCAGGAAGGGGTAGAGTGCCTATAGATTCTATTCCCAGTACTTAAAGAAAAAAAAAAATCCCTTTTTCTTTTCATCTATCGTGACATGAATAAAATGCAGTTACATCAAATAATGATTTACAGACTCTCTGGCCCTACCTCTGCTGATTAGCATGGTGGTTCTCTGCTAATCTAGTCTGGTGATGTCACTTGGCTGTGTCCAAGGGCTGGGCACAGTGGGTATCGTTGGGCAACCTGGTCCTTTCCCTGTGACTACCCCGGGCATCCTCAGACCACATGGTGGTCTGAAGACAGCACTCCAAGCAGGCAAAAACAGAAGCCCCAACATAAGGTGCCAGACGGCATCCTTTTTGCCCTATTCCACTGGTCACAGCAAGTCACAGGGCCAGCCCAGATTCAAGGAGAGGGAATACAGACTCCACTTCTGTGTGTGTGTCGTATAGGGGATTGAACCCAGTGTCCCCAGCATACTCTACCACTGAGCTCCATCCCCAGCCCTTTTTAAAATTTTATTTTAAGACATGGTCTAACTAAGTTGCCGAGGTTGGCCTCAAACCTTCAATCTTCCTGCCTCAGCCTCCTGCTCCTGCATTGTTGGGATCAGAGGTGTGCACCTCCACACCTGAACAGACTCCACTTCTTCCTGAGTTTCATCGCTAAAGGCATGCAGGATGGGAAATACCAATGTGGCCATCTTTGGAAACAATCTACCAGATTTCGCTTTAATCACAAATTATTGTCATTACACTGTAAGTTTGGACATGCAAATTGATGCAGTTGCTAAGAGAACATCTCAGTTGGCATTATGTTTTCTCTGGAAATTATATCACTAGTGACTAAGCAGAATCCTGTTTCTGTGTGTGACTGCATGTTTCTTGTTCTCTGGGAATTTAAACCTGAAAATAAAGGATATCACTTTGTTCACTAACAAGCTGCTCCTAGCCCTGTCAGCTTGGCAGCTTCTCTTTTTAACTACCTGTGTCTGAACTGTTTAATTGAGACGAAGGCAGCTCTTTCCACTGGATATGGTGGCACACAGCTGTAATTCCAGTAACTCTCAAGGCTGAGACAGGAGGACTGAAAGTTGGAGGTCAGCCTCAGCAATTTAGCCAGACCCTGACTCAAAATAAAAGTAAAAGCAGGTGCCATGGTGCACACCTGTAATCACAGCAGCTCAGGGGGCTGAGGCAGAAGGATCATGAGTTCAAAGCCAGCCTCAGCAACTTAGCAAGGCTGTCAGCAACTCAGCGAAACTCTGTCTTAAAATTAAAAAATGAAAGGGGCTAAGTGGTTAACTGCCCCTGAGTTCAATCCCCGGTACCAAAAAATAAAAATAAAGTAAAAACAACTAGGGATGCAGCTCAGTAGTAGAGCATCTTTGCATTCAATCCCCAGTACCAAAAAAAAAAAGAAAGAAAGAAAGAAAATCGGGAGGTTGAGAGGGGAATCATAAGTTCAAAGCCAGCCTAAGCAATGGCAAGGTGCTAAGCAACTCAGTGAGAGCCTGTCTCTAAATAAAATACAAAATAGGGCTTAGGATGTGGCTCAGTGGTCGAGTGCCTGAGATCAATCCCCGGTTCCAAAAAAAAAAAAGAAAAGAAAAAAAAAGACAGCCCTTTCCATTAACAAGGTCCAGCCTCGGCAGAAGAACACAATAAATTCCTGTTGGCAGAACTCATTTCTTTTGGCTTTTGCTTCTTAGAATTCAACTTTACTGCTGCTCTTTTGCTCTTTTTACTGTGGGGTGGGTCCTTGTGCACGTGAGGCAAGCGCTCTACCCCTGAGCCATACCCCAGCCCTTTGGCTGATGTTTTTTCTCTTTATTTTGGTATTGGGAATTGAATCCAGGAGATTTTACCACTGAGCTACATCCCCAGCCCTTTTTAATTTTTATTTAGAGGGCTGGGGATGTGGCTCAAGCGGTAGCGCACTTGCCTGGCATGCGTGCTGCCCGGGTTCGATCCTCAGCACCACATACAAACAAAGATGTTGTGTCCGCCGAGAACTAAAAAATAAATATTAAAAAATTCTCTCTCTCTCTCTCTCCCACTCTCTCTTTAAAAAAAAAAAAAATTTATTTAGAGACAGGGTCTCACCGTGTTGCTTAGGGCCTCGCTAAGTTGCTGAGGTTGGCTTTGAACTTCCGATCTTCCTGTTTCAACTTCCTGAGCCGCGGAGATTCCAGGCATGTGCCACCACACAAGGCTAATTTTAAATTTTGAGACAGGGTCTCAAAAGTTTCTGAGGCTGGCCTTGAACTTGTGATCCTCCTGCCCTAGACTCTTGAATTACAAGGATTACAGGTGTGTACCACCATGCCTACCTTCCTGTTTATTTATTTATTTATGGGGGGGTGTGCTGGGTATTGAACTTGGGGCACTTGACCACTGAGCCAGCCACATCCCCAACCCTATTTTGTATTTTATTTAGAAACAGGTCTCCCTGAGTTACTTAGGACCTCACTAAATTGCTGCAACTGACTTTGAACTCATGCTTCTCAGCCTTCCTCAGCCTCCTGAGCTGCTGGGATTATAGGTGTGTGCCACCAAGCCCCACTTCCTGTTTTTTAAAAGATGATTAAAAACATCTTTAAAATGGGGTGTGGGTTAGTGGTAAAGCCCGTAGTTTGTGCAAAGTGCTGCACTCTCTCCCCAGCACACACAGAAACACAGAAATAATAATATCACAAGGGCTATGTGTGGGTGTCGTACTGGGGACGGGACCCTGGGGGCTCTGCAGCTGAGCTTCACCCCCAGCCCTTTTTATTCTATTTCAAGTTGGTCTCACTAAGTTGCCAGGCTGGCCTTACCCCTGTGATCCTCCTGCTTCAGCCTCCATGGTAGGTAGGATTACAGACATGCACCAGCACACCCAGCTTTTTATTTTTGTTTTTGATCGGGGCACGTCCTTAATTCCAAGTGTTCTGGGTCCAAAGGAGGCATGCACAGGTTGTGGTGTCAGAGCATTGGAGGTCACCTCCTACTCTGACTACCCCTGGCTGCAGGACTTGAGGCAGATACCAACGACTCTGAACCTGCGCTCGCCAGGGCAGCACCACTGAAGTGCAGACCTCTGTGGCAACGGCCTCCTCCCACTGTCCTGGGGCCGCTCTCCACAGTACTGCTCTAATGTTCTTCTAAACTTCAATTCAAACTTGAAGAAAAGGTATAAGATGTGGACAAGGACTTACCACAGGCCCTTCACCCAGATTTCCCTTCACCCAGATTTCCAACAGTCCCTCGTCCTTCTGAACCATCCAGAGTTAAACTGGAGACATCTTATCCCTTTACTCCTCAATACCAGGGTGTATTTCCAAAGAATATGGAAATTCTCTTATATAACCAAGTGACTCAGTTGTCAAAATCATCACATTGATCTTTCAAACTAGTAAATCAGAACTTGTCATTTCTTTGATCGAAACTTTCTCATTATACTAACAAAATTCAACTCCTCCCTTCGGCTGATGAGCTCCAAGGCCTCCTTCCTACCATCCTCCTTGTGCATTCTGGGCTTTGCCATGTGGGCCCCATTAAATTGCCAAGCTGGTTCCTACCTCAGGGACTTTGTACTTCCTGCTCCTATTTGTCCTGCCTGATATTTACATGGCTGACTCTGGTCACTCACCTGAGAGTGGCCTCTCTGACTATCTAACTGAAGAAAGAGCCCCCCACTCCCATTTTACTGCCTGTGATAACTTGCTTCACATTCTTTTGTGTGTGTGTGTGTGTGTGTGTGCACGTTACCAGGGATCATTCTGGGACCAAACAGCATGACAGACAAGTGCTCCATCCCTGAGCCCGAGCCCCAATCCTGGGCTTCCTGACTGATGACCTGTCCCCTCTACTAGATTAGCAAGGACTTTCACTTTCTCCTTGCCCAGAACAGGGCCCTGCACATAGTAGGTCTTCATTAGATTTGCTGAGTGAACATGAAACAATTCTGTGGCCAGCAAGGACCTCAGGCAGGCCTGGCTGGGCAGGGGTAGCCTGCACGGCAGCAAGCCCACCTCTTGTAGCCCTGCAGCTCTTCCTGCACCACTATCAGCTGGGACTTGAGCTTGTTGCGCTCCTGCAGCACATCCCGCAGCTCCTGCAGGGTGAAGCGCGGCCGGTTGGGATCCGTCAAGTCAACCACCATTTTGTCCGGTCCCAGGTTCACCTGTAAGAAAGGATGCTACTTTAATGGTCTTCCTCATGGCCATGGATGCTCCTCCCGGAAAGGCAGGCTCTGTCCTGTGGCTCCCAGGAGCCCCAGGAGCTGAGATGGCGCCTGTTGGCAGATGGGAAAGAAGCCAAAATTCTAAGTCCTGCTCTCCAAGAAAAGATCCAGGATTCCTGGAAGGGCTGACTCCAGGACTGGAACAGACAAAATACAAACTGAGTGAGGAATATTTCCTTATGTAAGGGATGCAGACGGATCAGAGTGACCCAGTTTGGCCAGGCATGGTGGTGCACACTTGTAAGTAATCCCTGTTGCTCAGGAGGATCGAAAGTTCAAGGCCAGCCCCAGCGACTCTGTCTTAATAGGCACTCATATTTAAAATACCAGAATTGGCTGGGGATGTGGCTCAAGCGGTAGCGCGCTCGCCTGGCATGCGTGCGGCCCGGGTTCGATACTCAGCACCACATACCAACAAAGATGTTGTGTCTGCCGAGAACTAAAAATAAATAAATAAATATTTAAAAAAAAAATAAATAAAAAAAAAAAATAAAATAAAATACCAGAATTGGGGCTGGAGTTGTGGCTCAGTGGTAGAATGCTTCCCTAGCATGTGTGAGGCCCTGGGTTCGATTCTCAGCACCACATATAAATAAGTGAATAAAATAAAGGTCCATCAACACCTAAAAAATATTGTTAAAAAATAAAATAAAATAAAATACCAGAATTGGGGCTGGGGGTGTAGCTCAGCCATAAAGTGGGTATTTAGCATGGGCAAGGCCTTGGGTTCAATCCTCAGCACCAAATAAGTAAACAAATAAAATGCAAAAATAAGCCAGGCATAGTGGGTGGTGCATTCCTTTAATTCCAGCTACTTGGGAGGCTAAGGCAAGAGGATTGCAAGTTGAAGGCCAGACTGAGCAACTGAGCAAAACCATATTTCAAAAAAAGAAATAAAAAGGGTTGTTGGGTGTCATGTGGTGCGTGCCTATTAGCTCAGTGACTCAGGAGACTGAACCAGGAGGATAGCAAGTTTGAGGTCAGCCTCTGCAACTTAGCCAGACCCTGTCTCAAAGTAAAAGCAAAAGGGCTGGGGATGTAGCTCAGTGGTACAGTGCCCGGGGTTCAACCCCCAGCACTACCAAATAAATATATAAATGAATGAATAATAAAAAGGACCGGGGAGGCAGCTCAGGGGTAAAGCACTCATCGATTCCATTGTTAGTACTAAAAAGTTAAAAATTAACAATTAAGAAATTAAAATTGACTCATTAATAAAGTAGCTAATGGGAAAAAGGGACACCTGTACTTTACAGCAGCATGACAGTGACTTAAAGTAGAAGGTATCACAGTGGGAACATCTTCCTGCCACCATCTTGGTAAGAGCTGGTTCAGGAGAGGCTGACACTTCAGCAGCTTCTCTGCCAAGTGCTCATCCCAGGAAACATCAGAACCAGTCCAGATGGAGGCACGTCCTGCACCGTCTTCAGAAATGTCAAGGTCAGGGTGGAGGCTGGGGCTCAGTGGCAGAGCGCTTGCCTGGCCTGTGTGAGGCACTGGGTTCAATCCTCAGCACCACATAAAAATAAATAAAATAAAGGTATTCTGTCCATCTGCAACTACAAAAAAGAAAGAGGGGAGGGGAGGGGAGGAGAGGGGAGGGGAGGGGAGGGGAGGGGAGGGAGAAGTCAAGGTCAGGAACTCTAAGGAAGGCTGAAGAGCTACTCAGAGCTAAGGCTGTGGGGCCCTGGGCCAGACTGTGCTTTTTCTTTCTCTCTTTCTTGCAGTGTTGGGGGTTGAACTCAGGGTCTGACACATGCCAGGCAAACACTCTACCACAGAGTCACACCCCCACCTCCTGGACAGGATCCTGCATCAGAAAAAGAGGGGCTGGGGCTGGGGCTCAGTGGTAGAGCACTTGCCTAGCATGTGTGAGGCACTGGGTTTGATTCTCAGCACCACATATAAATAAATAAAGGTCCAACAACAACTAATAAAGTATTTTTTAAAAATGCTATCAAGAACATTATGCTGCTGATTTTTTAACAAGGACACTACATGAGCTCAGCATTCTACCACCTCTTTTCTCGGCACATGACCATTTCCTTTGTCAAGTAACAGTATGTCTTAGGAGATACACAATGAAGTACTGAGGGATAAAGGATCATAATTTCTACAACTAATTCACAAATGGCTAAGCAAAAAATAAAAATTATTCACTCATACAAAACACCTGAAGATAATACCTGAATTCAGACCAAAGATACAGGTGTTCATTATACTTCCCTGGAAATTCTTCCTTAGGTTTAAAATATTTTCATACTAAAGTTGAAATAAGTATAGGTGATCGGCATGTACCTGTAGTTTCAGTTGCTCTGGAGGCTGAAGCCAGAGGATCACTTGAGCCCAGGATTTTAAGACCAACCTGGATGTGGGGTGTGGTGGCTCATGCCTTTATTCCTAGAGACTTGGGAGGCTGAGGCAGGAGGATTATAAATTTGAGGCCAACCTCAGACACCTTAGGGAGACCTTCAGCAACTTAGTGAGACGCTGTTTCAAAATAACAATAAAATAAAAAAGGGCTAGGGATCAGCTCAGTAGTAGTGTGCTCACAGTGCATAACTGAGGCTCTGCATTCAATTCCCAGTGCCACAAAAGAAAAAAAAAAAAAAAGCCTTATTTTATTTTAATTACAGTACTGGGAATTGAACCCAGAGCCTCAGACACGATAGCCACTTTCACTACCACTGAGCTACATCCCCAGCCCTTTTTTATTTGAGACAGGTTCTCACTAAATTGCCCAGGCTAGCCTTAAACTTGCAATCATCCTGACTCAGCCTCCTGAGTACCTGGAATTACAAGCATGTATCACTGCACCTGGCAGAAATGTCTGTCGATAGCAGACTGGTTAAAATGGAGATTAACATTTTGTGATCCATTTTGGCAGCTTGATAAAGACCATGTGGACCCTATGTTTGATCCTACAGAACAATGTTTTAATATAAATAAAAATGGCAGAATGGTGGGTAAACCAGATGGGGTGGCTCACTCCTGTAATCTGAGTGAGAAGAATCACAAATTCAAGCCAGCCTGGCAATTTAGCAATTCCCTGTCTCAAAACAAAATAAAAAGTGCTGAGGGTGTGGGTCAGGGGTAGAGTGCCCCTGGATTCGATCCCCAGTAGTAGGGAGGAAGATGTCATAAGGATATCAACTAAAATGACATACAGCTATCAAAATATTGCAAGGCAAGGTGGGTACAATGGCTCATGCCTATAATCCTAGCAGCTCAGGAGGCTGAGGCAGGAGGATCCCAAGTTCAAGGCCAGCCTCAGCAACTTAGCAAGACTCTAAGCAACTTAGTGAGACCCCTGTCTCAAAATAACAAAAAGGGCTGGGGATGTGGCTCGGTGTTTAAGTGCTCTTGATTCAACTCCTCAGATTCAACCCTTCAGTTATTCCCCCCACTAAAATAAATAAATTTAAATATATATATATATATATATATATATATATATATATATATATATATGAACTTTATAATTTATAAAGCTCCTTCTTCACTAAATAACATGATCTAGTCACAGGTTTAAGAAAATATTGAGCAAAATGTTCTAAGATACATACTATAATGTGATAGGAAAACACATGTGCATTCTACTGGTGATGTTCCTAATATTGCTCATTTACTGGGTAACACTCCTAATTGAGGAAGATGATACACGTTTTCTCTGGAGGTTGGTGAAATGAAAATAATTTTTTGTTCCCAGGCAAGTTCATATTCTTTTTGAAACAGAGCATAGTCCCCTCGGTGACTCCGGAACACCAAGTATAGAACTCTCAGAGGGACAATTGATAACACTGTACAATGGAATTTTTCAAAAGCTATTAAAAAAACAAAGAAGCTCTTTATATTCTGATTTAGTACAACTTTCAAGCTGTGTTAAGTGAAAATGAGCAAGAGGCCAAACAGTGTGTAGATTACAATAACATTTGCGTTTAAAAAACGAAAAATACAGTCATATTTGCTTTTGTTTGCATAAGTCTCGGGAAGGCTTGTGGCAGTGTCACAGGCCTGTAATCCCAGTGATTTGGAAGTCTGAAGAAGGCGGATCACAGGATAGAGGCCAACCTTGGCAATCTAGAGAGACCCCATCTCAAAAATAAAAAGGACTGGGGATATAGCTCAGCAAAACAAAAGAACCCCTGGGTTCAATTCCCAGTACAAAAAAAAAAAAGTATCTTTAGATACCCCAAAATTGATCATTTATCTGCAGGAGAGGAATTGAATGGGTGAGGAAGAGTGGCTTTTCAAGGCTACCACCTTCTGAGTTCATTTTTTAACTTATTGTGCTGGGGATGGAACCCAGGGCCTCCCACGTGCCAGGTACGTGCTCTACAGCTGAACCACAACCCACCCCACACTCTTCTTTTTCTTTGTTTGATACTGAGAATTTAACATAGGGGTGCTTTACCACTGAGCTACATCCCCACCGCTTTTTATTTTTTATTGAGAAAGGTCTGGCTCAACTGCCCACGCTGGCCTCTAATTTTAAATCCTCCTGCCTCAGAATTCCTGTGTAGCTGGCTCCCTACCCCTGATTTTTCTCCCCCCCCCACACCAGTACTGGGGATTGAACCCAGGCTATCCCCATTCTTAACATGGAGGTTTGGAGTTTGGTGGGGTGCTCACACTTATAATCCCAGGGCCTCCAGAGACTGAGGCAGGATGGTCTGAAGTTCCAGACTCATCAATTTAGTGAGACACTGTCTCAAAAAGTAAAATCGGCTGGGACGTAGCTTAATGGTTAAGAATCCTTGTGGCTCAGTGGTAGAGCACTTTCCTCACACATGCGAGGCCCTGGGTTCGATTCTCAGCACCACATATAAACAAATAAAATAAAGGTATTGTGTCCATCTACAACTAAAAATATGTTTTAAAAAAAATGGGTTGGGGATATCGCTTAGTTGGTAGAGCATTTGCCTTTCATGTACTAGGCCCTGGGTTCAATTCCCAGCACCACAGGAAAAAAAAAAAAAAATCCTTGGGTTCTATCCCCAGTATAAAAAAAAAAAAAAGAAAGAAAGAAAAAATAGACTGTGTACTGGGAAAAAAAAGAAAAAAAAATGTGCCTTCTCATCTGCTGCCTGATGACGCTTTTGCACTTTGTCCCAAGTGAGAAGTCACCCAGCCCCCTGCAGACCACAGGTTCCGGGCCAAGACTTCCTCCATATCCTGTGTGTGGAGATCAATTGCCAACAGCAGTGAATGAGGGTCCTGGGCAGGTCAATGAACTTCTCTTGACTCTCCACAGACAGACAACTGCATAAGACCCTGAGTCATCTCACATAATAGTCGCTAAGTAGAACCTCAACTACAATTCCATGGTCACTGTGACTTAGGAATAAGTGAAATAAAACAGGGAGGGGCTGGGGCTGCGTCTGTAGCTCAGTGGTAGTGTAGGTCCTTAGCAAGTGGGAAGCCCTGGATAATATATACATATGTGTGTGTGTGTGTGTGTACACACACACAATACTGGAGACTGAGGGCTGGGGGTATGATTGATATATATATATATATATATATATATACTATTATATATAAACTATTATAGATAGATAGATAGATAGATATAGATAGACACAATACCTTTAATTAATTTATTTATCTTTACATGGTGCTGAGGATCGAACCCAGTGCCTCACACATGCTGGGCAAGCACTCTACCACAGAGCCACAACTCTGACCCAATTTTTTTTTTTCTGACCCAATTTTTAACTATAAAAGTAGAATAGGAGACCAGGCACAGTGGTACATGCCTGTCATCCCAGAGGCTAGGGAGGCCTAGGCAGGAGGATGGCAAGTTCAAAACCAGTCTCAGCTATTTAGCAAAGCCCTAAGCAACTTAGTGAAACCCTGACTCAAAGGGCTGGGGATGTGGCTCAGTGGTTAAGCACCCCTGGGTTCCATCCCTGGTACCAAATAAATATATAAATAAAAAATAAAAATAAAAATAGAACAGGAAAGAAAAAGCCTGTACACCATGTAGAGTAAGGGCAAGTTTGGGTTAATTGTTTCTTGAAATTTTTGCTTCATCAATACTAGAGATTGAGGGCTGGGGTGTCATCAGCAGTGAATTCCTGCACCTTACCCAGCATGCTCCAGGCTCTAAGTTCCATCCCCAGCATGGGGGAAGAAAACAAGAAAGGACAATGATGTAAAAACAGCATTTGGTAAAACTAAAGTATAACACAGTAATATTCACTCATCTTGACTTTAGATAGGTGATTTTTAACCTATGTATACACCTGTATATCCATATCCCGATGAAGACAGGAAATGTGGGTAAAGCATTTGCCTTGCATGTGTGAGGCATCGGGTCCAATTCTCAGCACTGCACAGAAACAAATAAAAATAAAGGTCCGGGCTGGGGATGTGGCTCAAGTGGTAGCGCGCCCGTCTGGCATGCGTGTGGCTCGGGTTCGATCCTCAGCACCACATACAAACAAAGATGTTGTGTCTGCCGAAAACTAAGAAATAAAATATTAAAATTCTCAAAAAATAAAATAAAATAAATTTTAAAAAATAAAAATAAAAATAAAGGTCCATCAACAACTAAAAATAAAAAATAAAAGACAGGAAATGTATAGTTATCAGTTTCCTTTCTGCCCACCTTCCCTCATTCTGCCTCCTATAACTAAAGGTTCTTATGCTTGTTCTTGAATTTTATACAAATCTACATAGGTTCTTTTTTAATATTTATTTTTAGTTTTAGGTGGACACAATATCTTTATTTTTACGTGGTGCTGAGAATCGAACCCAGTGACTCATGCATGCTAGGCAAGCACGCTACCACTTGAGCCACATCCCCAGCCCTACAGTAGGTTCTTTTTTGCGCATAATTGCTATCTTTCTTTTTTGGTTTTAAATGGACACAATACCTTTATTTTATTTATTTATTTATTTATTAGTGATGCTGAGGATCGAACCTAGTGCCTCACACAGCTAAGCAAGTGCTCTACCACTGAGCCACAACCCCAGCCTCCTAGTTCCTTTTTCTCAAAGTGACATCTGGGAGTTTTATCTAAACTGTTGTATCACTACTCAGTTCTCTTTCATTGTTGTATAGTATTCCACTGTAGGACCACAGCACAATGTAAACAACCTATCTGTTGCAATAGAGTTCTTTCCATTTTGACAGGATCACTATTACTAAAGCTGCTCTGAATCTTCTTGTGTTTGTGGTTTGTTGTCATATGCAGTAATTTCTATTTAGTTCAAATGTATCTCTTACTCAAGTCCAGTCTCTCAAAGTGTGGTGCATCAGCGTTACAGGAAAACTGGTTAGAAATCCAGATTCTCAGGTCCCATTTCGGACTTGCTGAGTTAGGGACTCTGGGGCTGGGATCTGGTCATCTGTTTTAAGGGCAACTCAGTGTGCGAGACTGGCATGTACCCTAAAGCTTCAGGCAAGCGCTCTACCACGGAACCACTTCCCCAGCCACATATGCTAAGCTTTTAGCTGATCTAAGTCAAGGTCAGAAATGATGGAGGCTGACTTAGAACACACTCCACAGCCCGGCACCAAGTAAGTACTCAATGAATGTCAACTGTCCAATCTGAGGATTGGAAATTCGAAGAGAACTGTTTTGAGCGGCTCCTCCAACAAAGGCCAAAGACCTCCCTCGGGTGGGCGCCTCCCCCACTCACCTCCCCTTGGGCAGGCGGGCCCCGTCTCCGCAGCCCCTCCACCTCCTGCCTGAGGTTGTCCCTCTCCATCCTCAGCTCCTCCGCGGCCAGGCTGCCCTTATTCACCAGCGCCTCCAGCATCTCTAGCACGCGGACAATCTTGAACTGCAGCTGGGTCACCCGAGGGTCGCTGCCCAAGGCCATCAGCTCGCGGCCCACCACGTAGGAGATGTCGTACACGTCCTCGGTGGTCAGCTGGAAGGGGCTCTTGCCCAGGGCGCCCTCGGGCCCGGCTTCATCCACCTCTCCGTCCCCTTCCTCCTCCTCTCGCACCGGGGGCTCCTCCATGACCTCGAGTCCCCCGACGCCACCACCGGAGTCGCTTGCTCGGAGTTTCCAAGGTTCAACTTCCTCCAGGCACCGAAAACTTTCCGCCGGGCGGAGACCCCGCCTGCCCAATCAGCACGGCCGAGGGGTGGACCCGGGAAGAGCGCGGGGACTGTCCGGCGCGGACGCGGGTGCCCGGTGCTGGAGCGCGGCTGCAGGAGGTGGCCTGGGGCCGAAGAGGACAGCGAGAAGGGAAGGCGGCGGCCGAGAGGAACCGGGAGGCCGAAGCGGCGGCGACCTTGGCCAGCCCTGAGCGCTGCGGGGCCGGGGGGCGTGGCCGCGGGCCGCCGTTTCCAAGGAGACGGGGGCGGGGCGCGGGCGGCAGCGCTCACTCTTTCCGCCCGAGAACTCAGTCTTTCCAGCCCTGTGACCTGCGTGGTGCGGGGGAGGCCGGGTCACATCCGAGGGTACTCACCCGAAACCTGTAGCAGAACGGAACACAGCTGCGCCCCGGGTCCCCAGGCTGGCGTTCTGCACAGCCCCCAGGCCAGTTGTCGCCAAGACCTCGGGGTGTCTGGACTTTGCTCTGATCTGGAACAAAATGCCTGCCCTGCTCACTTTGCAGATCCCTTGGCTCCTCCGCTTTACCAGCATCGCAACCCTGGCCAGTTACTTAGACCTTTGAACCTCGACTTCCTTCAGTCTCTGCACAATGGGGGCAATAATAGGACCTAGTGGTAGGGCAGCTGTGAGGAATATGAGGTGATGCGTGGAAGAAAGCAAGCAGTTAAATTAAGCATTCCGATAAATGTTAGCTGCGGCCACTCACAGTGTTGCACTGCTTGTAATCTCATCCTCAGGAGGCTGAGACAGGAGGATTGCAAATTCAAGGCCAGCCTCAGCAAGTTAGCAAGTTAGCGAAATAAGACTTTTTTTCTTTAAAAAAAAAAAAATTGTAGAACAACTGGGGGGAAAAAGGCAAAAATCATCATCTGCTTTGAAACTTAGAAAGCATCTCTTTGAGGTCCCGAAGGTTGTCCCAGGAAAAAAACAATGCCACAGAGACGGCTGTTGGAGTAGAAAGAAAGGCTTTATGGAGGTCGCTGGCAACCTGGAAAGTTGCAGGGCAGAGAAGCACTGAGAAGCTGGGGCAGCCACTGAGCACCCCTCTTCCCCCAAATCCTTGCCAACAGCCAGAAAGATTCCAGACATTGGCTCAGAGGAGCAGGCATGAGTTTGTTTGTTTTGGTGATGGGGCCCGGGTGAACCCAGGGGCCCTTCACACTCCCTGCTTTTTTAGTTTTTATTTTAGGCAGAGGTCTCACTAAATTGCTGAGGCTGGCCTTGAACTTGTGATCCTCCTGCCTCAGTCTTCCAAACATGGGACTGCTGGTGTGTGCTGCCAACCTCTCTCAGACCCAAGTTTATTGAAGGGCTAACAAAGGGAAAGGGGACACTTTCAAGGGACAGACTGAGTCCTCTCAGAGAGGATAGTGTCTCTCCTGCCCTCCAAGTTTGTGTGTACCTGTGTGTGTGTTACTGGGGGTTGGAACCCAGGGGTGCTTCAATCATTGAACTACATTCTCTGCCCTTTTTATTTTATTTTTGAATTTTTGAGACAGTGTCTCACCAAGTTGCTGAGGCTGGCTTCAAACTTATGATCCTCCTGCCTCAACCTCCTAAGTCTCTGGAATTACAGGTGTGCCACCAGCTAGGACACCTGGCCTGCCCTCCAGTTTTACTGTGAGTCCCAAGGAAGTTTCCAGAGAGTCCCACCCAGGTCCACCTTTTGACTTGTGACTGACAGCTGGATGGTATCAGACAGTCAAGTCCCCACTGTCATGACAACTCTAGGTCGCTTTGGCCCATCCTGACAGGTTCTAACTAGAACCTCTTATAGATTTTAGGGGGAATTACTATTATCTCCCTGAGTTCCCAGATCTAAGGGTCACAAAAATCATCTGCTTAGGTGTAACTTGTGTTCTCCTCATCAGCATTTCTGGCCAGGCATTTAGATAACAGGTTGTTGGCTGAGGAATATAACATAACCTGTCGGCTTACACCAGGCAGGCTGCAGGTGAAAGAAAGAAGAGAGAGAGAGAGAGAGAGAGAGAAAGAAAGGATCAGCGCAGCGAGCCCAGTTTATAGAATGATTCCCTTAACCTCATGTTCCTGCTGCTCATGTCTGTTTCTTACCAGGAAGGATGACAACTAATGCCTCAAGTCCCCTTTCCAGTCCCCTCCGGGGAAGTAGGAATATTTATTTGAGGATCAGGTCAGGGTCTCTGAGCAGAAATAAGCATTTCCCAAGAGCTTAAGTCCCACAGTCTGGTGTTTTGGCCTGACCCCAGGTAAATGCCTTGTGATGACTATCTCTTCTCCTGAGGGCAGGAAGTTCCAGTTTGGGGGTCAGTTTTTATGATGAACAGCTGTTTTCTGAAATCATCTCAGAAAAACAAGCAGGATCGGAAGAATACAGTGCAAAGGCCATCTCCAGGAGAGAGAAAGGGAATGGGAAAAAAGAAAGATGGAGTCGCCCATGGCAAGACCCTGTACGATTCCACATGCACACACATGCACACACGCAAGACCAGTATTACCGAGAATTTCCTGTTTTGTTTTGCCGCCTGGGGGACTGAACACAGGGGTGCTTTACCACTGAGCTACATTCCCAGATCCACTCCCCTTTAAAAAAATTTTTGAGATAGGTTCTGGCTAACTTGCTGAGGCTGGCCTTAAACTTGCCATCCTCGTGCTTCAGCCTCTTGAGTTCCTGGGATTACTGGAGTGTGCCTTGAATATCAACAGTGTGACTTACAAAATTTGAGTAATTTGAGATTTGATTAGAGGAATTTGCAGTAGTGTGGCACGGTGGTGCATGCCTATTATCCCAGGGACTGGGGAGGCTGAGGCAAGAGGATTGCAAATTGGAGGCCATCCTCAGCAATTCGGCAGGAGTCCTTTCTCAAAATAAAAAGGACTAGGGATGTGGCTCATAGTTAAAGCACTTCTGGATTTAATCTCCAGTAACAGCAACAGAAAAAGAGGTTTGTAGTCCTGTGAGGTAGAGAGCTCAGCACTGAAGCTTTCTTTGTTGTAGGCGCTCTGGGGTCCTAAAATGACAATAGAGACTTCACAAGAATTAAACAAGCAATCCAGAAGCAATGGCAACAAAGGCACTGTCTTCAGCAAAGACAATGTTTTGACAGTCAAAGCGAAGCCTGGGCAAGGGTTTGGTAGCCCGTGAATCACGATGTGATAACGTGAAATGATTAAATACCAAGAAAAAAAATATTAAGCTTACTGTAAATAAAATAGGCTCTATTTAAAACAATGGAATATTAGCTGTAGAAAGGAATGCAAGAACTGGAAAAAGAGCCCAGATATAAACTCTCAAATACACAGTCAAATGACTTTCAGTCATGGGCTGGAGTTGTAGCTCAGAGATAGAGCACTTGCCTCTCAAGTGGGAGGCACTGGGTTTGATCCTAGCATCACATAAAAACAAATAAAGGCACTGAGTTTATATTCAACTAAAATTTTAAAAAAAAAATGACCTTCAGTCAGGGAGTCAAGACATTTGGTGAAGAAACGAACCTCCACTCAAGTAATGGACCTGGAAAAAACGGTGATGCTGGGTAAGTGGAGGGACAGAGGCAGCCCCGGTGTTCAGGAGGCTGAGGCGGGAGGGTTGCAAGTTTGAGGTCAGCCTGGGCAACTTACTGAGTCCCTGTCTCAAAATAAAAAAATAAAAGAACACCTTGGATGTAGCTCAGTGGTCCAGCACCTGCCCAGAGTGCAGGAGCCCTGGGTTTAATCCCTAGTATGGCCCAAAAAAAACTAATATCATAAATACAACTCTTGGATCCTTTGTAGAGGTTGACATGCTGTTGGCAAAATACTCTCCTGTGTTGGATAATTCTGAATGTAATTAGGAGTTATAGCAGAGATTTATTATTTTTATTTTATTTTATTATTACTATTGTTGTTGGCTGTACTGGGGATGGAACTCAGGGGTGCTCTACCACCGAGCTACATCCCCGACCTCACCCGTTTTTAAAAATTTTGAGACAGGGTTTGGCAGAATTGCCCAGGCTGACCTCCAGCATGCAATCCTCTGGCCTCTTAGGTTGCTGGACTTCTGAGTCCCTGGGATTACAGGAGTGTACCATCATCCTGGGCAGCTCCAGTAGAAGTTTTTACCCTACACACCTGGGACCACCAGCAGCAGCAGCAGGACATGGAAACATTTTAGAAATGCAAATTCTTGGGGCTGGAGCTAGGTCAGTGTCAATAGAGTATTCTAGGTCCTGAGTTCAGTCCCCAGAGTGAAATAGCAACAAAAGAAATGCAAATTGTCAACACCCTGGATTAGAAACTCTGGGTCAGGGCTGCAGCCTGTGCTTGAACACGCTCTCTAGGTAATTCTGGTTAATGCTCCAGTTTTGAAAACCGGCGGGTGATGGTGCAGTGTTCAAGAGGGCTGGGGCTGGCCTGGTGCGGTGGCGCATGCCTGTAATCCCAGCGGCTCAGGAGGCTAACGCAGGAGGATTACCAATTCAAAGCAGCCTCAGAAATGGGGAGGCTCTAAACAACTCAATGAGACCCTGTCTCTAAATAAAATACAAAATAGGGTTGGGGATGTGGCTCAGTGGTTGAGTGCCCCTGGGTTCAATCCCAGTACCAAAAAAAAAGAGCTGGGGCTGAGGCAGCAGATGGCAGGTTCAAAGCCAGCCTCAGCAAAAGTGAGGTGCTAAGCAACTCAATAAGACCCTGTCTCTAAATAAAATATAAAACAGGACTGGGGATGTGGCTCACTGGTTGAGAGCACCTGAGTTCAGTCGCCAGTAACCCCCCACACACACCCACACACACACACAAAAAAAAAAAGAGAGAGAGAGAGAAAGAGCTGGGTCTAGAACTGACTCCAGGGTTCAAGTCTTGGCTCTGCTGCCAGCAAGTTGTGTGATGTTAGGGGAGTCAGTCATTCCTAGGTGGGGACCCAGGTCCACCAGCTGTGTGGTTCCATTTGCTTTTTGTGGTACTGGGAGGCTGTTGCGATGGGCAAAAGGTGCGATGCATGCAGTTCAGGGGGAGAAATAAAGAATGTCCATGCGCTTCTGCCCTTTTCAATCACTCAATACACTTTTCAAATCACTCAATACAATTTCACTCTATAGGTTCTTAATCAAGAAAATCCTTAATGCTAGGCACTGCATAATCAATTCACAGCACACAATTCTAGATTAATTAATTCTAAGCACTGAAAACACATTTAATCTTGACAGGCTAATGACAGACATTCCCTCTGCAGGCTAAGTTCAAGTCTGAAGTCTGTTTTTTGTTTTTTTTTTTTTTAAATATATTTTAATATTTATTTTTTTGACAGACACAACATCTTTGTTTGTATGTGGTGCTGAGGATCGAACCCAGGCCGCACACATGCCAGGCGAGCGCCCCACCGCCTGAGCCACATCCCCAGCCCCTCAAGTCTGAAGTCTGAAGCCTTAGACTGTAAGTCCAGCAGCTGCACACTCACTCAGACCACGGTGATCAGGTCAGGAAGGCAGGCTTCTCCTGGGGTGGAGCTGATGGCCGGCTGAGGAGAGGATCCGAGGGAAAAGTTGCGGCTCTCACCTGGGTCAAGATGTGGCTGTAGAGTTGGAGAGCAGTGAGGACCATGCAGAGGATCAGGCAAATGGTGACAAGGGATGGGATGTCAGTCCAGGTCCTCATCAGGCTCTCCAGCTGTGTGCATAAGTCTAGGCGCTAGCTGACTGTTTGTTCATTTGCTCTATTATTTATATTAAATTTGGGGGCTTTTGACACCCCTTTCAATCCTTATCAGCTGCCACTGGATTTTTCAGCGATATCACTTACCCTGGGGTTAAAACCACTGGTCTGGGACTGGGGTTGTAGCTCAGTGGTTGAGCGCATGCGTGAGGCACCGGGTTTGATCCGCAGCACCATATAAAATAAATAAGTTTTAAAATATAAAGATATTGTGTCCATCTACAACTAAAAAAAAGAAAAAGAAACCTGGCTGGTGGTCCCCACCCTAATCTTTTTGCCTTTTCCTCTCATCTGGGCAGAGGACAGCCAGCCAGAGGCTTCTGAGTTTATCCTGGTGGGGAGAAGTGACTTGTTTGTGCCTGAGGGCCATACATACATTTTTTATATTTAGGAGTGCTGGGTGAGACTGCAGGTTTCAAACTGGAGTTTTTAAAATGGAGTGGCTTAGGCTCAGGCCCAAGGCCATCCTCACAGAGCTGAACCCATAGGTGCTCTACCACTGAACTACACCCCCAGCCCTTCTTTATTTTTATTTTCTGACAGTGTCACACTAATTTGCTGAGACTAAGAGGAAATCTCTCAACTCTCCACAATTATTTGGGAACAAGAAAAGAAAACATCGGATCCATGACACACCTAGAATATGCCTACATAGCACAGCTAAAAAAAAAAAAAGTTCCAATGATACCTCATTATACAACATTTTAAAAATAACTTCAAAAAAGACTATTCCCCTGAGAGCTAAGACAGGCAAGGAAGAAATGAAATGGAAAACAAAAGTGTAAGCGGCCCACGCTTGATAAAAATGGAAGCAGAGCTGTTTGCTGGTCCCTCCATAAATAGGACAGTTCCACTCAGAGGGTAGAGCATCTCTGCTTACGGTGGCACCGCTGACTTCCACGTGGCACATTCAGCCTGGCTCTCTTCCTGTTCTCTCCCCACCCCCATCCTTTTGTATTGAGGATTAAACCCAGCCTTGCTCAACCACCGAGCCACCTCCTCAGCCCTTTTTATTTTCCATTTTGAAACAGGGTCTCCCAAGTTGCTTAGGGCCCCCTAAATCCCTGAGGCTGGCCTTGAAGTTGTGATCTTCCTGCCAGGGCCCAGGGGCTCCTCAGTCACTGTGATTACAGGCGTGCACCACAGTGACGAACTAGGTT
The DNA here is from genome assembly GCF_047511675.1 of Marmota flaviventris. Taxonomy (NCBI): domain Eukaryota; kingdom Metazoa; phylum Chordata; class Mammalia; order Rodentia; family Sciuridae; genus Marmota; species Marmota flaviventris. Next base: position 135,612,604 of record NC_092498.1, on the reverse strand, counting down.
AACTTGGAAAGAATCTGTTTAGCAGGAAAGGTGGCCTCCAGGGCACTTGTTTTGAGACTGTTTACTTATGTGAATAAGAGAACACTTCCTTTTTTTTTTTTTTTTTCTTTTGCTTTTAGCTGTTGAGATGTGTTTATTCAGGATGGTGGGTAGGAGGAGCATTTGGTGAAGGGACTAAATGTCTGCCTCGCCCCCCCCAAACCCGCCCTTTCTCCACCACTGGAATGCAAGCACATCTCCCAAAGGGGTTTTTGTTTTGTTTGTTTTGGGTGCTGGGGACTGATTGAGCTCAGGGCCTTGCACTTGCTAGGCAAGCTCTCTACCACCTAGCTGCATCCCCTGCAGTTAAAAAGTATATTTTTTATTTTGCTGGGTGTGGTAACACAGGTCTGTAATCCCAGCGTTTTGAGAGGTAGAGGCAGGAGAACTGCAAATTGGAGGCCAGCCTCATAAAATATGAAAAGGTCTGGGGCTTGGGCTGGGGTTGTGGCTTAGCGTAAAACACTCGCCCAGAACAAGTGAGGCCCTGGATGTCAGGCCAGTGGCGGTGACTTAGAACAAAGTAGCCCGCATGGGAAAGAAACCTCAATGAGGCACCGATGGAAATACCTGTCAATCCGTGGGATCTCCTGACTAATGCCTATCAATCAGCGGGACCCCCTGGCCAATCCTGGAATTCAGCCAGCTCCCCTGAACTCCAACGGGACAAGGGACTCTAAAAACACCTTTTCCTGTCCCAAGCCCTTCCCTTCCTGCTGTAAGCCCCATAAAAGTCCAGTCTGGCCGAGCTTCCACGTAGTTTCGCCTCAGACCCTTCTTCTGTCCACTCTGTGGGTCTGATCGAGTTCCGCCTGGGAACTCAATAAAGCCTCTCTTCCTGGGCCTTTTTAAATCTGCCTCCTTTGGCCGCTGCCCGATCTCACCTGATTTGACATTGGGCTTGATCCTTAGTACCACATAAAAATAAATAAAATAATGAAAGACCCCAGCCCAATAACTTTAGGCCCAGTAATAAATCACCAGGGCTTGCTTCCGCACCTGCACAGACGTCAGATGTATTTTTCAGAAAATCAGTTAAGTGAAACCGATTAAAAGGGAAAAACAGGATGGTTGGGAAAGAGCAGAAGAATAGATTCCAGGGCATGCCTGACTAAACAGGGGCTAATAAGCAGGAATAGAAAAAAAACAGAGTGTTCATATGTAATTCCAGGAACATAAAATGAAAAATAACTTTACCCTTTAGGTAACCTGTATGTTGGGTTCAAAATAACCAATAAGAAACCTGTTGCTTACCGCGCGCACAAAACCTGCTCCTTGACCCTATAAAAAATCCTGTACCCCAAAGCCCGGTGTGCCAGTTCACCGAAGCTCCGGCTGAGGTTTCGCTGGGCACCCGCAGGCGCCTGTGTATCAATAAATCGCCTCTTGCTTTTGCAGCCAGTGCCTCGTGCGTCTTTCTTGGACAGGGAATCGGTGGGTCTTTCATTTGGCGAGCCAGCCAGGAGAACTCCTGTAACCCCGTCCGGATCCCTGCCCGAGGAACACCCGATAACCACTGGGAGGTAAGCTGGCCAGTTCGTGTCATTTTGTGTCTCTCTCTGTCTGGTTGTTATCTTGTTATCTGTTCATGCGCAGCGTCTGTACGATTACGCGTAATTGCTCTGTATTCTGGGCAGCTTGAGAAGGAGTTGACGAACTCGGACTTCTCCCCTGCCACCCTGGGAGACGTCCCAGGGGCTCAGGGAGGCCCATCTTGGGGGGCCTCCAATGTTCTGTAGAGTACATTGTACTCGTGGGTGACGGAGGTGACGGTATCCCTCCTCTCCCTAATCCGTCAGGTACGTTCGGTTTGTGCTCGAGCCGCGCAGCGTTCTCTGTGTCCAGTCTGATATTTGTGTCTGTCTTCTTGCCTTTGCCCGAAGCCGCAGCGTTCTTTGTGTTTTGTGTCCTGTCTGATTTGTATCTGTCTCCTTGCCTCTGCATTTTCTCATTCCACCTGAGACTAACATGGGACAATCTATAACAACTTTAACATCTCGCTTTGACTTTTCTCAAAGCCCTGTCCTCATTATTAAATTAGTGTTAATTGGCTTTAGAGATGGGAACCAAATTTTCAGTCACAAATTTTAACACTCTCAAGGGGACTTTTAAGGAGTCCCCACTCTGCTCTCTTGGGGAAGCCTAGCACTCGAAACAACTGCAAGCAGAGGATGGACTTTTTGGGAGCTGGCTACTAAAAAGTTAGAAAAAAAAAAATGCCTAATGCCTAAGGTCAAACCAAACTGGAGGAACTGATCCTATGGGTGAAAGATAGGATTAAGGGACTCCCAGCAGCTGCCAGAGCCATTTAGCTCTGGGGAGTTCCCTGGGTCCTTATCTACATCTTAAGGATTACGCTACCTCTGTTTACTTAAAAAGAAGGGACACTGAATGCAGTAAAGCCAGTCACACTGGGACCCTTGATTTTACACCTATAGTTGCCCCTACGTGAAAACATCTGGTCCACTCATGGGAAAGTCTATGGTGCCATTGATGGGAGTCATAATTAAATGAAAGTTCAAAACCTGGAGAGATATTTTCTTATCTGGTTGTCTGATTGTTTCTTAGGGATAATCTAGGTTAAATGTGTGTCTAAAAAAAATAATAATAATTTTTATTTTAACAATCTGGTATCTGAATGGGTTTCTAAAGCATTGCACTATCTTGCAGTTAAAAGTTGGGTTTAAGCAATTGTTTAATTTGATTTCAGATAGTTCATGCTAGAAAACTTAAATACTTGGGATAAAAAAAAAAATTTAAAGAGTTTCAATTTTGAACTGGGTAGCCTGAAAAGAAATTAAAACGTTGGTCTGGCTCATAAAAATGACATTAAATAATTAAATAGTAATAGTCTTAAAAATTTTCAAAGCTTAATTTCAGATATATATGGTAGTGTGTGGGCAAATTTAATGTAACTCAATGCTACTTTAGAAACTTCAAAACAAGCAAAGTGGCTTAGAGGTACTAAAGAAATTTCTTCTGATGGTAGAGATCCTATTTCCAGTTCTATGTGAACAAGTTTTTCTAGTGTAAAAAGATATAAAATTTTAAATTTTGGAAATTGCTTCTTAAATTTGTATCATAATTTTCAACATCTAAACCTGGAAATATAACTTAAGGTTAAAATGTCTTAGGCCTAAAGTGTCTGCTCAAAATAGCAGTTTTTTTCCCTGCTCCTTCCAGACCTTGGTCAGGGCTTAAACTGATATGCAAACAGAAGCAGCTTGGAGCTCAGGCCCAAGGAAAAAAAAAAGGTAAAAGTGTCTTTTTACCTGAACTCAAACTAGACCAAACCAAGAAGTAAATTGTATGGTATTTACTAACTACTGGCCAGTCATCTTTTTTTTAGGATTCTTGTTTTTTTTCTTAGATTCTGTATTTTTTTTTGAGCTCGTGATTCTGATCCTGCAGACCTAGGTTAATGATTTTCTGATCAGTAAAGTTTTTTTAAAAAAAAAAACAAAAAAACATTGCAATGGAGATTTCATCTGCAAAAAGCTACGAGGCCTTTATTATTGTTATGTGTGCACACTCTTGTTATGTGTTGTATGTCGGTATGTCTGTATGTGTGTATGTCCATATATCCTACAGTGATATAACAATTGACAGATGAGGAGCGCTCATAAAAAAAAAAATTAAAAATAGATCCAAATATCTTTAATTCACGTGATTCAAACGGTTCAATTTAGATTGGGTAAACAGATAAAAGTAAAGATGTCCTCAAAATTAAGCTTATAAGTTTCTCTAGGTGTTCAAAAAGGCCCTAATAAAATGTTAACTCTGCTTAAATTTAAAAGTTTACAAGTATTGTTTCAAAATGTGAACAAAAGGAGGTTTATGTAATTATGGTGTTATTAATGTGTTCATATCTTCCAGGTATACAAGTCTGTAAGGTAGAAGCTTCAAAAGAACATTATATCAAGCTGGTGTTCTAAAGTTGTATGGTAATTCTAGGCTTCAAAAAAAACATGTTAGAGATTCAATTATATCATTTGTGTTCTAAACTGAACTTGTTATCAATAAGATATGTACGGTTCCATGTTACTTTCTACTCTGAGGGTCTGAGAGCCTAATCTGTGTAAAGGTTTTATTGCAAAACACAAAAGTACATTACTACTTTTCTACAAGAGGTTAAAAGCTTTGCCTTTAATTCATGTTTTAGGTGTGATATTATGTTGTGTTAGCTAATGTTCATGTAAACTTGAACAACAATTTATGTAAACTTTGTAAAATGATCAGCTTCAGAACTATAGTACTTGAGATTTATAAAGAGCCCTGCCTTACTTGAAATAAGGCTCTGTCCCATCTCACTACATGTGAAAGTGGCTATAAAAAAGTAAGCCAGATTTCAGTACAGTTAAAGTTGTGTCCAAAAATAGGTTTGTGCCAAGATTACTAGGATCTCAAATAGGAAATTATGATGTATAACCCTGCTAGAATTCAAGGTAGCTATTATATAAGGTAAATATGTTTTTACCCTAGTTAGTTTTGTTTTGTAGTTTGCTTATAGATGGTTTAAGGATTGCCTGTTAATGTTTTAAAGAGGTATTGCTTTAAGAACACAACCTGGGTCAACATAAGATAAGGAGTTATCACCTACAGGATAGAGAGATAGACATTAAAGCCCAGTGCTCTTAATATAAGGCTGTTAACTTATTTGCTGGATGTTTAAGATCAAGTTTTTAAAATTAGTTAAAATTAAAAGGGCCAAGAAAACCAATATTCGGCTCTTGCCCTCTGAGTCAGTCTGAATCAGGGAATAGGGGACTTCTCCAAAGGGCTCAGCAACTCTAGGCCACATAACCTCCTGAGCAGGGAGATTAATGAGACCAGTGGAGGACAGAAAGCCAATCGGTGCATTTGCTGTAAAGAGGAGGGTCATTAGAAAAGGGAGACATCCCTGATGCTTCTGAGGGAAGCCATATGGTCAAGCAAGGCCTGGACCCATCCTAGCGCAAATGGCACTAGCAGAACTGAAAAGCTGCTATGAAGTTCCTGAGGACTCCCAGGGAAACTCAGCTGACTGTAAACAATAGGTAGAAACAAAAGTCAGTTTGACTTGCTTCATCTTAAACACTTAGCAAAGACAGTCAAAGCCAAAGCACAGCTGTTCCTGGACATCTTAAATGATAATAATAGTTAAATGTAACTTCCATAAATAAGTAGACTGGAGGCTACAAAAGAGATTCTTAGACAGAAATGCCTGATAACTGTCAAAGGGACTGCTAGAATAGTTTTAGTCTAAGGCCTTTATTTCTAGCCAACGCAGGTAGGCTTGATGTTTGCTAATATGGTTATCCAGCCCTAAGTAGCAAAATTAAAAATTTCTCTATTAGACACAGAGGTTATACTAATAAAAGGATTTTGCAGGATCAGATGGCATTAAATTATTAAACTATATCTTAAAGAAAAAGACATCTGTAACCCTACATGTTAGTTGTTGTGTTGACATCCCTGACATTTCTGACAATGTGACAAATATCCTTAAAGATTTACCTGCTCAGATGGAAGCCATGTTCTCAGCAACTTTTTCGTGGAAATAATATCCTAGCTCCTAGTTCCTGGTACTGCCTGATAAAAAACATTGTTAATCTTTGTCTTGGCCATTATACTCATTGGCATATTTCTGTGCTGTGGCATTTATTACTGCATCAATATGGTTCCAGTACTAATAAGTTCTTGTTTCTCTTATAGACCACCCATCACTCAAATGGCCCTCCAGCCTATTACTTCTCAATTAGACTTTCATCATGGACCACTCGATAGACCCGATATTTTTAAGGGGGACTCCAAACTGCTTGCCCCACGCCGTCCCTTTTCAGCCTGAAGAAGCCAGAAAGATTCTCTTCGTCCCCCTTCCTCACAGCAGTAAGGAGTTCCCAAATTAAAAAAAAAAAAAAAAATGAAGCCAGATTTAAAGTTAGGTAGTCAGTGTAGTTAGATAAATCGGGGGTCTAATATCAAGTGACCAAGTCTATCACTGTCTTAGAGAAATCTCTCTCTTCCCTCGCAGAAGTCGTACTACAAAATAGAAGGGGATTAGATCTGTTATTCCTTAGAAAAGGTGGTCTCTGTGTGGTTTTAAAGAAACAATGTTGTTTTTACGCTGACCATACAGGGGTAGTCCGGGAAACTATGAAAAAGGTCACTGAAAGGCTGGCCAAAAAAAAAAAAAAAAAAAAAAAAAAAAAATTTGAGGCTCAACAAGGATGGTTTGAACACTGGTTTAACAAATCCCCATGGTTAACTACTTTGCTATCCACCATAGCGGGACCTTTAGTTATTCTGCTAATAATCCTAACGTTTGGACCCTGCATACTCAATAGATTGGTGCAATTCATGAGAGAGAGACTTTCTATAATCCAAACTATGGTTCTAACTCAACAGTACCAGTTGCTTAAACAACAAACAGGGTCACACACAAGCTTAATCCAAGAACCTGAGCAAGCAGAACAATGGATATAAGATTCTATCCATGATAAAGAAAAAGGGGGGAATGAAAGACCCCAGCCCAATAACTTTAGGCCCAGTAATAAATCACCAGGGCTTGCTTCCGCACCTGCACAGACGTCAGATGTATTTTTCAGAAAATCAGTTAAGTGAAACCGATTAAAAGGGAAAAACAGGATGGTTGGGAAAGAGCAGAAGAATAGATTCCAGGGCATGCCTGACTAAACAGGGGCTAATAAGCAGGAATAGAAAAAAAACAGAGTGTTCATATGTAATTCCAGGAACATAAAATGAAAAATAACTTTACCCTTTAGGTAACCTGTATGTTGGGTTCAAAATAACCAATAAGAAACCTGTTGCTTACCGCGCGCACAAAACCTGCTCCTTGACCCTATAAAAAATCCTGTACCCCAAAGCCCGGTGTGCCAGTTCACCGAAGCTCCGGCTGAGGTTTCGCTGGGCACCCGCAGGCGCCTGTGTATCAATAAATCGCCTCTTGCTTTTGCAGCCAGTGCCTCGTGCGTCTTTCTTGGACAGGGAATCGGTGGGTCTTTCAATAATGGGAAAAAAAAAAAAAGTCTGGGGCATTGGCTTAGTGGTAAGCGCCTGAGGGTTCAATATCCAGTACCAAAGAAAAAATAATTCATTTTAAATGTTTAATTTTACAGACAGCTCTGACAGTCATGGAGATGGTCCTTCAGATCACGTCTTTTTGGAGACTTGAATTCAAGGCCCTGCACACATCAGTGTGCACTCCAACACTGAACTATATACTTCCAGCCCCAAATGGTTATTTATTTATTTATTTATTTTTTCTTTTGGGTATTGGGAATTGAACTCAAGGGCACTCGACCACTGAGCCACATCCCTAGCCTTATTTTGTATTTTATTAGAGACAGGGTCGCACTGAGTTGCTAAGCACTAAATTGCTGAGGCTGGCTTTGAACTCATGATCGATCCTCCTGCCTCCGCCTCCTGAGCCACTGGGATTATAGGCATGCGCCACTGTGCCTGGCCTAGATGGCTATTATTAAAAGAAAGAATAATATGAGAAGAGGGGAGTAATGGGGCTGTGGGAAGGGGACAGTAGAATGAGACGGACATTATTACCCGAACACATGTATGATTACACTACTGGTGTGACTCTGCACTATGCACAGCCAGAGGAATGAGAAGTTGTGATCCATTTGTGTACAATGTGTCAAAATGCATTCTACTGTCCTGTATAACTAATTAGAACAAATTAAAAAAGGCAATAATATGAGAATATGGAAAAATGGGACCCTTGGGCATTGCTGGTGAGTATAAAATGGTTCAGCTGCTAGGAAAACAGCATGGCAGTTCTCAAAAAATTCAGCGAATGGAAAATTGGTTTTCCATATGTAGAAAAATGAGACCAGACCCTTTTCTCTCACCCTGCACAAAAGTTAACTCAAAATGGGTTAAAGACCTCAGAATTAGACCATAAATTACACAACTCCTAGAAACAAAACAAGGTCAATACTCCAGTACATAGGCACAGACAATGACTTTCTCAATAGATCCCCTAAAGCTCAGGAAATAATGCAAAGAGTTAATAAAGGGGATGGCATCCAATTATAAAGCTTCTGCACAGCAAAGGAAACAATTAGGAATGTGAAGAGAGCATACAGAATGGGAGAGAAATTTTTGCTAGATACTCTTCTGACTGAGGATTAATATCTAGAATATAGAAAGAACTCAAAAAATTTAACATCAAAAAATAAATAAAATAAAATAACCCAGTTAAGAAGTGGGCAAATGAATTAAACAAACACACCTCAAAAAAGAAATATAGGGGCTGGGGATGTGGCTCAAGCGGTAGCGCACTTGCCTGGCATGCTTGCGGCCAGGGTTTGATCCTCAGCACCACATACAAAGAAAGAACTAAAAAATAAATATTAAAATTCTCTCTCTAAAAGAAAAAAAAAAAAAAAAAAAAAGGAACACATTCACATTGTTGGTGGGATTGTAAATTAGTACAGCCACTATGGAAATCACCATGAGGTTCCCCCAAAGACTCCTAGCTGTACCTCTCCTTGATATTTATCCTGAAGAATTAAAGTCATCATGCTACAGATACCTGCACACCTATGTTTACAGCAGCATAATTCACAATAGCCAAACTACAGAACCAGCCAAGGTGTCCATAAATGAAAATATGGCTGAAGAACATGTGGAATGGGTACACAATGAAGTTTTAGTCAGTCATGAAGAAAAATGAAATTGTGTCATTTGCAGAAAAATGGGTGGAACTACAGACCATCATGTCAAGTGAAATAAGTCACACTTAGAAGGTCAGGGGTCTTGTTTTCTCTCATATGTGGAAGCTAGAAAGAACACAGGAAAAGAAAGCATATGGAAAGCTGGTTACCCATAGGTAGTGGTGGGTGAGTGAGGGGACAGGGATCTCTGAAAATCCAAGGGAGGTCAGTAGAGGAAAGGGACCAGGGCTGGGAGAAAGGGAGGGAGGGGGAAGTGCTGGGGGAGGGTATTCACCAAACTATATTTTTATATTGTGTGCATGTATGAATATGTAACAACAAATCCCATCACTGTGTGCTGTTTTTTGAAAATATTTTTTAGGTATTGATAGATCTTTATTTTATTTATTTATATGTGGTGCTGAGAATCAAACCCAGTGCCTCACGGGCTAGGCAAGTGCTCTACCACTGAGCTACAACTCTAGTCCCTATCACTGTGTACTATTATACACAATAAAATAATGTGGAAAAATTAAGCGTAGATGGGCAGGGGGTGTGAAAAGTGCTTGCCTAGCAGGTGTAAGGCCTAGGGTTTGGTCCCCAGCTCTCAAAAAATAAGAAAAAGAAACACAGCATAACTGATATAAGACCTATCCATTGTGAAAATCCAAGGGAGGTCAGCAGAGGAAAGGGACCAGGGGTGGGACAAAGGGAGGAAGGGGGAAGGGCTAGGGAAGGATATTCACCAAACCATATTTTTATATTGTGTGCATGTACGAATATGTAACAACAAATCCCATCACTGTGTGCTATTTAAAAAAAAATATTTAATTATAATATATTATTTCTAATAATTTGTAGATATTTGTAATATTTAAAAATAGATTTGTAGATTTTTAAGTAGATTTTAAAAATATTTAATGATATTATTTCTAATAATTTGTAGATATTATTATTTTTTAATATTTATTTTTTAGTTGTAGTTGGACACAATACCTTTATTTCACTTATTTATTTTTATGTGATGCTGAGGATTGAAACCAGGGTCTCGTAGGTGCGAGGCAAGCACTCTACCGCTGAGCTACAACCTCAGTCCCAATATATTAATTATTTTTTATTTTTTTTTAATTTTTTTTTTTAAAGACAGACTTTATTCAGTAACTATTTTTTTTTAAAGAGAGAGAGAGAGAGAGAGAGAGAGAGAGAGAGAGAGAGAGAGAGAGAATTTTAATATTTATTTTTTAGTTATCGGCGGATACAACATCTTTGTTTTGTATGTGGTGCTGAGGATCGAACCCGGGCGCAGGCATGCCAGGCGAGCGCGCTACCACTTGAGCCACATGCCCAGCCCCTATTAATTATTTTTTAAAAATATATTTTAGGTATTGATGAACCTTTATTTTATTCATTAACTTATATGTGGTGCTGAGAATCAAACCCAGTGCCTCACACATGCTAGGCAAGTGCTCTATCTTTGAGCCACAACCCCAGCCCATGTAGATATTAATTATATAAATAATTATATTAAAAATATAATTATATCTACTCCCTCTCACCCTGGGTTTTAAATTTGGCTCCTCCTTCCTTTTTAAATGCAATTTTTAATTTTTTTTTGAGAGAATTTGTTTTTAATTTATTTTTTAGTTTTCGGCGGACACAACATCTTTGTTTGTATGTGGTGCTGAAGATGGAACCAGACCGCACGCGTGTCAGGCGATCGGGCTACCGCTTGAGCCACATCCCCAGCCCCCCAATTTTTAAATTTTTAACTTGACACATAATTGTACATATTTATTAAACTGGGCTTCTTACTGCAGGGGTTTCCTGTGCTCTTACAAAAATCATCAGGGAGCCCGGCACTGTGGCATGCTTGTAATCTCAAAACACGTGGGAAGGTTGAGGCAGGAGAATCACAAGTTGGAGACTAGCCTTAGCAACTCAGCCAGACCCTGACTCAAAATAAAAAATTAAAAAGGCTAGGGCGGTATCTTAATGGTAAAGAGTTCCTGGGGTCTGTCCCCAGTACCAAAAATAAGTAAGTAAATAATTGATAAAAATAAAAATAGAAAGATTTGGGGATGTAACTCAGTGGTAGAGCCCTTCCTGGTTTAAGGAAAAAGAAAAAAAAATACTGTTCTACTTGTATGGAAAGTGAACTTATTAAGTCCAAGTGTAACAGGGGTTTATTCACTAGATGCTTTGAAACTTACATGATTTTTCTTTTTCCCAACAATCTTCTCCCTGACCTCCTCCCTGATCTTCTTTTCCTTAACCTTCTCCTCCCTAATCTCATTTTCTCTGAGTCACCTCTTTAAAAGACCTCTGTTCTTGCTGATGGGAGAATCCCAGCCTTTGGGACAGAAGTCCTGGGGTTTCTTCTTTGCTAGCAAAGCAATAAACCTTCTTTTTCCTGTTTCTCAAAACCGTATCCTCCTTATTGGATTGGCATGGGGACAAGGACCGAGCTTTCGGCAACACAGGGATTATGAAACCTCTGGGACCGTGTATAAAATTTCATGCCAACGAGGCTCATTAAAAATCATCATAACCACATGTGAGCCTAAGCGGTTCCCAGAAAAAACTAACTGCACATTCGGTGCTATAGCAACTGGTCAATTTAGCATTTTTTGTTTTCGTGTAGAAAAGAAAAGAAAAAAGAAACAAATGAAAGCGCAATCTCTTCGGAAGATACCCGCCCCTGAGGTCCAATGCAGGTGACGGGACGTCTTAAAACGGCAAAAGGAAAACAGCATCTGACGAATCTGCGGTTGGCAACGTAGACGTCTGGTCGAGGCCGGCATCAGGAAGCTCCCCTTGCCCGGAGTCGGGGCCTATCTATCTCGGTGTCTGGGAAGGTCTCCGCGAGCCGGAGCTGTGCCGAGGTGAGTGGGAGCATCTGAAGGGATGGGCCTGCGCCCGAGGGAAAGAAGAGGGACTCTGTGGGGATGCTGTGGCCGCCGAGGTGCGCGGCGCCACGTTGAAACCTGGCAAAGGGGGACAGTTCAGAAGCTGCGTTGCGGGCCAGAGGGGCGAGAACTGGAACGGAAAGGTGGCCCTTTCCTCCTTGCGCCCACCCAGGAGGTGAGGGGTCGGAGGACCCAGCCAGGCTGAGGTGGTGGCTGAGGGAATGGGGGCGCTGGCAGTGTGGCGCAGGCCGTCCCACTCCGACTTCCGCCCGTGCTTCCCCAGCGCCATTGCGCATGCCCGGAGCTGTCGGCGGGAGCGGGGCTTTGGCTCATCCCAAGACCCTGGAACGAGAGACTTGTATAGAACAAAACTTTTATTTGTGTTATGATAACTTATAAACAAGCACTTTCTTTGATACCATCCAGTCCGCAAAAACCCAGTGACGTGGCGTGTAGACGCGTTTATAGATAATAATTCAGATTCTCAAAATTTTAATTAAATTTTAAGTTTTGGCACTACATGGTAGAACTGGGTCTTCAGCCTTGAGAGTCTGATTTCCAACCTAGTGCCCTTTGTCGTTTTCCCATATTTTTGCCTTTGACGGTTAATTGCCCCATCCACTTCCACCCCATCAATCCTCTCTCAAATCTCTCCCCTGACCAGAATGTAAAAATCCAAGGAGATTGTTGCTGCAGGAGATCTCAATATAATGCTGCGATGCTGCAGATACAATTAGAAATATCGTATTATATTATGAACAGTGCAGGCTGCTGTTGTATTGATAAAAACATGCAGATGAGACAGAACAAATTTTGTGCTTAATTCTTTATCATTCTTTAGATTTTAATTTTAAGTAATTTTAAAGCTTGGAACAGGAGCTGTCACTATGTACGATAATGTAAGTTTAAAAAAAAATTTTTTTAGAAATAGTTGGCCACAGTACCTTTATTTTATTTATTTTTATATGGTGCTGAGGTGAGGATCAAACCCAGGGCCTCACACGTGCTAGACTAGCGCTATACCACCGAGCCACATCCCCAACCCCAATAATGTAAGTTTAGTTGGTGGATCCTTGTGACTTTTTTTTGTGTGTGTAATGTTGGGGATTGAACCCAGGGCCTTGTGCATGCAAGGCAAGCACTTTATCAACTGAGCTATAAGAATCCCAGCCCATGGACATGGTTTTTTTATATTGCATGAGGAGGGGTTCTTTTCCTCCTGGGGTTGGAGGCGGATCATGGATCTCAGTCTCCAACACCCAGAATCCTGATGGATTTTCTTCATTCTAATCTCCAAAGCCTTATCTTTCATGAAAGCCCCCTGAGCAAATGGTCAAGAGCTCAAGCTCTGGAGTTCAACACAGCTCCTCGTTCAAAGCTCCTGGTTCAGACCCCCTCACTGGGCCACCACTTAGCTTTATGACTTGGTAAGAGTTTTTATTCTTTTTTTTTTAAGTACTAGGGATTGAACCCAGGGGCACTGCTTAACCACTGAGTCATGTCCCCACTCCTATTTTATATTTTATTTAGAGACACGGCTCACTAAGTTGTTCAGGGCCTCACTAAGTTGCTGAGGCTGGCTTTGAATTTGTGATCCTCCTGCCTCAGCCTCCCCAGCCGCTGGGATCACAGGTGTGTGCCAGGGTGCCTGGTTGTGTCCAGCTCTTCTCATCTGGCAGGATGGTGATAGCGGTGCCTACCTACATGCTGTTGCTGAGAGCTAGAGGAGGGTTTAGCACAGTGCTTGGCACCTGTTAAGTGTTGGACTAATCTGTAATCATCATAGTTTTTTCCTGCAACCCTGTGATGGAATGGGGAATAAGACTAAACTCCAGGAATATCAGGCCCAGTAGATAAGGGGTCTCTGTAGACCAAATACCAGAGGATTGGGACCAAAATACCATAGCTCCATCTCTTCTGTTTTCACGTGGAGAAATTCTATCCATGAGAGAAAAGACAGTGAGCCAGAGCCAGAACAGGACTGCAAATGTCTCACTCCTGTCCTCTGTGCCTTCTGATGCCCTCATGGCCTATCATCCTTTACTGCTTAAGATACCAGAGAAGCATCTTCTCCAAAGTTGTTTGACTTTTTAAATTTTTTTCAGTGCTGGGAACCCAGTGGCACTTAACCACTGAGCTTACATCCCCAGTTCCTTGTATTTTGACATAGGGCCTCCATGAATTGTTGAGGGTGGTCTTGAACTTTCGATCCTCCTGCCCCACCCTCCCCAGTGGTGGCCACGGTGCCTGGCTTCCATTTGCTTGTCTTCCACTTGCTTGTTGATGATGACAGGCGGGACCCTCCTCCTTCCACCACCTGGTGGTGTGTGGCACAGTGTGCTCCCTCTCCATTCTCAGTGACAGGCCCTTTTGTTGAACTTGGAAGGCAGTTAGTTCAGTTCCCCAGTGTTCAACAGGAAGTGTCCTAGGACCTGGAGATAATAAACTCAAGGGTGTTCACTGTGCGTGGGGCAGAACAGTCAGTCCAGGAGGGGTCCCGGGAGCCGGGGGAGGCACATTTGCTCTGTGGGGGGAGTTTGAAGCTGGACTTGGAAGGATTGGTGGGATTTCTAAAAGTGGATGTGTGGGAGGCAGAAAGGAAGGAAATATTCCTTGCAGGGCAGAGAGGAGCTGAGGACTGGGGTGCATCCAGGAGCAAGCCTTCATGGTGTGAAGAGGCTTTGTAATGGGGTTTGGTGAGAGTGTGAGTGAGGCCAGAGGCCTCAAGTGCAGTGCCCTTGGCTTTGAGTTTATTCTGTGGGTGTTCAGCTTTTTACTGGGGGAGCAGTTCCACAGTGCACCCCGTTAGCAACTGGTCACTGCCCCTACTCACCCCATCAACTGAACAAGCAAAGCAAAAAGATTCTTGAGGAAAACTTGATTAAGAGGAGAAACTTTATAGACATCATTTTAATATTATGGGAAGATGCCATCAGGAAAGAGAATGACCATGGACAGGCCACAGAGTCCTGGTTTTGGAGGAGGGGTTTATGTGAGTGTCAGCCGGGTCTGAGTGCTGACAAGACCTTACGATTCCAGCAGGCATCCCGAGAGTCAGTTGTCACCCATCAGAGTGACAACTGCGGTGTGCCCACCAGTAAAAGTTCCTGTAGTCAGTTCCGGTGCTCCTGGGATAATAGAGTCAAGAGGAGATCCCAGGTTCCTGGGGAGCAGAGGAGCCTGCCATCTGGGCTACTCCTGAGCTGCCCTCTCAGCCTCCTGTAAATTGATTTATTTTAATAAAAAATAAATAAATGCAAGTCCCAGGGTTACTTTACCACTGAGTTTCCCAGGGTGGCCTTGAGCTGGATCCTCCTGCCTCAGTCTCCTGGGCGCTGGGATTTCAGGCGTGGGCCGTCTTGCCTGCCCTCTCACCCAGTCCCTGGCAGTGGAGGGTCTGGGACCGCGGGCCACACCACGGAGCAGCGTCAGTGCCCTGCTGTGGGGGAACCAGGCTCACGCTCTGGGCTCTGACTGGGTCGGGGACTGGCGGCTCTCGCTGCCCGGGCTGCGTGGCTCTCACTGCCTGTCTCCCCCAGATCATGAACGACTGGATGCCCATCGCCAAGGAGTATGACCCGCTCAAGGCGGGCAGCATCGACGGCACGGACGAGGACCCGCACGACCGCGCTGTGTGGAGGGCCATGCTGGCCCGGTACGTCCCCAACAAGGGCGTCACGGGGGACCCGCTGCTCACCCTGTTTGTGGCCCGGCTGAACCTGCAGACCAAGGAGGACAAGCTGAGGGAGGTGTTCTCGCGCTACGGCGACATCCGGCGGCTGCGGCTGGTGAGGGACCTGGTGACCGGCTTCTCCAAGGGCTACGCCTTCATCGAGTTCCGGGAGGAGCGCGCCCTGCTCAAGGCCTACCGCGACGCCGACGGGCTGCTGGTGGACCAGCGCGAGCTCTTCGTGGACTACGAGCTGGAGCGCACGCTGCGGGGCTGGGTGCCGCGGCGGCTGGGCGGCGGCCTGGGCGGCAAGAAGGAGTCGGGGCAGCTGCGCTTCGGGGGGCGTGACCGGCCCTTCCGGAAGCCCATCAATCTGCCGGTGGTCAAGGGCGACCTCTACCGAGAGGGCAAGCGGGACCGGAGGGAGCGGTCCCGGTCCCGGGAGCGACACTGGGAGTCCAGGGCCAGGGAGCGGGACCACGACAGGGGCCGGGAGAAGAGGTGGCCCGAGAGAGAGCCATCCAGGGCGTGGCCTGAGAACGACTGGGAGCGGGACCCCAGGGAGGACAGGCCCAGGGGGAGGGAGAAGAGGGACCGAAGCAAGTAGAGGCCCGGCGGGGGACAGGGCACAGGACAGGGGCAGGCTGTACTCAATAAAGCACGAATAAAGCTTACTGATGATGGGGTTTGGAGCCCAGGTATTTCCAGGCCGGAGCCGAGGTTCAAGGTGGTGTTCTGAACCTGTCACCTTCACCACCTCTTTCGTCTGCCTTTTTTTTTTTTAATATATATTTTTGTTGTTGATGGACCTTTATTTTATTCATTTATTTATATGTGGTGAGGAACCCAGTGCCTCACACACTTGCTAGGCAAGTTCTCGACCACTGAGCCCCAGCCCCAGCCCTTCACCACCTCTTTCTAAAGACAGAGTTTTGTCTTGTCTTTGGCAGTGCTGAGAATGGGACCCAAGGCCTGGTACCTGCTGGGCAAACGCTTTACCCTGAGCCATATCCCCACCAATCACTGTTATTTAACAGGATGGAGAAGCAGTTCTGCTGCTGGTCACATTTGTACAGCAGGCTCTTGTGAGCAGCCACCTTTCTGCTTTCATTTGCCTGTAGAGAATTTGTCTTGATTTTCTCTTTGAAATTTCTTTTTCAAAATGTTATTTTGTAGTTGTAATTGGACACAATATCTCTATTCTTATATGGTGCTGAGGATTGAACCCAGCACCCTGCATGTGCTAGGTGAGCACTCTATGGCTCAGCCCCAGCCCCAGCCCCAGCCCTGAGTTTGTTTGTTTGTTTGTTTTTTAATTTTTGGTTGTAGATGGGCACAGTACTTTTGTTTATTTATTTATTTTTAATTTTTAAAATTGTTTTAGTAGTAGATGGACACAATACTTTCATTTTATTTATTTATTTAATGTGGTGCCAGATTGAACCCAGTGCCTTACACATGCTAGGCAAAAGCTCTACCACTGGGCTGGGGATGTGGCTCAAGCAGTAGTGCGCTCGCCTGGCATGCGTGTGGCCCGGGTTCGATCCTCAGCACCACATACAAATAAAATAAAGATGTGGTGTCCACCGAGAGCTGAAAAATGAATATTAGAAAATTCTCTCTCTCTCTTAAAAAAAAAAAGCTCCACAATTGAGCTGCAGCCCCAGTCCCTCTGAAATGATCTTGAGTGTGGGGCAAAAGGAGGGCGTGGCTCACAGTCCTTCACACTGATCTGAGACTCTGGGACCCTGATCTGATCAGAATAAATTATATCTTTTTAATTTTTTCCTCAGTACTGTGGATTGAGTCCCAGGGGCATTTACCACTAAGCCATATCCCAGTCCTTTTTAAGTCACATCCCAGTGTATTTTGAGACAGGGCCTCACTAAGTTGTTGAGCCTGGCCTCCAACTTGCGATCCTCCTGCTTCCTTCAGCCTTGCTGGTAGCTGGGATCACAGGCGTTCGCCACCACTCCTGGTCCTTTTCTGTTTTCTTATCCATAGCCCAGGTATGGTTGAATTGAATTAAAAGTAGGATAGAGCTGGGCATGGTGGCTCCCAATGACTCGGAGCCTGTGACAGGACTGCAAATTTAGCAAGATCCTGTCTCAAACAAAAGACAAACCAGGCTGGAGACGTGGCTCAGTGGGAGTGAACTCTGGTCCAGTTCCTAGTAACACACGTAAGACGCTCAAAGGGATGGTAGAGCACCAGCGGCGAAGGATGCGTGGACTTAATGCTAACACCAGCCCAAACATCTGGGCACTCTGAAAGGTAAATTCTAGCACAAACTGCTGACCCTATGTTTTCTTCTGGTTGGCATTTAAAATTAAACCCCAGCATCGTGGGGCTGTGATCTATGGCAGTCTCATGGCTCTCTGAAAGGACAAGCTACACAGAATGAAGTGAAGAACACAGGGGTCAGGATCAGCGAAGGCATTGTGGCTTGTTCTAATGGGCTGAATCTCCCTTTTCTGATTATTTGGCCTCTGGTGGGTTTGAGAGCTAGATCTACTGGCCTTAATTTCTGTGGACTTAAATAAATACCATACTGCTCACATAATTTTGAAAAAAGTGACATTTAGCATTTTTTCTTATGGCTGTATCTCTGAGAGTTTAGGTTCTTGAAATTCAAGAGGTTTCATCCAACATAAATAATTTAACACTAGAGTTACACATTCATCCCAAGGTGTGTATATGTGTTATGCAAATAAAAAAAAAAAATGTGTGTTAACCAAAATTTAACTCAGGGGTATTTTATCATTGAGCCACATCCCCAAACCCTCCTTTTTTTTTGGTCCTGGAGATTAAATCCAAGGGTACTTAACCACTGAGTTATATCCCCAGCCTTTTTTGTTTTATCTTGAGATGATAGGATCTTGCTAAGTTGCTGGGGCTGGCCTCCAACTTGTTGTGATCCTCCTGCCTCAGCCTCCTGAGCTGCTGGGATTACAGTACTGCACCTGGCCATGCTCCTACACTCTTTGAGAATAAACACTTAACTGTTCTAAGGTGCAGGCCACTTTGAGAACCACTGCTCTAAAGCAACTACATTATCCCATCCAAATCATTTCCACAGCAGAGGCTCTTTAGATCCTGCAGATCCACCTCACAGAGACTCTACTGAATGCACAGAATGTGGCCCCACCTGTCAAGATATCCTCGAATGCTCTTAGGAAGTGCTGCCTTTCTGGATCCCTGAACACCTCGTCCTGCACACCAGGTGTTCCACAGGTGGAGAAAAGCCATGTGAGCCAGCCCATCTGCTCAGGGGCAGCCAGGGCAGCTGGCCACTGCAGCTGTGAGCCAGGTGTGCAGTCCCAAGCCACCTGCCCCTTCCCGCCCTCAGCTTTCCTCTGCTACCCCACCTGTCTTCCTGCATCGCCTAGGCTACCACACCCTGCTCCCAGTCTGGAGACATTTGCTTTCTTTGCAGGATGCTAAACACAGTGAACACAGAAGAAAAAAGATGCCATTAAAAGGAAGGGGAAAAAAAAAAAAACCCGCACATGAGGAGATGTTCTAGCACCTCATCCTTAGCAACTGGTGGGTTAGGACAGCGGGCTCAAGGTGCGTGGCTTTGGATGTGGCCCCATGCTCCTGACTTAGAAGGAGCAACTGCCGGCTCTTGCAAAATTGTCCTGTTGCTTTGTGTCTGAGCTGGGCAGCTCACCCTGGGACATCAGAGGCTGGCTGTCCAGTCAGTATGCTCTCTGCAATCTTTTATCACCACGACAGTCTCATGATAACACGAGCCGCCTCTTACTGTCTCCCACAAAAGTGATGATAAATCCTCTACACCTAGAATTTCATATAAGGCAAAGCAAACAGCAGTTACAGTGGCAAGTGATGTATTTGGCTTAAAGAAGCTTGTTACTAAGGTTAACGCAAAGTCTGGTCTCAGTCCACGGGAATATTAAATATATATCCTAAGGGGTCAAAGTCATCTATTATAAACGGCAAAAGCCCTGGATATAAATAGACATTTCTTTAGGGTTTGGCATCAGTTTTTCAATGTCCACCCCCAAAGCACACAGTTTGTCTGAGGGGTTCATTTTAAGGGCTCGTCTGCACTAGGGTGTAGGCCAGCGGCCCCTGGCTGGGGTTCAGTGGGCTCCCTTCAGTTCGGTAGCTGGTGTGGCCTGCGGACATCTCTGGCCCTCAGGTGGAGGGGCGACAGTCACAGGTGCTGCAGGGCTTCCTGTCCTTGCTCTGTGTACCCGTCGTCCCGCTGGGTGTTGGCCCACTGGCCGAAGGACTCGTGGATGTGCATGCTCCTCTGCGTGTTGGCCAGGCGCTTCTTATCTCTGGAGAAGAAGCTAAACCTTTTGGAAGGGAAATGAGAAAGAAATGAGAGCTGGCCCTTTGCCGCACGTGGTCTTTTTTTGTTGGCAATGCCAGGGACACACAGCAAACACGGGGGCAAATCCACGTAAGGAAGAAGTCACAGGGTAGGTCAGGATTCTAGAAAGCAGCAGGGGCGTCTGCATGGCATTCAGCCCCAGGACCTTGGAGGCCGCTTGAGCAAGGCATGCACATGTGAAATGTGTGAGATCCTTCTGGGGACCAGGGGACACTGAGAGCTATGGGAACACATCTTGGTTCTGTTCTTTAGTGCCAGGAGTGGAACCCAGCTCATGCCAGGCAAGCGCTCTGCCCTAAAAGGAGTCCCTGAAGTGTGTGGAATTTAAGGTGATTCTGATGTACACCGCGAAGTGCTCCTAATTGAAGTAGTTATGGGTTTATGAGATGTCCATCGGGAGACTATGGAAGTCACACATTGGAAAGCCCAGATTTCATGGATTTTACTGCTTAGGATGAGGCTCATGTAGGTATTCAAGAAAAATTAGACCAATAAAATGTGTTAAGTTCATCTTGGCACAGAGTTCTCTGGTTAGAAACACAGTGTGAATATAGTAGGTGAAAGAAATTCGGGAAACATCAGTTTGGACTTTCAAAAATGGGCCCTGGGGATGTGTTGCTATAACCAGCTACAGCACAACAGGTACCACAGGCCCAGGGTCTTCCCCTTGCAGTGCTGGGGATGGAGCCCAGGGCCTGAGCATGCAAGGCATCACAACCTCGGCCCAAGAAGTTTGTCTTTCTTTCTTTCTTTTTCCGCCCCCCAGTACAG
Organism: Marmota flaviventris; assembly: GCF_047511675.1. Lineage (NCBI taxonomy): Eukaryota > Metazoa > Chordata > Mammalia > Rodentia > Sciuridae > Marmota > Marmota flaviventris. Next base: position 135,592,183 of record NC_092498.1, on the reverse strand, counting down.
GGGATTGATCCAAGGGTGCTTTAAACCAAATTGTATCCCAGTTTTGTTTTTGTGGTTTTTTTCCTGAGTCAGGGTCTGCCGTCTCCCTAAGTTGCCCAGGTTGGCCTGGAACTTGTGGTCCTCCTGTCTCAGCTTCCTGGGTCACTGAATTACAGGCCTGTGCCACTCTGCCCAGCTCTGGCTGTGACTCCTGCATATGGATCACAGTGAACCTGATAGACAGAGGCAGAAGAGAGCACAGAGATCGCGGAGAGGCCTATTAGGTCTGCTTCGAGATCGCATGAACAGTGACTAGGACCCAGGCCGGTGAACCTGGCCCCTTTTGAGGATCCCCAAAGCTCTAAGCTCCTGGGTCTCTATCAATGCTTCAAGCTCTAACGGGATTCCTCCTGTTGCCAGCAAGTTCTTACTCACCTTTCTGAACTCGGTGAGAGAGAATATAACAGCTGTCTTACGTCTCCTGGGGGCAGGAAGAAGACTCAAACCATGGGGACTTCACACCTTCAGAGAAGCTATATTTAGTTCCCACCTAGGTTCGCCCATCCCTTCTTTTAGTGCAGTCACCTGTGGGGCTTTGTTTGAACCACGTCCAGGGGAAAATACCTTTACTCGTCTGTGTTCACGGGGCGCTCCGGGCCCCCTCTACCAGGAATCAAGTATTCTTTCATCAGAAAGCTGGGGAACACGAGTGTATCCCCGGACGTTCTCCCTAGCAAACAGGGGCTCCCTTCTCCACAAGGACACGTGAGTGTGCGGTCCCACTCCACGGGGAACTGCGGCAATGAGCTGTCGGAAACTCAGCGTGACCCTGTCGTTGGCCTCTGCCGACGGAAGCAAGCAGGAAAGCCACTCAGCATGGCAAGGTCCCCGCAGCCGCCCCCGCCCCCCTGCTTTCCTTTCTGTCACAAGATCAAACAGCGGCTGCCCGTGGCTCGGTACAACAAAGCGGTTTAGGAAGCGTGGCACCATGAGGAGGGAGAACACAGGTTAGTGGCACTCAGAGATGGCAGTGGGCGGTGCTTACTGACCCGTCAGTCAAAGGACCTTCTTTACTGCATCGTGGGCAAGGTGGTTTTGTGTTTTTTGGTTTTTTTTTTTTTTTTAGAACAAAAACAGAAAAAGATAAAAAGAATTAAGGGTGATCGAGCCGAGACTCCAGGGCGGCAGCGTGCAGGTGGGGCAAGAGAGCAGTAGCTCGATGGCCACTTCAGATGCCATCGCACAGGTGACGGCCATGCAGCTCAAGTGACCCGAGGACACAGGCCGGCCCCAGCAGTAGCCTCAGCACACCCCCAAGGCACAGGTCAAATGGAACCCCAAATACACACAGTGCCTACAAGGGAAACGAGGCGTCGCACAGGCTGCAGCGTGGGGTCATCTAGAATCAGTCCAGCTGCCACCATGGGCATGATGGCTGTAAAGATCCTGGTCAGAGAAGTACAGACAGACACAGAGAAGATGAACAGGGAGCGACAGCCAGGCCCGGGGCTGCACGCCTCTGTGTCAGGGGTGAACTGTGTCCCCTTCCCACTCCAGGTGTGGACGTCTGTTCCCCAGCACCTCAGAATGTACCCTCATATAGAAACGGGGTCCCTGGTGGATGTCACCAGGTAGGGCGAGGCCGCACTGCAGGAGGACGGGCCCAACCCAAATGTTCTCCTCAAAGGCAGCGACTTGGATGCGAGCCTGAGCAAGGGGCTGTCGTGTGGTCAGGGAGGCCGAGCCCTGGGTGACCACAGGCTGTATATGCCATGGCCGGCCACAGAGGCCAGCAGACCACAGAGGGGAAGGGAGCCTGGACTGTCCTCATGAGCCAGCCTGCTGACACCCTGATCTTGGGCTCTGGCCTGAACACCTGAGAGCCGATCATTTGAGCCCCCCACCCCGTCTGTGGCACTTTGTTACAGCAGCCCAACAAAACATGGTGTATGATAGCCTCCAGGGAGGGATAGCAGGCCTGGGCGTGGGGGGAGCCGATGGTGCTTCCAGCCTCCCCCAGCACCGCGAGCTGCAGGCTCCCTGCTCCTAGGCTGGCCGGCAGGATGAGGGCCAAGGCAGCTGTGCCACCCTAAGGGGTCTCCTCACCTCACCCGTCTGGGTGGGCCACTGCCACAGCCAATGCTCATCTGTCCCTCAGCTGGGGCACAGAAATGAAGACAACTCCAGGCCTCCAGAGCTTATGGTGAAAAGCTATGATTTTTTTTTTTCCTTTTTGGGGCAGCCAGGAGCCCAGGGGTGCTCTGTCATTGAAATACTTCCCCAGACCCTTTGTAAAATTTTTGAGACAGGTTGGGTGCAGTGGTGTGTGCCTCTAATCCCAGTGGCTCAGGAGGCTGAGGCAGGAAGATTGTGAATTCGAAGCCAGCCTCAGCAACTGTAGTTCAGAGAGGCCCTATCTATAAATAAAACATTCAAAAGGGGCTGGGGATGTGGCTCAGTGGTTAAGCAGCCCTGGATTCAATCCCTGGTACCAAAAAATTTATGTCTCCATATTTTTTGAGACACGGTCTCCCTAAGTTGCTGGGGCTGGCCTCAAGCTTGGATCCTCCTGCCTCAGCTTCAGGAGTCATTGGGATCACAGGTGGGTGCCACCATGCCCAGGGTGATTTTTTTTTTTTTTTTTTTAAGGTGGCTGAGAAAAGACATAAAAGAGTTCTGTCCAATGCTGTCTGGTGACTCCTCTATGTCTCGATGGGCTTGAAGGCCATCTCTGAGGAGAAGGCAGTCGCAGAATACCTGGATAATTTTTCACAATGACACCAAAAACAGAGGACACCTTTGCCTAAAGAAACACTCCCAATTCTGAGAAGCCAGGCTGCCGAACACAGGTGGCTCTGGGACATACCACTCTGCGCCCCTCTGTGCCAGGGAGTCCCAAGCAGGCACCCCCTGGACACACATGGCAGGTGTCCCTGACACCAGATGGATGTTAGTCTGCCCACCTGGAAATGTTGGGCTCATTTGGGGCCTGGTCAAGGGGCTCTGGTCACCTGAAGGGTCCTGGCTGAGTTCCTGTCTGTATGGCTGCTGGGACCACTACCTGGAGCCCCTGTCTGCAGTATCCCAGGCACTGTCCTGCAAAAGCCTCCACCTCTAGAGGGAGGTGTCTTGGACATAGTGTGGCTGGTTTTAACTGCTTTCCACCCCCACCCCCCAGATAATTCTGGAAGACTCAAACCAAATGCAGCTCTAAGGGTGGCATTTAGGCGGTACAATGGGCGGCTGAGAAGCAGCTATTTCTGGCTGGAACGAGGAGGGGTGGCGGGTGGGAGGACAGGGACAGAATGCGCTGCTTCCCCTCCTGTTTAAGACTGTGTGGCCACCTGCTCCCAGGCCGGCCCTTCCGCTCCATAGGGCCAGTTCTGAGCCCTCACTTCCCCGGGGTCCCCATGCGGCTGCTGCACCCTGCTCCAGGGCAGCCTGAGGCCTACCCCAGTGAAGAGCAGCTCTGTGCCTGGGGCAGGAACCAGAGGCTGGGACCACACCAAGGGGGCGCTGCTGCCACGCTCTCTGGGGCTGAGTCTGAAGTCACCAGGGCTCCCCCGTGACCTTCCTGACCAGTGCCAATGTCCCCTCCAGCCAGTGGCTGCTCAGTCACAAGCTCTTCTTGGACCATCTTCAGGCATGCTGTTGACTGGCAGCAGAGTTTCTGGTTCCCCTATTATGTTCAGCCCAGAAATGTCCGAGTCTGACGTCTCTGACTCATGGCATATTTGAGATAAGGGACCTGGGCAGGCAGCCCACAGCTGGATGTGGGAGGGGTTTGCATAGACAAAAGCCAGGGGTTCAGCAGCCGTACTCCAAGCCTCGGTGGTAACATGATCTAATGGACTTCCACACCTTCCCTGGGCCTTGCCTTCCTCATCTGAGAAATGGGTAGAACTGTCCCGGCTCTGGGCCTCTGGCAGGGTGGAGGTTCAAGTGGTCTTAGCTGGTGAGGTCTCATAGCCTTCCCGGTGGTCATTACTCAACAGCTGGGAGTGAAAGGTGGGGAACACTGGGCCAGGGGCACTAGACTGGGCTGGAACCCAGCTGTGAAGTCCACTCAACAGCTGCAGGACTACAGCAAGGCAAGGACAGCAGAGTAGCCAGGCCCAGATGAGTATAGAGGGGGAGGTAAAGGCCATCGGCTAAGAACCATCTTAAGAACTGCTGTTCCCCGCCCCAGGGAAGATCGCTCCCTGCCCCAGGCTCCTCCCAACCTCTGGGCTCACAGGCCGCAGCTCTCAGTCCCCTGAGGAGGACAAAGGCTACCAGTGTCTTGGCTGGGCTGGTCAAAAGCCTTTTGTGCCAGCTGGCTCCCCCAGTGACCCCCAGAAGGCAGGGGCTGCTATGGGACTGGCCACCTGCACCCCACGGTGCGAGGTTGTTCCTCTCTGTCTTCTCTTGAGCTCCCAATTCCAGCTGCCTCCCCAGGCAGCTCGCAGCACCAGAGGATAAGCTAAAGGAACAGGGGCTCCGAGGGATGAAGCCACGTGGAAGGGAAGGACAGCCAGGCAGCCTGGTCAGGCGTGGGTAGAAGAGCTAATGGAAAGAGGGTTCATGGGTGATTCTGATAACTCAAGATTTCATCTAGTTTGAGGTTGGCAAAAGTCAACTCTTCATTACCTGTTGGGAGGGGTGGGGGTGTGCTCAGAATTCCTTCAGCTGGAAGGAATTCTGAGACTTGTGGGCCAGAGGCTCCCCAGAGGCAGTGCACAGGCCCTGGAGATGGTGGAGAGGTCTGATCCTTAAAGACCTGGGATGAATGACAGAAGGATGCAGAACCCGGTCTCCCCTCCCTCAGCCTAGGCATCGATGGGGCTCCTGAACCGTCTGGCAAAGTCCCTAGGGGATACCCAGAAGCTGTGGCCACTGAAGCACATAGGATAGGCTCTGCCTGTCCTCACTCGAGTGGGGCTGGCACGGGCACCAGAGCTTAAGCCAAGACTTATAAGAACCCCTGCCAGCAGCAAGAGTTCTCCTGGCACCAAGAACACAGAACCAAGACTGAAGGCCTCCCGGTGCCCAAGGAGAAGCCACAGCGGACAGTCGTACCTCTGTCTAGCACTCTGATCCTGTTGGGGACCCGGTTCTTCCCAATCTTGGTCTACACAAACAGAATGGAGTTAAAGCTACTCTATGCTTCAGGGAGGAGAAGGGAGTGCAGACCTGGCAATCCATGTGCTGCCCTGTGATTGGTTTAGGGATGATCATGTGATCAGCCAGAGCCAATGAGGCTTGGTTCTGTGATTTCTGTGGAACTTCTGGGAAGAGAATCTGAACCGATGGCTGCTACCTTGCCTTCTGGGGGAGCCCAGAGAGAGGAGGCTAAGTCAAAGGTGTGGATCCAGCTGAGCCTGAAGCTGGAGCAAGCCGGGAAATTGTGGTTACTTAGTCAAATTCTTTTTCTTCAGTTACTTGAATTTCAGTTATAAATATGGAAGATCACAAATTATCAAATGGTCAGAACAGTTGGGGAATTCAGAGGAAGATTTTCTGGTTCCATGCTTCATTCCTAGGAAATATTGATCTGTAACCAGAACTAGGAACCACACCACCTCTTAATCCAGCAGGGATCTAGGGCCAAGCTAATAAGCTACATGTAGCTGGGAAGAAGGGAGCCGGTGTTAACCCAGATACCCCAGGAAGCCATCCCCCACTCCCATGCCCACCAGGGCCTGGAACTTGAACAGGGCACTGTGTTCTAGGCAGACGTCCAGCTGTCACAAACCCGCACACGCCCTGCATTAGGTCAACCCACCAGCTAAGAACCAGCCAAGAACTCCCCAGGTGACTGGAGCGTGAAGGAGGAGACACATGCCGATGCTGGGCTTCCTCTCTGCACATCCAACCACCTGCCTTCTCAAAACTACTGCTGGGGCTCAGGGACAGAGCTGAGGCCTCTCCTGCCGGAGGAAGAGCAGGAAGGCCCAGGCCCAGGAAGGCCCTCTAGGGGGAGAGGGCCAGGTTGGGGTTCAAACCCCAGCTCTGCCTCTTATCAGCCACAAAACCCTAAGCAGGGGCCTCAGTTTCCTTAGCCACAAAATGGGCAGGATAGTGCTCTACCTCCCAGCCTACAGCGAGGTCTCTGAGGCCCCTACAAGACAGCCGGCATAGGCCATTCTACAGACCTCTAGCTCCAGGGCCTCAGGGGTCCACAAACCTGAAATGGCATACAACATTTCACGTCTGTCTTTCCCAAGGGAAAGATCCGTCAGCTTTCATCAGAATCTCAAATGGACCCTGCGATGCCAAGAACCATCTAAGTGGCCTCAAGTCTAGCTGAGGGCAGGGACAGGTTGCTCTCTTTTTTATGTATCTCCCAAACAACCAGGGCCTGACTCTGCATGTATTTGGCACCACTGAATACCTAGTGGAGGGACAGGGCTAAATGGATGAGACATTGCTGAAATGCATGGTCAGGGTAGACCAGGCCCCACAGACGCCTCACAGCCAGGGTCAAGCCCTTGAGATGCTCCAGCCCCCACCCCCGGCCTATTCTCTGGTCTTGAAGGCTGAGCCACATCCCGCCCCATCTGACACACTCAGGCAAGTGCCTGAGCTTCAGCCTCAGGCCCAAGCCTCCCCAAGACCTGATGCTGCCCGACCTCTCTGCCCAGAGACCCCCAAGGGAGCTCAGCGTCCAGGCAGGGAGAGGAACCCGAGATTGGGAGCCGGACCAGGGGTTAAGCACATGTCAGCAAGATGTGGTTATTGACATGCCCGGCCCCAGAGCAGTGCCTGAGGGTGGGAGTCCAGGTACCCATGGACCTCATGGCCAGCAATGTGCAGAGAGCCCCACGTGCCCAGGGGTGTCACTTACAGTCTCCTGATGCCAGATTCCGGCTGGGGGGACATTCTCGGGTGTGCGATGGGTGGAGGTGGGGGTATCCGATTCTCCTCTTCCATTTCTTCACTGGAAAGAGTTGAGAGGTACGAGATCAATGAGTCAAGAATTCTGGCAGAAGTAGAATGTTCCAGAAGTTCCTGTGTGACAGTCTTGAGAGGGCACACATTTTGGGGGGCAGGGAGTGAGAATAAGGAATTTTGGGAAAGGATCTTGCCTCCCAATTTTCAATTTCCCGGGACTCTAGCCAAACAGAACTGCTCCCTGTTCCCTGTCATTATAAAAACCGTGCTACGCCTCTGAGTTTCTTCCACCTGAGGCTAGCGGTCCACACCTTGGAAGTCCCAGACCTGGAATTACCCTACCTGCAAGGCAGGCCCAGTCCAAATGTCGCCTCCACGAAGCCTTCCAGTCTCACCCAGATGATCCCACCCATCTCTGAACCCACAGCGCAGTCATAAATCTCCCAGTATTAGCTTATATTTTATTTTTTTAATAACTTTATTTATTTATATGTGATGCTGAGGATTGAACACAGTGTCTCCCACGTGCCAGGCAAGCGCTCTACCACTGAGCCACAATCCCAGCCCATCTGTTCTTCCTTCTGGCTTTCCCACCAACAGATATGTGTTATGCACCTACTGTGTGCTAAGCTCCATTCTAAATGCTGGGAACTGGGAACACAGCCAGGGGCAAGACCAACCAGGCCTCTGGTCCACCTGGTTAAGTAGCTAATAGTCTACCACGGAAAACAAGCACATTAAAGAACAGGAACATGGGGGGGAAGGGCCGTGAAGCAAGAAGAATTGGGCAAAGCGTGAGCGCACCAGGCTGCTCCGTGGTTTTATCAATGCCAGGGACTGAACCAGGGCGCTCCACCACTTTTCTTTTTTTATGTTGAGACGGGCCCTCGCTAAGTTGCTGAGGCTGGCTTCAAACTTACAATCTTCCTGTCTCAGCTTCCAGGGTTGCTGGGACTCCAGGCATGTGTTACTGCACCCAGGAGGGCTCTCCCTTGGACAGGGGGTGAGGAGGAGGTGACACTTGACTGATCTCTGGATAATGAGAAGTCAACCATGGGGAAAACCAAGTGAATCCCTTCCTAACAGCAAGAGCAGCACATTCAAATATCCTGAGGTAGGAACAAGTAAGGTGGGATTTTTTTTCTTTTTTGCAGTGCTTGGAGGAATCAATCCAGGGCTTGCACATGCGAGGCAGGTGTTCTACCACCGAGCTCCATCCCCAGCCCACAGCCTGGTGTATTTTGAGTAACAAAAAAGCAGAGCAGTGTATATGAAGCCAGGAGCCTCTGAGGGGGATGGTCCCAGACGGAGACTCAAGCCAGGTGCAGCACAAAAGCCAAGAATATGTCTTTCTTTCTTTTTTTTTGGTAACTCATTTGGTGGCAACAGCCGAAATGTACGGCTATGAGGCTGCTTGTATTTTTTTTTTTTTTATGAATGCTCTTATGTTGGCTGCAAAAATATTAAGTAAGGTGCGTGGTTTTGGGGTGCTACCCCAGGTCTCGCTGCCGTGTTCCTCCTAACAGCAGAAAAGCTGTGAATGAGCCAGTGCTCGGGCCGAGCTGCACAGAGGATGAGCTTGTGCGTAAGGTCCTGGGCAAGAGAGGGGTTCCTGGAAGACACAGACGGATGCCGTCCCCCAGAGGCAACTGCACCGGAACTCCAGCAACTCCAGAAAAGAGGCGCTGGGGCTGTCCAGGCCAGGCCAGCCCTGCAGTTCTCAGGGACACTCACCTCTTGTAGTAGGCCAGCTCCTCCTGCAACAAGAAGACCTTGGACTTGAGCTCGTTCCTTTCGTGCAGCACATCCCGCAGCTCCTGCAGTGTGAACCGGGGGCGGTTGGGGTCCTTGAGATCCATGGCCATCTTCTCCGTATCCGAGACACACTCCTCCCCGCCCGGCTCTGTCTGGAGGAGGAGAGAGGCTCATGAATTCCTGGCAGCCGCCACCAGCGCCCACTCTGCGTCCTGATGCAGCTTGAAGTTCCCACCTCCTGGGTAGGAGCAGCTTGCCAAGGGCGCTATTTTAAGCCCCCGAGGGCGGCCTCTACTCCCATTCTGTATGGTCTCCCCTGGAGATGGAAGCTGCAGGCCACCTGTTCATTGTGCCCCCTCAGTAGCCAACTTGCATCCCTGCGCCTCCCCACTCAGGGTTCTGTTATAAAGAATGTTTGAGAAGCCCCCGCCTCCAACACTGCCACCCTCCTGCATCTGCCAGTGCTTCCCTTCCAGGTTCTCCACTCACACCCCACTAAGACCTTTGCTGATATGGCCAACTTGGTGGTTATCGCGGCCTACGCCTCCTTCCATTCATTTCTCCCTCTGCCACAGGGCCTCGGCAGTTTGCCCCAGCAGGGGTGCACACGTGGGCATTTCTCTTCCACAAAGGCGCACGTGGATCCCAGTGTTTTGCTAAGTCGCTATCCTGGGTCAGACCCTGTCCTCCCACCTTCTTCCAGAGCAAGGAGCCTTTTTCCTTCAAATCATAGTAAAATATACACGACATAAATTTTACCATTCCCCCCCCTTTTTTTTTTGCAGTGCTGGGGACCAAACTTGGTCTTGCACACACTAGACACCCCCAGCTCCATTTTACCTTTTTTTCTTTCTTTTTTTGTGCCCGTGGGAATTGAGTCCAGGGGCACTTAACCACTGAGCCACATCCCAGCCCTTTTTATCTTTATTTAGAGACAGGGTCTCACTGAGTTGCTTAGAGCCTCACTAAGTTGCTGAGGCTGGCTTGGAACTCAAATCCTGCCTTAGCCTCCTGAGCCACTGGGATTATAGGCATGTGCCACTGCACCCAGCCCGTTATCTCTCTCTCTTTTTTTTGTGTGTGTGGTGCTGGGGATTGAACCCAGGGCCTTGTGCATGCGAGGCAAGCCTATACCAACTGAGCTATGTCCCCAGCCCTCCATGTTATCTTTCTTAAAGTATTCTTAAGTAGCTTTCACCTACAACTCTCACCTCTAATCCCAGAACATTCTCCTTGCCCCAAAAGGAAGCCCCACACTCATTAAACAATCACTGCCATTCCTCCATCACTCAAGCCCCAGTGACCACCAGCCGGCTTCCTGCCTCTGGCTGTGCCTGTTCTGGATGCTACTCGGGAGGCCAAGGCAGGAGGATTCTAAGTTTGAGGCCAGCCCAGGGCCACTTAGCAAGACTGTCTCAAAATGAAAAAGGCTGGGGACAGAGCTCAGGGCTACAGTGCTCATGCAAAGAGTATGGGTTCAGTCCAGAGTGGAAACCAGCTCAGTTCCCCTCTGTTTGTGGGTGATACTCCTTTGTGGGCATAGACCACACTCTGTCCAGTTGAGGGGCGCTGGGCTGTTTCCACCTCATGGCTACTGGGAATGGTGATATTAACATACTTCATGTCCAAGTACCTGTCTGAACTGCCATTTCCCCTCTTTTGGATACACACCTAGGTGTGAACTGCTGGATCTTCTGTGACCCTATGTCTAACTGAGCTGGGTTTTCCATGCCAACCTGTCCTCTGCAGTGGCTGCCGACTTCACATTCCTACCAGCAAAGCACAAGGTTCCAGTCTTTCCACATTCTGGCCAACTCTTGTTAATTCCTGTGTGGGTGTAAGTAGGGATCCCTAGTCCTTTTTATTTTGAGACAGAGTCTCACTAAGTTGCTGAGGCTGGCCTCAAACTTGTGATCCTCCTGCCTCAGCCTCCCCAGTTGCTGGGATTACAGGCGTGTGTCACTGCACCCAGCCATTTTCCATTTGGGAGGTATTGCGAGCTGTTCCCAAGTCACCTAGCCAATCTACAGGTGGACTATCCTGTCCAGGTGGTGAAGTATCTGACAGTCTTACACCTCCAGTGTTCCACAGTCCCTCAGAAGAAATGGACAAAGGCCGGGACATCAGTGGAGACCCTGGAACAGGGAAAGGGGGATGCACACAGTCAGCCCACCCACCCACTCCAAAAGGAACTCCACAGCGGCCCAGGAAAAAGGAACTCGAGCCAGGGCGGTGGCACAGGGCCGAGAGGCCAAGGACTCCTGAAGGCTGAGCTGCAATGCTTCACATCCCGCGAGTCTAGGACGGGCTGTTCTGGGAAAGGACACCTAAAAGGAGACACCACCCACGGGGCAGCTCAGATTACAGAGGAGCCACAGGCGGGTGCTGGGGGGAGGGGTTCTGACCATACCAGCCTCAGAATGGGGTGGGTGGGCAGCAGGGAGGCACCTCCAGCACAGGAAACCCTAACCCTACACATGTGCCCCCAAACCCCAGCAAATGGGCCTCTTCCCACCCGAGAGCTAGCAGGGCAAACTCCCAGGAGTCCACGCCCCAGAGGGTCCCCAGGGTCTGCTGGTGCGACAGGTTCAGGTGGGCTGTGTTGGCAGGAGCCTCCAGGGCTACTCTCACACCACCACAGCCACGTACTCAGACAGCACCCTCCTGAAGGACACCTTCAGCAAGTGACTGCCACCCACGGGCTCCTGCCCTGCCTGGGCTCCCCACGGAGTCAACCTGGTCTGGCATTCATCCAGCCCTGACTGAGCACTAACTCTGTGTCTTGGTGTCACTGAGCTCAGTCCTGGGGACAGGTGCAGGCAGACACACAGAAACCGACCAGGTGACACAATAAAAGAGGAACGGAGACACCAAACTCCAACTGGCAATGATCCGGGAAGATTCTAGGCTGGAGGTGGTCTCTGTGCGTGGGGTCCTGACAAATGTGAGGAGTTTGTCATGGACTCTGCGCATCAGGGCATGGACCAGAGATCTCAAACCGGGGGCCTCCAGACCCCCACTGCTTGGTGGGGCTCTCGCTGTATTCTAGGACGATCGAGCCAGTTACCAAAGGCGAAGGGTCAGGAGATTGCACGCTGAAGTCGGGGTTCGGGACTTCCTTTTAGAAAAAGCATCCGAGGACCCGGCCACCCTGGCTCAGCTGCCCAGAGCCACCCTGGACTGGTGAGGAGCAGCGGCTGACCCTTAGCCTCCCTTTTTCCTTTGCAGCGTGGACACTGCGCCAAGGCTCCAGCTCCTCCCTCCCCAGGAGACATAGGGCCTGCCCTGTCTCTGGAGGCCCGTGGGGCAGGGACAGAGCCTTTCGAGGGACTGTCCACTCCCCAGCACCCAGGAGGGCTTCGTGCAAGCCACCAGCTCCTCACCGGCCTTCATTTCCCTTAGCACTGACGACCAGGTCCCCGCTACACATGCCAGGGTCCTCGGGGCACAGAGGGTCTGAGCTCACCGCAGCACAGAAGGCAGTTTTGAGGGGATGAGGCCCTGACCCCCCGAATGTCAAGGGGATCCCCAGCCAGGTGCACAGGCCCTGGCCAGCGCGGGGGAGGCAGGCCTGGGGCTCCGCTTTTCCAGAGGCCCAGGTGGTGACCCCAGCACCGTGGGCAGCCCTGTCCTGACCAGAGCCTGAGAGGCTCTTCCCACGATGGCAATCGGGCTAGCCCGCGCCCTTCTAGGCTTATTCCACGAGGCACCACAGAGGTGGCTCTGCTTATCTTGGATAAGCCAGGCCTCTGCCTTGTTCAGGGGTCCCTGGAGGCTCTCTGGGTACAGCTAGAGGGATAGAGACACCTAGAGGCTTCAGCTGCTTTACAGGGAGGCCCAGGGGACGGCTGGCCAGCGGGGCCTGTCCAGGGGCCTCCAGGAGGCAGCACCTTGGATTAGGGCCTCCGTTCAGAGGCCTGGCCTCCCAGGAGTGTTCCCGCTGCCAGGCTGCGGAGGTGCCCATGAACGTACTTCAGAGCAGTCCCTGGCCCAGCAGAGGGGACGATGGTGCTCTGGTCACACTCTGGACCCCTGTGCCTTCCAGGCTAGACCCCTTCAAACCCTGTTTCGCACACCAGCCACCAGGCCCTGTTTTTAGAGAGGACAGTTAGCAATCAAAACTGGTAGGTGGCGAATCCGAGAGGGCAGGGTGGACTTGCGTCTCCTGTGGAGCTGTCCTGTGGGACCTCTGCAAGGAGCCCACCTCCGCTCTCAAGGACACCTCTGAGGAAGCTGGATTCTGCCCACAGGAGATGCCAGCACAGGGCTGGAGGCAGAGGGGCAGGGCCTGCTGCTCCTGGGGTCTCCTCTCTGGGTGACAGAAACAGCCCAGAGCTATTGTCCACACAGTGCAGTGAGCCATTAACACCCACAGGACTGTCACCTGAGTCCAGGCACCGGCTCTGCCACAAGCCACACACCAGTCTTAAATTTTACTTATTTATTATTCTTCCTATTTTGCAGTACTGAGGATTGAACCCAGGAGGGCTCTACCACTGAGCTACACCCCCAGCCGTTTTTATTTTGTTATTTTGAGACAGTGTCTCAAAGTTGCTGAGGGCCTCACTAAGTCACTGAGGCTGACCTCAAACTTGCAATCCTCCTGCCTCAGCCTCTTGGGTAGTGGGATTACAGACATGCCGCAGCCGGCTGAACTGGCTACCTTAGACGGCTGAACTGTGCAGCGGGCGCACGGTCACACCTCAGCAAGGAGGATGTGAAAACACGCAGTGGGGCGAGTCGCCTGCAGCTCACACTGAGTAGCATTGAGGCAGCTTCGAGGGGATCATGGGAATTGGGGAAAACCAGAAGAGTCCTGGCTCTGGGATCCCCCACAGCGCCCACCTCCCACCCCAGATGTGCTCCAGGATGGGCCCCACCCCAGTCACATGCCGCTACAGCCTGCCCCACATTCCACTGGAAACCCACCCACCCCATGAGGCCAGAACCCTGGGGAGGCGCCCTAGGCCCAGTGCTGCCCTGAGGCCGCTGCCCTCCCCTGCCTCCCCACTTCCTGCGCCACCATCTTCCCTCCCCGCTGCTGGGGTGAGCCTACTGGAATCCCGTCCGGGTCACTCTGCTCATCTGTCCATGGAGGACGCTGGCCACTGACCACCCTAGAGAGGCCACACAGAGCCAGCGGTGAGGCCACAGAGCCCTGGGCTCCTGCAACGACTGACAACTTCAACACAGCAGGGCTCCCAGGGACAAGGGTCGGAGCTGGAGTGAATGCTGCAGCCTGCTGCTGTCCCTGGCCCCCACTCCCCACCCCTCGGCTGCCAGAAAGGGAAGCCAAAACCAGCAGGCACTGGGAGGTGTAGAATGTCCCTGTCCTATCCTCCTCGCCAGAGATCTGGGGCGGGGCCAGGAGCCCGGGTGGTGTCCTCAGGACACAGTTTGGACCAGGACCGCCTGGCCAGGAGACAGGCCTGAGCTCTGAGGGACCCACAGTGGGCAGGGCCACCCAGAGCGTGGCCTGTGGCCCTGTCCCGGCGCTGGCTTCCTTCCCTTCATCGCTGTCACAGCTCGAGCTCGTCCTGCTCTCACCTTCTGCCCGCCCGGATCACGGCCACCATTTAATTTAGATTTATGTCACATTTAGCTAAAAGCAGGAGCCCTAACCTGTTTCTTTACAGACTTCCCTGAAGCCCGTGTGTAGTGGCCACACCTGCACTCTCAGCTATTCAGGAGGTTGGGGCAAGAGGACCACAAGCTTGAAGCCAGCCTGGCAAGTTAGCAAGACTCTGTCTCTAAACAAAAGGGGCTGGGACGTGGGGTGGAGCTTGGTGGCCTAGCGAGCACAAGGTCCTGGGACCACAGATCAGGAACCTGCCCCAGGCACAGGCTACTCAATGGCTGCCCTGGGTCTCGACCCCCCTGACCCAGCCCACTGTGGCCAGGTGCCTGGGTGTGACTGCAAACCCTGGCCAGCAACAAACCTCTGCAGGAGGGGAGGGCAGCTCCACTCCCTGGTTCACTCTGCTCTTCTCAAGCAGCAAACCACCTCCCGCACTTCCCGCGGTAGACCTTGGCACGGGCTCTGGCCTCCAGCTTGAGGAGGCTCCTCACGAAGCCCCCATCACCACCCGCGGTCAGCTGTCCTGTCCTGTGCTCCTGGCACACCCTGGGGCTCACTGTGTGCTGGACATGCTAGTGCCCACCTCACCTGGGCCTACCTGACAGTCCCCTCCACGCACTCAGGGCGCAGCGTAGGCACATGTGGTCTGCCTCTCCATTTCTGCCCCAGGACCTGCTCAGGATGTGGGGGAGGTCATGATCTTGGGCCACCCTTAGCCACCTGGGGACCAACCTGCTGAAAGCCGGTTCTGGGAGGTGCTCTAAGTGCTTCCTAGAGCTCCCAGGCCTGGGGCGTGACCTCCATGCCACACCCTCCAATTCCCTCGTCCTCCTTCCTGTCTTACTCCCCTGACTAACGGGATCACATCCAGCCAAGTCCTGCGCCCAAGCTGTGCTGTGAGGGACCCCAGCTAAGACACCCCTCACCACTGGGAGTCCTCTCCCCAGCCCAGGTGGCTGCTGGGGCCCCGCCTGGCCCACCTGGCCCCACAGGCCTCTCCGACCTCATTCAGCCAACCTCCCTCAGCCTCCCTGTCTCTCCCACCCTGCACACCACCCACCCTAGCCTGCCTTTTTTTTAGTAAAGGATCGAGCTCAGGGGCACTCAACCAACCACTGAGCCACGTCCCCAGCCCTGTTTTGTATTTTATTTAGAGACAGGGTCTCACTGAGTTGCTTAGGGCCTAAGTTTCTGAGGCTGGCTTTGAACTCATGGTCCTCCTGTCTCAGCCTCCCCAGTCACTGGGATCACAGGCCCTGGCTTCGGGCTCTAGGGCTGAGTCCTCCTGAATGGACAGGCCCATTAGTCCACTGAAGGATCACACTGCTATGAACATCTGTGAGTGGGTCTCCATGTGGACGCTCATTTGCAGCTCTCCAGGTGTGTCTAGAAGGCATTGCTGGGTCACATGGTGTATGACCCTGGCCAATGTCTGTCTCCCCTGCTCAACTGTGGGCTCCACGAGGACAGGGACAGGGTCTGTGTTTGGCCTATGTGTCCTCCCTCGTGTCTGCCACATGGATGCCAATTATTTGAATGAACAAGCAAGGCAGGTGCCTGGTGACCACCACTGACCTGAACACCCTGGGCTGGAATGCTGGGAGTTCTAGGCCCAGCTCTGCCTCTGTTCTGCTGTGTGTCTTCAGGCCAGTAGCTGGTTCTCTCTGTTCCTCCCATTGTCTTAAGTACAATGAAGAAAACAAGGCAACTCTGCCTGCCTCCAGCAGCTCAGACTCACCCTCCCGTACACCTCTGCACCAGCTTCTGCTTACCTCTGGCTCCTCCTCCCCGTTCTGGCTGAACTCTCCCTGTAGCCTTTCTCGAAGCTTCCCAAGTTCTGCCCTTAGGCTGCCCATCTCCTGCTCCTTAGTCTGCAGATCTGCCTCCAGCTCCACCTTCTGTTCGATCAAGGCCTTCCCCTGGGCCTCCACCACGGTGACCCGGTGTCGGAGGTCGTGGTTGATCTTCATCAGCCGAGTCTGCTGCTGTTGTAGCTGT
This sequence comes from Marmota flaviventris, assembly GCF_047511675.1. NCBI lineage: Eukaryota > Metazoa > Chordata > Mammalia > Rodentia > Sciuridae > Marmota > Marmota flaviventris. Next base: position 135,576,000 of record NC_092498.1, on the reverse strand, counting down.
AGAAAGAGGGAGATCATTGTGTAGGGCTGCCAGGTACGGTGGCTCAGGATGGACACTGCATGGGGGCAAATCTCCTTCAGGTACACCAGGCATATTACAGATCTTTACTTGCTTGGAAGTTGTTCATGTTCTTATGACTCTGTTGACAGCAGAGATGGGCATTAGTACACTTACTGAAGTCACTTTATGGCAGATGGAAGCCAAGTGTCTTGTTAGAATCAATGCATCACAACAATTTCCCAGCAGATGGAAACAACAGGCCTCAATAAAGAGGCATCATTTTTGATTCAGGCAGAGACACTGCAGGTTTCTGGGGCAGCATGGGGCCTGTGGGGCCTGGCCTCACAGGGGAACAGAGCGGTGGGCTGGAGGAAGCCCCAGGGTCACAGCAAAGGGGACTCCTGCGCCTGCAGTGGAGACTCTGCTGAGGCTCCTCCGCCAGCCCTGATTCGAGGACGAGCCTCCGAGGATGCCCACCCTTCGGAGCCCAGAGAACGAGATGGGAAGCTCCCGAGTGGAGCGTCCGGTCTCTGGCTGGAGCCAGCACTCGGGAGGAGGTCTGCCCGCCACTCACAGCCTCCACGTCCTCGTTCTTGAGGCCCAGCTCCCTGTCCTTGGCCCGGATCTCGTCACGCTGCTTGTCCACCACCTCCTTCAGCTTCTTCATCACCTGCCGCTCCCGCTCCGACATGCCTGGTGGGGACACCAGCCCGTGACTCCACCTGCCCCCTTGGGTGGCCGCCCAGCAGCTCCTCCACCCAGACCCGGCCTCCCCCGCCTCACACCAGCTGCAGCCGACCGCCAACATCTGCTCTGTCCCCACCCCTCCCAGCCCATCCGCCTCAGGGCCTTTGCCCTCCTGTCCCCTCTGCCCAGAACTCCCGACCTCCCCTGCAGCCTCCAGGTGGGCCTCCATCCAGCCACCTCTGCACACAGGCTCCCTCCCTGACCCCTGCCAAGCCACCACCGCCCCCGCAGTCCCCCCTTCTCTCGCTTCACCTTTCAGCACTTTTTACAACTCCCCTAATTCTGTCACTGAAGGGAGGGTGGCAGAGCAGAGACCCCCCAGGCCCTGGCTCCAGGGCTGGCCGTCCTACCTGATGGACGTGTGGCTCTGGGCTCTGCTCTTTGAGCCTCAGTTTCCTTATCTATAAAGTGGGGAGGTGGCTGTACCTCCCCCAGGGCTGCTGAGAGGCTGGACCAAGTGACACCAAGGACCTGCATCATCTGCCACCTGGCACCAGTGGGAGGTCAGGGGCTGCCACCCAGGGCTGGCTTCCTTGCAGTCCATTCACCCCCACCCTGCCCCAGTCCCAGGCAGACCATGGGCCACAGGAGGACAAGGCTTCAGCTGACCCCTCCCTGTCACACTGCCCAGGCCTCCACGGTGCCTGCAGATAGCAAGTGCCCATCAAGCTACATGGGGAGTTTGCTGAACAGTAAGGACAGGGGCTGTATGAGTTTCCTGCAGCTGCTGTAACAAATGATCCGCAAACTTGGTAGCTCGGTCCCATCCAGGTCTTCCCACCGACCTCCTCTCTCCCAGCAGGGATATTCCCCAGCAGGTTTCACCCACAACAATGACCATCCTCCCAGGTGTATGTATTACAGTGTGTGACACCCGGTCACCAGACTAGGTGGGTCAGGTTCTGCCCTACAGAGCCCAGGATTGCAAAGAGTGACATTCCTGAAGGGGAGCCGTCTTGCCATTCCAGGCTTCACATGGGGTCTGCACTCAAGGCTGCCAGGGAATGGGGGCAGATTCCTCCTCCAGGATCCCAAAATGCAACTTCTTCCTGAGAGGCCCGGGAAGGATACCTGGACCTTACTGGCCTCATTTTGCAGGTATGGAAAACTGAGGCCCAAGGTTCAGGGTTGCTCAGCCAGGAACTTGCAGAGTTGGCACTCAAACCCTGGTCTTCTTGTCCTCGCCCAGACTCAGAGGCTCCCGTGAGGTCAGCAGACCGTGTCACCAGGGCCAGACGCCAGTCCACTCTCCCAGACAAGACCACCTGCTGGGAGTGGCGCTCAGCTTTCTGTACATGCACACACGCACACCAGATGTCCATCCTTCAACTACTCACTGAGCACCTGCTGCGTACGTGATACTGAGCTAGTCAAGGGGACACCACGGTCGACAGTGAGACTGGGCTTTGCTCTCACAGGCTTCCAGATATCAGGCAGACAAGAACAAGTAACACAGAGACCCAGCGTGGACTGTGGGTGTGGGAAGCCGCCTCTGGGGCCAGGCACATTTATACTGAGCCCAGAGGACAGCAAAGAAAGAGGCCAGGTGATGAGGCTATGTCCCCGGCAGGCACCAGCAGGTGGGCAGGCCCAGGACTGGAAGTGGTACCCGGAGTCCAAGGGCAGCACCAGGCTGCAAAGTAGAGGCCACCAGGAGATGCAGGCTTGAGCCGGAACAAGCCCAGACCAGAGGCCAGAGGGCCAGGGCAGTGGGCCGGGCCAAGGAGGCCAGGAGGGGACAGTCAGGGAGGAAAGACCCCAAGGGCAGGGACTGGGAGGCCCCAAGGTGCAGAAAGCTCAGCTGGACCCTGAGGTTGCTCCGTGCATGGGCTGCAGACTTGAGAGTGCCCTCAACACCTCTGAGGCTCCCTAAGGGTTCCTCCACTCGCCACGTCCCTAACAATGTACAAGAAAGTCATGGGGAGCGCCCAGCACGCATCTCAGCACATGCCCGGGTTACACAAGGCAGGTGCACCCTGGACCCCGCCCCTCAGGTGAGCATGCGTAGGTCAGCAGGCGCTCGGCTGACGGACAGTGTACCTGAGCGCAGTAGGCTGCAGACAGACAGGCAGACTTGTGAGTGAAGATGGCAAGTGACGACCTGACTGCGCAGAATAAGACCTGCTCAGAAGATGTCTCGGCAGCTTTGTTCACAGTAGCCCAAATCTAGATGTAACTGAAACCCCAGCGATGGTGGGGTGCGTGGGTTAGCTGTGGCCTCAGGCACGGCAGCCTGCAATCCCAGCAACTCCGGAGGCTGAGGCAGGAGGCCCTCACTTCCCAGCCATGGGAAGGCTGCAGCCAGGCCCCCAGCACCACGCCAGAAGCCACCTTTGATGTGGGGACGAGGAGGATGGCCTTTGCCTGTTCCTGATCTATGAGCTTGTGGGGATGGTACTGGTGCTTGGATCTCCCAGGGACAGCAGGACAGCTGTGAGGTGTGACACATGTTCCAGGGTCCCCAGGGACCAGGCCACCCTCCAGGGTCTCTGCCTGCGTTGACACTACTGCAACCACACTGCCTTCCCACTCTCAAGGTCTTAGGGCCCGAGCTCCTCTGTAAATATCCTGGGTAGAACAGGGTCCCCCAGTCATGCCACCTGGAACCTCAGCATGTGGCCTTACTTGGAAATAGGGGGCTGGCAATGTGGCTCAGTGGTAGAGCGCCTACCTAGCATGCATGCTGGGTTCATTCCCAGCACCCCAAAAAGAAAAGAAAGAAAAAAAAAAAGAAATAGAATCTCTGGAGATGCAGTTAGCTAAGAGGAACTCATGGTAGATGAGGGGAGGTGGACCCTAAACCCAGTGACTGATGTCCTTAAAAGAGAAAGGGGTGGACATCAGACAGACCCAGAGGAGGCGGCCACAGGAGCAGGAGGCAGAGATTCCAGTGACAATGCTACAGGGCAAGAGGCCTGAGGTGAGCTGAAAGGGGCCAAAAGGTGCTATGGTTTGGATTTGAGGTGTCCCCAAAACACTCCTGTGTGTCAGAGGTGACATCATTGGGTTAAGAGAGCTTCACCTATTGGGCATGATGGCGCACACCTATAATCCCAGCAACTTAAGGCTAAGGCAGGAAGATCCCAAGTTCAAAGCCAGACTCAGCAATATAGTGAGACCCTAAGCAAGTCTGTGAGGCGCCGTCTCAAAATAACAAGATGAAAAGAGCTCCATGCTTGTGGTTGAGCACCCTGGGTTCAACCCCAGGAGCCTCCCATCCACTGATAGGGATGAAGTGGGTGCTAACCGTAGGCAGCAGGGTGTGGCTGGAGGAGCAGGTCACTGGGGTGTGCCTTGGGGTCTATGTTTTGTCACCAGTGAGCCGAGCTCTCTCTGCGTCCTGGTTGCCAAGCCCTGAGCAGCTTTCCACTACAATGTCCTTGCACCGAGGTGCTCTGCCTGACCTCGGCCCTAGCTGTGGCGTTCGCAGATCACAGACTGAAACCATGGGCCAAAGTAAACTTCTCCTCCTTGGCCTTGTCCTTCCCAGGTCCAGCAAGGAAAAGCTGACTGAAACAGAGCCATCTCCCCTCAGAGCCCTTGGCCCTGCTGGCACACAGATTTTGGACCCCTGCCTGCAGAGCTGTGAGGGGACACGTGTTGCTGTCATAAGCACCCAGTTTCCTGCAGCAATGGGTCACAGCAGCCCCCGGAGACAGCAGACATCACGGAAAGGCCCAGAGAGGGGCGATTTTCACTGAGCTGAAGTTCATACTGAACGAGACTTGGTTCAACGGGGAGGAAAAGATGCCCTTGGGGACATCTTTTACTGAGCCCTGACCCTGGAAATAACTTGAAGGTTGGACTAGTAAGTGACCTTCCCCAAATGACCCAGGCGGTAGAGGCAGGACTGGGACTGGAGTCGGGTCAGAAGCCTCCACACCTGCGTGGTGCGGAGTCTCAGTGTTGCGAGATGAAGACTCAGAGGGTGACTGACGGTGGCAATGGCAGCAAGTGCTCCGAGTGTGCTCATTGCCATGCACTTGGCAGCGGCCAAGGCGGTAGACTTTATGTTGCACGTATTTTCACAACCACTCTGCTCCCCCCGCCACAAGACTTAATAGGAAAAAAAATGCAAAACACCCCACGGATCATCTTCACGTTGATTCGCGTTGCAGGGCAGTGTTTGGGAATATGATATTGAAATTCCCTTCTCCTGTTCCCTTTCACTTTTCTCTCATGTGCCGATGAGAAAAATCCCAAGAACTAATCCTACTGCTTGGCAGAGACGCCTGCGCTGGTGGTTTTCCTCCACTCCCGACGCCTAAGCTGTTCCTGCACAGCCCAAGGACTTTCTGCAGACCAGAGAGTGTCTCTTCACACTTGTCTCCCGGGTCCAATGGCTTGGAGATCTGTAATTCACTCCCTGGGTGCTGACGAGTCATTTTTACTCCCTGCTTTCTAAATGACAAGATGGATTCCAAAAACAGGCAAAGAAGTGCTTTCTTTTTTCTTTTTTGGTACTGGGGATGGAACCCAGGGGTGCTTAACCACTGAGCCACATCCCCAGCCCTTTCTTGTATTTTATTTAGAGACAGGGTGTCACTGAGTTGCTTAGGGCCTCGCTAAATTGCTGAGGCTGACTTTGAGTTGGTGATCCTCCTCCTGCCTCAGCCTCCTGAGAAGCTGGGACTACAGGTCTGCACCACTGTGCCCGGCTAAGAAATAACTTTCTTGTTTTTTTTACAGTGGAAACTGAACCCCAGGTGTTCCACCACTGAGCTACATCCCCAGCCTGTTTTGAGACAGGGTCTCACTAAGTTACCCAGGCTGGTCCTGAACTTGCAATCCTCCTGCCTCAGCCTCTTGAGAAGCTGAGATCACAGGAAGGAAGTGTTCTATCATCTGGATGCTTCCAGAAAGTGGGAGAGAGGAGACCCCCCAGGTAGCTCTGAGAAATGGGGCGCCCCATGCTAGGAGCTGAGAAAGCCATGCTGGCTGCCTGGAAGGCTCCCCTGAGAAACCCCCACCTCCCCAGGATTCAAACAGCTGTACCCCTAAATCATCAGCGTGCCCAAGCCTCTGCCCAGAGTCACAGCTGGCACAAGGTGCAGCCCGATGGTCTCCCCGTTCCTTCTCTGAGGGACTTCAGCAGGAGGAGGGAGACCACCTGCCCGGCACCTGCACAGCCTCTCGGCCTCTCCACGACCTCTCTACAGCCTCTCTACTCATGGCTGCAGCCTGGCAGGAGCCACGTAGGAGCACCTCAGATTGCACATGTCAGCTGCTTCCTGACAAGCCCAGCAGGGAACAGGAGGCCACAGGGACAGGAGGCTGTGGGGACAGAGCGAAGCTCCCCATGCTGCAGCAGATGGAACTCAGCTGAGGGGCAGCTCAGAACTATGCTTTCAGGCCCCTGGCCCAGGCCCTTGAGCCTCTGCAGCTTCAGGGGGGCAGGCAGGACAGTTCCCAGGTCATAGGCAGAGGCCTCTGTGTGCCCTCAGAAATGTCATAGGCAAGAATATTGCATCAGGTCCCTTGGATAAGTACAACTTAGTTCCCGCATGGCCAAGCATCCCCTGCTGAGGCACCTGCCTGCGGATCTGAGAACTGAATCGGCCTGCTTTGGACATACTTCTGTCCACTTTTAAAATATGGATATATATGTAGGTATGTGCATATATATTTTTTGTTTCTGGGAATTGAACCCAGGATTGCTTAACTACTGAGCCACATCCCCAATCCTTTTTTATTTTTATTTCTTTAAAAAATATATATTAATTTGACTGCTTGTATTTAATTTATATATATATATCTTGTTGATAGACCTTTATTTTATTTGTTTATATGTGGTACTGAGAATCGAACCCAGTGCCTCCCACGTGCCAGGCAAGCGTGCTACTGCTGAGCCCCAGTCCCAACCCTTATTTTTTATTTTGAGACAGGGTCTCAATAGGTTGCTTAGGGTCTCTTTAAATTGCTAAGGCTGGCTCTGAACTTGTGATCCTGCTGTTTCAGCCTCCTAAGAAGCTGGGATTACAGGCACAGCCACCATACCTGGCTAAAAATATGCTTTTAGGATGAATTATTAAGTGCATACAAATTTGGAAATCACCAGATCGTCCTAGAACACTGAATTTTTTATCATCATTGAAGTAACCCTTTAATAGTGTTTTTGCCTTAAAATACATTTTTCTTTTCTTTTTTTAATTGTAGATGGACAAATACCTTTATTTTATTGATTTATTTTTATGTGGTGCTGAGGATGGAACCCAGTGCCTCACCTGTGCAAGGCAAGCACTCTATCACTGAGCCACAACCCCAGCTCCCAAATAAATTTTTCTTACATTCATACCGCTCCACGGCTTTCCCTTGGAGTGTCATTTCCCAGCATTTTACTCAATCTCTGTAACTAATAAAATCCATGTCTTTGTGTGTGTGTCACTGGGGACGAAACCTAGGACCTCACCCACGCCAGGCATGCACTCCACCACTGAGCCACCACACATTTTTGGTACTGGGGATCGAACCCAGGGGCATTCACCACTGAGCTGTATCCCCAGCTCCTTTTATCTTTTATTTTGAGACAGGGTCTTACTAGTTGCTTAGGATCCCACTAAGTTGCTGAAGCTGGCCTTGAAATTTTGATCCTTCTGTCTCAGCCTCCCAAACAGCTGGGATTACAGACCTGTGCCCGGCTGACCCCAGGGGTTTTCTCAGGCTAAAGAGATGATTCTGAGATCCCTCAAGGTGGAAGTCAGAGGTAGCTCTGATTTGCAGGGGAAGAGCTGTTGGCCAGTACAGGACAGAGGGGGCTTAGGAGGCCCAGCTCAGACCCATTGTCCGTCCTTGTATCCCAACAGCAGCAGAGGGCTGGCGTGAAGGTTCTGGGTAGCTGTTCATAGGATGTGACAGTGGAGTGGACCCAGTGCCAGTCAGGCCTGGGCTGCTGTCCCTAGTTGCCCCCTATAAGAGCCTCAAATCTCTTTCCAGAGACCACAGCTTTGTCTAAGGGGCCGTGTGATCTGACCCCTGCTGGCCCTGACCTCATCTTCAGCCACCCTGGCCTGGGTCTTCTTGTACCCCACCCCAGCCTCCCGGGTCTCTCACTCTTGCCCCGGGGCCTCTGTGCTACTTGCTTCTTGCGAGGTACTTGCAGGGCTCACACTGTCACCTCACTAGGCTCAACTGTGACAGCCTCGGTCTCTAAAGAAGCCTCAGGTCACTACCGTGCACCCTGGTCAGCTCCTCTATGGTGCTGCTGGCCTCTGGAATCAAGCCACTGTCGGTCCACGTGCTCATCAACCATCTCCTCCTTCAGGAGGGCAGGGTCTCTGTCCTGTCTAAGGTGTCCCAGGGCAGGGAGGGAACCGGGGGCAGCCTGCTAAGCAAACCTGTGTCACCATCTGCCAACCCGGGCTCCCCAGCTTCTCGCAGAGCAGGGGTGAGAGTCAATGTGGCACCAGGACGCGGGCAGCAGTGCCGCAGGACAGTCCCCCTCGCCCGGGCGGCCCTCTTACCTTCATGCTTCTGGAACTCCTCCTCGGAGAAGCTGACGTCCTTGTGGGAGAGGTTGGTCATGAGCTGCTTGTTCTCCTCCTGCAGCTGGGCGATCTGGGACAGCAGGTCCTGCGCCTCCCCCCGCCACACGTCCTCCACCAGCTCCAGCTCCTGCCAGGGCAGGGACGGCGGTGCGGTCACAGCATGCCCAGGGCAGTGGCCTTACCCCCACTGCCCACAGGGAGAATCTCAGGTGGCTGGGACTCTGGGCCACCCCAACCCCCATGAGACCCAGGCCTTGGGCAGAAGGATGGGAAAGGCCACAGCCACCCCACAGGCACCTGGCCCCTGGGCCCAGCTGGAACTGCTCTTCAGTGATCACCCGGGGCCACAGGTCCCAACCACCTCTGGGAGTGGGGAAGACCCTGGGAAGGCCCAGGCTGCCAGGGCCACTGGCCCAGAGTTTCTCTTCAGGCCTCTGGAGCAACTCAATAAGCCACTCAGAGGCACCAATTCTCTCATTTGGGAACCAAAACATACAGGCAGATGTGAGGAGAAACAAGATCAGTCCATTGAAAGGATTCTGTGGCTGGGCACAACTGCATGTGCCTGTATCCCAGCTACTCAGGAGGCTGAGGCAAGAGGATCACAGTTAGAGGCCAGCCTCTGCAACTTAGCAGGCATACATCGGGCTCCACGAATCAGAGAATATTCTGTGTTACTGTCTTAAACTATGGGGGCTGGGGTGTGGCTCAGTGGTAGAGAGCTTGCCTAGCAAGCGTGAGGGGCTGGGTTTGATTCTAAGTATCCCATAAAAATAAATAAATAAAATAAAGGTATTGTGTCCATCTACAATTAAAAAAATTCATTAAAAAAGTAGACACACACACATAAAAAAATATAAAAGGGCTGGGGATGTGGCTCAACAGTAAAGTGACCGAGTTCAATCCCCAGAACCTCAAATAACAACAAAAAGAGTATTTTGTGGATGACTGTAACCAAAACCACAGATAATCGCAAATGGTAACAAGGATGTGAAATGGGAGCTCAGACGCGTGGCTGATGGGACAGGAATAGCAAGCACTCAGTTGGTTGAGTGGCTTGGCTGCTCCCAGCGCGGCCAACATAGAGGGGCCCCAGCCGCCCCAGGAGCCACGAAGACACACGTCCACACCAACACACGTGGGTGTGGACGTGTGTGGCAGCCTGAGGTAGAAACAACCTCTGTCCATCAACTGATGAGCAGGTTAAAAAAAAAATGGGGTGTATTCAAACGTGAAATACTGCATGGACACAAACAGGCTGGTGCTACACGAGCTCATGTCCTTTCTGTTCTTTTGATACTGGGGACTGACCCCAGGGGCACTATATCATGAGTCACATCCCCAGCTCCTTTTGCTTTTTGAGACAGGGTTTCGCCAAGTTGCTGAGGCTGGCCTCAAACTTGCAATCCTCCTGCCTCAGCCTCCCAAGGTGCTGGGATTACAGGTGTGGGCCACCACAATAGGCTTTCATGGTCTTATTTCTATGAAATGTCTAGAATAAGTAGATCCCCAAAGTCAGAAGGCACATTGGTGGCCTCTAGCGCCACAGCTCCGGGGATGCAGGACGAGGAGTGACTGTCATGGGTGTGTGTTTTCTTTTTGCGGTGATGAAAATGTTCTAAAATTGACTGTAACGACGTGCACAGCTCTGAATACACTGGCAACCTCTGAGTGGTGCACTTTCAATAGGTGAGTTGTATGTGAATCACACTCAATAAAGCTTCAAAAAAGAGGAGTTTGGTAAAAGCATAAGCTAGTCACAAAGCACCCTTGCAGCTGTCAGATGCAAGTGAGGTTAGGGGCTCAGATCCTGGGGTCTGTTGCTCAAGTTTGAGTCCTGTTTCTGCTACTCACTAGCTGGTCGTGGGCAATCTAACGCTTGGGTGCCCAGGAGACAGGTTCTTGTGAGGATTAAGTGGTCACTCCCTGCAGAGGCTGGAAACAGTGCCTTGCCCCAGCAGGTCCTGCTGACCCTGCTCCCCCTGCCATCGGCCACAAGCCATGCAAGGCCCAGATGCGCTCCCCAGTCCCATCTCCTCCCTCGGAAAGCCTTGGCACTGGGGAGACAAGAGGGGATAACTACACTTCACCACTGAGCCACATCCCCAGCCCTTTTTATATTTATTTAGAGACAGGGTCTCGCTAGGTTGCTTAGGGCCTCACTAAGTTGCTGAGGCTGGCTTTGAACTTGCGATCCTCCTGCCTCAGCCTCCTGAGCCACTGGGATTACAGGTGGGCGCCACTGTGCCGGGCAAAGTTAAGGGTCTTGGGATTGGGGGGATGGTCCTGCGTGATCAGAGTGGGCCTGTGAAATCACAGGGTCCTCATAAGAGGGAGGAAGGGGAGCCGGGGTCAGAGTTAGAGGCCACACAGCCTCGAAACAGAGATCTAAGTTAGATCAGAAGATGCTGCCATGCTGGCTGTGAAGATGGGGTGCGTGCAGCCGGGGTCCTGAGACTGGACATGGTAAAGGAGAGAATTGGCCTCTAGAGCCTCCCGGAGGAAGGCAGCCTTCTTATGCCTTGGTTTTACTTTATCATCATCATCATCATTTTTTTGTGCGGGTGGTGCCGGGGATCAAACCCAGGCCTGGCGTGGGCTAACCTTGTGCTCTACCCCTGAGCCGCGCCCTGGGCCCGGACTCCTGGATCTCAACCCAGTGAGGCCCAATCCTGACTTCCCCACTGCAGAACTGTATCCAGAACTATCCACATGGACAGTATCAAGGGGATCCACAACACTGTATCACATTGTATCCACGTGTGTTCATAAGATGGCTCAGTCCAGCAGCGCATAATAAATTTAGGCTGTTTTTTGGGGGGAGGGGTTAGCTGTGGTGTTTATTTTTATTTTGTGGTACCAGGGATTGAACCCGAGGTGCTTTACCACTGAGCCACATCCGCAGCCTCTTTTATTTTGAGACCCTCCTCCTGCCCACCGGAGATGAAGACAGATGTCAACTTTCTCTTCTTCTGCTCCCTTCTCCCAGTGAGCTGAGGTCAGTGTAGAGAGCAGGTTCTTGCCTCTGGGCGGACCAGGGGGAATTTAATCCTGCCTCACACAGCGGAAAAGGCTGCTGCAGGGAGTTACTGCTGACTCATGAAGTTCTTGGACTTCTCTCAGCCCCAACCATCCTGAAACCCCTTCTCCAGCCTACAAGGGCCAGCACCTCCCTACCTCCTCTCCCATTCCCGTTTTCCACTCCCTCTGTTCCTCCACACTGGTCTTATTTGTGCTCCTTACAGAGCCACATGCACTTCTACCTCAGGACCTTGGCACTTGCTATGTCTTCAACCTGGAAGCTTCCCCCAGAGCTCTCTGTGGCTGGCTCCTACATTGCACTTGGATCTCAGTTCAGAGGGCACCTCCTTGGAGAAGACTTCCTGTCTCCCCAGCTGGTATACCTCCACCAGCCAGTCCCTTTCACATCTCATTGTTTTATTTTCTTTGTGTCACTTAATCACAACCTGATTATTATTATTTTTAAATTTACTTCCTGGGCTGGGGTTATAGCTCAGTGGTAGAACACTTGCCTAGCATGTGTGAGGCACTGGGTTTGAATCTCAGCACCGAACAATATAAAAATAAATAAATAAAGGTCCATTGACAACTAAAAAAAAATATATTAAAAAAAAAATGTACTTCTTAGCCATGTGCCACTCTCCTATAACCCCATCTACTCAGGAGGCCAAGGCAGGAGGATCACAGGTTTGGGACCAGCTAGGGTAACTTAGTAAAACCCTGTCTCAAAATAAAAAGGGCTGGAAATGGAGCTGATTAGTAAAGTGCCCCTGGGTTCCATCCACAGTACCAAAAATAAAATTTAAAAAAATCCACCTTCTCACGTTAGAATTGTACCATCCCACAGAGTATCCACAGGTCTCCGTGGCCGTAGAGCCTCGAGATGTGGCTGATCTGTACTGAAACACGCAGAGGGGGTCAAGCACACATCAGATTTCAACAATGCACAGGAAGAAAAGATCGCAGAAGTATCTCATGAACAACTTTCACACTGAATATATGTCGGCATGAAAATACTCCAGATATACCAGGCTCTAGAAGGTGCATCAAATTTCCCCTCGTCTCTTTCTACTACCACAGCCAGGCACAGTCTATATCCTTCTTTCTTTCCTTTTTTTTTTTTTTTGTTTTTGTTTTAATGGTGCTGAAAATCAAACCCAGGGCCTCATGCACGCCAGGCAAGTGCTCTACCACGGAGCCACATCCCCAGTCTGCCAAATTCTGTCTTTTTTTTGGGGGGGTACTGAGGATGGAGCCCAGGGGTGCTTCACCATGGAGCTCTGTCCCCAGTCCCATTTTTTTTTTTCTGGTAGTTACAGATGGACAGCCTGCCTTTATTTTTATTTTATTTATTTTTATGTGATGCTAAGGATCAAACCCAGGGCCTCACATGTGGTAGGCAAGTGCTTGGCCACTGAGCTAAAGCCGGAGCCTCCCCCCTCCACAGTTCTTTTGATTTTTATTTTGAGACAGGGCCTCACTGAGTTGCTAAGGCTGGCCTCCAACTTGCAATCTTCCTGCCTCAGCTTCCCAAGTTGCTGGGATCACAGGTGTGCACCCCCCTGCCTGGCTGCCACATTCTATTTCTATGAGCTAAAAGGCCAGGGCCACCAGACTAAACCTTCATCTGTCATGGTCACTGCAGCCTCCCCAGTGCCCAGAATAGTGCCTGGCTCATAGTAGGTGCTCAAGAAACACCTGTGTTGAATGCGGGCAGGCACTGCTCATGTCTGGGCCTTTGCATCCACACTGTTTTCTAAAGACAGCCTGTTTCCCCTGTCTTCTGTCATCCCCATCACCCTCCTGCTGCCTGACGTGAGACCCAGTTTTTCTCTGCTCTGCATCACTGAGGAGAGCACCCTGCACGCCGTGGCCCATCAACAGTGTTGCAGACTGAGTAAGGAGAGAACAGAACAGGTCTGTGGCCTGGGCTGACTGAGTGAGCCCAGGTGTCTGTGGGTGGAGGGGCGCAGGCTTCCCTGCAGTCAGACTGGCTGGCTGGTCGGGGGAGGGAAGGAAAGGAGGAGGGGGGAGGACAGGACATACCAACGCTCACTAACAAGATTCTTGTGGAAACAGCACCTTGAAGAATCATCAAAGCTGCAGAAGAAACATCAGAGGAGTCTCTCCCTCCTCCAAGAATAGCAAGTGCAGAGGCCTGGGCTGGGCAGGCGGGCAGCTGTGACTCCCTGTTTACAAACAAGCCTGGGCCCTGGACGTCCAGAGCTGGGGCGCTGACCGCATTCCAGAAGCAACAAGTGCAGGTGGCCTGGTGACCTCCGGGTGCCTGCCTCCCAGGCCAGCAGGGGCAGAACCAAAGAGCTGGGGTGGGGGCGGAGGCGCCCCAGGACTTCTGTGGGACCTGGGCTGAGCCCTGCAGGCCCTGAAAATAAAGCCAGCTTCCTGGGAGATTGCCAGTCCCTTCCCTCCCAGGCCCTGGCAGGGAGGAGGTGCCGGGGCAGGAGCAGAGGTGTCTGGGGTCGGGGGTCCCCGATATCATCCTGTGGGCACCTAGGCGAGGGTTCAGACCTGAAGCTCCCACTGCCTAGCCCCTCCTGGGCAGGCTCCGGCCCTAGCCCTCTGTGCATATTAACCCCCATTACAGGCTGGGGGCCATGGTTACCCCACTTCACAGCTGAGGAAACTGAGGCACAAAGTGGTTAGGGGATTTGCCCACGATCACATAGCCTGTGAGTGCTGGGATTTGAAACCGGGCTATCTAGCTCCAAAGTCCCTGCTCCTAGGAATCTTGAAATTAATTATAGGACTTGGGCATGTCCAAGTTCCCAGTGTGACCTTGGTCTCCCAACTCTTAGGAGCTCCAATTTCTTCCTGGCCCCAGGGTATAGGATCCCCATGTGAGCCCTGGAGCAAGTGGTCTTCACCCACCATCGGACCTGCCCTCAGGTCTAGGCAGCATACCCAGCTGTGGCCATTTTCCTTGAAAACACACAGATTCATCACAGCATAGATGAGATGATGGCCTGCCAGAGAGGTTCAGAGAGGCCAACTGAACTTCCTGAGGCCACTCAGCAAGCCAGAGCCTGCTTGGCACCCAGATCCTGATCCCCCAGGGAAAGGCGGTTTCCTCTCATTCTCGGTCTGAAGGGTCTGCCAGGCGCTCCAGGCCTGAGGTTAGGGCAGGAAACCACATGTCTCCCACTTCCTTTTCCTCAGGCACCTCGTCTGGACAGTGAGGAGGCCCCGATTTAAAAAGGCTCTGGCTCCCAGGGCAGAGGCTAGACCTTGGAGCATCCCCTTCCCCCAATTCCAGCAGAGTGGGGAAGAGACACTGGGATTACCTCCTCTAGGCCTGGGACTCTCTCATGGCTAACGGGACAAATCCCTCCTGCACTCTGACCCTCTGTTTCCTCATCTGTAAAATGAAGTCCTACCTCATAGAGTTCTGTAAGGATTCAAGATAAAATCAAGGCAGGGAGAGCACTTCGGAATACAGGTTAATAAACTAAGGGAACGTTGGGAAGAAAGTTGCAAATATAAGCCCAGAGGCTGAGGGCTTAGTGGTTAAGAGGTCACACATCTCTGCTCTGGGGGAACTTGAGGTAGAATAAAAAAGGGGACTGGTGTGAGTGGTGTAAGGTCTTCTAGGGTCACACTGAAGGGCAGGGGACATTAATTTGTGGAAGAGAATAATATCCAAGTACTTTATCTACATCATCACCTTTAATAAGAATGGTGGATTCTATTTTGATTATTATTTGACAGATGAGGCAACAAAGCATAGAGAGGTTCAGCAACTTACCCAAGGTCACAGAGCTATTAAGCAGGTGAAGGTGGCACTGGAACTCAGGTCTGACTCTAGAGAAGTGCTCTTAACCTACTGGTGGTACATGCCGACTGCCCATGACTGGGTAGAGAGGGTCAGGGGCCTCCCTCCCTCATCCAGGACGGACTGGATGTTTCCTGCCACAACCTCAGCCCTGGACGCTCCTGGCAGACCTTTCAGACTAAGAATGAGAGGAAATTGCCTTTCCTTACTCTAGTCCCTGTCACACATACACATCCACGGCCACCTGCAGTTGCCGGAGGCTGAAGGGTCCTTGGGTCCCAGAGCCCCACTGCCCAGGTGGGCAGACTGAGGCCACTGCCCACCTTCTGGTGCTTGCGCTCCTTCTCGATGCGGTCCATCCTCTCCAGGCGCAGGCGGTCCAACTCGAGGCGCAGCTCGTCCAGCTCGGGAGCGACGTGGTGGCGACTGACCAGCACCTCCAGGATCTCCAGGACCCTCACGACCTTGGGCATGAGGCGCGCGATGGCCTCGCAGCCGTGCTGGTCAATGACCCGCTCGAACTCATGGCCCACGAGCGACGCGATGTCGTACACGTCCATGACGGTCAGCTCGGCCACGTTCTTCTCCAGCGCCGACTCGGCCGCCAGCGGCGACCCCCGCTCCTCCTCCATGGCTGTTCGGGCCTCTCCGCCCGCCAACTAGTGCAACTCGCAAACTTGCGGCGATCGCGGGCAGCGCCGGCCGGGCCCACCCCGCGCCGAGCCGGCCGCGCGCAGGGGCCAGCGGCCAGGGCGCCCCGGGGGCGCGGGCGGGCGCGGGCGGGGGCTGCGCGAGCCCGAGGTCAGCGCCCGGCGGCGGGTCTGGGCGCCGCGCGGCCGGCTCCCGCGGGAGGAGGACGAGGACGAGGAGGAGGAAGGCGCGCGCGTGCGCAGGCCGGCGCCTCCCAAGTTGGGAAGCGAGTTGGGCAATGGAGGCACTAGTCCCGCGGCGCGCCCCCGCCCGCGCCCGGAGGAAGGGCGGCGCGGCCCCTCCGGGAAACTTTGGCGGCGCGGGCGCGGCCCGGTGGCCGCTCCCCTCGGGATGCCGCGAGCCCCGCCCCGGCCCCGGCCTGGCGAGGGGCGCGCCGCCCTCCTGCGCCCCGGGCGCGCCGCGGGCCCGCGCCTCCCGGCGCCTCCCGCGCCTCCCCGAGCCGAGCCTCCCCGAACCTCCCCGCGCTAAGCCGCCCCACCGCAGCCCCGCCGCAGCCCCCGCGCCCGGACGCGCCGCTAGCTGCTCCGGCGCGGCCCTGGCTCCTCCTCCACCCGCCGCCGGGAGGGGTCGAGGCTGGCCCGGAGGAGAGCGGGTGGCGGGCGCCGCCTGTCTCGGGCCCGACTCGCTGCTGGAGGGCGGGGGACGTCCGCCTTAGGGAGGAGCGGCGGGGTCAGAAGGTGGGCTCCGGGATGCGGCTCAGCCGGGAAAGAGAGTGCGGACCCCGGCCGCAGACCCTCCCGCTGCTCCGTCGCCAGCAGGACCGGGCGGCGCCGTGCCGCGCTCCAGTCGACTGACCCCGGAGAGGGGCAGTGGAGCGCGGGGTCCTCCGTCCCCAAGGCCACGGGGCTGCCCCGCCCGCCGATCCACACCATTAGCGGCTCCTGGTGACTGAGACACCACTCCACCGTGAAGGAGAGGCCGGGGTTTGAATCTGAGAGCAGAGATTTCTTGTCCCAAGTCGCCTCTCCTTTGGGCCTTGCTAAGTCCACTTGTCTATCAGACCCCAACCCACCCGGGAGAGCCTTTTCTGAACACGCTTGGTTATATAAGGGCCCCTGGAATCCCGCCATGTGGCCCCCATCTAAATTGCTCTCAGAATCCGGAGTTGTGACACTCTGGCTACAGATTAGCCCTCACGCTCAGGCGGTGGGGTCCTTAGTCCTTGAGAACATAAATCTCAAGACCCTATAGCCATAAATCCCACCCCTACCTGGAACATATTTATTAGGAAAAAAATTTTAAAAGGTGTGGGGGGTGTGTGGCTCAAGATCACAAATATATGCAAGACCCTAGTTCAATCCCCAGCACTGAAAAATGTAAAAAAAAAGATAATGTTTTAAAGTTTAAAACTTATTGAGTATTTGCTTTACATTTAGCTAAAAAATATGTAGTGCTAAATAATATATATGTATGTATGTATATATATATATATATATATATATATATATATATATATATATATATATATTATATATATTATAATATTTACCATGTGCCAAGCATTATTTTGTGCTATACAGATGTCACCTGGTTAAATCCTTATTCTATGGGTTCTCATTGTGGCTCGAGGCCTGCCAGGGGTCCACAGTAGCCAAAGGTCTCAATGAAGTTGTCCCTTTTCCCAGCAGATAACTGCCTGAGGCTGGATGTTCTTCATATAGATAAATACCAAACAGAGCCCAGCAGACAGGTGCCAGAGCAGACCCAAGGGTCCAGTGCCCTCCTGATGAGCTGGACCTGGTACAGACTTGTAGAAAACATAAAACATGCTGGACATGGTGGCGCCTGCCTATAATCACAGCAAATCAGGAGGCTGAGGCAAGAGGATCACAAGCTTGAGGCCAACCTCAGCAATTTAGTGAGACCCTGTCAAAATACAAAATCAAAAGGGCCGGGATGTAGCGCAGTGGTAGAGCGCCCCTGGATTCAATCCCTTGAACAAATGTATATATATTACACACACACACACACACACACATATATATACTTTATTTATAATCTACCTAACAAAAGCTTTTTAGGGCCTTCAGTTTGGTGGGATTTTTTTGTTTGTTTGTTTGGCACAGGACCACTGAGCGCCCCTCCAGCCTCTTCGACAGTTTTCAGGAGCATAA
This sequence comes from Marmota flaviventris, assembly GCF_047511675.1. NCBI lineage: Eukaryota > Metazoa > Chordata > Mammalia > Rodentia > Sciuridae > Marmota > Marmota flaviventris. The sequence continues at coordinate 135,558,133 of NC_092498.1, read as the reverse complement.
AGGAGTCCTGACACCAGAGAGCTTGGGAACTGCTGCCTTAGAGCACCCTAGGGGGGTGGTTATGTACCAGTGAGGAAGCCCAGGCTCCCGAGTAGTTAGCAGCTTCACTGAGGCCAGGCTGCTTGCAAGTCAGGGAATGCCTGAGGGGTGTGGGCTGGGGGTGTGCAGAACACCCCTCCTTCCTCCAACCCCGCCAAGCCTGTGCCACCTGTGTTCAGAGCAACCCGGGCAAGGTGGGCATGGCACTGCCCAAGGCCAAGGCCAGGAGGTGAGGGGAAGCTATCTCCACAGCAACAAGTTGCCTCAAAGTTCACGTCTTAGAAACTTATTCTCTCCCAGTTCTGGTAACCAGTCAAAAAATGGAAGTATCCCCCAGTCATGGTGGTGCATGCCTGTGATCCCTGCAGCTCTAGAGGCTGAGGCAGGAGGATTGCGAGTTCAAAGCCAGCCTCAGCAAAAGCGAGGCTCTAAGCAACTCAGTGAGACCCTGTCTCTAAATAAAATACAAAATAGGGCTGGGAAGTGGCTCAGTGATCGAGTGCCCCTGAGTTCAATCCCTGGTACCTCTCCAAAAAATGGAGGGTCATCAAGGCCACATTCCCCACCAAGGCTGCAGCGGTGCCCCCCACCCCCCCCCCCGCACCCCCAGCCCTTGGAGTTCTGGCAGCTCCAGGCGCTCTGGGGTTCTGTGGCCACATCACTCTGCCTCTTCCCACTTGACCTTCCTCTGTGTGTCTCCTCTACTCCTGCCGGGTACCAGCCACTGGCTTCAGGGCCCACCTGGGTAGCCAGATGAGCTTCTCATCTCAAGGTCCTTCATCCATCCATCTGCCAAGGCCTTTTGTCAAACAAGGCCACCGTCACAGGTTCCAGGCATTATGAGAAGGTTACCCTCTGTTCTGAGGGGAGGAGACGCTCATGGTCCGTCTCTACAGCAGATCCAGTAACCTGTCCCGCAGCACCGGGAGCTGAACCCAGTTTTGCCCGGGGTCAGTGGAAGAGTCCTGAGCACCTGAGTCGGGGCAGCTTTGCCTCAAGGCAGCAAAGATCACTGAGTCGGCTGGGTCAGGACAAGGATTCAGGAGCCGCTGTGCCAGCCGGCAGCCTGTCCCTCAGGATGGGAGCAGGAAAAGAACCAGGGGATGCAAACTACTTTAAGAAGGGGAGGCAAGCCGGGTGCGAACTCTAAATAAAATACAAAATAGGGCTGGGGAGGTGCCCCTGAGTTCAATCCCTGGTACCTGCCCCCCCACAAATAAGAAGATGGGGAGGCAAGTGTCAGAGATGACCCCAGATGGTGACTTTAGTTCTTAGAGAAGGATTAGACGTATACAGAAGCTGGGTGGGGCTGGGGCTCAGTGGTAGAGCACTTGCCTAGTATGAGGCACTGGGTTCAGTTCTCAGCACCACATATAAACAAACAAACAAATAAAGGTCCATCAATAACTAATAAAAATAAAAATAAAAAAAGAAAGAAAGAAACGTATACAGAAGCTGTTGGGCCCAGCTGGGAAGCTCCAGAGCCACTATTCACATTCCGATTAGCACTGCCACTGACCAGGTATGTGACCTCGGGCAGGTCATGTGACCTCTCAGCACCTCACCTTTCCCTCCTATACAGTGGGATGTACCTATTGAGAGGGTAAATGTTATTATTAAATAAATCACATTCGTACCAGCCATATAAAATGCTATGAAAATCTAATATTTTTATTCTCAAAATCTGTAGGAGTTGTTGGGTGTTGTGGCGCACATCCGTGGTAGAGGAGGCTGATGCAGGAGGATCACAAGTTCAAAGCCAGCCTCAGCAATTTAGTGAGGCCCTCAACAATTTAGTGTGACCCTGTCTCAAAATAAAAAAAATAAAAAGGGCTGGGGAATGAGCTCAGTGGTAGAGCATCCCTGAATTCAATTCCCATGAAAAAAATCCAAATAATATCTACTTATTATAATTAGTCTCTCTTTGTCCTTAGTGTGTCTCTGTCTCTGTCTCTCTGTTCCTGGAGATGGAACTCAGGGTCACTCTATCACTGAGTTACATCCCCAGCCATTTTTATTTTTTTCGATTTTTTAAAATTTTGAGATAGAGCCTGGCTACGTTGCTGAGGCTGGCCTGGAATTTGCGATCCTCCTGCCTCAGCCTCCTAAGTCACTGGGATTATAGGCATGAGCCACCTTGTCCAGCTTTGATTGGATTTTAATTAAATTTATTTGGTGATCTTGTGTTCTACCATTTCTTTTTTTCACTTCTTTTGGAGGAGGAATCCATAATTATGCTTTTTAAAAAATATTTATTAATTTACTTTTTAGTTGTAGTTGGACGCAATACCTTTATTTCACTTATTTATTTTTATGTGATGCTGAGGATCGAACCCAGGGTCTCGCACGTGTGAGGAGAGCGCTCTACTGCTAAACCGCAGCCCCAGGCCCCCATTTTATGTTTTCTTATTTCAATACAAATCAGGAGTGATGCTAACCTCTTCCTTTTTTACATGAATTTTTTAAAGATATTTTTTAGTAGTCAATGGATCTTTTATTTTATTTATTTATCTGTGGTGCTGATGACCGAAACCAGGGCCTTGCACGTGCCAGGCAAGTGGTCTATCCCTGAGCCACAGATCCAGCCTCCTAACCTCCTAAAAGGGAGGTTAGATGATTCTTGTTAGATGATTCCTGTTGTTTTACCAGGATGCACAGACAACATTTCTCTCTGGTTTCTGATTTTCATTACCCACCCCCCACACCCCTGCTTCAAAAGAAAACCTTGATAATGATCATGAATCCTCACTTTCCATTCTCCCCTGCTCCCGACCCTAGGTAACTACTAACCTGCTTCCGGTCTCTGTGGAATGCTATTCTGAACATGTCCTGGGCACGGAGTCATACAACACGTGGAATTAACATGTGTGGCTTCTTTGGCTGAGCATCCTGTCTTTAAAAGTCATCCACGTTGTAGCCGGTCTCAGTACTTTATTCCTTTTTATGGTTGAAGAATATTCTATGGCACGACCATACCACATTTTGTTAGTGGTTCATCAGTGGGTGGGCGTTCCCACCATCTTCCCCCTGTTTTATTTTTATTTATTTATTTTTATGTGGTGCTGAGGATCGAACCCAGGGCCTCACACATACTAGGAAAGCACTCTACCACTGAGCCACAATCCCAGCCCAAAGATCACCTCTTTAATAAACAATATTTTTAATATGCTTAGGCCTGTAATACCAGCAACTCTGGAGGCTGAGGCCAGAGGATCACAAATTTGAGACCAACCTCAGCAATTTAGTGAAATCCTGTCTTAAAATTAAAAAAAAAAAAAAAAAAATGAGCCGGGCACAGTGGCACACACTTTTAATCCCAGTGGCTCCAGAGGCTGAGGCAGGAGGATCGTGAGCTCACAGCCAGCCTCAGCAAATATGAGGTGCTAAGCAACTCAGTGAGACCCTGTCTCTAAATAAAATACAAATTGGGCTGGGGATGTGGCTCAGTGGTGGATTGTCCCTGAGTTCAATTGCCAGTACCAAAAAGAAAGAAAAAAAGAAAAAGAGAGAGGGGGAGAGTGCAAGAGTGAGAGAGGGAGAAAGTGCCAGGCATCTTTTAAATTTTTTAAAGGTAAAACACTCACTGGGGCTGAGGCTGTAGCTCAGTGGTAAACTACTTGCCTCACGTGTGTGAGCACTGGTTCCAATCCTCAGAATCACATAAAAATACATAAAGATACTGTGTGTTCATCTACAACTAACTAACTAACTAACTAACTAACTATATATATATATATATATATATATATATATATATATATATGGTAAAACACACAGCTGTTTAGAAAAGTAAATATCACAAGAGGATATAGGACAATATACAAAGGAATGTAAATCATTGCCAGACATAAGCCAGGTTTGACTCTCCCCAGAATACAGAAGTGATACACAGACAATGACCAACCCCGCAAGCCAACACCACGTCCAGTCTTATACCAACCTGTGTGGCATGGTCAGGGATGGCTTCCTGCAGGAGGGAGGCCTGGTGGCACAGAAAGAAGGGGAAAGGCCACAGATGGCAGGCCTGAGGCTCAGGGCAGAACCCACTCTGTGTGTGCAAGTCCACAGTCTGGGGCCATGGGAGGGGGCAATGACAGGAAAGAGAATCAGAAGCTCCCCGTGGGCCAAGTCAGAGAATCCTTCTGTGTTTCAGTTTGTTTCATTCATAAAATGGGAATCATCTCAATCAGCATCTCTCCCCAGGATTTTTGTGGGGATTGAGTGAGTTAAAATATATGAAGTGCTTAGCACTGTTTCCCCACTCTCTAAGCACCAGGCACCCTGCTGGTCCTTTAAGTCCTCTATAAACCATGCCTGTCAATCCCAGAACCCCGTCTTAGGCAGAGAGAGCATCCACATGGCAGATTTAATTTTCTCAGCGTCCATTGGAGGAACAGAAGATCTGCTTTTACCGACACAGTGATGGACAACACCCGCTGGGAGGGTGTCCAGATGCCTGCACTGGGCACAGCACCAACATGTGACTTGTTGAGGCAGGCATGCAAGTTGGGGCCAGAGTAGAACTGTCAGAGCAAATAGAAACGGATTTGAGTCTGTCCCCTGCAGGGTGTCTTCATGCATCCTGCACAGGGAGCTCCAGCTGCCTCTGAATATCACAGGACAATGACTTATAGACTAAGAGCTTGCTGAAATGTTTGTGAAACTATTATAGGATGTCTGAGAATTGCTTTAAATGAGTGCCCTGGGAAAACGGAATGGTTGGGATTATGGGAGACATAAGCATGGCCATTCCGTTACTGACTGTGGAAGTTGGGATATGGGTGCATGGTGGCTCATTATGCTGTCCTCCCTCCTCTTGTAATATTTGACAATTTTCCTAATGAAAAACTTTCTTTCTTTTTTCTTTCTTTCTTTCTTTTTTTTTCTTTTTGTTGTTGTTGCTTGGTCTTTTAAAGAAAGACTATATGGGCTTGCTGGGTGTGGTAGCACATACGACTGTAATCCCAGCAATCAAGGAGGCTGAGACAGGAGGATTGCAAGTTGGAGGCCAGCTTGGGCAACTTAGGCAGATCCTGTCTCAAAACAACAACAACAAAAAAACAAAAACCCAAAACCAAAGAAAAAAAAAGAGGGGGGCTGGGGATGTAGTTCAGTGGTCCAGTGTCCCTGGGTTCAATCCCCTGTACCAAAGGGGGAAAAAAAATAGACTCTGGACTTGAAGGAGGGAGGAAGCCTAGCACGAACCCTTCCTCCATCCTGGGTAACAAAGATTCGGTGACACAGACCTGGTAAGAGGATGGGCTCTGGGGAGTGTTGGGAGGCGGCTCTGGGGCTCGTTCTGGGGGTCCCCATAGTGAGGGTAGCAGGAAGAGCTGCAGGCAGATGACACGCAGTTCCTCACCCTGTGAGCCACCTGGGCTGGGCACATGGCAGACAGAAGCAGTGATTCTGTGGAAGGAGAAGTCACTGCTTCCTGGAAAATGAGGCCACAGGGCCTGGGAAACCGCACCAGGGCTGGAGAGGAAACTGGGGGCACCCGGGGGCAGCTGGCAGTGAGCTTGCCCAGCGCTCCTCCGTCTGCTGCCCTGGCTGGTCCCGTGGACAGATCCCAGGGGCTGAGAATACGAAACAGCCTCACGGCTTACGCACCCATCCACCCGCGCCGCCTCTGCTTTCCATAGTCACTGCTTTGGATTTGCCTTTTCTCCTCCATCTCCGGCTCCTCCTATTCAAGGTGGTCGGGGGCCATGGGTCATGTTGATGTCATCACTTTAAATGGAAGAAATGTCACTCAAGACTCCTGGTCATCTGCACTGACTTCTGCTTGGTTATCACACCCCCTGCCACCAGGGGACATCTAATCAGAGAAGTGATCTGACTCCCCCAGATCCATCTTGGGTGGGGCTGGGGTTGTAGCTCAGTGGGAAAGTGCTTGCCTCTCATGTGTGAGGCACTGGATTTGATCCTCAGCACCACATATAAATAAAAAAATTAAACAAAGGTATTGTGTCCATTCACAACTGAAAAAAAATATTTAAAAAACCCATCTTGGGAAACAAAAGATCACACCCTTTTTTTTTTTTAAGAGAGAGAGAGAGAGAATTTTTTTTTTAAAGCAATTCTTTTTTTTTTTTTTAAGATAGAGTGAGAGAGGGAGGGAGAGAGAGAGAGAGAGAATTTTTTTTAATATTTATTTTTTAGTTTTCGGCGGACACAACATCTTTGTTTGTATGTGGTGCTGAGGATCGAACCCGGGCCGCACTCATGCCAGGCGAGCGCGCTACCGCTTGAGCCACATCCCCAGCCCAAAAGATCACACCTTAAACAGCATTTTTTGGGGGGTGGGTTCACAGGGACTGAACCCAGGGGTGCTGTGCACAGAGCTACATCTCCAGCTCTTTCTAGTTTTTATTTTGACATACAATCTCGATACATTGCCCAGGCTGATCTCAAACTTGCAATCCTCCTGCCTCAGCCTTCCACGTCACTGCTGGGATTATGGGCATGCCCTATTGCCCCCGGCAGCAACAGGATTTGACCCCTACAGTATATGCTCTGCTCTGAGTCACAGGGCTCCTTTCTTCCTGCAGAGAGATTACGTGCACACCCTACATCTGTATGGAGTTTCCATACAGCTGCAGCAACCTAGTTCCATTTTCCTGCTTCAGGAGACCCTTTGGCTGAGCTCTTAACTACAATAATTTTTTTTTTAATTTAATATGTCATTCCAGCAGCTCTGGAGGTTGAGGCAGGAGGATCATGAGTTCAAAGCAAGCCTCAACAATTTAGTGAGACCGTGTCTGAAAAAAAAAAAAAAAAAAATATATATATATATATATATATATAAAGGGCTGAGGACATGGAGGAGTGGTTAAGCACCCCTGGGTTCCATCCTCAGTACAAAAGAAAAGAAAAAAAAAACAATAGAGCAAAGGTATTGCCAGGGCAGTGATGGTGACATAGAAAACAAGTGAGACCCGCTTCAGGCACAAGCGGCCCCGTCTTCTCACAAATCCCAGCTGGTTGCACTGTCTGTGGGATTTCTCGGGGTGGCTGTATGAAACCAGGGAATTTAAAAACAGGTCTCCAGTGAAGAGAGAGGTCCTTGGAGGGAGTGGGCGGGCCGTGTGAGGGAAGGTAAGACATTGTCCTGCCAGCTCCTGCTAGTCCCATCAGCCCTTCCCGTGGGGCACTGGCCTCCCCATTTCCAAGTGGACCCTCTCTAGTCCTGGGGCTGCTGCTGGGGCAAAGACGCTGAGGCAGTGGGCAGGGATTTGGGACCCTGGGAACAGCTGTGCCAATGCTAGTCATGCCAGAAAGCAAGGCTGGTCTCTGAGCTCTGGGCCTGGGGAGATGCCGGGGAGTGAATGGATCTGGGCCTGCCCTTCCCACAATCCAAATATTTTTTAAAATGTTCATTTAGGAAGGCCCATCTTCTGTCCACTCCCAGGTAACTACTATGGACAGCATGGTCCACGCCTCACCTGTTTTTTTTTTTTCCCTGAGATTATTCATATTTACCATTATTGGTGTATATATATATGTGTGTGTACATATTTATCTTTCATTTCATTTCACTTTATTTTACTCACTGCTGGGGATTGAGCCCAGGGGCACTTTACCATCAAGCTACATCCCCAGCCCTTTTTATTTTGTTTTTTATTTTGAGACAGGGACTTGCTAAGTTGCTGAAGCTGGCCTTGAAACTGCCATCCTCCTGCCTCAGTTCCCTGAGCTGCTGGGGCTACAGGTGTGTGCCATTGTGCCTGGCTAACATACGTTTATTTTATTGATTTATTTTTGGGGGAGGGGACCAAGGAACCAGAAAATGCTCATGAGCAGCTTACTCAAAATTTTTCAAAACGAGAAATAAATTGAATGTCTGTTATCAGTAGAATGAATCAATAAATTCACACAACAAAATGTCATGCAGCGATGATGTCATGTGCCTGACCACTTAGCCACATCCCCAGCCCTATTTTGTATTTTATTTAGAGACAGGGTCTCACTGAGTTGTTTAGTGCCTCACTTTTGCTGAGGCTGGCTTTGAACTCAGGATCCTCCTGCCTTAGCCTCCCAAGCTGCTGTGATTACAGGCATGCTCCACTGTGCCCAGCACATATGTTTATTTTAAAGATGGGAACATAACACTCATGTTAGTACACAATTTGCTTTTTTCACTTAATACACCCTGTAATCATTTCTCCAGCTCAGTGTAGGTAAACCTATCTCACTCTTAAGAAAGAAAGGGAGGGGTAAAAACCTGTCAGCCAATCAGCCAACATCTGCCTCATTCTTTTCTCTCTCATTCTTTTAATTGATTGACAGTTTTTTTGGTCTACCAATTTACCCACTCATTTCTCCCTTGATAGACATTCAAGCTGTTTCTTGGTTTGGGATTTTTTTAAACAATGACTGTGCAAACAGACACTTGGTTTTGACACTTAATTTTCGTTTTTTTTCAACTTCGTGAAAAGTAGGGGAAGGGACTGGTGTTGTGGCTCAAGTGGTAGATGCAATTTTGACCATGAAGATTCCAGACAGATCCTTCCCGTAGTTTTCCGTTGCTCTTTGGGGACTGGGGCTGGGGACAAATCTAGCTTCTCCTTCCTCTTCAGCCTCATCATCTCTTGCTCTCCACATTTCAACCTTGAGAGCCCTTTTCCAGTGTTCAGACTCGCCAAGATCAGAAGCCCCTCACCGTTCATACAGGAGAGCAACTGGAAAAGGCACTTTGGTGTCAACCAAGTCTAATCGTGCACTTCCCCCGTGACCCAGCAATTTCACTCCAAGGTTCAAATCCAACAGGAACCAGAAAATGCTCATGAGCAGCTTACTCAAAATCTTCCAAACAGGAAATAAACTGAATGTCTGTCATCAGTAGAATGAATCATAAATTCACACAATGAAATGTCATGCAGCGATGAAAGATTGCAGACGATTTCTAGACGCAACAGCATGAGTGTTTGTCACAGGTGCACAGCTGTAAGAAATGAGCCAGATATAAAGAAGCACACATTGCCTGTAGTCCCAGCAGTTCAGGAGGCTGAGGCAGGAGGATCTCGAGGTCAAAGTCAATCTCAGCAAATTGGTGAGGCCCTAAGCAACTCAGTGAGACCCTGTCTCTAAATAAAATACAAAAGTGGCTGGGGATGTGGCTCAGTGGTTAAGGCCCCTGGGTTCAATCCCCAGTACCATCCCCCTGCCAATAAGCACACATTGTTATGATTTTTTGGGGGGGAAATTGAACCCAGAAATCTAACACATACTACACACACACACTCTACCAGTGAACAGTGCATCCTGTTCAAAAAATTTCAACAGACGAAACTAAGAAAGCTTCTGGGGTCAGAAAGTAAAGCAGGAAATTGAAGGGGAGACTGCAGAGAAGCACAAGGAAACTTGTGCAGGACGTGTTTCTATCTCGATTGGCAGTGTGGCCACCACACTGGGACGTGCTGGCTAAAATGCATTAACCCCTACACTTCCAATGGGCACACTTTGTGATGTGAGGTCAACCTCAGTGAAGCTGATTAAAGCAAATCAACCAGACAAGGGGTCCTGTTGTGTCTGAACCCAGCTTACATAGTGCAGCAGCGGGCAGTTGAGTGTCAAAGGTCTGCAGCGGTCTTCTGGGCTTCGGCAAGTCTTTTATGCCTTAGTCTGGGTGGCAGATTCAGGGACCTGTGCATACATAAGAATTCACAGCTCCTTACCTTAAAATCTATGCGCTGTATTGCATCTAAGTCATAGCTCAATGAAAGGGTCAATTAAAATAACAGAAGGTTATTTTAATAACCTTCTCCTCCCCTCAGTTCTGAGAATCTGGAACGTTCCTTTCCTCCTCCACCTTCACCTTCCTAACCTCATCTAATCCTCTGGACGGAAATGTCTCTTTCTCTAAGGAAGCTTCTCCAGATCTCAGACTGTGGACTGTCACGACACGCTCTGGACTTTGCTCTCATAGTAAGGGACATAATGGTTGGTGCTCCATCTGTGACGATTTATTAATCCCTGTAAAGGTCCTCTGTTGTCGCTGCCAGCAATAACCACTCACCTGTTTAAAGGAACCTCGATGGTCCTCTGAGCACCTAGTCTGGGCTTTGCTCCAAGTCCTGCTGCCTCAGGTGAGGGCGCGTCACCCTGGGCCACCAATCAGAACAGCAGATTCCTCCTGGCGCAGTGAGTGGTCCTGAGACGGGCATTTGACCCAATTAAAGCCAAGGGCATTTTCCTGCTCCCTTTCTTCAGGTCTGTTCTTGAACTTGAGAATGAAAACAAGACCTGCCAGCAGCCCTCTGGCCATCCCAGGGACCTTGAGACTCAAGGGCATCTGGAGGGAAGCAAGGTAGGGAGATGGTTGAAGGTCTATGCCTTGAATTTTCAGTACCTCCAGCCGCTATGGTCCTTTTTATGTACACTAGTTTAGGTTAAATCTACAACCAAAGGTGTTAACTGACAAATTCCTTCTCACCATTTATTGTTAGACTAAACTCGGAGGACAGGTCCTGGTCCGTCCTGTTCATCACTGTATTCCTCCCTTCTAGAACTGGGCTGGTGAATAATTTTACTATTTTAATGCCCCTTTTATGTCCCCTTGTCCCATATATAGGACGTCTGTAAAAATTTCAATTGAGCAACACTAAGTTGTTTTTTTTTTTTTAATTTTTTGAGACAGGGTCTCACTAAGTTGCTTAGAACCTCCCGAAGTTGCTAAGGCTGGCCTCAAACATGCAATCCTCCTGCCTCAGCCTCCTGAGTTGCTGAGAATACAGGCGTATGCCATTGCACCCAGCTCTCAATTTAAATTTTATAGGTGTCCTATATATGGGGCTCAGGGACACAATGGGTTAAATGTTTTCTGCAACACGTACAAGGTACTCATGGAGTCAGGTAATTCAGGTTTTATTCTACTTACTAGTGAATGCATCATCAGGTGAGGTAATCTCTGTGAGTACTCTTAGAATTGTCCCCAGGGTCCCCAGATTTGAGCAGTCTTGCAGACCTAGCTTTCATCAGCAGCTGAGACACAAGCTGGAACTAATGCCTAATGTGCTAGGCACCTGAGGTGAGGGAGAATACAATCCACAGGAGCTGATGAGAGGAGATGGCCTGGGCCTCACAGGTGGCTCTGGATGGCTCCTTGCAAAAGACACCCTCCTTGCCTGGCTCACTGCTCTGTGCCTCGTTTTCTCATCTGTAACATGGGAACCCCATAGTCCCAGGGTCATGTGTTGTCCTGAAGGGTAAATGAATGGATGTCTGTTAAATAACCCAACACATTAAATGCTGTAGCAGCCCAATCAATATCAGCTGACATCGACTAAACTGTTCTATGTGCCAGGTGCCGTGATAGATGCTTTTCAGCCATTATCTCAGCAGTTCTCGCAACAGCCTCTCAGGTGAGTCCTAAGCATTGATTAAGTGTTTGCTGAGGATTTACCAAGGGCCAGGCACTTTCTGGACACAGGGAATAAGAGACTCTACCCTTGAAGTATTTTTGTTCTAGAGGGTTGAAGCTAGAATTTTCCTGTACCATCGACCTCTGTGAGATTTCCCTCTCCATGAGAATATTCCGCTGTGTTGGATAGACCTCTTTCTGCTTATCTGTTGATGGACGGTGAGAACGTGATGTTGAGTGACCGAGTGGACACTAAGGATCATTTATTTTGCATCCTATTTATGCAAAATGCCCCAGGACAGAGAGTGCATCTGTGCTTATCTTGGGCTGAAGTGAGAGTGGGAAAGAAATAGGGAGTACCTGCTAGGGGAGTTTCTGTTTAGGATGATGAAAATATTCAGAATTAGCGGTGAGCCTGTATGTATCTGTGAACATACTAAAATCCCTCAATTGCACTTTTAATCCATGAATCATCGGGGATGTGAACTGTAGCTGAACAAAGCTGCTTAAAACAAACAACAAAAACAGGGAAGAGTTTCCCACCATCCGAGGCACAGTCTGGAAACAGCCAGACTGGCCCAGCTGGAGTAAGGTGGTGGAGAGGGCTCCCAGGAGAGTTTATATCTTTGGGATTTGATCAGGTTCCAAAGCTGGTTGGGGGTGGGTTTTGTTATCTCCTGGATCGTTTCTCCGTCGTGAGTATCAGACAGATGTCAGGGCTTTGAGGAAGAGAAGAGGAGCCCTGGCTGTCCAGGAACTGCCCAGCGCTACCAGGTGGTCTTGATGTGCTCCTATCTATATCAGCCATGCCTTAGGACACAAAGTTCTGACAAGGCCCCTCAGAGATCCCGTGTCACTCTTCCTGGACCTCTTACAAAGGTGAGTTTTATTTTGCTTGTTTATTTTTCCCTGTTGGGTTGCTAAGAAAGTAGGCGGGAAGTCTGGAGAAGGGGACCTGGGGGAGATGTGGGAGAACAGCCCTTGTCCGGGGCCCATTGGAGCAGCCAGATCAAGCTGTGTCTGAGGTTTTGCTGCTACTAGGTTTTCCAGTTGCTTGAATCTTTTTTGGGGGTGTGGGGATGGCAGGGATTGAATTCAGGGGCACTCGACCACTGAGCCCCATCCCTAGCCCTATTTTGTATTTTATTTATAGACAGGGTCTCACTGAGTTGCTTAGCCCCTCATTTTTGCTGAGGCTGGCTTTGAACTTGTGATCCTCCTGCCTCAGCCTCCTGAGCTGCTGGGATTTTAGGCATGTGCCACCCCGCCCGGTATGAACCAATAATCTTTAAGAATTTTAAAAAGTTGATCATGGTGATGGTGGCATGATTCTCTTACCTAACAGAATTGAATTGTACCCTTTAAGAGGTTGAATTCTACAACATACATATTATGCCTGAATTAAAAAAAAAAAAAAACACAAGAGAAGCCCTATGACCAGAATCACACTCAGAGGGTTTTTCTTGAAACGTAAATAAAAGCAGTTCACCCAGTCTGCAGAGGGTGGCAGACACATAGCCTCCCTGAGGAGATACGTGTCCATTTTATAGATGGAAAGATAAACACTCTCCCCAAAAGTAATTCAGCATGATCCTCTGCATAAATGAGTGACGAGGCGATGAATTAAAGTGATTAATACTTTCTAGCCCATGACCTAGTCTTTGAAAACACCGTCTCTCCTTATGCCCTGTCCAGATGTCAAAACCATGCCACCAGTTGATTGATCTAAGTTATTCTAACACATTAGGCCTGCTTATCTTTTTTTTTTTTAATTTTTAATTTATTCTTTAGTTTTCAGTGGACACAACATCTTTGTTTGTATGTGGTGCTGAGGATCGAACCTTGGCCCCATGCATGCCAGGCAAGCACACTACCGCTTGAGCCACATCCCCAGCCCCTGGCCTGCTTATCTTTGAGCTTGGCCTGGCTGAGGATCAAACCCAATGCCTCACACATATAAGGCAAGTGCTCTACCACTGAGCTACAGCATTTCCAGTCACAAGCATCTCAAAAAAAGGTATGGGAAAGTCTCTGTGGATGTTACATCTCTTGCTTTGGATTTTTATAGCTGATCAAAACTTTTCTACAGACACCAGGGATGTAGCTCAGTGGTAGAGCACTTGCCTACCATGCTTGAGGTCCTGGGTTCAATTACCAGGGCCATACAACAAAATAAAAACAAAGACAAAAACAAAAGCCAACAAAACCCAAACCAACAAGTCTTCTCTTACAATTCAAACTGGCTTAAGTAAAAAAGTTATAAAAATATGAAATCCAGGATATGGACTTCAGGTATAGCTAGATCCAGGGTTCAGCAATATCTTCTGACATTTTCTGTTGTAATTTCCTCAGCTCCTAGTTTGTACAAGGTAGATGTCACTTTCATTCAGGTGCTGCTCACATGGTGGCAAAGGTAACCTCAGAGACTTCTAGAATTATATCCTCCCAGTTCAACGACTCGGAAAAAAAACACAATGGCTTTTCTTTTTTAAAAATATATATTTTAAGTTGTAGATGCTCACAATACCTTTAATTAATTAATTAGTTTACTTATTTATTTTTGTTGTGCTGAGGATTGAACCCAGTGTCTTGCACATACAAGGCAAGCGCTTTACCACTGAGATACAGCCCCAGCCCAATCAATGACTTTGAATTGCTTACCTGAGAACATATGGCTGCCAGGTCCAATCACTGTACTTGGGGAGATGAACGTTGTGGATTGGTCAGGCTTAGCACATCCTCCTTAGCACAGGAGGATGAGAGCAAGCTACCTGAATGATATGGGATAAGAGAGAAGGGTGGTGGATGTTCATGGAAAATGAGGGTGTTCTCGCAGGGGAGAATGAATGTTGCAAGGAATGTTGAACATTTTTTATATATTTGAGAAATTTATGTTTAGTTATTTTTAAAAAATATTTATTTATTTATTTTTAGTCATACACAATACCTTTATTTTGTTTATATATTTGTATGTGGTGCTGAGGATCGAACCCAGGGCCTTGCATATGCTAGGCAAGCACTCTACTGCTGAGCCACAACCCCAGCCCGTAGTTCTTTTGCCAATTTATGATTGGGTTATTTGGTGTTAAGTTTTTTGAGTTCTTTATATATTCTGGATATTAATCCTCTGTTAGAAAAGTAGCTGGCAAAGACTTTCTCTCATTCTGTAGGCTCTCTTTACACTCTAAATCATTTCCTTTGGAAAAGGTTCCATGAGCTGCTAAGAAACTGAGTTGAACAGTTTTTGGGTGAAATATTTTGTAGATGTCTGTTAGGTTCAGTTGATTTGTAGTATTATTTAGGTTGGAATTTTTTTTTTTGTTTGTTTTTATGCTTGGATGACCCGTCTACTGGTGATTACGCTGTGTTGAAATCACCCAATATTATTGTATTAGGGTTTATCTAAGATTTAATGTCAAGAAGTACTTTTTCCATATGATTAGGTACACTGACATTGGGGTGCAAATATTTACTATCATTATATTTTCTTGTTGGATTTATTCTTTTGCCAATATGTAGTGGCATTTTTTTGTCTCTTTTGATTAATTTTTGCTCGAAATCTGCTTTATCAGATATGAGAATAACTACTCCTGCTTGTTTTGGGATTCTGTTTGCATGAGTTCTGCCCCCACCCCCATCCTTTTAATTTCAACCCCTTGGGTGTTTTTACCTATGAGATGAGTCTCTAGACATTGTTGGAGCTTGATTTTTAATCCATTCTTCTGACCTATGTTTTTTAATTGGAGAGTTGAGACCATTTGCATTCAGTGTTATTAAGGATAGATGTTCGGGCTGGGGATGTGGCTCAAGCGGTAGCGCGCTCGCCTGGCATGAGTGCGGCCCGGGTTCGATCCTCAGCACCACATACAAACAAAGATGTTGTGTCCGCCAAAAACTAAAAAATAAATATTAAAAAAATTTTTTTTAAAAAGGATAGATGTTCATTATTTCCTGTCATTTTGGTAGGTTTGCTATATTTAATTTGGTCTTGATTTTGGTTTAGTTTGTTGCTCTTCTAGTGAACCTGAGAACATATGGGAGCTTTGGGAGCTTTTGGTTGAGTTCTTTTTGGTGCAGTGAATCTTCAAGCGTTCTTTGTAGTGCTGGCTTAGTGGTCCTGAAGTCTTCTCGCTTATTCTTTTTTTTTTTTTTAAAGAGAGAGAGAGAGTTTTTTAATATTTATTTGTTAGTTTTCGGTGGACACAACATCTTTGTTTGTATGTGGTGCTGAGGATCGAACCTGGGCCGCACGCATGCCAGGCGAGCGCGTTACCGCTTAAGCCACATCCCCAGCCCTTCTCGCTTATTCTTATCATGGAAAATTTTGATTTCTCCGTTGATTCTCAAAGATAACTTTTCTAAACACAGTAATCTTGGCTGGCAATTGCTTTCTTTTAGAGCTTGTAATGTCTCATTCTGGGCCTTCCTTGATTTTAGGGTCTGAGCTCAGAAGTCAGCTGTGAGCTGTAGTAGTCCATTTATTTTGTTTTGAGACAGGGTCTTGTTAAGTTGCAATCTAAATTTCCTCAAACTTGCAATATTCTTTTTTTTTTTTTAATATTTTTTTTTTTAGTTTTTCGGCAGACACAACATCTTTGTTTGTATGTGGTGCTGAGGATCGAACCCGGGCCACACGCATGCCAGGCGAGCGTGCTACTGCTTGAGCCACATCCCCAGCCCCAAACTTGCAATATTCTTGCCTCAGCCTTCTGAGTAGCTGAAGATAGTGGCAGGTACCACTGTACTTGGTTCAGAAAGTCATTTCTTTGATGTGCTATACATTTATATATCAGAATACTGTTACATGCATGTTGCTGGATCTGTTTTCAAAGAAACACTTAGGAACCCAAAAAGCAAATCAATTAATTTTTTGTTTTGTTTTGTTTTTTCAGTACTGGGAATTGAGCCCAGAGCCTCAAGCATGGCTGTTTTACTTTGTGAGACAGGATCTCACTAAGTTGCCCAGGCTGGTCTCAAACTTGCAATCCTCCTCCCTCAGCCTTCGGAGTTGGTGGGATTACACCAAGTGCAACATGACTGAATTCTGACCGTGGAACATGGATAGAACAGATAGTCACCAGTTTTAGGTCTTGCCCCTCAAATCCTCTTCTGTGTTCCTCCACCCTCCTTTCATGCCTCACTTTCTATTTTATTTTATTGTGGTGCTGGGGATTGAACCCAGGACCTTGTGCATGCAAGGCAAGAACTCTACTAACTGAGCTATATCCTCAGCCCAAACATTCCTCACTTTCCATATGGGTTTGGTGGCTCTCATCGTGGTCCCTGAGGTTATAGAAAGTGGTGGCCTACTCAGTGGGGGAAATATGGGTTCCTGCATTGCTGTGGGGAAGGTTCACGTTGGACTGCACATTCCATTATGACACAAATAGGACATAAGTTTTTACTGTGCTGAGCAACTGAGATGTTGAGGTCATATTTAGAGCAGCTTCGTCAGGTTAGGCTACACTGGGTTGCAATAACAACCTACCCTCTAAAATCTCAGCAGCTGAAAAAAACAGTGAAGATTCATTGCCTCTCCCATCGTGTCTTTCACAGTCACTCAGAGACCCAATCTGAGTGAGGATTTCTTTTGACATATGCTTCAAAACATGAAGATGAGGGGGAAAAGGCGTGGTGAAAAACACGAGACATTAAATGCTTTGTCACAGAAGTGACATGTCACTTCTGTCCATAACGGGTTGACCACACCATGGCCCAACTGAACCTGAAGTTCTAACACCCCTGTGCCTGGATGGAGAGAGGTGACAGTGAAAAGCTCTAGCAACCATCCTGACACAAGGTTCTTCAAGCAGGTGCTGGTGTACACACACACACACACACACACACTTTTTAAAAAAATTTTTTTGTATGTGGTGCTGGGGATCAAACCCAGGGCCTCATGCATGCTAGGGAAACACTCTACCACTGAACTACCTGCCCACAGCCCACTCACCTTTCCTTGATTCTGTGAGCAGAAACTTCTATTGTTTCTTAAAGGCAGAGTTGGTTTCTGTTGCTTGTAATCAGAGAAGTTTACTGACATATCATGACAATTGTTGCTGGCAAAATTGTTCTAAGGGGCAGCTCTGATTGTGTGACTCCTGGCTGAGATGCTTTCAACACTTTTCCTTTGTCTATAGCAGGGGATGGCAGCCTTTTTCTGTAAAGAGCCAGATTGCACCATGCCGTCTCTTTGGCAGTTACTCTACTCTGCAACTGTAGCTCAGGCAGACACAGATGAGAGGTAGACAAATGGATTTGATCGTGTTCCAATAAAACTTTATTTACAAAACAGACCTTCGGCAGTAGCTTGCCAACCCCTGGTCTCCAGAATAAAGTGAGAGCTTAGCACGGCGTGGAGGACCCTCCTCTGTCTCTGGCCCTGGTTTTGCCAACTGGGCATCTCCCTCTACTTCCCTCCCTTGCACTCACTCTGCTCCTGTCCTGTGGCAGCTGCATATCCTGCTTGCAAATCCCTTCCCATCCTGTCTTATTGTTTGCTGAAATCCAATTATCTTTAAGTCTTAGCTTAATTGTCACCTGTATTGCACATTGTGTTTTTTGGGCTTTCTAGCTGTTAACTGCCTCTTGGGGGAGATCACTTCTCCCTCGCTCAGACCACTGGGTATTGGGGATTGACCTCAGGGGTGCTCTACCATTGAGCTACATCCCCCCGGTCCTTTTTATTTTTTTAATTTTGAGATGGGGTTTCACTAAGCTGCTGAGTCTTGGCTCACACCTGTGATCCTCCTGCCCCCAGCCTCCCAAGTCACCAGTATTTAGGGTCCCCTGGTAGGCAGGTACCAATAACCATCATTCGTTATCACTCAGGGCTTGGACAGGTCCACAGTTTGGGAGTGACTTGGTTGAGCAGTTCTGTTCCAGGGTGTCTCAGTGCTGCAGTTCGGACATCTCGTGGGGCTGCAGTTATCCGAAGGCTCAGCTGGTGCCGGACAATCCCCTTCCAAGATGGCTCACTCGCATGGCTATTGGTGGGAAGTGTCAGTTCCCCACCTTGCTGGGGCCTCTTTCAGGAGATGACGCTGGCTTTCCCAGATTAAGTGATTCAGGAGAAAAAGGTAGAAGCAACAGCGCCTTTTATGATCCAGCTTCAGAATCCCACATCTGTTCGACACCAGCAAGTCCGGAGTCCAGCCTGCCTCCCATTGCAGGGGAGCAGCACCGGGCTCCACTTTCTGAAGGGAAGAGGATCAAAGAAGTTGTGGATGTATTTGGAAACCACCACAATGATAGAGATGAAGAGACAAACAGGCTATCGTGAGAAAAGCCAGAGATGAACAAGCACAAAAACACACTAACCTGCTTAGGACCTGAGGAGCCAAGGAAGGAAGTGGGGTCCCCAGAGCCCAGGAGCCAGGACCATGCAATGGCAGCCAGAAGGGGCTGCTGATGGGAGCTGGAACCATGAAGAAGCAGTGCCCAGTGAAGGTGCCCCCAAGGCACACAGGAGGAGACAGAGGCTTTGGCTTATGCTTATTTCTTCCTTTCTCCCTCTTCTCTTTGGCCAGAGTCTGCATAGAGCCGGGAAGCAGAATGCATGGCAGCTTGGGAAACAGAGTTCTCTGTGATGCAGGGGTGAGCTGAGAGGGCTGGGAAGGACCTGAGAGCAAATGGACTAGCTCTGGGTTCCTTGCAGCTCCCGGAGGTGGCTGGGTTGATCTGGTGATGACAACATAGTTAAATCTGTCTTGAGGGGCAGGGGTGGTGGCTCAGTGGTGGAGCGCTTGCTTCATGTGTGTGAGGCACCAGGTTCTATTCTCAGCACCACATATAAATCAATGAATAAAATAAGGTTCATCAATAATTAAAAAAAATTCTTTCTTGAATTTAGATTAATTTTTCTCTTTCAACCTTTTTATTGGTGCATTGTAGTGCACGTGACGGTGGGATTTGTTGTTACACATTTATACATACACAATATGACGATATAATTTGGCCAATATCATTCCCCAGCACTCCCTCCTCCCCCCCCATCTCTTTTTCTACTGATCCCCCTTTGATTTTCATTAGCTTCTCCCCACCCCGCTTTTCCTTTTTCCTCTCTAGCTTCCACATATGAGAGAAAACATGACCCTTGACCTTCTGAGTTTGACTTATTCTGCTTAATATAATGGTCTCTAGTTCCACTCATTATACTGCAAATAATAATTTCATTTTTCTTTATGGTAGAGTAAAACTCAATTGTGTGTGTATACCACATTCTGCTGAGGGACACCTAGGCTGGTTCCATTGCTTGGCTATTGTGAATTGTGCTGCTATAAACATGGGTGTACGTGTGTCACTGTAGTGAGATGACTTTAATTTTTCAGGATAAATACCAAGGAGTGGTATACCTGGGTCAAATGGTGGTCCGTGCCTAGTCTTTTGAGAAACTTTGATTTTAATTTCCATAGGATTGTACTAATTTACAACCCCACCAACAGTGTAAAAGTGTTCCTTTTTCTCCACATCCTCTCCAGCATTTATTATTATTATTATTAAAAATATTTTTAGTTGTAGATGGACATAATAATTTCATTTAAAAATATTTTTTAGTTATACATGGACTCAGTATCTTTATTTTGTTTATTTACTTTTTTTTAATGTGGTCTGAGGATCGAATTCAGTGCCTCACACGTGGGAGGTAAGTGCTCTACTGCTGAGCCACAGTCCCTATAACTTTACTTTTTATGTGGTGCTTTGGATCGACGGTGCCTCACATGTGTTAGGCAAGCCTTCTACCACTAAGCCACAACCCCAGCCCTTCTCCAGCATATATTATTATTTATGTTATTGATGAATGCCATTTTGACTGAAGTGAGATGAACTCTCAGTGTAGTTTTGATTTGCATTTCTCTACTTGCTAATGAGCTAGTGATGTTGAACATTTTTTCATATATTTGTTGGCCTTTTATATTTATCCTCTTGAGTATTGGCTTAATTCATTCGATCATTTACTAGTTGGGTTATTTTTTTTTTTGTGTGTGTGTGTGTGTGTGTAAGTTTTTTGAGTTCTTTATATATTCTAGTTATTAATCCTCTGTCAGAAGAGTAGCTAGCAAAGATTTTCTCCAATTTTGCAGGTTCTCTACATTCCTAATTGTTTCCTTTGCTATGCAGAAGCTTTTTATTAACTCTTGGCATTATTTTATTAAGTCTTTATTTTATTATTATTTTATTAACTCTTGGAATTATTTCTTGAGTTTTAGGGGGTCTATGGAGGAAGTCTTTGCTTGTACCTATGGGAATGTTGACCCTATCTTTTCTTCTAGGAGTTGCATGGTTTCTGGCCCAGTTCCTAGAAGCTTTTTCCATTTTGAGTTGACTTTTGTGCAGAGTGAGAGACAAGGGTCTAATCTCATCATTCCCAGCACCATTTGTTAAAAAGGCTGTCTTTTCTCCAATGCAATGTTTTTGGAAGTGTTGTCAAGGGTCAGATGACTGTATGTGTGTGGGTGTGTCTCCGTGTCTTCTATTCTGTACCATTGGTCTGTGTGTCTGTTTTTATGCCAGTACCATGCAGTTCTTGTTACCATGGCTCTGCAGTATAATTTGAGATCAGAGATTGTGATACCTTTGCATTGCTTGTTTGGCTTAGGATTGCTTTGGCTATTCTGGGTCTTTTATTCTTCCAAATGAATTTTAGGACTTTTTTTACTAGTCCTGTGAAGAATGTCATTGGTATTATTCTCAATGAAGTATCATCTTAAAACTGAAAATTTAAAGAAAAGGAGTAAAAGGAAATTCTTCAGAGTGCTTTAATCTTCCCTAATATTTTGACTTCTCTGGGGCCTAAAGGGAAAGGGAACATTAATATCCAGGCAGCAGGAAGCTGACCCGGCTTTGTGTCAAAAATGGCCTTTTGAAATTCTCTTCAAAACTTGCCAGCCTTTGAGGACTGACCGATGCTGTGGACACAAACTCCTCATCAGTTTCTGGCCCTGTTTCCTTGTCCCTGCATGTACCTTCTGATTCCAGGTAGAAATATTCTATTTCGTCCACTCCAGGTATGTAGGCAGGAGGACTGAAGATCCATGTCCTTACAGACATGTGTGCAGGGACATCTATGGCATGGGGGAAACAACCCAAATGGCCACCAACAGGGTGACGGAAATGCAAGGTGGCGTCCACACATCCAGATACTCTTTCTCCATCAATAGGGACGGATCCCTGACACATGCTATGACATGGATGAGCCTTGAAAACAGGATGCTGAGTACCAGAAGTACCCAAGGCCATGTGGTGTCACATGCCATTCCAAATCCAGAAAGGTGGCAGGCAGACTATGGGCTAGGCTCAGGGGAATGGGGAGTAAATGCTGATGACTCAAGAATTTTTATTTTTAGGGTCTGTGAAATATTTTGGTGATATTTGAACAACTCTGTGAATATGCTGAAACCCGCTGAGTTAATGCACTTTAAAAGGGTGAATTTTGTGCCACGTAAATTGAATCTCAGTTTTGCAGGAGGGAAGAGAGGAAGGGAGGGAGGGAGGGAGGTGGGCACATTTTGGATTGCAGTGTCCCCTGGTTAGTTTGGAGTCACACCCCAGTGGACAGGTTTCTCATCATTCAAGTATTTATTGAGTACCTTGTAAGGCACAATTGTTGGTTGTGCTGGTTTTCCTGTGCACAATGGCTCAAGACCTCTTGTCAACCAATCTGTGCTGATAAGTGTAAAAGTGCACATTGACTACGCTGGAATGACAGCTCCTGCCCTTGGAGTGCCAGCTACTCAGCAGGCTGAGGGAGGAGTTCAAGACCAGCTTGAGCAACGTTGGCAGAGTTGGTCTAAAATCAAACAAAACAAAACAAAACAAAAACACATTGACTGTCACTGTGGTTTACCTGACAAGCCCCTGAGAGTCTGTTGTTCTTTGGATTAACTTGACTTCAGATCCTGAAACAGTAATGTCAAAAGACACCTGGTGACTAATTACGGCTTCAACAACACAAAAATTAAATGAAAATTATGAGAAGAAACACAACTCGTGGTTGGTAGTAATTTTTTTTATATTTCTTTTAGTTGTCGATGGACCTTTATTTTTTATTTATTTACATGCAGTGCTGAGAATTGAACCCAGTGCCTCACACATGCTAGGCAAGCTGCTCTACCACTGAGCTACAATCCCAGCCCCTGATAAGTGATTATTTTAAAGTACTATGATTAGCATTACCTTTATCTCTTTTCCACTTTTCTACTTGGACATAACATGGACAATTACTTTCATAATATAAGAGGTAAACTTTCTGGGCGCACGCCTGTAATCCCAGTGAATTGTGAGTTCAAAGCCAGCCTCAGCAATAGAGAGGTGTTAAGCAACTCACTGAGACCCTGTCTATAAATAAGATACAAAATAGGGCTGGAGATGTGGCTCAGTGGCCAAGTGCCCCTGAATTCAATCCCTTGTACCAATAAATAAATAAATAAATAAATAAATAAGAAATAAATAAATAAAGTAAACTTACAGATGCTTTCCTGCTACATCTTTAGCCACTAGTATGTTTTCAAAAATTGGAATTGATTGTATTTTTATTTTTTTGATCCTGGAATTCAGTCCAGGTCATTGTACCACTAAATTACTTCCCCAGCCACTTTTTAAATTCATCTAGACCAGGTCTCACTAAATTGCTGAGGCTGATCTCAAATTTGCCATCCTCCTCTCCAAGACTCCCAAATTGTTGGGATTACAGGTGTGCACCACTGTGCCTGGATGGAACGGAACATATTTCGCTACAACATTCATGAGATTCAGTTTGTCACAATCCTCCTTACTCCCTCTTGCTTAAGCAATAAACTACCTGATCATTGAAGTCATTTGAGTTAGGGTCCCCTCATTTATATAATAAACCCCTACAATATGCAACTCAAACTAAGTGTGGTGGCGCACACCTGTAATTCCACAGGCCCAGAAGTCTGAGGCAGGATGGTCTTGAGGGCCAGCCTCCCCAATTTAGGGAGACCCGGTCTCAACAAACAAACAAAACAAAGTACAACAATAAAAAACCCCTACAATGATTGTGTTCCACTGAGATGCTAAGTGTCCGCATTTTAAATCCCTGAGAGATGCAGTTAAAACATTAATTGGTGGGGCTGAGGTTATAGCTCAGCGGTATAGCGCTTGCCTTGCACATGTGAGGTACTGGGTTCCATCCTCAGCACCACATAAAAATAAACAAATAAAATAAATAAAGATCTTTTAAAAAAACATTAATTGGTTCAAAATTAAAAATGAGCATTGAATTTATAGATTATATAAAATTGTTCTTGTCACTTTTCTATATAACTGACCTGCCAGGGAAAGCAGGCCCTCTGAAGGCCTGGAGACTGGAAAAACTGGGCCACTGTTGGAACCCTCAAGTCTTCCTCAAGGAAGCTGCACCTGTTCTCTTGACTCGTCAAGTGGGACTGGATGTTGGGCCACTACTGCCCCCTATTGCCGGTTGGGCTTTGGGGAAAAAAATAATTTCTTTGTAAAAAAATTTGCAAGGCTTGTGGTGTCAACCCTTTTCACAGAGAAGGAAACCGAGGCTCAGGAGATGGAATATAATCAAGTCACATAGCTGTGCCCCAAAGGGAGCAGCAACCCGGGTTCCACTTTCCAGGGTTAGTTTGATGAACTCAACTCACATGTAATGAACCAATTCATTTGTGGCGGTGAAGTAGGGACCGAGGGGACATCATACTTTCAAGACTGGAGCTTAATACCCTACTGGCACAGATTAGTAAATAACCTTAGTCCAGTAAGAACAAATCTGTGTTGCAAGCGCAGAGGAAGGGACTCCTATTGGGCAGAGGGATGTCTAGGAACATTTCAGAGAAGAGTCGGACATAGAGTTTTTGAGGGACAAGTAGGACAACGCCCGGAGGCAGAGGTCAGAAACGACAATCCCTGCAGTTGGCAAGAGCTAAGGGGGTGTGGAGAGGTAGCAAGACTTTGGAGGAATGGGGAGAATTCTATTTTGAGGGAATTTAAATATGGTAATTGTTTTTGACAGTGAAGATCTTACATGCATACAGCAAAATAAGGTGCATTAGTGTTAACCAAACGCAGTTTTTTTTTTTTTTTTTTTGCGTTGAATGGGGATCGAACTCGGGGCCTCAGGCATGCCAGAAAAACACTACTACTGAGTCACACTCCCAGTCCCTAAAACACCCAGGAATCCACCACGTAGGTGTATTTCTGTCACCCAGGGAGTTCGCTCCGGAGGTCCCTCGGCGTCTGCACGCGTCCCCAAGCCTCCCATCCCCAGGTAAACAAGGTGATGAAAGTGGGTGGGGTACAACAAAACCCCTCATAGCTCTTGGCTTCTACCTCCCATTCCCTCCACTCCTATCTCTGCCTTCAAATCTTTCGCCACCTTCCTGGACAATCCTAAAAAAAAAAAAAAAATAGAGAAAGGAGAAATTGGGAAACTTCTTGATGCTAACACTTTCTCGGGAAGTTCACATAAACTTTACTTTGAACGCGAAAGGACTGGGGATGATGGTTTTTGTCCTTTTGGAGTCGCCGTCCAGACGCTGTGCGCACGGAGCCTGTAAGGCCCTCGGCGGCCGCCGTGGTTCCGTTACGTGGCAGCTGCCGGTGCCCGCCAATCCACGGCGCCCGCATCATCCCCCGCGGGTGGCGCAGCCGGAAGGGGCGGAGCTAAGGCAGCGGCGGCTGTGGAGGCAGCGGTGGCGGCGGCGGCGGCGGCTCTGGAGGCCGCGGTCCGGGTCCTGGCTTTGGCCCCAGCCCCACCATGGTGACGGTCGCTGAGCTCCTGGTGCTCCTGGCCGCTCTTCTGGCCACGGCCTCGGGCTACTTCGTCAGCATCGACGCGCACGCCGAGGAGTGCTTCTTCGAGCGGGTCACCTCGGGCACTAAGATGGGCCTCATCTTCGAGGTGGCGGAGGGCGGCTTCCTGGACATCGACGTGGAGGTGCGGGCGCGCTGCCCGCGGCCCGGGCCAGCTCCGGCGCCGTTCGGGGGTTGGGGGCGCGCGGGGCGCGGCCGGGGCGCCTGGGCGCGGCCGGGGAGGCCCGCGGCCGGCCACCCCCGCGCCAGCGACCCCAACGGCCCTGGCGACCCCGGGCACCGCGCCGCTCCCGGCGGTTTTGCGTTCTCAGCTGGTCGCCGGGTTCCGGCGGAACTGTTCACCCAGCCCGGTGAACTCAGCGCCGCGTGTCAGCTGCGGCCGGGGCGCTGTGCGGCGGCAGATTCCCGCGGCCGGCCCTGCTCCCCTCTGTCTGGCGCGCTCACCGGCAGCGCGGCGAGGAAGCTCCTGGGAAAGTAGGCGGAGGGCTGTCGGGGAAGCGGCGCGAGTTAGGCTTTAGCGCTCCCGGTCCGCAGCCTCGGGAGGCGGGCGGGGTGGCACGTCGAGGGTTGTGGGTGCCGTGAACTGTCTGGAGGCAGAGTGTCGTGGAGGCACCAACAACTCCCGAACTCCAACCCCCCCCCCCCAAAAAAAAGGGGAAAATTTGCCGCTAAATTTTTCTTTCCAGGAAACCAAGTGTGATTGATGTTTGAGTTCTCCTGCCAGCGTGACTAGCTGGATTAATGGTTTTCCATTGGACAGTAGAACTGGGCACGCGCTGGGCACAAGTGCGATCCAAAAACAAGGAGAGGCTGTTCAAATTAGCAAAGATTTAGGAGGACAGTTATCTGGGCTCCTGTTTCATAGGTGAAAGGGGCTTTCTATTTTAACAAGCTGAGATGAGAATTTGGGTCTTCTAATTTTAACATTAGTATTTTTTTCTTTCCCGAAGCCGTCACGGGCATATCAGATAAAGCACATTGCTTTGTTTTTTCTGGCAGTAGAACCTTCAAACGTGACTTTGTAAAAATTACACATTTCAGCTGGGTGTAGGTGGCACAGGCCTGTAAGCCCAACTACTGGGGAGGCTGAGGCAGGAGGATTGCGAGTTCCAGACCACCCTGGCAACCCAGAAAGACCTTGAATGAAAATAAAAAGCCCTGGAGAGGTAGCTCATTGTTAAAGTGTTTACCTGTCACATATGTTGTTCTGAGTTCAGTCCCTAGTACTTCAAAAAAAATAATTCTAAAGAGATTTTTTTTTTCTCTTGGATTTCAACATCAGCCATACAAGTGACATATTATTGATGGCATTAGGCCAGTTTGAGATCATGGGTGAGGTGTGGTTTCTGTTTCTGAGAGTTGCAAGTTTTAGTTGGACAAATAAGACACAAATGTGATAGGAGCTAAAAGGTGCTTTAGAGTGCAGTCTAGTTCACCATTGTCTCATTAAGTGGGAGAATTGGAATTGAGTGGTTACTGTAATTTGAGTTAAGTGAAAGTTACATATTAGTAAATTTCCTACTACTGATAGATCCTTCTTACAAAGTTTGATTTTTGAGATCTTTTGTGACATTTTATGTATTTCTCTCCTGCCTCCAGATTACAGGACCTGACAATAAAGGAATTTATAAAGGAGACCGAGAGTCCAGTGGGAAGTACACATTTGCTGCTCACATGGATGGAACATACAAGTTTTGTTTTAGTAATAGGATGTCTACCATGACTCCCAAGATAGTGATGTTCACCATTGACATTGGGGAGGCTCCAAAAGGACAAGACATGGAAACAGAAGGTGAGATAAATAGTTGAAAGATGGTATTACATTCTAATTTTAATTCTATACACTTTTATCCATCTGAATGGAGTACTTATTTTTTTCTTATTCCAGGTTCATTTAACTGTTAAACCAAAACCCTTATGTGAAATGTCTTTACCTGTGCAGGTCCCCTAATTAACATAGTTTTTCAAAGTTAATATTTAGTTTTTCATTCTTTATGGTTGCCCCTCTGGCAGCTTTTCTGTCTCTGTGTTCTTGTGATTACTTAGTTTGCATGTGTCTTATGTTCTGTTAATTTGATAATACTGGTGTTTTATATATATATATATATCTTCAATTGCACATTTGTAGACATGACTAGATTAGCTAAACTTTCTGTTGCCTTTTCTGTTCATATTTTACACTTTTCTTTAGGTGGTGGAGATACCTGGGATGGTATGTGGATTGTTTTTTGATAGCATCCTGTCTTTTTGCAACTTTTTGTTTGCTAATGTCTAATTTATGATTTCTTTTTCTCTAACCTCAGTTTGTGGCATGAGAGTGTTTTTTCTCTTAAAAAAAAAGTACAACTAATTAGGTTGTTTTTTATTTCATTGACAGGAGATATAGGCTAGGTTATTTTAAACTAATAACACTAAGTCCTTAGCAGCTGATGATTGACATTTTGGTAGGAACATCTTTGTTTCTTTAAAATGAATATTCAAAGATGGGAAGATTCAATTGTAACTAGATAAGAAAAAGTCTTGATTAAATATAGCTTATTGCAAGAGGTGCTTTTGACGTCATAGAAGATGTTTTATATGCTTGTTTAACTATTGAAGTTTCTAACTTGAAGCTTGGTTGGATATAAAATGCAGTTGGGTGCTGGGGTTGTGGCTTAGTGGCAGAGCGCTTGCCTCAAGCATGTGAGGCAGTGGGTTTGATCCTCAGTACCACATAAAAATAAACAAAGATATCATGTCCATGTATAACTAAAAAAAAAAAAAATTATAAAATTCATTTGGAAGCATTTGTAGCTGAGAAATTCTTTGGTCATATGTTCAGTTAGGTTGTTCATTGCTTAACTGACCAGCAGTGAACCCTGATTAGGATAAATTGCTTGCACATTTAAGAAATTTTTATTGCCACAGTACATGCTAGGTTTTTGGAAACCAGCAGTTTAACATGGATTATAGTATTAGCATGATAACTTATATCCCAGATATTGAACAGTTAGTAGAGTACTAGCATCATAAAGAAGATAAAGAGTTTTGTTAGGATTTGAAATCTTCAGAATCTAGAGAATTGTACCACGTAGTTCTTTTGTTCATTTTTCAGGACTATTTACAAAGTTGGGTTGGTTAATTCTTTTTTTTTTTCCCTTGTTTTATTTTGGTACTGAGGATTGAACCCAGAGGTGCTTAATCACTGTGCCATGTTTCCAGCCCTTTTCATTTTTTATTTTGAGGTAGTGTCTTGCTAAGTTGCTTAGGGTCTTGCTAAATTGCTGAGGCTGACCTGGAATTTGCAATCCTGCCTCAGCTCCCCTAGTTGCTGGAATTATGAGTATGTGCATTGTGCCTGGCAGGCTCAGCCAATTTTTAAAAATTATTTATTTTTTAGTTGTAGTTGGACACAATACCTTTATTTTTATTTTATTTATTTTTTATATGTTGCTGAGGATTGAACCCAGGGCCTTGCCCATGCTAGGCGAGCGCTCTACTGCTGAGCCACAACCCCAGCTTAGGCTTAGCCAATTTTTGAAGAGAGAAGTTTTAAAAGGCTTTGAGTTTGTTTTCTGAAAATTTGTCCTATTTAAATGGTTAGAAAATATTGGCTGATGAATATATAATAAGTAATCCTTTAACACAATATATAAAATTTTGCTTTTGCTTGTCAATGAATGGCAGCTGTCAAATTGAGCTTTCCTCTAAAGCAGTGGTTCTTGAGTAGAGATGATCTCTGCTGCATAAGGATCTTTGGCGATATCTGAAGATGTTTTTGGTTCTCGGGACAAGATGGAGGTGGGTGGATGTTACTGGCATCTAAGGGCTAGAGACTATGGATGCTGCTAAATATCCTCCAGTGCATCTGCTGGCTCTTATAGTAAACATGGGACACTTGGTCCAAAATGTCAACAATGCTACTCTGAGAAACCCTGCTCTAGAGGTTCCACAGAGTGCATGGGGGCTTCAATAGTGAAGCTGGTGAGGGGTGACTTAAGATTCCAGTTGAACTGCCTCAAATGGTGGGGGTCTGTGATTTCTCTTAAACTTGATGATCCATTGTAAACTGGAATCCCAGATTTGGGCAAGAGTGAAGAGGTTCTCCCCTTCCCCTTGGAGTTTTTCCTTGTGCTATTTCTTTCCTGCCTGTTTTTTCCTTGTTCTAATATAGCACTATCCAGAAGCATATTTTTAAGGAACAGTATCTTGTTTTCATTTTTGATAAAAGAGGATACTTTGTTGCAGACTTGTGCAGCTGAGAGACTTGCTTTACTTACAGTGCTTGCTGTTCTTCACTATAGTGACATAATTACTCTGTCACAGATGAATGTTAGAGTTGGTTCCGAGTTTCCTAAGTGTGTCTTCATGTTTTTCCCTGTCCAGTTACATAGAGTTTAAAAGTCTGTTTGGGTACTGCTCCTAAGTTAACATTAGAGTTATGTTATTATTTTTTTTTTTTGTACTGGGGATTGAACCCCAGGAACACTTAACCACTGAGCCTCATCCCCAGCCCTTTTTATTTTTGAGATAGGGTCTGGCTAAGTTGCTTAGAACCTTGCTAAATTTCTAAGGCTGGCCTGGACCTTGTTAATCCCCCAGACTCCCAAGTCTCTGGGATTTACAGGAATGTGCCATCTGGCCCATCAAGTTAAGTGATGGCACTGGGTTTGAGTTTCAGTACTGCACATAAGTAAATAAAGATCCATCAACAAATAAAAAAAAATTTTAAGTAGATTTCAGTTATATTTTATTATTTCTTTTTAAAGTACCTTGCACTTTTTCTTATTGTCTTTTTTTAAGTGTTTTTGTAGTTGTACACAATAACTTTATTTTAGTTATTTATTTTTATGTGGTGCTAAGGATCGAACCCAGGGCCTCGCCTGTGCGAGGTGGGTGCTCTACCACTGAGCCATAACCTCAGCCTGTTCTTGTTTTTTAAAAAATATTTTCAGTTGCAGATGGACATAATATTTTATCTTTTTATTTTTATGTAGTCCTGAGGAGCGAACCCGGTGTCTCACATGTGCTAGGCAAGCGCTCTACCACTGAGCTACAACCCCAGCCCCATATTTTATTGTTACTTATAGGACTTACTTTTTTTGTGGCACTGGGTTTGGTTTGAACCCAGGGCTTCCCACACTAGGCAAGTAAGTGCTCTACCACTGAGCTACATCTTCTTCAGCACATCAATAATTTGCTCATGTTGGCCTTGAACTTACCATCTTCCTGTCTCAGTCTCTGTAGTAACTGGGATTATAGACCTGTGGCATTGCACCTGGCAGATATCTATCTATCTATCTATCTATCTATATCTATATATATATATATATTTTTTTTTTTCCTGTATATTTTCTTTCTCAATTTTTACTTTTTTGTTAGTATAGTAAACAACAGCAGCATTTGACTAGAAGAAATTTCTTAGGGAAATTTTTACTTAGGAAGCATTATATGGTATGTTTCTTACTCTGAAAGAGGTTTTTCTACTGGGAATGGGCCTTGGAAAATGCTCAGATAATTAATTGTCATCAGTGGTTTAATTGATGTTTGAGCCACATTTCTGAAAGTTGCTTCCTTTCTATATCTTCTCTGAAGAATATTTTATCATGTAAAAAGTAGTTATCAAAAGAGATTGACAGATGTATGCTAATCTGTTTTCTAATCCTTCTGTAGCTCACCAGAACAAGCTAGAAGAAATGATTAATGAACTGGCAGTGGCAATGACAGCTGTAAAGCACGAACAGGAGTACATGGAAGTCCGGGAGAGGATACACAGAGCCAGTGAGTACTGGTTTATCTTTGTGGCAGTATCCCATGTTAAAGGTCTGCACCCAGCAGCCAGCAGACATAATGTGCTAAAACTTTGAGTTTAAAAAAATCACCTACACAAAGATGTTTTTTGAGTATACACATTTGTAGAACTTTATTCTAAACTAGTTTATTATTATCCGGACATTTGTTCTATATCACAAAATGCTATAAAGATTGAGTAAGGGGTTAGGGTTGTGGCTCAGCGGGAGAATGCTTGCCTAGCATGTGTGAGGCACTGGGTTTGATCCTCAGCACCACATAAAAATAAAAGTTTTTTTTTTTTAAAGATTGAGAATAAGGACTGGGGCTCAGTAGCATAGTGCTTGCCACTGGATTTGATCCTTAAACAAGTTGTCCATCTACAACTACAAAAAAAAAAAAAATTACAAAAAGATTGAGCATAAGCTTTAAAGAGCTTTTAAATTTTTTTTTTTTTAAAGAGAGAATTTTTAATATTTATTTATTTATTTTTAGTTTTCAGCGATACAACATCTTTGTTTGTATGTGGTGGTGAGGATCGAACCCGGGCCGCAAGCATGCCAGGCGAGTGCGCTACCGCTTGAGCCACATCCCCAGCCCCGAGCTTTTAAATTTTAAGAAAATTTAAAATCTTCTGATTAGCTAAGGAATAAGCAGAGCAGCAGGGAAAACCACTGTAAATTGATATTTTATTACTTTTTAGTCATGTACCTGAAACCTATACCAGACACTAAAATTTAACATATTTTATTCCCTAAAATTGAAGAAGATTAACTCCAGTTAGAATAGGAAAAAACATGGGCTGCAGCTGTGGCTTAGTGGTCGAGCACTTGCCTAGCATGTGTGAGGCACTGGGTTCAGTCCTCAGCACCACATAAAAATAAAGGTATTGTGTTCATCTACAACTAAATATTAAAAAAAAAAAAAAAAAAGAATACAAAACACCAAACATAATGTAAGCAAGTACCCAGAAAAAGATCAGTTTGGGATCACCATTTTGTAAATTAGAAATTTGGAATACATTTTTCTGTGGAAAAAGTGATTGGAGTTTGTGGTAGGTTGCAAAAGTTTGATACAAGATAGAGCATTAAATATTATGTTTTTGCATTTAAAATTAACAGGTGCCCTGTTGACACACAGACCAGATACCATATTTTATACCAGGTCCACACCTGTTCTTGTGTCTTTCATTGTCCAAGTAGCTCCTGGGGATAGATTTCAATGGGAGCAAGCTCTTATCTGTATGTGCACAGCAATTTAAATTGGGATTCTTTTTTCTGAGTTTGGGATAGGGAGTGGAAGGAGGAGGAACTCAAAAAGGAGCAGTTTGTCTACATCCTCCCCTACCACTCTCCATCTCCTCACCCTCAGGGATGGCTAGGGACCTATTTGTTGGTTGACTTGCTCCTAGGTTGGAGCCAGCCCATTCTTGGGTGGGAAGGGCCCTGAAGAAAATCAAAGAGCTAAGGGCATTCACTGCTTTGCAGGTTTTTTGTTTTTTTTTTTAAATATATATATATATATATATATATATATATATATATATATATATATATATATATATATATATTTTAGTTGTCAGTAGACCTTTATTTTACTTATCTATGTGCAGTGTTGAGAATCAAACCCAGTGCCTCACACATGCTAGGCAAGTGCTCTACCACTGAGCTACAACCCTATCACTTATTTTTCAGTTTTAAGACAGGGCCTCACTAAGTTGCTTAGGCCCTCACTGAGTTCCTGAGACTGACCTTGAACTTGGAGTGCTCTTTCTTTGGCCTCCTGAGCTACTACAGGCATGTGCCACTGCGCCTGGCTGGGACTGTGAAACTTTTTAAGCCTTGCATTACAACACAAATAATTTTGGGTTTTGGAGCATTTCAGATTTTGGGATTAGGAATGCTCAACCTGTAGTAATTTATAGAATTGAACTTTCAGATATACATTTTAATTTTGTAAATCATATGTTTCCAACAGTATTGTTTTTCATATATTTTTTTCAACAGCATTGATTCCTCAGAGGTGAACACAGTGAGATCTTTTTGTTTACTTCAGTGTTGTAATACCTTTTTTTTTTTTTTTTTTTTAATATTTTTAGTTGTAGATGGACACTAATACCTTTATTTCAGTGGTAAAACACCACTGGGTTCATTCCCCACTCACACAAAACAAAATGAATCACATTTTTCTGTGTCTCTAAAACATACTAATAGTTGCTTAATGTTTTAAAGAATTTATTCAACCATTCCTCTTTCAGACACAACACTAAAATGGCATTCATTCACAATTATGATAAAAATTGTTTACTAGATTTTCAGCAAAAGTAAATTTCATGTCATGGAATTAATTCTAAAATTTTAGTGATTTTGATAGCTTTTGGAGTTCTAGTTTATATTTTTAATTTTGTATCTGTTCTTACTCTTATAAATTGCACAACTTTTTAGGGAACCATAAGGTTATCCTTTTAGAAAAATGTTAATTGCTTTTCACTTCTTTTTGAATGATGGTCCAATAGCTGTTACAATCTAGTTGATCTTTTTATAAACAGTGTATATCTAAGAGTATGTCAGTCAGCTGATTAACATAATGTTGCTAATTGTGATTGTTTTCAATATTTGGCTATTTGCAGAAAAGTGGAAATACTGACTAGCTTAGTAACAAGTCACTCTGACTTCAAAGATTGTGAGAGAGTGAGTAGAGTAAATGAATAGTGTAGTCATGGCTTTTACTTTAAGGGTCGGATTCATAGCTTTAGAATGGGATAAATGGTGAGAAGTTTGTCTTGTATTGACAGTCTGATAGTAACTGCTCCATGAAACTGAGAAGCCTCGTGCATCTAGGTACATGGTAGGTGCTTAGTAAATATTTGTTGAATAAATATTTAAGGAAAAAGACACTTAGGTTCACATATTTCGGCTTAGTGTAAATAGTGCATTTTATATAAATCTATGTTCTTGATATAAATCCTTAAATTTTTAAAACAATTTTCTGATTCACCAAAAAAAGATTATAATGCAGGAGAACATTTTTTATCTATAGATAGAAAAGAGGTTGGGTTGGGTATAAACCCTAGAAGCATGACCTGGGCAAGTCTCTTTTCTTCCCGGTTTGCTATACATAGTGCAGTGGGCTTGCCCTCAGTGAATGTTTAAGGTCCTTTGTAAAGCTAACAATCTCTGCCTCTGAGAGTGTTTAGTTGCTTGGGACAGAAGTGTTTAGAGTACTGTGAATGGTGTGCACCTGTTACATTCACTCACAACTAGGAGCTAGTTGATGATGCCTGTGCCTTTCTGCGGAGTTATTAAATTTTGTTTGTTTGTTTGTCCTCAACAGTCAATGACAACACAAACAGCAGAGTGGTCCTTTGGTCCTTCTTTGAAGCTCTTGTTCTAGTTGCCATGACATTGGGACAGATCTACTACCTGAAGAGATTTTTTGAAGTCCGGAGGGTTGTTTAAAAGGCCTTTTCCTGATGATCCCAAACTCACAATTCACTTGTTTACCAAACATCTTGGTCATAATAATGTCATTAGTTTCTACATTTTTATTTTCTGAACTGTACATTCACAGCTTATGTTTCTTTGTGATTAATAGATTTTGGGGGAAAAACCTTAGGAAAGTTGTAGTGAAAATTTGACATTTGATTGGCATAAAATTTCTTATTTGAATGTTGCCTCTATCATACAGGTCCTTCCAGAACTCAAACACTGTAAATGAAATATAGGAGTATAGTCTTTATTATGTCTTATTTCCCTTTTGTAGTAAATGCAGGAAAGCAACACAAAGCCTTGATGGTACTTTACTAAAATGGCTGCATTCTTTGGACTCCCTCATCCTGTGGTTCAAGTTGTTAAAGTTTCATTTTGTTGACTCATGGAGTGAAGCAACGGTCTGAATCTTGACATTTTCTGCCCAGCCTAATGGCAGTGCTGTCTGACTGGGGAGTGTACTATCAGGCTGGGTGTGTTTATATTTGGTCTTTTTGTTTTGTTTTACATATAAGACTTGCCCCAAATTTTTACATATGACCTTAGGACTCAATCACCTCCACGAAAATTGATGACAGAAGCAGCTAATAATCTTTTTTTTGTTTGTTTGTTTCCGCCTAACCTCATAAGAAGTCTCTGAAAAGTCGATTCTCTGGGTATTTGAGCAAATGCTAGCTTTTCTTTTCTGCACTGGCACAGCCCCTTTTTCACGCTTGGCACGTGGGAAGTGTTCATTCACATAATTGGAAAAAATCTGGGTTTCTGATGCCAAAGGGTTAAAGCCTCTTGGGTTTCATTGCAGTGATATACAGCCACTATTTTTGAGAGTGGCCTTTGGGCCACTTTAAGACACTGAGTATCAGTGTCAGCACTAGGGTTTTTGTTTTTGTTTCTCCTGGGTCTTTCTTTTTTGGTACATGTGAATTTCGTTTTATATAAAATGAAAAGACTTTCTCTTGATCTCTGATGGGTTTAAAATTAAAGGAGCATCGGGTTTTGGTGTGGAAATGATCCAGGATTATGTTGTGACCGATGTATATTAGTTACTTGTACATTTTTTTTTTTTTTTGAATCTTTGCAAGGGGAAAACTACAAGTAACAAGTTTTATATAATTAATTTAAATTTGTTACAGGTTTTCATGTTCAGGACACAATTTTTCAGCCTTGGGTGAAAATACTTGCAACAGTTTATCGATAAGGTGACTGTGTTTCACCTTAGGACAACTGTTGCATACCAATTTGTTTCTTGTGTGTGTGAAAACACTTCAAAATTGAATTAAAAAATGTAAATTTAAAATTGGTTGTGTTATCTAATATATGCCCCAGGTTCAGTAAATAAACAATTCTTTTTAAAAACAGTATTCTGTGTTTTATATGTTAACGGTTGTTAATTCACATTTGTCAAATACCAAATTTCTTTTATGTATGAGACATGTCCATGTTTTATGAGTAATTACAGCTGCTATAAGCATCTGTTGTTTGTTGTTTTTTATAATCTTGAGGATAATGAACAAAAGGCATCACTTTAGTTTCCACATGGTATAGTTTCTTTTCATCATTAACATTTTAAGTACTATTTTTTGGGGAAAATGATTGTTGTTAACTATGGATGTGGAAATAGGTTTGAAAGAATAGATGATTTGCCCAAAGCTCCATATAAATAGAAGGTGGAATCAGGATTCTGTCGTTAGAAACTTCCTTTATAAAGTACTATGTAATGTCCTGGCTTGGTGCTAAGTGCTTTCCTTACATGGCCTGTCCTATTTATGTCTTAAAACTGCCATTACCTTGGGTAAAATAATTTTGGAAATTAGAGAACAGGCTTGGAAAAGGTCCCAAGATCAGAAAACTATACGAGGGCAAAAGGCAAACAGTGCATTGCGATTACCCTGTGCCCCGGCTGTGAGTGCTGTCTGACCAAGTTTGAACCGGTTGTTAGGGTTGTCTTGGGTCTAGGCTCATTTCAGAGAACGTTGCTCCAGGCTTTTATCTCAACTTAGTTTGGGATGGCTGGAGTCTGCGCGTCGCTTGTTCATCCCACGGGTCTGACCGCCTGCCGCAGATGGAAGAGATGTAGAAGACCCTCACCTCTCGGGAGATGAACGAACGGAGTGCGTGGATGGTGCGTTAAGGGTGAACACTGCGGAGCGGAATAAAGCCGGGTAGAGGTTTCGGTAATCAGAATACGAGTTCCCAAGGGAAGAGGGCAGGAGGGGACTCGTGCTCGGAGCCCAGCTCGCGGAAGGAAGGTGAACGGGGACAATGAGCCACGCAGGCGGCGGGGAGCCCGGCCCTGGGAGACGGAGCTCCAGATTAGGGCTCTGGCCGCCACTTCTAGGCGAACCGGCTGGAGTCTACCTGCGTCGGGCCTGCCACCGCCACGGCTGCACGCAGCGTCGTGCGGCCACCTGCCTCCCGCTGGCGGAGGGAGCTGGGAGCCGCGCAGAGCCTCTCGCGCAGCGGAACCCGCTCGGTGCGCGGAGCGCGGCGAAGCTCGGAACCGGCCGCGCTCTGGGTCCCGCTCTCTCCTCTCCGGAGGCGGAGCCTGCCGCCGGAAGCGGAAGTGCTCGCCGGCGCAGGGGCGTTCCCGGCGGGAGGGCTGCGGAGCGCTATGGAGCACGTGACGGAGGGCTCCTGGGGGTCCCTGCCCGTGCCCCTGCACCCGCGGGTGCTGGGTGCGCTGCGGGAGCTGGGTTTCTCGTCCATGACGCCGGTGCAGGTATCCGTCCTGGGTCGGGTGGGAGGAGGCCGGTGGCGCGGCGGGCACCCGCGCCGACCAGCCGCTAGGGCCACTCCGCTCGCGCTGGGTTGTCCGCCCCGAGCCGCTGCTTTTGCCTCGTCTCGGGCGGTGTCGGCGATGCGAAGCGGTGGATCAGGCAGCCACGGTGGTCTTGGCCTCCGCCCTGGGCTACTGGGGCTTAGGGCCTGGTTTCTATCCTGACCCTTCCGCTCTAGCTGTGAGACCTCGGACAGAAACTTCACCTTTCTGCTTCATTTTCCTTCTCTGAATGACGGAGGTAACATGACCTGGCTTATAGGGTTGTGGGTATTAAATAAACACAGCATGGGTCCATTATGGGAGTCAGTGAAGGTTCCCTGTTGTTACTGTGGGAAAAGTGCACCGTACTGCACAATGTCTTTCTTTATTCAAGCAATATTTATTGAGGACCTGCCGCGTATCCGGTACTTTTCTAGGCTCTGGGGATATTGCAGCTTTGGTACCTATTCTTAATGCAGGAGCTAGAGAAAGAAGTAAGGGGGGTGAGATATTTCAGCTGCTCCTGTGTTAGGAAGGAACTCTAACAGACTGGTGTGATAGGAGCAGGGACAAGAACAGGGTGTTAGAGAACGCCTGTTTGAGGTGTCAGGAGCTGAGAGCTGAATGATTGAGAAGGGGCTGGCTGGAGGTGTTTGGGGGCAGCTTATTGCAGCAGAGAGAAATGCCAGTGCGACTGCTCCGGGGCTGGCTGGAAATGAGCTTTGAGCAACAGAGAGATTTGCAGCTGAGTAGTTCCAGTCGTGATGAGCAGAGCAGGGGCTTTAATTTATTTATTTATTTATTTTGGTTCTGGGGTTTAAACTAAGTGGCACTTTACCACTGAGCTACATCTCTCAGCCCTTTTTATTTATTTATTTTTTTAAACTTAAAACAGGTTCTCATTAAGTTGCTCAGTGTGGCCTTAAACTTGGGTGCACCACAGCACCCAGCTGCTGGGATTGTATTCTAAATGCAGTGAGAAGCCATCGTGTCTGGGAAGCTGTGTAAAGGATGAAGAAGCAGGGAGGTCCCTCAGGAGGCCGTTGACTGTGAGGAATGGAGGCATGGAGTAGAATGGAAGCAGTGAACAGGGAGAAGTCAAAATTCAGGGTGGCATTGAGATTGCTGAGGGGCTGAATGTGGGGGTTATGAAGGAGCAGACTCTGGAAGGATCCTGAGGTTTCTGTAGCTGGGTGGATGTTCCATTTGCCAATATGAGGAAGGCTGGGGCTGGGGGTTAACAGGTTCAGAGGGAAAAATCAAGAGGTTTCTGTTTAAAATGTTGAATTTGTGCCTAAAACCACCAGGAAGGATGTCAGAGCAGGCAGAGCTGGGTGCCATGTTGTGCAGTGTAGCACAAACAAGACCCAGTCCCAGTTGGAACTCCTCACCTAGAGTTGTCCATTCCTGCCCTAGTGGCTTTTTTTTTTTTTTAGTTGTCAATGGACCTTTATTTTTTTGTTTATATGCGGTGCTAGAATTGAACCCAGTGCCTCACATATGCTAGGCAAGCGCTCTACCACTGAGCCACAACCTCAGCCCCCTAGTGGCTTTTGAGCACTTAGTCCCAACTGAGATGTGCTCTGTTGAAATAACAGACTTAATCCGAAAAAAGAATGGGAAATATCTTTAATTTTGTAGTAACGACTAAAGATTGAAGCGACAATGGTTGAATATATAGTTAAGTAAATTATTTAAATTTATTCCACCTGTTTCTTTTTACTTAATGTAGAAATAGGAAATTCAAAATCATGTATGTGGTTCTTATTATATTTGTATCGGACGACAGTGGTCTAGAGCAGGCTCTGCAGCCTTGATACTTCTGACATTTGATCTGGAAAATGCATTGTTGTGAGGGCTGTCTGGGGTATCCTAGGATATATTAACATCCTTGGAATCTGCCTGCCAAATGCCAGTAGCAAGACCTTCACCCTGGGTTTGACAATTGAAAATGTCGCCAGCATTGCTAAATGTTCCTTGGGGGAGGGAGGACAGAAACCTTGCAGGTTGACAAGCCCTGTGTAGAAGTAGTTGGAATGGTATGACACATGCTGTGGTAGGGCTGAGCCCATGCTCTGGAGACCAGGAGTGGAGTCCTGGAGGAGGTGACCTTAGGACCAAGACTTGTGTCTGCTTCAGATTTAGCTGCTTTGGTTGCTGAAGCTACAGGGCCAAGCTTTTGGTAAAACTCGAGGAGCTTCTGGTATTTAAACTGGGGGCTTATTTGAATCCCTGTTCTAACCCGGACACCAGAGCTGGGAGATGCCTGAAGACGCAAAGTTTTTAACCCCTTTCTGGCCCAAGGAGGGAAAAAAGAGGGCTCGAATCCAGGACTCCTATCACATGTCTATGCAGATATCATTGCCCCGTTTGAGTTAAGCCCTCCAGGGTCCACTGCAACCTTAGCCCCCTAGTGTGCTCCCAGGGCCTCACCAGCGAGTTCACGGCATTCTTTAACTACACTTTGCAATCTCTCTCCTCAGTCTGCAACCATCCCTCTGTTCATGAGAAATAAAGACGTCGCTGCAGAAGCGGTAAGTTCCTCCTGCAGATAGAGCCTGTCCTCGTTGTTCTCTTCAAGTGCACTGTGTGGAAAAGCAGCACAAAGCTTGTCCTCCTTTGCAGGTCACAGGTAGTGGCAAAACGCTGGCCTTTGTCATCCCCATCCTGGAAATTCTTCTGAGAAGGGAAGAGAAGTTAAAAAAGAGTCAGGTGAGGAGAGCTAATGGGATTTATTGCCACTTGGTTACCAGACTGAATAATTATTACAGCTGAATAAGAAGCTGGTCAGAAGCTTGAGAAGATTAAAGGTAGCTGACCCTCATTATCCCATTGTTGTTTTGAATTTGTCTGCTTGTTAAAACGTATGACCCCAAAATTGATGCTTGGGTGCTTTCATGGTCATTCATAGAATTCTTTGAATTTCAGCCCTCATGCTGTGGAGAAGTATTACTTTTGTGGTCTGTTTAGTGTCACATGTTTGCACGTTTTTGTGCTTTTTTGGGGTGATTTTGCTGTTTAATTGCCTGTAGTGTAGTGCTGTGGTGCCATGAGTGTTCTGAGTATAAGGAGGCCGTGACATGCAGAGGTCTGTGGTAGATGAGTTGTAGAGCCGTGAGTTCAGTGTGAGTAAGTCAGCGATATTTATTTAATACGGTGTTTTTAAACAGAAGCCTGTATACAGTGAAGTTGCGCATTGATTTGGTTGGTGAAAATGTGCCCAGAGCTTGGCAAGACCCTGACTACATTCCCCTAGAAGCAGTGGTTCAATGCTCACGGTAATGACAAATAACTGTGATTCAGAGCAGTGGACATGCCATGGTCTGAGGCTGCCGGGAGTCCAGGATGTGCTGTTCCCCTGAGAATTGTCCCCTTGAATAGTGGGTGCTCTGGGGCCCTGGGTAATGCTAACCATGCTCCTCCCCTCCACATGGGTAGGTGGGAGCCATAATCATCACCCCAACTCGAGAGCTGGCCATTCAAATCGATGAGGTCCTGTCGCATTTCACGAAGCACTTCCCACAGTTCAGGTAAAT
The DNA here is from genome assembly GCF_047511675.1 of Marmota flaviventris. Taxonomy (NCBI): domain Eukaryota; kingdom Metazoa; phylum Chordata; class Mammalia; order Rodentia; family Sciuridae; genus Marmota; species Marmota flaviventris. The sequence continues at coordinate 135,517,384 of NC_092498.1, read as the reverse complement.
TGGATGCAGTGTCCCTGTCACCATAGACTGTTGTTTTGCTTGAATTGCTCAAAGACCTATTTCCTTTTTCAGCCAGATTCTTTGGATTGGAGGCAGGAACCCTGGAGAAGATGTCGAGAGGTTCAGGCAACAAGGGTGAGCTTGTTGCTTCTGCTCCTTTCCGTTGCCCTTGGCACTGCCCCGGAGGCATCTTGCATGGCTGAGGCCTGATGGAGAGTCCAGAGGTGCTTCTGCAGGCAGGCTCCTCAGGTCAGGGAGGATGTAAGCCACCTGGTTGGCCTGGGCCATACCCAGACTCAGCTGATTGTGATCTGAAGGACTCTTGGCCCAGCAGTGCCAGTTTTGGGTCTTAAGATGGAATTCCAGATGTGTGTGTTCCCCTGGTTCTTTACCTTTGTTGGCATATAATCCACATTGTGGAAGAGACTTCTTGCAGGTCAGTCATTCTGGGGCCTCGGCTGGCCCAGTCAGATTCTCTTAACAGTTGAGTTCGTAGGGACTGGGGCTGTAGCTCAGTGGTAGAGCGTTTGTCTCGCACATGTGAGGCACTGGGTTTGATCCTCAGCACCACATAAAAATAAATAAATAAAGATACTGTGTCCATAAAAAAAAAAAAAAAAAAATTGAGTTCGTGGGGCTTTGCATGCTCCCTCACTTGGTGAGATTAGACGCCAGCAAACCCTTTCTCTCTGGGACATGTGGACCTTCAGTATTTGACGGTGGCTCAGCTGCTGTTTTGGTGTGAGAGCAGGACAGATGGTGGCAAGTGATGCGGTTGTGGTTGTACACCAGTGATATACCACACAGCCAGGGAGTTCGTGCTGTTCTTTCCCTGGCCACTTTTCTTAATGGAGGTTATGTGACTTTGGTGATGTGGAACTTGGTATTTTGGGAACCATCTCTGATATTTCCAAGGGCCAGAGTGTGTGGTAAATACTGACTTTCTTTCTAAGGGGAAATATCATAGTGGCGACTCCAGGTCGCCTGGAGGACATGTTCCGGAGGAAGAGTGAGGGCTTGGACCTTGTCAGCTGTGTGAAGTCCCTGGATGTCCTGGTGCTGGATGAGGCAGACAGACTTCTGGACATGGGATTTGAAGCAAGGTACCCCATTTTGGACTTCTTTGAGTTTGGCGGTGTGAGTGATAACTGAAAGAGGAGAGCCAAATGAAACACCTTCATCACTTCATGACTGTTTGTTTACTAGCCTCATTGATGTTTCAAATTATGAGGTGGGTTATCCTTCAGATTCTGTCACTCAATTTAATTTCATTTCTTTTATCTTTGATCTTAAAATGCATTTTCCCCCATGATTTCCTTAGGTTTTTGTTTAATAAACAGACTTTGGCTTGTGAGGGGCACATGCCTGTAATCCCTGAGGCAGGAAGATTGCAAATTTGAGGCCAGCCTGGGCAACTCAGTGAGACCCTGTCTCAAAATAGAAAGTTTAAAGGGCTACTGGTATAGCTCAGTGGTAGAGAGCCACCGTGTTCAATCCTCAGCACCAAAACCAAACCAGCAAGCAAACCCAGATTTTTTAGGGAACATAATTCACATAGCATACAGTTCACCTATATAAAGTCCATGGTACAGTGTTAGGTTCAAAAATTTTGTCCTAATTTCACATTATTAGTTGGCATCCAAGTATAAAAGTGTCATTTATGATTACATTGAGAAGCCTTGGAAAAATGAAAGTATTGCTGGGTTTCTGTTCGCAACTAAAAGGCTCAAGGGTCACTCCAGGAAAACTGGGCTGATTGGGCTGCACAAAATAACCAAACGACACACAAATACCTTTTTCTTTGGAGTCGCTGTGATGGCTCCTCTGACCTTAAGGGTCCGCAGGAAGAGAGAGAGAGCACGCGCTGACCTCTTTTATTGAGGAGAATCTATTCAAATGAGGTAAGAGGTCGGGTTTCAGGGGGCTGAGTCTGTCTTCATGATGTCTGCTGTCAGCAGGTTGACTGACATCTAGGTAGGCCACACCCAAGGGCACAGTAAGAGAAGGGGACACACACAAGGCACTTCAATGGAACATTCTATCCTAAACAGGGCAAGGGATTATATTATAATGGAACAGGTGAGCATAGCTCCCCATGGGCCTGTAGGAAGCCATGCCCAGGCACAAAGACAGTCACTTGAACCCTAGAAGAGTGGGGCAGTCAGTCTAGCAGCATGGGTGCCTGACACCACATCGCCCAGCAGGGGAGTTAACTCAGTCATGTACAAGGTTGGCTCCCACAAAGTATAAATAAACATCACTCATAATCTCAGATTTCAGTAATATCAGTTGTAGATATTTGGATGGCTTCTTGTCCAATCTTTTTATATTTTTATTTTTAACTTATATATATATGTATATATTTTATATATATATATTTTTAGTTGTAAGTAGACACAGTACTTTTTTTTTTTTTTTTTAATATTTATTTTTTAGTCTTCGGCAGACACAACATCTTTATTTGTATGTGGTGCTGAGGATCGAACCCAGGCCGCACGCATGGCAGGCGAGCGCGCTACCGCTTGAGCCACATCCCCAGCCCCTAGACACAGTACTTTTATTTTGTTTGTATGTGGTGCTGAGGATCGAACCCAGTGCCTCACACATGCTAGGCAAGTACTCTAGTACTGAGCCACAGCCCCGGCCCCTTGTCCAGTCTTCAAACACACCTGTTCACTGCTGCTTAGTGATGGAGTAACTGTAAGATCTCTTTTTTTTTTTTTCAGCATAAACACCATTCTGGAGTTTTTGCCAAAGCAGAGGAGGACGGGCCTTTTCTCTGCCACACAGACACAGGAAGTGGAGAACTTGGTGAGAGCAGGCCTCCGGAACCCTGTCCGCATCTCAGTGAAGGAGAAGGGTGTGGCGGCCAGCAGCACCCAGAAGACCCCCTCCCGCCTGGAGAACTACTACATGGTGAGCACTGGCTTGTCTTCTCCAGCCTGGGATTCAGAATGATGGTGGTGTTCTAGGAATGTGCTTGAGGGTCACAGGGAAAGTAAATGTGTAAAATGAGACTCTGCGAGCCAGGTGCAGTGACTCAGGCTTGTAATTCAGTGAATCAGGAGGCTGAGGCAGGAGTATCACTAGCTGGAGGCCAGACTCAGCAACTTAGTGAGATGCTGTCTTAAAATTAAAAAAAAAAAAAAAAAAAGCACTTGGGATGTGGCTCAGGGGTAGAGTACCCCTGGGTTCAATCTCCAGTACCCAATCACCCCTCCCAAAAAAAGAAAAAGACCCTGTGGCACACTTGGAATCCCAACGGCAGTGCCTCTGAACTTCCCTCCCCAAGTACCAGCTGTTTTTATCACATTGGTTTGCGATGTGCCGGGGACTCATGGTTCAGCACTGTAGCTCCGGGCCAGTAGCATAAGCCTGTGTTGTGAAAGGGCACAGCTGGATGTGCTGGCAAAACAGAAAATCAGGTGACAGGCTATAGGAGATTTGTTACCTAAATGTTCTGTTCCAAGCCTGAAGGTTCTGCAATTCTGACCTGCGTCTGATTCCGGCTGGATTTGTAGGTGTCAGTCCTAGTTGTTGTTTTCTAGGCTATCTCTGCAAGGCAGTGGACAGACTTTGGGAACCTGGATTATTCAGTACTGTGGCCACCTGGACCCTCTCAGGTTCTGTTCTCTCCCATTGCTGGGATGGGCCACAGGGGCTCTGAAAGCACTGGCAGCCAGGGAAGTAGCACTGGGAGCTGGAGGACCCTCAGGACCTTGTCTCTGCTTATGGGGTACATCAGACCGTCCACCTGGAGACGAGACTTTTCTTTTCGGCCCAGAAGAACACTTTGGCACTAATCACAGTTGCTGTTCAAAGAAGGGTTGGTTTCAAAACCAAAGGGTTCCAGTTGCTGTGGAGGGGTAGGTGGGTGTGGCCGTCCTGGCTGGTTGACCCGTGGGCAGATGACAGATGACCTGTAGAAGGAGCTTGCACATCAGGCACTGCCCAGGGCGCCGCTGCCTGGAGTGCTGCTGAAGTTAGACAGGCTTCTCTGAGGTGGGTGGTCCTGCTGCTGTGTTTCTGTCGAGGCTGGTTGAGGTGGAATGCTGGCTCTTCATGGGGTGGGAAGGACTCAGTACAGGATGCAGTATGTGGAACCTGGTACTAGAGTAGGCTGCCCTGGTGCCGGTCACACCTTCGTCACTAAGTCCTTGAGTGCACTTACCAGGTCATCACATGTACAGTGGTGCTTTGGGAGTCCCCATTGCTGGGCTGTTGAGGATTGATTCATTCACAAAGAGGGGTTTTGGATTGCTTAGGACATAGTAAATACTAGTGTTATGGCTGTGAATACCCACTGTATGCACTGTTGCTTTCTACTTCTTTGCATTTATTAGATGGTATTTAGAGATGTTCAGGTGCATTGAGAGGAGGGTCCAAACTGAGATTTTTAAGTTTTTCTGAAAATCAGGGAGATGTGTTCCTGTCAATTTAATGTCTCCAGTGAGGGGCTTGGATAGAACATCTGGCTGGTTGTTAGGAGAGACTGTGGGGTCTGTCTGCATGGAAGTCCTTCCAGTAATCATGCACGTTGCTTTCTGGAAAGCTGTGTCCAGCTGAGAGCAGTGACTTCTGTACCTGGCCTCTGACCCCAGGGAGCTTGTGGGTAGTGTGTCTTACTTGTCCATCCCAGACCTGCTGAGGCAGAATGTGCTTGCTGCCCCAGAATCGTGTTAATGGTGTCTCTGAGAGTTGGTGTGGAAGCCAGCATGCTCCCTGTCCATTTGTTGGGATTTGGGAACAGTTGTGTTAGATGACATTTGTTGTGCGGGGCTCAGACCCAGGAAATGAAGTGTGGGATTCAACAGGTGGAAGAAGATGCAAGATGCAGTTAGGATAGAAGATGTGTCGTATTCAGAGGTGGCCACAGCCTCCAGCTTTAGCTTCAGCCCCCAGCTAGTTCCCTTTTGTTGCCCCTTATTTACCCCTATTTAGCCCTGAGTCTTTTTCATAGGCCCTTTGTATAAGCAAGCCAAACAGAGAAGGCACACTGCCAATAGGTTACATAAGGGGGCATGTGCTCACAAGTTCATGTTTATGACCTTGAGTCTATATGCCCCGCATGTTTCTGGCCTTGAAACCCTAACATAGCCAGTTCCCTGCCCTGGCTGCATACTAAAGCATAGCATAGCTTGCAAGAAGCCTAGGTAAGGAAGCCTAACTATAGTCATTATAGGCCTGCCCAACAACATTTCTCTCAGTTTTATGATTTTGTGACTTAAAAATGATGTTTATAGCTGGGTGTGATTGCATGCACCTGTAATCCCAGTGGCTCAGGAGGCTAAGGCAAGAGGATTGCAAGTTCAAAGCCAGCCTCTGCAACTTAGTGAGGCCCTAAGCAACTTAATGAGACCCTGTCTCAAGAAAGAAAGAGAGGGAGGGAGGGAAGGAGGGAGGGGCTGGGAATATGGCTTAGTGGTTAGGTGCCCCTGGGTTCAATTCCCCAGCACCAAAAAAGATGTTTATAGCAGCAGCACATGTTAACATTTCTGAGCTAGGTAGACTGATTAATCTTCTGACTTCAGTCTCTGATTCTGGAGGAAATTGTAACCCTTAAAACTTAAGGCTGGTTTTCTGGAGGACAACTCCAAGGCTAGTCTGGGCAACTTAGCAAGACCCTATCTCAAAATAAAAGATAGCTGGGCGCAGTGGTGCACACCCATAATCCCAGCAACTCCGGATGCTGAGGTCAGAGGATTGCAAGTTCAAATCCAGCCTCAACAACTTAGAAAGGCCTTAAGCAATTCATCAAGACGCTGTCTCTAATAAAATATAAAAATGTGCTGGAAATGTGGCTCCGTGGTTAAATGCCCCTGGGTTGAATCCTTGGCACCAAAAATAAATAAATAAATAAAAGGGCTGGGGAAGTAGTTCAGTGATAGAGTGCTGGGTTCCATCTCAGTACTGCCATATATATATATATATATATATATATATATATATATATATATATATATTCTTTTTAAAATAGGTTTTTATTTTATTTTTCCTTGTATTTTACAGGTGTGTAAGGCAGATGAGAAATTTAATCAGTTAGTGCATTTTCTTCGAAATCATAAACAGGAGAAACATCTGGTCTTCTTCAGGTAACCCTTCGGGTTCTAGTTGAGAGGGATTCAGCTGCACCTAAAATATGCTGGTATAGGTGATCCTTGGGTCCTGAATTCTGTCTAGGATGAATTCTGTTCTCGGGGTGTGCTAGGCTGAAATAATTGAAAGCCCAACTTCTGAGGCTCTAATGGGAGGGTTATTTTTCTGTAGAAGCAGGTGCACAGATGGGTAGTTTCTGACTTTTAAATGTCTCGGCAGTGTCAGGGTTAGTGAGTCTGTGATTGTCTTGGCCTTTCCCTCCTGAATATCACCTTTAGCTTCTGTAATCCCTGTTGTGTCTGCACTGAAGGCAGGTACGGGGGAAATATGGGGTGGAGTGGCAACGTTGGTTATATCAGATATAACTTTTCTATCAGATAAGCAGAAAGCTTTCTCAGAAACTCCTCTGCCCTGGCTGACTTTGGCTTTGTAGTAGAGGCAGGTGAGGAAAGAAGTGGTTGGGAATGGCTTGGGCAGGTACCCATCTGTCATGGTGGGTTTTGTCCTGTTATCCCAGAGCAGGATAGGAACATTGTGTACATTCCTCAGCTGATTCAGCCCCAAATCGAGACTATCTGGGAGGGAGGATCTGTTTGATCAAACTTGGCTTATTGAGGAAGGAGCAGTTCTCCAAGAATAAGAACATTTTGAATCTTGCCTATTTATGTCTTCTGTCCTTGTTTTTGTCCTGGATGGGTACTTCATTCAGTTAAGCCTCTTTCAGGGACTGGGGGACCCCTTTGGTTGAATATCTTTGACAGTGGGCAAGACCCTCAGAGTTTTGGCTCGTGTCTAATGCTTTTCATTGACAGGGGATTTCCACTCTGGAGCTCAGTGGTGGGTGCTAGTCCTCCATCCATCCTCCCAAAGAGGGCGTGCCACCAGTCTTCCCCTCGTGCCTGTTGCTCACCACTCCCGTCCCCATTTTAGGAGGACCAAGAGGGGCATAGCCCTAAGCCCTCTTTTCCGCCTCATAGCACCTGCGCCTGTGTGGAATACTATGGCAAGGCTCTGGAGGCCCTTGTGAAGAACGTGAAGATAATGTGCATTCATGGAAAGATGAAACACAAGCGCAACAAGATCTTCATGGAGTTCCGCAAGTTGCGGGGGTGGGATGGCTTCATTAGCAGTATTAGGTCTCCAACCTCTATACCTTTTTAAGGTCCCACTCTCACCTTTTCTCTCTTTATCTCAGAAACTTTCCCTGCCTGGAGCCCTCTTCCATCTCATACCCACTTATGGTATCTCCATAGAAATACTCAGCGCCCCATTCCTGCCCCAATTCCCTGTGTACTTCACTGGGGTCCCTGGTTTAGTCGTTGAACTTCCCTGCCTGCTTGTACCCTTGTATTTCATGTTTGTTCCTGAATTTGCTGGTGCCTGGCTCAGAGAAGTTTTGACAACTGTTTATCTACTGGGTGAATATGGCAGAGCAGGGCAGAGTAGGCTTGTTGGGACAGAAGCTGCCTGTAGGTTGTCAACATGATGGCCATACAGCAGGGACCTCATGCTTTCCTGATGAGCTTAGCTTGTTTCCGTTTTTCTTAAGCACTGCATGGCTTCCTTAAAGTAGTCTTAAGGGCAAGGTTGAAACTGGTGTTTCTCCACTTCTGCTGGCATGTGGGGTCTGCGTAAATGTGTTGCACCTCTTATGGTGGGCTCTGCCCTCTAGGGTTGCAGTAGACCCCAGCAGCTCACTGCCAGATTCTTTCTGGATATCTAAAGACAGAAATTGACAGACAGTGGAAGGGGAAAGTAAAAGGAGCAGGATTTATTCAAGAATAGAAACAACTCCGGCAGGGTCAGAGGGACCCACTAGCAGGTTGCTGCCTGAGTGTGCTGCTCTGGGGGTTTATGTAGCCATTGGGCCAAGCTCTTAGCCCATGATTATGCAGATGAGGGTTTAGAAAGGTGCCAGTGCTGTTGGTTAGCTCTGCAGTCTCCATTTGGCTTTGCCCCACCTTTGTTTTCCCACCACTAGTCGAGAAGCAGGACGTTGAGGTCGTGGGATTGTGAGTACCCGGGGTCTTCTGGGCTCTGGAGCTGTGTGCAGTGGGTATCTGCACCAGGCTCAGACTGGGCCACTGCTCATGCTTCCAGCCCCATTCCAGTCCACCCTGCCTCTGCTCTGCAGCTGCTGGACAAGGACTTGGCTTCAAAGTGGAGTGAAAATATCACTTATTTCTTGAAGTGGCTGCCAAGGGTTAGCCCACCACAGTTTTGTTTTTCAATGGAAATATACTAATTAAAAAAAAATTGCTATGTTTCCTAATCCCCATTTTCTTGGGAATTCGTCAAGTTCTGGAGATTCTTAGGAGCAAGAAAAAAATGAAATATTACCATCAAGAAGTATTTATTTATTTTAATTTGGTCACTGGGATTACAGGCATGTGCCACTGTGCCTGGCTAGCCTGGGCAAAATAAAAAGGGCTAGGGATATAGCTCATTAGTAGAGTGCCCTTGCATTCAGTCCCAGTACTGGGGGGAAAACATCTTTGCTTCTGTGGAACCTCCAGAACCTCTGTGTTGCTGTTGTCATTGCGGTTGGCAGACCTCAATGGATTATTCTGCTGTTGGTGATAGAGATGGTGACATCCTTACTCAGAATGCTCTTTTCTCCCGTTGCAGTGGGATTTTGGTGTGCACTGATGTGATGGCGCGGGGGATCGACATTCCTGAAGTGAACTGGGTTTTGCAGTATGACCCTCCCAGCAACGCCAGGTACTCCGATGCAGTGTGACCGTTCTGATGAGGAATTGAACTTAATGACCAGGAACATGGGGGAAGTAAACACAATCTTGTTCAAAACATTATTTTAAATAGCAAAAAATAGATTAGTGGGTGAATAACCTTTGGTGTGCTTTTTTCTAAGTACATGATAGGCTGTTTTAAGGGGGAAAAGAAAAGCAATTCAAAGTACCATATGTGGAAATTGCAATTATTTTTCCCATATATAAAAAATCCATAACTAAGCTCCTAAGTGATGATAAGGATTATAGATCATTTGTTTTATTCTTTATAATTTTCATTGCTTCCCAAATTTTCTGAGTCTGCTCCCTGTATGATCCTAGAGAAAGGCACACGTTTAACTCGAGTTGTGCTGGAGTTCACCCTGGGCGTCTCGACGCACTCATGGTGGTGTTGGTGTGATAGCTGTTCTCCCCTTTCTCTTGCTGGACAATAGGGTCCGGCTGTCCCCGCAGCAGTGCAGATGTGTCAGTGTGTAGCTGGGGCCTGGGTTCTGCTCACCGCCACTCAGCTCCCACCTTTGTCCTCACAGTGCCTTTGTCCATCGCTGTGGCCGCACAGCCCGCATTGGCCATGGGGGCAGCGCCCTGGTGTTTCTCCTGCCCATGGAAGAGTCGTACGTCAATTTCCTGGCAATTAACCAAAAAGTAAGCTGTCTTCTCTTTTCGTATAGAACACCCAGTAACGGGGTGGCTACAACAGTTCTTGTCCCACATATGGTCAGAGGAATAGATGAGGGATGGGTAGGGTGCCCACTTCGGAGCCTGGCAGGCATTGAGGCTGTGGGGCCTTGGCCTCACCTTGGCTACTGCTGTCCAGGCCAAGGCCATGACTTGGGGACACAGAGCTAGTGTTGCTGTACTTTCCTGTCACAGCAGAATCATGCGAAATTTATTTTCAAATTTTCTTTTGAAAATGTAAAATACTTTATAGACCAAGGAAAATATTTGGGCTGGATTCAGACTTCAGGCTTTCAGATTAAAATGGATTATTCTGCTGTTGGTATTCTTGGACTGGTTCAGAGGGGGGCCCCTGGAGTTGAGGTGGCGTAAGCCAGGGAAGTGAGACTGGTCTCTGTGCAGTGCCCCCTGCAGGAGATGAAACTTCAGAAGAACACAGTGGACCTGCTGCCCAAGCTCAGGGCCCTGGCCCTGGCCGACAGAGCGGTGTTTGAAAAGGGCATGAAAGCCTTTGTGTCCTGTGTCCAGGCCTACGCAAAGCATGAGTGCAGCCTCATCTTCAGATTGAAGGGTAGGTTGGATCTTTGCTTCACATAATTGTGTTTCTGTTTTGATGGTTTTACACACATGAAATTGCTTTGTCTGTTACAATGTATGGGGTACATTAGTGTTTTCCAATTGTTTAAAATGGAGTAGTTCCTAGGCTTCACCAGATACTTCTCAACTGAGTACTAGGTGCTCAGTATTTCTCTTTACTTTGTTAAACAGTTATTACTGTGACTCTAATTCACATGAATCTATTAAGTGCTTTGGTTAGAAAAATTGTGTTGTGAGGAATCTTCCTTGATGGTTCTGGTGACCATGTTCTGGTGTGCTAACGCTGGTGTTTTGATTTAATTAGATCTTGATTTTGCTAGTCTTGCTCGAGGTTTCGCCCTGCTGAGGATGCCTAAGATGCCAGAACTGAGAGGAAAGCAATTTCCAGATTTTGTGCCTGTGGACATTAATACAGACACAATTCCATTTAAAGATAAAGCTAGAGAAAAGCAGAGGCAGAAACTACTGGAGGAACAAAGAAAAGAGAAAATGGAAAATGAAGGGAGAAGAAAATTCATGAAAAATAAAGCTTGGTCGAAGCAGAAGGCCAAAAAGGAAAGGAAGAAAAAGATGAATGAAAAAAGGAAAAGGGAAGAGGTAAAGCTTACAGTTTTTACTGGTTAAATTAAAAAATTCTGAGCAAATATAACAACAGAACGTTTGAATACAATAGAACATAGGAGTTGTCTGAGGCTGTCACATTTCTATACTGTGTTGATCAGCAGGGTGGGAAGTTGTGTTTATGGGAGCTGATGTGAGAGCACAGCGTTGCACAGTAAAAACTGCTGGGTGTGCCTTTGATCTTAGCAACCTGGGAGGCTGAGGCAGGAGGTTTGCAAGGATTACAACTTTTAGAGGTCAGCAATAGAGTGCTCTTAAATTCAATCTCCGGTGCTGCCTCTCTCCCCCGCCCATTGCCAAAAAAAAAAAAAAGCCTGCTGGTTTCACTACACTGTTGCTGAGGAATTAAGTTTGTTGGTTTCTTGTTTGCATTTAGGGTTCTGATATCGAAGACGAGGATATGGAGGAACTTCTTAATGACACAAGGCTCTTGAAAAAGTTTAAGAAAGGCAAAATTACTGAAGAACAACTTGAGAAGGGGTTGTTGACAAGTGGCAAAAGAAGAGCCACAACAGCAGATTTGAAGATGTCAGATTTGGACGATGACTGCTGATTCCAATGCCTTAGGTGAAGCACAGGTGGGCACAAGTGGCCCCTCACTCAGGGGACACTGAGAAGAGTCCATCCTGGAAGCTATTCTTTCAGACTGGGAAGCAATGAGGGGATTTCTCACTTGGGAATACTTCACTCAGAGCACACTAGTCTTGAAGAAAATCTGAGTGTAAATAATAGATGTCAGTGTTTATTTTGGTGAGTCACCTGTAGCTAAAGAGCGTTTTTTCCCCTAAGGTTATTTTTGTAAATATTTTTTTTTAACAGATACCGAAGTGTACTTAGGAACTTTAAAAAACCTAAATAAAGTCAAGTACACCTTGGTATCTTTAAAGTATTTTTAAAGTTCCTAAGTACTTCCAGGCAGTGACCTTTCTGTGTGCCCGTGGCCCCTGCACTTCTTATCCTTTGCCCTGCACTGAGCACCTGCAGAGGTGGTGAATGTACTGGGGTTTCTTTTTTAATATTCTCAGGGCTGCTTTATTAGTGAATATCTGAAGACCAGGAAACACTTCATATTCTGGGAATGAATTATTACATGGTTTTTCCTTCTATTGGATAAAGAGTATATCCTTGTCTAGTGCCTTCCTGTATGGCTATGGCTGATGGCCTCTCACTTGCTGTTGCCAATGTGTGGAGCCTGAGGTCAGCTTGCAGTATTGAGGCAACACTGTATCAAAATCTTTCATATAATTTATTTGAAAATGCTGAATTTGTTCCCAAATATATTTTTAAAAAGCTGTTTAGGACCAAACACATTCACAGGAAATTCACCTTTTACAGATTCAGAATCTAAGTTTACAAATACTCCAGCAGGAAGGTATCTTTATGATACCTGCTAAATGTTGCTCCTGCCTGCCTTGCGATGTAACTTCAGTATTTACTTACTGGCTAGGTCCTGTCCAGGGGGATGGAGCAGATGCAAGCCAGCAAGTGTCCCTTGCCTTTCTCATGAGCTCCACATGTGGTGCATGTCCTGCCAGCTGCTGTCCCTTACCATAGGGGTCTGGCTGTGGCACTGCTTCTCAGCCTGCCTTTCTTGGATGCTTTTGGCAAATTAGTGTGGAGCAGCACAGGAGAAAGGGTGGTGGGCTTGGTCTTCCCTCAGGGAAGCAGCCAATAACGTAGCTATTTCTGGACAATGAAGGTCTCTGGAAACTGTATGCTCATTTAGGTTTGGTGCTCATTTAGGTTTGGTTTCAGAACCAAGAACACATGAGTGAAAAAGATCCTCCAAGACGTGTAATTTAAATCCACAGTCCACGGGTCTTCCATAGAATGATTCCTTTTGGCTTGGCTCATAGGGGTTGAGAGGCTGCCCACCCTGCCCCAGGCAGGTACACTGGACACCGGGAAGACCAGTGGTTATAGATAGAGCTTGATGAGTTCGTCACTGACTGCTGAGGGTGTGAGCACACCCAGGTCTGTGAATAGCAGGGTGATTAACGAAGGGGAGGTGTAGTCCACCCATGGGTGCTCCTCTCTCAGGTCCTGTCCAGTCTGTGCAGACTTCAGAGTATCTGCCTTGTACTGAGGAGAGAAGAACCTGTGTTAGTCTGCATGGCACAGCCAGTGATCTCCGCTGCTGAGGCCTTGGCATGTGCAGTGTGCTGGTCCTGAGGCTGCTCTGGCCATGGGAGGGCAGACCCCCTGCTGTGAGCCACACCATAGTGGCCTACCAGCCAAGGACAAAGCATAACAAGAGAAATAAACCATGGGGCCCTCACAACTGCTAGACTCCCTTCTCCAGACCTCCCACGGCAGCTACTTAGAGTAACTATGAAGAGCGGCCTGGAGCCAGCCCTGCCGAAGGCTTCCTCTGTCAGTTAGTGCCATCCCACTCTACAGAAGGAATTGAGGCTCAGCAGAAGGACTTGGTCAAGGTGCATGATTCGTAAAGGATGGAGGTATGAGCTGAGCCTGGACAGTGCATCCCACAGCTGGGATTAGCCACTGCCTCTCTACAGACAGCTGCCTGTGGGAATTGGAATGGAGTGTGAGTTCTGGGGAAGGGACGCATTCAAGTTCAGTAACCACCAGTTGATCTTTTTATCGCAAGTATTGGCAAAAATAGTAATGAGATGACTTTCTGGAATATTCTTAGCACTGCAGTTTTTTTAAAGGTTTCAGATTAGACAGGAAAATCTTGCCTTAAATTTATCTGGGACGTCTTGCTGGTTTAGTGGGAAGAGCCGCACAAACTTGAAGCTTTCTGCAACCACATAGAAGGGCTTGTTCTGTGCCTTGGCGCACACGGCCATCTGGTGGCTCCCAATCTGGGGGTCAGAAAGCAGAGGATGAGCTCTGAGCACACTTGGAACTTGGGAGCAACGGAAAGTGTATAAACGAACATGTAAATCTCACTTTGGAATCAGAGGACCTTTTAGAAAAACAGTGTTTTTCCAAAGATATGCAAATGATCCTTAAGTGAGTGCAAGATGCTCAACATCATCAGTTATTGGGGAGGGAAATACAAATGAAAACCACAATGCGATACCATTTTGTGACTCTTAGGGACTCAGATACCTGTTCACAGATATCCACAAGCAACACTATTCACACCAGCCAATGGTGCTCATAGCCTCATGTCCATCATGAAAACAGTAGATTGTGCTCGCTTTGGCAGCACATATACTAAAATAGGAACCCCTGAGTAAGGATGAGATATAAATTTGTGAAGTGGTCCATATTTGTGTGTGGGGAAAAATGAGTAGATAGCCAGGTATGGTGGCTTTCATCTATAATCCCAGTGACTCAGGAGGCTGGGGCAGGAGGATCTCAAGTTCAAGACTAGCCCCAGCAACTTAGGTCTTCAGCAACTTAGCAAGACTGTCTCAAAATAAAGGGGACTGGGATGTGGCTCAGGGTTAAGTGCCCCTGGGTTGAATTCCTGGTACCAAACAGAGGAAGGAATGAGATTCTGATACATGCTAGGGTGTGGGTGAACCTTGAAAACTGTCACACTGAGTGAAATGAGTCAGAGATCACAGCGATAGTATGGTATAGGTGGCCAGGGATGAGGGGAGGGGACAGGAAGTTGGTGCTCAGTGGGTACAGTTTCTGTTTGGGAAGAATGTAAATTTTCCGAGCAGACAATGGTGACTGTATTTAAAAATATATGGATGTACTTAATGCCACTGAACTGTAAGGGCTGGGATGTAGCATAGAGATGAAGTACTCCTGGGTTCAATCCCTGGCACCCCCCCCACCAAAAGTTTTTTTTTGGTTTATGTATTTTTTTTGGTGGGGGTGGGGCAGATAACCAGGGATTAAATTCAGGGGGACTCAACCACTGAGCCCCATCCCCAGCCCTATTTTGTATTTTATTTAGAGACAGGGTCTCAGTTGCTTAGTGCCTCACTTTTGCTGAGACTGGCTTTGAACTTGAGATCCTCCTGCCTTAAGCTGCTGGGATTTATAGGCATGCACCGTACGCCTAGCTATGTATATATCTTAACTACAATTTTAAAAATTATTTCAGCCAGGCATGGTGGTGACTCCAGAGACTGAAGCAGAAGGTTCCCAAGTTTGAATCCAGCCTGGTAACTTTAGCAAGATCCTGTCTCAAAATTTAAAATAATAAATAATGACAACAATAATGATAATAATGACTAAGAATGTAGGTCAGTGGTAGAGTGTCCCTGGGTTCAATCCCCTGAATTGAGGAAAAAAATATATATATGAAACTTTTCCAAGTTAAGCAACACATAGAGAAACTAATGAAATATACTGAGGTCACAAACATGCTTGATTAAATAAAGCAAAAACAAAAACTTCATGTTCCAGTTAGATGTGTGAATACATATTACAGGCTTAAGTTTTGTAGCTACGTTTTCTTTTTTAGGCAGTGGGGAGGGGGGTACTGGGTATTCAAGGGCACTTAACCACTGAGCCACATCCCCAGCCCTATTTTGGATTTTATTTAGAGACGGTCTCACTGAGTTGCTTAGTGCCTCAATTTTGCTGAGGCTGGTTTTGAACTCATGATCACACTCCTGCCTCAGCCTCCAAAACCACTGGGATTGATTACAGGTGTGCACCACTGAGCCCGGAAGGAAGGAAGGAAGGAAATCTGAACCAAATTGGAGTGACAACTTGATACCTTGCTGAAGTCCTGAGGCTAAGATTTGGAATAGAACGAACGGACACATAAAGCTCTCTGGCATTCTGTCAGTAATAGCCCCTTGTCTGGAGCAGGAACTGGGAGAACCCTTGCTCCTCTCCTACCTTGTTAATAATCCCTCCGTTTTCAACGACTCCTTCAGCGCCGACTATGACGAGGTCTACTTTCTCCATGATGTAGCTGAGGAAAGAAGTCGGAAGCTTTTTATGCTCTTTTCTGTGCTCTAGGTGGTAGCATCATTTTCTGATATCCATTTTCATCATGGCAAGTTCTTCCCACAACTACCTTTGCTCTAAAGGGACCCCTGGTGTATTTCCAGGTCTGTTACCAAAGGCATTAAAATCTCTGACCACCACCCCTCAATGATGGATACTTTACTGCCCTATGCATGCTCACAAGCATGTGCATCAGTACTCCCCCTTATTTGTATGGTGCGCTCAGTTCTGCTTCAACACAAATAAGAACGTTTAAAAACCCAATCCAGGGCTGGAGATGTGGCTCAAGTGGTAGCACGCTTGCTTGGCATGCATGCGGCCCGGGTTCGATCCTCAGCACCACATACAAACAAAGATGTTATGTCCGCCAAAAACTAAAAAATAAATATTAAAAAAATTCTCTCTCTTAAAAAAAAAAAAACCCAATCCAATGCAATCTGAGTTTGGAAACAATTATTCAATTTAAGAATATTTCTAGTACGAAGAAGCAAATTTATTTATTTACCCTATTTTTTTTGGAGGGGGGGGTACTGGGGACTGAACCCAAGGGTGCTTTAAAACTGAGCTACACCCCCAGCCCTTTTAATTTTTTTAGTTTGAGACAGGTCTCACTAAGTTGCTGAATCTGGCCTTGAATTGGAGATTCTCCTGCCTTAGCCTCCCAAGTCTCTGGGTTTGTAGCTGTGTGCCACTGTGCCAAGCAGAGTTTACTTTTAAAATGAGCAAAACAGGTAGAGTTGCTCAAAAACGTGCTCTTGAACACACTCCCTAATTTTTTTTTTTTTTTTGGTACTGGGGATTGAACTCAGGGGTCAACCACTGAGCCACACCCCCAGCCCTATTTTGTATCTTATTTAGAGACAGGGTCTCACTGAGTTGCTTAGCATCTCACTTTTGCTGAGGTTGGCTTTGAACTCAATCTTCCTGTCTCAGCCTCTCAAGCTGCTGGAATTACAGGCATGCTCATGGCTGTAATTTTCTTGATCATCTGACTGAGTGTATGTTTCCTAAGAGATTATTACTCCTGTTTTTTCTTATGAAATGCACTGATGAGTCCAGCAAAATGGGATTTTGGTTTGAGGAGAGAAACACCTGCATGAGAAGCAGCACCCAGTACAGCACCAAGGACAGCTATGTTAGGGCTAAAGAGAACGGATTACTCAAGATGCTGATCAAATTCAACCTTTATATGTCACTCTTGAAATGCACAGACGCTCCTACTCACAGTGCTAGGAACACAACCGCCACTAACCAACATTCCACAGTCCTACTTCCTGCATATGCTACGGAGACCTCATAATGGGCTTGCTGGTTTAGAGCAGCTATTAATTAAGACGCAGTGTAGCTTTAGGAATGGGAGTCAAACCTTCAATCTGAAAGCACTGCTTAGAGTCAACCCTGAGAGAAGGCAGGCCAGGTGGTCACGGCCAAAGAAGACGGGAACTTACCCAACAGCAGCATCCAGCACCACGGTGACTGGGACATTGAGGTGAGAGAGCGCTTTGGCCATTTTCTTACTAAAGATGACATTTTGAGAAAATTAGGGAAAGTCCAAGAAAGTCCCATGCTAATGTTTGATGAGTCAATTAAGACAGTGATAAATCATGCTAGCTTGAAGCTCAGTTATTACTTATGGACTAAGGGGCAGGTCCCAAGACTTTTGGATTAAGGAAACAATAATTTGTTTTTTCTAAGAAAAAGCATGTATTTCAGGAAAAATATACTCGGGTATTCTGGGGAAAAGATGGAAATTCTTGCAAAAAGAAAAAGTTTTGCTTTTATTGTCTTCTGAAAAGATAGGGGTGTGAAGTACCTACTCCTTAATAAAAACTTCTCAGCAACACAGTCTTGGTGTTCCTCTGATTTGACTACTTAAATAGAAACCTGGAGCCTATACTCTGCCCTGCTGCAAATCCAACATGATTGTTTTTCCAGGAGCAGGAATGACAAGTTCGAAGGCCATGTCGCCTGCCTGGCCAATGGGGGCATGTTCTGGTTCCTACTATGATGGATTCCAGTCCTTGGTATGCTCCATAATGACTGATCAACCTGTGACCAAATGGGAAGATACTTGCCCCGCCAGATCAGGCTGTGACTCTGTAATGTACACGCTAAAGCGCTTCTTGGCTGCCACAGCTGCTTCAAGCACTCTCAGGACCACTCTGGAGTAGGCGTGAGTCAATATTCTCTGTGGATAGAGAAGGTTTCATGAAGGGGCAAGCTCCCTGGCGACTGCCCACACCATCTGCACTGTGATGTGTGCACTATGTCCTGGCGCTCCAAGCTCCTCTGTAGGCTTTCCTCACAAGTCAACCATCATCAGAAGAGACCTTGAGAGTACACTGAGTTTCAATCCCCCTACAAGCTGAAAAAGTTCCTGCTAGAGCAATGTAGTGTGGGTTTCCCTAGTGGAGCCCCCACACAGGGTCTGAGAGCCCATGGGGTTCCCTGGGTTGGTCTCCCTATCTCTAAGACATAGTTTGCACACTTGGGTAGACAGGTACCAGGCAGATCACATCAGTCAATGCAGCGGGTGAGGTGGCACCACTGGCTGTGGAAAGACTAAGGGGACCCAGGTTCCTTAGCTCTTACTGTTGTCATGTGGTTCCACTATTGCCAAAACATCTGATTTTTCCAGAGAAGCTGAAAATCTAATAATTAAGTGTTAGCTAATAGTGTTAGTTGAAAATTTTATGAATACTGTCTGGGATAAAAACAAGCCGTCTGTGGTGCAGATGATATTTGTGGACATTTACATGTGGTCCCTGTTCCAAGGGAGAACATGAAGGATCATGTAAAACAGGACGACAGACATGGCTCTCTAGCTCCTGTCAGTCCTATTCGACACATTAGAAATGCAGGTTCGCAGGCCCTACCCTGGAACTGCTGCATCTGCATTTAATAAGAACCTTTGGTGACTCATCTGCATGTTCAAATGTGAGCAGCCCTGTTCTAAATGTAGTCTAGATCAGTGCAGAGAAGGGTGATGCAGGCAGAGGAAGCCTGCCGAATACTGACAAGCATGGCAAGTCTAGGGCAGGGATGGAGAAGTCTTCGGCAAGAGGTGGCACAACCCTGCCTCCACTTGGCCCAAAAAGGCTTTGTTCGTGAATTGGCTTTTGTACGGTTTCACTCACACCTACTATGTAATTTATTTAATAACTTCTAAGGTTTGGAAAGGGATAATAAAAAAAGAGGACAAGATTTAAGAGTTGAAATGCAAGTAAAAATCTTTTATGGTCAGTGGAGGCTTAGGTGGCAAATAGGATGTAAGATGTATGCTGGTGGGAGAGACATCATAAAAGTTTTATGAGTATGACCCCTGTGCTGAGAGACCGGCCCAACGAGAAGTTCCTGTCTCTCCTCACTTGACTGATGCGCGTCTGGCAGCCTTGCATTACTGCCACAGCATCTGAAACAAGATTAAAATCTCCACCCAGTGCTAACCTTCACCAGGAAGATGCTTCATGTTAACCAGTGACAAGAGCTGGTCTGTGTGGATTCAACCAACTATATATCCAATCATAAAAATACTTCTTTAGAAGAACTTCTTGTTAAATTAAGAACCACCAATGCTATGCCAATGTCTTCCTCTGCCTGTTCACACCAACAAGCATTTATAATATTTGTATATTGTTATATATAATAATTTATACAGCACTGTGTATAATATATAATATATAAAAATATATATATAATATTTATATATTATATATAAATATTTATACAGCAGTGTGTGCCAGGCAGAGCGCTGAGCCCCTATACATAACATTTCATTTAGTCCTCACAGTGATCCCATGAGGAAGGCTTTATTGTTGTTCTTATTGAACAGATGAGAAGACTAAAGAACTTGCCCAAGGTTACTCATTAAATAAGTGGAAGAGCTGGGATTTTAGCCCTAATCACCTGATTCCAAAGTCCTTGCTCTGTTACCACATGTGATAGATATCTACTCACCGCCCCATCTTTGATGAAAGTATGGCATAGATCAGCAATTTTATTTCTCGACAGGGATATTCTCCTGAGAAAAAGCTCTCCTCGCTCAATCATGATCTTTTTACATTTAGAGTAATCCTAGGAAGAGAAGAGCAAAATGAGGAAAGAAGATCCAGGTAAAGCTGAGAATATCTGCAGTCAATCAGAGATGGCAGTCAATGGCTTACCGAGTACTCCAGGGAGGTAAGGCTGATGAAACGAAGGAAGAGCTCCCCACCAGAGGACACTGCCACGGAGGAGTCCACGCCACACAGGGTTTCTATGGCGCTGGTGAGATTTGCTCTCAGGCCCTGGATTGTCTCCCCTGGAATGATCAAAGGAGAAATTTGATGTTCCCCAGAGTGTCACAGTCCCTTGCTAGTGTGTGATTCATCCATATAGTGAATATTTACTGGTTTCATCTGTATACCAGACACTGCTCTAGATGACAGGGATACATCAGTGAAAAAGACAGGGCTCTGCTTCCTAGTGGAGAATGCAAACAACAAACAAGCAAATAAATGAATTATAGAATGTAGTAGAGACAGGAAAGAACAGAAGGATGAACAAGGTGCCTACTGGAAAGAGATGGCCTCTTGGAATGGGGACCATTTTAAACTGAGACCTGAATAATAAAGGATACAGCCACATAAAGACCCAGTGAAGAAAGTTCCAGGCATAGACCATAACAATGCAAAGGCCCCAATATGGGAATAAAATTGGCATGAAAAACAATGAGAGGCTAGCAGGGCTGTAGCATAGTTTAGGGGCGGACAACATGGAACATAATTAAGTAGAGGTGAAGATGTGACAGTACAGGGCAGCCTCAGATTTGAATGTTGTTGTAGGTATGATGCGAAGCCAGTGGAGGTCGTTGTAGAAACACATCTGTAGGCCAGCCCTTCAGTTTACAGAAGGTGGCCGCATCATCATTACTACCACCACTTTGTTATACCATACTCAGACACTTACATTTAGAACGGTGAATTAATAGATCACAATGAATGATATTTAATTTAATAACAGAATTTATTCTGAAATGTTCTCTGTAGTGTCTGCAGAGAACTCAGGGCAAAGCTGAAGCTCAATAAACATGTATAAAGTTGAATTACTGCTGTAATTTAAGCATGGTTAATGAGAAAAAATGGTCATTTTTGATTCAAAGCACATTTCATTTATGGAAAGGATCCTTTCTGATGACAACTTGAGGGCTAGCTCCAGGTTAAAAGGCCTGAAATAAAGAAAGAAGTTGGCTTAAGGCTAGACAAATATACATGTCTCATTTTCTACATTTCTAATAGTCCTCAGAAGACTTTCCTAAGACCCAGAGTGTTCAAGAATGACACTCTTTACCTTTATCTCTCTTCAGGAACTCCAGCAAAGTCCGGATGGCAGCCACTGCTGAAGCCATGTCAGGATCTTCTTTCATCTGAGATTTGAAGTATTCAATTAATTCTGAGAAGGGAGAAAAAAGTGACTTATCAGATTCACTTAGCAGGATGTAAGGCTGGAGAGCTTGTTTATGATTGCTGACCTTAAGCAAAGTCATTTTAAAAATACTTTCTTTTGGGAGTGTTATAGGGACATGATAAATGCTGATAGGCATAGAGACGACACCACTTTACTGTTACAAGATCTCTTTCTTATTTTAAGATAGTTGTCTGTATGCAAGGCATAAATTTTAAGCCCTACTGTTAAGGTAATGAAAAGTCATTCTCCTTCCTACTCTTTCCTAAGTGTTGAGAGGATCACAGAGTCATCTACCTTTCTAATTTCCCCTGCTCTCCCCCCAGAGTCTGTGCTAATTCAAGTTTACTCACATACACACATGTATATGGAGAGTTCAATCCACTTCGCTTTATTTTTTTACATGACAAACATTGTATTAGTTCGCCCTCATTTGTCACTTAATAAGACACCTTGATAACCGTACAGGATGAGCAGACCAAAGATGCCTTATCCTTGCGGCAGGAAGCCTTCCTCCTTTACGAGGTCCGGGTCTCATTTTTTTTCGGAGGCCCGGGGACGGGGCTGTGTGGAGGGGCGTCTGGGGACGCTCTCAGGCCCATTCCCTGACTCGGGAGCAGCGAGGGGGATTTAATTTTGATTATAGGAAAGTCCAGCCGAGCGGCCGGAGAGTGGACAGCGACTCTCCCGAGCCCAGTCTGGCTGGGAGGTTGGTGGGGTCCTCCGTGCGGCTCGTCCCCCCAGCCCATCCCGACTCACCCCTGTCGTCCATGGTGCCTCCGGACCGCGGAGAGCTGGGGCCCCAGAGTCGCTCGCTGCTAGCGAGTCCCGCGACTGAGCCGGCCAAGCCAGAAGCTGACAGCGCGCGGCGCACCCCAGACGCCACTTCCGTCGCTTTGGGGGCGGGGCCGTGAGTGCCGCTCGTGCCCGGGCCCAGCCACGCCTGCGTCACTCGCGGCGCCGGAAGTTGGGGTGCGCTGGCTCCAGAGCGCACGCTCGACCGCTAGTTCTCTGCGCAGAGGGACGGGGTCGCAATGGGGTCTGACGGTGAGGGCCGCGCAGGGAGGGACCCGACCCCGGGGCTGGGCGGAGTGGGCCTGGCCCGGACCTGCCAAGCAGAGTGCGTCTTTGGGCCGGATGGAATCCCTTTGGGTTTTAGTGGAGGAGCCCGTGCGTCCCTCCATTCATTCAGGAGCTACTTTTGGATCGCTTGTGCGCCAGGCAGTATTTTCTGCGCTGGGCAATACGGTAGAGAACGTGGCGGACGGGGATGCTTGAGGAGGTCACTGTGAGCAAGAGGGGTATTCGGCAAGTAAATAAAATCCCAAAGGGTAACAAGAGTTGTGAGACAATGTAAGAGGAAATATAAAAGGACGTTGTGGGGACTATGATCAAGGAGGAGCTACTTCATTGGGAGTCCAGAAAAAAGCGACATAGTGGAACTCGAATGACTGTGAAACTCTGCGGGAAGTATATTTCAAATGCAAAGGCCCTGTGGTTGGTCGAATTACCAGTTTACACTGAGAAGAGGGAAACAGGGAGTTTGGTAGAGGAAGGTGGAGAGACTTTCATCTATACATTAAACTACCAATTATAGGGCCTTAATGTCTTGAAGAAATAGAAGTGAAATGAATGAGCTTGAGAATGAGCTGGATTTTGGTCATGCAAATCATGAAGGGTCTTGTGGGCTTTATTTTACGAAGCCGTTTCAGGGTTTTAAGCAAAGACTTTTGATTTCCAATTTTAAAAGATCACTTGGCTGCTGTGTGGAAGGTGAACTGTGAGGGGCAACACTAGACTTTGGGAGGTCCACTGAGAGGTGAGGACAATGGATCATACTCCCTTTATCCGTTTTCACTGGCCTCACAACCCTGTGAAGGACACAGGCCTGGCATTTCTGGTTTGCAAGTAAGGTAGAGAAACAGAAGGAAATTTACAGGACATTGCAGTGTGTAGAGCCATACTTCTGACAGACCACATTTTTTTTTCCTCTTTCTCAAAATTTTAGGCAGTAGCAAGGACTGAAAAGCCTGAGGATTTTATGTTGGGGCCTGAGGGCGAATTAAGACAAAGGCTTACAGGCTGTGGAGTATGGAGGGGCCTGCAGCAGGCACAGTTAGCTTCAGGGCTTGGTGCTTCATTATGTGATTTACAGGGATTATCTCAACCTGGGATAGCAAAAGAAAAAATCATTATTCCTTAAGGTGTCTAGTCCAGCAGGCAGTATTGGGAAGAGAAATCAGAAACACAGTTGGTGTCAAATGTCACTAGAAGAGAGTTAGTTAGTGGTGTTGGTGGTAGGCAGAGGTAAGACAGTGGGCCATGAAGTGTCAGTCTTTTTTTTTAAAAATAATGTTTTTTTAAAGAATATTTATTTTTTAGTTGTAGTTGGACACAATACCTTTATTTTATTTATTTTTTTTAATGTGGTGCTGAGGATCGAACCCAGTGCCTTACACGTGCCAGGCGAGCGCTCTACCGCTGAGCCCCAGCCCCTGAAGTGTCAGTCTTTTTTTTTTTTTTTAATATTTATTTTTTAGTTTTCGGCGGACACAACATCTTTGTATGTGGTGCTGAGGATCAAACCCGGGCCGCACACACGCCAGGCGAGCGCGCTACCGCTTGAGCCACATCCCCAGCCCTGAAGTGTTAGTCTTTAGAGTCAACAAATTGGTTTTTCCACTTGCTAAGAGTCCGTGTGACTTAGAACAAGTTACATTCATTTGCAAAATAGGGATACTATATACCATATTTATCAAAACTAAGATAATATGCATTACAAAATGTGCAGTATCACTTAGGGAAAAAAAATGCTGCCAATCTTAATTGTAGGGTACTATCTAGGTTTTTAAAAGGAGGGGGTACATATTATAACTGATGAAAGACAGCAGTACTATGTCCCTTGCTGGGTTGCAGTCAGGATGGAATGGGGTTGTGGGATCATAGATGCCAGTGCCTAGTGTGGAGCAGGCTGGAACCTCCCAGCCCCCAAGATGGGAGGGCCATCACCTCTGGAAGAAAGAGGTTACACTGGTTTGGGACTTTTTTTGGAGGGGGGGTACCAGGAATTGAATTCAGGGGCACTTGACCACTGAGCCACATCCCCCGTCCTGTTTTTTGTATTTTATTTAGAGACAGAGTCTCACTGAGTTGTGTAGTGCCTTGCTTTTTGCTGAGGCTGACTTTGAACTGTGATCTTCCTGTCTCAGCCTCCGAGCTGCTGGGATTACAGGCATGTGCCACTGCGCCTGGCTGGTTTGAGACTTTGAAAAGAAACTAGGATTTTGGATATGCAGAAACAAAAATGGGAGAGGATTATCCTGATATAGGAGAGGGAATCACAGGAAGGAGGGTGCAGAGGTAGGAAGGGCATCACTGCTCTGCATATCACAGGAGCACCCTGGGCTTCTCATTCCAGTGCACTCAGGTGTTCACCTGTCTGCCACCTCAGTTAAAAGTCTAGCTCTGTGGACATGGACCCAAGACCCCAACAGCCAGTACTGGTGCTTACTGTAAATATTGAGTGAGTACTACGTTACGGTAGCCTGTTTAGTTGTGTCTTGTCTTTCACAATTGGAAAGCGGCATGATTCCTTTTCATAGTAAATTGATCTTCCCCTTTTGGTTTTTACTTTTTAAAAATTGGTTCCATGTTCAGTTGGCTTGTTGTGAGGTGACTGGATGATCGCTGAGCCAAGTTGACTCTGGGCTTCCCCTTCACCTCTGTGCCTGTGGTTCTCTCACTGGTGATTGTACTACTGGTTATTCAAGATTTTCTGTCCCTAACCAGGCATTTAAAGTGTGAATAACTTTGGGTTCATTGAGTAGATAGTTACTGATCACTTGTTGTGTGCTAGGAGCTGAGGATAAGTTGTGAACAGACAGAAATTCCTGCCTTTGCTGAAAGCCAGATGGTGTTCTACAATGAAGATGGCAGCATTTTTTTTTTTTTTCTTAGCGGTACCTTAAATAAGGGCACATTTTGCCAGGCATGCTGGGGCATGATGTAATCCCAGCAATTTGGGAAGCTAAGGAAGAAGGATGGCAAGTTCAAGGCCAGCCTCAGCAATTTAAGTGAAGTCCTAAGCAACTTAGATCCTGTCTCAAAAAGTTAAAAGGACTGGGGATGTAGCTCAGGGGTAAAGTGCCCTGGGTTTGATCCCCAGCCCAAAAGGGGTGTGTGTGTGTGCATATTTCATAATCCATATTGCCTTAGGTTTGATGAAATATGGCTCATGGTATTCTAGAGCATGCAGCAGAGTAGGGAGCAGGCAAGGGCCGTCTGAGCTTAAACCTTTAAAACAAGTGGCTTTCTGTTAATCTTATGATTATAAGAGGATAAAATGGAGCTGGGGTTGTAGCTCAGTGGCAGAGCACTTGACTAGCATGTGTGAGGCACTGGGTTCAATCCTCAGTACCACATAAATAAATAAAATAAAGGTATGCTGTCCATCTATAACTACAAAAAAAATTTCTTAAAAACAAGAAACATTTAGAGCCATGTAGTGGATTTATTGTACACATTGGGAATGTCAGCTTTGATTCATTTTTATG
Source organism: Marmota flaviventris (assembly GCF_047511675.1). NCBI lineage: Eukaryota > Metazoa > Chordata > Mammalia > Rodentia > Sciuridae > Marmota > Marmota flaviventris. Next base: position 135,491,757 of record NC_092498.1, on the reverse strand, counting down.
CAGCAAATGTTTTTAAATTTCATTTCTTGTTAATGTTTTCAGAAGATGAATTGAATCTTCTGGTTATCATAGTTGATGCCAACCCAATTTGGTGGGGGAAGCAAGCATTAAAGGAATCTCAGGTAAGATGGCTGGAAGAGGTCTTTGGATGTTTCTGTTTTAACTTGTATATGTTTATATCACTTTAAAAAAACCTGGCTTGGGGCTGGGGTTGTGGCTCAAGAGGTAGAAGGCTTGCCTAGTATGTGTGAGGCCCTGGGTTTGATCCTCAGAACCACATGAAAATAAATAAATAAAATAAAGGTATTGTGTCCAACTGCAACTTAAAAAAAAACTGGCTTTATTGAGGTATAATTTACATAAATTATAACATACACTTCTGTGACTTTTTAGTAAGTTAGTGAAGTTGTGTAACGAGCACCACAATCCCATTTTAGAACATTTGTTTTGTCACCTGAAGTTCTCTCAGGCCTGTTTACAGTCAATTTTTGCCTCCATCCCAAGCTGCAATGCAGGTGGTTTGTGTTTTGAGATCTCTTTATAAATTCTAGATACAAGTTTTTTGTCAGATTTGCCTTCTGTGTCTATATTGCCTTTTCTGAACATTTAATAAATTGACTTATATAGTAAGTAGTCTTTTAAAAAATTATCATAGTCTGGGCTGGAGAGAAAGCACAGTTGGCAGAGTGCTTGCCTCTCATGCACAAGGTCCTGGGTTCAATGTCTAGCACCACCAAAAAAAAAAAAAAGTTATCATAGGCTGATGGGAAACTTTAAACATGGTGGAGAGTGATCCCATGGCCCATTCCTGATTCCCCCAGTGGTGACATATTACACAACTGTGGCACAGTATCAAAACCAGGGCACTCTCAGACCTTACTTAGAAGGCTGGTTCTTGTGCACTCGTTATGGGTGTTGGTGTGTTTGTGTATTGTTGTGCAGTTTTATCCTATGAATGGGTTTATATATCTTTAAAGTCATTCTGTAATCTGAGTTATTGGAGAGTGAGCCTGTTGTCCCCATGTCTCCTGTTTGTTCCACAGTTCACTTTATCCAGATGCATGGACGCCGTGATGGTGCTGGGAAACTCCCATTTATTCATGAATCGTTCCAACAAGCTTGCTGTGATAGCAAGTCACATTCAAGAAAGGTATGCATGACTCTTAGGACCACTTTGTGTTCACTGCTTGACATTTTTGAGGTTTTTGTGCCAGTTGGGATGTGCTGTTTCTAGTCTACATTATAAAATAAAATTTTCTGGTTGTGGTGAACAGTAGTACATGTGCATTTCAGTATGTAAGAACACTGATAAAAAGTTGACTTGCACAGTGACACATTTCATTTACACAAATCAACTATATTGTCTAAGAAGAATAACGAACAACCAGGCTGGCAACTCCCAGCTCCTTCCTTATCGCTCCTCCCCAAAGGGCAGATTCCACTGCATGTGTGGTCATGCTCCTTTCAGCCAGGGCAGCTCTGCCTGCCTCTCCTGGTGTGACCATGAGCAGCAGCGACCTTGGCTCTGGCCGGGTGCTGTGACACATACTTGTAATCCCGGAAAATCCAGAAACTGAGGCAGAAGAATCGCATATTTGAGACCAACCTCAGCAACGTAGTGAGGCCCTAAGCCAGTTATTGAGACCCCGTCTCAAAATTAAAAAAAGACCCGGGATATGGCTCAGTGGTTAAGTACCCTTGGGTTTAATCCCTGTACAAAAACAGAAAAAACGGGTTGTTAGACTCACTACCAGATGGTGCATGTGAGTGTAGATATGTGTAGATTTTTCTATGTATTTTTCATGAGTGCTGCTGACCATGTTTACTTGGCACATTATGTACTGACTGTATGATCAGGTCCCCGTTATAAGCTCCAGCTCTTCTCTATCTTAACTGTCACATCACGATGGAAGTGACTCTTATTTACCAACATATTTTGTAGAGGTCCTTGGATACTTTTCTAATTACCTTAATTGTTAAGAGTTATACTTCCTTTGGTGGAACAAGAGTCCAGGGCACCAAGTACAGACTTCGGTTCCCATCCTTGCTGTGTATTTTTCTCAGGATTGGATAAGAAATATGATGTTGTTTTTGTTAAGATACTAGTAAATGGTATAACTGGCAGCATTTTTAGTTTTCAAAAATGAAATCATATGTATCCTCTGCATGATTATTCTAAGAGTTATAAGCACCGGAGAATCTTTTTCAGGAACCCAAATCTTTATTACTAAATCTTTATTACTGGGGTAGATAGTGTAGAGCTCAAATAATAACTTAGCAGTGAGTTAGAATTTGATGTGACATCTTCTAATTGTCATCTGGGTCTGTGGCCCAGTACCCTCATGTCATTTTTCTGTTGTGGTGCTGGGGCCTATCCCACGGCCTCAGCATGCTGGGTAAGTGCTCTGCTACTGAGTACGCGCTCAGCCTTTATCTCCTCACATTTTTCCAGAAGCAGTGGAACCATTAAAGTATTCCGTGGTGACAAGTGAAATATTTACCAATGTGCCTGTTTTATGTATTTTTAAAAAAATGAAATTACTACAGTAAATAGAATCTTGTGAGTCCAGAATTGATATGATTTTGTCTTTTCTGAATTTCATTCTAATCATGAGTAAAAGGAGGGCAGTGAGTCTTGCCATAACTAGAGTTCTTTTCACCGCTATTTCAGTCGGTTTCTGTATCCTGGGAAGAATGGCCGACTTGGAGACTTCTTTGGAGACTCTAGCAACTTTCCTTCTGAATTGAATCCTTCGGGCAGTAAAGATGGAAAATATGAGCTCTTAACAGCAGCAAATGAAGTTATCGTTGAAGAAATTAAGGATCTGATCACCAAAAGTAACAGCTTTTTATTTTCATGGCTATTATTTTGGTAATGGACTTGATTTGGGAGGTTCTTCAGGCCTTCACAGCAAAGATTTGAGGCTCCTGTGCAGTCTGCTTGCACACTCTCCCTCTTTCTTTTCTTTCTGGGAATCTCTCACCCAGTCTGCACAGTATTTGGCTTTATAGCCTCGACACCACTGACCAGCTGCTGCTGCTTCTCGCAACTCTGAGCAGCCTGTTTCAGGGGATGTTCTGTTGATCTGGTTTTCCTCTTTTATGGACCATTCTTTCCTAGTCTCTGTTTCTAGCTTTTCCTTCATCTTGTTCCCGCACATATCTGCTTGTGTGTGTGCATGTGTTTTGCACGTGGTTTTATTCCTTTCCTTTTTTTCTCTGACCGTTCTCATCCACCTTTGCCTTTTATTGTCATTTATACACAAATGTGTGCCAGTCTTTGTCTCAAGCCTAGACTTTCTTTCAAACTTCTTGGTCTCCATTTCAGTGCCCCCCCCGATCTCCTTCACATTGCCCAGATTCCATTATCCTTGCCCTCAAGGACACCACCGTTGCCGCCTCCTGTTGGTCCCCCAATTCACCTGTGTCTCCAGATGCAAAGTTTCATTGTTGACCCCTCCCTTCTCCTCACACCCATCTCAGCAGCCTCACAGGCCTTTACAGGTTGCCTGTTGTCTGCAGTTGTGACTTTGTCAGACCTTAGTGTGTGTCAGAGCCACATGGACAGAAAAGGGGGCTTCAGACACAGAAGTTTCTGCCCAGGGCTGGAAGGACAAGGGGTGACCACCGATGGCTCTGGGATCTCAGGTGACGGAAGCTGTGTGGAGATTGGATTGTGGCGATGGCTGCACAGCTGTAAACTTTCTAGGAATAATTGAGTAGGACTGAGTTTTGTGGTCTATAAAACATACCTCAATAAAGATATTAAGAATCATTTAGAGGAGCTGGGCTCAGTGGTGCACGCATGTAATCCCGATGGCTTGGGATGCTGAGCCAGGAAGTTCATGGGATCAAAGATAGCCTCAGTAATTTAGGGAGGCCCTAAGCAACTTGGTGAGACCCTATCTTAAAATAAAAAATAAAAAGGGCTGGAGATGTGGCTAAGTGGTTAAATGCCCCTGAGTTCAATACCCAGTAGTCTCCCCGCAAAAAAAAAAAAAAAAAAAAAAATCAGTTGAAGGCTTATTAAAGCAGAGTACAGGGGGAGAACCCAAGAATTTGAATTTCTGAGTTCCCAGGCAGTGTTCCTATAGCGGGTTCCAGAATCTTGCTTTGAGAATCACTGGCCTCCAGGATAGGGTCAACTTTTTTGTTTAATCTTTACCACCTTTCCTGGGTCCTGGGCCTGGAGGCATAGCTAGAGAGAAGAGTGCTTGCCTAGCATGCTTGAGGCTCTGGGTTTGATCTCCAGCATCTCCTGGACCAGCTACAGTCCCCTTTACACAGTGTAATTCTGGACTCCTCACCCTCTTGAGTTGCAGGATTTGGATTTTGATTTCTTAAAAGAGTGACCTTTTCTGGCCATACGTGGTGGCACACACCTGTAATCCCAGGGATTTGGGAGGCTAAGGCTAGAGGATCAAAGTTTTAAGGCCAGCCACAGCACCTTAGTGAGACTCTGTCTCAAAATAAAAAATAGAAGGGTTTGGAGATATAAATCACTCTTGGGTTCATTCCTATTACCACAAAACAAACAGAAAACTCTCTGTTTTTACCCATAGCATCAAACAAATAGTAGACTGCTTCTGTTTCTCATAAGGAGAGGAAAGGGGTTCTCTGCTCTCTACTGACTAGCCTCAGTGGATAGTGGAAGAAGTGGGAAAAGGTGGCAGGGAGCCTCAGCCCAGTCCCTGTCCAGGCTGTCTATAGTTATACATGACATTTTAAAATTTTAATTTTATTTATGATACTGAAGCTGGAACCCAGGACCTCATGTATGCTAGGCAAGTGCTCACCACTGATCCACATCCCTATCCCCATATGTGACATTTCGTGCAATGTAGATGGTTATTTATTTATTTGCTTTTTGGTACCAGGGATTGAACCCAAGAACACTTAACCACTGAGCCACATCCCAAGCCCTTTTAAATTTTATTTAATTTAGAGACAGGTCTCACCAAGTTGCTGAGTCTGGCTTTGAACTCATGATCCTCCTGTCTCAGTCTCATGAGCAGCTGGGATTACAGGTATGTGCCATTGTGCTGGCTTAGATGGTTAATCTTGAACCTTTCAAGATAACAACAGGATCAAAAATTCACCTTTTTTTTTTTTTTCTCCTTCAGTGCTGGGGATCAAACCCAGGGCATATTTGCTAGACAAGTACTCTTCCATTGAGCCACACCCCAGCCTTTATAATTAAATTTTTTAAAAAGATGTTTATTTATTTTTTTAGTTGTAGTTGCACACGATAACTTTGTTTATATGTGGTACTGAGGGTCGAACCCAGGGCCCCGCACAGCTAGGCGAGCGCTCAATCACTAGAGCCCCAGCCACAGCCCCATAATTAAACATTTTTTGAAAGCTTTTCATTACAGTAAAATCTAGATGAAATTTACTATTTACTGATTTTTAGAATTTTTAATTTAAAATTTACATAGCAAAAAATGTACCATTTTAACAGTTTTTAAGTGTATAGCTCATTATGTTAAGTGTCCCGCGGCTGAGCAGTCTTCACACCGCCCATCTCTAGAACTTTCTTACCATCCCAGACTGGAGCCCCACCCTTATTTCAGCCTGAACCAAGCACCTGGATATTTTAAGTTGAGAAAAGGTTTCAAAGTTGTTTTTTTTTAAGTATAACTGGGAACAAGTTGCTATTTTTAAACCCAACCTGAAAATATCATCATTTTCTTTTACTCACGAACATTTCAGTTTGAAAATGGCTTTAGTTGAAGAAAGTACTTAAATATTACCTCTTTAATGCTTTTTATTATTTGTAGGTGACATCAAGGGTCAACATACGGAAACTCTGCTGGCGGGATCCTTGGCCAAAGCCCTCTGCTGTATCCTGGTGTTTGACTTGCTTGGAAACAGTCTTCTGTGATGAGTGTGTTTAACCTCCCGGCATTTCTTAGACCTTGGGTGTCTCTAAAGCCTGAGGGTTCTGAAGTGGTCAGTATGATAATTTAAGGTATATAGTTTATCTTGGCTTTGAGATCACCTATAAAACTTTAAAATGAGGGAAGAATGAACTCCAGTTCCTCCCGAATGTCCTTATGCCTGCAACAAACGCTTCTTCAGATGCTTTCTTGTTTCTAATTTTGATAAGGTGGCATTTTAAAAAATTTTCGGTCTTGAGTTGGAAACAGTGTTTAACTTTAGAAGCTGTTTACTGACCTGTCAGCTTAGTGAGCTGCCCCTTCCCACAGGCTAGTGCACTTAGCGGAAGGCACAGCACTGTCTGTATTATGCAATTGTATTGTTATTATTTTGCAGTACTAGGGATTGAACTCAGAACCTCATTTATGCTAGGAAAGTGCCGTGCCCCTGAGCTGTGCCCCAGTCCTTTTGCTTTTATTTTTTAGGACAGTACCAGATGATTCCTGTGTTCTAGACTTTGACCCAGGTTGCCTGATCATCTTTGTATGGTTTTAAAATCTATCTCATTTGATTGGTTTATTGATTTGTATGTTGTTGCAGTATTCAGATCTAGGATGCATTGGATAATAATAGAACAGTCAGGCTGGGCTGTGACTCTGGCAGAACGCTTGTGTCCAACTAAAACCCCCAATTTTTTTTTATTAAATTAGGACAATCAGATGTAATTTTTTTTTTTTTTTTTTTTTTTTTTTTGGTAGCAGGGATTGAACCAGGGGCACCTAAACACTGAGTCCACATTCCCAGCCTTTTTAAAATATTTTATTTTGAGACAGGATGTTACTAAGTTGCTGAGGCTGGCTTTGAACTTGCAAAACTCCTGCCTCAGCCTTTTGAGCCACTGGGATTATAGGTGTGTGCCACCGCCGGCAGATGTTAGTAGTTTTAATCATTTGAAACAAAGAACATACAGAGCCCAGTTGATTACAAAGGTAGTAATCAAAAAGCCTGATCACTCTTGTGTGTCTTATCACCATTTCTTTTTTTTCATCTAGCTGGTCGCTGAGTTTATTTAACTAAAATTTAAGGTTATTTTTTTGTTTATTATAAGTATTTATGAAATAAAATTTTTGTTTTCCTTAATATTAAGAAAATAAGACATTCACAGAATAAACAAAGAAGTTAAAGGTAAGAGCACTTTTTTATGGAACTGTAATACTGTTTATTTTACCACTGTCTATAAGTTTTCCAACTTAGTTGGAAAACCGTATGTTTCATATGCTTAATAAGTTGTATTGTTATTCATTTAACAGCAGTCATAACCATACATGTTTGATAAGCTACATTGTTATTCAATTAAATTGTAATGTTTTTATCTCTTTATAGATAATCAGGAGATGAAATCAAGGATATTGGTAAGATTTAAAAAGTTAATAATATGGGGCTTGAGATGTGGCTCAAGCGCTCCACTGGCATGCGTGCGGCTCTGGTTCGATCCTCAGCACCACATACAAACAAAGATGTTGTGTCCGCCAAAAAACTAAAAAATAAATATTAAAAAAAAAAAGTTAATAATATGTTTATATATGACTACCTAAATTGGAAAATAGTAGGAATAAGACCCATTTAAAATAAAAGAAAAAAGCAGAATTAATTTAAACAGGCATTATGTAAATTGACAATAAAAAAAACACTAAAATTCTGAAATAAAAAAATTAAATGGAGTATAACTAAGAACGTTTTTAAAAAAATTAAATAAATGGAGAGCCATATTTAATTGTTAGATGTGAGGTTTTCTAAAATCACACTGAATATTCAATGCAATCTGTTAGAAAATCAATGAATTTTTTTTTTTTTTCCTAGCAGGCTGGGGAGATTTTTTTAAAAATTCAGCTATGTAATAAGTGAAGAATAAGTGAAAGGAAATAGGTTCTTTCTAAAAGGGAATAATAAATAGGATGTGGAAGGCTGGGGTTGTGTCTCAGTGGTAGAGCACTTGCCTGGCATGGGTGAGACTCTGGGTTGCATCGTCAGCACCACATATAAATAAACAAATAAAGGTCCACTGACAACTAAAAAATAAATAAATATTAAAAAATAAATAAATAAATAGGGCGTGCCCTGTAAGTCATTAAAAGTACATTGTGAGGCCACAGTGACAGTGTGGCATTGGCACAGTAGCAGCAAATAATTTGGGAAAGCCTGGAGTCCAGAAATGAATCACATTCCTACCAAAGGATGGCTTGGGACAAAGGACACTTAAACTAGAAAAAATTGATTATTCAATAAAAAGTGCTGGGCCTGCCCATTGGATGTTTGGGGCAAAACAAAGAAGATTCCTGTCTCACTACTGATACCTAAATCTGTCCTACCAAAAATCAGACCTTGTAGTATTAAATTTTGAGTCACAAAAATGCTAAGAGAAAATATCCTTTGATAATCTTGAGAGGCAAGTACTTTATTAAGCATGGAACTTAGGGAGGGTTTACTCCTCATAAAAAGAAATAAGTAAATAAAACCCTCAAAACAAAGACAAACAAAAAAGTATTTTTCAGTATATTTACATTATAGAGAATTGATGTTGTATTTCTAAAACAACAAAAAAAAAGAACTCTTATTAAAAGCTAATCTTTAAAAGTCAAACTTTTAAACTTTCACTCTAGAAAAACAGGTAGAAAAAAAAATGAGGGCTGGGGTTGTGGCTCAGTGGTAGAGTGCTTGCCTGGCTCGTGTGAGGCCCTGGGTTTGATCCTCAGCACCACATAAAAATAAATAAATAAAATAAAGTTATTGTGTCCAACTACAACTAAAAAATAAATATTTAAAAAAAAAAAAAAGAGCCTGCAAAAGAAGAATGCAAGTGGCCAGTTCTAGCATTTGAAAATGTTCAGCCTGAGCTGGGTGCAGGGTACATGCCTGTGGTAATCCCAGTGACTCCGAGGCTGAGGTAAGAGGATCACAAATTCAGGACCAACCTCAGCAAATTAGCGAGGGCCTAAGGACTTACTGAGACTCTGTCCCAAAAAAAAAAAGAGGTAGGGATGTGATTCAGTAGCTAAGTGACCTTGGGTTCAATTCCCAGTACAAAAAAGGAAAAAGAAAATGTTCAGCTTGACTGGTAAGCAGAATCATTGCAGGTAATGGAATTTTCATTGTTGCTTAGCACAAATGAGAAAAACCATGGCAGTTCCTGGGGTTGCTGGCAGTGTTACGGATTGGTTGTGTTCTCTCTCTCTCTCTCTCTCTCTCTCTGTAATACTGGGGATTGAACCGGGGGCTTATCCACTGAGTTCATCCTTAGCCTCAAATTTACGAGCCTCATGCCCCAGCCTCCTGAGTAGCTAGGATTACAGATGTGTGCAGCTGTTTTTTTGCTAGATTGGTTGTTTTCATGCTCTTCTGATGAAAGGATACATTGATAAGATTTTTGGTTTATGATCTATATCAAGATTAAGTGTGTGCCTGGATATGGTGCACACCTGTAATCCTAGCACTTGGGAGGCTGAGGCAGGAGGATCGAAAGTTCAAGGCCAGCCATGAGCCAACAATGAAGGGAGACCCTGTTTCAAAAAGCAAAAGGCTGCTGGGGCTGGGGCTGGGGCTGGAGCTCAGCGGTAGCACGCGTATCTGTCATGTGTGAGGCACTGGGTTCTATTCTCAGCACTGTGTGTAAATAAATAAACGTCTATTACAACTAAAAAAAAGTATATTAAAAGGAAAAGGCTGGGCATGATGACATACACCTGTAATCCCAGTGATTCAGGAGGCTGAGTGAAGAGAATCGCAAGTTCAAAGCCAGCCTCAGCAACTTAATGAGGCCCCAAGCAACTTAGTGAGACCCAGTCTCTAAATAAAAAAAAAGTCTGGAAATGTGGCTCAATCTGGGTTCAATCCCTGGTACCAAAATCAAAACAAAAAGGCTGGGATGTAGCCCAGTGGTAGAGTGTCCACCTGGCATGTGTGAGACGCTGGGTTCAGTCCCCAGTACTGAAGGGGAAAAAAATCAGTGCATACACTAGCAGTCTTCTGGAGGCAATCAGGGAGCAAAGGGTACGTGAGGGTGTCATTTGAACATCATAAGAGAGAATTGGAAACTGCTTAAATGTCCTCTGCAGATAATTGGTTAAATACTAGAAATCTGAGAAGTCAGCAAGAAGTACCGTATATACTCATGCTCTGCATGGTGGTGTTTTGTCAGTGTGGACTGCATATACGAGGTATAGACCCTGTCGCCATATGGTAGATGGGTACCATCTAGATATGTGAAAAGTTCACTCTACAATGTTCAAACAGCAGAATTACCCAGTGACTCATTCCTAGGAACTTATCCCCGTCATTAAGTGACACACAGCTGTTTTATTTCATTGATGTAAGAAGATCTCTTCCCTCCATGTATCATGGCATGACAATCAGGTGTAGGAGACCAGTGGAGCCCCTCTGTGCACTGTGTTGGTCTGCAGGGGTGCTCTCTGGGAGCATGCTCAAACTGTCACAAGGGTCGTCTCGGGGAAGGGTTAGGGGCAAGTTCTGCTGCCATCTTTTACTTTAGTATTTAAAAATGGAAATAGGAAAACAAATCGGGAAAACAGTATTGGTTGTGACTTTTAAGTGGGAGTCCAGGGACACTCTGAGAGATATTAACGGGGCCTTGGTTTTTAGGTTATTAAGGCTGCAGAAGACAGCGCACTGCAGTACATGAACTTCATGAATGTCATCTTCGCAGCACAGAAACAGGTGAGTTGAGAGCCTTCCTCTTCGAGGACATTTGTTTCACATTGAAGGACTCTGTCATTTGAATGACCTTCTTGGGGTGTTCTGTGTGAAGAGTCTTATTAATGGATCAGGAATCCAGGATCTTTGCTGGAAACCAGTCACGTCTGTTTTATGTCCTAGAACCCCTGAGAATGAGTTGGGTCCCCAGAATACTGTGCCCTCCTGTGGTTTTTCATGCAGTGTCATCGTTTTCAGGGAACCTTTAGTCCATCCTTGGCCCCCAGCCAACAATCCCTAGTTTGACAGTTTCTTTCCTTTCCTTTTTTTTTTTTTGTTTTTACTTTTTATTTTGCGGTCATAGAGATTCAGCACAGGTACTCTACCACTAAGCTACGTCCCTAGCCCTTTTTAAACATTTTTAAATTTTGAGACAGGGTTTTGCTATGTTGCCCAGGCTGGCCTGGGACTTCCGATCCTCCTGCCTCAGCCTCCCAAGTAGCTGTCTTACAGTCCTGAGTGCTGTGCCGACTGGGATTTGGCAGTTTTCTGCATAAACCTTGCCTATGTTTTTCTCTCTTTAGTGAGGCATTTAAAGATTCAATATTTTGAGTTTAAAAACAGTAAAGATGTTCAGATGAATATAACTAATATATTTTTCTTTGACAGGTTTAAAAAAGATAGGCCAGGGCTGGGGTTGTGGCTCAGCAGTAGAGCGCTTGCCTAGCACATGCGGGGCACTGGGTTTGATCCTCAGCATTACATAAAAATAAAATAAAGGTATTGTGTCCAACTACAACTAAAGCAATATATATATATATATATATATATATATATATTTTTTTTTTTTTTTTTTTTTTTTTTTTTTTAAAGATAGGCCAGGGGCTGGGGTTGTGGCTCAGCGGTAGAGCACTCGCCTAGCACGTGTGAGGCCCTGGGTTCAATCCTCAGCACCACATATAAATAAATAAAACAAAGATATTGTGTCTGTCTACAACTAAAAAATAAACATTTAAAAAAAATAAAAAATAAAAAAATAAAGATAGGCCAGTTGCAGTGGTACATACCTATAATCCCAGCAACTTGGGAGGCTGAGGATCACAAGTTCAAGACCAGCCTGAGCAACTTATCGAGATCCTGTTTCAACATAAAAAAATTAAAAAGAGGCTGGAGATGTAGCTCAGTGGTAAAGTGCCCCTGGGTTTGATCCCCAGTACCAAAAAAAAGAAAAAGTGATACGTATAAGACAGTCATTATTGGTATTGTTTCTGTAATATTTTCAAAATGTCCCTTTCAGAATATTCTGATCGATGCCTGCGTTTTAGACTCCGATTCAGGACTTCTCCAACAGGTATGTTTTAAAACAATTCTTGATGTTGATAGTTACAAAGAGTAACTTTGAGTAGTGTTAAAATGATAATACTGTGGCTATGTTAAATTAAATGCTACTAAAAGAATGACTTTCAAACTTATTTTGTACTGGGGATTGAACCCAGGGATGCTTAACCACTGAGCCACATCATTAGCCCTTTTCATTTTTTGTTTTGGGACAGGTTCTCGCTAAGTTACTGTTGAGGCTGGCTTGGAACTTGCTGTCCTCCTATCTCAGCCTCCCAAGCCTCTGGAATTACAGGCGTGTTTTTATTTTTACTTGATACATAGTATATGTGCATATTTATGGAGTTCATACAATGTAACATTTTTATATAGGTATATAATGTAATGATCAGATGAGGGTACTTGGCATACCTTCATTTGTTATTTAAGCCACTTAATCTTGCACACATGATTTTATTTCAATATTTAAATACCAGAAAGATTGATTGCATTTTTTAGTTGCACATTTCAGTCTACATGGTGTGGGCTCCAAGATCTTGCTTCTGCCATGACTGAAAACGAGCTATGGCCCCATCTGTTGCCTTTGTGTCCCTGCTCCAGGCCTAGCTGCTCCTCTGGGCTCCAGGCTTACATATTCATTCGTGTTCATAGAATATCCTCTTGGACATCCGGATGTCACTTAAACTTAGGTCCCCATGGGAGAGCTTTTTTTACACAGCCTTTTCTTGCCCCAGTGGCAGCCCATCTCAGCAAGAGGCAATGTCACTGAGCGGTCAAGCCCCAGCCAGCTCTTGCTTGTCTCCTCTGCCTCTCCTTTTATATCTCCTGGCAAATCCTTTAGATTCTTTTTAAATACATCCCGAGTCTCTCCCTTCAGTAGGTGACTACAATAGCTTTGAGGCTTACCCTCTCCTGCCAAAGTTGGTTCTCACCATGGCAGTAAGAGTGGAGCTTTCACTGGGCACGGTGGCCCACACCTGTAATCCCAGCAGCTCAGGAGGCCGAGGCAGGAGGATCACAAGTTCAAAGCCAGCCTCAGCAACTTAGCAAGGCACTAAGCAACTCAGTGAGACCCTGTCTCTAATTAAATACAAAACAGGGCTGGGGATGTGGTCCAGTGGTCGAGTGCCCCTGCGTTCAGCTCCTGTACCCAGTACCCAGGAAAAAAAAGAATGGAGCTTTCAAAATGTAAATAAGATGATGTAACTTGCTTCCTAACAACCCTCCCCTGGTGTCAAATCACACAGGATTCTACCTCGGTCCTCTTCCAGGGTCCAGGTCCTGCCTGCTGAGAGCCTGCAGACCTGAGCCCCACCCCCCAGCCTCCTGGCTGTTGCCCGAAAACCCAGCAGCGCCAGACTCACTGCACCACACGGTCCCTGTTCCTCGGTGCTCGAGTGGCCTGCTCTCTGCCTGTACTCGATCCCTGCCTCTGTCACCTCCCAGGAAGCCTTCTGTAACTACCCTATTTCATTTTTCTTCATAGAAACGATCATAAAGCTGTAAAGTTATTCTTGTATTTACTAACTCAATTCGTTCTCTTTTGGGGGGCTGGGTACTGGGGTTTGATTCAGGGGCACTCTACCCCTGAGCTACAGCCCCAACTGATCCCCCTTTTAAAATTTTTATTTTGAGACAAAATCTCAATAAGTTGCTGAGGCTGGCCTTGAGCTTGTGATCTTCCTGCCTCATCCTCCTGAGTTGCTGGGGTTACAGGCATGCCATCCTGCCTGGTCTCATTTACTCCTAATCTTTTTTTTAAAATTATATATATATATTTTTTTTTTTTTGGTAGGTGGACACAGTACCTTTATTTTATTTTTATGTGGTGCAGAGGATTGAACCCAGTGCCTCATGCATGCTAGGCAAGCGCTCCACTGCTTAGTCCTAGCCCCAGCCCTATTCCTGATCTTTTGAAAGCACTAAGGCACCAGTTCCTGAGGATGACACTGTTTGTCTTGTTTACTGCCATAGTCCCTGAGCCAGGGACGTGGCATGTGGTAGTGCTTGAAAACAGTTGTTAGATGAGTCAATGAACTTCATGCACCAGCTGGACCTTTTGTAGGCCTGGAGAGTCACTGGTGGGAATTCCGTCCCCCTGGAAAGGCCCAGAGGTGCTAGATTGGCATAGCCCTTTGTGTGTCTTGCAGGCTTGTGACATCACAGGAGGACTGTACCTGAAAGTGCCTCAGATGCCGTCCCTCGTGCAGTATCTACTGGTAAGGAGATTGCAGCAGCGCCTGCCACGTGGGTCACCTAGATGGTTGGGAGCAGGGACAGTGACTAAAGGGGAGGAGTAAGCAGGTGGCTTCGGGTTTCCGAGCTTGGAAGGCTGGTGTCTGGTGGTCCTTAGACCCTGTAACGTCTGTGCAGTGTCTCATGTGGCCATTTATAAAACAGTGCCTGTGGCTGGAGCTGTTCATTGTGGGCTGAGTGAATAAAAATGCATTTCTCAGTAGACTTTTAAGGAAAGGCTTGTCTTAGCATCCTCTTTAATGTTGGCTGGCTGGTACCTGTTATGTATTCTGACTCCTGGTTATTTTTTCCAAGTATTCTAAGTAAAGGTTTCTTTTATCTTTCTTTCTTTCTTTCTTTTTTAAACAGTGGGTTTTTCTTCCTGATCAAGATCAGAGATCTCAGTTAATCCTCCCACCCCCAGTTCATGTTGACTACAGGGCTGCCTGCTTCTGTCATCGGAATCTCATTGAAATCGGCTATGTCTGCTCAGTGTGTTTGTCAAGTAAGTTCATGGGCCTCGTTTCTTTCTTTCTTTCTTTCTTTTTTTATATGTTGGAAGGGTAGAAAAGATCCCAACTATGTAGTTTTTAAACCATTCTGTTTTTATTTTTTTTATTTACAGTATTCTGCAATTTCAGCCCTATCTGTACCACGTGTGAGTAAGTATCTTTGAGGTTGTGTGTGTGGCTCAAGTTTAGAGCTTTGAGAGCATTTAAAGTCTTCTCTCTCTGTCATTTCAGGACAGCCTTTAAGATTTCTCTTCCTCCTGTACTGAAGGCCAAGAAAAAGAAATTGAAAGTGTCCACATGATAAGAAAACATTTTCTACCAGGTGCGGTGGGTGGCATGCCCCTGTAATCCCAGGGACTGTGGTGGCCAAGGCAGGAGGATTGCAAATTTGAGGACAGCCTGGTCAACTTAATGAGATCCTGACTCAAAATGAAAAATAATCAAAGGGCTAGGAAGGTATTTCAGTGGTAGAGTCCCTGTGTTCAATCCCCAGTACAGGCAGAAAAATTTGCAACTTTTAAGGCTATTAGTAGAAATTGTGTGGCAGAATTTTTGCCGTGATGCTCTGAGATAAATACAGATATGAATAGGGTAGGTATTTATATAGTGAGTTTTTTACAAGAAATATTCCCTACATGTCATCCTCAGCTTGTGCTTCTGGGACTGGCGTGTGAGTGGTCATCCTGTGTAGTACAGCCTCAGGTCTTCTGTGTTTTGTCTAGAAAGGGGGAAGAAAGCAGAGATCTCTGACTTTCTTTTTATGGGATGTTCACTTATCAAAGTCAGGCTTTTAAACTTACAGATTCTCACTTTGAAATGCATGCCATGTGAAATTTAACACAGCTTTGGAAAAAGTAGCTATTTATGGAGTCATCAATTAAGATAAAGCATCTTTCATAGTTGCCTCCCATGGTGGTCAAATGTAAACAAATCCTTATTGTCAATTGAGATTTGGCTTCAGATATTATCACATTTATTCTTTTTTTTAATATTTATATTTTTTAGTATAGATGGATACCTTTATTTAATAAAATTAATTTTATGTGGTGCTGAGGATCGAACCCAGGGCCTTTCACGTGCTAGGCGAGCACTCTACTGCTAAGTCCCAGCCCCAGCCCTATGTTTATTCTTTCATCTGTTATCAGTACGTTTGGACAGAGTTATCCAATAATAAGTTTGTCACTGAGTAACTACAGAATCTGATTTCAGGTGAACGAGGAAAGCAGGTGTACTAGATGTGGAAAATTTTTCTTCATGAGCCGACATGTGAAGAACTTACTTGTGGAAGCAGATGTCTATGATCTGAGGGGGATTTGTCAGGGAAAATGGATTCTGTTACTTGTCTGCAGATAAAAATCCGTCATTGTTAATGAGAAGAAAGGTTAATATTGTAGAGCTGTTCTCTAGAGGCTGTGAACTAAATAATGAAAACTTCCATAAGTTCAAAACAAACATGATTTGTAATTTTAGCAATGACTTTATTTTTCTATGTAATGGTTTTCCTTGAAATATTGCTTTAACTATTTCTATTCAGTGATTTTCCTTGAAATCATTCAGGGTCCCTTCGTGTCCAGCACAGCGTAGGCAAGTGTAAGGAATGGCGATAGGATTCGTTTTTTCAAAGCATATCAACAAAAACCCACTTGTGTACAAAACTTTGTATATAAATAAGATTTAAATTTTCTCTTTGACTATCTCAGAAATTGAGTCTTATTTAAATAATTTGCTTAGATAATTTCAGATTGTGTTCTGGATTTGTATTCATTAACAAATACACAATGATTTAGAGGATCGCTTTGCAAGTATTTATTAATCCTTGCATTTGAGAAGTGGTTTGTTTTTTAAAAACATTACTATTTCAGGGCAAGGGCTGTAGCTCAGTGGTAGAACACTTGCCTAGCATGTATGAAACACTGTGTTCCATCCTTAGCACCACTTAAAAATAATAAACAAAGGCATTCTATCCCCCTACAATTACAAAAAAATAAATTAATAATAATAATAAAAATAAATAAAGACATGCTGTCCATCTGCAACCTCAAAAAAAATTATTATGGGACTCACTATTTTAAGTATAGGAGGTAAAGCATTTAGAGCTAAAAGATGAATAGTTTCAGCTGGGCACAGTAGTGCACACCTATAATCCAGCAGCTTGGGAGGCTATCATAGAAGAATCACGAGTTCAAAGCCAGCTTCAGCAACTTAGTGGCCCTAACCAACTCAGTGAGACCCTGTCGCTAAATAAAATACAAAATAAGGCTGGGGATGCGGCTCAGTGGTCCAGTACCCCTGAGTTCAATCCCTGGTACTAAGGGGGAAAAAATTATAAAAGACAAAGTTTCAAACAAACTAGCAAGGTTTTCTCACTATTTTTTTGTTTTTGAACTGTTTTATATACTTGCTTAGTTCTGGTTTTTGTGTGTTCATGATACATTTTGTGTAAATTTGTACAAAATAACTTAAATGTTCATACTTGGTTGAATTATTTCCTCTTAATCATATTTATCTCATGTTCCTTCAACATTTCCTCAAACATGTACTTTATAAATGGATTTCATTAAATGTCAGACAAATGTTTATTCAACTGAAAAAATATAATTTCAAATCTTGCCAAAATTATACATGAATATATTGTTACAAGTACCATACAATAAAAAGTTGGTGTGAAGGGTTTAATGTACAACTCCTAAGAAAGTATTAGAAGAGAGATTTGATGTTTGTATTTTACATTGGGAGCAAGGTCAGCAAAATTTCACTTGCTTGATATTTTCTTTGGCTTAAGAAGGCTGGTTGGAAGTCTCATGTATGTTTTGATAACAGAAAAGTGGGTCAGTTTATGGTACTATAATATTTAAATGCCATGCAGTTACTGTTTTGCAGAGTAAACGGTAGAATGAATGTGACTCTTCAACCCGCTGTTTTGAAGGCATCCTTTTAGGCTTTATCTATAGTCTGTTGCTTTAAAAAATAATAACAACAATTGTTATTGTTACATCATTATATTATAACTATTATATATTATTACATGATGATGATGATGATGATGATTTGTGGTATTGAGGATTGAACCCAGGGGTGCTTAACTGCTGAGCCACATCCCAGCCCTTTTTATTATTATTATTTTTTTTTATTTTGAGACAGGGCCTCACTGAGTTCCTGAGGGCCTCACTAAGTTTCCCCAAGCTGGCCTCAAACTTGAGATCTTCCTGCCTCAGCCTCCCAAGAGCCTGGGATTGCAGAAATGCACCACCGTGCCTGGCTTTTTTTATTTTAATTTAGTTTATTTACTTCAAATTATCCAAAGGGTTTTACTAGAGTGCTAGTAATTCTGAGAGAGTGCAGGGAATGTTTTTAGCACCAAAACACTTTGGTGTAACAAATATGGTGTAAAAATCAGGCAGTGCATGGAAAACTGAATTGAAATTTGGGGCCTACATTTTATATTAAGAGAAATGAGAATTTTAAGATGATTCTCTGGTACCAATTTTTAATAATGCCATTGCACTCAGAAATACCAGTTGCTTTTCCTCTTATAACTTCCTTTGACTACTACCCTAGAATTTCATGGTTCATTTCAGTACTGTCTAAATAGCCCAGTGTGACTAAAATCAGGACGTGAGGCATACTTTTATTACTTTTTTTTCTAATTACAATAGAAAATGATTAAATACTTTCTGAAAAAAATCACGACATTCACAAAGTAGAAGGAAAAATAGAAAATCCACTTTCATCATTCTTCTGCCTACCCAGAGTTGATAGGGTTAGAAAATAACATTCATTAATATTTGGTGAATCTGGGAACCACAGACATGCATACACATTATGGGTATTTCTGTCTTGAAGTTCCTTTGAGTGTGTGTTTCCTTTAATGCCATCTGTCAGCGAGTCTTGTTAAGACTGTTTCTGTGGCAAAACAGGACTGAAGAGTTAGCCCGGAGCTTGCATCTTTGGGTTGCGGGAACACTGCCAGGAGACGCTGCTCCTCAGCAGCTGTTAGATGAGGTGGCAGCACCTGCATTAAAAGAGGGGTTGTGGAGAATTTTTTCCCCATGGATGGTGAATGATAGAAGAAGACCCAGTGTCTCTAGAAACCTCCACAAACCCACTTAGATGATACCTGCCTTGCTGACCATACAGGACAGTCACATGGGTTAAAGGAAGCACAGTGTTTTATCAACTGAAGTGCCATAATGTGTGGCAGCCTCCATGGAGATCCTCTTCTGGGAGTAGAACTGGCCTGGATCCCAGGAGCCCCTCACTGTGTGGGAAGCCAGGCTCCCCTGGGTGGCCTCCAAGGGGGACAGGTTGCAGGAGGGCCAAGGCCATCTTGGCCTCTAAAAGGAGGTGAGCAGCCTCACCAGACACTCCTTAGGAACACACGGGGTTGCTGTCCAGGTGTCCCCCTTCCCTCCCGCCCTATCCCGCCCTTTCACTCCCGCTCAGACTGTAGCCTGGTCTGCTGCAGAATTCCAGCTCCCTCCCATTTCACAAGTCTTTTCAAAAACTTTCATCTTGGGCTGGGGATATAGCTCACTTGGTAGAGAGCTTTGCCTCCCATGCACAAGGCCCTGGGTTCAATCCCCAGCACCACACACACAAAAAAATCTTTCAACTTCTATTCAGCATTGGTTCCTTTGTGTGTTTGACTACTACCCTAGAATTTCATGGTTCATTTCAGTACTGTCTAAATAGCCCAGTGTGACTAAAATCAGGATGTGAGGCATACTTTTATTACTTTTTTTTTCTAATTACAATAGAAAATGATTAAATACTTTCTGAAAAAAATCACGACATTCACAAAGTAGAAGGAAAAATAGAAAATCCACTTTCATCATGAATAATTGCAATGAATAATTGCCAAAATTTATGGAATCCTTATTTCATGTGTGGCCTTGAGCTAAAAGCACTTTCCAACACATCTCTTGTCAATCTCAACCAGAAAAGGTGGTGTCATCCTGTGTTCAGATGAGGAGCTGCACTAGCAGCCTAGTGGGTTCCTCTTGCTAAGGTTTAGTTGAAATATATTCCTATAACAAACTATTTAAAGATGTTTAATTCAGCCGGATGCAGTGACACACCTGTAATCCCAGATACTCAGGAGGCTGAGGCAGGAGGATCACAAGTTTGGGCTCAGCCCCAGCAACTTAGCAAGGCCCTAAGCAACTTAGTGAGACCCTGGGATTTTTTTAAAAAATAAAGCATTAAAAAAAATGTACAATTCAGTGATTTTTAATATATTCACAGATTTGTTCAACCATTGCCACTCTCTTATTCCAGAACATTTCTATCACCCCAAGAAGAAATCCTGATTCTAGTTCCTGGCAGCCACTAATGTACTTCCTGTCTCTGTGGATTTCCTGTTCTGGACACTCCCATATGGATGGAGTCCTGCACTGCGTGGCTTTTCGAATCTGGCTTTCACTTGTATGCTCTCAGGGTTCATCCACACTGGGGCATGGGTCAGTACTTTGGGTTTGCTTTTAGTGTCCCTGGGTGGGTCTCCTTTGGAGCCAAGTTGCTCGAGCACCTCCCATACAGCCTTAGTCAGGATGCCTGAGCAAAGCCCCTGCTCTGATATGAACACTTACCAGGTCCAAGAGCAACCTGCTAGGCTAGGGTCAGTTTCCCATGAGTCAAACATTGACAGCCTTGAGAAGCTAAGTGACTGGTTCATAAACCTAAAGCCATCAGCCTTTTTATTTTTGTATATATTCTTTTCTTCCTTCTCCCCTACCCTCCTTTTTTTGAGACAGGGTCTCACTACGTTGTCTATGCTGAACTTCAACTCCTGGGCTCAAGTGATCCTTACTGAGGGGCCTGCCCTTCCAGCATCGATTGTGGGGAGCTTGAAGGTGCAGAAAAACCCCTTTGGAGATGGTTTCAGAGAATAGGGTCTGCTTTATTGCACAGCAAAAATAGCTTTTATAGTGGGTATGTGTCAATTATCATATAACAGTCATGATAGGCCAGAGGTGATACACAACATATCATGTTACAGGAGTCCAGACACCAAGAGTCTAGAAACTGCCACGTAGGCTGACCTTGTGCCAACAGGGGAATAACTTCCTGTCAAAGGAGCAAGGAAATGGCGCATGGTGTTCTGACAGCACTCTGTTCCAAAACTTCCTGTGTTCTATGTTAGGGCTTCCCTGCTGCACAGTGAGCAGGGTAAGCATTCTTCCATGCAGGTCCAGAGTCAGGCCCTGCAACAGATCCTCCTGCCTCAGCCTCCCAAGCAGCCGGGATACAGGCATGTGCCACCACAGCTGGTTTTCGGTGTATTCTTTTTTTTTTTTTCATTTGTAGTTGGACACAGCACCTTTATTTTATCTATTTATTTTTATGTGGTGCTGAGGATCGAACCCAGCACCTCACACGTGCTAGGCAAGTGCTCTACCACTGAGCCCCAGCCCCAGCCCTCTGTATTCTTTATAGTGAACATATCACATGGAGAGGAGGACAGGACAGAGCACGGTTGCTTAAAGGAATGTCTTCTTTCAGGTGGATGCTTTACCACCCGGACTTTAGGGTGTGGCCATGCCTACTTAATTTGTAGACTCCTTTCCCAAAGACAGATGATGAAAAAAAGCAAATGTTTGTCTTTGACAGCTTTCTTCTTAGTAATTTTCCCCTGGGCTTTCTTCCAAGATACTGAGAGATGTAAACGCCAAGAGATGTAAACACTTTGCAGTTTCCCAGAGAGGAACCAAGATACAGGGGAAATTTTCATGCCAATGCTACAACGCTTCTGTACTTGCTCCACTCCTGGGCCACACCTTATTTACATGTGTTTTTTTATTGGATTTCCTTCGGGAGTGCTGAGAATTGTGTGGTGGGAAAAAAACTTCCAAGAACTGGGAGAAAGTCCAGGAGTGGTGGCCAGTGACTCAGGAGGATTGCAAGTTCAAAGGCAGCTTCAAGAACATAGCAAGAGACCCTGTTTCAAAAACCACAGGGCTGGGGATGTGGCTTCAAGTGCCCTGAGGTTCCATACTCAGTACCAATACAAAACAGGGAGAACAATGATAACAATTCTCTGCAATTACAGTACTGCAGCCTTATCCCCTTTTAGGTCCACTTCCCCCAAATCCCCATAAAATTGAGTTTATTAAGGTGCAAACCTCCCCTCTTTGTTTAGAAGGCAGGGCCTGTAGGCTCACTCTTGCAATGGAGTTGCATTAACTGCAGGGCGAAGGGAAACTCCCAAGTTTTCAACTGGACATGGACACGACCAACTTCATTCTAACTGGAAACCAACCAGCAAACAAATGGGAAGGCATTTGTATTGACACCAAGTGTACAGTCCTTTCTCCAGCACCCCTGTGTGTCTCTGTCACCAATGCAATGTCCTACAGCGCAATTCAGTTCTGACACAAACTGCCTGGTGCTAGCAGCACATTCACAGATGGCAGGATGGAGTCCTACAGCACTCCTTACTCCCAATGCCAGTCATAGCCATCAGGTCCCAGGTGCCCCATGGTTCCATTTGTGTGGATAAAAAGTTAGAGGTTTCCATGATCCCCCTAATATCAGGGATAAAGCTTGGCAAAATAATAAAACGCATGTACACAGAATAAGAGTCAAAATGCATAAGGAAAACTCTCACAACTGCAGAGGAGAAGTAGATGAATCTCTGGTTCAAGGTGGAGACTTCAAGACCCCTCTACTGGAAATGTGCAGATTCGGGAGGCAGATAATTGGTAAGGACATGATTGAATTGAACAGCAGCATCTATCAACTAAGTATATTTGAGATTATAGACTGCTTCATCCAAGAAGAAGGAGCAAAGAAAAACATTCTTAATACATTCACCCAGAGCAGTCTCCAAAAGAGTCAACAATCTGTGCCACAAAAGAGAATTTTAACACGTTTACACAACAGAAGCTCTATGACAATGTCTTGGTTTTAAGACTATAAAAATAAAACTCAATTTGAGAAAAAAAAAGTTATAGAAGGTATTGTTAGACCATAGTGGAATAAAATGATAAATTCAAAACAGAGGCCTGGAAACTCCAAAATATTTAAGATTAAAAAAGCAGGCCTGGTGACACATGCCTGTAATCCCAGCGGCTGGGGAGGCTGAGGCAGGAGGATTGTAGGTTCAAAACCAGCCTCAGCAAAATCAACCAAAATCACTAAGCAACTCAGTGAGATCCTGTCTCTAAATAAAATACAAAATAGGGCTCGGGATGTGGCTCAGTGGTCGAGTGTCCCGGAGTTCAATTCCCCGGTCCCCCCCCCCCCTGACAGGAGTAAACATCAAGGATGAATAAACAACATGGATCAGAAGAGAAACTTGTTTGGACTTGTTTGGACTTGTTTGGACTTTGCAGTAACTCAGTGACTTTTTAGTGCTGGTCACAAGATGACCAGAGAGTGTGTCTATGTTAGATAAGTGGATGATATAACCTTTTTGAGTGTGGATGATGTAACCTTCTAAGTTGTGGTCATAGGATAATAAAGTAGTCAGGCAGTATGCTTATGTTAGATAAGTTAGGTGTGAACAACTTGTAAAGTATATAAGCGCGGGGGAAACTCCATGTAATTGCCCACAACTAACTCTCGCCGCCTGAGAGTAAGATCGTGCAGTTGTGTGCCAGCCACCTCGTGTATTGCTTTGTGTGGTGTGCGAATAAACCAGCATTTCAAAAGGCAATCGAGTTCGTGCTTGGTGTTCGCGTACGTCGCGGTCCGGGGTCCAGTGCAGATATCCGGAAGGGAACTCCTGGTAACCAGACAAGGCTGAGAAGCTGCTCGTGACACCCCCCAAAAAAAAATTTTTTTTTAAAAAATTTTTCAACAAATATAGAACAATATAAAATTTCTTGTCTCATAAAAATCTCAATTTACAACAAGTATTCACAACGTGGATGGACATATAGCAAAAATAATCAACAAAACATAAATATCATTACACAAACTCTGCCTCTGCAACAAAATACAGTTAACAACTACGACTGCCTTCATCCGCCACTTGAGTCAAGCCACCTTTGCCACGTGACATAGTTCTGCTGGAGAAGCACCGTAATTAGTAGGTGTTTCTACTCAGCTGTTTGGCCACCGCCACCTCCGTTTCCCTTCTACACACAGAACAGAGCCCCAGAAAAAGCGCCAGGCCTGATGGGCGGGGCCGGGGTGCGCCCCAGGGCCGGGGGCGGGCTTTCTTGCCAGTGAGCCAATCACAGCACGCCTCTCGCCGGGCCGCGGCCCATTGGCGGTTGCCATAGCTGCGCGAGTTCGCTTGACAAGATGGCGGCAACGGGGCGGTGGCTGCCCGGCCTTCCACGCTGGGCCCTTCCCGGCTTCTAGGGCTGGCCGGGCTCCAGGCATGGGCGCTGCGCCGGCGACCCCGCTCCTGCTGGGGCTCCTCCTGCAGGGCGTCCTGAGGCCGCTGCGGGCGGACCCGGGTGTGTACGCGGGGCAGGGACCTGCGGGACCAGGATGGGACTCCCCGGGCCCGGAAGCCACAACGCGGGAGCCGCCGCCACGCACGCCGCGGGCAGGGGTCGTGCGGCCGTTAATCCCGCCTATCCCTTCCCTTTCTCCTAGTTTTCATCCCTCCTTTCATCCGAATGTCCGGCAGTGCGGTCAGCGCGGCCCTGGTTGGAGGCCCCGAGGATGTGACCGTGTCCCTGGCCCCGCTGCAGGTCGAGGCTGGTGAGGAGTGGGCCCTTCTGGTGGGGGTCGGGGTCGACCTGCGGGCCTTGCCTCTGCCCTCAGCAAGCAGGGTGGAGCAAAGAGGACGGGCGACTGGTTCCGTAAGAGAGCTTGAACTAATGGCTAATCTTTGTGCTTGTCTGCCCTGCCTCACGTCCCTGATGAGAATAGTAGCATCTTTCCTTCCCATTGGACCAATGAAAAAACTGAAGAGAGGTTGCCACCTCCCTCCCTAATGTCACCTTTGTATAGGGGTTCCGTCCTAGGCAGTCGGAACCCCCTGGACCCTGCTGCCTTGCAATCTTCTCTCCCTTAGGAGTGTTGCCAGTTCCAACTTGTGATGTGCTGAGCAATGAGACGGGAGACTGGAGTGTGACTGTGACCCCAAGTGTGGTAAGGCTGCAGCAGAACCCCCCCAGGGTTGGTTTCTGCAGTGCGCTCTTAAATTAATACTTGTAGCGTTTTCCAGGTCAGAACCGCTGTGGAAGTGTGCGCTGTCAGTGCAGACACCCATCCAGCCCAGTGTTCTCACCCTTGGGCTAGGGAGCCTTGGCTCATTTCAAGGGCTTGGTGAAGTCTGTTGAATTCTGTGTGCATTTTTCGTTTCTTTTCTTTGGTACCAGGGATTGAACCCAGGGTGCTTAACCGCTGAGCCACATCCCCAACCCTTTTTTTATATTTTATTTAGAGAAAGGGTGTGGATGAGTTGCTAAGTACCTTGCTAATCTGCTGAGAGGCTGACTTTGAACTTGCCATCCTCCTGCCTCAGCCTCTCTAGTTGCTGGGATTACAGGCATGGGCCACTGTGCCTGGCCTGTGTGCATTTTTCTGATGAGAAGTCTGCCAGCTTATGTCAAATTATCAAATGGTTCTGGAACTCAAAAGAACTTCATAACCACTGGATCTGAACTTCTGTGTCAGGACTGTGAAGACTGGAGAGGTGACATGTATTTCATAGAATAAGTGTCCACTGAGTGTCTAGTATCAACTCTGAGATAAATGGACAAGAAAGACAGACTGCTTGTACCTTAGGAATAGACGTTTGCATGACCAGAGCCATTCTGAGAGAAACTGGGGATCATTTTCATTGACTTTTTGGTATTTCATCTTTCAATAGTGAGAGAATAAATACATTTAAGAAGGGTCTAGATAAATTGAACTAACTTATCAGACCTCTGTTTAGCTTTCTGTAAGTATTCAAAAGTTGTTTGCTAAAAATTCAGAATCAGAGCTTACATATTTCGATTGGTTTAGACAGGTTTAGGGGTGGAATTGAAGAGAATTCTGTCATCTTTGAATATGGTTCTTCTTTTGCAAAATGCACCGAGGCTAATGTGTGCTTTAATGTGCTTTCCATTCTGTGTTCTTAGGATCACAGATGTTGTTTTGAGTTCACTAAGTATAGCAGTGTTTTCCTTTCAGAACGTGTTGGAGGTGACAGTGAGGCTGAAGAGGGACCTGGAGCAGTGTTCCTCCAATGAGACAGAGTCCTTCTCTGAGTCCCCTTGTATTGTCCAGACTCTTCTGGTTTCAGCATCTCACAATTCATCCTGCTTAGCACATCTCCTCATTCAGGTGGAAATTTATGCCAACTCTTCTCTGACCCAGGGTGCATCAGGCAAGTACAGTCTTTGATATCCAAACATTTATGTCAGACATTACTTGTTTGGTTATAAGTTTATGACATGCAGTTTAAAAGTGGGCTTGACTTTATTCTTTTTTTAGTTGTAGATGGACATGATACCTTTATTTTATTTGTTTATTTTTACATGGTGCTTCACATGTGCTAGGCAAGTGCTCTGCCACTGAGCCACAGCCACAGCCCCAGCCCCCTTGACTTTATTCTTGAGTCTGTCTTGTCATCCTAAATGTATTCTTTTTTGTCGTTGTTTTCTTGTTTTAAAAGTTTTTGCTTTGTACTGTTTTATTTAATTAAGGTTTTCCTTGATTTACTGTTTGTATCTTTTGTAAAACACTTCAAATCCTTCTTGAGAGAAAGTGAAACATGTTTCCATGTACTGATATCCAAAAAATGTCATCTTTACCACACATAAGACCCAAAGTTCAGTAGGCCGATGTGGTGCTGTGGTGCTGGCGTGGGCTGGCCCCAGTCACCAAGCAGAACACATGTTATATGATTGACTTCTCCAACTTTAATTCTTCTAATATGACATCCTGAAAATGGAGATTTTTAGAATGGATTCCTGTGAAGGGTGAAGGGGCAGGAGTACAGCCTTGTTCCTGTGGTTTTTAGTCCTGGGTTAAATACCTGCTGGGGCAGTGAGCGGGGAGAGTGCAGGAACATGGCAGGATCTTTCCTCATAGCAGGAGTTACTGAGCATTTTGTTTCTTATGTGCTGAGTTTGGCCAGCACTCTTCTACTTAAAAAGAAGGATTGAGGTGGAGTTCACATGGCACAAAATAACCATTTAAAGGAAGGGTTTGGTGGCATTAGTGGATTGGTGGTGGTGTGCAACCCATGGCTCCTAGTTCCAGAACATTTTTGTCACTCCAGAGCGAGACCCCTTACCTGTCTGCAGCTTCTCCCGTTCCTTCCCTGGCCCCACCCGTCAGCCACAGGCTGCTGCCTTCTCTCTCTGGAGATGCCTGTTTGGGACATTTCATATAAAGGAGCTGCACAACGGCTTGTGACCTATGTCTGGCCCTTTTCATCAGCACCTTATTTTAAGGTTGGTCCATGATGTAGCATTTGTCAGTGCTTCACTGCGTCCCTTGGCCAAGTGGTGTCCACTGTGTGGGTGTGTTCCGGTCTTCCTGTCCACTGACCAGTTGGTAGGCATTTGGCGCTTCCCACCGTTGGGCTGTTGTGAAGAGATTTTTGTTCCAGCTGAGGTCACTTCCGCCTGCCTCCCGGGCCCTGCTGGTGCTCCCTGACTGCTGGTCACTGCCCAGCGAGTCTGGACTGGTGCCAGCATGGAGGGAATGAACCTGAGCCCCTGCTGAAATTCATCATGGTCATCAATTTAAAAGCCCTGTTAACTCATGATCCTTGAAACCTCATGCCAGGGGCTGGGCTGTGGCTCAAGGGTCGAGCGCTTGCCTAGCACATGTGAGGCCCTGGGTTCGATCCTCGGCACCACATAAAGATAAATAAAATAAAGCTATAAAGAAACCCTCCTCCCAAACCTTATGGTAAGTGAAGAAGCCATCTGTGGGGAAGTGTGCAAGGGAGCCCGGCGCCTGGTTGGCTAGTGGTGGGTGCAGAGGGTGGGAGGGGATGGAAGGGTGCAGGCTTCCTCCTGAGTTAGTGGACGTGTCCTAATGTGACTGAAGTGACAACTCCACCTCAGTAAAACCGCTGCCCCTGGGTAGCAGCTTGCTTGGGCTGGGGTTGCTCAGTAGACGGGAGGGGACAGTGCATGTCCTTCTCAGCTCTACCAGCCTGACAGATAAGTGGACAATGGACATGAGGGAACCTCACTGAGAATGGGACCCCTGCTGGGGCAAAGGGAGATCCTGGGAGGCTCTGCCAGGCCTCTGGAGGTGGTGGTATACCCTTTCAGCTGTACAACAGGGACCTCAGGAGGGGCTTCCTGGGGAGAGAGGCAGCCTGCAGAGGCCAGGAGGCTGGGCAGATCCTGGGCACTGCAGGCAGGGTGAGGTTGTTGGGGGCTATAGCACAAGAGTGGTGTGGCTTAACTTACATTTTTTGTTTTATACCAGAGATTAAACCCAGGGCCACTCAACCACTGAGCCACATCCCCAGCCTTTTTTTTGTATTTTATTTAGAGACAGGGTCTCACTGAGTTGCTTAAAGCCTTGCTATATTGCTGAGGCTGGCTTTTTTTTTTTTTTTAATATTTATTTTTTTAGTTGTAGTTGGACACAATATCTTTATTTATTTTTATGTGGTGCTGGGGATTGAACCAGGGCCTTGCCTGTGCTAGGCGAGCGCTCTACCCCTGAGCCACAACCCCAGCCCCCTGAGGCCGACTTTGAACTCAGGATCCTCCTGTTTTAGCTTCCCCAGCCACTGGGATTGCAAGCGTGTACTGGGCCCAGCTTTCACTTACATTTTTTAAAAAAATATCTCTACAACTGGGTGGAAAATGAACAGGAGAGGTCTTAATTCAATGAGGAGATGTCCTAGCCATGTGGGGGCAGGTATTTAGAACAGGGGCAGCAGGAGTTTGTCACAAACCATAATTGCCTCTGGGTTCTTCACCCATGCTGAACCAGAGCCGAGATGTGCAGATCTGACTCAGATGTGCTAGTCACTCGAGGCTGAATGTGTAGCCTATTAAACATGATCTAGATGCATCCCAGATAAGCTGCCTGAATGTCACTGTGTTTGTGCTTAATATCAACTGTATTTTGAATAGAATTGTTCAGTGTATTGAAAAATAAAACCTGTGATTATATTCATCTTTTTTTAAATTTTTGTAACATTTTATTCATTAGTCTTAGGATAACAGTTGTTTTATATCTATATATCAGATTATTATATCAACTTTTGTTTTTGCTTTTTAACGTATTTGTCAAAAATTGACCATTAAGTCCATAGGGATTTTAAACACAATACTTCTCTTTTATTTTTTTTTTAATAACTTTATTTTATTCATTTATTTTTATGTGATACTGAGGATTGAACCCAGGGCCTCACATGTGCTAGGCAAGTGCTCTACCACTGAGCCACAACCCCAGCCCAATGCTTCTCTTTTAAATATAAAAACAATGTATATTTTAAATTTTAGAACCTGCAAAATTAGAGGAAAAATTTTAAAATTGCCCTTAATTCTACCATTAGGCAATAATTTCTGTTTACAACTTATGTATTTCTTATACAGTCTTTTTTTTTACATTTATCTTAATTAGTAATTTTTAACTGATGTGATTCAACTGTACTTCTTTGGTTCACTGTAATTGGTGTGTTCTCTACGTGGCTTTTGCTGGCACAGCAGACGCAGCTTCAGATATGTTTGTTACATTGCCCGTTTCAAGAGTCCTTATGGGGCAATGTCAGGTGATGGTGGTTTACAAAATAATGATTCTGCTTTTTTTTTTTTTTGAATGTCACAAATGTGACAGAGCTTTGTCAGATTGTATTACAGCTGATCTTGCTGATCTTTCTGTTGTCTGTGCTTTTCAGAGAACATGACTGTTATTCCTAACCAGGTGTATCAGCCCCTTGGTCCTTGTCCTTGCAATTTAACGGCTGGTGCCTGTGATGTTCGCTGCTGCTGTGACCAGGTATGTTCTCTCTGACTGCTGCCTGAGAGCGGCTGGTCCCATTTTTGGCTTTTTAATAGACAGTCTTTCAGAGTTGACATGACATCTCATTTGCAAATTGCTTTCAAATTGTGTGTTTTCTTATCTAGTTTTGTCAGTTGAGTTTATGGAGGAATAAAATGTATTCCTGGAGGAAGTCGTGCTTGCAGCGATTACAGTGAGAGGGTGGTTTTAGGATCCTTAAAGAAAATAGAAAAAAAGAAAGCACATTGGTGTAGTGATTGTCAGTAAATGTTCAGAGTTGTGTGACCATCACCACATCTGACTTGTGAACACCTCTGTCACCTCAAGAGACCTGGGTCTATTTATGATCCCAGTCCTCATCCCAGGACACCGTGCATCTGCCTGTTCTGCGTGTTGCCTGTAAGTGGAACCCCACGCTGGAGCGTGCTGAGCCCTGCCTCTCACTTAGTGTGGTTTTCTAGACTGTCCTGTGTGGCCTGTGCTGGAGCCTCATTGTCATGCTGAATCACCTCCATTGTGCAGGCGCACCCCATGTCTTGCACCCCTCCATCAGTGGCAAGGCATGTCAGTGGCAGGGCATGTCGTTCTTTTCATTCTTTGGCCGTGATGGATGGCCGCTGTGAGCAGCGTGTGTGAGGTGTCGGCCCAGGGGTGTTTCCATCCTTTTGGGTTTGGAATTGCTGGGTCATCAGGAGCGATTTTGAGAAGCTGTTTTCCAGACTCTTCCAAAGCAATCGCACTATTTTGCATTCCTGGTACAAAGTGTGTGGGCTGCAGTTTCTCTGTATTGTCACCAGCATTTGTTATTATCTGTCTTGATGGTAGCCCTCCTAGTATGTGTGGAGCGGCTTTTCTGATTTTGATTTGTGTTTCTCTAGTGACAGGTGATGATGGTCAGTTTTTTTGTGCTTATTTGATATATTTGTGTCTTCTTTGGGGGAGTTTGTTCAGATTCGGTAGTTCCCCACAAAAAGTTCTTTACTTTTGGAGATTGAACCCAGGGATGCTCTTACTGTGAGCCACATCCCCATCCCTTTTTAAGGCTGGCCTTGAACTTGGATTCTCCTCCCTCAGTCTCCTGGGTAGCTGGGATTTCAGGAGTGCGCCACTGCACCTAGTGATGTTATAATTCTTGTAATTAGACCTATGACAACCATTATATTAAAAGATAAAAGCACATCATAAATCTGGTTCCGGTGTCGCTAAAAATGTCAGGGTGGTATTCTTTCCCTCTTCTCCTGTTACTATTCCCTATTTCTAGCACCAGGGGCAAAGCTCCACCTCCATTTTGTCAGCGGCCCCTGGTCTGAGGAGTGAGCTGACGGGTGGGTGGCCTGGAGGAGCGTGCACACTTACTGAGTGCAGGTTTCTCCTGGCGTGGGTGCCCTGCAGGGAACGAGGAGGTAAGGAAGTGGTGCAGGCGTTGCTTTTGCTGTGTGGTCAGCTGGAGAGGGGTGAGGAGGAAGGGGGTTAGTGTCGCAGGGCTTATGTGTGAGAGCCCTTCAGCCTCAGCGCTGTCACCTTGAGGACGAGATGTTGCCTGTGGCGGGCACCTCAGCCAAGCGGGTGGGCCTGGCGGGCCTGAGCTGCCCCCCACCAAAAAAGAGGAAGAGAAAGGAGCATTTCTGAGGGAATTTCATCTTTTGCACCCAGGTCAGAAGGACCTTTCTGTTCCTGTTGTTTTTCGGGTGTCTTTAGCCTACGTAGTCAGTCTGTAGAGTGCATATAGCCACATGTCACCTAGCCACGGGGACGACTCCGCATCATCACTGTTAGGCCCTGTGTAGTGCCAACGTCATAGAGTACTTACCCAAATTAAGATGGCTACAAAATGAGTGGGCGATGTCCAGGACCCCATGGTGCATGAGTGTGTCTCTGACAGAAGCTTCTCCAGCGGCAGGTGACCGGAGTTCACGTCCCCTAGATGCCAGGTTTGCCGTCACACACCATGGCACCAATGTGGTGTGCTGTCTGTTCTGGACCACAACCTACCATGTTTTCTACTCAGTTTTTGATTTGAACTGTTCATGTTTGAAACAATAGCTCAGTTACATTTTTTCTTGGCAGGGGAGGGTGCTGGGGGTTGAACCCGGCCTCACGTGAGTGAGGCAGGGGCTCTCCCACTGAGCCCCAGCCACAGCCTAACTTTTTATAATTAAAAAGTAAAGAAAAATGACTACTGCAGCAGCTCAGGCTTCAGGACAGAGCTTAACCTGCAGCTCCCTCCATGCTTTGTAAGACAGGAAGGACATAGCTGCAGAATGAGCCTGTGGATAAGTGATTCTCGATGTCACTGATGGGGTCGCGTGAGGACACAGTGGGCAGCACTTGAGGCTTGTGGGTGTGGACTACATGCCCTATCTCTGAATGTCAGGGTTTGAACAATGACAAAGGTTAGAAGAGGGGTTTGCTCTGTCATGTCCCCACCTGTCCTGTGCTGTCTCTTCTTGCTTTCGGTGGGCACTTCTTACATCCCTAGTAAAGCTGCAGTTCCCCTGAAGGCTTGAAGTTCCTGATGGGGAGCCTCGTGAGGGAGTTGACTAAGGAAATTCTGGAAATTTTACTTCTTATGGGCACCAAGCACTGTCAGAGGAGATGGCACTGTGTTTGCTTCTCATCTATTCGGTTGTATCTTGCTAGCCTGAGTTAGTGTCATTTGCTTGCTGGGGACCATAACTGGCAGGCCCTCTTGCTTTCAAGGAGTGCTCGGCAGAGGCCAGAGACCTGTTCAGACTGTCCTGCTTCACTGGTGTTTTTGGAGGAGACGTCAATCCTCCATTTGATCAGCTGTGTGCTGTTGGGAAGCCTGGCCAGGTCCCCGACTGGTTCCCCTTCCTGTGCGTGCAGTCACCTCTGGCCAACTCACCCTTCCTCGGTTACTTCTATCATGGTGCCGTGTAAGTATCAGAGCCACGCCTGGGAGGGGCCTTATCTCCCAGGGCCACAGAGCCACCTCCAGCAGGCCCCCGTAGCTGGGGTCACACTTTTCTTAGCACCCAAAGTGATTTAATTCTAGATGTCAGTTAGTGAAGTCGCTTTTGTTAAGTATTTGGAAGACCCGGGCTGCACTGAGCATAAGCCAGTCGACCCAGTGTACAGTCGGTAGTGACTTTTTAGGTAGAAGGGCCAGCGGGCCCATGGGGGAGTTTTTCTTTGCAGTGTTGGGGACTGAACCTGGAGTGCTCCACCCCTGAGCCACATCCCAGCTCTCTTTATATTTTTAGAGACAGGATCTTGCTAAGTTACCCAGGCAGGCCTTGAATCTGATCCTTCTGCCTCAGCCTCCTGAGAATCTGGGAGTGGAGGTGTGTGCTGCCATGCCCGGCTCTATAGGGGCCCTCTACCCTCTGTATTTTATAGATCTGTATTGTTGACAACTTACAACTATGATTTTTATAATTAAAAAGTAAAGAAAAACTTGAAGGAAGACTTGTGTTTCAGTGGGTGACAACTGACGTGTCACTGATAGTCTCTGTTGTGGCTTGCAGTTCCCCTGGGCACCACCCTGCCTTTGAAGCGCATCTTCATGCTGAGCCACAGGGCTTTCCAGACTTCGGCTACAAACAAGGAGATCCCATCCTGACCGTCGACAAGGGGTATTTTACTGTTCCACAGGTAACGACTTGAGCTTGGACATGCCAGGCGCTTGTCTTCCCTGTCCTACTGTTGATTGAACTCATTGCTCTTGAAAATCTCTCCCCACATTACTCACTTTTCTCCTGTGGATTTACCAGGGACTTTACTATGGATGGTCTATGGACTTTTAAAAAACGCACTATTAATCACTAGCTTTGCTAAAACTCAGAATGAACTATCAAATAAAAAAGATTTTTGATAAATTTCCTTGGAAATAATGATTATTCTTCACTTTTGTTAGTTTGATAGCCATTTTCTAGTAAGTCATAAATATGTCATTTTACTTTTTTTTGTACCAGGGATTGAACCCAGGGGCACTTTACTGCTGAGCCACATCCCTAGCCAACTCCTCCCCTTTTTTTTGAGACAGGGTCTCACTAAGTTGCTTAGGGTCTCTCTAAGTTGTTGAGGCTGACCTTGAACTTGTAGTCCTCCTTCCTCAGCCCCCATTGCAGGTGTGTGCCTGGCTAATGTATCATCTTATGTAGAATTTTGAGAAATATTTTAGGGTTATCAAGTTTTAAATGGAATCTTTATTTTTCTGAATTCAACATTATTAGGAAAATACATCTGTGAGAAGAAAACATGGGGAGTAAAACCATTTCTCTTTACTCTCCATATGAGTCCGTTTTTATGGCATTAAGAAAATCTGGGGGCTGGAGCTCAGTGTAGAGCTGGTGCATAGCATGTGTGGAGCACCCCCCATGTAGTTAGGAAGAGGGAGGGAAATGAAGTTGAATATCATGTTTTTGCATAAGTCAAGAGTGGGGCTGGGCTGGGGCTCAGTGGCCGAGCGCTTGCCTAGCACATGTGAGGCCTTGGGTTTGATCCTCAACAACACATAAAAATAAACAAACAACAAAATAAAGGTATTGTGTCCATCTACAACTAAATTTTTTTTTTTTTTTAATTTACAAAAAATCAACAGAGTGGGGCAAAGGATCCCACTCAATTTTATTAAATAATGCTGGTGGGACTCCTTGACCTGTTATTGCAGGTTGTGCTAAAGCTGGTCAGTTCAGCAGACTAGCCACTGTTGAAACCAGACTATGGACAGGGGCGGTTGACAGAAGGACCAACGTTAAAAGAGATGCTGATCTGGTTTTTATGATTAGAAGAAGGATCACAAATCTGCTGGGTGTGTCCTTACCCTCAGGTGTCCCTGGCTGGGCAGTGTCTTCGGGATGCCCCTGTAGCATTCCTTCGGAATTTTGATGTTAAATGCACTACTAATTTGGAAGTGTACCAAGAACGAGATGGCATTATCAACTCGAAGATAAAGAGCAGCACCATGGGAGGTATGTCATGTGTCTGGAGAAAGAAGAGACCCCAGTGTTAAAGTATGACCTTGTGAAACTATAAGTCACTTCTACCGGATCAACTTAAAATTTCAACTGGCAATTGAGGATGGTGTTTTCTTTGGAAAAAGTTCAGTTCTGTAGGACAGTCTAGTACACGTTAGTTTTTTTTTTTGCTGAGAAATTGAATCCAGGGCCTCGTGCCAGGCAAGTGCCCCACCAATGAGTCACAACCCAGCCCTGGTTCCTTCTTTTTTAATTGAAGGAAATTTTCCATGACGTAATGTAATTCAGTGGCATTTAGTGCATTCCCACCTCTGTGTATTTCTAAACTTTCGCATCACCTGCCAGAACTCCTGTGCCCATTCGCACTTGCTGCCCGCCCCCTCCCTCCGACTCCTGCAGCCCCACCTTTCTCTCTGTCTGTGGATTTACCTGTACATTGAGTACAAGTGGAACCCTGCGGCATGTGGTCTTCTCATCTGGCTCGTTCACGGAGAGCATTTTCACGTGTCAGCTTTGTTCCTGTTGGTGGCTGGGTCACATCCATTGCTTGGATGGACTGTGTTCTGCTTCTCCATTAGTTGGCTGATGGATGGTCTGACTGGGCCACCTGTTGGGTATTGTGAACAGTGCTTATGTGAACACCTGTGTGCAGGTTTTTGCACGAGCATGTTTTCGTACTGTGACACTGTGGGACCACCAACTGCTCTCCCAAGTGCTGCAGTCTCTCACACCCCACTGGTAGCCCACCGCCCTTTGCCCTGATGGGAGTGGCACCTGGTGCTCTTCCTGGCTTCCAGGATCCTCTTAGTCCTTGCTGCTTGATGAGGTGACCTGCGTCTGCTGATGCTAGAGGGTGGCTGTGGCCGGCTCCCAGGGCAGGCTTGGCTTCCGTGTTTGCCTGGCCATCTTTCCTTGGGGTGAGTAGATGAGATCACCTGGACAATGCAGTCTTGGGGAAGCTGATTTATGTATTTTTTTTCAGGCATAATTACACCAACTGTGACCTATGAGGAAGCAAATGACCTCGACAAATTCATCACCAATACAGGTATTCTCACTGTTAGACTTTTATGTCATTTCTGCAGAAATATAAATGGCATTTTTTATGAGTGTTATACAGCTCCAGAGTAAAATACATTTTTATTAAGAATTTTGGGGGGCTTACTGGAGTCAGGAAGACATCCCAAGGGTAGTTTGTTTGCTCCTTGTTCCACCTTGCTGTGTACCCTCTTGTGACCACAAGGCAGCACCCTCAACCCCCACCTCGACAGGCCTGGATTGGATGAGTTTTGGGGTCCCTTCTAGTTTTCAGGTTCCTAGAGACTTTTCTTAGATGTTTTTCAGGTCATTAGAAAACTCTTTAGAAGCTAGGTGCGGTAGTGCATGCCTATAATCCCAGTGGCTCAAGAGGCTGAGGCAGGAGGATCGAAAGTTCAAAGCCAGCCTCAGCAACAACCAGGTGCTAAGCAACTCAGTGAGACCCTGTCTCTAAATAAAATCCAAAATGGGGCTGGGGATGTGGCTCAGTGGTTGAGTGCCCCTGAGTTCAATCCCAGTATCTCCCCCAAAACCAAAACCAAACAAACAAAATTCTTTCGGATACCACATTTTCATGTTTTGATTTTTTTTTTTTTAAATATTTTTTGTTTTTTAGTTGAAAGTTGGATACAATACCTTTTTTTTTTTTTTTTTAATGTGATGCTGAGGCTCGAACCCAGCGCCCTGCACGTGCTAGGCGAGTGTTCTATCGCTGAGCCACAACCCCAGTTCCTCATGTTTTGCTTTTAATTGTGATGCAGCCAAGTAAATTATGTAAAGTATGGCTGATATTATCAGGACGTTTCATGTATGTGTGTGTGTGTAGAGGAGGCGGGTATTGGGGATTTAACCCAAGAGCACTCTTTGAAATTTTACTTTGAGACAGAGACTTGCTAAGTTGCTGATGCTGGTCTCAAACTTGCGATCCTTCTGCCTCAGCCTCCTGGCTCACTGGGATCACAGGTGCACACCACTGTGGCTGACAAGACTTTGTTCCTAATGAGAGATACTATTTGTGTTCCTTTATGGTGCTTTGTACTTCTCCAGTTCATTCATTACTTCATCAAGTTCCTGCAATGTAGTAGGCAGCGAGCTGGCAGGCCCCATTTATGAAGTGATGCTCTGTAATCTTTCATTTCACAAATATTTCACCAAATGCCTGCTCTGTGTCATGAAGAGACAGTTGCTGGGGACTCAGGAATAAAAGGGAAGGGACTATGTCCTTCAGGGTAATGTGAACAGAGGGGGCTGCTGGCACCAACTCAGGGACCAGGGCAGGCTCCCTGGAGCTGGAGGCACGCGGCAGGGTGGGATACACTGGGAACAGCCACCCAGGCAGAGAGACACCAGTCGCGGGTCCTTAGTCATGGAGTGTTCTTGTATTTACAGAAGCTCTTTTAGGCCACGGATCAGTCTCCAGATATGTGAATGTGGAAGAGCATTATATTTTCAGATGGAATAATAACACAATCAGTGAGATAAATGTCACGATTATCAGGGCAGAAGTCAGTGCCCTCCAGAAAGGTAACTCTGAGGTAGTGAGAATGCTTTAAATTTAAAGCCCAATTTCCTTCCTTCCTTCCTTCCTTCCTTCCTTCCTTCCCTTTTTCCTTTCTGATCCTCATATTTATAACCATAAAATGAAGTCAGATTTTTTTTTTCTTATCTGTGTCTGTGAGCTAGTCACAGAGACAGTATTCATTTGCACACCAAACTACAATTTTTAAAGAAAATGACACCAGAGGGACAGCTTTTTTCCCAGTGAATGGTGCACAATATGTCTTTTTTTTTTGGTTTATTTCTAGGAATAATAACTCAGAGATTTACTGTGAAGTTTTTAAGCCACAGCAGTGGTAATGAAGAGGAGATGTCTGGAAACCCAGGTGAGGTGACTGCCTGTGCCATCTGTCCGTCACTGTCCTACGAGCAGTCTGCAGGTTGGCCACACCTACCCAACCCGTGGTCCCGGGCACTCCCCACATTTTAATTTGCTTTGCTGACCTGCTTCTTTATTCATTTTTGTGACATTGTATACTTTTTTCTGATAGTATCTTTTTTTTTTTTTTTTTACAAGAAATGCCCTACTTAGTGACAAGTAATGAAAGTACAAATTCTTTCTCTTTAGCTACTGATCTTTTAAAATAGACACACTGCAGTCAAATCATTGGCAAAACTAGCTTTTTTTTGTTTGTTTGGTACTGGGTATTGATCCTGGTGGTGCTCTACCACTGAGCTATGTCCCCAGTCCTTTGTGTTTTTTTTTTTTTTTTTTTTTTAGAGAGAGAGAGAGAGAGAGAGAGAGAGAGAGTGTGTGAGAGAGAGAGAGAGGGAGAGAGAGAGAATTTTTTTAATATTTATTTTTCAGTTTTCGGCGGACACAACATCTTTGTTTGTATGTGGTGCTGAGGATCGAACCCGGGCCGCACGCATGCCAGGCGAGCGCAATACTGCTTGAGCCACATCCCCAGCCCCAGTCCTTTGTGTTTTGAGACAGGGTCTCTCTAAGTTGTTGAGGCTGGCCTTAAACTTACTATCCTCCTCCCTCAGCCTCCTGGGGCTGGGGGTGGAAACCAGGGCCAGCTGGGCCAGCGCCCTGCCCCCGAGCCCACCCCAGCCTGCTCCGCCTCCTGGCCTTATCCATGCCATTGTTATCTGCAAGAGCACCCTTTTGCTCTCCTGTCACTTTTTCTCTTGCCTAGCCCTCCCCAGGGTACTGACTTCTTCAGTGTGTACTGACCTGATGATGCCTGACATGTGTATGGATGTTATTTTTTTAAAAACCTATTATTGTGGAGTTTTGGGGTTTATTATTGACTTTGAAAGCTGCCTCCTGGAATTTAAGTGTTTTTATAGGATTTCTGAGAAATGCTGTCAGACTATGTGAAACATATTGAAGGTCTGGTCATAAGGGTGAGCTGGGGAGAGGGGATCTCAGCAGCCCAGGGGACAGCTGTGAGTTGGGCCTGGGCTTAGGAGCACTGCATACTGTGGGCCATGTCTCTAAGGACTTATCGTCTTACTTGGAAAGACAGCATCACATTATGAGAAAAGACAGTGAAAACGCGGAGGTGACTGACAGACAAGTGCCGTGCTTAGGGACAAGTGCCCTGGAACTGTCACCAAGTAGGCAGCTGCCCACTGAGCAACACAGCCCCTCACTGAGCAGCTCTGTCACATGCTGGTGGTCAGGCAGTGAGCCTGTTGGAGCCCCTGCCCTTGGTGGGTTTCCCTCCTGGGGCCTGTGGAGGAGATATAACCCCTGGGGCCCCTAAAAGCAGGCAGTGAGAGCCAGGCGCTGTGGGCATGCTAGTACTCCCAGCTGGGGAGGCTGAGGCAGGGGCAACTCAGCGAGACCTTGACTCAAAATCAAAGATAAAAAGTGCTGGGGACGTGGTTCAGTGGTGAAGTGTCCCTGGGTTCAATCCCTAGTGCAGAAAAAAAAAGAAAAGCAGGTTGTTTGTGTTGGGAAGAGAAATAACCTGGGCAGAAGCTGTGGTGCCAGAAAGGAGTGTAAGTACACAAGGGTGGGGGCCAGTCAGCAGCCAGTGGGGAGATAGGGTTCAGGGGCAGGGAAAGAAAGTGGGAAATGGGAGCTATGGCTGGGTCTCAGTCAGATCTGATTGGGAGGGACATACAAGGAAATACAAATATAAACGAGATATGATATTACCTTGAAGAGTTATTATTTTCTTTTTTTTTAAATATTTATTTATTTAGTTAGTTCTCGACAGACACAACATCTTTGTTGGTATATGGTGCTGAGGATCGAACCCGGGCCACAAGCATTCCAGGCGAGCGCACTACCGCTTGAGCCACATCCCCAGCCCCGAGTTATTATTTTCTTAGAAGAAATATTTGTGCTGTCATGATAGAGGGGAATATCCTTAATTTTAGGAGATACGACAGAGGGTTTAGAAATGGAGTATTGTGGGGCTGGGGACACAGCTCAGCTGGTAGAGTGCTTGCCTCCTAAGCACAAGGCCCTGGGTTCCATCCTCATCACCACCAAAAAAAAAAAAAAAAAAAAAGAGTAGAAATGAAGTAGTGTGGGCCGAGGCTGGGGCTCAGTGGTAGAGTGGATGCCTAGTATGTGTGAGGCACTGGGTTTGATCCCTAGCACCACATTAAAAACAAACAAACAAACAAAAACTAAATAAACAAAATTATGTCCATCTACAACTTAAAATATTAAAAAAAAAAAAACAATTGAGGGGGCTGGGTTTGTAGTTCAGTGATAGAGCGCTTGCCTCACATGTGTGAGCACTGGATTCGATCCTCAGCACCACATAAATAAATAAAATAAAGGTATTGTGTCCATCTACAAGGAAAAATTAAAAAAAAAAAAATGAAGTGTTGTGATGTCTACAGCTTATTTTCAAATGGTCCTGAAAAGTGTGTGTGTGTGTGTGTGTGTATACATACATATATATGTATATATATTTATATGCTTATCTGATATTTATATTTGTGGCTAAATACTAAATTGTTGATTTTAGGTGGTTGTTACATTGGTGTTCATGCTATAATAAGTTTGTGGTTCTGCCTAGTGTGGTAGCTCTCGCCTATAATCCCACCAACTAGAGAGCTAAGGCAGGAGGATCTCAAGTTTGAGGCCAGCTTCAGCAATTTAGCAAGGCCCTGTCTCAAAATAAAAAAATAGGGATGGGAAAAAATATTGGCCAAATTGTATTGTTCTA
Source organism: Marmota flaviventris (assembly GCF_047511675.1). Lineage (NCBI taxonomy): Eukaryota > Metazoa > Chordata > Mammalia > Rodentia > Sciuridae > Marmota > Marmota flaviventris. Next base: position 135,451,539 of record NC_092498.1, on the reverse strand, counting down.
TTGTGTGCATGTATGAAGATGTAACAATAAATCCTACCATGATGGGCAACTGTAATGCCTCAGTTAAACAAGTATGGGAAAAAAGAGTTGGGGATGGAGCTCAGTGGTAGAGAGCCCCCGGTTCAATCCCCAGTATCACACACACACACATACACACACACACACAAGTTTGTGGGTCAACGTTTCTATGCGTGGGAGCATTTTCATAGTAAAAGTGGGAGTCTGAAGTTGGGTTCGCAGAAGGTGGATGATGGATGGAAGAGGAGCTGAGCCAGAGCTAGGGGGCTGAATGGTGGCTGCTCTGGTTTGGGTTTCTGTCACCAGCTGCTGTGATGGGTGCTCCCCACGACTTGTGGTCATTGATGCCTGCTCAGTTGCTGTGTGAAGGAGGCAGGACTGACTCAGGCCTGCTTTTAACTTTTCAGATTTTATTCCTAAAATGTATTTTTAAAACCACATGAATGTTCATGTCTGTTAAAAAGAAAAAAAAAACAAAAAACAAAAAAACCCCTATGAAGTGGATCGCCTTCTCTCAGGGTATTTTGTTTCTAAACCAAATTTAATTAATTAATTTATTTTTACGTGGTGCTGAGGATGGAACACCTTACTGTAGGCGTGCAGGGCCAGGGCTCTGCCACTGAGCCCCAGCCCCAGCTGCCCCTCAGGGTATTTTTAAGAAAGCTCTCCCTCCGTATTTTCTTTCACTGTGATTCTCTCCTCCATTATTTGCTGAGAATAACTTCAGGAGGAAAGGTGCTCAGTCCTATGCGTATGTTTGTCTAGGTTACCACCTTGGCAAGCCTGTCCGAGCCCTTCATGCCGACAGGATGAACAACGTTACCACTTTACGCCTTTGGCAGCCAGGTAATCTGCGTGCCCATTATGATTAGCTTCCTGGTAAACTAGAGCTTGATGATGTCCATTTCCATATTTTGAATCTCGTCAGGCCAAATTGCCTTCTGTAGTGGGGAAGAGGGGGAGGCTGTTTTTAACTTTGTCCACAGCTGTCTCCCGAAGCCTGGGAGTTGCTGCCTGGAGAGCTGAGAACAGCCTCCCGTTCACCCTGGCTGGTCTCTGCTCCCTGCTGGTTGCCCACACCTGCCTGCCCAGGCACCTGGCTCATGTTCAGAGGGAACCCTGCCCTGACTAGGAATTCTGATACAGAAAGGCACCTTTGTTTGTCTTTGAAGGGATTAAAGTAACAATAATCTCAGTTTGTGAAACTGGAAACTTTATTTCTACTTACTGTTTTTCAGGAAAAACTTTGAAGTAGATCTATACTTTTATTTGGCAAAAACAGTAAGAAGATACTCTTTTTCTTTTATAGCTGGAAGGGGTTTGTGCACATCAGCAACTTTCAAACCCATTTTATTTGGAGAAAATGTACTCTCTGGGTGCCTCTTGGAAGTTGGAATTAATGAAAACTGTACTCAGCTCAGGTGAGTTTTACTGACAAATTTATCCACAGTTTCGAATGATTTACTTAATAAAATTAATTTACTACATAAACAAATAATTCACTACCACTAAAAGCAGATATGAAAAATTAGAATGAATTGAAACTTGGGTAAAGGTGATAGGGAGAAAATGAATGATTACTCACTTGTGCTAGAGTTGGTTCATACAACCTCATAAAGGAAAATAGATCTTTCTCTGGATGAAAGCCACTTCTTCCATGTTTAAGCAATGAACCCCAAGTTCTCTGCTGAAGTTTGTTTAGGTTGTTTGAACTTTATACTCTGAGACATCTAAGGAGTCCAGGAACAGGTGTAATTGGTGTGATTGAAGAATGGCTAAGCCCTGGTACCTGGAACTCCAATGTGCAGGTAGCATCTGGACAGTGTATTTATGCATCTGAATATACATTGTGGGGTTGAATCCAGGGCCTCGTGCATGCCAGGTGGCACTCTACCACTGAGCCACACCCCAGCCCTTTTTTTTTTTTTTTTAATGTTTTTTAGTTGTTGATGTACCTTTATTTTACTTATTTGTATATGGTGCTGAGAATCGAACCCAGTGCCTCATGCATGCTAGGCAAGCGCCCTACCGCTGAGCCACAACCCCAGCCCCACCCCTGGCCCTGTTTAAAAAACATTTTATTTTGAGATGGGTCTCATTAAGTTGTCCAGGCTGGAACTTAGTTAGGATCCTCCTGCCTCATTCCCTGAAGTAAATGGGATTACAAGTATGTACCACCTTGCCCAGCATTCCTTTTTAAAAAATTGAGATAACATTCTCTAATCATTGTAAAGTAAACAGTTTGATGGCATTTGTGCATTCCTGCAGGTATGCAGTCAACACCTCTGTCTAGTCCCAAAACATTTTCATCACCAAGAAGGGAACCCTGTGCTGGTGACATCGTCCTCCCCATCTCCTGCTCACCCCAGCCACCAGCAATAGTGTTCTGCTCTGTACCCTGGACCTTTCATATCAGTGGAAACATACAATCCGTGACTCTCAGTGCCTGGCTTGTTCCATGTGGCATAATGTTTTCAGTTCACCATGTGAGGTGTGTGTCAGAATCTCGCTGCCTTCATGGCTGAGTCACATCCCACTGTGTGTGGGGACCACAGCTTGTTGGTCCATTCACCCACTGATGGTCGTTCTGCTGGTGAATTGATTGGTGCTGGTGAGTAGCGTTGCTGTGCACAGTCATGTACAAGTTCTGTTGGAACATGCTTTCAGTTCTCTGAGTACATACCCCAGAATAGAAGTGCTGAGTTGTACGGTGAGTCTCTTTTGAGTTTTTTTAAGGAACTGCCAAGCTGTTTTCTATAGTGCCGCACAGTTTGACATTCCCATCAGCAGTGTAAGAGACTTTGAGTTTTCCCATCTCCTTAGCAACACATCCTGTTTTCCCTGTTCAAAAAAATAACTGTCCTGGCTGGGATTCAGCTCGGTTTTTTAAAAATGCATTTATTTATGTACGTATTTATGAATTTTATGTGGTCTGAGGATTGAACCCAGTGCTCACATGGGCCAGGCAAGCGCTCTGCTACTGAGCCACAACTCTAGCTTCATTTTTTTTTTTTTTTTTGTAATGCTGGGGATTGAACCCAGGGCCTTGTGCATGCCAGGCAAGCACTCTACCAACTGAGCTATATCCCAAGCCCCTGCAGCTCAGTTTTTGAGTGCTTGCTTAGCATACATGCAACTGCATGTATTGTAAAATAAATAAGGAAAATAAGGAAAGCAGTTTTTCAGGAGCTGGGGTAGAGCTCAGTGGTAGAGTGTGTGCATGCATCCCTGGGTTCAATCCCCAGCACCACAAAACCCCAAACCAAACAAAAAATCCTAGTGTATTTGAGGTGGTGTTTCATGATGGCTTTGTCTGCATGCCTTTTTCCTCCCTCCCCCCCATCAGGGATTGAACCCCAGGACTCTTAACCACTGGCCCACATCCCTAGCCCTTTTTTTGTTTTATTTTGAGACAGGGTCTCACTGAGTTGCTTATAGCCTCACAAAGTTGCTGAGGCTGGCTTTGAATGTGTGATCCTCCTGCCTCAACCTCCTGAGCCACTGGGATTACAGGCATGTACCACTGCACCCAGCTGCAAACCATGTCTTATAACATAAGATACTAACATTTTAAGCCCAAAGTAAGAAATTGCTTTTGTATGTGTTTCCTCTCTGCACCATCCATCCTGGGGAGGCCATCAAGGAGGAGCGGGGACTCCCAGATTTTTTTTTTTTCTTATTTAGACAGTACTTTTACTAGTTTCTATAATCAAACCCACATAGACTAGACCTTACATATTTAATACAGTGTGCTGCTCTGTATCCTAATCAGATTTTAATATCATTTCCTCAGCAGATTTTTTCCTGGACACCGACAAGTGTGCCTAGACTATTCTGGGAAGGACCTCAGGACAGGCCATGCTGTGGCTGAGAAATGTCTTACTCTTTTGCAGGCAGAATGTTGTTGAAAGATTTGATTCGTTAATACAGGCGACTCACGTGGCCATGAGAGGCAACTCTAATTACGGCAATCTGAGTGACGGCTGGCTGGAAATAATACGTAAGTCAGAGCCACGTGCAGATAGATGTGTGATTTGGTTGCTAAGCAGTTGTAGCATTAGAGTCTGATGTGGTAGGTCACTTTTCTTTGCTAGCTTAACTAGTTACTCTCCAGGCAGGGAGCTCTTCACGTTTTTCACCTCTTATTCATGATTCTCTTTTTTTTTAAAGAGGAAATTCATATGAAGTTCCAATTGCTCCACTTTTTTTTTTTTTTTTTTCCTCTTTTTGGTACCAGGGATTGAACTCCAGGGCACTCAACCACTGAGCCACATCCCAGCCCTATTTTGTATCTTATTTAGAGACAGGGTCTCACTGAGTTGCTTAGCACCTTACTTTTACTGAGGCTGTCTTTGAACTTGTGATCCTCCTGCCTCAGCCTCCCAATCTGCTGGGATTATAGGTGTGTGCCACTGTGGCCGGCTGCTCCATGATTTTATGAACTCATGATCTTTGTAAAAGAAAGCCTGAACTAAGCTGGAAGATTCTCAGAGCACTTTGGTTTGCATTTCCACTTTTGGTTGCCAGGAATACGGGCATTTGAGAATTGAATTTGTAGTTTATAAAAACAACTTTCTAAATTAAAATAAAGTGATTGAAAACATTGTGCTAAGTGAAATAAGCTCATCCACAAAAGACTGCATCTTCCAGGTGTGGTGGTGCATGCCATAATCCCAGTGGCTCAGGAGGCTGAGATAGGAAGATTGCAAGTTTGAGGCCAGCTTAGCAACTTAGCAAGGCCCTAAGCAACTTAGTAACATCCGTCTCAAAATAAAAAAATATAAAAAGGGCTGGGGATGTAGCTCAGTGGTTAAGCACCCCTGGCTTCAATCCCCAGTACCCTCCTTCCAAAAAAGAAAGACCACATCCTGTGTGAGTCCATCATGCGTGATATTCAGAATAGGCAAGTGTGTAAAACAGAAAATGTATTGGTGGGAGCCAGGACTTGGGAGGAAAGGCGGAGCAGTTGTCATGGGAATAGGATTCTTTGTGGGGGATATTCTAAAACTGCATCTGGGGAGTGGGCTGTAGCTCAGTGGTAGAATAGCTCAGTGGTAGAATAACATGAATGAGACTGGGGTTCAATCCCAGCACCCAAACCCACCCTGTCCCAGACAAGACAGATCAGAAGCGTCCTGAATGTAGTGGTGATGGCGTGGCCCTGTGAGTGACCCTGAAGTGCACACCTTTCCTGGGCGTGGGTGCATCATGTGGTGTGTGATGATAACAGCGCTGTGAAAAAGCAGGGCAGGAAGTGGAGGTGTGATGGGGGTGACAGGGCTCCTGGAGGCCAGGTGAGGTTTGAGAGCCCAGCGTCTTGGCCAGAGGCATCTGCAGGGTTGGATTGGGGGTGGGAGTGGAACAAGAAGGGGAGGCGCTGTGTGCAGGGGAGTGGAGGTGAGGTGACCTTAGCTGGTCCCTACAGGCCTGAGTCCACCTCCAAACCCCACATATCCATTGAGTCATTGGGGTCTGGCTCACGGGGTTTCCTGTGTTGAACCCTAAGCCCTCTGACAAGTGAGCCTCGGCAGAGTTAGAACAAAGTCCGGGGTCCCCGCTGGTCTCAGTGGCACCCCAGGCAACATCTGGCCAGTTTTTAGGGGAGCCTTGGGTGTGAACTGAACAGGAAGCAGCTTCTGCTCCCGCTGGGCATTGACTTTTGGGCTGCAGAGAGCTCATTGAAGCTATAGCGCCTGCCTTCACGGTCCCTCCCCTTCCGCCGGTGGGGGCAGCTCTCTGGATACTGTTGTTTCACTTTCCGTGAAATACTGTTCTTTCACCCTCCAAAGTCACTTTGGCCCAGCAGACTAGAATTCACACCAGGGACATCCAGTGTGTGGCCCCTGCACTGTCTCCACCCCTTGCTGATATGAAGGTCATGTTTATGACCTTCCTTGGTCCCCTCTGGATGCCTGGGATCATATAATATCTTTGTTAGCTTGAAGTGCCTGTTTTACAAGTGGGGGGAGGGGTCCTGTGGGGTCTCATACTCCCACCTGCCCATCCAGTCTGTGTCTGATGCACTAGGCCCAGAGATTGGGCTTTTCCAAGCCTGGGTTTGGGATTCAGGCCAGTAAGATGGGCTGTGGAATGACCCTGAGGGATGGCGGGCAGCAGTGAGTCCCAGCACCCGGGGAGTAAAAGGTCCGGGCAGCCAGGTTGGTTGGGTGCTGCATCAGAGAGGTGATGACATTTTGTTTCCTTCAGGGTGGAAGGGTTATCTTCTGTTTCATATCTAAGCCCAAAGCAACGCTAATCCTGGTTAATAAGCAGAAGAGAAGTGATGGGGACACGTGTGTCAAGGAGGAGGAAATCTGACATTCGAACAGTGTGAGCGACCTTCAGGATCTCTGAAGGAGCAAAGAAGCCCCTCCAGGGTTGCCAGGAGACCCCCACCCTCCTCATTGTTGGTTTTCCCAGTGCTGGTCTTCAAGATGAAGGAAAATTAATTTCTCATTCAATTTTATTTTCTTCTAGTTAAACTGCCTTGCTGCAACAGCCTAGGAAATGTGCTTTTCATCTGGCTACAGTTGTTAGAATGGATTTTAAATGTCATATGTAGCTTTTACTAGGAACGTGGGTCCCTGAAACAACTCTGTGGCCTTTAACTGCAGTTTTATATGTTTCTATTACAAGATGGGGTTGATTTCCATGGGGAACTTGGGAACGGAATGATGAAGGACTTTGCTCTGTGGGTCCGTGACTGTTTTACCAGACATTTTCAACACAACTCTGGTTAATTAGCATCTGTTTGTAGCTTTAAGGGCCTGTGTATTTTGTGGAGCCACAACCTGAGCCTATTAGACATTAAAGCCTCATAAGTGTGATTCCTAATATTATTTCCGATTTTTTGGTATCATATTGCCAGAAACCTGATATTAAATTCCTTCAAAAATGCCTAGCTCACTGTTTCTGTAGGTGTAGATGCTCCTGATGCCCACACGGGCCCGTTTTTTAGCAGCGCGTTTGGCACCTGCCCGGATGTTCCTGCTCAGCTCCACATCCGCATCCTCATCTCTGATGCTGGCGCGGTGGAAGGTGTGGCTCAGCAGCAGATACTCGGCATCCAGACGAGGTCCGACCCCCTCTTGGATAAGTGTACTTTAGAGAGTTGGTCTGGTGGAGGGCATGCCAAGGAGTAGGGAAATGCTAAGTTAGAATCCACTTGTGGGCTGGGGCTGCAGCTCAGTGGTGGAGAGCTTGCCTAGCATGTGTGAGGTACTGGTTGGATCTCAGCACCTCATATAAATACATAAAGTAGAAGTCCATTGACAACTATTAAAAAAAGAGTCCACTTATTTATAAATTGCAGTTATTAGCAATATGATTGTATATAGAGATGGAATGTGTATAAACTGTGTTTATAATGGAAACTTGTCCTCACAAGAGTTTATAGAGCTGGGTATGAGAGGTTTTGTAAGGTTGTCCAGGGAGTTCAGGGTGAACCGGGGCTCCTTAGTGCTCATAACATTCTATAGTGCATGAGTGTGACTGGCATGCTAATGGAGAACACTGCTCGGGTGGGGACTTAGGCCACAGACACGGCTCTCTCACTTATGAGCTGTGTGTGACCTTGGGCAACTACTTTGTGTCTCCTGACCTATATTTTTCTCACCTATAAGATGGTGATACTACCTTTGAGTACTAGGTCCCTCTCAGTTTTAAATGACATGGTCTCATTAAGCGAAATAGGGTGCGTATTGGAAAAGTCTGCACACAGCTAGTTTGTGGTTCATGGCTCCCGTGTGGTCCAGGATCTTCGTCTCATGGATCCCTTCCCCTCTGGTTGGCTTCATTCTCAAGGAAGCCATCCTCAAGTGATGAAAAGATAGAGCTAGAGTGCCGCTCAATGGTAGAGCTCTCGCCTAGCACATGTAAGGCCCTGGGTTCCATCCTTAGTACCGCAAAGAAACAAAAAGGGAACAGAGATGGCGAAGATGAACACTGGTGTTCCTCCTCGCATCGGTTTAGCAACTCCAGTGGAGAGGATGCTCTCTGGAAAGGTCTGGGCAGACTTTCGCTGGCGCCTTTTGAGTCATTGCTCCTTTCTGGACCAATCACTTATGGCGGGGACAATAGACACCTGTGATGGGCTAGGCTCAGATGGTGGTCCAGGTCTACGTTCTGGCTGGTGCCCTCTGGTCCACTAGACTTGAGAGTGTGGCAATGGTGGTTCTACAAGGCAAAATGGGGGCACAGTTACCAGAAGAAAGGAGAAGCAATGCTTGGTAGGCAGAAGTAACAGAGGCTAACCACCATAATCACCAAGCCCGCGCAGTAACAGTGCATCGAGGGTTCCATGAGCTGCTGCGTCTAAGCACCTTAGCTCTGGGCTTGAGCCTGGAACGCACACCCTGAATGGGTAGCTGCTGCTGCTGATTATTATCTCATTGATTGAGAGAAACAGGTGATGAAACAAGTTACTTTTAAAAGCATCTGTATGAGATGGCCCGAGGGAGAGCCTGGCCACAGTGGGTGATTGTAGCTGGTGCAGGTGTGTGAGGGCCCTGTGTTCTTCTCAGTCTTATGTCTGCATTTTAAATTTTATGTAATACCACGATGCCCCTGTGTTCTGAGTGCCCTGGATGAATGACGGCTGTGTTCCCTGCACGTCTTTCCCTGTAGGCTCTCCACAGTGAACTGGCAGTACCAGTGTGGACTTACTTGTGAAGATAAGGCTGACTTTTTCCCTATCAGTGCATCAGTCCAGTTTATTAAAATACCTGCACAGTTACCCCGACCCCTGACAAGGTAATCCATTTGCTGACCTAGTTAATATTAAATATTATTAGGAGGCAGAAAAGTTTGTATTTGAAAATAGGAATTTTATTCCTTTAATCAAGTTTTGATGCTTTTCATTTGTTGTTGTAACCGTCTAAAATGTTCTGTAGATTTCAGATCAATTTTACAGAGTATGACTGTAATAGAAATGCGGTGTGTTGGCCACAACTTCTATATCCATTGACCCAGCATTATCAAGGTAAGGTAAAACAGATTTCTGCGATGATTATCAGTTTGTTACATAAATTAAAATTTAAAAATAACATGTAAATGTCACAGAAAACTTAAGACATATAGGAAGGTTTAAAAAGAAACAATGTATTGCTATTGATATGCTTAGAAATTATATCACTATTAGTGGTTTAGCTTACTTCTACCTAAATTATTTACAAAAAAGAATTAACATTACTTCTTTTTTTTTTTTTCCATTGTCCTCCAGGGGAACCTTATGCCCAGTGTGTTGCCAAGGGCTTACTGTTGGTGTCCCTCCTCCTGTTGGCTGTGTTCCTCAGCCACCCCTGGATCAGAACAGCAAAGCTGGGCACTCGACCACCATGACTAAGTCCCTTTAAAAACTGTAGCCCTGGGCTCCAGTGACTGTGACAGTCCTGTATCCCTCTCCCAAACATTTTAATAAATGTTTTTTATTTTTGTAAAAAATTCTTGTGAAGTATTCTATGAATTTCATCCATTCCTGTGGCTGTCCAGGTGTTCAGAGCAATGCAGGATGAACATTCCCATTGCTGGCCTGGCCTGAGTATAGTACATGATTGTGAATAAATGTTAGGAATTTAGCTTATTATGATTACCAAGGTCGTAGGGCATTTATTTGTATCAGGGTCAATCTTTAGTTTTTATATGCTTGTCTTGATTACTTTCCCATATTTCAGAGAAAGGATTAGGAAATGCATGAAACCTTAAAAATGCATGTAATACTGGGGCTGGGGTGGAGCTCTGTGGAACAGTGCTTTCCTAGCATGTGTGAGGCCCTGGGTTCTGATCCCTAGTATCCACATGTAATACAAAAACACAAACCATTGAGTAAAGGTGTGTGTGTGGGGGGGCGGATAATATAAGAAAACAAAAATCAGGGGTGGATATAATTCCATGGGAATATATGCCAAAGACTTCATATTTTGTTAAGGCAGACCCCTACTTTAATGTTTATAAGAATTCAAATATGGGGCTGGGGGTTGTAGTTCAGTGGTAGAGCGCTTGCCTCGCACATGAGGCCCTGCTTTTGATCCTCAGCACCAATAAAATAAATAAAGATATTGTATCCATCTACAACTAAAAAAATTTTTAAAAATTCAAATACGATTGGCTATGGGAGTCATGGGGTTTATTTTTACATAAAAAATAAAATGGTTTTTCTTAGCAACTTTTCAAGGCCCTAAGCATCTTAGTTGTCTCAAAAAACAGTGGGTGGGCTGGGGCTCAGAGGTTAAGCACCCCTGGGTTCAATCCCCAGCACCAAATAAATAAATATAGTTTTTGATGAAAAACAGTTCTTCCTAATTCAAAAGGGGACATTCAGCTTGATACAGTGGAGGGATGGGCATCTACCCAGTACCCTGCAATAGCCACATGGTATGTCACTTGAGTTTTTTTGTGTGTGCCAGGTAATCCCCCTCAGTAGTGTTTCAGATGGATTTTGCACACTTGAAAAATTCTAATTTTGAAAGTGTCTTCCCTTTTACACTTCTTTATTGAGCTCCTAATGCTTCTTGACCTTCCTGCACCAGGAGAAATGTGCCTTTGCGTGGTCCCTGCAGACTTCCTGCCTAGGAATTTTCAAAACTTCCAATCCAAAGCTTTCAAATGGGAGGATAAGCCCACCAATGACACAGGTTGCAATTTTTAAGCAAGATGGCAGATTCTACTGGGTGGTGCTGCTGGGCTTTCACTCAACCCTAAGGTGGAGCTGACTTAGGAGTCTGGTCACTACTGGACCATGGGACTGGAGTATGGCCTGTCACTTCAGCTGTTTGAGTTCAAGACCCTTACCAGAGTATCATCTGTACTGTTTTAATGTTTCCTTAAATAGAATTACCAACTTAATACTTGTGAAACTTTGGATTTGATGTTACAGTTGTATTCCTAATCCATAGTAATATAACTAATGAAGGATTTTTTTTTCCCCAGGCACACTATTTGTTTTAGGTTGTAGGGACACAGGGTTCCTCTCTCTCTACCTCTTTTTCTGATTTGATCTCTGGAGGATGAAGTGATAGCGGTCTGGGGCAGATGAAGGAAATACCCAGTGGGGGTGGGTCTTTCCATGGTGTTAGTATAGCCAATTTAGGATTTAAGATATTTATTCTTAAAAAATTTTTTAATTTTTATAGTTGGACACAATAGTTTTATTTATTTTTATGTAGTGCTGAGGATTGAACCCAGCGCCTGGTACATTCTAGGTGAGTGCTCTACTGCTGAACCAAAACCCCAGCCCAGGACTTAAGATATTTATGAATAATTGATTTCCAAATGACAAATAACTTAGCTTATTTTGTGGGCTTTGTTAGGGAAAACGTACTTTAGTATAAGGGGGACCTGGGATGCCTCCTATGTGGTGTTTACTTTTCTAAGTTTATGTGTTCATGAATGCTGCGGTGTAGCTAGTGGTAGAGCTAGTGCTTAGGCTCTGGGTTCGATCCGCAGCATTAAAAGAAGAATTTTTTTTTTTTTTAATTGAATATGGTTACTGTGTGCTGCATCCTGGGGACACCAAGTGACTGGGACAATGGTCTGGTCTGTGGTGCTTCCACTTTAGTGGAGTAAACGTGCGGGCAGGATGATAATTCGAGGTGTTGGATAAACAGGGATGTAATGGGGAGGGAGCGGGCTATCTTTGGGGCTAGGGACAGCTTCTCAGAGCAGGGTCCATTTGAACTGGCCCGGAACGAACCAGCGTCAAGGAGGTCCGCAGCGCGGGTATTCCAGGCGGAGGGATCGAAGGGACCGCCGAGTTCAAGGGTATCGACCTGGGAAGAGCAAGAAGGCGGCTGTGGCTGAGCTAACAGCGTCCAGGGCAGGCGGTGGGAGAAGAGGGTTAGGGCCGGCTCTGGCGGGCTCTCGCTGGTCTGGGTACGATCATTCCCAATGCAGTGAGAGAGCCACAGCTCCAAGCAGAGTCGCATCAGACGTTCGCCTTGTGTCCCAGCTACCACGTCGCTGCTGCGTGCAGGCTTGCGAGGGGCGGGCGGGATCGCAGGGGCCGCACTCGAGCACCGCACGCCGCCAAAATCCACGAACAGCACACGTCCAGGGCTGGCGCCTCCTCCGGACGAGGCCGTGCGGCGGTGACCCGGCTGGGCGCGGGGGAAGGGGACTGCCGGCGCCCCGAGCCGGAGGAAGCTGTCTGGGTTGGTGGGGCTGTTCTAAGGGTGTGACAACGGCCGCCCCCCACCCCCGTTACTTCACTCAGGACCACAGAACGAGTCCCTGAGGCGGGCGAGCTTTAAGCCACGCTAAAGACAAGACTCGCCAACAAAACGCCTAAGGAGCGGGGCGAGCTGCCAAGCGCCGGTAACCCTCGCCGAGGTCGAGCCGGTGCGTCCTGCGGGAGCGGCGCACGGCCGAACTCCGGCTCCCCATTGGCCAGCTGGCGGGGGCGGGCGGCCATAACTACGGGTTTCCATTGGTCGGCCGGCGGCCGCAACCCTGGTTGTCCATTGGCCAGACCGCGGGGGCGGAACCGGAACCGGCTACGGCGCGGGGGCGGGGCCTCACTGCGCGCCAGCGGCAGCTGGAGCGGCGGCCGCGGTGGCAGGACGCGGGCGGCCGCTGCAACTGAGCCCATGGTGCCGGGCCGCGGCCAGGCCGCAGGAGAAGCTGGAGGCCCGGGCTGCCCCCGCTGACCGTGCGCGCCCGCGGGGCCGGAGCCGCCGCCTCCGCCGGGCCCCGCCGGGCCCCTCCGGGCGCGGGCCGCCAGCCATGGGGTCCCTGTTCCGGAGCGAGCCCATGTGCCTGGCGCAGCTCTTCCTGCAGTCGGGCACGGCCTACGAGTGCCTCAGCGCGCTGGGTGAGAAGGGCCTGGTCCAGTTCCGAGACGTGAGTGTCGCCGCCCGGCTTCCGCCCGCAGCCCCGCGCCGGGCCGCCCAGGGCCACCGGCCGCCGGAGCTCCGCGCGGCGGCTCTGCGTGGCCAGTTGGGGTCTCCCGCAGCCCTCCGCGCCTGGGGACTCGCTGCCCGGTGCTCCGGCGGGCGGAGCAGTCCGGCCGAGGCTCGGGGAGCCCTTTGGGAACTTACGGGTTGGGGGACACGAAGTCAGAAGACCTTCTGCAGCAGAGTGAGGGACGGTGCGGCGAGACTCGGTGGGAGGCGATTTTGAAGGGATGGGCAAGGAAGGCCTTTCTGAGGGGGTGGCCTTTGGATTGAACCCGAACGGAAGGAGCTGGGGAAAGGGGTGCTCAGTGCGGGGGACAGGAAGGGCGCCGACCCTCCAGGGTACCTGTTCCTGGAGGAGAGGGTTTCGCCTCCTTGGTTGCCTGGTGTGGCGATGCACACACGGTGGCTGTTTGAGGACTTGGACCCAGTCAGCATCTGGACGCCGTCTCCGCGACCAGTAATAAGAAACACTTGTTTGTGCGTCCACTTATTTGTTTATTGTTTGTCTCCACCATGGACTGCCAGCCTCGGAGGGTGAGGACCTTGCCTGACTTGTTCTCATTCCCCAAGCCTTAGCACAGCCCTTGGCATTTGTTGGCACTAATAGGCATTTGTTGGCACTAATAGGCGTTTGTTGAATGAATGAACAAGCTTTTATTGAGTGCCTGCTATGTGCAGGCAGTTTTTGGTGCTGATCCAGCGTGAGCAAGGCAGCCAAAATCCCGTGTTCTTGGAGCTCACAGTCCGGGGAGGAGACAGAATAAAATACACTCTTCTTATGAGCACTTCTCTATGGAGGAAATGAACAGAGGGTGGAAGTGAGACTGTTAAGCAGGACCTCATTCTGGTGGAACTGAAATTCACTCAGGCAAACACCATTGTTGAGCTATCATTTTCATCTTGTGTTTCTTGTTTTTGTTTTTTTTCTTAATTTCACAAGGGAATGCCCCGACCCAGGATCTGATATCAGGGATCCCTGGGTTGGACCCATAATATGGTTGCAACAGCAGTGACAGGTGAGTGACAGATGAGGCTGAAGGCAAAGTGCAGTGCTCATCCTCATTCCTGGAGCCACTTGGGCGTCAGCAAATGGTACCTGCTCACCTGGCAGGCACAGTGCCATAAGGTGGCAGGGCTGGGCAGCCGCTGCAAGGGTAACAGATTGCTTTTCAGGTAGATTTGTTCCGCCCTCTTAGGACTCAAAGCAGAGCACTTACCATAATTCATTCGTAGGGCTTTGAACAAATGCTCTAATCGCCATAGAGATTCAGATTTCATTCAGTGTTACATGAGGTCATAGACTGTATACTCAGAGTCAGTGAAAGAAAAAGAAAGTCTGTTCCATTTTTTTCAGAAGGAAAATAAAACTAAGATTCTGTGCTGAGACCTGTGTGGTGCTAGGTTTTCCGTGTGCTTTGTGGGTGCCGACAGCCCATCCCAGCTCTTCTCACCTCTTTTTGGTGTTTCTGACCAACTTTGCATTCACTGTGTGGAGTCACTGATACCACTGCTTTCTGGTTCACTTAGGCTTTTTTTCAGTAACTCTCATGAAGGGAAGCCAGCAGGTCAAGGACATCAGTAGCAACAACCAGGTGTAGACCTGGAGAAAAAAATGTTGTGCAGCTAGGGTAGGGGTCTGGGAGCTGAGGTGGCTCCCTGTTGTAAGGGTCCTTGCTAAGAGCAGTGTTCCTGTTCAGTCCTGTAGCTGCTGGAGCCCAAGGTCCACAGTGGAGGTACGAGTACACACAGCACAGGTCTCTTCTGCCTGGCTTTCTAGGTTAAATGCGGTCTTGGAAGGAATCTGTGTTAAAATGTACTTTATGCCTAGAGACTGGGGAGGCGGAGGCAGGAGAATTCCAAGTTTGAAGCTAGCCTCAATAACTTAGCATAACTGTGCCTCAACATAACAAAAAGAACTGGGGATCTAGTTCTGTGGTTAAGCAGCCCTGGGTTCAGCCCCCAGTATGAAGAAGAAAGGAAAATGTACTTCATCCCATTAGCTTTGAATCAAGAGTAACTGCCATCCTAAAAGAAAAAGCCTTCCAGATTTTGTAACATGACCCACGCAACAGGATAGAAGTCTATGCAAGTAGCTGCAGTGGTGTGCCAAATCCAGTTGTGTTTGTACCATTGCCATAGAAGTGTGCCTGGTCACACAGATTCTGCTCTTTGTAGAATTGTAAAGTTCATTTAAAGTTAAGAAAGAAAAATGAACCTGAGAAGTAGTGTCCATCTAGCCAGCTTGATACATGGCTTCCTACTCCAGCTCTCAGACCTGTAGAAACAGGTTGACATCTGATTCATGAGGAACTTGGACATGGTTACTTTAGCTTAGTATGACCTCCAGAAGTGAATGAGAGTTGATAAACAGAAGTGAAATGGAATTTTATCTTTCTTCTGGGTGATTCTTATTTTTGATACTGGGGATTGAACCCAGGGGCGCTTAACTGCTGAGCCACATCCCCAGCCTATTTTTATGTTTTATTTAGAGATAAGGTCTCACTGGGTTGCTTAAGGCCTTGCTAAATTGAGGAGGCTGGCTTTGAAATTACAATCCTCCTGTCTTAGCCTCCTGAACTGCTGGGATTATAGGCGTGAACAACCACAACTGGCCTGGGGAAATATCTTTAATATGCTTTTTACATATACAAATCAGATTTAATTTACTAATTTTATTAAATAATTTTTACAATTTTTTTATTGTTTTAAGCTTTGTGTTATAAGAAGCTCAGCAGAATGAAGAGCACTGGGACCCCTGTGTACCCACAATGTGGACTAGTGGCCGCTTACTTTAGCCTCCCACCTTCATCCCTGCTGGACCAGATCCCTATAAGCACATTCAGGCCATATGATTTCAGTCAATACCTCAAAAGATAAGGATTCTTAAAAATCCCAGCCCCGAGACCATTATCATGCCTGAATACTTTAGTAATAATTTCTTAATATCAAATACCTGGTCATTTAACATAACAGTTTTAATAAGTGCATAGTTACCAGTTGTGTGGCTGAGCTGTGATTTGTGTGCAGCTTTATTGAGGCCTATCACAAAATGCACCTGTTTCACGAATACTATGCATTGATTTTTTAGAAAGCAACTCATGCAGCCATTGACACAGTCCAGTTTCAGAACACTCTTTCCCCATAAGACCCCTCATATCCACACACAGTCAGTCTTTACTCCTGCCCCCAGTCCAGGTGCCCATTTGGTCATGCCCATTCTGGATGTGTCACATAAAGAGGATCCTGCAGCGAGTGTCCTGCTGTGCCTGGCTACTTCCACTGTTTCTCAAGTCATCCGTGTTGTCGTGTATTGGGATTGTTCCCTTTTATTGCTGAGTCATTTTCCATGGTTTAGAGATAACCTATTTCTTTTTCAATTTTTTATTGTTGGATTTTTAGGTTAGTGTGTTTTCTCTATCCTTAAGGTTGGTGTTTCTAAAAAATTTTGTTTATCAATTTTTTTTCCCCTGAAGTTAAATTTCTTTGCGGGATAATTCTAGGCCAAGGGATATTTCAGGCATTTCTTGATCAACAGTTGCCAAATCACTGTCCAAAAAAGTCAGGGCAGCTTATATTCTGGTTCAGTAATATTTGTGAGTGTATTTTCCCCCAAAACCTTGCCAGTAATATTTTATTCTAAAAATTTAGGGGCTGGCTCCATGATAGAGTACGTGCTTAGCATGCTTGAGTCCCTGAACCCCACTCCCAAGTAAAGATGAATAAATAAAAGAAAAAAAAATTTACCTTTAAATTTTAGAAATTCAAAGCAAAATTTTTATCTTTTCCTCAGCTCAACCAGAATGTAAGTTCTTTTCAAAGAAAATTTGTTGGTGAGGTGAAGAGATGTGAAGAACTAGAACGAATATTGGGTAAGTGTATTTTCCATTTTTAATAACTTATGTGATGATAAGTATTATTGTAGTTGTAGATGGACAGGATGCCTTTATTTTATTTACTTAAGTGGTGCTGAGGATCAAACCCAGTGCCTCACATGTGCAATGCCACTGAGATACAGCCCAGCCCACATAATTATTTTTATGTAAGTAAACCTTGTTCATTTTAGAAAAGTTAGAAAATATAGACAAGCAGAAAGGAAGAATGAAATTGTTCATATTTTATAAGTCAGAGGTAATCACTATTATGTAGTTATGTTATTTTTCCATTCTTTTTATTATATGTCTATAAAAGTAAGGACTTACATGATAATGGGCAGGTTATTTTTTTTCAGCCTTGTCTTCTGCTTAATAGCACTCGATGTAACATCTTGATGTCTACAAACATTGATGACCCATCATTTTTATGACTACATAGAATTTTTCTGTATTAACGTGCCATGATTTATTTAACCAGCACTTCATAGTTTTTTTATAACCTAATGCTGCATATATGTTAATATATTACTTAATTTAAAACCATGTTGAGATACAGGGACACAAAGAAGTGACAGGTAGCTTGTTTGATAATCCCTTTCATTTTCTCTGGGCTTCCTTTGGGAAGAGGTTAGATTAGGCCTCCCTTGCCTCTGTTCTTTTCTACCAGTGATTGAACCCAGGGGTGCTTAACCACTGAGCCACATCCCCAGCCCCACCCAACTCCCCCTTCCCTTTTTTTTTTGAGGGGGGGGGGCACAGGGATTGAACTCAGGTACTCTACCGGTGAGTTACATCCCCCACCCTATTTTGTATTTTGTTTAGAGATAGGGTCTTACTGAATAGCTTAGCACCTTACTTTTGTTGAGTCTGGCATTGAACTCTCAATCCTCCTTCCCAACCTCCTGAGCTGCTGGGTTACAGGTATGTACCACCACGACTGGTCCCAACTCTCCTTTTTAAAAATATTTTTTATTTTGAGACAGGATCTTGTTAAGTTGCTTAGGGCCTCACCAAGTTGCTGAGGCTGGTCTCAAACTTTTGATCCTCCTGCTTTAACCTCCAGAGTCTCTGGGATAATAGTCATGTGCTACCACACCTGGCTAAATTAGTGCTTTTAACTGTCACATTTCAGTAGCCCAAGGCTGCTGTTTTTATCTTTAAGATTTTAGCCAGATAGCTGGGCATGGTGGCACTTGCCTATAATCTCAGCAGTTTGGGAGGCCGAGGCAAGAGGATCATGAGTTCAAAGCCAGCCTCTCAGCAACTTAGTGAGGGCCTGAGTAACTCAGTGAGACCCTCTCTCTAAATAAAATATAAAAAATGGATGGGGATGTGGCTCAGTGGTTAAGCACCCTTGGGTTCAATTCCTGGTACCAAACAAACAACAACAAAAAGTTAGCCTGAAATAGTCATCGAGTCAAACTGAGAGGGGAAAAGTGACAGTTGACTAAAGTACAAAACTCAATTTTAACAGTATGAACAAAAACCATGGGGCCTGGAAGAACATGACTTTTGGAATAATTTGTAGTAGCTGATTATTATTGTGGATTTTTTTCAATTGGGGATTTTAGCTTTAAGAAAAACTTTTAGTTACCTGAAATTTGTTCCTTCGTATCTTGCTTGAGGTCCTGGTGACCTGTGTTGATCCTGTACGTTAGAGTGAGACCACATGAGTCACTGGACAGGTTGTAATTTGGGAATGAGGTTTTTAAAGGCAGGGCAAAGGTCATGATGCATTAGACATGTCTAGGACTTCCTGTAGCTAAACTGTTTAAAAAATATCGCAGGCTTGAAACAATAAAAAAATGAATGCTCAAGTTAATTGAGTAATAAGTTGGTTTAAACAGTTTGCATCTATCTTTAGAAACCTCTTAAACCCAAAACTTTTTTTTACTGTCTTTCTGGTAACATATATTTGCTTTTTTCCTCCTTTCTCCCTTCCTTCCTCCCCTCTCCATTTCCTTCCTTTCCAAAATACCGCACCTGCTGATGAGTTTGGCGGGTATTGTGACTTCTATCCTAAGGAAAAGGCCTCTTCATGGAGTTGAAAATATGAACTAAAGAAAGCCAGTGAATTTTGGCTGGTGTTTAGTTCCACAAATCTAATTTTTAACTCAGCAGTGAGGTAGACCGAGGGCCTCAACCCATGGCAGCCAGGCTTGTGGGGAGGTGCGGAGAGCCTGGCTCTGCCCGTCTCCTGGGTGGATCTGCTGCCAGAGGTCATGACTCTCCTCCCAAGCACCTCTGCAGAGAGCCACGCTGCTGGCTCTGGGGGGACTATCACAGGCCTATCACTGCATTCTATAGGTTCAGGGCCTCAGAGGCTCCTTATTTTGGTTTGGGAAATGAAAATAATTGGGGGAACTTTAGCAAATGTTTATCCAGATTATTGTTTATTTTGCCGGTCTCTCTAGGCAGCATTATTTTGCAGATCTTTGGACAAAGTTGCAAAGAATGACTCATAGATCAGTTCGAACAGTCAAGATATTTGTACATTGGGAAGGTTGGAATTTGCAGTGTTCTGACTGAAGCGTATTTTAGTAAGTGTTTGTATCTAATTGGTTTAACCATTATTTTCACAGTGTATCTGGTGCAGGAAATTACTAGAGCTAATATACCCCTGCCTGAGGGAGAGGTCAGTCCTCCTGCACCCCCTCCAAAACAGGTTCTGGAAATGCAGGTAAGGCTCCTGAAGATGCTGTGGAGGTGTAGCGCTCCCGCTGCCTGTCACTTACTCCTATTGTCTTATGTTTTCTGCCTTTTTTCCTCAAAACTGTGGGGTGAAAATTAAAGGATAATTTTAACCCTCACTAGTACATTGTGATACATTTATTTTTATTTTTTATATTTTTAGTTGCAGATGGACACAATACTTTTATTTATTTTTATGTGGCGCTGAGGACCAGTGCCTCTCAAGTGATAGGCAAGCTCTCTGCCCCTGAGCCACAACCCCAGCCCTGTCTGTGATAAGTTTTAACTGAAGTTCAGTTTTGTTTCATGAATTTTCAGTGCTGGTGAACAGAGGCTAGGGAGAATTAGGCCATCCGCTCTGCCACGTGGTGTTTCAGGAAGTTCATGGGGGATTATCCAGGCCTGGCATGCCCCTCCTCCCACCAGTGGCCGCTGCTCTGGGCCTGTGCCCTCCCTTCTGGGCTCCCTGCCCTGGTGTTCAGAGGTGGTTGATCACTGCAGGTGGGCAGGAGACCGAATGCCCTCACCTAGATGAGTGGCTTGGGCTGGGGGATCAAACTGTCCCCTGCTGTGAATTACCTACTGAGGTTTCCGTCTGTCATTTTTTGAGCTGAGAAATAGGCCGGCTTGTCCTTGCTCTCAGAGCAGTGAGCGTGGTGCAGCTGAAGCCATTGCATCGGCAGCTGCTGGGTCTATCTGTCTGGGAGGAAGTCGTTTATCCCTTGGCACTAATGGACTTCAGAGAGAGTGACGCAGTCTGGTGGGCAGAGAGCAGTCATCTGGTTTGGCCTGTTGGGTAGGTTGGTGATGATATGATTACAAACATATCAGTTACTATTTATAGTTTTTATAAGGTAGAGTTCAAATAATGAGTGTAGTATGTTAATGTTTGAATACAAGTTTTCATTGACTTTTTTAAAAAATATATATTTTTAGTTGTAGATGGACACAATACCTTTTATTTTTGTGTGGTCTGAGGATCAGACCCAGTTCCTCACACGTGCAAGGCAAACGCTCTACCACTGAGCCATAACCCAGCCCTTCATTGACTCTTTTTATAGATTATTTCAATAAATATGTATTGATAAGGATGCTTTGTATATAAATAATTATTAAAGAGTCATTCTCAAGAATTCTTATGTCCACTTAATTGTGCTAAGTATAGATGCATGGAAACTTTTAAGCTGAAGACTAGGAGACTGTATGTTTAGGAAGGTTGATCCAAAATTGTCCTGTGTTGCATATAAAAGGAAACATAGACTTGATATCTGGTAGTGGATAAGCAGACGGAGAAAAAGCAGAAGTGTCTGGGCCTGAGGTCGAGGAGAGGCTGACAGCCTCACCTATTGAGTACTTCATAGGAAGTACTTCAACTAATAGGAGAGAGTAAACAAGGCACCTTTAAAGTCATTGTTTTCATGTCCCTGTCACATGTAGGTAAACTCTGGCTTTTAACCCCCCTGGCTTTGGTATGCTTGGGAGGGTTGGGCTGCATGGGAGCGGGGCCGTACTGCTGAGTGGTGGCTCTTAAGCTCACACATACACCTGAGTGACCGCTGTGTTCTCATAGGAGCAGTTGCAGAAGCTTGAGGTCGAACTGAGAGAAGTCACCAAGAACAAGGAGAAACTGAGGAAGAACCTGCTTGAACTGATCGAGTATACTCACATGCTGCGAGTGACTAAAACCTTCGTTAAGCGAAATGTCGAGGTAGGGAGAGGGGGGTGGAAGTATACTTCGTTTGTGAAAATCAGTTCTCCGTGAGGTTGTGGGCTTTGTCATCACTTCATCTAGATGTAAGTGATGAACTTTAATCTTGGCTTGCTTGCTTTCGATTTTGCAGTACTGGGGATGGAACCCAGGGCTGTTCACATGCTAGGCAAGTGCTCTACCACTGAGCTATGGCCCTAGCCTCCTTAGCTATATTTTTCATTTGGATTATATGACATCAAACAAAGCTTTATAGGCCTTTTCCTGTCTTGGTTGGTTTTAACAATAATAGTGCTTCTTATTTATCAAATGTTTTCCATTTTAAAAAAAAAATCTTTATAATCTTGAGAAATGGTGGAGCAGAAGTTGGACTCTACAATTTAGTTTTTCTAAATTATTAAGAGTAAAGGAAGAATTGTTTAATGTACATGTCTTCAAGTGGCTTACAAATAGAGGGTGGGAAATTACCTTTTCACTTGTCAGAGCTGAGTTATGCATCTGAGTTATCTTGGGGTGTGTCATAGAAACTTACCTGGAAGCCTAACCTATGTCCTCCTGCTGAGATGCACTTGGCTCTGTGTCTTTCCAGTTTGAACCCACCTATGAGGAATTCCCGTCTCTGGAGAACGACTCTTTGCTGGACTACAGCAGCATGCAGAGGCTGGGGGCAAAGCTGGGGTAGGTGATGGCGACTGTGTGTCAAGCCCTTCTTGTAGAAGGCTCTACCACTGAGCCATAGAATGGATGAATGGGACCATTTGTTCTAAAACCTGTGACTGAGTGAAGGTGAAGGTGAAGGTCTGTTTAGGAAGACACAGTGCCCCTGTCCTGGTCGAGCTGAGCGACTCAGCTGTTATGGCTTGTAACTTATTATGATGGAAATTTCTTCCTTTGGTGTAATAGGTTGGAAATAAGTTATGTTGCTCAGTGTTCCTCCTGTAAGCAGGAAGTAATTGGCCACTGAAGCATCGAGTACTGTTGGGGGAAATGTAGGGGCTAAACTGAGCTGGTTAATTTTTTTATTAACCCTGCTTTCAGGGTCTCTTTTTGCTGTTTGTTCTTTCTGCCTACTTAAACTAATAGCACCTTGTTTCCTTGTGTTGTTTGTAGTTTTATTTTTTTTTAATGAAGATTCCTCAGTTCCTTATCTGAAGTTGTTCAGTGAGGTTTAGTCTGATAATCCATTCCTCCAGAGAGAGTTTGTTTTTCCATTTGTTGGGTGCCTTGGAGTGCTCTACCAACCTGGAATCATATATGTTGGTTTTTTTAGCATGGGTTTTTAAAAATTGATTATTTATTTATTTTTGGTACTGGGGATTGAACCCAGGGTCTTTAATACTGAGCTATCTCCCCAGTCCTTAGTTGAGGTTTTATTTGATACAGGGTCTCACAAAGTTGCTGAGGGTCTTGCTGAGTTGCTGAGACTGGCTTCACACTTGGGATCTTCCTGCCTCAGCCTCCCGAGTCACTGGATTACAGTGGTGCACCACTGTTGGACTGGTTGATTTGTTTTTTTTTTTTGAATTTGGAAATAATGTGAACTTAAGCCACAAACCTGACTGAATTCTAAACCTTTAGGTACAAATTCCCAGGGAAAACCTTTCTCTGTTTAGAGCCAAAGCTGAAAAAATAAATTTATTTGTAGGCTCCTTTATGAGATGGATTATTTTCTAGTCCACATTCACTGAAATGTAGCCCTTTGGGCAAGAAGTCCCAGCTCTAGTGGGGATCAGGGCCATCTCCTTGCCTCATCTGGACCCAGTGCCTGTCCCTGTTTCTTGTGCTGGCATTAAACACGAGGCCATAAGGTCCTGCATCAGTATCATGCATTTCTTTTTTTCATATATATATTTTTAGTTGTAGGTGGACACAATACCTTTATTTTATTTTTATGTGGTGCTGAGGATTGAACCCAGTGTCTCATGCATGCTAGGCAAGTGCTCACTGAGCCATGACCCCAGCCCAGTAGAATGTATCTTGACAGGTAGAACATCCTGTCTTAAGTTTTGGATTCCAAGAGTTTCCCTTTGTTGTAGGCTGAGCTATCCTTTTAAAAGGGTGTTTCAGAAATATTTTGTTGGCATTTGAGATGTTTTGCAGTTGAAGGGCTTTCAGATGGCTCTGCCTTTTTGCCAGAGACAGAGGTCTTCATCCTTTGAAGGCAGTTTGAGAACATTCATTGCTTCTAGTTGACCATGGGTCATCTTCATTGTCTCAGGTTTGTGTCTGGCCTAATTCATCAAGGAAAAGTTGATGCATTTGAAAAAATGCTATGGAGGGTCTGCAAAGGGTATACCATCGTGACCTATGCAGAACTGGATGAGTCCCTGGAAGACCCCGAAACAGTGAGTAAATGTCATGACCACCTTCTAGCAATGGCAGACCCACAGCGAGCTGGAGGTGCAGAACAAAGTGCGGGACACTCTTCATGGAGATCCCATGTTTTAGGGGTGTGAATCCCCCTTGCAGAGCTCCAGGCTTAGATCTGTCTGCCCTGTGTTGTCCTTGTGCTTCAAACTGGAATCCTACTCTTCCTCCTGACACCTCATAGACCCCCTTTTCAGCAAACGACAGCTCTATTTTCTCAGTCTGAGTAGCCAGAAACCTTGGGGCCATTCTGACTCTTCTCATCTCTCACTCAAAACCATCCACCGATCTGGTGACCCTGCCTTTTAGATACAGGGGAGTCTGGCTACTTCTTCCCCTGCCCTGCCACCATTCTGGTCGGGTCACCTGCCACACCTTTCTCACCTCTGTGTTGGAGCAGCTTCCTCCCTTCACTCATCCTCTCACTGTCCTCTTCCAGTTTCCAGAATGGTCTCTGTCAGCTCATTTCACTCCCTATGTGGGACCCTCCAGTGGCTTCCTGCAGCATGGTGTGTGGGCCTTGTCACATCCCTGACTGCCCTGTTCCTGCTCTCACCTGTCCAGGCCCCTTCTCCTGAATGTGCGTCTGCTTACGCTCTTCCCTCTGTTTGCAGAGACCTCCCCGCCCCAGTCCCCACAGTTCACTCCCTCATCTGTCTCATTTTTGTACACTCTGGTGGCACGGCCTGGGGTGCCCCTTGCCCATCCTGTTTAGGGTTGTGCACCACACTCCTCCCTGTCTCCTCCTCAGCACTCGCCTCCCCCGGCACATGCAGCCTTTCATCATCACGCCCCTAGCTGTGGCCTGAGCCTCAGCTCCTGCTCTCCTGGTTGGGTTTTTGTGTCGAACTCACTGCTCAGGCCTTAGCGCCTGTTGAAGTGCTCGGCTAATAGGTAAAATGCCTATCAGTTTTTTTTTCTGGGTTGGGGATCGCACTTTATGCACTCGAGAAGCACTCTTGCACAGAGCTGTATCCCCAGCCCTCCTGAAGCAGTTAATAGAATTCTGTTTTATTGAAAATCTGTAAATATGGTTTATTCTCATTATTTGCACTAATTATGTTTAGCAAAACACCAAACTACCAAATTTGGAATTATTGCTCCTAGGGAAATTCAAGTTGAATTTCTGTGAGCCTCTGAGCCCAGCACTTCCTCGGCTGGTCAGCCTATGACTTGATTTTATTTGTTTCTCCTTGTTTAATATGTGTTCCTGATTCATTCACATTCGGCCTGTGTCCCAGAGCCCATCTCTTACAGCTTCTCTCACGTGTTTCTAGCAAGACACATCACAGCCTTCTTGTGCTTGGGAGCTTGAGTGAGCATCTTGAGTGAGCAAGATCAATAGAAAGCACAGCAGTGGGGAAAACGAGGCAGAGAATAGACTGCAGAGGACACTTGGTTATGGTGTGAGCTGAGCCGAGAAGGCACTTTTCACCTGCTGGAGCTCCTTGGTCACGTAGGCATCAAGTCCTACCATTTTTTTTGCTGCTTTGCAGATAAATGAAGGCGCTGCATGTGTCACTTGGGCATATTGTAGTGAGTGGGTGAATTGGCAGTTCTGGAGTCTGCAAACCGTGAGGCATGATGCCGCTGAGTGAGTGAATGGACTCTTACAGCGGGAGCTGCCAGGATTCCCAGCTACATGCACAGAACTGACGGGTCTATTGCTCTTTGTAGGGAGAAGTCATAAAATGGTACGTGTTCTTGATATCCTTCTGGGGAGAGCAGATTGGCCATAAGGTCAAGAAGATATGTGATTGGTAAGAGGAAGCCCTTCATGCCATTAATTTCTTGAGGTACAGCACCTGCTGGCTTCCCTTCACTCTCCCTCTGCAGTTCAGAGCAGTACCCTGGGCACGCAGGCTGCTGGCTCTGCTCCATGACTCTATTGTTGTGAGGCCCAGCTCTTCAGCACCTGAACAGCAAGATCAATAGAAAGCACAGCAGTGGGGAAAACGAGGCAGAGAATAGACTACAGAGGACACTTGGTCTTCTGTCTTGCCAGGACATTACTTAAGATAATTGAAAGTAGAGATCAGGTTAATTATGATCCCAGAGGTAATTCCTGCGCACCACCCCCCCTCACCCCTGAGGGTCTCAAGGCTTCAGATCAGTTGAGGAATGAATCAAATTAATTTTTTTTGTGTGTGTTGAGGATTAAACTCACAGTCACTTTACTTCTGAGCTGCATTCATAACCCTTTTTATTTGGCTTTGAGACAGGGTCTTGCTAAGTTTTCCAGGGTTGCTAACTTTGTAGGTGTCACCACTGCACACAAAGTTTTCATACTTTGTGCCTTCCTGTTGCATTTAGCTGGAGGTCAGGCTCCCTGTCACAGCTGAGCACACAGTGTCCCTGGGGCAGTTTCTCCTCTGCCTCGTTGGGGGTTGTGGTGGAAAGGGAAGTGTGGGCTCAGAGTGGGCTGCCTGGCTCACCTCACCTGGCCCCTGTCTCACTGGGCTGAGTTGGACAAGGTGACAGCTTTGGTTTTTTCATCCATAAAAGGCAGCAGTAATTCTTTTCTGTTAAGGCTGACAGGACTCACTGAGGTAGTGCAGGTGAAAAGCATCCAATGGCACCAGCCTCCAGGACATGGAGTTGTGTCGCATGAGAAGCAGTCTGTGGCTTCTCCCTGTCACCAAGGGGACACTTAGCAAAATGCCAGACAAAACCCCACAGGACCCCCTCGTGTCCTTCCAGTGGGCATGTAAGATCCTGTGAGTTCTTTGTTTCCTGAGGGAGGGGGTAAGGCTTGGGTATTTCCTATTTACCAGTTTGGTTCTCACTAATCATATAGCTAGTAATTTGGGGGTGTCAGCTGGACAAGCTTTTTGTTGTTTTAATAAGTATATATTGTCACATTGGTTAGAAAAGCTACTTGCAGCTCAGCAGACCCTGATATCACAGGTGTCATTGCTCAGGAGAAGGCTGGAGTGAGGATTCAAGTTTCCAAAGGCAGAATGCTCAGTGTGGATTAGCATGTTAGGGTGATGTGTTGGTGTGATTGGTGTGGTGGCCACACCTGTGATCCCAGTGACTCTGAGACTGAGGAGGATCTCAAGTTTGAGGCCAGGTAGGGCAACTTAGCAAGATGCTATCTCAGAATAAAATAGACTGGAAATGTGGCTCAGCAGTAGAGCATGCTTGGGTTTAATCCTTGGTACCAAAAGAGTCAATATAATAACAAAAAATATATGAAGGTGTTGTGGGAGCAATTGCAGTTTGGGGACAGCCAGCATTCCCTAGTGTGGTCTGGGTGTCAGGGGCCCCTGGGAGAACACTGGCTCCTAAGGTCAGGGAGGCACAGATACCAAGGCCATCGCTCCTGAGCCAGACCTCACCCCACCTTTTGTCTGGTGCGTGTGCACTCCTTGGCTCTGTGTTTCCAGCCTCAGTGTTGGTGAGTCTCAGAAAGTTGGGATTGGAAAGATTGGAAACATGCTTCCCAAATCCCTGGGGCAGGAGTGGAATTTGGATCCAGAGCAAGCTTGCCAAGCCTGTTCAGTTCAGCAGTGCTGTTGCGTGTCTGCGTGAGATCTTGCCCTGGCAGGCTGTGCCCACATCATTTTCCCCGAGGGCTGCTCTTCCTTCCACCCTGGAAGGGGATGTGCCTGGTGGAGATTGACCCTGGTTCTTGTGTTGGAAGTAGCTCTTCTAGTCTTGCTGACATGAAGCCATGTTTAATTCTGTCCCCTAGTTACCACTGCCACATTTACCCCTATCCAAACACTGTTGAGGAGCGAAAGGAGATTCAGGAGGGGCTGAATACTCGGATCCAGGATCTCTACACTGTGAGTAGACCTGCACCTGCCTTCTTATCTCGGGGGTGGAATATTCAACAGTCTTCGCTCTCTTTTAACATGAAATAAGGAAGGCAGATTAGGAGATGGGAATGTCCCTTTGTTCAGGGATGTTCCTTTCTAGCAGCCTGTTAGAAACCTACAGAGTAATTTTGGGACTTTCAAAAAAGATTCTGTGGTCATCTTTGATACATCGAATGGGCATCCTTGACCACAAATGACAGGCAGGCTTCACTGAGGTCTGGGTGTCATTTTACCTGCACTGTTTAACGTCGAGTTTCTTCCGATGTCAGCGAGGGCCCTGAGCAGGTGGCAAGAAGCAGAGTCAGACTCGCTTAAGCAAAAGGGAATTTCTTGGCAGAAGGGAGGGATGGGAATCCGGGGCTTCCAGTGCTGGGAGGCTGGGCGGGAGTCCAGGAGGCCATCAGGGCCCAGCCAGCTGTCACACTGCCACAGTGAGGACACCACCTTCCCTTTCCTGGGCCCTTGGGGTCCTTTCCCAGGAGGCAGTCAGCCTCCCAGGCTCACCATGAGCTGGTGGATGCTGCCCTGCGCCTGGGGCTGCTGCCATGGGAGATAAGTGCCTGGTGGCTCCACCGTCAGGACGAGAACTCCCCCAGGGACATTGGGGCTGGTGACAAGGACTGGACAGTGCTCACCTTGTCGAAAGCCCATGTCTGCTCTTACCCAGGTGCTTCACAAAACTGAGGATTATTTGAGGCAAGTGCTGTGTAAAGCCGCGGAGTCGGTGTACAGCCGCGTCATCCAGGTGAAGAAGATGAAAGCCATTTACCACATGCTGAACATGTGCAGCTTCGACGTGACCAACAAGTGCCTCATTGCTGAGGTCTGGTGTCCTGAGGCTGATCTGCGTGACCTGCGCCGGGCGCTAGAGGAGGGCTCGGTAAGGCTGCCTGCCCGCTGGGACCACTAGAGGCTGTTGCGGGGAGGAGATGCTCATGAAGCTGAGAAGGCCCTGACTGGACTCTTACTCTTGAGCTGCAGCTGTGGAGATCTGGCCATTCCAGGACACATGTGTATCCACGCATTCGAAGTCGCTCTTTTGAACAAATCATATATTCACATAGTTTACAAGTAAAGAGAAATACATTAAAAAGAAAAGAGCCAGGGAAGTGGCTTCCTCCTGTCTGCGGCCATGCTGGCCCAGTGTGGCCCCCGAGATAGCCTTGGTTTGACTTCTGCCCTGTCTCAAGTTACTTAATCATAGATAAGCAGATATGGATGGTACGCTTTTTCTTTCCTTTTTTGCAAAAGTTGTGCTATTCATACTGTTCTTTTCACTCAATAAGACTGGCCTGTTTTTTTTTTTTTTTTTTTTTTTTTTAATAACAAATACTTGATTGTATGTGTGCACCATGGTATATTTAGGTAGTTACCAAGTTATAAATACCTTGGCAGTGATTAACACTTGACCTGGAGTTTACACATGTGCCGATCTTCCAGTGGGGAGGACTTCATGGTGGCCTGGCTGGTCGGCTGGGTGGTGGTGCCAGCTGCCGCGATTCTCGTCCCACCAGTTGGGCCAGCACCTTCTGAGCTCAGGAGACTTTGACTTTTTTTTTTCTTTTTGTGTATGAACTATCTATTTCCTTTGCCCTGCTGGTGTTTTTCTTACTGTTTTCTGTTGGCTCCTTTTTTTTTAATACATTTTTTTAGTTGTAGATGGACACAATACCTTTATTTTATTTATTTTTTTATGTGGTGCCAGGGAATGAACCCAGTGCCTCACACATGTTAGGCAAATGCTAGGCAAATGCTCTACCACTGAGCCACAACCTGGGCCCTGTTGGCTCCATTTTTTCATTACAAATCAGTAAGTGTTTCAGAAGAATTGTAAACACTGAAGGAAAATACTACATATATTGGGGCTGGGGATGTGGCTCAAGCAGTAGCGCGCTCGCCTGGCATGTGTGCGGCCCGGGTTCGATCCTCAGCACCACATACAAACAAAGATGTTGTGTCCGCCGAGAACTAAAATAAATAAATATTAAAAAAAAAAAAAAAAGATCAGTTTAAAAAAAAAATACTACATATATGATTTTATTATAATGTTGGCATTTTGGTTGATTCTTGTCCATTTTTCACTTCCTCTTTCTCGACCATTTCTAAGAGACAGAGCCCTGAATTTCAGTTTTGCACTGGTAGCTCTGGGTGGCCTCCTCCTTCTGTATGTCTCACCCAGCTCCTTGTTCACCTGCTTCCTCTCTGCGCCCGCTCTTTCTCCTGGAAGACCCCAGCCCCAGAGGCTTCTTGCAGCCCCTGGTCCTGCTGTCCTTGTACCTCTTGAATGGGGGGATTCTTACTTCACCCTAACCACTCAGGGAGTTTTCCCAGAGTGCAAGCCAAAATGTGTTGAATAGCAGTAATTTTTTCTTGGATAGTGATGTCTTCCTTTTTCTCTTTTTGCACAAAAGAGAGAGAGTGGTGCTACCATACTCTCATTTATGAACACGATCCCCACAAAAGAAACACCCCCAACCCTAATCCGGACCAACAGATTCACCGAGGGATTTCAGAACATCGTGGATGCTTATGGCGTTGGGAGCTACAGGGAAGTGAATCCAGGTAGGATGTTGGCATATGTCAGTCCTCGTGTCTCAGGTCACTTCTGTGTCTGGAGGTAGCAGGATGTAATTGTGTTGGGAGGATCCCATTGCTGCTCTATGGTCCCCCTGGTGTAAGGTTTTGTGCGCAACCTCTCTGTCCCTGCCTGGGGCACCTAGGCAGGCTGCCTCGCTACCTGCTGGGCTCCGCAGCCGTGTGTTTGCTCTGACAAAACCTCTCTCGATCTCCTCCTCCTCCGCAGCTCTCTTCACCATCATTACATTCCCGTTTTTGTTTGCTGTGATGTTTGGAGACCTTGGCCACGGCTTTGTGATGTTCTTATTTGCCCTCTTATTGGTGATAAATGAAAATCGTCCCGGACTGAACCAGTCACAGGAGGTAATTCCATGTCACCAGCTCCTTCTGCAGGGGAGCTCCTGTCTTGTATTTTGTCTGACTTGGGCTTTCTCCAGAGCGTTAGCTTGGGTGGTGTCTGTGTCACCTCTGAGTGACAGGGGTGTCTGTTATGCTAGGTGGTTTTCTGAGAAGCCCTGGGAGAAGTGGCGGGAACCTGCCAGCATTCATGTTTGTCCTGTGAACACGTTTTCCTGCGGGTTCTGTTTTGATGGGTGCTTTGCCCTCACAGATCTTGAGGATGTTTTTCAATGGCCGATACATCCTCCTGCTCATGGGGCTGTTCTCAGTGTACACAGGCCTCATCTACAACGACTGCTTCTCCAAGTCACTCAACATCTTTGGCTCTCGGTGGAACGTGTCTGCCATGTACAGCTCCAGTCACACTCAGCAGGAGCACGAGAAGCTGGTGCTGTGGAAGTGAGTGCAGGGCCAGGGTGGGCGGGAACTCACAGGCCCTCCGGCACCACTCTGACCCGCTCCCTCTGCTCCTCTGCTTCCTTTGCTTGTGTTACAGCGACAGCATCGTGAGGCACAGCAGGGTGTTGCAGTTGGACCCAGCCATTCCTGGAGTGTTCCGAGGCCCTTATCCTTTTGGGATTGACCCAGTGAGTGTGCTCCATTGTCTCCATTGCTCTGTTTCCCGCTCCTTGTAACTGGCACAGCCTTTTCCAGACTGTTTGGTCCAGTTCTCAGGCTCATAAGTGAGGGAGGTACTGTGGGTGGCAGCAACCTGGCCATTGGTGGCCCCTCGTGCAGCACTTGCCATTAATGCAGCGGGAGTGGTGGTACTCCACCTGGGAGGCCTCATCAGTGTGGAAGAGGGCTATGTGGTCCAGCCTCTCCTGTTCTAGAGAAAGTGACACTTGAGGAGCCAGGAATGTAGGCTGCTTCTTGAATCCCTTCTTTGTTTATATGAATTACCATTTACCCTTTGATATTGAAATAAAATGCAGTCAAGTAGCTAGAAGGAGCTTAAGGCCATGTGGTACCTGTTGGAGTGGCTATTTGAAGTGGGAGAAGTGTTTGTAAAGGGGAGTGAAGAAGTTGTCCCAGATGCCAGGGCTCCCTTACCCCAACCCCACAAGGGGGCCTGGCTGGCTTCGGATCACAGGGTACACAAGGCAGGTCCCCTACCTCACTTTATCTTCCAGAGAAGTCTTAGGAACCATCCCGGGGTTGGTTCAGAGGGGCAGGTGTGACTATGGACAATAGTGAGCCAGCCAAATAGAATGGAAAATTCGGGTGTGCTGTCATCTGCACTCTCCAAGTTCCTAGTATCTTGTCTCCTTCTTTTTTTTGGTACTGGGTATTGAACCCAGGGATACTTAGCCACTGAGCCACATCCCCAGCCCTTTTTATATTTTATTTAGAGACAGAGTCTCGCTAGGTTGCTTAGAGCCTCACTAAGTTTCTGAGGCTGTCTTTGAAATTACAGTCCTCCTGTTTCAGCCTCCTGAGCTGCTGGGATTACAGATGTACGCCACCTCACCCAGCTCCTTTATTCTTATCTCTAAACATTCATATGATTTAATGCCGTGTCTTAAATCTGTGTAATTGGAAACACGAAACACTTTTATGGCAGTTTAAGATAGAGCCATTTGCAGCCAGATTCACTAGTACTCTGCGGCCTTCCTTTCAGGAAAGAAATGTTTCTGCATAAAGGAACCAAGGAATACAATTTGGGAGTTTGGGCCAGAGGGGAAGATTGGGGCATGGTTTTGTTGTCATTATTTTAATTTTAAAATCAGGCATGACCTTCCCAGTTCCTGTAAACATGTGGGTGGCTCCTACAACGCCTGCCCGTGAGTCCTTGCTATCTACCTAGGACCTCATCATGGCTTCTCCAGGAAGATGTGAAGAAGCACATGTGTTCTAGTTCCCAGCCTCAACCCAGGAGGTGGTTCTCACCAGCTTTGTGTTAGCTAACATACAAAGTCTGACCTGGGGCTGGGGCATGGCTCAGTGGCAGAGCACTTGCCTGATATGTGAGGTCCTGGGTTCTGTCCCGAGCACTGCAGGTGGGGGAAAAAAAGACTGCTTTTGGCCTGGTTGTGGCACCCCTGTGTCGTTCCCTGGGCTGCTGGCTTTGCTTTGTCTCCTGCCCTCCCCAATGGGATGGATATATTTAAATCAGTAAGATTGACTGGTCCCCTGGTTATTGTACCCTTTTCCTTCTAAACTATTATTTTAACTTAAATAGAATGATTGTGTTTTCATCTTAATTTCCCAATCCTCTTGAAGGGATACTGTGGGAATTAATTTTCAGAGAGGAGGAGAAGTAGTCACTGAGTGGGGACCTGTGGGGGCTTGGGTCATGGCTGCCAGGGAGCTCAGCCCTGGTGCTCTGATCTCAGCACTCAGCTCAGCCCGGGAAGCTCAGTCACCACCTGGAGTCTGCCCCAGCCCCTCGGCCTAGGCACAGGCCGGCCACTTGCTGTATTTCTGCTTTTATTTTATTTTTTGAAGTTATATTATTACAAAATGCACAGGTAATGGACTTGTAAAACATGTCAGTGAAAACATGTCGGTGAACACGTTGTAACGCATGCGTGTGCATCCCTTGCCTGGGTGAGAGTGGCCTGTGCCCCAGGGCTGTGACAATCCTGCCAGAGGGAGCTGTGCTTCTGCACCTCGGGGTGGTCCCTTGCTTTTCTTTCTGATTACTTCAGGAACCTGTGTCATTGTACTTGGTGATTTTTGAATTGTATGTTTTTTCACTTTTTGGTACTGGGAACGGAACCCAGGGGGCCTTAACCACTGAGCCTTTTTATTTTTTATTTTGAGACAGGGTCTCCCCAACTTGCTGAGACTGACCTTGAACTTGCCATCTTCCTGCCTCAGTCTCCTGAGTTGCTGGGATTATAGACCTGTGCCACCACACATGGCTTGGGTTTCATTTTGATGGGATTGTTTTCTGACAGTCTGTGGCCCTGGCTTGAGAAAATCAGTGGTTCCTAGGTAGAAAGCATCAAGAGAAAAGTCAGAATGCTGTTCTATGTAAATTGAGAGCTGCCTCTCCATTTAAGAGAGGAACTTTCAAACATTACCTTTTCAAGGAGGTTAAAGGTTTCTTTCTTTTTTGTTTGGTCTTCAGATTTGGAACTTGGCAACCAATCGCCTCACTTTCCTAAATTCTTTCAAAATGAAAATGTCTGTGATTTTAGGAATTATTCACATGACTTTTGGTGTCACTCTGGGAATATTTAACCACTTGTAAGTATAGATCGTTTTAAAGCTATGTTTATATGCCAAGTTTATAAGCCCTCTTAACCTTGCTTCTTCTAGTAGGCTCTTTGGATTGAGTAAAGGGCAGCCAGTGTGCTCTGTATTAGATATTACATGAGTATGTTTTCAAAATTTTTTTGTTATTGGTTGTTCAAAACATTACAAAGCTCTTGACATATCATATTTCATACATTAGATTCAAGTGGGTTATGAACT
Organism: Marmota flaviventris; assembly: GCF_047511675.1. Taxonomy (NCBI): domain Eukaryota; kingdom Metazoa; phylum Chordata; class Mammalia; order Rodentia; family Sciuridae; genus Marmota; species Marmota flaviventris. Next base: position 135,417,770 of record NC_092498.1, on the reverse strand, counting down.
CCCATAAAAATTTTTTTAAATATGTTTTTTTAGTTGTGATGGACACAATACCTTTATTTTGTTTTATTTGTTTTTGTGTGATGCTGAGGTTTAAAACCAGCACCCCATGCATGCAAGGCAAGCCCCGTACCTCTGAGCCCCAGCCTTGGCCTGTACAAGTCTGTTCTGATCACTTAGATTTTGTGGGCATGGGTTGGTTCATCCAGCACGTGTTTGTTGAGTGCATACCCGTGCCCGGCACTGTTTTAGGCACAGGGGACTCCGCGTACAGGAGAGCACAGGAGAAAAAGCCCTTGCCTTGATGGAGCTTCTGCTCAAGTGGAGACATTTGCCATGTAAATTCAAGTCAGGGATGAATTTTGTCATATTCCTTTTTTATTTTATAAATTGAAAACCTCTTTGTCTCTATTAGAGCTAGTAGAATAAAAATAAGAGGTTGTACCCTTTTATTCCTGTTCATTCTCATCTCTGAACATAATTGGTATTATTTCACATTGTAACCTTAAGTCTTAACATGATCGGAAACTTGGAAAAACTTTTACAACAGCCTCTTTGAGATAGAGCACTTTGATAACAGATTCACTAGTAATTTGTGGCCTCACTTTAAGGAAAGAAATGAATCTGAAGAAAGGAATAAAGCAGGAGGTTTGGTGGAGTCTGGCACCACAGTCTTGGTCATTTCTACTGTTGTCTCTTTCCCCCATGGGGAGATCTGTAGCCCTGTGTGAGTCATCACAAGACCAGGGTGTCACCCTAGTGTGGCTCTTCTTGTTTGAGTCAGAATGTCAGCTGCTCTTGCTCTTGGCCTCTTCTACGCTTGTCCCTGGGTGATGGGTGCTTGTCTTCCAGGCACTTCAGGAAGAAGTTCAACATCTTCCTGGTTTCCATCCCGGAGCTCCTCTTCATGCTCTGCATTTTCGGATACCTCATCTTCATGATTGTCTATAAGTGGCTCGTGTTTTCAGCAGAAAATTCCAGGGAAGCTCCCAGCATTCTGATTGAGTTCATCAACATGTTCATATTCCCAGCAAGTGGAACAAGTGGCCTCTACCCAGGGCAGGTGAGTGATGTCCCATTCCCCCCTAGGACTCCCCCAGAAGTCTCCCTTCTCCCATTTGTTCCATCCGCACAGCTTGTGGAGGTGCTGGTCATAGCCTTCCGGGGGACCTGGGAGGCCTCGGTGTCCCTGTGCTGTCACCAGAGCAGGCCAGTCTGCTGTGCTAAGGCGCTGCTCAGGCACTTTCTGTAAGTGCCCAGTGTCCTCCCCAAGGACGGTAGGGCAGGTGCCACTCAGCATGCTGTGCAGAGACTACGGGTGTTCAAAGAGGCGCCAACCTGGGGACCTTTGCTCTCCTGAGCTGTCTTTGTCCTCAGTCCTGTGCACCCCCTGAGGGAGCATTTCCAGTTTTCTGTGTTCCATGGAGAGAGTTTTAAGCAGGTTTGAAGCTCCACACACAGCTCTGGGCTTTGCTGGCAAGCTGCACATTTGAAATCTTTGAACTTTTTGAGTTCTTACTTTTTGTGTGTGTGTGTGCTTATGGTGCTGGGGATTGAACCCAGGGCTTTGTGCATGCAAAAACTGAGCTATTTCTATGGCCCTTTTGAGTTACTACTTTTATTTCTGTTTCTCTTCTTTGTGGTTTTAAAAAGTTGTATTTCATCATTATCTTATAGAAATGTAGAGTTACATAGGTACATGTAAATGTGTAAGGTCATTCAGTGGACAGAGGCCCCGTGGCAAGATCAGTGAGGAGAAGCTACCTGAATCCAGCAACTGCTGCACACTTGAGTGTGTGTATGTCCCTTGATAGTTGGTTCCTTCTCAGTTCTCACAACAGCTCCACCGGCAGGTGGTGTCATCCATTTTGCTGATGACAACCTGTAGCTCATGGTGGACCCAGTAACTCCATAGTTGCTAGGGCTAGGGCTTGAACCCAGGTCTACGCAACTCCACAGCCCAGTACTTCTGAGGTGGTTTTGCCTGTGGCTGCCACCTCTCTGGGTGTCTCAAGGAATGCATTGTGTTGATGGTGCAAGGACAGTGCAACCTGTGCCCAGCCATACATGTGCCCCAGGAACCTATTTTTAACATGGGGACAGCTACTCAGGGTGACAGGCACAGGATAGCACGCTGCCAGTTTATCACATTCTCCTCAGCATCCTCACGGCCACACCAACTGCAGTAAATGAGGGAGCGAGCTGGTCTGGTTTTGGTGTTGGGGACAGAGCTGAGAGCTTGTGCATTCCAAGTCTGCACTCTACCACAGAGCTGCACCTCGCCCCTGCTTTGCTCTTGAACTAATTCTAAGCAACTACAGAGCTCTGCTTGTTTTTTGTTTTTTGTTTCTGGTACTGGGATGGAACCCAGGGGTGCTTTATCACCAATTACATCCCCAGCCTTATTATTTTTTATTTGAGAGGGTCTTGCTAAGGTGCTGAGGCTGGCCTCAGACTTGCCACTCTCATCTCAGCCTCTAGATATCTGGGATTACAGGCCTGTGCCACTGCACCCAGACGTCCTGGTTCTTGTTTTTGTTTCTACTGGGTATTGAAAGCTCAGGGGCACTCAACCACTGAGCCACTTAGGGCTTTGCTAAGTTGCTGAGGCTGGCTTTGAACTTGACACTTTCCTGCCTCAGCCTCTTGAGCCTCCTGTAATACTCTGGATTACAAGTGTGTGCCACTGTGCCTGGCTGTTTGTGTTTTTAAGACTATGTTTTTGCTTTTGTTCTGAATGCTGTTTCAATATTTTCCATGTATAGAAATAAATCTAACTTATTATACACTCACATTCCTCAAATAGTTTTTTTTTTTTAAATACCTTTCTTTTATTTATTTTATGTGGTGCTGAGAGGATCAAACCCCGTGCCTCGTGCATGCTAGGCAAGCGCTCTGCCACTGAGCCACAGCCCAGCCCTCAAATAGTTTTTATAATAATAATTTTAAAAACCCAAGACAATTGAGTGTAAAAAGACATTTTGCTTGTGTAAAA